>NC_081310.1:119547646-120904646 GCF_026419965.1 Kogia breviceps | reverse complement strand
CCCAAAGCAATCTACAGATTCAATGCAATTCCTATCAAACTACCACTGGCATTTTTACAGAACTAGAAGAAAAAATTTCACAATTTGTATGGAAACACAAAAGACCCCGAATAGCCAAAGCAATCTTGAGAATGAAAAATGGAGCTGGAGGAATCAGGCTCCCTGACTTCAGACTACTACAAAGCTACAGTAATCAAGACATTATGGTACTGGCACAAAAACAGAAATATAGATCAATGGAACAGGATAGAAATCCCAGAGATAAACCCACACACATATGGTCACCTTATCTTTCACAAAGGAGGGAAGGTTATACAGTGGAAAAAAGACAGCCTCTTCAATAAGTGGTGCTGGGAAAACTGGACAGCTACATGTAAAAGTATGAAATTAGAACACTACCCAACACCATACACAAAAATAAACTCAAAATGGATTAAAGACCTACATGTAAGGCCAGACACTATAAAACTCTTAGAGGAAAACAGGCAGAACACTCTATAACGTAAATCACAGCAAGATCCTTTTTGACCCACCTCCTGGAGAAATGGAAATTTTAAAAAAATAAACAAATTGGATCTAATGAAACTTAAAAGCTTTTGCACAGCAAAGGATACCATAAACAAGACCAAAAGCCAATCCTCAGAATGGGAGAAAATATTTTCAAATGAAGCAACTGACAAAAGATTAATATCCAAAATTTATAAGCAACTCAGGCAGCTCAATAACAAAAAAACCAGCAACCCAATCAAAAAATGGGCAGAAGAACTAAACAGACATTTCTCCAAAGAAGATATACAGATTGCTAACAAACACATGAAAGAATGCTCAACATCATTAATCATTAGAGAAATGCAAATCAAAACTACAATGAGATATCATCTCACACCGGTCAGATTGGCCATCATCAAAAACTCTAGAAACAATAAATGCTGGAGAGGGTGCAGAGAAAAGGGAACACTCTTGCACTGCTGGTGGGAATGTAAATTGATACAGCCACTATGGAGAACAGTATGGAGGTTCCTTAAAAAACTACAAATAGAACTACCATATGACCCCGCAATCCCACTACTAGGCATATACCCTGAGAAAACCATAATTCAAAAAGAGCCATGTACCAAAATGTTTATTGCAGCTCTATTTACGATAGCCAGGACATGGAAGCTACCTAAATGTCCATCAACAGATGATGTGGCCAAAAACTCTAGAAACAATAAATGCTGGAGAGGGTGTGGAGAAAAGGGAACCCTCTTGCACTGCTGGTGGGAATGTAAATTGATACAGCCGCTATGGAGAACAGTATGGAGGTTCCTTAAAAAACTACAAATAGAACTACCATATGACCCAGCAATCCCACTACTGGGCATATACCCTGAGAAAACCATAATTCAAAAAGAGCCATGTACCAAAATGTTTATTGCAGCTCTATTTACGATAGCCAGGACATGGAAGCAACCTAAATGTCCATCAACAGATGATGTGGCCAAAAACTCTAGAAACAATAAATGCTGGAGAGGGTGTGGAGAAAAGGGAACCCTCTTGCACTGCTGGTGGGAATGTAAATTGATACAGCCGCTATGGAGAACAGTATGGAGGTTCCTTAAAAAACTACAAATAGAACTACCATACGACCCAGCAATCCCACTACTGGGCATATACCCTGAGAAAACCATAATTCAGAAAGACTCATGTACCAAAATGTTCATTGCAGCTCTATTTACAATAGCCAGGACATGAAAGCAACCTAAGTGTCCATCAACAGATGAATGGATAAAGAAGATGTGGCACATATATACAATGGAATATTACTCAACGATAAAAAGAAATGAAACTGAGTTATTTGTAATGATGTGGATAGACCTGGAGTCTGTCATACAGAGTGAAGTAAGAGGAGAAAAACAAATACCGTATGCTAACACATATATATGGAATCTAAGAAAAAAAATGTCATGAAGAGACTAGGGGTAGGAGAGGAATAAAACACAGACCTACTAGAGCATGGACTTGAGGATATGGGGAGGGGGAAGGGTAAGCTGTGACGAAGTGAGAAAGTGGCATGGACATATATACACTACCAAATGTAAAATAGATGGCTAGTGGGAAGCAGCTATATAGCACAGGGAGATCAGCTCGGTGCTTGGTGACCACCTAGAGGGGTGGGATAGGGAGGGTGGGAGGGAGGGAGACACAAGAGGGAAGAGATATGGGAACGTGTATATGTATAACTGATTCACTTTGTTATAAGCAGAAACTAACACATCATTGTAAAATAGTTATACTCCAATAAAGATGTTTAAAAAAAAGAAAGAAATGAGAAAGAAATTAAGGAAACAATAGCAAAGATCAATAAAACTAAAAGCTGGTTCTTTGTGAAGATAAACAAACTTGATAAACCATTAGCCAGACTCATCAAGAAAAGAAGAAGACTCAAATCAATAGAATTAGAAATGAAAAAGGAGAAGTAACAACTGACACTGCCAAAAAACAAAGGATCATGAGCGATTACTACAAGCAACTGTATGCCAATAAAATGGACAACCTGGAAGAAATGGACAAATTGTTAGAAATGCACAACCTGCCGAGACTGAACCAGGAAGAAATAGAAAATATAAACAGACCAATCACAAGCACTGAAATTGAAACTATGATTGAAAATCTTCCAACAAACAAAAGCCCAGGACCAGATGGATTCACAGGCGAATTCTATCAAACATTTAGAGAAGAGCTAACACCTATCCTTCTCAAACTCTTCCAAAAGATAGCAGAGGGAGGAACACTCCCAAACTCATTCTACGAGGCCACCATCACCCTGATACCAAAATCAGACAAAGATGTCACAAAGAAAAAAAAACCTACAGGCCAATATCACTGATGAACATAGATGCAACAATTCTCAAGAAAATACTAGCAAACAGAATCCAACAGCACATTAAAAGGATCATACACCATGATCAGGCAGGGTTTATCCCAGGAACGCAAGGATTCTTCAATATACGCAAATCAATCAATGTGATAAACCATCTTAACAAATTGAAGGAGAAAAACCATATGATCATCTCAATAGATTCCGAAAAAGCTTTTGACAAAATTCAACACCCATTTATGATAAAAACCCTGCAGAAAGTAGGCACAGAAGGAACTTACCTCAACATAATAAAGGCCATATATGACAAACCCACAGCCAACATGGTTCTCAATGGTGAAAAACTGAAACCATTTCATCTAAGATCAGGAACAAGACAAGGTTGTCCATTCTCACCACTATTATTCAACAACGTTTTGGAAGTTTTAGCCACAGCAATCAGAAAAGAAAAAGGGAATAAAGGAATAAATAAATAAATAAATAATAAAAGGAATCCAAATTGGAGAAGAAGCAGTAAACCTGTCACTGTTTGCAGATGACATGATACTATACATGGAGAATCCTAAAGATGCCAACAGAAAACTACTAGAGCTAATCAATGAATTTGGTAAAGTAGCAGGATACAAAGTTAATGCACAGAAATCTCTTGCATTCCTATACACTAATGATGAAAAATCTGAAAGAGAAATTAAGGAAACACTCCCATTTACCACTGCAACAAAAAGAATAAAATACCTAGGAATAAACCTACCTAAGGAGACAAAAGACCTGTATGCAGAAAAACTGTAAGACACTGATGAAAGAAATTGAAGATGACACAAATAGATGGAGAGATATACCATGTTCTTGGATTGGAAGAACCAATATTGTGAAAATGACTCTACTACCCAAAGCAATCCACAGATTCAATGTAATCCCTATCAAACTACCAATGGCATTTTTCACAGAACTAGAACAAAAAATGTCACAATTTGTATGGAAACACAAAAGACTCGGAAGAGCCAAAGCAATCTTGAGAAAGAAAAAAGGAGCTGGAGGAATCAGGCTCCTTCACTTCAGACCACACTACGAAGCTACAGTAATCAAGACAGTACGGTACTGGCACAAAAACAGAAATAGAGATCAATGGAACAGGATAGAAAGCCCAGAGATAAACCCACACACATATGGTCACCTTATTTTTTGATAAAGGAGGCAAGAATATACAATAGAGAAAAGACAGCCTCTTCAATAAGTGGTGCTGGGAAAACTGGACAGCTACATGTCAAAGAATGAAATTAGAACACTCCCTAACACCATACACAAACATAAACTCAAAATGGATTAAAGACCTAAATGTAAGGCCAGACACTATAAAACTCTTAGAGGAAAACATAGGCACAACACTCTATGACCTAAATCACAGCAAGATCCTTTTTGACCCACCTCCTACAGAAATGGAAATAAAAACAAATGGGACCTAATGAAACTTCAAAACTTTTGCACAGCAAAGGAAACCATAAACAAGACAAAAAGACAACCCTCAGAATGGGAGGAAATATTTGCAAATGAAGCAACTGACAAAGGATTAATCTCCAAAATTTACAAGCAACTCATGCAGCTCAATATCAAAAGAAGACCCAATCCAAAAATGGGCAGAAGACCTAAATAGACATTTCTGCAAAGAAGATATACAGATTGCCAACAAACACATGAAAGGATGCTCAACATCCCTAATCATTAGAGAAATGCAAATCAAAACTACAATGAGGTATCACCTCATAACGGCCATCATCAAAAAATCTACAAACAATAAGTGCTGGAGAGGGTGTGGAGAAAAGGCAACCCTCTTGCACTGTTGGTGGGAATGTATATTGATACAGCACTATGGAGAACAGTATGCAAGTTCCTTAAAAAGCTAAAAACAGAACTACAATATGACCCAGCAATCCCACTACTGGATATATACCCTGAGAAAATCATAATTCAAAAAGGGTCATGTACCACAGTGTTCATTGCAGCTCTATTTACAGCAGCCAGGACATGGAAGCAACCTAAGTGTCCATCGACAGATGAATGGATAAAGAAGATGTGGCACATATATACAATGGAATATTACTCAGCCATAAAAAGAAATGAAATTGAGTTATCTGTAGTGAGGTGGATGGACCTAGAGTCTGTCATACAGAGTGAAGTCAGAAAGAGAAAAACAAATACCTTATGCTAACACATATATATGGAATCTAAAAAAAAAAAAAAAAAAAAAAATGGTTCTGAAGAACCTAGGGGCAGCACAGGAATAAAGACGCAGACATAGAGAATGGACTTGAGGACATGAGAAGTGGGAAGGATAAACTGGGACAAAGTGAGAGAGTGGCAGGTACATATGTACACTACCAAATGTAAATTAGATAGCTAGTGGGATGCAGCCGCATGGCACAGAGAGATTAGCTTGGTGCTTTGTGTCCACCTAGAGAGGTGGATAGAGAGGGTGGGAGGGAGACGCAAGACGGAGGAGATATGGGGATATATGTATATGTATAGCTGATTCACTTTGTTATAAAGCAGGAACTAACACACCATTGTAAAGCAATTATACTCCAATAAAGATGTTAAAAAAAGAAAAACACAGTATGGTACTGGCACAGAAACAGACACATAGATCAATGGAACAGCATAGAGATCCAGGAATAAACCTATGTACCTATGTTCAGTTAATCTACAACAAAGGAGGCAAGAATATACAATGGAGAAAAGACAAAAGACAATGTCTTCAATAAGTGGTGCTGGGAAAACTGGACAGCTACGTGTAAAAGAATGAAATTAGAACATTTTCTCACACCATATACAAAAATAAGCTCAACATCGGTTAAAGTCCTAAATGTGAGACCTGAAACCATAAAGCTCCTAGAAGAAATCATAGGCAGACACTCTGACATAAATCATAGCAATTTTTTTGGGGGGATGTGTTTCATGAGGCAAAGGAAACAAAAGCAAAAATAAACAAATGGGACCTAATTAAACTTAAAAGCTTTGGCACAACAAAGGAAACGATCAACAAAATGAAAAGACAACCTACTGAATGGGAGAAAATATTTGCAAATCATATATCAGATATGGGGTTAATATCCAAAATATATTAAGTCGTCATACAACTCAATAGCAAAAAAAAATTATTTTAAAATGGGTAGAGGATCTGAAGAGACATTTTTACAGAGACATACAGATGGCCAACAAGCACATGAAAGGATACTCAACGTCATTAATAATCAGAGAAATGCAAACCAAAACCACAATAAGGTATCACCTCACACCTGTCAGAATGGCTATCATCAAAAAGTCTACAAATAACAAATGTTGGTGAGGATGTTCAGAAAAGGGAACCCTTGTACATTGTTGGTGGGAATGTAAATTGATGCAGCCGCTATGGAAAACAGTGTGGAGGTTTCCAAAAAAACTGAAAATAGAAATGCCATATGATCCTGTAATTCCACTCCTGAGTATATATCCGAGGAGAATGGAAACACTAATTTGAAAAGATACACGCACCCCAATGTTCACAGGAGCATCATTTACAATAGCCAAGCAACCTAAGTGTTCATCAACAGATGAACGCAAAAAAAAGATATAGTGTGTATATATACAATGGAATATTACTCATCCATAAAATAGAATGAAATTCTTCAATTTGCAACAAAGTGGATGGACCTATAGAGTATTATGCTTAGTGAAATAAGTCAGAGAAATACAAATACTGTATGTTATCACTTACATGTGGAATCTAAAAAATAAAACAAATGTATATAACAAAAGAGAAACAGACCCACAGATATAGAGAACAAACTAGTGGTTACCAGTGGGGAGAGGGAAGGCAGGAGGGGCAAGGTAAGGGCAGGGGATTAGCTGGTACAAACTACTATTATGTATAAAATAAGCTACAAGGACTTATTGTACAGCACCAGGAAATACAGCCATTATTTTATAATAACTTTAAATGGAGTATAATTAATCTATAAAAATATTGAATCACTATGTTGTACACCTGAAACCAATATTGTAAATAAACTACAATTTAAAATAAAGTGAATTAACATTTCACATTACTAAATAATATAATTTGCTCTCTATATTATTTATGAGAACTTACTCTATACTGTGCAAAATAATTATAACTCCACTGGAATACTATGATTTATGAACACATTTTCCTATGCATTTAAACGCAACTATTTTTATAAGTGTGTTAACTCAAATAAACCTCAAATTGCAAAATAAACATCATATGTACCTCAATATTTTAAATTAATAATAAATTTTTTAAAAATTACAGATGACAGGGAGGTCCCCTCCCTCTGACCTGTTACTGACAACTCTCCAGGATAAAGAGGGGAAGAAGCTGCAGTATCCCACTGCTCCCCTCCCTGTGCCCAGAAACACCGCTTTAGTTATCTCCCACACCCTGCAGGTCTAGGACCTCAAGTGAAGGGCCAGTAGCTCACTAGAAACATTAGGAAGCCAAATGGACTGATGCCCAAGTGGACCACTATTGCTTCTGCCACAAGGTCACTGTGGGGCCAGCAGCTTTTCTGGGTGCTGCATCTGCCTCCCTCACACTCCTGCCAGGTTTATGTTAACTTGAGAGGACTTGAGCAGACTTCAGTTTAGCTCAGAGAACTGTGCTAGATCTTGATTTCTAAATGTCGTTAAAGGAACTAAATGTCGTTAAAGGAACTAAATGTCATAAAAGGAACCAGAGATCCTTGGGAAAATAGCTAGTTCTAGGGCTGGGGCAGAGAAGATACAAGATAAGTCTGGAGCACCTTATAGTACCATAAGGTTAAGCAAGTGCTCAAAAAACAAAATGAACTATGTCAAAGGGACACAGGAACCAACCTGAAAGCATCCACTGGCCAAGGCCGTGACAATTTCAGCAATAAAATAAATAACAATATAGTATGGAATTATGACCCAAAGTATAAAATAAATACACATACTGATATAAGTGATTGAAAAATAAATTAGGTAGAAGAGACACATCTTCCTTACAGAAGCACTCCAAGTGATATATGTAGAGCCCTTCTGCACTACCCAGAGAGGGATCCATATGGCATTGTCCTCCGTTCCCGTAACAAAGGGGAATTTTCATGATGTCCACAGTTCTTGATGTCCTGCAAATGAAAGGAGGATGTCCTCAAATTCCTTGCAGCGGGAACCCACTTAGGTGGGACCAACCTTGAGTTCCAAGTGGAACATTTCATCTACAAAAGGAAAAATGATGGCATCTGTATCATAAATCTAAAGAGGACTCAGGAGAAGCTTCCACTGGCAGTTCATGCCATTGTTGCCATGAAAAACCTGGTTGATGTCAGTGTCATCCTCCAGGGATACTGGCCAGCAGCCTCTGCTGAAGTTTGCTGCTGCCACTGGAACAACTCCTGTTGCTTGGTGCTTCACTCCTGGAACCTTCCCTAATCAGATCCAGACAGCCTTCCAGAAGCCTCATTCTGGTGGATATCACCCCAGGGCTGACAGGCAGCCTCTATGTTAGCCTGTCTCCCATCACTCTGTGTAACTCAGAGTCTCGCTTTTTGCTATGTGGACACTGTCATCCCCTGCAGTGACAAGGAAGCTCACTCAGTGGGTCTGATGTGGTGGAGGCTGGTCCAGGAAGTTCTGTGCAGGCTTCTATGAACACCCATGAGAGGTCATGTGTGATTCTACTTATACAGAGATCCTGAAAGGACTGAAAAGGAAGAGCAGGGCGTGCTAAAAAGGCTGTGACCGTGGAGGATTTCCAAGCGAATGAACTGCTTCAGCTTCTGACTTTACTGCTGCTCAACCTGAGATTACAGGCTGGCCTGAAGGCAAGCATGTGCCCTCTGTGCCTATCTGAAGAACACTGGAGTGCTCAGCCTGCCACTGATGGCTGGCCTGCAGCTCCCACTGCTCAGGACACTGAATGGGTGGGAACCACTGGGTGGTCTTAAGCTGTTCTTCCACAGGCTGTTCAACAGAAAACAGAGATAAGGTTGCCAGAAAATAATCAGTTTCGAAATAAATAAATGAATGAAACTATATGTAGATACTATCCCTTCCAGAAGGTAGAGTTAGAGGTTCTTCCACCCTTTGAGAGGAGAGTAAACTTAGTGACTTGTTCACAGTGAACAGAATAGGGAAAGGAAAAACACATTCCCCAAGTGATGCAGGTTCACATCCCCAGTGATGTCATGTGCGTAACGTGTGTCTCCTGATACGTATGATGAAAAGGGCACTTCACCTCTGTGGTATATTTCCCCCAAACCCATAACCTCAGCCTAACCATGAGAAAACAGACAAGTCAAGTTTGGGGGACATTTCTGCAGGAAACTTTGCCAGTACCCCTCAAGACTATCATGAAAAGGGAAGGCTGAAAAATTGTCACAGACTAGGGGAGACATGTAAACCAAATGCAGTATGGTATCCTGGTCTGGACCAGAACAGAAAGAGGACATTAATGGAAAAACTGGTGAAATCCAAATAAAGTCTGAAGTTTAATTAACAGTAATAAACCAATGCAGTTTCTTAGTTTTAACAAATGTATCATGGAAATGCAAAATGTAAACGATGGGGGGAAATTGGGTGAGGGATATACAGAACTCTATACTACCTTTGCCACTTTCTGTAAATCTAAAATTATAAAGTTTATTTTTTAAAAAGTATACTAACAGGGCTTCCCTGGTGGCACAGTGGTTAAGAATCCGCCTGCTAACGCAGGGGACAAGGGTTCAAGCCCTGGACCGAGAAGATCCCCCATGCCGAGGAGCAACTAAGCCCATGCCGAGGAGCAACTAAGCCCATGCACCACAACTACCGAGCCTGCGCTCTAGAGCCCACAAGCCATAACTACTGAGCCCACATGCCACAACTACTGAAGCCCATGTGCATAGAGCCCATGCTCTGCAACAAGAGAAGCCACCGCAATGAGAAGCCCACGCACCGCAACAAAGAGTAACGCCCATTCACCACAACTAGAAAAAGCCCACACGCAGCAACGAAGACCCAATGCAGCCAAAAATAAATAAATTTAATAAATTTAAAATATATATATACATATACTAATAACTGGACATGAGAAGGGATGCAAAGACGAGACAGTCATTACCCTCAGAATCTTCAGCCTGCCTATGGGAGAGGCAAGACTACAGTAAATGCCCTGAAATGGAACATCCATCCTGGTTTGCCTGAGAGGGTCCCTAGTATATAACTGTAAGCTCGGCATCATTATTAATTACAAGTACCCCCTTTTACTTCCAAAAGTATTCTGATTTAGACATTAAATTATATGCTCATACTGCCTAAAAAGCACAGGGTATGCTGTGGTGGTCAGAGATAGGAGGGGACATTTGTGAAGGCATGGAATGATGGATGGGGAGCTATGAAGTGGAGATAGAAGTCAGAGAGATAGGAAGGGGGAGGAATGGCCCAGGTAGGGGCAGCTTCAAGAAGAAAGTCCCAGAGACAGGGTAAGACCCAGGGTGTGTTCTTTTTAAGACACAGATATCTGAATTTGGAGAAAACTCTGATTAAGAAGAGGGGGTCAACTGGGGTTTGGAGCAGGCTAAATGGACTAGAACTTTATTGGGGCAGTAATGTATTTTCAAGCACATAGGAGGGAAAGTGACCAAACCACCCTACAAATGAAAAACCTACAAAATTAATTTTCTTGAGAAAGATACTTTTTTTTTCCCCCTTATGTATCCATTCTTTCCCTAACTTTTCCTATAATCTCTCTAGGCCCTTGATACACACTGAGCTCCAGCTCACCTAAACTAACTCCCAAAGGTATCGTGAGATCCCTCTAAACACTGATATTGCCATTTACTAAGCTCTCAACCTATACAAGATTAAGCAGCTGCTTCCCTAGGCCTCTGGTGTCTGACCCAATCTGTGGTTCAGTCATGTGCTCTGCCACCTCAGAGCCTACACTGTCTTCTCTCCAGGACACCACTCCCTGACCACGTGGCATTCTTCATTATTGAAGTAAAGTGTTGCCTTCAATAAAGCATAACCCCCAGGTTTTCATATGAACTCCAAATTTCAAAGAATGGGAAGAAATATTTTACAAAAACCCTGTTGCTCTTTCAGGGAAGAAGATTTGAATTCTCAATAGCTTTTACTCTGAAAAGTAAACAGTATGATTCAGTTTCACTTTCTATTTAAATACTTCAGGAACTAACTCATATGCTGTTATACTCAGAGAATGGTGACTTTTTAAAAATCTTGCCCTTTGAATAATTCCATTCCCTTCAGATTCTCAAACACTTAAAATCCCCACCAGGCTTAGTATATTTAGTGGAGTCCCTTTAAGGTATTAGTTAGCATCTTCTGCTTATGGTCATGTCCAAAAGCCAGGTAATCTTCCTACTCATTAGGGAACAGGGTCAATTCTTTAAAGATTTACCTAGACTCAAGGAAGGTGATACCACTGTGAAGTTTGAAAATGTTTAATAGCTTTACATTATAAGCCCTGGTAGAAAAAGAAGAAGGATATCTGGAAGTCCACCTCTGCTGGGCTGAGGGTGGGGTAGAGAGCAGGGGTGACTGTCATCTGAAATGTGCCTAGAAAAGCCTGAGTGAGGTTGGGACTGGCTCCCGGGGCCTCTGATGTCCAGGTTCTCCTCTCACTGCAGCACAACCTGGAGCTAAGGGATACGGGGCAATGACTGTATAGGGATGCCCAGTGTGACTGCTGATGAAATACCCTGATGAAATTTGTTCTTCTGCAATAAAGCTCGTTTTCTTTGGGAATTCATGTGTCCTTTTCCAAATTAAACTAGCAAAATAGGAACTTTTGTAACATCTTAGCCATCTAGCTCTCTTCTAAATTTTCAAGCTTTGCGTCTCTTACCTTCAGCAAAAATACTTGTGTTTTGGAAAACTGATTAACAGTGAAGGAACCAGGAGGTGGAATTGGATCACAGTACCTTTAGTTGGAAGAAGTGGCACCAAGCCCTTCCCTCTAAATGGGCTGGCCTCGCCTCTGGGGGGGCCTTGGGGGGGCCTGTGGAGAAAAGCCCACTCCAAGGTGCTAGTTTTCAGTTTGTTTTTCAGCACCCATGCAGTCATAACTAAAGCAAAGGAGAATATTGCATGACTTCAGAAGAAAGCCAGCCACCTTGCAACATCTTCAGGAAATTCTGCACTCCCCTAGGTCTTGCAAAACTCCCTATGTCTTGCAGACCAAAGGCAAGATCTCAGTCACCTAGCTCTAGTTTGCATAATTAAAGAAAGTGGAAGCTGGTTTTTTTCTGGGTGACCCTTGACCCAGCCAAACTCACAGGGCCTATCACAGAAATAAGATAGCATAAAATGAAGTGTTGTAGTAATGAAAGCTGTTATCATTTAGATGAGCAGGAAAAGCCAGGTCCCTGGATGACCATCCGAGCCCTGACTTACTAGGGTCATACAGCCAAGACAGTGTCCACTTAAGGTACTATAATGTTATTCTTTTGAGTTGGCATACGTACAACAATATAATTTCATGTCATAATTTGTAAGATATTTCAGAGAAACCATGTACTAATATATTCTCTAATGCCTATTATCGGGACTTCCCTGGTGGCACAGTGGTTAAGAATCCGCCTGCCAACGCAGGGGACACGGCTTCGAGCCCTGGTCCAGGAAGATCCCACATGCCGTAGAGCAACTAGGCCCATGTGCCATAACTACTGAGCCTGTTCTCTGGAGGCCACGAGCCACAACTACTGAGCCCATGTGCCACAACTACTGAAGCCCACACTTAGAGCCCGTGCTCCGCAACAAGAGAAGCCACTGCAATGAGAAACCCGTGCACTGCAACAAAGAGTACCTCTCACTCTCTGCAACTAGAGAAAGCCCGTGCGCAGCAATGAAGACCCAATGCAGCCAAAAATAAATAAATAAATTTATAAAATGCTATTGTTCATTGGCGGCAAGGATGTGGGAAACCTCTGTACTCATGTTTGTGGTAAATAGCCCCTTGTGAAATATTAACATTTATCCATAGTCATTACCATTTGTGTCCATGCGTGGAAATTTATCATAAGTCACTAATTCAATAAAGGAAAAATCTGTATGCTTGAGGCTGTCTATTGAATGAAAAAAATCTAATGTCCAAAAATAAAATTATTTTAAAAAACAAACCTTTTATCTCCATTTTTTATATGGTAGCATAGCCAATGATCTGTTAACTCCCTCCCTCCCTCATCATTACCTCTTTCTTGTCTTTCTCCCATTGTCCTATTAACATATTATCCATCTTCGGGGAAAAAAATTAAAACAATTTTAAAACCACATGCAGTATGGTCACATGATGGGGGAGAGAGTCCACCTTCAGGTCAAGCAGTTCTACCTCTTTTCCGTATTGGGCATCCAGACAGATTTCCTTTGTACAAAGAGGCTTGCAACTAGGGGAAAGAGTTTGAAAATCACTGGGCTGGTCTAAATCCCTTACTGTAAAAAAGCACAAACTAAGACCTGACATGAGTTCAAGCAACTTTTAGCAGAGTGATTGCTAGAAACCAGGTCTCAAACTCCTAGTCTATGGCAACAAAAAAGCCCAATGAGCTTTGAAGAGAGAGAGGAACTCAAAACTCTTTCGATCAAAACCCACCTGGTATCAGGGCAGCCACCCTGTCTGGGTGAGCTAAACTGAGATTCCTCCACCTCCGCCCCCACTTCCGTTGTAGAACAAGGGTCATTACCACAGGAGAGCTGAACTTGTGGACTGGGTTTGGGTTTGAGTCAGAACAATTTGGTTTTAAGGCTCAGAAATTTTTGTTTGAAGCCTCCAAGCTTGATTAGAGGTAAAAGATCATGGCGCCACTGAGCAGCCCTTGGCTTTTTAGAGTTTGGGAAAACTACTCAGTTGCATTAGAAGTTTCTCAGGAGGGTCTTCCCTGGTGGCGCAGTGGTTAAGAACCCGCCTGCCAGTGCAGGGACCAGGGGTTTGATCCCTGGTCCAGGAAGATCCCACATGTCTCAGAGCAACTAAGCCCGTGCACCACAACTACTGAAGCCCACGCGCCTGGAGCCCACGTGCCACAACTACTGAAGCCTGTGCTCCACAAGAGAAGCCACTGCAATGAGAAGCCCGGGCATCGCAATGAAGAGTAGCCCCTGCTCGCCGCAACTAGAGACAGCCCTCGCACAGAAACGAAGACCCAACACAGCCAAAAGTAAATAAATAAATTTAAAATATGTACAGCTTTAAAAATAAAAGAAGTTTCTCAGGGTAAGAACTCTAGAACAGAGAAGGAATATTCACTAAGTGGGAGAGGAAGCTAGTACTTAAGACCTTTCTAACCCATTTCTGTGAGGTTCAACTCAATAAAACCAACAAACACACCTATCACAACTTTGTTTTCTCCGTGATTAAAGCCTTGAGTTGTTTTGTGGAAAGTGACACACCAAGAAAGCCAGCTTGCTCATGTTGGTGACAGAAGCAAGGATATCTACATAAGTAGGGTTCTGGGTCATTTGGCGGGGGAGAAATAAGTTAGCATTAATACGAGGATCTGTGAGGGTTTCTGGGTTAATTTTTTAGGAATGTATGGAAATCACTGGCTGGGTAAATGCAGTCACACTCAGTCTTCAGCTTGTTCAGCTCCAGGCCCTGGGATGGGGGTGGGCAGGCCTTACAAAGCAGCGTGGAGCTTCTAGAGTCTCCCCTGAAGCTGTTTCCTCATTTCCCACCCACCCTCCTCAGTCTGCATTCCTGGGGAGCATCTTAACATCTGCCCAGGGCTTCAGAACCCTGCACACTCATTCATTCATTCAACAAATATTTGTTCAGCACTTACCATGGGCCAGGCCTTCCCATCAGGTACTCACTGAGTCTCTTCCATGATGCCCTGTGCAATTTCTCCACTAGGCATGTAGGACTACACCCTGCTCACTCCCTCACTCCCCACAGGAGCTTATGATCTAGCTTGGGCTGTGAAACATTCAGTAAACCATGAGCACAGGAGGCAAATGGGAAAAGGCTGGGATCTGTGGCCAGACTGGCCCAGCTGAAATCTTGACATTAAGGCAATTGGCAATAACTAGCTGGTTGATCTTGGGCAGATGTTTAACTTCCCTGAGCCTCAACTTATTTAAAAAGGGAGACTAGGGGCTTCCCTGGTGGCGCAGTGGTTGAGAGTCCACCTGCTGATGCAGGGGTCACGGGTTCGTGCCCCGGTCCGGGAGGATCCCACGTGCTGCGGAGTGGCTGGGCCCGTGAGCCATGGCCGCTGAGCCTGTGCGTCGGGAGCCTGTGCCCCACAGCGGGAGAGGCCACAGCAGTGAGAGGCCCGCGTACCACAAAAAAAAAAAAAAAAAAAAAATGGAGACTAGGGACTTCCCTGTTGGTCCAGTGGGTAAGACTCCGTGCTCCCAATGCAGGGGGCCCGGGTTCTAATCCCTGGTCAGGGAACTAAATCCCACGTGCCACAACTAAGGGTCTGCGTGCCACAACTAAGACCTGGCACGGCCTAAATAAATAAATAAATTTTTAATGGAGAATAATAAAATATATTCCTTACAGGGTTATTGATTTAATGGGACATAAAGACACAGAGACCACCAATATTAGGTAAATACATAAAGGCCACCAATATTAGGTAAAACCTTTTAAGATTCAGCACAGTTTTTGTTTTTATTTTCATTTTAATACTTTTCAAATGCCTATACATAAGTATAACAGTAACTCACAGCAGTTACTTTGTACTGGACACTAGTCCAAGTATTTTACATGGATTAAATTAGTTCACTCTAAAAACAGCTTTCTGAGGAAAGTACATTATTACACCAATTTGCAACAAAATATGTAACCGAGCAACACAGAGGTTAAGTGACTTGCCAAGGTCACACAGCTAGTAAGTGGCAATACCAGGCTTCAAATCATGTTCATATGCACATAGTTCAACAACTCAAAAAACTCTACAAGACTTATTATGAAAAACAGCCACCCTCTTCATTCCCTTCCCTGCCCTTCCTACTCTATATATTCAACTAATATGCTTATAGAAGATAAGGACTTAAGTCTCTTTTACCACTACTGGAAACCACCACATACCTGTGACACTCCACATTTTCCCTCTTCCATCCTTTCAATATCATTTCTAATTAGATTAATATTCAATGTTTACATTATTATCATCTGTAATGCTATTACAGGCAAGCCCTTCAGTATGCTATATTTCTCTTTCCTTCTTATACAACTAGTAACAAGAATTAATACTGGTCTTATTACTTTTCTTAGTTTCTATGCCTCTCCACTAATCTATCACCAAACTCTCCATCCTGTTCATCTCCACTCCTTCTACTTAAACACATCAAAAGTTTATCAATCCCTTGAACTCACCTTTCCCAGAGCCTTTCTGCTCCAATCTAGACTGGATGACTCTAGTTCTGCTGCACAGCCATATCTTAGGAGCTCCTTTCATCATCTCTGTAATTACATTTGCTTCTTCCTTGGGCTAGTTCACCTGGGTTCTTTAAATTTTGATGAAGTTAAATTTCAATTTTCTTTTCATTTGTGGTTTTTGTGTCCTATTGAAGAAATCCTTGCCTACTCCAAAGTTGTGAAATTTTTCTAAGTTTTCTTCTAGAAGCTTTATAATTTTAGCTTTTCTGTTTAGGTCTGGGATCCATTTCAGTTACTTTTTGTGCATGGTGTGAGGTAAGGGATGAGGTTCTTTATTTCCATATAGCTATCCAGTTGATCCAGTATCATTTCTTGAAAAGATTTTCCTTTTCCCCATTGAAATACCTCAGATGCTTTGTCAAAAATCAATTGACTATATGTGTTTGGGTCTATATCTGGACTCTCTATTATCTTCTGTTAACCAATATATCTATCCTTATGCCAATACCTAGAATGTCTTGATAACTGTAACTTTATAGTAAGTCTTCAAATTAAGTAGTGTAAGACTTCCTTCTAACTTTGCTCTTTTCAAAATTGTTTTGGCCATTCTAGGTCTTCTGCATTACCCTATAAATTTTATTTTTTATTTTTTTTTTATTTTTTTGCGGTACGCGGGCCTCTCACTGTTGTGGCCTCTCCCGTTGCGGAGCACAGGCTCCGGATGCGCAGGCTCAGCGGCCATGGCTCACGGGCCTAAGGCTCAGCGGCCATGGCTCACGGGCCTAGCCGCTCCGCGGCATGTGGGATCTTCCCAGACCGGGGCACGAACCCGTGTCCCCTGCATCGGCAGGCGGAGTCTCAACCACTGCGCCACCAGGGAAGCCCCCTTATAAATTTTAGAATCAGCTTGATTGTGATTGCATTGAATCTACAGGTCAATTTGGAGAAACTGATATCTTAACAATATTAAGTCTTCCAGTTCATGAACATGGCATACCTCTCCATTTATTTAGGTCTCCTTTCATTTATCTTAGCAATGTTTTGTACTTTTTAGTGTACAAGTCTCACATAAATCTTGTAAAATATGTCCCTGAGTACTTCACGTGTGTTTTTTAAAACATAAACTTTATTTTTTAGAGCAGTTTTAGGTTCATGGCAAAATCCAAGTACAGAGAGTTCCCATATGCCTCCCCACCCCCACATACACACAACTGCCCCCACCTCAGGTGTTTTTTATGTTATTATAGTAAGCAGTATTTTTTAAATTGCATTTCCAATTGTTCATTGCTGGTATAGAGAAAAAAAATTTTATATATATTGCCCTTGTATCCTGTGAACTTGCCAACCTACTTATTAGTTCTAGTAGCTTTTCTGTAGAATTTTAGGATTTTCCACATACCCAATCATGTCATCTGCAAATAAATATTATTTTACTTCTTCTTTGCCAACCTGTATGTCTTGCCTTATTGCCCTAGCTAGGACCTTCGCAACAATATTAAAAATAAGTGGTGAAAGAAAAAGTGGTGAAAGCAGACATCCTTAGATCTTAGAGGGAAAATAGTCTTTCCCCGTTAAGAATAAGATGTAGGTTTTCAGATGGGAGGGATTGGGGAGGTGGGATTGACACATATACACTACTGATACTGTGCATAAAACAGACAACTGAGGGAAACATACTGTATAGCACAGGGAACTCTACTTAATGCACTGTGGTGTCCTAAATGGGAGGGAGATCCAAAAGGGAGGGGATATGTGTATGTATATGGCTGATTCATTTTGCTGTGCAGTAGAAGCTAACACAACATTGTGAAGCAACTATCCTCCAATAAAAATTAATTAAAAATAAATTTAAAAAATTTTTTTAAACTGAAAAAAAAATGTAGGTTTTCATGGAAGGCCTTTATCAAGTTGAAGAAGTTCCCTGGTACTCATAGTTTACTGGAAGGTTTTCAAAAGTGGGTGTTGAATTTTGCCAAAGGCTTTCAATGCATATCTATAAAGATATCTTTTCTTCACTTCTAATGTTTTAAATTACACTTACTGATTTTTTAAAATTTTTTTTAAAATTTATTTATTTTATTTATTTATTTTTGGATCTGTTGGGTCTTCCTTGCTGTGCATGGGTTTCCTCTAGTTGCGGCAAGCGAGGGCTACTCTTTGTTGTGGTGCGTGGGCTTCTCATTGTGGTGGCTTCTCTTGTTGTGGAGCGTAGGCTCTAGGTGCGTGGGCTTCAGTTGTTGCAGGATGCAGTCTTGGTAGTTGTGGCTCGCAGGCTCTAGAGCCAGGCTCAGTAGTTGTAGCGCACGGGCTTAGTTGCTCTGTGGCATGTGGGATCTTCCCGGAGCAGGGATCGAACCCGTGTCCCCTGCATTGGCAGGTGGATTCTTAACCACTGTGCCACCAGGGAAGCCCCCAATTTTTGATATTTAAATGTTAAATTAACCTTGCATTCCTGGGATAAGCCCTACTGAATCATGACATATTTACCTGTTAGTATATTGCTGCATTCATTTTGCTAATAGTTTAAGGATATTTCCCTGTTCCTGATGGATATTGGTTTATAATTTTTTTCTTGTAATGTCTTTGTCTGGTTTAATATCAACCTCATAAAATGAACTGGAAAGTATACTATCCAATTCTATTTCCTGAAAGTTCTTCAGGGCTAAAGGATCGGTATTATCTCTTCCTTAAATGTTTGACATAATTCACCAATAATACCATCTGGGCCCAGGAATTTTCTTTGTGAAAACATTTCTTAATATGACTTTATTTTATTTTATTTTATTTTTTTTTATTTTTTTTATTTTATTTTATTTTATTTTTTTTGCTGTACACGGGAATCTCACTGTTGTGGCCTCTCCCGTTGCAGAGCACAGGCTCCGGACGCACAGGTTCAGCGGCCATGGCTCGGGGGCCCAGCTGCTCCGCAGCATGTGGGATCCTCCTGGACCGGGGCACGAACCTGTGTCCCCTGCATCGGCAGGCGGACTCTCAACCACTGTGCCACCAGGGAAGCCCCCAATTTTTGATATTTAAATGTTAAATTAACCTTGCATTCCTGGGATAAGCCCTACTGAATCATGACATATTTACCTGTTAGTATATTGCTGCATTCATTTTGCTAATAGTTTAAGGATATTTCCCTGTTCCTGATGGATATTGGTTTATAATTTTTTTCTTGTAATGTCTTTGTCTGGTTTAATATCAGCCTCATAAAATGAACTGGAAAGTATACTATCCAATTCTATTTCCTGAAAGTTCTTCAGGGCTAAAGGATCGGTATTATCTCTTCCTTAAATGTTTGACATAATTCACCAATAATACCATCTGGGCCCAGGAATTTTCTTTGTGAAAACATTTCTTAATATGACTTTAATCACTTTTATTGACATATGGATATTCAGAAATGTTTCTTCTTGAGTCACTATTGGAAAATTGTGTCTTGCAAGGAATTTTTCCATTTCATCTAAGTTTTCAAATGTATTTGCAGTTATTCATAATATCTTTTTATTATCCCCTTAATTAATGTAGGATTTTAGTAGTGTTTTCTTTTCCCAGATACTGACAATTTATGTCTTTTTTTTCTTGATCTTTCTATTCAGATGTTGTCAACTTTATTGATTTAAAAAATCTAAATCTTTCATTTCATTGATTTTCTCTATTTTACTTTTTTTTAAATTTTTGGTTGCCTTGGGTCTTCATCGCTGCGTGCGGGCTTTCTCTAGTTGCAGCAAGCATTGCAGTGTGCAGGCTTCTCATTGTGGTGGCTTCTCTTGTTGCAGAGCACAGGCTCCAGGAGCGTGGGCTTCAGTAGTTGCAGCACATGGGCTCAGTAGTTGTGGCTCATGGACTCCAGAGCGCAGGCTCAGTTGTTGTGGCGCATGGGCTTAGTTGCTCCACAGCATGTGGGATCTTCCCAGACCAGGGCTTGAACCCATGTCCCCTGCATTGGCAGGCGGTTTCTTAACCACTGCACCATGAGGGAAGCCCTCTATTTTTCTGTTTTCTGATCTTTATTATTTCCTTCCTTCTACTTCCTTTGGACTCAAATTGCTCCTCTTCTGCTAGCTTCTTAAGGTAAAAGCCTCAATCACTGATAAGAGAACTTTCTTCTTTTCTAAGCTATTAATTAGCTTCTGAGCACTGCCTGAGCTGTATCCCATGAATTCTGAAAAGTTTCTTCACCTTTATTCAAAATATTTTAAAGTTTCCTTTATGATTTCTAATTTGACCATTATGTTATTTAGAGGTGCACTGTTTTTACCAAATATCTTTGTTATTGATTTTTAATTTCATTTCATTCTTATTAGAAAACATACTCTATATGATTTTAATTGTTTTACATTTATTGAGACTTGTTCTGACTCATAATATGGCCTAATGCTACTGTTGGCTAGAGTGTTCTATAAATGTCAATTAGGTCATGTTGGTTGATAGTATTATTATCTTCCATATCCCTACTGATATTGTCAGTTTGTCCTGTTAGTTACTGAAGAAGGAATGCTGAAATCTCTAACAATAATAGTGGGTTTGTTAATTTCTTTATTAGTTTTTGTTGCCATGTATTTTGAAGCTCTGTTATTGGATGTACACACATTTAGAATTTTTATGTCCTCCTGATGAATTGTACTCTCAACTACTATGAAATGACCTTCTTTATCCCATATGAAATTTCTTGTTCTAAGACACCCTTTGATATTAATATAGTCATGCCAGCTTTTTTATGATTGGTATTTGCATGGTATTACTTTTCCATCCTTTTACTTTTAATCTGTGTATTTATATTTAGATTCCCTCTAGAAAGTGCATAGTTGGGTTTTGCTTTTTTATCCAGTTGGTCTGACTATCTTTGCTTTATAATTGGGGTGTTTAGAACCTTTATATTTGATAACAATTATTAATATGGTTGGGCTTAAGTCTACCATCTTCATATTTTGTCCTATCTCTTTTCCCTTTTTGCTTGTCTAATTTTGTATTGAGTATTTTTAGTACTCCAATTTATCTCCAATACTGACTTATTAGCTATAGCTCTCTGGGTTTTTGTCTTTGGGTTTTTTGTTTTTTGTGTTTTTTGTGTGCATGTGGTTGCTCTGGGGTTTATAATATGCACACTTTACTTGATCCAGAATGTACTTCCAAGTAAAAGCCTAAGTGATGATAGAGCTCACCTCATTTGTCTCTCTTCCCTTAAAGATCACAGTCCTGTACTACGTCTAGTCCAACATCAGAAAACAGGTGTTTCATACATTTTGTACAGTTTCTAGTTGTTTCCAGTGGCAGGGTAAATGTGGCCCCTATTACTCCATCATAGATTAAAGCAGAAGTCCACTTATGCTTTTTTAAAAATCCATTTACTAACAATTTTGAGGAAGTAGTGGAAAGTAAACACATGTGTTCAGTCTACCACATTTAGTTGGAAACCCACTTCAATATTTAAAATTATAAACAAAACATAATACTTTTCAAATTAATAATTATCCCCAAACAGTGAGAAAGATAAAAATTTTCAACTTTTCACCAAAGTGTCTATATAGTCAGATCAGTGAGGACTGACTTGAGCCGTAAGTCAGGTTCCACATCTAACTGTTTTCTTTACTTACTTTCAGAAGGATCTCTTGATAAAAAAAATTGTGCCCAAAGCTTGTTCTGCTTTCTCTCCAAGCCCAATACTTATCATTAGCTCAGCTTCAGCTGGTTATTCAGGTGTCTTCACAGCAATATGACTTGTATATGATTTTGCTCTAAGAAGTACAACTTTGAACAATATTTTTGTAGTTTTGGTCTCCTCCCTACCTTTACTGACAAAATTAATCAGTTTCTTATACTTACTCAGGAAAATATAATTTGCTTTGCCAGAGACATAACCATACTTTGTTTAAAAATTGTGGGGAGTTCCCTGGCGGCCTAGCAGTTAGGATTCCGGGCTTTCACTGCCATGGTCCAGGTTCAGTCTCTGGGTGGGGAACTGAGATCCTGCAAGGCACGTGGAGTAGCCAAAAAAAAAAAAAAAACTGTCAAAATTTGATGGCTTTGTGCCACTATAGGACAAAGTCCTATAGGAACAATATCCTTAGGGACCATTATAATAAAGTCCACTTCTCAAACATTCAGCACTATATTTCTTATTTGAACTTCTCATTTTCAGCTACTGTGCCAAATCAACACTCCTATAAATTATTTTGTCCTAGCTCATACAGATTCATGGTATATATTCATACTAGGGCCATATTCAATATTTACACTTACAGAGTTATCCTGTATTGCACTGTTGATAATATTATCTTAATCATTCATTTTATTCTTCAATGAACTATTTTGGAATCATGAGAAATTTAATGCAACACAAGAGTAACAACAAAAATGTAGATTTTTTCAATTAAGAATTTTAACACTGTCCTGATATGAAACACATTATCTAAAATAATCTATAATTGATAACTGAAATTAGCTATGATGAACTGACCAATGCAGTCCTTACAGTGAATATGATGAAACAATTATTAAGAAAGTAATAGGGCTTCCCTGGTGGTGCAGTGGTTGAGAAGCCGCCTGCCAATGCAGGGGACACAGGTTCAAGCCCTGGTCTGGGAAGATACCACATGCCGCGGAGCAACTGGGCCCGTGAGCCACAATTACTGAGCCTGCACGTCTGGAGCCTGTGAAGTGAGGCCGTGACAGTGAGAGGCCCGTGCACCGCGATGAAGAGTGGCCCCCGCTTGCCACAACTAGAGAAAGCCCTCACACAGAAACGAAGACGCAACACAGCCATAAATAAATTAATTATTTTTTTTAAAGTAATAGAATTTCTGTGGAAATCTTAACTAATCTTTCATTTTAGATTAGTTAAGTGTATGTGAACAAAATTGTTCCATCAGTTTTTCCTCTAAAACCATCAAATCACTTGCAAACTCCTTGATAGATCACCAGTTTGTGGACCACCCTTGAGAAACCCTGTTTTAAGGATAGGCATTTGTACCTCTGATCAATGGTAGTAATTATTGATTTTCAGTGCTTCACACAAAGAAGATATTTAATACCCACATAATAAATTTTTAAACACTATTTTTTGGTTTTGTACGTGTTAAGCACTATTCTAAACTCTTGAGGATAGAGCAGTGAACAAGACAGGTATTGTCTTCCTCTCTACTGGTAAGAAGCAGACAATATAAAGAAAACAGGTAAGTTCAGAAAATGTTAATGATATAAAGGAAATAGTGTAATGAGATAAAGTGTGACTTGAGGAGGGCAGGAACTACTTTAGATAGGGTGGTCAGGAAATATCTCACTAAGGAGACCACAGTCAAACAGAATGCTGAGAGATGAGAAGCAGGTAGACATTGAGGAACTGAGAACATTCTAGACAAAAGGCCCAGAAAGTGCAAAGATCTTGAGGGAGTGGTAGTGGTTTGGCCTTTTGGGGGAACAGAGAGAAGGCTGAGGTGCCCGAAGCAGAATGAGCAAGAGGAATGACAGGATGAGAAAAGGCTGGGAAGGCACTCAAGTGCCAGATTAGCAGAGCCTTGTGGGCTGTGGTGAGGAGTTTGGGTAGCTACTAGAAGATTGTAAGCAGGGGAGTGACAGGAGCTAATTTACCTTTACAAAAGATCGCTGGATGCTCCACAGAGTATGGAAAGGTTGGAGAGAAGCAGAGCAAGAGCAAGGAGACCAGTTACAAGGGTTATTTAATAATCCAAGCAAGAGGTGACTAGGGTGGGAGCAGTAGAGAAGGAGAGAACTAGATGGATTGGGGAAGTATTTTTCATAGAGAATGGGCAAGACTTGCCAATACACTGAATAAATTAATGAACGAGATAATTAATGAATAGTCACTAAAATGGGGAGGTCCACAAGGAGAAAGGTCAGCATGTGCTGTAGAAGAAGTTAAGGAAAGCTTTCTGGAGGAGGGAGAATGAGAGCTGGGCTTGAGAGATGATCTAGCTATGGCTAAAAAGCGAAGCAGTAGGGATCCAACTGCAAACAAATCAATGAAGTGGGACTGACTTTCTATGCGCTTGGAGACTCATGAGTTGCTAGCTTGGTGTAGGTGTTGGCTGTTGAGGAACAAGCAGGATAATGGGGTTGAATGGGATGGGAAGGGGCTGAATCATGGAAGATCCTGGAAAGCCCAGAGGGGTGAACTCTGTGCCTACACCCTACCTAATCCCCAGGACAGCTGTACCTTAGACTTCCTACCAAGCAGATTAGCAATGAGCCCTTTCGCCAAGTTCCATGCCTAGACCCAGGCACCCATCTTACTGCCTCCCAGGAAAGGCCCAGAGCACTCACTGATCCGCCCAACATCAAGGTGACCTGTGAGTCAGTGGGCTGGGAGCTGGAACAGGTCCCTGGTACATTTACTATCCCTGGCACATTTACTATCCCTGGCAAATATGGCAACTCCTAACACTAATGTCTCAGATAACAAATAAATTATACTTTTTTTTTTTTTGGCATTGGTCTGTCTCTGCCAAAGGTTTTTGCCAACACCAGATAGGAAGCTCCCCCAGGTCCACCTTGGAGACCCCCCAACTCCCTCCTCTCAGCAGTCTGGCAGCCCAGCCTTTACTGTCTCCACCAAGGAAGGGGTGTGCTCCACCACTCCATAATAAGAATCTGTTACACCTGGAGAGGAGGCCTGACTCTGACAGACCCCACTGGTGAGGATTAGATTCCCAGATTCTGCCCCCTCTATGACTGTACTAGATATTTCTCTGCCACATGGTTCCAGCCCAACTGTGAGCTCCATATGGGCAAGGACACTGCCTGTCTTGTATATGTTTGCCCCAGCCACTGACACAGTGAGTGTTTGGAAGACATTTTCTGAACAAATGAATAAATGATTGACTTTGTTGTGGATTTGGGGGAGGGGACACAAAAACTACTCAATGCAGAAACAGCTCTCCTGGAGGTCTGCTCACTCCCCTCATGGAGACAACAGCTGCCTTTTACTCGGTTGTGTACAATGTACAACACAGGTGCTAGGCACACATTTCCCACATTAGCTCACTTAATAGTCACAACAACATCCCCCCTTCAGTGCGCTCTTACCCACATTTTACTGATGAGGAAACTGAAGGTCAGACAACTTAAGGTGATACTGTTAGCAAGAGGCAGAGCCAGGACTCCTACCTAGAGCTGAACAACCCCAAAGCCCTCATCCTTTCAGATCATAGTCCTAGAGCGATTCCATGGGCAAAGGCACCGGAGTCTCCCACCTGCCACTCTGTAGGGCAATTCAGCAGATCTTCAGCTCACCCTACCACCTTAGCAGGAAGCCGTTTATCAGATTAACAACCCACCTGCTCCCACAGCAGAGAGCAGGGCCCTGAGGAAATAGAACTCGGATTGCCTGGAACTTCTGTGAGGACAAAAGACACAGGGACACTTCAAGCCTTGGAGCAGGGAAGCAATCTTGTGCTTTTCCCCTTCCCAGGGGGAGACTGGAATGTGTCCTTTGACTTAAGTGTCAGCATGAAGTAATGAGCAGAACACAGGATTTGGAGCCAGACAGATGTGGGTTTGAGTTCTGACATGCTAAGTGACCTTGGACAAACCACTTAGCCTTTCCATGTCTCAGTTCCTTCAGCTGAAGAATGGTTTAATGCCTCCTCCTTCATGGGATTGTCTTGGGTATTAAGTGAAATGGCATATTTAAGGTGCTCACTCCACAACTCAAGCAAGAGCTGTCCTTTCCTCTCTCAACTGGATAGGGTACCCATTACTGGTCCCACTTGTCAGATGAGCAAACTGAGGCTCCAAGATATTGAGTGGCCTACATTAGGAATAGAGGCCATCTCCTAAATCACAAAATGAGGCTCTTTCTACTGTTGTTTTTTTTTTTTTTTTTTGGCTTGCTCCTCAAAAGCAAAAACAGTAAACCCCCTAAAACTGGTAGTTTCACCTTAAATATGTAACTGTCTGGATCCTCCTCCTCTTCTTGCTCCCCTTCCATGAATTCTTATCTCACCAGTCTCTGTGCACACAAATCAGACTTATCATCATAAAGCAATAGAGAGGTTCATGGGCAGGATGGGAGGTAAACACAATTCTCTCCATAAGCAAGACAAGCCTTCTCTGTTGGTGCAAAATCATGACTCACTCAAGGCCTTTTATGAGGGCCAGATGCTGAGCACATCTAAATTGCTTCAAATTGCTTCTATGCTGTGTGTTGGTGGTGGGGAGGGGAACAGCCAACATCTATATATATTTATACATTTACCAGGAAATGTGTTGATATTGTTTTCCAATCAGGATTTACCATAAGCCAGAAGTCCCACACCTATTGAATAGGCCAAACCCAGCCCACTGTCAACAGAGAAAAGTTTATCTCAAACATAAAAGATTTTAAATCAAAATGGATGTTAGAAGAGCAGGATTCCCAGCATTGTTGGGCAGCCAGGGCTGTCTCTAGCAGCTGACCGGGTGAGTGATGGTTGTTTCTGAGCTCAGACTTCATCCTGGGAGCCCTAGAAGCTAGGCAAGGGAACCTTCCAAGGAAGGAAAGGACCTCTTTTTGGACTGCAACTGCTCTACATGTAGGTCTTTGGAAATTCCTGGTATGGCCTCTGTCCACCCAGAGCCTATCTGTGGGTTGGCCCACTGTCAGCAGCCCCACACCAGCCCGAGTCTCTATGGAACCACAGCTTGGGTGTTCCCCAAGGAAACCTGACCCCAAAGATCTGTGTGGAACCCCCATGCCCAGATGTTACATCTTGTAGACTTAAGTCACTGTCCAACATGTAAGTTTTCTCCTTTTTTCTCTCTGGCATTCTCAACCTCACACTCTTCTAGGTCTCTTCTCCCAAATGCCAGCCGCTCCTCTTCCCTGCAAAGCTTTCCTCTATGCCCACTGGACTCCTTATTCCATGGCAAATCAATACCCTTCATCCTTCACCTCCTCACAGAAGGCTCTCTTCTCTTCTTGGACCTCACTGAGACCTGGTCACAGGCACCTCCTGCAGCCATCCTCAGTGATGACTTTTTGCTCTCTCACACATGTTTATCTGCCTGAGTCAGCAGATGAAGCCAGATGGTGGGGCCAGTGTCCTCACACCTCCGTGTACAAGACCACTGCTCCACACCAGCGTAACTCCCTTGGGGCTCACACTGTCTGGCTACACCAGCTTGCCTGTGTTCCTCTGTCTCCCTGCTCTGACCATCGTCCTGGAGTAGTTCAGTGTGCAGGGGGAGGACTCTCCCATGCCATGCCTTACCCCTTGCATCGAGTCATCCTGGTCTCCCACGCCCATCACCTGCTGCCACAGACACACTGTTCATCTCGTCACTGCCAGATATGCCATTCGCTGGCTCAGGCTCCCAACCCTCTAGCTGTATATCTGTTTGATACCTCCTCTTTCTCCCAGTCCATCATCCTCAAAACAGCCTTCTCTCCTTTCAAACCAAGCTTAAACTATTCTCTCGCCCACACCCTCCATGCCTGGCACCCCTATTCTTCTGCTGTCCCCCCACCACAGCCCAGAACTCTGCACCACGTGCCATTCACCTTCTCTTTCTCCTTCTGTGCCGACAGCTGAGAGCTACAGAAGAAAATCACATGCCCCACATCCCCACAAATATGCCTGCACCAGACACAGCTAGTTGTCAATTCCAATATGTCTATTATCACCATCTTAGAATCTTGATTTAGATAAAAATCTTTATAATCTTTAGAATTTTGATCTTGAATAAAAATATTCCCCAACAGTCCTTGGAGCTAGACATGGCTATATATAACTCAGTTCTGACCAATAGGATTAGCAAAATTATTGTTTAGCAGCTTCTGGGAAATTTCTTTAAGATACACCTGGGATGTGCCCTTTGTCTCTTCCTCCTCTTCCGTCATCTTCCTGCTTGGAACATTGATGCGATGCCTGGAGTTCATCTTGGACCATAATGATGAGGGCCATATCTGAAGGACAGCAGAAAGCCGTCTGGGTTTCTGAGTACTGTAGAGCTTTAATTGCCTACAGTAGACTTATTTTATGTAAGAGAGAAATAAATGTTACTCTGCTTAATCCACTGTTTTTTAGATCTCCATTACTCACAGCTGCTCACAGTAGAACTGAACTTAACACAGTGCCCTGAACACACAATCAATTCTTCTTCTTGTCCTTGGTCTGCTTTCTTTGCCAAGCTAGCCCAATGAAGTAAATGTATTGGAATATATAAAATGAGATCTGGATAATGGAAAATTATACTATGTTTTTGGAGCAGAAGACCTAAGTAAAAATTTCAGTTTCCTCAAATTATTAATATATACATTGAATTCGTTCCAATTAGAATATAAACAATATATTTAATGGAATTTTATAAAATTATCTTCAAATTCATGTGAAGAATGACTGAAAATAGCTAAGAAAATTGTGAAAAGAAGAAAAGTTAAAGGGTTTTGCCTTACCAGAACATATTATAGAGTCAAACAGAAATAAAAAAACAGGTCAGTTAAAAAAAAAAAAAGAAAATCCACAATCAATAGCAGTATTTATGAAAAGTTAACATGGGAATTCCCTGGCGGTCCAGTGGTTAGGACTCCTCACTTTCACCACTGAGGGCCAGGGATCAATCCCTGGTCAGGGAACTAAGATCCCACAAGCCATGCGGAGGGGAAAAAAAAAAAAGTTAGCACATGATACACGTGGAAGTTCAATTTGGTAGGAAGAGAACAGACTATTTAATAAATGATGCTGGCACAACTGATTATCCATGTGGGAGGAAGTAAAAAGGGATTCTAATCTTATACATTATACAAAAAAAAAAAAAGAATTCTAGACAGATAAAAAAATAAAGAGTAAAACAGTGAAAAAAATATTGCAAGAAAACTTTGGAGACTATATTATAAACTGAAGATAGGGGAGACCTTCCTAACAAAAACTGGAAACCTGGAGACTCTAAAACAGATGAAAGATTATTTTAACCATATAAATGTTTACAACTTTCATACCATAAACAAAAGCCACAGAGAAATAAAGTATCTGGGAAAATATTAATTTGTATTTTTTTTTAAAAGTAAGCAACTATGATGCAAAGAGTACATTAAAACGACCCCAAGATCATGTGTATATATGTGTCTATATGTGTGTCTGCAAAGATTATATTGGGGCTCCAAGAATTTCTCTATGAATAGCACCCCTCTTTCTTGCTCAAGGTTCTGAAAAAGTTGAAAGTAAACAAAGACTAAAAATGGGGACCAAAATATCCAACTTTTAATGATTGAGGTTAAGTCCCCTTCGCTGTATTCCACCCAGACCCTTAAGCCTCTCCTCTATTAAACTCTAGGTTGCTCACAGTCAGGCTGAAAACTTACATCCTTCCTCATTCAATCACATAGAAAAGGTGACTCTTCTGGTAGCTCTTAAAATTTCTAGTTTCTCTTTGATTCCTTATTTCTGAGTATACCCCCATTCCTGAACTGATCACAGTGTCAGAATGAGACATATTGATTGGCTTTAACAATCAGACCCTGGAGTTGGCGGGGGAGGGGTGTCAGTCATACTAACTGGGAGACTAACTATGAGGGAGCTGTGATTTTCCCCAACAAGTCCAAGAACTTCCTGTAAGAGAAGAGGGGAAATGGAAGTGCAAACGCCCCCTACCCAGCAGAAGTGTGAGGTCCATAGCCTTGGAGAGCCCCAGGTGACAGGCAAGCTGAGACCTGAAGAATGAAAAGGAGTTAGCAGGAGAAAAGAAGGGTGGAAGGCATTCCAGGCAGAGCAAACAGCATGTACAAAGCTCTGGAGATAAGAGATAATATGAAGGACGCAGAAACTGCTAGTATTTCAATATGTCTGGAGTGCAGGGTGAGATGGGCATTGACAAGAGACAATATTGAACTGGTGGGCAGAGAGCAAAGATTGTGTGCTCTTTGATGATGAGGATGGAATTTATATTTCCTAGGCAGTTTAGTACAGGCTTGAGATAAACAGATATGGGGTTGAGTTCAATCCCAAATCTCTCTCAATAGTTATGAGCAACCTCTCTGAGCTTCGGGTTTCTTTTTCTTTCTTTCTTTCTTTTTTCTTTAAACTATCTAATCTTGGGCTTCCTTGGTGGCGCAGTGGTTAAGAATCTGTCTGCCAATGCAAGGGACACGGGTTCGAGCCCTGGCCCAGGAAGATCCCACATGCCGCAGAGCAACTAAGCCCATGCTCCGCAACTACTGAGCCTGCATTCTAGAGCCCACAAGCCACAACTACTGAGTCCACGTGCCACAACTACTGAAGCCTGTGTGCTTAGAACCCATGCTCCACAACAAGAGATGCCACGACAATGAGAAGCCCACGCATCGCAACAGAGTAGCCCCCACTCACCGCAACTAGAGAAAGCCCACACACAGCAACGAAGACCCAACACAGCCAAAAATAAATAAATAAATAAATAAACTATCTAATCTATAAAATGCAACTATTAATAGCTCCCTCACAAAGTTGCTGGAGGATTAAATGACAACGTGTATGTATGGCCTCTGACATATAGATGGTCTGGATAAAAAGTAGCTGTTATTATTACTATCAGTACCTCTCGCAGGCCTGGCATTCCTGCCCTCAAAGACCAAACAATGCCTAGGTAGCATGAGTGAACACTTGTGGGCTGAAGGACTAGCACCCCATGAATTTGCCCCTGGACACGGCTCCTTACTGAAGCAGTCCCTTAGCACTCCCAACCCTACGGTGCCCTCCCCAATCTCAAGGTGCTCACAACTGCCAAAAAGCACCTAAAACTCAGATATCAAAGGGCTGGGGCCCCAGACTCCTGAGCCTCCAGAGATAACTCTGCCCCATAGATGTGCTCTGGCTGGCAGGTCCTGAAATGACAAAGTAATCAGGGCTAATCTGGACTGGGGAGGGGCCAGGAGGAGCCCAAGGAGAGTCATAGCTGCCTGAAGGAGATCTGGGGAGGGCTGGGCTGGGTGAGACTTCTCAAAGCCTTTGTTGGCCTCCTCTGGGAAGCCTGGGAGACTAACTCCCTCTAGCAGGAACTGTAGAGCCTTAGCACCCCTTTCAGGGCCTTTGCAAGTAAAAAGGCTTACCAAGTCTGAATATCTGGACACTAGGTCTGTCACTCACATCTCCCCGGAGGCTGAAGGCCTTTAGGTGTCTCTGTTCAGAAGCTGTTGGACACAGACTTTTTCCAGGTACTTGTGAAGGGTCTAGGGAAATGGCAGGTATTGACTATACGATATCTACTTGATCACAGATATGTACAGTCTGTAAAAGCTTCAACTTTGAAGTCACACAGAACTGGGTTTGAACCGCAGCTCTGCTCCTCACTCACTGTGTGACCTTTGGGAAGGTTCTTTACACCCTAATCCTCAATTTTCTCATCTGTAAAATAGGGAATAGTACTGTTGAGAAGATTAAATAAGATAACATATGTGAGGTACTAGTTATGATCCTTCATAAATCAGTTCCTATCCTTCCTTTGATGCCACCAGGCTCCTTTTCCCACTCTTGGATCCTTTCTCTTATTCTTTAGCCCCTATCTTGTCTCCTATCCAAGTGGAGCTACCCAGCTGGTGACCTGAATATACGGGTCTGACATTTACAGAAAGACAGGTAGGAGAAATGATGTTGAGAAACACCAGCATGTAAATCATTAAAACTATAGGGACAGATGATGGCTATCTATCCCCAGGAAGAGTACAGCAAGGGAGAAAAAGAGAGGGTCTGGGGTGGACACCAGCCTTAAAATCAGGTGGAGAAAGAACTCATGAAGGTGTCAGAGATGGAACAGCTAGAAGAGTAGGAAGAAAATCAAGAGGTCATGGTGCCTTAGAGGAAAAACAGTTTGGAAGAGGGAATGAATAATGGTGTCAAACAGTTCTGAGAAGTCAAGGAAGATGAAGACTCAAAAGTGACCCTGACATGCACATCAAGATATCTCGGTTTCCTGGGAGGTGCCACTCAGAATGATCCTAGATACGAAGGGCAGGCAATGGAGCCTCTGTCCTGCTTATGGCTGTATCTGAGCTGACCTTTGCCCTTTGCTTTCTAGTTCCAACAGTGCAGGACCCAAACCTTGTCACTACACTCTCTCAGCCTGGCCTGTTACATTTTGAGTTCTACAAAGTCTCCTCAGATGGAAAGGGCTATAAACCATGAATACAGCACACATAACACACCTGGGAAAGGCACCAGTCCTGGTGCATCTCTAATTTTCTCTTTGATCCTGAGCAAGCCATAGTTCCTCAATGGACCTCAGTTTTCCCATCAGTAACTTAGAGGATCAGAGGGGATTACCTTTAAGGGCTCCTTCCAACTCTCATATTTCATGATCCAATAAGCCACATGAAGAGACAGACTCTTGCTTAGCTTTTTCTGAGCAGGGACCATTTTCTGATGTAAAAAGCTTGCTCAGAAATCACAGGCTGTGTGTTAATTAGCCATGGGCAAGAAAGCATAAGCGCGCCCGAGTGACTCCCTCACTCTGCATCCAACTGCAGGACCTACAGTCATGTAGATTTCAAACACAATGAAGAAAGGATATCACACTTAATAGATGTTTGACTTCAGAGAAAGCCCTGCTCTTTAATCCCTTCTTTGGTGCTTGTGTCCAATGAGGGATAGCATAAGATTGGTGACTAAACCCAGCTTCAAATCCCTACTTGTGAGTTGTGTTACCTCAGGCAAATTATTCTAGCCTTTCTGTATATTGTTTTTCTCTACCGTTAAATAAGGATAATAATATACCTATTTCGTAAAACTGGCATGCTGATTAAATGAGTTAATATTTATAAAGCATGTAGAACAGCACCTGGCACGTAAGAAACATAACACACATGATTGTTAAATTAAATAATAATCATAAAACATACATGCATGCGTATGCTGACTCACTCTGTGTCTCTGCTCTGTCTTCCAGGATGCCAGCTTCATCTTCCACACAGCCTGCAGGCAGCTCCAGGCACCCCTTCATGCTAGCAAAATGGGTAAACAATTCTACCTTAAATCTTTATGATACAACATGTAGAGGAAGAGAAACACATCTTCTAGCAGCTGCTACAGAAATAAAAGAAAGCTTTTCTTTTCAAAAAAAAAAAAGTTTTCTTGTCATTTGCTATAATTGGGTAATATGGCCAATAAGGACTTACCCCTTCAATAGGGAATAGGTCAGTCCCACCCAAACCCATGGCTCAAGAGTAAGGCAGTGGAGAGGTCCCCAGAGGAAGATCAGAGTATGATTTGATTAAGGGATGGAAGATGCTTCCTACAAGTCTCTACTCGATGACAAGTACCGTGCTAAGCTCTGGGGATACAATTCTCAAAGTCACAATTCCTGCCCTCCAGGAGCTCACAGCTTAAAGGAGGAGACAGGCAGTTATAACGCAGTACAAGGAAGGAAACACAAACATGAGAGTATAGAGAAGGGTCACCTAGTCAGCCAGGCCAAGGGGCAAAGAGGCATAAAAGAGTGGAAGTGGGGGGTTGTCAAAGAGCTTCCTAAAAGAGGTGAATTTTGAAGGATAAGTAGAACTTCATCAAGTGAAGAAGGGGAGAAGGAATTTCTAAGCACAGCAGGATCAAAGGCATAGTAAATGCAATTAGTTCAGAACGACTGGGGCATATATGGATGGGGAGAGGAAGCTGTCAGGGAAGAGTGGTGAGATGTGAGGATGGAGAGGCCAGCAGACCCCAAATCAGGTCAAACTTATGGTGAGATCTATGTGGCAGTGGCATGAACTCTACAGTTGAAAATCTAGAGCAAGAGGAGAGAATACATAAAAGATGAGGCAGAAGAAAAGGAACCAGGAGAGAGTCTGAAAATGTGTTAACAGAGAAGTCAAAGGACTCAGATAAAATAGTAGGAAAAAACATTTTTAAAAGAAAAGCACAGAAAGTGGCAGTTGCTGCAGAGATTAGGCCAGATAAAGCCTGGAAAGACGTGTGATTAGTAATCGATGTTGACCTTAACCTCTGACAGCAGCTTCAGTGATGGTGGAAGGGCCAAGACTGCTTGGAATTTAGTGAATGGGAGTTAAACGTTGAAGGGATGATAGTAGGCTACTCTTTCAAAAATACATTTTTGCAATAAAATATGCACTCAGGAACTTCCCTTCAGAATTTATACTAAAGAAATAATCGGGAATATGTGAAAAGATTTATTTGCAAAGGTTGTACTATAATGTTAATTATAGCAAACAGTTGGAAATAACCCTATGATTGTGGTTTAAAATGGCTAAATTACAATGCATCCATACAATGGAAATTTTAATGCAATAATTAAAAATCATGTAGAAGAATATTTATTGACAAAAGAAAAGTGTCAACTTACAAAATAGAATATCCAGAATGCTCTCTATGTTGAAATAAATGAATATTATAAGTGCATAGAAATAATATTGGAAGGATAGAAACCCAAATGTTAACACTGGTGATTACTTCCAGAACTCTGATTATGAGTGTTCAAAATATGTTCCATTATTTGTACTTCCCAATTTTTCTACTACTATGTTACTTTTATAATGAGGGGAAAAGTTAAGAACTTGCCAGTAATGAAAGGAGAAATAAATTAACTCCAAGGGAAATATGGTTAGGCTTCTATAGGTTGAGGAATATTTGAGCTTGTTCATGAGTGGAAAAAGAAGAGGAGAGATTGAAGCTAGGAGAGAGGAAGTAAATGAAGGAGCCAGGCCCTGAAAGATAAGGCAGGGACTTGGGGATAAGAGCCCCAAGGAGACGAGAGGATGACAGAGGACCCAAAGGCAGTGGGAAAGAGAACTGATCACAGAGGCACATCACCTGCTACTCAGTGTACGGAGAGCAGGGAGAAGATTAAGGGGATGGAGGAGAGTGGAAGAGGTTTACTTGTAACAGCTGCTGTGGGGAATTAGGAAATCAATTAGCAATAAGTGAAAGGATTGTAAAGAGGCTCCAAGGGAGGGCCCAGCTGCCACTGAGGAGCAGGAATTGACCCCACTGTCAGTTAATTTATTAGCTACAGCTAAAGAGAAATCCAATGAATGTCCAAATAATATCCAGAAAATCTGACCCAGAATAAGTATACTCACTAAGGACTATACTAATGTATTGCCTTATATAAGCCCTGCTTGCCTCTTCTAGTTTGGTCTCAGGCAGTCTCTTCACTGTAATCATTATTTTAAAAAATAAATAAAGGAAATGAGTAAAGGTAATAAAATGAAAAAAGGGTTTAAGGAAATGGCACTTTATCAGCCAAAATGATGAAGTGTTAAAAGATCACTAACACACTGGACCAAAATACATAGCCAGCTGTTTCCAAGACTGCTGGTGCTTGTTCACTTCCTAGATGAGTGACTGCAGAAGTTGTCCTAGTGTCTGATAATAAATAGTCTCTGCTTTGGCCTTACAGGTAGGTGATTACAAGATATCCCTGTCTCATAAATAAATGGTATCAGACTTTCCTATCTGACAGTATAATCATTACTATTCCCCTCAAGGAGCAGTATCAGGAAATTCAAGATTGTTAGAAACCAAGCAGAATCCTCATATTATGTAGTTTGTGTTTACTGGAGTCACTTCCTGGACTGAAGGAAAAGAGCTACCATCCGTTAAGCGTCTACTATGTACATAGTCTTTGCTAGGCCCCTTACATTTACTATTCTCATTTAATACAACAGTTCTGCAAGGTAGATATAATTTTCTTCATTTTATAGACAACAAAAGAAGCTCAGGGATGGTTAAAGTGGTGAAAATGATAGCACCTACTTCATAAGACTGTTTTGAGTATTAAGTGAGATAATACATGTAAAACATTTAACACACAGCAGTACTTAGTACTCTCCTCATAAACATTAACCACAATAATGACTATAGCCATAATAATATTCCAGCATTTATGCCACTGTTTGGATTCTTCTTCTCATCATCCCCATTTCACAACAAATTAAACTGGCTTAACTGAGGTTCCAGCAAGGCTCTCTATAGCCAATATTTGAACAATTGCTTTCACTAGGCTCTGTTGAACCACCATGATTCAGTACTAGATTTGAGTTCATCATGTCTTCATTGTGTTCACAGTTAAATAACTTTACAATCCCTTGAGCACATACCTGTAAGGGTGAGGAAACCCCAGAGAAGCAGTGTGGCCTCCAGCCAGAATAAGTCTGGCATCAAAAAAGCACTACTCATAGGGAAAGGAAAGTCTTTTCAACAAATGGTGCCCATAAAACTGGATATCCACATGCAAAAGATTGAAACTGGACTCCTACGTTACACCATACACAAAAATTAACTCAAAATGGATCAAAGATCTAATGGTGAGACCTGAAAAACTATAAAACTCATAGAAGAAAACATAGGGAAAAGTTTCATGACATTGGATTTTCTTGGATATGACACCAAAAGCATAGACAACAAAAGAAAAAAATAGATAAACTGGACTTCTTCAAAAGTAAAAACTTTTGTGCAAAGCACACTATCAATAGAAAGAAAAGGCACATTACAGAATGGGAGAAAACATTTGCAAATCATATATCTGATAAGGGATTGATATTGAGTATACAAAAACTCCTACAATGCAACTACAAATATAACCCAATTAAAAAGTGGACAAAGGATGGGAATAGACATTTCTCCAAAGAACATATACTAATGGGCAACAGACACACGAAAAGGTGCTCAATATCACTAGGGAAATGCAAATCAAAACCACAGTGAGATTTCACTTCACTCCCATTAGGATGGAGATTTTTTTTTTTAAGGTAATAACAAGTGTTGGCAAGGATATGAAGAAATTTGGAATCTTGTGCTAGTGGGAATGTAAAATGGTGCAGCTGCTGTGAAAAACAGTGTAGTGGTCCGCAAGAAATTAATCATAGAATTAGCATATGATCCAGCAATGCCATTTCTGGGTATAAACCCAAAATAATTGAAATCAGGAATTCAAACAGGTATTTTTACACCAATGTTCATAGTAACATTATTCACAATAGCCAAAAGGTAGAAATAACCCTAATGTCCCTTGATGGATGAATGAATAAACAAAATGTACATATATACAATGGGTTTTTGTTCAGCCTTAAAATAATAAAGTTCTGATATATGCTACAACATGGATGAACCTTAAAAACACAGTGCTGGGCTTCCCTGGTGGCGCAGTGGTTAAGAGTCCGCCTGCCAGTGCAGGGGACACAGGTTCATGGCCCGGTCCAGGAAGATCCCACATGCCGCGGAGTGGGTAGGCCCGTGAGCCACAACTACTGAGCCTGTGCGTCTGGAGCCTGTGCTCCTCAACGGGAGAGGCGGCGACAGTGAGAGGCCCGTGCACCGTGATGAAGAGTGCCCCCCACCCTGCTCGCCATAACTGGAGAAAGCCCATGCACAAAAAGGAAGACCCAACGCAGCCAAAAATAAATAAATTAAATTAAATTTAAAAAAACACATAGTGCTAAGTGAAATAAGCCAGAAACAAAAGGACAAATATTGCATGATTTCACTTATATGAGGTAACTATAGTAGTTCTATTCACAGAGACAGAAGGTAGACAAATGGTTGTCAGGATCTGGGGGAAAGAAGAATGGGGAGTTATTGTTTAATAGATATAGAGTTTCAGTTTGGGATGATGAAAAAGTTCTGGTGTTGGAAAGTCATGATGGATGCACAATAATTTGAATGTACTTAATACTACTGAATTGTACACTTAAAAATGGTTAAAATGGTATATTTTATGTTATATATATATATTTTATCACAGTAAAAATTCTATTTTAAAAAGTGCTGAACATACAAAAAAGATGGGAAAGTTACATTTAAAGGTTCATAGCAGTTACCTTTAGGGTTTGGGATTACAGGTTCTGTGTTTTCTTCTTTACACTTTTTTCTTATTTTCCACATAATGAACTTCTGAAATGAGAAAAAGGTGTTTATTTTTTTAGACTGCTGTACCTCCACTGGGATAACAGTGAAGGTGATAAAATATTTCATCAAGCACCAATTTTTAAAATGTCAATAATGATTTTCTCCAGAGCAAATACGGAGTTTACTTTAACACTATGCATAAAATAGTTAAAAGCAGTCTGAATAGCAGAGAAGCAATTTTGATACTTTTTTGGCAGAGGCTGATTTGGAAATTTTTTTTTCAGATGATTATTTATTGTGTCAGCAATAAACTTTAAACTACCAATATATATTGAAGATAAGATGCAGCTTCTTAGTCAATTCAACAAACATTAGTTGAACACTCAGGGTGTGCTGGACCTGAGCCATGGTGCTCAAAAAACCCTTGCCTTTTGAGCCTAAATCCTATCACTACTTCTACCGCTGGGGGTAACCATGGTTAATAATCTGGAGTATATGTCTCCAAACCTTTTTCAATGCACACCATATAAAAATATTCTTTTTACAAATATAGTTTTTAAAATTACTTTTTAAATTCCACACTTACTAACATCTTTCCTTGTTAGTACATGAAGAACTACCTTTTATTTTAAGTTACAAAGTATTTCAAAGTAAAGATACTTCATTATTTATTATTTATTTAGTCATTTCCTCACTAATGTACATTTAAATCACCTACAATTTTTTGCACAATTACAAAAATGATACAACAAAAACCCTTGAATATTTATCCTTGTAAGCTCCTGTAATTATTTCTGAAGCAAGAATACCTAAAAGTGAAATTGCTGGATCATGTCATACACTTAATTTATGCTACTTAATTGTATTTTATAATCCATGTGAGTCACCTTAAATCTTTCCTGAAACAATGTATAAACACATAGGGTGGGGATTTACTTTCAAAAGACACAAAACTGAAAATATTTGCAAACGAAGCAACTGACAAAAGATTAACCTCCAAAATATACATGCAGCTCGATATCACAAAAACAACCAACCCAATCCAAAAATGGGCAGAAGACTTAAATAGACATTTCTCCAAAGAAGACATACAGATGGTCAACAAATACATGGAAAGATGCTCAAGATCACTGATCATTAGAGAAATGCAAATCAAAACCACAATGAGGTATCATCTCACACCAGTCAGAATGGCCATCATCAAAAAAATCTAAAACAATAAATGCTGGAGAGGGTGTGGAGAAAAGGGAACCCTCCTGCACTGTTGGTGGGAATGTAAACTGATACAGCCACTATGGAGAACAGTATAGAGGTTCCTTAAAAAACTAAAAATAGAACTACCATGTGACCCAGCAGTCCCACTACTGGGCATATACCCTGAGAAAACCCATAACTCAAAAACATAACATGTACCGCAATGTTCACTGCAACACTATTTACTATAGCCAGGACATGGAAGCAACCTAAATGTCCATCAACAGATGAATGGATAAAGAAGATGTGGCACATATATATAATGGAATATTACTCAGCCATAAAAAAGGAACAAAATTGAGTTATTTGTGGTGAGGTGGATGGACCCAGAATCTGTCATATAGAGTAAAGTAAGTCAGAAAGAGAAAAACAAATACCATATGCTAACGCATATATATGGAATTTTAAAAAGCGGTACTGATGAACCTAGTGGCAGGGCAGGAATAAAGACACAGACATAGACAATGGACTTGAGGGCACAGGTGAGGTGGAGGGAAGCTGGGATGAAGTGAGAGAGTAGCACTGACATATATACACTACCAAATGTAAAACAGATAGCTAACGGGAAGCAGCAGCATAGCACAGGGAGATCAGCTCGGTACTTTGTGACCACCTAGAGGGGTGGGATAGGAAGGGTGGGAAGGTGGCAAGAGGGAGGGGATATGAGGATATATGCATACATATAACTGATTCACTTTGTTGTACAGCAGAAATTAACACAACATTGTAAAGCATTTATACTCCAATAAAGATGTGAAAAAAAAAAACCCACAAAACTGAAAGAGGGAACTTTGTGTCTTTTTAGGAAGCCCACAGAACTGGAAGTGGGTCAGGAATGTTTGGTGGAAGTAGGGTAGACTGAGGGATTTTATTCTTCATGGTCCTCACTCTCCTTTTTACCTTTCTTCTTATTTCGACAATAGAAAACCATTTTGGACAACTGCCTATAGCTTATACCAACAAATAAAAAGAAGACATTCTAGGGGACTTCCCTGGTGGCACAGTGGTTAAGACTCTGCGCTCCCAATGCAGCGGGCCTGGGTTCAATCCCTGGCCAGGGAACTAGATCCCACATGCGTGCTGCAACTAAGGAGACTGCCTGCTGCAACTAAGACCTGGAACAACCAAATAAATGAATATTTTTTAAAAAAGAAGAAGACATTCTAACTAATGAAGCTGCCCACCAACAGACTGGAGATCCCCAAGAAGCTTCCCATTACAGGAACTGTTCAACCTGAGGTGAAATGGTCTACAAGAGAGGCCACACACTGTGCTGTTTAAAAGCACAGACCCTGGAGTCAGGATGCCTGGACTTGAGTCCTGGTTCTGTTACTTAGCTGGGAGACACTGGGCAAGTTACTGAAACTTTTTGTGCCCCAGTGTCTTCATAAGTAAAATAGGAATAATAACAGTACCTACCTGATAGAGTTGTTATACATCACTTGTTCTCTCCATGTTTAAAAATATCTTTCAAAAGAAACAAGGAGGAAATTCACTTTCGAAGATTATATACCTTGTGGCAGTTAAAAAAAACTCCCCATAGAAGTTAAATCATCCAAGATGGGGTTGGGAGAGGGAAGATCTTGAGGGTAAGACACTGATGAAGAATTCTGGCTTCCAATCCCTCAGAAGCAGGTGAATTCCAGAGCTGTTTGGGGAGCAGCATCATAATGAGGAAACTAACAAAACACAGGAGTTGGAGAAACCATTATGAGAGAATATTCAAAGTACTTACAGGAAATTTTCTGGAGGGAAACAGGAAGTTAGGCATCATATCTCATTATGGTGAGATGGAAAGAAAACTGGATGGCAGCCAGAGGATGGGGTTTTGGTTCTAAATCTGACACTTGTGCCACCTTGATCAACTGACTTCACCTGTTGGAGCCTCATTTTCCTTAAAACAAAATTATCTCTAGGCACTTTACTCTTCAGCTCTCAAAATCTTTGATCCTAGCAATCAGAGGTCAAGTTCAAGAGATATTTGATAGTCGGGGGCCCTCAAACTAAGACAAATGAAAGGCTATAGTATACAAAGCCCCTCCATCAAGGAGGCCAATCAAGGGAATCCTGGAAGGCTGAGATGTGGAACTGGGTGCTCACTGAGGGCTGATCTCTAGGGAACAATTTGGCTTAGTTGCCTCTTTCAAAGTCACAGAGACATAGACTGCCAGAACTGGAAATTACCCAGTCTTACCCTCTCGCTCTGCAGGTAAGAGGAGGCTCAGAAAAGTTAAATGACCTGGCCAAGGTCATCTAGCAAGACATGACAGAGCCAAGACTAGACCTCGATCCTCTTGACAAATCAGAGTTTTTCCCACTACCCCTGCTGTCTGGAAATGTGGATGCTCAAGGGCCTAGCACACAAGTACCCACTTACACATATGATTTCTGGTTGAACAGAATCTTGGGCACAGCAGGGCTGGGGCTAGGGTAAGGCAAAGGAGGCACTAGTGTCAGGTGCCAGATTAAAGGGAGGAGCACAAAAAACTCAGCATTCGAAACAAATAATATATTTAATGCACTATTTTAAAAATTTAAAATCCATGAACAAAATACACAATATCAAAATTTTAAATAAAGGCAGAATTGGACCCTGCACTTGTGCAAACCTGCCTCACCCAACTCACCCTATTGGAACCCTGGTTCCAATGAAATTTTGTTTACAAAAGAAGGTGATAAGCCATAGCCATAGTTTGCACATTTGTTTATCATATTGCATTAAAACATTATTTATCTTTATTTCTGACCTTTTTGATGCCCCCCCCACTTAAATTTTGTGCCCATGGAGAATGCCTTACTTTCTGCACCCTAGTCCGGCCCCTAGGCAAGACAAGGAATGTCCCTGTCCTCAGGCCCAAAGCATGCTTATACCTAAAATCTAAGGTTTCCTGACCTGGGGTGGACGGCTCCCCCAAGGGAGTATGTGGATGGGGTCTGGGAATCCACGAATCTCCTCAGATTATAGGCAAAATACTGTGTTCACAGATCATTTCCTGGGGAAAAGATTTCGTTCACATTTAAGTGGTTTATTTGTTGTTAATAAGTTGGCAACACAAGGAAGGGCGAGGGTGTGCTCTCAGGCAGGCTCCTGCGCAGGGCAGGGCGGACTCAGGCGGGAGACGCTGCCCTGGGGCGGGAGCAGGGCAGAGTAGGGAGCAGGGCAGGGTAGGGCAGGGCCACCCTGGGCCACAGGGATGGAAGGAAAAGCACCCCCTCCCCGACTTCTGCGGGAAACCTCTGGGATGAACACTGCGGCCACACAGCAAAGGGTCCTTACCTTTCATTGAGTCTCAAAAGGCCCCCCAAAACATTACGAAGCCCAGCCACAGAATGAGGCAGGAAGTTTGCTTCTAATACATACCCACCCTACCCGCCCCTCCCCCCCTACCCGCCCCTCCCCCCCATTTTCCTGTCTCCTCATTCCTCCTTTATTATTCTTCCTGCATAAAATGCACCTCTTTAAGAAAAGGCTTTCTCACTGAAGTGCAAATGACTTGATAAGGCACAAAGCCCAGTTTATGCATTTAGCTCAAAAGCCTTGGGCCCATGTTAGGAGTCTCTTAAGGCAGCAATTTAAGTAATAGCAACAGGCTTTAGGAGGCATCTCCCCGGCGCTTCCACCTCAAATCACGTCTGTCACCACGCGTCCTCAAAGACTTCCTAACCCTTCCCTGGTGTGTCTCTGACACTTCCAAATGGCCACAACCAACACCCTTCGACAAGTCGTGGAGTGTAGGTAAAAAGCAACACCTCCTGAAAAAGAAACGATCTCTAAGAAGCAACTCAGCACACCAGCCACCCTTCTTCCCTGCGCTTCGCCGGCCCAGGCCTCAGAAAGGATCCGGCCCCAAGCACGCAGGACAGGAAGCACGGGGCAGGGGCCACGCAGGGGCTCACGGGAAAGGGCGGGGCAGCTACACCCTTAAGGCTGCGCGGGCCCTGATGGAAGGTTGATTGATGGCGCCCGGCTTCAGGCTACCGATGTTACTGCAGTCGAACTGGCAAATATTTACCTTGGAATCCGAGTGACTGAAAATATTTGGTTGGAGCCAGATGCGTCGCGTGTCTGTCACAGAAATATTAGCTAAAGGAGTGATTTAGGAAAATAAAATGATGGGTGGGGTGCCTGCCTGACCGAGATGTTTACTTTCCTTTGGCTCCTGCGGAGCAAGGGGAGCTTCTGACAATCCCGGAGGGAATGTGAACAGCTGGGAAGCAGGCCAGACTGGGAGAGAGAGAGAGAGAGTCAGTTTTGGTTTGGGGCGGATAGTTTTACAAGAATCAAAGATGTGGAAATTACATCTTCCTTAAAGGCTCTTAGTAATGCTCTCAAAACAATTGACCCTGGAGACATAAACTGTGAAGTGGTTTTGTTATATTTTCAGTTCTAGAGTTCATCTAAAACAAGGGCACGGTGCTACTACTTGGGAACCAACAACTCCTATCAGAAATGCTGTTTTCTGAGCAGTTTGTCTGTCCTGAGGTTCGGGTGAGCCAGTTCATATAACAACGTTGAAAAGATGCTTTCAACATGCCTGGCACTGTGGTCAACTACACTGGCCCATTGCCTAGCAATTCTCACAACCAGCACTAGACCTGGGATGAGTTATCATTAGCTAGCTCCATTTTACAGATGAGAATCAGCTACAGAAACATTGAATGACTTGCCCAAGATCTCACGACTCACGAGTGGCAGAGCTGGAATTAAAACCCAGACAGCCTGACTCTGCTCTTTGCCTCCCCTTGAGAGCGTCAGTGATCGTGAGGTGCATCTCTGGCCTGTAATTCTACAGGTGAGGGGTATGAGACTCCTGCTGCTGACTGGGAGGCTTTGTGTCTGTGGCCAAAGGTAACCTCTTTTATTGATCTCTGTTGCTATCCTATGTGGTGCTAGGAGATGCTGCTAGTGAGGAAAGTAAAATTTAAATGTAACTAAAATAAGCCTCTAGTAAAGAATTCCAAAAAAGCATTCAATATTTGATTTCTTTTTCAAATGTAAAGAGAATACAAGGTATATGGTGGTGTGGACTCAAGTGATAGTCTTCACCTCTCAAAGGAAGAAACAAATACTCAGAGGAGGCATATTGAGTACCTGACACCCATTACAGATTGGACCCACTTTCTCCAACCATCCTTAACATACCGGTAAGCTAGAATCTGTGTCTAAAGACATGACTTTTTTTTTTTTTTTTTTTTTTTTGCAGTACGCGGGCTTCTCGCTGCTGTGGCCTTTCTCGTTGCGGAGCACACGCGCAGGCTCAGCGGCCACGGCTCACGGGCCCAGCCGCTGCGCGGCACGTGGGATCTTCCCGGACTGGGGCACGAACCCGTGTCCCCCGCATCGGCAGGCGGACTCTCAACCACTGCGCCACCAGGGAAGCCCAAGACATGACTTTTTAAAAGAGGTTACATTCAATCAAATTGTTACTTTACATTCAATCAAACAACTGATTTTGGAGGGGGATCAACTGATTGTTTTAAATTGAACTAAGCACTGTTTTTCTAGAGCTAATTCTGTGTTGACAGAAGCCCTGTGATATGAAATTAGAGTTACCAAAATATAATTTCCAGATTCCCAGTCTCCTGGCCTAGAAACCTTCAAATCATCTTAGCCCCTGTCTCGCCTTTGCTACTCACATCTTCCTCAAAACTTTCAGCGACTCCCCTCTGCGTTGAGATGACCACCAAGCTTTAGCCTACCATTCTAGGCACTCCCTGATCTGTCCCAGGCTAACTGGAAGCACAAATGTGGGAACCAAGAGAGCATGAGGTTTAATTCCATCCCTACTACTGAATAACTGAGGAGACTTCCTTTCTCTGTGGGCTTTAGTGCCTTCATCTGTAAAATGAAGATGTTGGGATAAATGATTCACTGGCCCTCATTAGTGGAATACTCTTGGCATCTGCCCCTCTAGCCTTCTTTCCTGTGTCTCCCCTTCATGTACCACAAACCTGAGCCCCAGTACACCCAGGACCCTGCACATTCCCATCTCTGCCTTATCTGGAATGTCCTTCCTCCCTCTTCTCCAGATAACCAAATCCTTTGCTTAAAGACTCAAATGTAATGCCATCTCTCTCATGAAGCTTTCTCGATTTCCTTGGTGGGAAGTCATTTATTCAGTCTAGCAATTGCATAACCTAGTAGCTGACCCTCCTTTTAAACACAGAGCCATATTTTGATCATCTATATACCTTCAGGGTCCAGGCCATCTTTGTATCCTCTCCAATGCCAGGCAAAAAGAAGGCATTAAAAGCAGCAGGTAATAAATGGGAATTAAATGTTAGCTTGTGTTAACTACCAGCAAGTAGTATATACCTCTTAAGTGTAAGGTATTCTTTTCTAATGTTGATAATAATAGATATGTATTGAATGAGTGAATGAATAAAATAAATTGCAAACAAATAAACCTATGAAAATATCCCAAGTTTTGTTAGGCTGGGCCTCTAGACATGAAGTAAAAGAACATATATTTTTCCTGGAAACATCCAGTAAACTGAGGCAATATTTTGGGTCAGAATTTTCAATTGTGCATGTACAGACATGTTTAAAATTTAAAGAGCCATAGGAACCTTAAAATTTTGAATGGGTAGTCTACATCAGATTTTATAAATTTATTTTATTTATTCATTTTTTTGGCTGCATTGGGTCTTCGTTGCTGCGCACAGGCTTTCTCTAGTTGCAGTGAGCTGGGACTACTCTTCATTGCGATGCACAGGCTTCTCATTGCGATGGCTTCTCTTGTTGTAAAGCATGGGCTCTAGACATGTGGGCTTCAGGAATTATGGCACATGGGCTCAGTAATTGTGGCTCTCAGGCTTCGCTGCTGCGTGGCATGTGGGATCTTCCCGGACCAGGGCTCAAACCCGTGTCCCCTGCATTGGCAGGCAGATTCTTAACCACGGCGCCACCAGGGAAACCCCTACATCAGATTTTAATCTCAGCACCTTGAAATTCTCCATTCTTTTCTGTTGCAATAAATATCCTCATAAATTGAGTACTGTCTTAAAAAGTAAACTCTAAAATAGAAATAAATGACTTTATCAATTTAACCAAAAGTGATATATAAATAAATTTCAAACTCAGTGGTCAAATACTACAAGTATTCTAATATATAAATGCCTACTGGTACAACATGTCCTGTTGAGAACAGAGCCATTGCAAATGAGTGAAGGCAATAAGCTGTTGCATGCTGTGGAATAAAATCTGCAACTATGGAAATAGAGTGCCTCTGTCTTGAGGAAAAAGCATTTGACCATGAATGCAACTCAGCACCAATCCTCATCTTGGCTAACGAGAGGGTATGACATCAAGACCCCGGGGTCCAGGGAATGAAATGTTTCTAAAACTGCCTTTCTTTCCTTCCTTCTTTCCTTCCTTCCTCACTTCTTCTCTTGTTTTGATCCAAAAGGAATACAAAGTTATATAAAATTGAAACATTGTAAACACAACACATACAGCGAAATCTCCCAAATTCCATCCCACTTCACCCCATCCCCAAGTATCATTGTTAACATTTTGGCCCACATTCCTCCAATTTTTTTCCTACATATACTAAAATTATTGTTGTTACCATTGATTTTTATCACAATGGAATCATACTTTATATACCACTCAGTGACTTGCTTTTCTACTTGTCGAATTCCTAGCTTTACAATATAGTGCCCACAACTCTGCTGATGGGTTTTTACTGATATTCCACAATTTTAAACGGTGCTCTGGTGAACATCCTTGTACACATACTATTTTGCTTATGACACTGCTTTCAGACAGGGCAGATTCCATCTTCAAAAGCTGCAAAGGAGGAACTTCATTCAGTAGATTTTTTAGTGATAAAGCAGTCAGTCAGTGGAGCAGTTTCAAGGCAGATTAGATAAAACCATTCTTGGGAAAAGAAGGAATCACACCACACCTAAATTCAAGGGAACTTCCCAAGAGGCTCTCTGCCCTCCTCCCTCAGCATCCATCACACAGGCCCGGTTTATCTTTGGAAGCTGAGCCAGTTATCTTTGATACCTGAGTTCCCTTGGCAACACCTGGATCTGAAGGGCATCATCATATCACAGTGCATGTAAAATGCATAAAGGGTAGGCATTTGCACCTGTGAATTAGGAGCATGACCGGTAGGGGGATTCAAGAAGTTCAACAATCAAGGCTTTCAGGCGACAGGGGTGCATTTGAAAGGTCTTTTCTAATTAGGGGTAAGGAGAATGGGTTTGTTTGATAGCTTCTAGTTGTCTGGCAGCCCAACCCCAGTGCTTTGGTGCAGAGCTCTGAGCCTGCGGGCTCCTCTGGGAACCTCTGGAATCCCTTCCATCCTGGCTGGGAAGGGTAACTTTGACAAGTCTCTTCTGAGTGAGGGCTTTCCTTTGTCGCTGGTCAGTGGCCTCCAAGCTTGTCAGGTTCTGGTATGGGGTAAAAAGACCTACTGCTTCCTACTCCGTGAGGACCGAACTTCTTGTGTCTGTTGTGAGTGTTCTGAAATGGCCGCTCACCCAAATAAACTATTTCTGAACACCGTCCCCCACCTTTTGTTTGTTTGTTTGTTTTTGGTCTGAGTCAGGAGATTTCCTCGTTCTTTAGGTTAATGAGGATTTAAAAATACAGAATCATCCAATTTGAACTTGTCTTCCAACCCCTCCAACTGCCTTATTTTATAGATGAGGAAATGACTGGCCTAGGGTTATAAACCTTGAGAATCATAGAGCTTTTAAATCCCTACAGATTACTGTCTTTTAATTAGTATTATTGACTTGTTAACATCAAGGAACTATGAGAACTAGTAGAACATGCTTGTTAAAGGGTCCTTGTCTTGAATGCCACAGAGAGGTTTATCAACACAGAAATAACAGTTATAATAATAACAACAAATTATTATATTATATAATAAGTATATATATTCTTTAATAAAAGAATAATTATTATTAAAATGATAATGTCTGGCACCATTCTAAATGCTCTAGATCCTGTTACTATCTGTTCCTTTTTTTTTCTCTTTCTTGCTTTGCCTCCTCTTGAATTGATTTTTTTTTCTACTTCCATTTCCCTCTAATTGTTTGGAAAGCATATGAACTGTTTATTATTTCAGTGATTACACTAGCTGGTTTAGCATGTTGACTTAAAGTCTGAAGTAACTGTCTTTACCTCTAAATAATCAAGGACTTTGGACAATTTTAATTCTACTATAAGCCCAGTATTTTTGTTTTTGCTTTGTTTTGTTTTTTGGCCATGCCATGTGGCATGCCGGATCTTAGTTCTGCAACCAGGGATCGAACCTGTGCCCCTTCATTGGGAGCTTGGAGCCTTAACCACTGGACCACCAGGAAAGTCCCCCAGTATTTTTATTCTAGTCTATCTTCCCTCCAAAAATTAGACATTGTTATAGTATGTTTTTCCATAGTCCATATTTGCTGAGATATGACCTCATATTTACCAATATGTTTATTCAATGGTCCTTTTTGCACCTCAGGCTTTTCATTTTTTATTCTGCTAAAGTACATCCTTTAGAATCTCCTTTAGTGAGGGTCTTTGTGTGATACATTCTCTCCGGTTATTGGGAGCAGGGAGGGCTGTTTTTATTTCTTTTCTCTGTTTTGATTTCCTAGAAATATTCTTTGTATAATACCTTTTCTTGAAATAAAGCTTCACTGGACATGGACTTCTAGGTTGATAGCTATCTTCTCTCAGCACATTGAAGAAATTCTTACAATGTATTCTCTTCCATAGTTGCTCTTACAAAGTGAATTATGAGTGTAATTGCTCATTTTTTAAAATTAATTAATGTATTATATATAATGGCTGTGCTGGCTCTTCGTTGCAGCGCGTGGACTCCTCGGTGCAGTGTGCAGGCTTCTCTAGTTGCGGTGCGTGGGCTCTAGAGCACAAAGGCTCAGTAGTTGAAGCATGCCTGCTTAGTTGTGGTATGTGGGATCTTACTTCCCCAACCAGGGATCGAACCTGGGCCCCCTGCATTGACAGTGTGGTGTCTTAACCACTAGATCACAAGGGAAGTCCATAATTGCTCATTTTATAGGTGATTTTTTTGTTCTCTCTGACTACTTTAAGATCTCTCTCTCTCTCTCTCTCTTTCAACTTTTTTGTATTCTGCTGTTTCACTATGATTTCACTATGATGTGTCTAGGGGAGACTTTTTTTTTTATACATGCTCCTTGAAATTCACTGGGTTTCCTGGATCTAAGAAATACCGGCTCTTTTGCGTTCTTATATTTTCCTGAAACTCTGTTTGTTGGACCTTTACTCTAGCCTTAGTCTCTTTATAATATGTTCCTCTTTTTATCTCAGTCTAATACATGTGGATAATATCTTCAGATCCAGTTTTCTAATTCTTCCTTCAGCTATGTCTGACCTCTTTTTAATGCATTGAGGGGTTTTGGTACAGCTTTATTGAGGTATAATCAACATACAATAAACTGTACATATTCAAAGTGTACACTTTGTTGAATTTGGACATATGCATATACTCATGAAATCATCACCACAACCAGTATAATAAATAAATCCTTCATCCCTAAAAGTTTCCTTATGGAAACTTTTTTGTAATTCTTTTTTGTAATTCTTTTCTCCAGTTCTTCCCTACCACTACCCCTTGTCAAACAATCATTGATTTGCTTTCTATCTTATAGATTCATTTGCATTTTCTAGAATTTTACACATATACAACATGACTTCTTTTTTTGAGTCTGATTCCTTTCACTCAAAATTATTCTGAATTTGTCAATGTTGTTAGGTCTATCAATTGTTATTGTTGTTGTTGTTTTTATTTCTGCGTAGTACTCCATTGTACAGCTATAACACTATTTATCTTGTCACTTGTTGGATATTTCTAGTTCTTGGCTACTACAAATAAAGTTGTTATGAACATTCATGTACATCTTGTTATGGACATGTGCTTTCATTTCTTGGATAAATATTTAGGAATGGAATAGCTGAATTATATCATATGCATGTTTAACTTTTTTTAAGAACTGCCAAAGGGTATTCCAAAGTGGTTGTACCATTTTACATTCCCACCAACAGTCAATGAGAGTTCCAGTTCTCCACATCCTTGTGGTATTATGAGGTTTTTTGCTTGTAGCTATTCTAGTAGATATGTAATTGTATCACACTGTGGTTTTAATTTGAATTATCTAATGATTAATGATCCTGAGCATCTTTTCATGTGCTTATTTGCTATCCATACATCTTCTTTGGTGAAATGTCTGTTTAAATGTTTTGCCTACTTTTAAATTGGTTTGTTCTGATATTATTGAATTATAATAATTCTTTACATATTTTTGATATAAGAATTGTGTCACAGATATATTTTGCAAATATCTTTTCCCAGTCTGTAGTTTGCCTTTTAATTTTTTTTTTCTTTTTTTTTTTTTTCGGTACGCGGGCGTGCAGGCTCAGCGGCCATGGCTCATGGGCCCAGACGCTCCACGGCATGTGGGATCTTCCCAGACCAGGGCACGAACCCATGTCCCCGGCATCGGCAGGCAGACTCTCAACCACTGCGCCACCAGGGAAGCCCCTGCCTTTTAATTTTTTAATAGTGTCCTTCAAAGAGAAAAAGTTTTAAATTTTGATGAAATATAAGTTATTGATGTTTTCTATTATAGTTATGATTTTTGTGTCATATTTTAAAAAGACCTTTGACAAAACTTCTAAAATTTAAAACTAATGAATGAATATAACAAAACAGAAAAAAAGATCTTTGACAAAGCCCAGGTAAATAACATTGTCTTGTACATTTATACCTAGAAATTTTATAGTTTTAATTCTATATGTTTTGGTCAATGATACATTGAGTTAATTTTTAATTGGTAGAATGCAGAATCAAGGTTGATATTTTTCCATATGGCTACTCAATTGTTCCAACACCATTTGTTGAAAAGATTATTCTTTCTCCCCATTGAATTACCTTGGTACCTTTGTTGAAAATCAAGTTACCTTATATGCCTTCGACTCTTTCTTGACTATTCTGTTATATTAATTTGTCTATCTTTACATCAGTACCATACTGCCCTAACTACTGTAGTTTTATAATAAGTTTTGATATCCAGTAGTGTAAGTACTCCAACTTTATTTTTGTTTTCTGGTTTTGTCTGCTTTCTTTTCAAAGTTGTTTTATTTATTCTAAATCTTTTTCATTTCTATATAAATTTCAGAATCAGGTCATCAATTTATTTATTTAAAACCTGTTGGGATTTTAACTGGGATAGTAAATCAATTTGGGGAGGATTGATGCTTTAACAATCTCAGGTCTTTTGTTCCGTGAACATGATATATCTATCCATCTTTCTAGGTTTTCTTTAGTTTCTTTCACCAATGTTTTCTAGTTATCATTATATAGTTATTGTACATCTTCTGTCAAATTTATTTCTATTTCATATTTTTATGCTATTGTAAATGGTATTGCTTTTGTAATTTTAATTTCTAATTTTTCATTGCTTATATATGGAAATATAATTGATTTTTGCACTATGATCATGTATCCTGAACTCATGCTAAATTTGCCTATTAGCTCTAGTACATCTTTTTGTAGAATCCATAGGATTATCTACAAAGATAATCATCATATCAGCAAATATAGTTTTTTTCTCTTCTTCCTTCCCAGTCTGTATACCTTTAATTTTTTTTCTTGACTTATTGCACTGGCTAGAACTGCCAGTACAATATTGAATAGAGATGGTGAGAACAAACATGCATGCCTTGTTACTGATCTTAGGGGGAAAGAATTTTCGGTTTTCCACCATTAAGTATGATGTTAGCTGTAGATTTTCTATAATATCCTTTATTAGGTCAAGAAAGTCTTTTCTATTACTAGTTTGCTTAGAATTTTTATCAGGAAAAATGCTTTTTCTGCATCTATTGAGATAAGCATATGGTTTTTCTGGTTTTTGTCTGTCAGTATGGTGATTATATCAGTTAATTTTTAAATGTTAAACTACGCTTGTGTTCCTGGAATAAAACTCTCCTGGTTATGATGTATTATCCTTTTTATATATTTTTGGATTTGGTTGACTAAAACTGTTACGAATTTTTGCATCTATGTTCATGAGGGATATTGGTCAGCAGTTTCCTTATAATGTCTTTCTTTGGTTTCGGTATCAGGGTAATACTGGCTTCATAGTATGTGATAAGTATTCCCTCCTCTGCACTTATCTGGAAGAGTTTTAATAGAATTTGTATTATTTCTTCCATAAACATTTAGTAGAATTTACCAGTGAAGCCAGTCAGGAGTAGTTTTCTTTGTGGGAAGGCTTAAGTTCAAGCTCTTAAGTAGATATAGGACTAATTCAAGTCATCTATTTCTTCTTGAGTGAAGTTTGGCAGATTGTGTCTTTCAATTAATTTATCCACTTGTAAGTTGTTGAATTTATTGACATAAAATTACACAACATTGTAAATCAACTATACTTCAATTAAAAATAATAAAAAATAAAATTATTCATAATTTTCTTATTATCATTTGATATCTGTAGCATCTGTAGTGATGTCACCTTTCTCATTCTTATGGCAACTTGATAAGTTGCCTCATAAATCTAGCTAGAGGTTTATTATTTCTGTTTTCCTTTCATTGATTTCTGGTCTTATCTTTTTATTGCCTTTCTCCTCCTTACCTTAGGTATAATTTTTTTCTTCCTTTTCTAGTTTCTTAAGGTGGAATCTGGGGTCATAAAGATTTTTCTTCTTTTCTAATATAGGTATTCAGTGCTATAAATTTCCCTCTAAGCACTGTTTGCTGAATCCCACAGATTTTTATAAGTGTATTTTTATTTTTATCAGTTCAAAATACTTTCTAAATTCCCTTTTGATTTCCTCTTTGACTCGTGATAATTAGAAGTTTGATATTTAGTTTTTAAATGTTTGGATATTTCAAGATATCTTTCTGTAATTGATTTCTAATTTAATTCCATTATGATCAGAAATAAATTTGCATATTTGAATCACTTTAAATATATTGGTGGGCTTCCCTGGTGGCACAGTGGTTGAGAGCCGACCTGCTGATGCAGGGGACACGGGTTTGTGCCCCGGTCCGGGAGGATCCCACATGCCACAGAGCGGCTGGGCCCGTGAGCCACGGCCGCTGAGCCTGCACGTCCGGAGCCTGTGCTCCACAACGGGAGAGGTCACAGCAGTGAGAGGCCCACGTACCACAAAAAAAAAAAAAAAAAAAAAAAAAAAAATATATATATATATATATATATATATATATATATATATATGTATTTCTTCTGTGGCTCAGAATATGGTCTATCTTGGTAAATAATCTTTTTTTTCCACTTTAAAAAGAGTATGTGTTCTATGTGTACTTAATTTTTTTAATATTTATTTATTTAGGCTGCTCCAGGTCTTAGTTGCAGCACATGGGATCTTTGTTGCAGCACGTGGGCTTCTTAGTTGCAGCATGCAGACTCTTAGTTGCTGCATCCATGTGGGATCTAGTTCCCTGACCAGGGATCAAACTTGGGACCCCTGCATTGGGAGCATGGAGTCTTGCCTTACACACTGGACCATCAGAGAAGTCCCTCTATGTGTACTTTATTTTTATTATCATTTTTTAATGTAGTTTAATTTTTTCTTGGAAATTTATTTTTATTTATTTATTTTGGTTGCATTGGGTCTTTTTTTAACTTTATTTTTTACTTTTGGCTGCATTGGGTCTTCGTTGCCATGCATGGGTTTTCTCTAGTTTCCACGAAAGGGGGCTACTCTTCATTGTGGTGCGTGGGCTTCTCACTGTGGTGGCTTCTCTTGTTGTGGAGCACAGGCTCTAGGCATGCAGGCTTCAGCAGTTGTGGCTTACGAGCTTTAGACCACAGGCTCAGTAGTTGTGGCACACGGGCTTAGTTGCTCCGTGGCACGTGGGATCTTCCTGGACCAGGGCTTGAACCCGTGTCCCCTGCGTTGGCAGGCAGATTCTTAACCACTGCGCCACCAGGGAAGCCCTGCATTGGGTCTTCATTGCTGCATGTGGGCCTTCTCTAGTTGTGGTGAGCGGGGGCTACTCTTTGTTGTGGTGCATGGGCTTCTCATTGCAGTGGCTTCTCTTGTTGCAGAGCATAGGCTCCAAGTGCTCGGGCTTCAGTAGTTGTGGCCCTAGAGCACAGGCTCAGTGGTTGTGGCGCATGGGCTTAGTTGCTCCGCGGCATGTGGAAACCTTCCCGGGCCAGGGACTGAACCCGTGTCCCCTGCAGTGGCAGGTGGATTCTTAACCACTGTGCCACCAGGGAAGTCTTCTATGTGTACCTTAAAAGAATATGTAGGGACTTCCCTGGTGGCACAGTGGTTAAGAATCCACCTGCCAATGCAGGGGACATGGGTTCCATCCCTGGCCCGGGAAGGTCTCACATACCGCAGAGCAACTAAGCCCATCCACCACAACCACTGAGCCTGCGCTCTAGAAGCCCAGGAGCCACAACTACTGAAGCCTGCGCACCTAGACCCCATGCTCCACAACAAGGGAAGCCACTGCAACGAGAAGCCCGTGAACTGCAACAAAGAGTAGCTCCCGCTCGCCACAGCTAGAGAAAGCCCGCACACAGAAACGACAACCCAATGCAGCCAAAAATAAATAAATTTTTTTAAAAAAGAATATATATTCTGTTCTTGTTGGATAGAATGTTCTATATATATCAGTTGATCAAGTTTATTGATAGTGTTACTTATGTCTATTTGTTCTACCAATTATTTAGAGAGTAGAGTTGAAAAATCTGACTGTAATTGTGTACATATCTTTTTTCTTTGCAGTTTTGTTAGTTTTTGCTTCATATATTTTGAAGCTCTGTTTTTAGTTGCATAATATTTTGGACTGTGACATTTTCTTGAGGAATTGTTCCCTCTGTCCCCATGAAATGAATCTGTTTATCTCTGGTAATTTTTCCTCTGAAATCAGTTTGGTCTGACATTAATACAGGTTCACCAGCTTTCTTTTAACTAGTTTTATCATGATACATCTCCTTCTGTTCTCTTACTTTTAACCTATTTGTGTCTATATTTAAAATAGATCTTTTTTGTAGGCACCATATAATTAGATCTTGTTTTCTCATCTGCTCAGATAATCTCTGTCTTTTAATTGGAATGTTTGGAACTGTGCTGCCCAATACGGTAGCCACCAGCCACATATGCCTGTTTAAATTTAAATTAATTAAGATTTAAAAATCAGTTCCTCAGTCACATGAGTTGCATTTTAAGTGCTCAACAGCCACATGTGGCTAGTAGCTGCTGTATTGGTCAGCACTGGTTTAAATCATTTATGTTTATATATAATGGGATTATTGATATGGTTGGTTTGAGTCTAACATCTTGCTATTTGTTTTCTATTTATCCCATCTGTTCTTTGTTCCCTTTTTATTTCTAGAAGTTCTGTTTGCTTTCAAATCTGCTTGGTTATTCTTTATTGTCATTATTCTCTGCTCGTAATTTCAAACATTCATTTAATTTCTTTAAATATATTAAACATAGATATTTCCTTTTTTGTGTCAATAATTCCAACATCTGAAACATCTGTTGGTCTATATTTGCTGAAATTTGTTTCTGATGGGTTTCATTCATGGTGTCTTGTTTTCAATGTTTGTCTTGTGATTAAAAAAAAAAAATTGCAGTACCTCATTGTAGTTTTGATTTGCATTTCTCCAATAATTAGTGATGCTGAACATCTTTTCATGTACCTACTGGCCATCTGTATGTCTTCTTTGGAGAAATGTCTATTAAGATCTTCTACCCATTTTTTTTTTTTTTTTTTTTTTTTTTTTGTGGTACGCGGGCCTCTCACTGTTGTGGCCTCTCCCGTTGTGGAGCACGGGCTCCGGACGCGCAGGCTCAGCGGCCATGGCTCACGGGCCCAGCCGCTCCGCGGCATGTGGGATCTTCCCGGACCGGGGCACGAACCCGCGTCCCCTGCATCGGCAGGCGGATTCTCAACCACTGCGCCACCAGGGAAGCCCTCTTCTACCCATTTTTTGATTGGGTTGTTTGTTTTTTGTTGTTGTTGAGTTGTATGAGCTGTTGTATATTTTGGAGATTAAGCCCTTGTCAGTCACATTATTTGCAAATATTTTCTCCCATTCCATAGATTGTCTTTTCATTTTTTTTTTTACAATTTCCTTTGCTGTGCAAACACTTGCAAGGTTAATTAGGTCCCATTTGTTTAGTTTTGTTTTTATTTCTATTGCCTTGAGAGACTGAACTAAGAAAACACTGGTATGATTTATGTCAGAGAATGTTTTGCCTATGCTCTCTTCTAGGAGTTTTATGGTGTCATGTCTTATGTTTAAGTCTTTAAGTGATTTTGAGTTTATTTCTGTACATAGTGTGAGGGTGTGTTCTAATTTCATTGATTTACATGCAGCTGTCAAACTTTCCCAGAACCACTTGCTGAATAGACTGTCTTTTTCCCATTTTATATTCTTGCCTCCTTTGTGGAAGATTAATTGACTGTAGGTGTGCAGGTTTATTTCTGGGCTCTCTATTCTGTTCCATTGAGCCGTATGTCTGTTTCTGTACCAATACCACACTGTTTTGATTACTGTAGCTTTGTATTGTCTGAAGTCTGGGAGAGTTATGCCTCCTGCTTTGTTTTTTTCCCTCAGGATTGCTTTGGCAATACTGGCTCTTCAGAATAGCCATCATTAAAAAGTAGACAAATAACAAATACTGGAGATGATGTGGAGAAAAGGGAACTCTTCTACACTGTTGGTAGGAATGTAAGTTGGTGCTACCACTATGGAAAACAGTATGGAGGTTCTTCAGAAAACTAAAAATAGAATTACCATATGATCCAGCAATCCCAGTCCTGGGCATATACCCAGACAAAACTATAACTGAAAAAGATACATGCACCCCATGTTCATAGCAGTGCTATTCACAATAGCCAAAACATGGAAACAACCTAAATGTCCATCAACAGATGAATGGATAAAGATATGGTACATATATATATAATGGAATACTACTCAGCCATTAAGAAGAACAAAATAATGCAATTTGCAGCAACATGGATGCAACCAGAGACTATCATACTGGGACTTCCCTGGTGGCGCAGTGGTTGAGAATCCGCCTACCAATGCAGGAGAAATGGGTTCGATCCCTGATCTGGGAAGATCCCATATGCCACGGAGCAGCTAAGCCTGTGCGCCACAACTGCTGAGCCTGTGCTCTAGAGCCCACAAGCTACAACTACTGAGCCTGCGTGCCACGACTACTGAAGCCCATGCACCTAGAACCCGTGCTCTGCAACAAAAGAAGCCACCTTGGTGAGAAGCCTGTGCACCACATCAGAGAGTAGCCCCCGCACCACATCAGAGGGTAGCCCCCACTCCACCACCCACAGCAGCCCGTGCACAGCAATGCACAGCAATGAAGACCCACGGCAGCCAAAAAAAAAAAATAAAGTAAATAAATAAAACAAAAAGAGACTATCATACTAAATGAAGTAAGAAAGAGAAGACAAATACCATATGATATCACTTATATGTGGAATCTAAACTATGGCACAAATGAACCTATCTACAAAACAAAAACAGATTCACAGAGAGATCTGGCTTGTGGTTGCCAAGGGGAGCCAGGAAGGGAGAGGGATGGACTGGGAGTTTACAGGTGGGAGATGCAAACTATTACATTTAGAATGGATAAAAAACAAGGTCCTACTGTATAGCACAGGGAACTATATCCAATCTCCCGGGATAAACCATAATGGAAAAGAATATTAAAAAAAGAATGTCTACATGTATATAACTGAGTCACTGTGCTGTACAGCAGAGATTGGCACAACATTGTAAATCAACTGTACTTCAATTTAAAAAAATTATAGGGGCTTCCCTGGTGGTCCAGTGGTAAAGAATCTGCCTTCCAATGCAGGGTATGCAGGTTCGATCCCTGGTTGGGGAACTAAGATCCCACATGCCACGGGGTACTAAGCCCATGTGCCACAACTACTGAGCTTGTGCGCTCTGGAGGCCGCCAGCCACAACTAGAGAAGAGAAAACTTGCATGCCACAACTAGAGAGAAGCCCGCATGCCACAACTAGAGAGAAGCCCGAGTGCTGCAACAAAGAGCCCACATGCCTCAACGAAGATCCCGTGTGCCTGCAACTAAGACCCAACGCAGCCAAACTAAAGTAATTTAATTACTTTAAGAATCATGAAAAAAATGCTAGCTATAAAATAAATAAGTCACAGGGATGTAATACACAGCAAAGGGAATATAGTCAATAATATTATAACAACTTTGTATCCTGACAGATGGTAACTAGACTTATTGTGGTGAACATTTCATAATGTATAAAAATATCGAATCACTATGTTATATGCCTGAATCTCATATAATATTGTATGTTAATTATAATTTAATAAATAAATAAAATTAAAAATTTTCCTTAGAACTCAACAGGCAGGAATTCTTTGAGATCTGAATTAAAGTTAGGTTCCTCCAGAGAAATTTCCATTAGTTTCTATCAGTTGCCTGGAGCGCTACCAATCTGGGACTATAGTTAGATTAAAATTTTAACCTAAAATTCAGCATTTAAATGAAAGTGAATCCTGACAGAAAATACATGTGAGGACCAACATGATTTATGAATTCTTGAGGAAGATTTCTGCCCCTTCCACCAACACCAAGGTGAAAATAGGAATTTCTTCATTATCGCCTGTGCAGTGTGATTTCTTATTCACGCTTGCACTGAGGGTGTAATAGGGTAGGTTTTTTATTAGACTCTCCACCTTGGTCAGCCCAGGCTTTAACTCCCAATTCCATGCTCTGCTTCATGCAGGCATCAAGGAGGAATGACCCTCTGGAGTTTGAAAAAAGCCTCAGGGTGATAGCCAGCTTGGCACTTGTTTCCTGACCAGATTTCCTACTTTCACTACTGGTTTTGAAATCAACAGATTCCTTACTTTGGATGTATTTACAATTATTTTAAAATATTTTACCCAGAATTTTAGTTGCCTCCATCTGGAGGGTTGTTCCCATAATACTACCAGAAATGGAAGTTTCCAGCCCTGTTGTGTTTCAAATTGGGTGCTACATGATAAATTTCAGAGCCATCGGTTAACAATAGCATCATAACAACCATTATGTATTGAATGCCTGCTCTGGTTCAGGTATTTTTACATGTATAATCCCCAATTCTCACAATAACACTACAAGTAGATACTATTCTTTGCATTTAACCGATGAAGCAACTAGGATTAAATTGTCCAAAGTCACACAACCAGTCAGCAAAGGAATTTGAACTCTGCCCTTTGCAATCAATCCTAATCTCCTTTTCAAGCTGCTGAGTCTTTTTTTGTGTGTGTGGGATCATAGCTCCCCGACCAGGGCTCGAACCCATGCCCCCTGCAGTGGAAGCACAGAGTCCTACCCACTGGACAGCCAGGGAGTTCCCAGAGTCTTTTTTCTTAATACTAAGAGCACACAGTGGCTTTTATATTTAACAGCAGGCACTGAAAGCAAGTGAGCAGAGAAGAGATTTTAAGGGGTGAGATTTTCCATTTTAGTGTCCCAACTCATAGGCTCCCATCATCTCAATCCATATCCCTGACATTCTTCTTCATCAGATTCAAAATGCTCTTCAGTGAAATGGTCATGCCGAAACTGACTTCATAACATTACTAGTCAGAACTCTCAGATCTCCCCATTTCTCTACAATTCCAAAGCGCCAGGTGATCTTTATTTGCATGAGACACAAAACCCATTATCTGAATTCTCTTTTAGACCACGATATATCTAGTGGGACTTTCTCACAACTGCAGCCTTTAGATGTCGTTTTTCTTCATTTTTTGGGTTGGTGGCTTTTGTCCTTAGCAGCTGTGGCCTTCAGCTTTATCTGGGTTTGCAATCAGGAAGCTGTGATACTTCCTGAGACTGTTGGGGGTGCAATTTACACAATACAACTTGAGTTCACTTTCTTCACTTTGGAGTTGCTCTAGGCTCCTGAAAGGGTTGGCTGTGCTTTGTCCAGTTTTCTACAGGTTGAATCCAGCAGTTGGTGAGAACCATCCTCTGTGGTTTACAACTACTTGTGCTTCCTGAGCAACATATGTGGAGAATTTGGAAAGAAGGCAATGATTAGGATTGGAGGCTAGAAAACCGTTAAGAAGGAGGAAGTTTATCAACTCAGTGGGAGTAAATCTGCAAACCACCTTCAGAATGCTAACACGCACACACTGTTCCTCGTTGCCAAGACCAATCAGCAGGTTGTTGATGAAAAACAACCCAATACCAGAAGAGGCAGAGAGAAGCTGGAGGAGAATCATCATTTTTAGATGTTCAGATCCTTTGACCAAAGAAACAGAATCAGGAATGGCATTAGTGGGTGCCACTGATTATACACAAGCCTTTTTATTCATGAAATGCTCCTAAAGCTGTGACCATCATTCTGTGTTTAAAAGTTGTTTCCTTGCTGGCTATACCTTGGTACTCTGTGATAAGCTAACCTATTTTTGTATTTATTGATATAAAATGTATACTATTTTAAAATATTATGAAACTATTTGTGAGCTTCTTATTGAGTTTGTGTGCTAGGAGTCGTCTTGTTTCTGGGCCTTCTTCCCCAGGGTCCTGTCTTTGTATCATTTTGGTGAGAGGACTTGGAGGAGTAGGAGAGGGGCAGATACACAAATCAATCTGTGTGAGCAGATTTGGTATATGGAAATGGGTGAGCATAGGGGTGACCTGAATTTGGGGACATGTCTGCATTAGAGGTGTTCAGCTTTCCTGTTCTCTGTAAATGATGGTCCAGAACTAAATGTCCACTCACTGCCTGACCCCCAGAAACTAATATAAACAATGTCTTTGATGGCTATAGTATCTATCCTCTGAAATTCTAAGGATTACTGTACTAAGCCCCCCAAAGTCCCTGTGAAGTGAGTGAATAGAATTGGCATTACCATTTTCACAAGAAAGGATGGGGGCAGATATCGAGGAATGAGATTGCCTGATTCTCATTAGGCTGGACTGTCTTCCCCACCCATCATACCCACAGAAGACTTGGATTCAAATATTGGCTCTGGGACTTCCCTGGTGGCGCAGTGGTTAAGAATCCACCTGCCAATGCAGGGGACACGGGTTCGAGGCCTGGTCTGGGAGGATCCCACATGCCGTGGAGCGGCTAGGCCCGTGCGCCACAGCTGCTGAGCCTGAGCTCTAGAGCCCTCAAACCACAACTGCTGAGCCCGAGTGCCACAACTACTGAAGCCCGAGCGCCTAGAGCCCATGCTCCGCAGCAAGGGAGGCCACAGCAATGAGAGGCTGCACACTACAACCCTGCTCGCCACAACTAGAGAGAGCCGGCATGCAGCAATGAGGACCCAACACAGCCAAAAATAAATAATAAATAAATAAATTTATTTAAAAAAAACAAATATTGGCTCTACCACTTAGTACCTGTGTGACCCTGGGCAATTGCTTCTCTGAGTTTCAGTTTTCTCATCTGTCATACACACATAATGACAATTACCCAATAAGAATTTTGAATTGGGAAAAGACTGGCAAAAAACTGGACACATTGGGCTTCCCTGGTGGCACAGTAGTGGGAGTCCGCCTGCCGATGCAGGGGACACGGGTTCGAGCCCCGGTCCGAGAGGATCCCACATGCCGCGGAACGGCTGGGCCCGTGAGCCATGGCCGCTGAGCCTGCGCATCCGGAGCCTGTGCTCCGCAATGGGAGAGGCCACAACAGTGAGAGGCCCGCGTACCGCAAAACAAAATCAAAAACAAAAAAACTTGACACATTATAGGCATTTAAGAGATGCATGTTCTCTTCCCCTCCCTCACAGCTCACAGAGACTAAATTATCATCGCATGTTTTCTATACTTGGAATGGAATAAAAGTATCTGAATATCCTTGAGGCTGGCAGATATGCAGTCAAACCACACTCCATTGAAGATGTGCTAAACAAGGTTTTTAAGAAAGTTACCACATGGGGGAATAAAAGAGACATTTATAATGGCAACCAACACAGAAAAAACCCACAAGGATACAATGAAAACTGAAACCACAATAATCTCTAAATAGAGAAGTAATAATTGTAGCCTATATTTAAGTGTACGGGAAGCAAGGGTTTGGGGAGGGGGTGTGCCTGCCATGGAAATCATGTTTATTATTTCTAAGTTTGTGGAGAGAACTAGAACTGATTTTTTTTCCAAGTCACAAAATGTTTCAAGTCTTTCTAGTCTCACCAAGAAAAGTATACAAATAAAAGAAGTAATAAAGAGTGATGCTGAGAGAAATGGGCCAGGGCAGGAGTATACAGGTAGAGTCAATGGGTATTGATAAAGTTCTCATTTTTAAGCTTGGGCTGGAATCGCAGTTGTTCAGTTTTACTATTATACTCACAGCTTACACTTTCATTATATATATTCTTCTGTATATAGCAAATATTATATAATAAAAATTTTTTAATGAATTGGAAATTTGGTGAGTTCCATAGCGATAAAAGAGAATATTCGGGCTTCCCTGGTGGCACAGTGGTTGAGAGTCCGCCTGCCGATGCAGGGGACACGGGTTCGTGCTCCAGTCCGGGAAGATCCCACATGCCGCGGAGCAGCTGGGCCCACAAGCCATGGCCGCTGAGCCTGCGCGTTCGAAGCCTGTGCTCCGCGATGGAAGAGGCCACAGTGAGAGGCCCGCGTACCGCAAAAAAAAAAAAAAAGAGAGAATATTCAATATCTGTGAGGAGATTCTGTCCAAAATCAAAGATGGTATGTGTAATCTCACTTCCCAAATGCTGCCAGAGAATATATTTGCCTTTCTAATTTAATTTTGAATCAGTAAGTTAGTGAAAAAAGAAAGTATAGTTTTCCCTCTGGACATCAGTAAATTTCTGGATCTGGTGTCTTATACAATTGTACTTATTCAAGGTCACAGAGAAGTCTGATCTCCATTAGGCAGATGGAAACAACTTGGGTGATAGCGTCAAAGGACATCAGGCAATGGAATGGTTTCAGGCTTGAGAGAGTCGGTCTATAAATTGCAGCCCTCCACAATGAGTGGCTGATTTCTTAAATACCCTTGTGAATTGTTTGAAAGAAGAAATATACTTCTCTTAATTGAATGTATGTGATTTAATAATAAATTATTAGGGTTTCTAGAATAAAAACTTGTCATATTCGGGACATCCCTGGTGGTCCTGTGGCTAAGACTCCATGCTCCCAATGCAGGGGCCCAGGTTCAACCCCTAGTCGGGAAATTAGATCCCGCATGCATGCCGCAACTAAGAGTCCAAATGCTGTAGCTAAGTCCACATGCCACAACCAAGAAGCCCACATGCCGCAGCAAAGATCCCAAGTGCCGCAACTAAGACCCAGTGCAGCCAAATAAATAAAATTTTTAAAAAGTAAAAAAATTTTTTTAAATGGGACTTCCCTGGTGGTCCAGTGGTTAAGAATCCATCTTGCAATGCAGCGCACGCTGGTTTGATCCCTGGTTGGGGAACTAAAATCCCACTTGCCTCAGGGCACCTAAGCCTGCGGGTCACAACTACAGAGTCCATGCGCTTTAGAGCCTGCGCACCACAACTAGAAAGCCCACACGCCTCAGTGAAGAGCCTGTGCACCACAACAAAAGATCCCACATGCCACAACTAAGACCTAATGCAGCCAATAAATAAATAAATATTTTTTTAAAAAAACTTGTCATGTTCTAATTGAGAAATAAAATCAACCAATGACATGACCTGTTCCCCAAAGAAGGGTGCACATAACCTGAGATCAGCCTTGAGAGCCAGACAGACTGCCTAGTTCTGTTTCTCTGGAGAGCCTTGACTAATAAAATATTTCATAGGAATATCGTTAGGATTAAATGAGAAAATGCATGCAGCACACTTAGCACAGTTCTTAGCACAGAGTAAAGTCTTAATAAGTGGCAGTTACTAATATGAGAAGGTATCAATAATGATACAAATATTAACAACAGTAGGGCCATTTATTGAGTTCCTACTCCACACTAGACTCTTGACTTATATGATATGATATTTTTGCTCCTTTTGTTTGCAGACTTATCTTACAAATTATGTTTTTTTATTTTTTATTATTTTTTATTATTTTTTTGCAGTACTTGGGCCTCTCACTGTTGTGGCCTCTCCCGTTGCGGAGCACAGGCTCCGGACGCGCAGGCTCAGCGGCCATGGCTCACGGGCCCAGCCGCTCCGCGGCATGTGGGATCTTCCCGGACCGGCGCACGAACCCGTATGCCCTGCATCGGCAGGCGGACTCTCAACCACTGCGCCACCAGGGAAGCCCACAAATTATGTTTAACTTGTAAGGTGGGATGATGAATAAAGAGACAATGATCACAGTGAAACTGAAAGCATAAGCTAAGGAGAGCTCAGTCACACCTTTTCTTCAGGGACAAGAAGAGCTGCAGGACAACTAGATTTTATCTGATACGCAAATAAGAAGTAGAGCTAATTTCTATACTTAATGGGACTAAAAAGAGACAGCTACACTCTCTAGGTTAGAAATACATGCTCATACTCTGAAACTGACCATTGTCCAAAGTAAGGACAATTTGGCACATAGTCTTCTTTGTGGAGAAAGTGCAGCTAGCTCAGCTGAATGCTGACAGCATATGCTTCCCTGCCTGGAGAAACAGCACTTACACCCTGTTTTAACCTTTCTGAACCCCCAAGTTTAGGTTAAACCATGAGAGATAGTCTGTTATTGGTCTCTTGCTCATTATTCTAAAATTACTAATGTTAACAGTAAACTTAGGTAAGATTAAAACAGTACTAAGTGGGGCTTCCCTGGTGGCGCAGTGGTTGAGGATCCGCCTGCCGATGCAGGGGACGTGGGTTCGTGCCCTGGTCCGGGAGGATCCCATATGCCGCGGAGCGGCTGGGCCCGTGAACCATGGCCGCTGAGCCTGCGCGTACGGAGCCGGTGCTCCACAACGGGAAAGGCCACAACAGTGAGAAGCCCGCGTAACGCTAAGTAAGCAAATATATGGATGTATTACTAACATAATTTCCCCAAGAAATCCTATTGCCCCAAATTTAGATTAAATTTTTTTCAGTAATATTTATTCATTCAAAAATATTTCCTTTATGCCAGGCATCATTATAGGCCCTGGAGATGCAGTAGTAAATAAAGTAGGATCTCAGACTTTGTGGAGTCTAAAATCCAATGGGGAGTCAGATAATAGACAAATAAATTAAAAATCATCAGAAAGTGCAGAAAAAAAAAACCTTGTGAACACAATCACTCTGACACAGCCCAGTCTCTTGTGAAACTCTCTTCTAGGCTACCTGGGGCTGAGGTGTATATAGCCTTTGCCCCTCTCTGTTGGTACTCTAGAATCTTAGGGAAGGAGCCCAAGCGGTCATCACTTTTCACAGCATGAGAATTGTACGAAGAGGCAATAAGGAGGAAGTTTCATGGTCACATTAGTATTTGCACAAATACTGGGTAAGAGGGGGCTGGCACCATGACCTAGGGTAAGGCTACACCCTGAGAGAGGATGTTATCTTGAATCTTAGGAACTTTAGGAAGTGAATAAACTTCCCAGAGGCTGCAGGTGTAGACCAGAAAATCCTTGGGGGCACACTGAGCACTGTTCTCCCCTCTTGGACTGGGAGAGACCATTTCCAAGCTGAGTGTTTACAGGGCCCAGCCAGGGTTTCGATAGAATTATAGAACTTAGATGGTCAGAGCTGGAAAGTCCCTTAGAGAACGTTTAGTCCATCCTCCTCACTTTACAAGGAAGGAAATAGGCTCAGAGAGGGGATAAGCCCAAGTTTAAAAGCTGGCTGGGCTCTGGCAAAGACTGGCTAGATAGATAGAGCTGAGATCTCTCAATTACCTGTGAAGGCAGCAACCCGAACACACCCATACCAAATGTGACGTGTGTAAGAAATAAACTTTATTGTATAAGCCACTGAGATTTTTGATTTGTTACACAACTAGTGCTCTTTACTATGACAAATACACAGACAGTTTCGAGACTGTGATGGTTAATTTTAAGTGTCAACTTAACTGGGCCATGGGGCGCCCAGACATTTGATCAAACATTATTCTGGATTGTCCGTGAGGGTGTTTCTGGATGAGATTAACATTTGAATTGGTAGACTGAGTATAGCAGATTTTCCTTCCTACTGTATGTAGGTCTTACCCAATCAACTGAAGACCAAACCAACTGAATTGAGCCAAAAGGCTCAGAGGGTACTTTGCCAGCATGATGGCATGTGCTAGGACACTGGTCCCCTGCTCTTGGACTGGAACTTATACCATCAACTCTCCTGGTTCTCAGGCCTTTGCAGACTGGGAACTACACCACAGGCTTTCCTGGATCTCCAGCTTGCTGACTGTTGATCTTAGGACTTTACAGCCCCCCTAATCATGTAAGTTTATATATATATATATATATGTTCTGTTTCTCTGGAGAACCCTGACTGATACAGAGACTATACGTCAGATCTTCTGACTCCCAATTCAATGCTGTTCTTCACTAAACTATTATATCTCTCCAAGCAAATACAGAGAAGATTCCCTAGGAAACTTCATACCCACTTGCCATACTTAGAACCTCCCAGTCTTGGTCCAAGAGTGAAAGTGAAGAATAAATCTCCATGAGGACACCAGGGGATCCTTAGCAATGCACAAAATATAAGTTTGTGAGTGCCCTGGGATCAGCTAACCCTCTGGCACTAGTGCTTGGACTACAATGTGTCTCCCAATCTACTGTCCACTATTTCATGTGCCTAAGAAAAGCACATGTACCCAGCAGTCTGTCAGCCAGAGAACTCTACCTTGATCAGTACTGCTACACATCTAATAATCACCTGAAGCTTGAACTGTGAATCATCAAATAAAATTAAGTAAAGTTTTAATATTGTATGACTTTGCTATAATCTGATTTTTTTTTTTTTTTTTTGCGGTACATGGGCCTCTCACTGTTGTGGCCTCTCCCGTTGCGGAGCACAGGCTCCGGACGCACAGGCTCAGCGGCCATGGCTCACGGGCCTAGCCGCTCCGCGGCATGTGGGATCTTCCCGGACTGGGGCACGAACCTGCGTCCCCTGCATTGGCAGGCGGACTCTCAACCACTGCACCACCAGGGAAGCCTATAATCTGATTTTTAATGTAATAATCTATACATGGTACAAACACAGAACCACAGTCCATTGACACAAACTTATAACCATCTACTGACTAGAATTTTATATTCCTGTCTTCTCTGAACTACAGATGGAGAGACAGATTACCAGATGGAGAGAGATTATCAGATGAAATAGCTAGTCACAAAGCTTCCATCCCCCGGCAACTGGTGAAATGGAGTGATCTGGATCTCTTTTCCATAGCCTCATGATATTAACACTCTTCTGAGTGAAAGGACTTAGTTGGACATACCTGAAACATATCCCTATAGTTGTTATTTTAGATAAACTCTTAGAAAAAAAAAAAGAAAACTTAAAATCAGAGAACCTTTGGATTGAAAAAGTTTTGGAGTTCATCTGATTCTTCATTTAAATATTTTAATTTTATATGTTCTTTAGTGCCTAAACATGTGATATAACCAGTGACCACATAAAGATAAATCAGAAAGATGGCGTGCAAAAATATGATACCGTGGTAGGACTCCCACAGCTGGGTTAAGAACTTGTCATCCTTGTTTATTAGAGTCCTGTGAATGGTAGTTTTGGTACAAGGAAAGAGGAAGTCAAGTTTGTGTGAAATTTCTGGGAAGGTATGTCCAAGAGATAAAATATAGACAAGTCTACCAAAAGGTAATGAAAGGGTGGTTCCTGACTCTTCTGAAAGTCAGCTGATAGGAGATATCCAGTCAGCCTTTCTTACCGTAAGAACAACTAAGGAATTGCCATTGCATCAAAATCTTATAGAGGCACGTCAATCAGTTCTACTTCTCAGAAAGGGCAACCTAGGAAATTGTCTAATTCATGCTAAAAGACAGAATTGAAACTATGCTTCCTAATTTACCAAAAATTTAAAAATTCTCAATGAAGTTTGTAGAACTAGCATCAAGAAGCAAGTCTAACTTCCTGCTGTTTCTCCTCTACAGTTACAAAAACTTCAGGCTTTAAAAACCTTGCAAATTAGGATCCTTCCTCAAATACCAGAAAATGAACTGGCAGAGTAAAGCAATATATAGTCTTTTGGACAGAGTAATTGAGTACTTTTTTCTCTCAAGTGTGTGTGTGTGTGTGTGTGTGTGTGTGTGTGTGTGTGTGATCAAAATGTCAGGTGCTTTAATACACACACACACACACAATCAAACAGTATCAGAAATTAAGATTTCAATTGGAAATTATATTTTACTGCATACATTATCTATAAAAATTGACCATGGATAAGGCTACAAAATAAATCTCAACAAATAGTATCAAGAGAATTAATATCATGCAGGTCATGTTCTCTGATCAAAATGTAATTAAATTATAATTCATAAAAAATTACTGCAAAAACATGATTAGAAATTTTAAATGCACTTCTAAATAATACATCTGTCAAGTAAGAAATCTTTTTAGCTAAGTTATAGAAATAAATGAAAACATGCTGCAAAAACTAATAAAATAGAGACCTTTGGCAAAACTGATCAAGAAAAAGATAAAGGCACAAGTAACAATATTACAATGAAATACTGAATGTAATTATAGGTACAGTAGGGATTTTTTTAAAATCAGAGAATACTATGATTTTTCATAGTATTTCATAATGATTTTTAAATACTGTGACAATTAATTTGAAAACTTAGAAGAAACAAAACACCTCCTGAAATATATAATCTATTACAGCTGATCTAGGAAGAAAGTGAAAAACTAAATAGACCTATAGTCACTAAAGCTTAAAGTATAACCTCCCCTTCCCTTTCCAAAAAAAAAAGCCCACGAGTTCTATCAAATACTCAAAGAACACCTAATCTCACTCTTTCACAAATTGTTCCAGAAAACAGAAAAATAGGAAATACTACCCTATTCATTCTGAGACAAAATAACCCTTGATATCAAAACTACATATGGACAGTATAAGAAAGAAAGATTATAAGCCAATTTCACTAATAAGCATAAATGCAAAAATCCTACGTAAAGTTCAGCAAACCAAATCAGCAATGTAGTTTTTCAAAATGACCAAGTTGGGGTTTGTTCCCTCTAGCAATGCAAGGATAATTTACCATTAGAAGACCTAGAAAGTCATTTGCCACATTGACAAGTTAAAGAACAAGAGCCATAAGATTTAGAAACTAAATAACACACATTTCTTAACAGATGCCTAAAAATCACACAATAAAATTAAATACTCATGAACACAAACAGAAATTCTTATCAAATAGTAATAGAAATTCTTAACCTGATATTTCAAGTTAACTACCAAAACCTACCCCCCAAATCATACTAAAATGTGAAAAATTAAAAGCATTTCCCTGGAAATTAGGAATAAGACAAGGATGTCTACTATTCTGCCCCAATTTAATACAGTGTTAGCTACTGCAATAAGAAGAGTACATTAGAAAGACCAATATTCATTTGCATATTTTATGATTATCTTACACTGAAAATCTAAAATAATCTGCAACAAACTGAAGTTTCAGCAAAGTTGCAGAATACAAGATCAACATACAAAAATAATAATTTTGCTCCCGTATACCAGCAGCAGGCAGTTAGAAAATGCAATTTTAAAAAAGAACTATGAGAGCAGTGAACAAAAAAAAGACAGAAAATTATGTCCCAAATTATAAAGTGTTATTGAAAGACATAACAGAAGACCCTAATAAAAGAGCAATATACCATATTGATGGATGGGAAGAATCAATATCAAAATGATTTCAGTTCGTCCCAATTAAATAATAAGTGCAGTACAAATAAAAATTCCAACAGAGTTTTTCACAAGCAAGAGCAAAGGACCAAAGGTAGCCAAGATACTCCTGAAGAGGACGAAATAGGTCAAAGGAAAGCCTTCCCTACTAGATACTAAGAGTTTACTACAAGTTTAATTGAGACACTACAGCTTTGACTTAGAGATCAACAAAATGACCAATGGAACAGATCAGGAAGCCCAGAAGCAGAACTATACAGAAATAGAAACTTGACATATGATGGCAAAATGGCATTAAAATCAGAGGGGAAAAAGGATGTTATTTGCTATAAATAATGTTGGAGTAATTGGTTACCCATGTAGGAAAAAAATGTTTAATTAGATCTTATTTCATATCATACACATCTAAGTGGATTAAAAAGCGCTTCCCACCACAAAGAGTAACCCCCACTCACCGCAACCAGAGAAAATACTGTGCAGAGCAAGGGAGAAACAATGCAGCCAAAAATAAAATAAATAAAATAAAGTAAATAAATTAAAAAAAAAAAAAAAAAGCGGGGGCAGTGGTTAAGAATCCGCCTGCCAATGCAGGGGACACGGCTTAGAGCCCTGGTCCAGGAACATCCCACATGCCGCGCGCGGAGCAACTAACCCCATGTACCACAACTACTAAGCCTGCGCTCTACAGCCCGCGAACCACAGCTGCTGAAGCCCGCACGCCTAGAGCCCGTGCACGCAAGGAAGAGCAGTCCCTGCTCGCGGCAACTAGAGAAAGCCCGCGTGCAGCAACAAAGACCCAACTCAGCCAATTAAAAAAAAAGCTAATGTTATAAATAAGCATTTTAATGCTTTTAGAAGAAGGTATAGGGGATAAGCTTATGATCAACAATTAGGGAAGGGTTTCTTAATTCAGACATAAAAAGCATAAACCATTAGGGAAAAGACAAATACATTCTAATACATTAACACAAAGACAAAAACAAACAAATCCTCTCTTCAACCAAAATGAAAAGGCAAGCTACAGACTGGGAGATGTGTGCAACATATTTAACTAACAAAACAGTGAGTAGTGAGAACACAGAAAAATTCATTGATAAAAAGCAAGCAACCTGGGCTTCCCTGGTGGCGCAGTGGTTGAGAGTCTGCCTGCCGATGCAGGGGACACGGGTTCGTGCCCCGGTCCGGGAAGATCCCACATGCCGCTGAGCGGCTGGGCCCGTGAGCCATGGCTGCTGAGCCTGCGCGTCCGGAGCCTGTGCTCTGCAACGGGAGAGGCCACAACGGTGAGAGGCCCGCGTACCGGCAAAAAAAAAAAAAGCAAGCAACCCAATCAAAAAAATGGACAAAGTACATGAATAGGCATTTCACAGAAAAGGAAACCTGTCAGGCCAATAAACTTATGAAAAGATTCTCAACCTCACTAGGAATCAGGAAATGCAAATTACATTAACATTTTACTTCCACCTGATTGGCAAACATTTTTAAAGTCTGATAATACCAAGTGTTGGTAAGATGTGGAGCAACAGGAATTCTCTCATACTATTGATGGGAATGTAAATTGGTACAACTTTGGAGAGCAATTTGGTAATATCCAGCATTCCCATTCCCAGGAACATACCCTGAAGAATTTCTTTCACAAAGAGATATGTAAAAGGTTGCTTGCATCAGAATTGTTTGTGATAACGAAAACTGGAAATATCCAAAACTTTCCCAACAGGAGAATACATAATTAGTCACCAAGTATTCATACAATGAATTCTATATGCAGCAGTTAAAATAACTGCATGTACCAACGTGGATAAATCTCAAAAAACATAGCATTGAGGGAAAAAAAGCAAGGTGCAGAAGGATATATACACTATGACACCATTTATATTAAGTTAAAATATGCTAAACAGTATTACATGTTGTTTATGAGAATATGTATAAGTAAAGGTATAAAAATATTCACGGTGATGAAAGTGTGCCAGTTTTGGTATAGTGGATGCCTCTGATGAGACAGGAAAGGGATAAACATATTCCAGAAGTTATTCAACCATGTCTGTAATATTTTATTTTAAAAATAAAGTCTGAAGTAAATATGGCAGAATAATGGGTAAACTGACGTTTATTGTATTAGTCTTTTTAATTTCCCATATGCTTGATATGTTTCAGTTAAAAAGTGAATAACTTTAAAATAAAACTTCAGAAATGACTTCATCTTAATGGCTGATAAAATCCCTAATAACTACTAAGCTTTCAATAAAATTTAACCATAAAATAGTCAAAATTCTCATTGTGAAACATAAATATTTCAGTTTTAAGCAAACATGTGTCCATACTATCAATAATAAAAGAGCTATCTAGACATAAATTGATAGCAGGGTAAAAAATAAATAAATATACACACATGTGGGTAGACTGGAAATGAGCTCTAAAAAATTAACATAAGCTTGTAAACTAGAAGGGTTTGGGATGAAATTCCTTATAAAAAAAAAATTGACTCAGTGAATGAAATGTTGAATAAATGTTAAGGAACAAGTGTACTATGTACTTCCTGAAAAGTTGTTACTTTAGAAATCATATAGCAGCAGAAATTTAAATAGTGCTCTAGAAATGCACAGTAAAAAGTAGTCAAGTCCTTTTTGGTCTTCCTCTCAATTCATTTCTTTCTGTTAAATTATCAGGTTAAACAAGTAGGCACAAAATAAAATGACACAGGTCAAATCACTATCGACACCTCAATAGAAAAAAAAAAATCACTATCGACACCCAATTTTCAAGGGCAATGGCACTCAAGAACTCACCCAGAGTGATACTTTGCTATGCCTTTAATTAAGGCGGGGCTTTTAAAGCTCAATTGTTCCATTCGTGTCTCAAATCAATCAGATGAATTTCACCTTTTACGTGGCCTGAATCCTGATAGCTCTGCACACTTGATAGGTAATTTAATCATCTGTGGTGTAGATGAACGCAAACTCAAATTAGCTACTGAAAGAGTTGGTCTTCTCTGAGATAGCTGTGCTTTTCCACTTTTATGCAAGAGCTGAGCTTCACCAACTGGCTAGCTGGAGGTGTTATTAAAAATTTAGTGAAAGAAACAAAGGTGTGCTCTGGTGTCTCTTGTTACCCTTTCTACTGTTACTCCAGTGGACAAAAGGCATAGGGCCTGCCTCATGAATAATGTGACATGGAATATTCACATGTATTTTTAATGGAGTCAAGTAATAACATTAAGAGAGATATTTGCAATCTTCAAATTTCACACGGTAACAGGCGCAGTAATTTGTTTTGATTCTGAACTGAGGATATCAGGATATTTTTTTTTCCAAAAAAAAGCACATTATTAACATCAAAATTAAAATTCCACATTTATAGCATAAATAGGAATTATGAAAATGGACCAAAGTTCCAAAAGTCACAAGGGTAGAGCAGGACAGGGCAGCCAACTAGATTTCAATCAGTTCTACTTACCCCCCAATGTAACTTCTATACTTTTCAAACCAAGTTGGAAATAATCAACCAGTGTGTACAGTGAATCCTGTGAGAAGACCGTTTTGTGATCTTTATTCACAGGGAACTTTGTTTCCCAGGACACTAGAAAGAGCTTCCTGGATGCTGCAACTGTTCACCCAACAGTTCTGGAAAATTATTTTAAACTGCCTTATAGAGTGAACAAATTTCAATTTTGAATGAGAGTAAACTGACATGAAAAGACATGGTGTTGAAAACCAAGTGAGGATAGCCAAACACCGAGATTTGGAGAGACCAGAGAAAAGCATGCTCAAAGCCAGGCAGAGTCCTACGTGTTCTATTTGCTTCCTTGGCCCTCAAGCAATTTCTCTTCCCTTTGTGCTGGAGAGAGCAGAGCCAGCCAGGATGAAGCACGAGTTTATTTTCTCTGCTTATTCACATACCACCTCAGCAAATATTTATTGATCTCCTACTGTGTGCCAGGCACTGTTCTGGGAGCTGAAGAGTCAGCAGTGACCAAATATATAAAGCTCCACAGGACACTATGTTCACTGCTGTATCCCTAGCACCTAGAATGGTGCCAGGCACATACTTGGTGCTCAATCAATATGGGTGAAATGGATTTGAACAGAAATGGACAAGCTGCTGATGGTCACCATGGGCTGTGCAATACCTTGGCTGGGTATTAGAAAGAGTACAGGTAGCTGGGATTTAGGCCAGGACCTTATTCTGGTTTCATTCTTTTAAAGGACTGATTTATGCCAGAAATTCCCAAAGGTGGAATAGAGCCAGAAATAACCCAGATGCCAGTGTTACTGCCCCTCATAAGTCTTCAGGTTTATAACTTGCCTTAGGTGAGGCAGCTAATCGGTCTCAGATACTTTCTTTCCCCTCTGTCTCCAGAGAATCAAAGTAGTCAGGTTTGGATTGTGATGATAGAACCATATCTTCATTTTATGGTGAAGGAAACCAGTATCGGGAAGGTCAAAGGATTTGCCCAAGTCACATGGTATGTTGATGACAGAGTCATGACTAAGACTCAGTCTCTAGACCTAAGGCTCGTAATGCCTTTATTCATCTGGGAGCCTTCTGGCCTGTTTAAAAACAAAAACAAAAAACCTGAAACTCTCAGAATAAAAAGCCCATATACATGTAGGACATCAGAGATTCGGCAAGGTAGGAACTTACTTTTGTATCCCTAGTTCTTCTGCTAAGAGAGAAGAAGCTCAGGCACAGAAGAAAAGAAAAAAGCACATGGAAACCAGATCAATTGGATTTTACCCTCTTCTGGATGTTGGCTTGTCTGCTTTACTTTTATACTCTGCTCCAGTTTCCTTCAGTGCCAACTGCCCCTAGAGACCAAAACAAAGTTCTTTCCCAAATTCCCTGCCTAAATGAAAAGCAATATGCAAGAGTCTTAATACTTTATTAACTTAAAACATCACTCTAATAAATATGTATTAACAAACATAATGCACTCCAGAAGATCTAAAAACATTTACAAACTTCACCATAGTAAAAACACCACTTTTTTTTTCCTCTGTGGTACACATGGAGGGTTCAAAGAGTTGAAGACAGAGCCTTCACATGCCTGCTAGCTTAGACATCTTAAAAATATCAGCTTGGGCTTCCCTGGTGGTGCAGTGGTTGAGAGTCCGCCTGCCGATGCAGGGGACGCAGGTTCGTGCCCCGGTCCGGGAGGATCCCACATGCCGCGGAGCGGCTAGGCCCGTGAGCCATGGCCGCTGAGCCTGCGCATCCGGAGCCTGTGCTCCGCAACAGGAGAGGCCACAACAGAGAGAGGCCTGCGTACCACCAAAAAAAATAAAAATCAGCTTAACAATAAAAAAACTGAATATACACAAAAATCTTTGAAGTGTCTGTTCAGCTATTTTTCATTTACGTTTGATAAAATCCAAACAGTCAGAAGGGAAGTTTCAAGATTCTGTTTTACCTTCTCAGAATTCCTTTGGGCAGGGGGAGAATAGACCCAGCTACTTGGAGTTGCTGGGCAGAGGCAGACAGAGACTTTACTCTCTGGCTCCCCAGTACCTAGCATAGGGCCTGAAACCATGGTAACTGGTGGTCAGTAGACATTTGCTGAATGAATGGATGACAATCTTGTCCAAAGGCATTGCTCTGTGCTTCCACCTCTTCTGAAGAAGCCTTCACAGGCCTCCTGGAGGGAGGACGTCTAATCTCTTCTCCTCACCAAGCCGACTTTTCTTCTGCTCCTTCTTGGGGCAGTATCCACAGTGTATCTTGTAATTTCAAAAGTCTGAAATTCCTTTCCCAAATCAGTTTCTGAACCAGTCTCCAAGTGGAAGAAACGATTCCTCCAACCTTTATAGGCAGCACCCAACAAAAAAGGGGTCAAAAAACTCCCCAGAAGGAAAACAATAAAATAACACTCATTCTTCATTCCAGATAAAAACATTGATACGTTTACCTCGTACATGATGATTCTTCCTCTTCCACACAAGTATCTGGGGTAGGTCAGGAGGAGGAGGGAAGAAACCTGAAGGACCTTCCTATCTGTGGAACAGGGCTGGGAATAGGAAGGACGGTGAGGCCCGAGATTTTATCTGATTGCCTCTCCAGTTGGAGTCTTCAGATGTAGAGGAGCCTATTCGGTGAGTCCCATACCCAGGCAGTCATTTGGTTCCCACTCCAGGCTGAAATGTGAAAAGGTAACTTATCCCCTCTGGCGGCTCCAGGGAGAAAAGGGAAGGAGGATCACCCTGGTGGGATCTGCGGAAGCGGCTGGTGGCAAGTGGGGAGGCTGCCCTCCGTAGTGTTGCCTGCGTAACTGCGCCTGCAGCCGGCCAAGGCTCTCACTTGAGCCCATGCTGCGTCTCCCGGTGCCTCCTGAGGTCCACCTTCCTCTGGAAGCCCTTTCCACACAGGTCGCAGCCGAAGGGCTTGAAGCCTGTGTGCTTGCGGCTGTGGGTGATGAGGTTGGAGCTCTGGCTGAATGCCTTGCCACACACCTGGCACTTGTGGGGCTTCTCACCTACAGGGATGGAAGGGGGAGGGGAGGAAGCATGAGTCTATGATAGAGCTAGAGGGGACCTCACTGTGACCCACAAGCTCTTGGCAGTGGCTGGCTGCACCACAGTCTAGGGCCTCTGAGCAGCTTGGAGGGTGCCGTGTGTAGCAGTGCAAGTCCCGGGAAGCCAGGGGTGCACCAGGTGAAAGGGAGACTCTCCAGGTGGGGGTTCTCAGCCGGAGACCTCAAACCGTTTCCTGCTAAACGGAAACAGAGCAAAGGCCACGTGCCCTCCCCAGACATGCAGTAGAGAGCTCCCACAGCAGATGTTCAGTGCAAGGGGCCGGGGTGCTGTCTTTCAAACCATGTGACTCTGTTCTAATTGAGAGGAAGTTTTCAAATCTGAGTTTCCAAGTGGGTGTTGGTTTGTATGGACCAGTGAGCCTGTCTTCTTTCTTGCTCTTGGAGGACAACAGGTTGTATTTGAAAGCATGGGCATTTCTAGAAGTCTTATTTATAAAACATCCACATCTGGGACACAAAGTATTTCTTAAGGCAGCTGATCCTTTTCTATCTTGATTTTACTTTCTTTTTAAGAGGTTAATCACAGGATTCTTTATATACCAGCAACTCTTCACCATAGATTAATAAATAGCAGATAGGCTTCCCTGGTGGTGCAGTGGTTAAGAATCCACCTGCCAATGCAGGGGACATGGGTTCGAGCCCTGGTCCGGGAAGATCCCACATGCCGTGGAGCAACTAAGCCCGTGCACCACAACTACTGAGCCTGCACTCCAGAGCCCGCGAGCCACAACTCCTGAAGCTCGGGCGCCTAGAACCCGTGCTCTGCACCAAGAGAAGCCACCGCAATGAGAAGCCCGTGCACCGCTACGAAGAGCAGCCCCCACTCGCCGCAACTAGAGAAAGCCCGTCCACAGCAACAAAGACCCAACGCAGCCAAAAATAAATAAATAAAATAAAATACCTTTAAATAAGTAACAGAAAAGGGTTTGTTTTCCCCCCAATTCATATGCTGTTTAACATTTGGGAAAGTAGGATGATTTTCCAAATAGCCTCAGCATGGCATTATAGTCAAGGTTTGGCCTTGGAAAAAATGCAAAATAGATGAAGTCTGTTTTTGAGGAACCCTCTGTTCCTCTTGCTGTACCCCTTTCTATCTTTGTGCTTCAGATTTCCTTGATAAGGAACCAATCATCAAAACTTATCCTATCCCTTAGGGTCAAACAAATCTGAGAAACGAATTCTAGCTATAATGTAAATGTTTGATAAGGGCTTAATGTTTCATTCAGTCAAGATCCTAGTTGCATTTTGGTGAGCGTCTTGAATACCTTTACTCAAAAGGAGCAAGTTGCATGGAAATTTCAGGCAAGAGAGAATGATTAAAGTAGGTTATTTTTCTAGGTTTTCTGATGGGGGCATCTACACTGCGCAAGCATATTTGTAAACATCACGGTGATTGGAACACACTGCAATTTATTTTAAGTCAGTATTCATCTTCTAAAATAAAATAAAATTCTGGATCTCGTGTAGATGTCTTGTTGCTTGTTAAAGAGAGTGCTCCAGGTATTAAACCTGCCACCTACACACAATCAAAATATTAGAGAAAGAGTTCAGGATTGGAAGCCAGAGCATTCCACAGCCCTATGATTTACTCTCAGTCTGACCTTTGGTAAATCATTCCCTCTGAGTTTCAGGATGGTAAGAGCAGCTCCTTCTACTATATGGGACGGCAGTAAGAATCGAATGAAGAGATAGATTTGAAAGCGCTGTGTACATTATAAAGCATCATAATAGAGTAAAGAAGACTTATCATTGTTATGACAAACTTGCTGATATTTTGAAAAGGGCAATAAGTGAATAGAAGCTTTCTATAACCACCAATCCCTTTGGCTTTGAAAATAGAATATAATAAACAATGGTCAACAGGATAGACATTTGAGAGCAGACAGACCTGAATTCATGTCCTGGCTTTGCCACTTGCTAGCAATATGACCCTGGGCAGGTGCCTCACTTTCCTCATCTCTAAAATGGGGATAAGAAGTAGTCTTTACCTCCCCGAGTTGTGAGCATAAAATGAGATAATGCATTTTAAAAGCACTTAGCAGAAAAAGCCTAGTAATAGTTACCATTTTTTTCCCTTGCTCAGTCAGAATAAGCTGTCAGACTCCTAAAAATGCAGCCAAGAGGTCACACATAAGACTCTCCCCCAAAAGGTTGGGTGGTAGCCCTAGAGAAAGTCTCAATCTCTAGGTAAACATTTAGAGCAACACTCTGAGAGGACCCTGGAGCTTCATATTTCACCTAGAGCAGGCAGCAGTTGGAGCAGCTGCTAAACTAGAGGAAAATATTCTTTGCAAGGATAGAAAACTTGCAGCTGACCTGCTGAGTGGTTTTTCAGATATAACCCCAAATCAAAGCCTCTCTGGGGAACCACGTATGTAAATGAACCTAAGAGAAGCAGTGCCTCTTGTTTTTTTTTTCTCACACATGCAGTGATTAACTCCATCTGGAAGGTCATTTCCACCACTCATTCTGGGGCAAAAATATCACAAAGAAGGTGAATTATGTTGGCGTCAGGGAGAAAAACAATGACCTCCACCCCCCTTTCCACCCCTCAGCAGGTGTTTCCTACAAGCCAAGGGCCTTCAGCTCACCAGTGTGGATGAAGGTGTGTTTCTTCATGTCTGATTTCTGGTGGAACCTCTTGCCACAGTACTGACAGGGGTAGGGCCGGGTGTCTGAGTGGATGAGCAGGTGTGTGGACAGTGTAGATGACCTCTTGAAGCTCTTGCCACAGATCTTACAGTCAAAGCTCCGTTCCTGCGGAGAGAAAGAGGTGGCATTACTATTGCAATGGTCTAGGCTGCCATTCTCCTCATCACTAACCTGACACTAAAATCCCCAAAGCTAGGGCTCTCCCTTCCTTCAGACTCCCCTTCCCCATAGCCTGCCCCATTATCCTCTCTCCTCCCATTTATTTCCAACCTCCACCCTTCCCACCCATATCCTCTACCCCTTTAACACTTTTTCAACCCAAACACTTTTCAGCCACAAACTTCCACACCCCTTAGCCAAAACGTATCCCCACCCTGGTTTTTTGACACCAATTTACAAACACTTCTCCACACTCCTCAACAGGAGGCTTAGACCTCAGTCACTTGAGAGGCTCCTCCCTCCTCCCCCCAGCCAGTGTGGGTGTTGAAGGAGATGGGAGAATACTCTTTTTAGTAAATAGGTCTCTGTAAGTAAGCATTCTTCTGTCATAGTTACTTGTGAACTTATTTGCTTATCTACATAGCCTCTATCTCTCAGCTAAATTGTAATCTCTGTGAGGGTATCCTGTCAGGGACCTGGTGTGTTACTGGATTCTCATGTACCTAGCACCTGGAAGTTGAGCAACAAATATTTATAAGTGAATAACTGAAAGAACAACGGGACAAATACTGGATGCTCTACATGAGCTGAGATTCCTCTGCTTCAGTCAGGAGGGGTCAATGCAGATTAACTGACAGCCGTTTGGTGAAAAGAAAGAGGCCAAGAAACAGAGCTAATAAATCTGACATTTCAGCTGCAAGAGTGCATACAAGCCCTTCTCAAACCCAAAGTAATGATGGGGATCACATTCTGGAGTCTCACAATGATGTGACACCAAACTCCAGGGCTGCCTCGAGCCCTGAGCCGGCAAAAATGCACCTTTCCCTGCACGCCTACGTCTGAGCAGGGGGACGTGGCAGAGGAGACTGGGGGCAGTCTGGGCAAGTCCAAGGAGAAAGGTGCCAGGCGGAGAGCGGTCGGTGATGCACAAAGAAGCAGAAGATGCCAGAACGCGAAAACCTGAGCAGGGCGGCGCGCAGCCGTGCGTCCCGCGCTTACCTGCGAGTGCACGGCTTTGTGCTGCTCCAGGCTCACCGCGTGCCCGAAGGTCTTGCCGCATATCTCGCACGCAAAGGGTCTCGTGCCGCTGTGGGACCTGCGCACGTGCACCTCGAGCCCGTGCGGTGTGGAGAACACCTGAGGCGGGTGGGGCCGGGGAGAGGGCCGCTGAGAGGGGCCGAGAGGCGCGGACGCTGGCTGGGCGCGGGCCGGGGGCGGGGGAGCGGGGCCGCTAAAGCCAGGCGCGAGGGAGCCTCACCTTGCTGCACTTGATGCACTTGTAGGCGCCGCCGCCCATTAGCAGGCGGGTGCACAGCAGCTCCGACTCCACCTTGACGCCGGTGCCCTTGTCGCCGTGCAGCCCGTGGCCGCTCTCCGGGTACAGCCCGCCGGTCGCCGGCCTCTCGTACAGTCCTGCCGCCGCGGGCGCAAAGTCGCGGTAGAGCCCCAGGCCCGCGCCGCCAGCAGCTCCGCCTCCTGCGCTGCCTCCCCCGGGCGCCCCGGCCCCCGCGCCGCCAGCAGCCCGCTCCCGGCCGTACAGCGCCGCGGGGTGGCTTGGCTCCGGGGCGCGCTCACAGAAGAGGCCCAGGCCGGCGCCGCGCTCCAGGGCCGCGCACGGCCTGTAGCTCTGCACCAGGTGCCGCAGGTCGGAACCCGCCAGACCGCTCCACGAGTACGGCTTGAAGGGCAGGGGGAAGGGCTGAACTTCGTCCAGCGAGGGGCACACCGACTTCTCCGAGGCTGTGGAGGCACAAGAGGGCGTCCGGTTAGGTCAGGCCTGAGACCCGGCGGCGTCGGCCAGTCGGTGTCTGCGAAGTGCCAGGCCTCTCGCTGCGTGCCAGGGAAGCCCCCAGGCTCAAACGCCGGCCAGGTCCCTGGGGCCTCGAGGACCACTGGAGGCGATAAGGCAGCACACAGAAACTTAAAATGACAGCGGGTAAGGAGAGAGGTAAATTCTGTGCCAGGTCAGCGGAAGCGCACGGCGTTAAGAGTTTTTTCTGGCTGGACCAGCACATCTGGCGGCCCCATAGAGAAAGACGCGCCACTCTTCAAAAATGCTCCGAGCAGAGCGGAGCTGCGCGGGAGGAGAAAGAGGCGACCGTTCCGGCCCTGTACCGAGATTGTGGGCAGAGGGCCCAGCTCCGGCGATCTCCCGGCCCCTACGTGTTCCTACTCCGTCCTTTTTCTTTCCCGGAATCGGGAAGGAGGGAGGCAGAGAGGACTAATAAAATGCGGCCCGGCCTATCCGAGACATATCTGTCTGGGAAAAAAACAAAAAACGGGAAGGCGTTAACATTTCTCAGTTATTAAATACCCAATACAGGTAGCCAGGGCCAGTGGGAAGGGGGCTTGGGCTTGCTAAATACTCGCTATTCCCAGTCCTGTCATAATTTGACAGAGGAAAAAAAAATCCCACGAATTTCTTAGAGGAATAATTTACAATTTAAGGTTTAGTCACCACCTGCCAGACAGACAGCTTTCCGAATTCGCGGCCTTCTGCACCCCGACCCATGCGAATTTTGCTAAAACCAAATACCAATATATACTTTTCCCCCAATGCATACGGATTTACAAATCTGTTCACACACACCGCAGACTCCAGTCCAGGCTAGCCGCTTCAGTGAGAAGCTGCATTTCGAGTTTCCGTCGGAGATTCCGGCGGTGCCCAGTCCTTGCGCGGCGGTGTCCTGCACAGCCAAGAAGGACCCTCGGGTCGCCGGCTCCCAGACGCACTCTCTTTAGCCAAGTCGACGCACTGAGTGTGGGACGGGGTTGGGGGTATCTTTTAAAACTAGTAAGTTAAATCTGGAAATAACCGGCCCTTGTCAGAATCCCGCTGTTCTGCGCTCTCCATTCCCCACCACCGGAACCCGAGACTCGCTCCCACCCAACGTGCAGTCGGTTTGACTCGATTGCCGGCTGGAAATGAAACCAACGGGCTGGTCCCCAAAGCCGGGCCAACCCGGCAGAACGAAAAATGAAATAGGCCCCCATCCGCGCCTGCGAAGACCTAGCGGGGGGCCAAGATTTTCGTCCCGGACCCGTCCCTCCCGCTTGGCGCCCAGCTCTGTCAGGCCCAACGCCGCGGGAGCGAGCTTAATTTTTAAAGCCAACGACACTTTTCTCTCAGACTGCCCAGGACTCCGTTTGAGACTCGGGGGTCTGGATTCTGGGATCCCAGCACTGCCTGGGATCCAAGCAGCCGACCCCGCGAGCAGGCTGTCCCTGTCCCAGAGAAGCCGATGCCTCCCCGCGGGGCCCAAGAACAAGCTCCCTCCTCTAGGAAAGACTCTCCGCCATCCATTTGGCATTTCTGTGCCCAAAGTTGCTCCGGTTCATTCCTTACCGCTGGGTCTCTGCCGCCCGGGCCCCAGAGCTCCCAACGGGTCCCTACCTGGAGACACAGAAGGCGATGGAGGCCTCCAGAAGTCCTCAAACTCCGAGCTCCGATCGCAGACGCTGCCCTCACAGCTGCCGGGGGACGTGGAGGCTCTGTCGGGGGCTTCGGTCAGCTGAGACTCAGGGGACAAACGGCCCCGGGGCTCTGCCTTCTCCCCGCCTGTGCTCGAGGTGCTGTCTGCGGAGAGGAGGCAGGATAGGGGCTCAGGTTGGGTCTGGATCGGCCCAATGGTTCTGAAGCGGCGCCCCCCAGACCGTGGCACCTGGGCTCCCTCAGCTCTCCCCAGACCCGGCCGGAACCCTCCCAGATCCAAGGGCGGGAGCAGAGAGGCCTTGGCACCTTGGCGACAAGCCCGGAAGGAACCTGAAAGGTAGGTAACAGAAAAGGCAGCAAAGGGGCTTCGGGACCGCCCTTCCCGGTTCCTGGGGGATGGTGTGGCGGGACACAGAGTCTATGGCCCCGGGAGCGGCCCCGCCCGGCCCGCGCACACCCCGCACCTGCTCCGCCTGGCGCCAGTACATTCTCCAGGCGGAGGGAATAGTCGGGTCCCGGGGAGCGCGGCTGGTGGTAACTGTGAGCCTTTTTGCTCTTAACCAGGAACGAACGCGGCATGGTGGTCGGGCGCGCTCCCCACTCTGCTCCAAGAGTCCCTGGAGCCTCCGTCAGCCCACCGTAAGCCCCAGCCAGGCGGAGACCTGCGAGAGGAGAACAGAGTGGAAACGCGGGTCAGCACGCTCCGGGACCCGGGACTGGACAGCGGAGTAGAGAGAGTTCGGGCCAGGGAGGAGGGAGGAAGGCCCACAGGAGGAGGGGCTTGGCCCCGCTGCGCCGCGCTCACCAGGTGGCACTCGGACAGGTGGCGCGAGCCAGCCGCCGCCGCTCAGCGGTAAAACCCGTCCCCGGGCTCAGACTCAGGCCTCTTCCTTCTGCCCTGCCCACGCCCCTCGGCCCCTCCCCTTCCCTAGCAAAACTCGTTTTGGTAATCAAACTCTCCGAGAGCCGAAGTCCCCAACAGGCCAGTTACCCTAACTCGACCACACACTGCCAGTCTGGATCCGCTCTTGGGCTGGGGAGAAAGACGTAGACGCGCGGATCAGTTTAGGGCGGGGGAGGGCGGAATGTGTCGATGGTCTCGGACCGGGTTGAGGCAAAGAACCAAGCCCTCCAAGAGCCGGCTACAGACTGTAGTGAAAGGGGGTCAGGGGCGAGACGCCTCCGGCTGATTGAGGGGCGGGGTCGGGGGAACTGCATCAGGACTGGGGGAAGCAAAGGCCGGAGTAAGAAGGCAGGAAGGTAGGGAAGCAGGTGGCAGAGGACAAATCAAGGCCACGGGAAGAACTCGCTTCCCGGTGATCTTGATCGCCCCTCACTTGTGCCCCACGCGGGGAAAAAATTGGCCCGGAGACGCGGGGGCGGAGGGAACAGGTAAGGATCGGCGCAAAACACACCAGACCATGGAGACCTAACCTCGGAAACAAAGTCCCGGGAAAAAGCACTTTCCGTTCTGCTCACCAGAAGCCTCGCCCTGGGGAAGTCGAGCCGGGTTCGCGCGCGACGGCTGTGAAACGCGCGGTGTGCTGGAGTCCGCAGAGAACCAACCGTTTAGAGGACGCGGGAGAGCGCAGGCTGCTCGGGCAGCAGCTAGAGAGTCGGGATCGGGGCGCGGGCCTGGGAGGGAGCTAGCTGCCCGCTACGCCGCTCTCATTAACCCCCCAATCAGTTCACCTAATCCCGGGGTCGAAACCTGAGCCCGGCGGGGAGGCGGGGCAGCGCCTACGGCCTTTCCTGGGGCTCGCTCCGGGGGCGGGACCTGGCGGGCTAGGAGGTTTGGGGAAAACGAATCTGCCTTCCTCTCAGGGTGAAGGCGATGGGGGACGGGTTCAAGTGCGAGCTGCAGGCTCTTCGGGCACCGCAGCTCTCGGTTGTCTTGGTTATTTCAGAAACAAGGGCCCTGGGGATCCCGGGTCCGGGAAGTACCCCTCATCTTTGAGCTTCGCGCGACTTATTCTGCCAGACTAGGAACAGTGCGGCTCCCAGAGCAAGATGCAGGACAGTCTAAGTCTGCCGGTTGGCGCTCCGGAATCCACACGAGTTCTCGCTCCACGCCCCACTGTGTCCCCTTCCCCGGAGGCGGAATGGGACAGGCTTGGGAGAAAAGACCGCTGGGACATATAGCTGAGTCTCAAGGGACGTTTTCCGTGTCCTAAACGCCAGAAGGCCCCTAGGATTGAGGGTGTTTCCCGCCCGTACCCGGGCGGGCCCCTAAGGGTCGGGGCTTCAGGAGGCCTCGAGGTGCTCGGCTGCCCTAGGGCGAAGCACTGCCGATTCCGTTTTCCCTGCGCCCCGGCGTGAGCTGCTCCGTCGGCTGTATACTTAGACACCACAAATCCCAAACCAATTTCTTAAACAACCATGAAACTCGGAGGAGAAGGAAAATGGGGTGAAAATGTCCCGAGGGCCCTGATGCGGTTTGGGTCTGTGTTGGCGCGGAGCGGGACTGGGGCGGGAATAAAGGGGGTGAGCTGTCCCCGCCACCGCTGAGTCTGGACTGACTGGCACGGAAGCGACCTGCCGACTCAGGCCACAGCCCTGCGCCTCCTTTTCATCGGCCTCCCTTTCATCGTGGCTGGCTCTGTCCGTTCCTGGGAGGGTGGAATGGGTAGAGGGGTGGTAGGATCAAGGGCTGATCGCGTGGGAAGGCGACCTCTCGCAGCAGCTGGCGCCCGGGGGCGGGGCGGCCTCCTAGGCGCACGCGGACCGGCGGGGCCTCTCTTCACGGTCAGGGCCTGGGAAGGCGGGAGCTGGAGGCGCAGAGCGGGCAGCGTCCTGAGCCCAAATGCCGCCGCCTCCCCACCAGCTGTTTCCTTCCCGGTAGATCCCGCTCCCCTGCACAACCACCAAACCGCCTGGCGTGCGCCCCCTGAGCCAGATCCCCAGCCCCTCCGTGCGGGTCGCGCGGGGACCAAGAGGATAGAGCTCTTTTGGTTCCCGAACTGCGCCCGGCAGCGGGTGGGAACCGGCAGCGCCCTCTGGTCGCCCCCGCAGTGCCGGTGTCCCGCCAGTTCCTGCGTCCGTCCCGGCCAGGGAGGGGGGCGCAGCGGACCTACCTGCGGCGTCAGGGCGCGGGTATCGCGCTCCGAGAGTTTTCAAACTGAGTTGCTTTCGGGAGAGACCGCGCTGTCTGTCTATCTGTCTCTCTCTCTCTCTCTCTCTCTCTCTCGCTCTCTCTCTCTCTCTCTCTCTGTCTCTCTCTCTCTCTCTCCTTTTTTAATCTTCCGAGCTCAGCCCCCAAAACCACAAGCTTCACTTCCTGAGCGTTAAAGAGTAGCTCGCTTAGCCCTGTCAGACCTGCCCCCCAAGCCCCAGTCGGGCGGCGGGCGTGCTCCCCCTTTGCGCAAGGGTATAGGAAGCGGACAGGGGGCCTGGCCTTTCTAGCTGCCCTCCCCTGCGGCCCTCCCCGTTTTTTCTCTGCGGGACGGCGGGAGATGGGGAGACCCGGACGGCCCAAACACCCAGGCACTAGAAATGACTCGAAAGAAAATGAACTATTCTTGGCTCCTGGGAGACTTCCGCAGCGAGAAGAAGTCACAGATTCAGGACACTGATTGACTGGAGCGCAGGGGGTGGGAGCGCCCGCTCCGAGGAAGCCTCCCCGCCCGTCTGGTCCGGGACACCCCCCCACAACCCCGCTGCCTGCTTGGGCTGCGCCGCCCCCGGGTCGGGGCCGTGAATCACCCGCCAGCGGTGCCGCCGGCCTGGAGCCCGGCGAGTGGCCACGGCGTCCGCAGAGCGAAACCTGCCCCGTGGCCCCGAAATAGCTTGTTGTGGAAACACTTCGGGATAAATACGCCCAACAAGGCTGAAAATACCTTGACACCCAATCCCAGAGGTTTGCTCATTTCCCTTCGGATTTAGGTAATGGTTAAATTTGGAAGAGGTGGGCGAGCGCCGAGCCCCCGGGCGAGAGGGTGCAGGCGGCGCGTCCCGCGGGCGCCCGGCTGGGCTGGCGGGCGCGCCCTCCCCACGCAGCGCTCACACGCGCTGGGCCGGGTCCGCTCGGCCGGCGGCTAATTTCCGGTGGTCGGAGCTGCGAAATTAAAGGCCGCGCGGGAGGGAGCGCGCGGGGGCAGCGACGGCGGCTGCTCGGCTGACCCCGCCCTGCCGGGGCAAGCCAGGGAGAGCCGTACCCCAGGCGCGGGCTCCGCCACCGCCGGAGGTCAACCCAGGCACCTAGTCGGGACGCGAGCGGTAAAGCGCCATAAAAGCACTACCCTGCTGATGATTGAAAAGTCATTCTTCGCTGGGATTGCGGGTTCCATGAGGGTAGGGGTGGATCTACAACCTTGTGTCCTGGTGGGCTCGTAGCAAATGTCTGTGGACTGAGTAAATTAATGAATGGCACTAATTAATTAATTGTAGTAGAATAGGAAAAATTAAAACCTCACCCATAAATAAACAAATGCAGCGACCTCCAACGCTAGACTGTATGTCATGATCCAAAGAGTGTGGCCTGTGGTGTGTACTTAAAGCCTAAACCCTTTCCTAAGGGGGATGGATATCGTTATAATTACCTTACTTTCCTAAATGAATTGAGTTAGATTTTGATCACTACTTCCTGCACAATAAATTTCCAGTGTCAGATACCGGGAGAAGGGAGTGATGTTCCTCAGTCCTTGCAAAATAACTTGCTATTTTTTAGATTAATCCAAAGTTTTAATGCAAAAAAAAGTCCTTAGAGAATGTTTTTTAAAAATGATTTTAATTTGCATTGTAAATCTAAAGGTTTGTGGAAAATATTTGACTACTATTGCCGTGCTTCAAGCATGCTTTAATAATTTAGACGTTTTATACAGCAATGGCTGCACACCTACTATGTGCTAGGTGCAGGACCATACACGCATCTTAACTATGTGACTGTGTCCTCCTTACACCACTGTTCATTTGCTTAACACACTCTTTATAAATAAATGCAGAGGTAAGCAATCTTAATCAGAAGGTCTACAAATATTGAATTAGCTGAAGGGAAATTAAGGTCATTTTGTTAAAGTTTTTATTTGTGTGCTTTGTTCTGGCCTAAGGTATAAAAATCTTAAAGCAGTAGAAAACACATCTTTCTTTTTTCCTTCTATCTTATGCAACAGCAAAAAAAAGACCAAACAAAATTTTTTTAATGATAAATGGGACCATAGAAAATTTATTATCAACCAAGTTCTAGAGAAATGGCTGAACCATTTCCTTTGCACATTAGCAAGTTCAAAGTCAAAATTTCTTGTGCTGTGATTAGTTAGTAGTTTAGTGTTGCTGTTTGAAGTCTCAGAAAACATGGGGAGACTTTGAAGGGGACAAATAATCACCTTAGAATAAATCCCGTTCATTCAGAGTAAATCTAGTCATCTTGGTTTTTGTTTTTCTTTTTCTTTTTCTTTGTTTTTTTGCCCTCACAGCCTCTGAGTTTGCAAAATAAAACTGGGGACTGGGACAGGGACATCCAGAAAGGAGCAGGTGGGAGGGGAATGGCACTGAATTCCCCTTTACATACTTTATGTTATGAGCCATGTGGATGTATTATTAATTCAAATAAATAAATACACATTAAAAATATTCAGCCATCAAGATCAGGTTATCTATCAGGTGCATAGTGTTGGAAAGTGATTCTCATGCTTAGGGGGGACAGAGGAGAAAGGTAAGAAGAGGGGTACCCAGAAAGTTTAAGAAACTTACCAAGGGGCAGCAGAGAGCGAGGACTGGAAGTGATGATAGAATGAACCTGACTTCCCACTACTCCAGACTCCCTCTCATTTACCACTAAACGGAGAGTGAGGAAAGTAAGGACCCCTCCCGAAAAGTACACTTTTTTAAATCTAGGAAGAATCCCTCCCCCCAAATATTCCTTTGGAAGTGGGTATAATGGTAAGCAGAATGTAGGCTTGGGGCATAATTTTCTATAAATACTGGTTTTCCCAAAAGAGGATGTTAAATTTACTAATTTTGTCAGTAATTTACTAATTATTATTAAATAACAATAATAATGTATCTACAGATGCCAAATAACAAATGACCTTCTTCATATGGCAAACATTTCCAAGCTCTGGCCAGTGGCTCATTTATTTCAAGCTGCATCTCATAGATCAGAATTTCCTTACAACAAAAGATTTGAGACATTTTTAAAAAGAAAATTGTAACAGGATATTACCAGTCTCTTGTTTTTTTCACAAAGCTTTACAGTTACCATCTCTGTTCTATTTGTGGGAGGCATGGGAAGAATGGGTGATCCTGAGGAGGGTTGATGCCTCCATTTCCAGCATACATTTCTGTGATGTTTGCATCATTTGAGCCTCACAGCGATGCTATCAGGAGGGGGGAAAGTCTGCGCTTTTTGTCAATAGTCATTTGTGGTATCGATCTCTGTTCTGCCAGTTACTAGCCCTGTGACCTTGAACAAATTAGCTCAACTCCCCCAGCCTCAGTTTCTCATCTGTAAAGTCAGAGTACCTACCAATCTTGCAAGACCATGGAGTAGTCCTTTGATTTTCACTCTTCACAGGATCCTCTGGGCACCAAGAATGGAAGAATGCTCCCAGTGAAGGTGTCCTAGGTTTAACCTCCTTGTCCCATGTCCTGATTCAATTTGTTCAACTTTGCATAAGCAAACTTTGTGACAGCAATTTGCAGGGACTTGGATTTTTTTTTTTTAATCAAAGGTCAGGGAAAAAAATGAATCAAGGATCTATTTTCATTTCTAGATATTCTGTGGATTTATTTGGGGGAAGTTAAATGCATAACTAACTTGTTTCAGAACTTAGTTTACCCATCTTTAAAACAAGAAATGCCTCCCATGTATCAAATACCATGAGCTATTGGCTGAGGAGTAGCTGTGGGAGAGATACTGAGAGTAAAATCAATGTTTAATACATACAGTAAGAAGAAAAAAAAAAAAATCACAGGATGGGACTAGGCATGAGTCTCCTCTGTAAACCGGACAAGAGATTTTGTCTATAAGAAGGTGGTGCTTTATTTTTTAAATATATTTTTTCATTATAAATTATATTAGATACAGTTTGATAAAGAAAGAAAAGAAGAAACCCAAGATGACATTCTAATATTTTTGCTCTGCTTCTTTAAAAAAAAAAAGTAATTGTAATCATATCACAGATACAAATGTGTATTCTTTTTTTTCCACTGGATAATAATATTTCTTTTTTCTATTCTCTTTATTTTTTCAGATTTTCTTTAATTGAACAAAAAACTTTTATAGTAAAAATTATTTAAATAAAATTGTAACAATCATGTTCCTTGCTTTTATATTGTCTTTTATCATTCTCAATTGCTATAAAAAGAATTCTATCAAGTAGGTTACTATAATTTACTTAATCATGCCTGTCTTAGTATTTAGCTTGTTTTCATTTTTTACTATTTTAAGTAATGCAGTGATAAGTTTTCTGGCTATAGCTTTGCCCACATTTTAAATTGTTTCTTTAGGATATCTTTCTAAGTGTGGAATTTCTGGATCCAACAATGAATATTTTTTATGGCTCTTGATACATACCAGAAACAGTGTTTTGGATAGCATGTTTGTGTAATGCACAAGCCAAAAAAATTCATATCACTTAGCAAACAGTTAAAAGATTAAAAAAATCAACTATGGAAAAGTTAGACCTTGATAAAAGACCAGACATAGAACTGGTTTTTATTTTATGCACAAGAAGTATTTGTGAGACAGTGGCCACACCCTGTCATATTGCTATGGTTTTGTTCTCTTGCAAAAAACTATTAAATATTTGTCTTTGGGGCTTCCCTGGTGGCGCAGTGGTTGAGAGTCCGCCTACCGATGCAGGGGACATGGGTTCGTGCCCCGGTCCGGGAAGATCCCACATGCTGCGGAGCGGCTGGGCCTGTGAACCATGGCCGCTGAGCCTGCGTGTCCGGAGTCTGTGCTCCGCAACGAGAGAGGCCACAACAGTGAGAGGCCCGTGTACTGCAAAAAAAAAAAAAAAAAAAAAAAAAAAAAATTGTCTTTGGATTAGCTGTTTTGGTGGGTGAGGTTAGACAGAAATAAGAGATATATATTTTTTCTAAATTTTATGAATTCAAGGAATATAAATGCAGAGTGATAATTCCGTGATGCTTTAATTGAAGTGTTTGAAATGTTAGGTAATATATTTGTCTCCCTTCCACTCTTATAAGTAGCAAGCTATCAAAATAAAATTCAAATGACACTATAAGTCAGATAAAATTTGATGGTATCATCATTTATGGAAAGTAGGTAATGCTTTTTTACCAACATATGCAATAATTGGGAAATGGGGTAAAGGAGAAATTTGGAGGTAAAAAAATTAGTATAAGACTTACGCCATGAGTAAGACCCAATCTTGTATTAATATTCAGAACCTTTTCAAACATGAAGAGAAACACTATTTTCCTTTAATAAACATTTTGGAACCGATATATTTAAATCTTGTCACATTATAAAACATGTTCTATTACTATAAAAATCTAAATTAAAACTTTTACATAAAGGATTTCAAACATCTGAAGAGGGAGGGGCTGTCAGCTTTGGTGTTCAGAGTTCAAATAAGAAAACTGTTAACCTCACCACATATATATTTTTACATTGTTCCTAAGAACAGATTGACTGAATAAAGTGTCATCTTATGTGTGGGCTGCATGAAATGACTCTTCATAGATACATACCCAGCGTGAACTTTCATGGAAAAAAAAAGTAGATTTTAGTTGGTGAATGGAAAATGTAACGAGAGAGAAAATGTAAAATTATTTTTCTTTTTTTTTTTCATCATTTCCTCCCAGATGTTTGGTGATCATTTTACCCTATGTTTACCCCAGATGAAACACTTCACTTTCAAACAGTAAAGCCTATATATTATAACTTTAAAAAATTACTTATAAAGCATAGCTCTGCTACAGGGAATGTCTGACCCCATACCTGGAAGCAAGGTGGGAGTTGAGGCTCCTGGAAAACTCAGGCAGGCTGCGAGGCTCAGAAGATCAGGCTTCATGGATACCCCCAGACTCTTCCTTAGTGACAACTCCCTGGGAGAAGGACAGAAGGACCCATGGTTGGCAGATGCAACCCGCTGGGTGTTCTAGCTCTGCCGCTTACTGGCCTCATGGAGGAGAGGGAAAGTCTGGGACTTCTCAGAGGCAGACATTAGAGTCATTTCTATTTCTGCATAAGGACACCAGTGGTTTAAGAAGCCCAGGTTCTGATAACTAGCAGCTTTTTAAAACCCAACCAAATGAGTCCCAATCTTGTCTCTTCCCACCAAACCATACTAATAGTTCCACATCCAGCACAGAGAGCAAAAGCCTTGAGCCAAAAGCCGTGTGCCTGTTAGAGCCTTGGGGACTGATAAGGATGGGGGAGATCAAGCCGATAACTAAGTTTGATTGGTAGAGGAGAGGGAACACATTTCCTCACCTCCTGCTTCGAGCTTGTAAGCAACCCCAGCCCACCTCCGCCTTGCCCCCGGGCATGCTGCTCATCACAAGCCCAGAAACAGCATTAAATGAGTGAGTTGCTGAAAGTAGAATAGCTGTGTGACAGAACACTTGTAAAGTTGATAAAAGAAAATATTAAAACACACTTCCATACCCCACTACCTTAGCTTAACCACTAGTAATATCTTGGAGTGTTTTTTTCTCAATCTTAAAAAAAAAAACCCTCTGGGTGTATATTTTGCATGCTATGATCATGTTGTATAATTGTCCGTGTAAGTGATGTGTTATGATTTTATTTATTAACATTTTTCTGGACAATTGGATTGTTTCTCTTTTTCCCTACTATGAATGATGCTGTGATTTTTTTTTTAAGTGCATTTGGGTTTTTGTGTATATATAATTCTTTCTTTAGGATTGATTGCCAGAAACGGAATTACTGCATCAAAGAATAAGGACCTTTTAAAGTTTATGAACACATATTGACAAATTATTTTCCCAAATGAGTATAATAATTACACCTCTGCCAAGAAAAATGATAAAGACCATAGTAACTAAGGAACAGAAGAACATAGGCCTTAAAGGCATGGACTCTGAGCCAGATTTCTACAATCTAGAAATTCTGGCTCTGCCATTTATTAGCCTTAGACAAGTTCCTCAACCTCTCAGTCCCGCAATTTCTTTACCTGTGAAACATACTTATAATAATAGCACCGGGCTTCCCTGGTGGCGCAGTGGTTGAGAGTCCGCCTGCCGATGCAGGGGACGCGGGTTCGTGCCCCGGTCCGGGAAGATTCCCACATGCCGCGTAGCGGCAGGGGCCGTGAGCTGTGGCCGCTGAGCCGCACGCCCGGAGCCTGTGCTCCGCCACGGGAGAGGCCACCACAGTGAGAGGCCCGCGTACCGCAAAAAAAAAAAAAAAAAAAAAAAAAAAAAAAACCAATAATAGCACCTACCTCATAGTTTGTTTCACTGTACAGATTTAACGAGATAATAGATGTGAAGCATCAAGTAGGCATTTATGAAGTGTTAGTTTTTGTCACTATATACCAAGCACTATCGAGGCCCTTTCATACATTTTCTTTAACCATCCCAATAAACATGCTGTGGAAATAGACTGGAAGAGGTTTGCCTTTCCTAGATCACATGGCCAGAGAAGGACAGGGCCGAGATTCAAACCCAGGCCAGCCTGGCTGCAGACCCTGTAGGTGGACTCTTGGAGGTAGGGCCCACAGTGTGGGAGCAGTAGCTTGCATACTCTGGACAATGACCAGGAATTTCCAGGAAGCATTTTACTACAGATATCTGACATCCCCAATCAGACCGACCACCTGAGAGATTCAGGCTCTCAGACCTCATCTCCCACAGGAGGCCCTGGGTTCTGGGCTTTCCAAGATTACTTTCAACTCTCATGGTCTGTGTCTCCATGAGATTGAGTAGTTCATCAAGGCTGGGGCTCGTAGAGAGTGGCAAAGGATCATTGCCTCTTCCTAAAATACTCTTCTTATTAATAAACAAATATTTATTTTGTGTTCCCCTTTCTAAAATATTTTTAACTCTTCCTGTTGTCAGGTAAGGGCCAGTTCAGTGGTAGGGGCCATGAGGTTTCATTTGAGCTTTAATTAAAATGCACCCACCACACACATACCCCTGCACATGACCCCCAATCCAGACATATCTGATGAAAGAACGAACAGGGCTTCTGTGCGAATCAGGGATTTGCTTGTGCACTGCATGGTTTCTTTGTTCACTAGTAGAAGAATGTCCTGGTGGCAACAAGGAAACACAAGGGACAGCACCAGAATGAACTCTGACTCAGGATGGTAACCTGAGTGACCAGTGTGGCAGCTGAGTTTAAAAGCAGTCCCTGAGGCCTGAAGGATGGAAAGGCAAGTGCTGGCATAGTTGTTCCACAGGAGGATGGGGTTTGTGGATTCAACAGAACAATTCAGTTTAATTCAACAAATATTTAGTGAATACTGGTTGAATGTCATGTACCGTGCCCTGTGTGGGGTACAGAGATGGATATGAGGGCCTCTGCTCTCCTTTACCCACCAAGAAGTGACTATAGCAGGGAAGGTAAATAAAAGAGAAAATTAATGAATGAAGAACATTTCCCTCCTACCCCAGGCCTCTGAGATGGCCATTTGGCCTGGCATACAGGGACTTTTTCCTTTTTTGGCTGCACTGCATGGCTTGTGGGATCTTAGTTCCCTGACCAGGGATCGAACCCGGGTTCATGGCAGTGAAAGCCTGAGTCTTAACCACTGGACCTCCAGGGAATTCCCCAGGGACTTCTCTTTTGACCAGTGTGATAGTTAATTTTTCATGTCACTTTGACAAAGGGACACCCAGATAGCTGGTAAAACATTATTTCTGAATGTATCTGTGAGGGTGTTTCCCAAAGAGATTAACATTGCATTAGTAGATAAAAGTAAAGAAGATCACACTTAACAATGTGGGCTGGCATCATCCAGTCTATTGAAGGCCCTAATAGAACAAAAAGCTGGAGAGAAAGGGTGAATTCTCCACACCCCACCCCTTCTCTCTCATCTTCTCTTATCCTTGGACATTGGAATTTCTGGTTTTCAGACCTTCAGCCTCAGACTGGAGTTACACCATCAGCTGCCCTGGTTCTCAGGCATTAGACACAGACTGAATTATACCACTGGTCTCCTGGTTCTCCAGCTTGCAGATCGTGGCACATCTTGGCCTCCATAACAGTGTGAGCCAGTTCCTATAATAAATTTCCTCATATATATCTAGATATATCCTATCGGTTCTATTTCTCTGGAGAACCCTGATGAGTACAACCAGTCAGCACCATTGCACAGTTTCTGCTAAAGATCTGAAATTAACAAAATACATGAGGCTGAGGTTAGAATTTTGGAGCATCAAAATATTCGACCAGTTGTGAAGAATGTGATGTACTTTTTGCACAGACATTTTTCCGTCTGGTTTGGGAAGTATTTTGTAGTTTGGATTGTAGAAAGGCATTTATTTGATTTTGGCATATTCCATATGCTTGTCTAGCCAAAATTTCTCCATGTTTTTGCTTGGATTCTCTGGGAAGGAGTCAGAGAAGGTGGATGAAAATGCTTTCTTTCTTTCTTTTTCTTCTCTCTCTCTTTCTTTCTAATAGCAAAGTTGAGATTAACTATTATTATTAACTATTTTTGGTACCAAGACCAGCTGCATTTCTCTCTGGAATCCTAAAAAGTGGTTATTGTGTGATAGAAATGAACAATGTTCTCATACTTCCTTATAGTAGGTGCAATACTCAATACACAGTGTTGATATCACAGAAAAGTACAAATTGGTAAGAATTATACTTTAGGAAACTATGGCACTGTCTGGCAAGGTACCAGTTGTCTAATGATCTGGTTTAATCCATGTTTTAGACTAGACTGTCTGAAAAAGCACATAAGCTGATGTATGCTTCAAACAATCCTCCCTGAAAATTGCTTCTCCCTACTGAGTTTTTAATAAATATTGGATGGGCTTCCCTGGTGGCACAGTGGTTAAGAATCCACCTGCCAATGCAGGAGACATGGGTTAGAGTCCTGATCGGGGAAGATCCCACATGCCGCGGAGCAAGCTCGTGCACCACAACTACTGAACCTGCGCTCTAGAGCCCATGAGCCACAACTACTGAGCCCGTGTGCCACAACTACTGAAGCCCGCGCACCTAGAGCCCATGCTCCCGACAAGAGAAGCCACCACAATGAGAAGCCTGCGCACCACAACGAAGAGTAGCCCTGCTCGCTGCAACCAGAGAAAAGCCTGCGTGCAGCAACAAAGACCCAACGCAGCCAAAAATAAAATAAAATAATTTAAAATAAATAAAATAAAAAATAAATATTGAATGACAAAATGAGATTATATTCCCAGCCAAATTCTGGAATGTAGCTATCCTGAGTTGTCTAAATTCAGACACACATGCCTTAATATACAATTCAAGGGTAGAGTTTGACCTATTATGAAAACTGAGGTACCTAAGGACAGCTGGCTGGGTAAAAGGCTTTTCTCACCTACAAGGGAAAACCAAAGTCAGGTGTAGACTTTTCCTGAGGAAATTGTTTTGAGTCTTTGTAGCACACAAACTAGACTCTAAAAGCTCACATCCATAGAACATGGACAAGATATTTTTCCAACGTTATATTTTCAATACAGAAAAGTTCAAAGAATAGTGCAATGAACATCCAAATAATTCTAACTAGATTCAACTCCAACATAACCTTAATATAAAATTTGAATAAAAATATTAACACCAAAAGAAAATCTTAATTAAGCATCCCCAGAATTCATAACTTTTAGTAGGGCTACTTCCTGCCATGTCTACCCTCTGGGTAAATAAAGTATCTGTGAGGTACATGGAGATAATTAAACAAAGTAACTTATATAACATTGTTTTAACATTATAAACCAGTTTAAAGATGAGAAATACCTACTGAATACATACCAAATGTAAATTTAGTTTGCAAGTTATACCTTCTCTGGCAGCAATTACCCAAGAGGGTTTTATCAAGAGCTCTGAGTTTGAGATGATAAGACTTGTTTTATCTGCATATACAAAAGTGCTTGCTTTTCTTTTCTTTTTTTTTTAATTGCTCAGATTCTTTAAGATTTAATATATGTGTTAATAGGGAGCAGCAGGATAGAGTGTATCTGTGTTGAACGTGTGCGGATGGCTCCATAACCAATTCCTGCCAACAGACCTAAAGGCTGAGAAAATGTCAAAGGAATATTATGTTGCATATAATAAACAAGCTACGTCTAAAGTCTGCCTATTCCTTATGTACAACACTAGCCAGAAAAACCCAGGCTCAGAATTTGTCAATCAAGATAATAACTCATTTTTTTGGTTGTTGACTATGAGTTCTTTCCCCATTTTATCTCATTGACTACAACAACCCTATGAGGTAGGCAGTGTTATTGTTATTATTCCTATTTTATGGGTGAGGAAACTGAAGCTGAGAGGTAACTTTGCCCAAAGTCACACAGTTAGTTAACAGGATTCAAACCTAAGTGGATTTGATATTAAAGCCCAGATTTTTAACTCTGGTTACGCTACACCCCTATAATAAGCAAACAGACTAGATGATCCTTTAATCAGGCTGGCTTTTTCAAAGACAGAATAAATGCTGCTCTTCTGCCAGGCATGGTCATGTCTGTGGAGGGAACAAGTCAGAAATACCTCTTGTTTGTAAGGACCAGAGCTTGTGATTCACAGCAATTGTTAAACAGCTCTAGAAATAAAGTCTTGGGTACTTTATTCTCTTTTATAAACTTTTTTTGTTATATAATATATATATAACATATATATATAAATATAGATAGATAGATAGATAGATAGATAGATAGATAGATAGATAGATAGATAGATAGATAGATAGAGTAAAAGTGCATAAATCTTAAGAGTACAGCTTGGCTAATTTTTACATAGATATACACCCAAGTCAAGATCTAGATTATTTTTAGGACCTCAGGTGCTATACTGAATTTGTATTTTTTAACCAGTTGCTTAAAGTGGGAGACCATTACTGAGCTCTGGTTAGAAATTGGCTTGGGAGCTACAAAAATCCAGGCCACTGACCATGGTCTGTAGAGTTAGGTAAAGTGAGCCTCCCATGAGCCTGCTCACATCTGAGTTGCCACTCCATCATCTTGCCTTGGAGGTCATGTTCAAAGTGCCAGATCTAATGGCCTGTCTCGGTTTCTTCCAAAAGTTCATAGCAAAGAAGGTTTTATTGCTTTTGTTTTGTTTTCATGGAAAATATCAAACATATATAGATAGAATAGTAAAATGTACCCCATGTACCCATCACTCAGCTTCAACAATAAATCTATGGCCAAACTTGTTTCATTTTATCATTTATCTCCCCATCCACTGCTCCCCTCCTCCACCTGACTATTTTGAAGTAAATCCCAAATATCAAAGCATTTCTTCTATAAACATTTCAGGACATCTCTCTAAAGAATAAGGACTCTTCTTAGCAACAGTTTTGAGGCAAAGAAAAATTATAGATCTTTGCTTTTATAAGTAAGTGTCAGGTAGACAGTCCAGATTTTGGTTGTTTCATCATTAATCCTATGAAGGTTTTCTTGGCCAACCAGTAGTTCTTGACAAATCATGTACTAGGAAAAGTGATACCTTCATTTTCAGGAAAACTGGTTATGAGTTTTCTACATCCAAAGCAGTTTATGTAAAATTCACCTAATGATAAATCACCAGGTGTTCTAAAGCTCTCAGCCACCTTACTCTTGTCAGTGCACCAACCACCCTAATCTAATTCCTAGGTATTATGGCTCTATGACAAGGATGCTCTTAGTTAAGCCAGAGAAGAGAAAATTTTATACGTAATCCAGAGTATTCGTTCTAAGGGTGGTTAGCAGCATAATAATAATATATGTTATAACTACAACATATGAAGCAATCTCTCAGATTAGAGAGGAAAATTTCCCCCAAATGTATTCAATACCACATTTCCGTTTACAAAGAATATACGTCTTCAGTTTAAATTAGCCTGTTCCCAAAAGTACGCTCTATAAGGAAAATGAATATTCTTTTATAGTACTAATGATAATGTTAATTTGTAGAGGATAAATTGGCAATATGTGTCAGAAAAACATATTTAAAATATACATACTCCCTGATGTAGGAATTCCACTTTTAGTAATATATCATAAGGAAGCAAAGATGTGTTACAACTTATTTTAAGCAGTTTCATGGCAATAATAGGGAACACATGCCCAATAACAAAACATTGGTCAAATAAATTAAAGAATGTTCATGTGATGTACAGCCATTAAAATATGTAGAAAAGGTAAGTTTAAAAAATCAGGTCGCTTGACAATGTGTACATATATTCCCAAGTTTGATAACTAACTAACTAACTAAATAAATAAACAAATAAGGAAAACAGGAGAGAAAAAGACAGAAAAATAAGAGGAGCAATCCAGGGGTCCCACCATCCCACTGATAGAATAGAAAGGAAATTATCACAGAGATCAGGACAATGTTTCCAAATCTAAAGGACATAAGTCTCCTTATTGAAAGGATCCAGTGAGGGCCCAACACAATGAAAGAAAAAAGGCCCTATATCATAGGATATCACTGTGAAACTTCAGAACCCCAAGATACTGGGGGACATCAGGCAGTCTCTATCATATTGACTGAACAATCAATCAAATAGAATAAAAAAGAATAAAAACATTTTCAGACTAGCGACATCTCACAACATTTAATTCCCATGCACCTTCCTTGGGAGGTGACTGAAGGATATAGTGCAATTTTACCTAGAATTTTGGATTGATGATAAAGATGAGAAAAATTCCATCACTTACTAGCAATATGACCTTGGGTAAGTTACTTAAGCTCTTTATGCCTTTATTTCCTCTGTAATGTGAAGATAATTATATTGTTGTGGGGATTAAATTACTTAATATATTAAAAGTACTTAGGTAAATTCAATGCTTTATCCTGGATTAGATTCTGGAATAGAAAAAAAGTACATTAAGTACATAAGTGGAAAAACTGGTGGGATCCGAATAAAGTCTGTAGTTTAGTTAAACCTATTGTACCATTTAAAATGTCTTATTTTGACAAATGTACTATAGTTATGTTAGACATTAGGGGAAGCTGGGTGAAAGGTATATGGGAACTGCACTATCTTTGCAACTGTGATGCAAATCTAAAATTATTCCAAAATAAAAGATTTATTTTAAAAAAAAGTATCACCCCTACCTCACACCATATTCAAAATGGATCATCAACCTTAATGTAAGAGCTAAAACTATAAAACTCCTTTATATAAAACTATAAATCATAGTGACCTTGAATTAGGCAATAATTTCTTAGATATGACACCAAAAGCACAAGCAACAAAAGAAAAAATAGACAAAATTGACTTCATCAAAATTAAACACTTTTGTGCTTCAAAGGATACTATTAAGAAAGTGAAAAGAGGGGCTTCCCTAGTGGCGCAGTGGTTGAGAATCCGCCTGCTGATGCAGGGGACGCGGGTTCGTGCCCCGGTCGGGGAAGATCCCACATCCTGCGGAGTGGCTGGGCCCGTGAGCCATGGCCGCTGAGCCTGCGCATCCGGAGCCTGTGCTCCGCAACGGGAGAGGCCACAACAGTGAGAGGCCCGCGTACCACACACACACACCCAAAAAGTGAAAAGATAGCTCATGGAATAGGAAAAAAATATTTGTAAACCATATATCTGATAAGGGACTGGTATGCAGAATATACAAAGTATTCTTACTAATACAACAATTAAAAAAAAAACAACCCAATTAAAAAATAGACAAGGGATTTAAATAGATACTTCCAAAGAAAATACATAAAGGGTCAATAAGCACATGAAAAGATGCTCAATATCACTAATCATTAGGGAAAAACAAATCAAAACCACAGTTAGATACCACTCCACACTCAACTAGGATGCCTAAAATAAAAAGGACAGACAATAGTAAGTGTTGAGGATGTGGAGAAATTGGAACGCTCATTGTTGGTGGAATTGTAAAAATACTGCAGACACTTAAAACAGTATGGTAGTTCCCCAAAATGTTAAACAGAGTTACCATATGACCCAGAAATTCCACTCCTAAGTATACACCCTAGAGAACTGGAAACCTATGTTCACATACAAATGTGTACACAAATATTCAAAGCAGCATAAATCACAGTAGCAAAGAGCTAGTAACAACCCACATGTTTATCAACTGATGAGTGGATAAACCAAATATGGTATACTCATATGCTGGAATATTATTCAGAGAAAAATAGTTGCCTACTAATAGTAGGGGCTGGGGAAAGGAGAGAATAGAGAGTAACCACTAATGGGTATGGGGTTTCCTTTTTGGAGTGATGAAAATATTCTGAAATTGATGTGATATTCTGAAATTGGTGTGAACCGTTATTACTAGTGGTGATGGTTAAACAACTGTGTATATACTAAAAATTATGTAATTGTATACTTTAAAAGGCTAAATTTTTTTGAAAGATTTTTTTTGATATGGACCATTTTTTAAGTCTCTATTGAATTTGTTACAATATTGCTTCTGTTTTATTTATTTATTTTTTTTGGCCCTGAGGCACGTGGGACCAGGGATTGAACCCACACCCCGTGCACTGGAAGGCAAAGTCTTAACCACTGGACCACCAGGGAAGTCCCAGGCTAAATTTTATGGTGGGTGAATTATATCACAATAAATCTGTTATTTAAAAATAGTTATTGGGCTTCCCTGGTGGTGCAGTGGTTGAGAGTCCGCCTGCCGATGCAGGGGACACGGGTTCATGCCCCGGTCCGGGAAGATCCCACATGCTGCGGAGAGGCTGGGCCCGTGAGCCATGGACGCTGAGCCTGCGCGTCTGGAGTCTGTGCTCTGCAACGGGAGAGGCCACAACAGCAAGAGGCCCACGTACCGCAAAAAAAAAAAGTTATTGGCACAAAGTAAGTACTATGTTTCCAAATATTTACTGCCTCTCCTTGGAGGAGTCTTAGTTGTGTGACTTAGCCAATGAAATGGCTAAGTGATATACATCAATGAAAATGATGTATATCACTTCCCGGCAGAAGATTTGGGAGCCAGCATATTGTTCACCATATCACTTTTCCCTCTACCTTAACAATCAGCAATGTTCAAAATAGAAGTGATGGGCTTCCCTGGTGGCACAGTGGTTAAGAATCCGCTTGCCAATGCAGGGGACATGGGTTCGAGCCCTGGTCCGGGAAGATCCCACATGCCGCAGAGCAACTAAGCCCATGCACCGCAACTACTGAGCCTGCGCTCTAGAGCCCGTGAGTCACAATTACTGAGCCCGTGTGCCACAACTACTGAAGCCTGTGCCTAGAGCCTGTGCTCCACAACAAGAGAAGCCACCACAATAAGAAGCCCGCACACAGCAATGAAGAGTAGCTCCAGCTTGCTGCAACTAGAGAAAGCCCACAGGCAGCAATGAAGACCCAACACAGCTAAAAATAAAATAAATAAATTTATTTTAAAAAAGAATAGAAGTGGCTTCATCAGCCTGGTTCCCAGAGTAAAAACGATGTAGAGCAGAGCAGGAGCCAACTTTTGATGGACGTGTAGCAGGAGTGAGACACGATGTTGTAAGCCATGAGATTCTAAGGTATGTGTTAATAACAACAACAACAAGTAGTATAATTACCACTATGGACAGAAATTAGGAAATAGAGAGTGTTGGCCCATCACCTCAAAGATATTTATGTGGAAATACCATGTAGATAGTGGAAGTAGAGAACTGGAGTGCAGATGAGAAGTCAGGGCAGGAGAAGGAACATTCAAATCCATGAATACTAACTGAGTGGCCGTACTGGTTCTGGGGATTCACAGATGCCACGCACGATCTCGCTGTTAGCTAACGTTGACTGAGCACTTACTATGTGCCAAGCCCTTCTGGGCTCTGGGCCTTGTGTTGTCTCCAGTCTCATTAAAGAGCAGTTTGGTGATGATGAATAAGAAGCTTCTCCAATTTTGACCCACAAATAAACAATTCTATTTTAGAGAAATTAGTGAAGCAAATGAAAGGCTGTGGGATCTGTTTAAAATAGCTACAGAGTGTCAAGGGCTGTGAGCCAGACCAAACAACACACCTTCCCACACACCAGACTTGGGCTTGTGATTACTCAAATCCCAGCACTGGCCTGGGGAGCTGCCTGCCAGGGACATCCCTCCACAGAGCACAACTGGAAGGCAGTTCGCCAGAATAGGGCAGAGCTGGACCTGGCCTTAGCTTTTGAACTAAGTTAACTGGGGGGAAATGCCTGACGCTTTTCTTTATAAATTTATGCTGAACATCACGACTCCTCACTGTTGGGGTTTCCACCTCCTCACCTGGCAGATTGCTTTTGCAGTGCTGGCAGCAGCTCAGTGGGCTGATGAGGCAGGGGAGAGGGAAATGGCTCAGAGACTCCTTTAAGCTGAGCAGCTTAAGCCTGACCAGAAGCTTATCTGTAGAGAGAAGGCTGCAGAGACAAACATTTATTCATGCACCAAAGGTTTGAAAACTCTCTTTGTAAATGGAGTGTAGCTGGCCCAATCCTGAGCTCCAGTGAAGGGCACGAGGGTAGAAGCTGGTTTTCGAGACATGCAAAATAGAAGAGACAAGGCAGGGCTGTGGGGAATAGCTGTCGTCTCTTCTACCCACAGGGAAGAATCAGCCTGGTTGGGGTTAGGCAGGTCCACACACAGTTGTGCCTTGAAGACTGAAGTACAGCAAACACCAAGGAGGGGTCCCTACTCCAGACCTGGATGGGAGTGACAAAGATGATACAAGAGACCAGGAAAGCCTTCGCCTGGAGAGAAAGAAGAGTCCTTGGTAGGGGAGGAGATGAGGTGCTATGACTTGATGGGCTGCCCTGGTCCGTCTGCTGTGGAGGGCTGTGTGCAGTGGCTGCCTGTCCCACCCCCTGTGGCAGAGGCAGGGAACAGTTAGGCGCTCCCAGGTGCATCTCAACTGCCACGGCATCTCTCAGCTTTGGAGTCTCTCATGTGTACAGTATGCATTTCCTTTAAAAAAAAAATCAGAGAAACAACATCTTGAAAGTCAACCAATTTCTTTCCACCTGCCCTGCTCTCTCCTGTTAATGAGGACAGTCTCAGAAGATCCTTTGCAGTCTCTGAAAAAGTGGCCAGCCCGGGGTGACAAAGCGGGGGGCTGTGGACACAGTAGTAGCTACTTTGTTAGGGTCAACTCAGGATACGAAAAGATTCTCTGGGCCTGAAATCCCACACACTGGTTTATGATGCTTCATTTCTAGACACCCTTGGTAAAATCTAGAGTGCAGAAGAGATGAAGCCATACACCCAGATCAGGAGACATTAGCACCTAGGTAAGAGCAAGTCATTGGGTAGGAGACAATGGGACTTACAGTTGTTGCCGGGATCACGGGCCCTGCCCTGGTGCAGGGTGGGGCTTTTGGATGGGCAGAGAGCAGGAGGCAGTGCAAAGGAGGCCCTTCCACCAAGTTGGATGTGATCTCTGAATTCCGACGGCACTGTATCTATACCTTTGTATCTCTCATTCCATGTGTGAGGACAGGAGTTGTTCTGGTTCATCTTTGCTTCCTCAACAGTGCCTGGTGGGTGTCTTCTGCCAAAGCAGTATTCAGTAATTAGAGGACTCTGGAGTCAGGCTGGCTGCACTGAGATTCCACTGGGTTTTCCACTGATATTCGTATTTCACAGATGTTGTTTTATCCCATTTTAATAGTGAATAAATTTAGGTACAGTGATTTATTCAACTATTCATTCAACAAACATTTATTGTGAGCCAAGATACTGTCCTGAATACTGGGGAGAGAGACAAAAATCATAAAGTTTGCATTCTAGTGTGGGCAGACAAAAACAAATGATGATGTAAAATGCATAGACAGTTATCAATGCATTGGAGAAAAATAAAGCTGGGAAGGGGCTTTTAAAAAGGGTCAGGAAAGGCCTCCTGTGCAGGTGATACTTGAGCAGAGGAGTTAGGGAGCTAGTCTTGTGGGAATGTGGCAGAAGCCCATTCCAGGAAGGGCAAGGCCCCGGGAGTCTGGTGTACCAGCAGCAGCAAGGAAGCCATACATTTCTGTGATTTGTCCAGGTTTCAACAACACAAAGCTCGAGTCCCAGTCTAGTGCCAGAATTCTACACCTAAAAAAACCTTTTCATTTCATGGACACTGCAAATTTTATAAGTCTTCAGGTATTAGGTTATTTTCCTTCTATATATCTTTACTTGAACATATTTAATTTATAAGCTGACTCTAAGTTCTCAACATGCCTATTTTTAAAAAACTGTTTCAACCATTTAAATAAAATTTATTTATTTGGCTTTGTCGGGTCTTAGTTGGGGCACTCGGAATCTTTCGTTGCAGCGCTCAGGCTCCTTTTGCAGCACATGGCTTCTCTCTAGTTGAGGTGCGAGGGCTTACTTGCCCTGAGGCACATGGGATCTTAGTTCCCTGACCAGGGATTGAACCTGCATCCCCTGCATTGGAAGGCGGATTCTTAACCACTGGACCACCAAAGTCCCTATTTCAACCATTTTTAAGTGTACAATTTGGCGGCATTAAATCCATGCACCATCACCACTATCCATTTCCAGAACTTTTTCATCATCCCAAACATAAGATCTGTATCCATTAAACAATAACTTCCCTTTCTCCCACACAGCTATCCCATGGTTAATGTCTACGTGTTAGACATGTTAGAAGTACAGAAATACTTGTGTTGATTATCTGTCTATAAATTTGCTATTCTAGGTACTTCAAATCAGTGGAATCACACTATGTGTCTGGCATATTTCACTTAGCATTTTTCAAGGTTCATCCATGTTGTAGCACCCCTGACAGTCCAGTGGTTAGGACTCAGTGCTTTCATTGCTGGGGCCCAGGTTCAGTCCCTGATGGGGGAACTAAGGTCTCGCTAGCTGCATGGCGGGGCCAAAAAAAAAGAATTTCCCTTCTTTTTATAGTTGAATAATATTCCATTGTATGTATATACCACATTTTATTTACCCATTCATCTGTTGATGGTCATTTGTTGTTTCCACCTTCTGGCTATTGTGAATAATGCTATTATGAACATTGTTGCACAAGTATCTGTTTGAGTCCCTGTTTTCTTTTGAGTATATATCTAGAAGTGGCATTGCTAGATCATATGGTAAGTCTATGGTTACCTTTTCTGAGGAACTGCCAAAACTTTTCCACAATGGCTGCACCATTTTACTTTCCCTTGCAGCTATGGACAAGGGTTCCAATTTTCCCATATCCTTACCAACACTTGTTAGTGTGTGTATGTGTGTGTGTGTGTGTCTTAATAGCCATCCTAATAAGTGTGAAGAGGCACCTCACTGTGGTTCAGGTTTTACTTTTCTCACCAGCTACTAGAAACAAATTTGATATCCACCTTCAATAGATGTATATATTTTTAGTTTTAGTCCTAGTGGCTTTTTGTTTTTTGACTCACTTCTAAATATATACCATAGATTCTCAACCAGGGGTGATTTTCACTCTCAGTCCTCCCTACTTTTGGCAGCTGGAGACACAACTAACTGAAAGACAGGGTGCTACTGGCATTTAGTGGGTAGAGCTCAGGAATGCTGATAAACATCCTACAATGTACAGGACAGCCACTTGCAACAACTTGGCCCAAACTGTCAATAGTGCCAAGGTAGGAAACCCTGGATTATAAATTACATTTTATACAATTGTATATATAATATACAATTATATACAATGAACTACTGCTTCTGAATTAAATGAGTATTAACATTGTGATGATGCAGAAGGCATAACTTTCTTTTTATAATTACCTATGTATATTCAAATTATATATTTAAATATATTTATTGAATTAGTTGCTAATTAATTTAATAACCTAAAACACAATGTGAGATGAAAATATTGCCATTACTATTTTCAAAAAATTACCATGTTGCTGAAGGAAATAACAAATGCAGGTATTAGGCCTTTCATTAAATTGAAAAATATATACTAGGCTCTCTGTTTGGCACTAGTTACACATAGGTGGAACAGGTGGATATGGTCCCTGTACTCACGGAGCACAAGTCTTACTCATGAATATCTGATGTTAGGCCACACATTTTTAAACAGGTTTTTTTTTTTTAATGCCTATCCCCTTTTAAGTTGAATAGTTTAAGGAAACAGAAATTCTTATAAAATGGAAAACTTTAATTGTTTAAAGCAAAGGCACAAGTAAACATTTCAGGTTATCATACAATGTTACAATAAGAAATTCCAACAGTAAAATGAAATACATTATAATTTTGCATCTCTATAGTATATCTAATGTATTATTCTATCCTCTCTTTGGAGTGAAAAGAAGGGGTAGGTAGATCAATGGATTGATGTAAAAAGTTGGATTATAAATAGCATTCACTCCACTTTTAATCAGAAAATTTAATTTCAGTAGAATGAATTAAATTAAAATTAATTAATTTAAAAAACTTATTGTTTCATTAACGACAGAGCAGCAATAATTTTCAGGCTAAAGCTCATTGTTTTAACAAAGTAAATCACTGATATCATGAAATGTTATTAGCTGTTGACACCTGGTACTTACACGAAAATCAAGCTGGTCAAAAAAGGGCTTTACTAAAACACAATACATACACTCATTTTTCAAGCTGGTCATAAAAGGGCTTTACTAAAACACAATTCGTACACTCATTTTACTTTAAATCTGAAAATTATAGTGCACTATGTAAAGATAAAGAAGAATGAGGAACCAAATCATTTCTTATGATGTCAGAAATAAAGTACTTTAAAAGGTCTAGACCTTGTTTTCAATCAAAGGCACTATCTGGAGAGTAACAAGCTGCATTACATTCCAGAGCTAAGAAAAAGTTGTTTTTTCCTTCCCCCAATAGCCAACCAGTTAGTTAGGACTTGGTGTCTCAATTAGTCATCAAACATTGAATGATTATTATCTATCAATAAAAAGGGTAGAAACTGTGTAAAGTTACATCTTTGACTTATTTTTCCAGGAAGAAAAAATTTACCACTAATTTTTTAAAAGGCTGTTGAAATATTTTCTTGATCTTTAAGGTCTCTGTTTCATCACCTCAATGCGATTTCCATTTTATTCAGGTGACTTGTAGTCTCTTTCAGCATTTCAACTCAGGATGGCAATGACACCAGAAAGTAACTATCCCAAGGGAGTAAGTTATCCTATTACATCCTAAAGGCCAGGAAGATTTTAAACCCATCTAAGGAGTATTTGAATCAAAGATTTTGAATGAGAAGATTGTCGTTTCTAGCTTTTCATTATCCAAATTACAAGAGCCTCAACAGAGTAAGGTTTACTTACCATGATTCTTTTAACAACTAATTCCTAACCAGAAACAGCACTTAAGAAATTCTTTAAGAATATCTTTCAAAGTTTAGAATTGAAACATGGTTCTAGAAAGATGTTCTTACTTTTAAAGTCAAATTATAACACTGACTCAGTGAAGCATATCCTAAAGGTCAATCAATGATGCATGCTTTAAAGAACAGTGCTAGGATTCTGGTATTGTTTCCTTTCTTTCTCCATTTCCAAAGGCACAGATACCCTTCTAAATTTGTCTATTGCTTCGAAGACTTTGTAATCTAAAATAGCTGGCACACTCTCCACGTTGAATAGTTGTAAGTATAGGATCCACCAGGAAATTTTAGGTTTCCAAACCATTAGCTCAACAGCAAAAGCAAATGGTTCAGTCTTCTACTTGAGACAAACTGAAGAGGTAAACCTACATTTTTAGAGTATCTAAATTAAGGTCAGCAAACTTTCTCTAAAGGGACAGATAATAGATATTTTAAGCTACTCAACTTTGCTACCGTGACAAAAAAGCAGCCACAGACAACACGCAAATGAATAAACATAGGTATGCGCCAATAAAACTTAGACACTGAAATTTGAAGGTCATATGATTTTCATGTGACACAAAATATTATTTTGATTTTTTTCCTCAACTCTTTAAAAATGTAAAAATCATTCTTAGCTTGTGGGTCACGTGAAAACAGGATGTTGGCTGGAACTGGCTCATGGGCTGGATCATTTGGATTTCTTGATGTGGTGGGTCAAAGCAATCATGTGGCCATGAATCATCACATTTCACTTGGGCATCAACAGCCTCTAGACCGACAGCAATGAACCCCAAAAGAGAATCCCAAAGACACCAGTCAGACAATTCTAGGAGTAGTATCTATGTTCATGAGCTTCATAAAGCTTATGAGTGTTGATACTTGCATATCTATAAATATAGATATATATCTATATAATATATTCAGGAAACAATTTAAATCAAACTTATTTAAATCACATTAACTGTCAGAAAAGCAGGGAATTGAGAAATTCATTAGCTGAGCCTTTTCAAATGCTTTGGTGTCAGAGCAATTTGGATTAAAATCTTGGCTCTAATTACTTACTAACTTGTGACCACAGGTAACTTACTTAAACACTAAAATTTAGCCTGGAGCTATGGAGATAATAGGCATGTTTTCAATCTTGTTTCTCAAGCAAAATGGCTATAAAGGGTTTGCTGGGAAACCCTTGTCTACGATGCACACTAAGGCTTAACTCCTTGTTTTAGACAGAAAACTATTTTTGTCTCTTCTGTTCCACTGTGTCATGTAATTTTTTTTTCTCTGCATGCAACATATTGTGTAAAACTGTACCTCCATATTTACCGAATTCTACCTTCCTCTTATTCTTGAATGTTATTTTTTTTTTCCGTAGGCTGCTGATGAAAATGAGAGTAGAAAGCATCCAGTCAACACATTTTTGTAGTCTTTCCATAGTACAAGTGTAGTTTTGGTGTTTCCTCTAATTTATCAATGACAGGCATTCAGTTTTTTAGGGAAAAAAAGTCTAGATGATAAAGAATTGGTAGGAAAGGATTCTTATGGCTTGCTTTATCTATAGATTAGTAACTAGAGAATCTGAAGATAATGTTCATAGATTATTTGCAGATACAATTGCTGTGTATTGTGGACCTCAGTCCATTGATTAAATTATACTAAGTAGAATATTAGCACTTAGTAATGTGTGCTATTACCTCTCTAATCATGAAAAATTTATTAGTTACATACACATGAAGTAAAAGATTTCACCAACAGTGTCTTTGAACAAGCATCAGTTATGAATCTGCTAGTGTTGAATGGTAAGCAAAATTCTAAAGCTATTAAAATATTAGTGTTTGGTTTTATTTTCAATTTTCTTTTAACCTATTATTTACAGAGGTCCTTTTATAATGCTGAAGGCAGTCATCTTGCAACAGATACATTCTCCACATAAAATGTTCAATGTTGCATGGTGCACATTTATAAATACATACAAAAACCCACTATATTTGTAGTTAACTTACTACTCTGACTGGTAGACAACACACGGAAGCATCATGTGCACATAAAAATCTGAAATTAAAACAAAATTTAGAATTCTCAAGACAGATAACCATTAATTTGTGTTTATAAAATTATGTGAGAAAAAGGCTTTGCGTTTGGGAATTTTCAATGACCCACTAATAAAGCAGTAATTTTAGTTGAAAAAAAAATTCCCCAAACACAAAAAAACCGAGATAAATCAGATGTATGTCTTGGTCAAATGTGTGTAGACAGCCACCCTGAAAACAAACTGATAAATATAAATATACAATTTGTTCACTGAGCATAAAATATTGCACAAGAACAGTTTTGTCTGAAGAAAACTCAATTTTCCACAGTTCTGAACTTCAAAATGGTTCCCACATATAGATATAACTGCATTTTATAAACAAGAAACATTAATATTTAGTAATACTGCTAGAACCGTATTTTTCCCATTAACCATATTCCACTCTACTTTATAGCAATGGTAAGTCAGTGGTGAAAATTTGGCAAAGATAAAAAGGCAGTTAAGATTGTAAAATATATATATTTATATATATACATATGAAACAGATATGTTCCAAAAACCCTTAGTCATGATAACTGATCCCTTAAAAAAATCCACAGTCTAGGTCACAGTGATGGTCAGACAGTGGTTGAGTACGACTCGCTTCTCGGGGGCCGCTCCTTTTGAGCCACTTCACTGCTCTCTCTGGTCTTCAGCGCACTGTCTTCTGCTTCGCTTTCACTACCATCTGCCACAGTGGGGTCCAAAGACATCAGGCCAGATTTTCTGTGCAAAGGAAAACCAATGCCACTTTCCTGTAAGGAATTACCTATGAACTCTTCATCAGAGGAATGGAATGATTCATCATCTCCTATTAAATGGTTGACGATGTGGATTCCATCAAAAGGGGGTTGGCCGGAGAAGCCCCTCTGGCCTTTTAGGCACCTGAGCTGTTGAAACAAAATCCAAGTTAATGTACTCAACTTGGGGAAATATACACACTCCAAGAAAGCAAACATTTCATGTTTAAGTAAGAAGATACCCTGATCTTTTTCCATTTATGGATATAAATAGTAACTACCAATTTTTTAGTGACTCTCACGTGTTACGCAATGAGCAGATAACTTATTTTAACTGAATCACCACAACAGTCCTGTGTGGTTGATTTTATTATCTTCATTTTAGAGATTAGGAAATAGAGACTCAGGTAGTGTAGCTTGCTGAGGACACATAGCTAATACCCAAGTTTAGATTCAAACGGAACCTTTGTTATACTAGAGATAACATGAACTCCATGTGCCCATTACTTAATTTCAACATCTAACACATCATGGACAATCTTGTTACAATATGCTTCTCTTGGGCTTCCCTGGTGGTGCAGTGGTTGGGAGTCCGCCTGCCGATGCGGGGGACGCGGGTTCGTGCCCCGGTCTGGGAAGATCCCACATGCCGCGGAGCGGCTGGGCCCGTGAGCCATGGCCGCTGAGCCTGTGCGTCCGGAGCCTGTGCTCCGCAACGGGAGAGGCCACAACAGTGAGAGGCCTGTGTACCACAAAAAAAAAAAAAAAAAAAAATGCTTCTCTTGTTTCTGGATTATTTTGAGGTAAATCCCAGCCATCCTATCAGTTCACCTGCAAATATTTCAATCTACATCTGTAGAAGATATGGACTTAATAAATACTCTGAACTATCACACTGTCTTAGAGCATGTCTCCATAATTTTGTGAATTATGATAATGGTTTACAAATCCATAAAATTTGCTAGGAGTCTCCATCCTGCTATAATATCCTAAAGACCACCATACCACTATCACTCAATGAGGGCAGAAATGCTTCTTCCCACTATTGATATGTCCTTCTGTGTAGAGGGAAGGCCAGTGATGTATAACATTTTTGCCTTCTCTCCCCTATTCCTCCCAGGGAGGAGTGATTTCTTTCACCAGGGGTAGGGAAGAGGAATGGCACATATTGCTCAGCTCTTTTCCCTCTCTTTCCATCTTTGGAAACCAGGTTCTGTTTCTCTATCCCTGGAATTTTATAGGGTCATACCCTTGTGTGGGAAGGGCTATGCAGATCAAATCCTACCTATTACTGGAGGGGCAAGTCTGACAAATTCTAGAGTTCAGTATTGAAAAACCCACTGTTGCACACATCAAAACCACATTCTCCCAAACCAGTTTTATCAGTATTAAGGGTGATTTCTTTTCATCATCTGCCACTTCTTTGCCTGAATTCCCTCAAATTCCCAAACCCACCACCATAGATACTACCACATCCCCTATCATATAATTAAGACATCAGCTTCTCCTCAACAGCTTGTTTTAAATATAAAATTTAATTTTTATATTATAACCTGTTTAATTTCTCTCATACACCATGAATTTTCTCCTACAATAAAGTAGAAGAGTTAAAAAAATCCAAAACAATAAAAACCATTAACTATCAAAATCTACCTTTACTATCAAGAATTTGCTAAAAATATACTCCATGTCTCTTGTCCTTATCATTACTATCAACCTGCAATTTTGTTTCTCCAGGACCTTTTCCTGGTCACTAACTATCTTTCGAATCTTGAGATAAAGACAATGTGAAATATTCAGGAAATATTACATACACTTTCAAAACTAACGGTTCTGAAAGTAAAGACATTACAGCTTTGCCATAACATAACACCTCCTAGCTTTCCCGATAGACTTCCAGGAAGAAGTGAAGAAACCCTAGTACTTCCCTGTTGGTATGTGACAATGGGAAACAAGAGGGATGCTGGGACTCAACACAATGATGTCTGCCTCAGGTAAACCTTCAGCCATTAAGAAATTCCTGGGCCCTAGGCTAAGAGAACATCATAGTAAGGTACAATGTAATTTAAGTAAAACCTTCCTCTTTGGCATAGCAGAAGGGATATAAACTTGGAGTTGAATCTTTAGGGAAAGGGCACAGAGCACCACAAAGACCTCTCCGTGGTTGTGATACACACTGCATTACTACAACTGCCACACTCTGATGCAACATCCTATCACCATATTGCAACACATGATTTATAGCTCCAAGTGTAAAATTAAGTCAGTTAATGTCTTCCTTTTTCTTGTCCCCAAACCCTTTTTGAAGAAATAATATAGAGCACGTGTCTCCCTTCTTCCTGGCTATAAAGGAGGAGTATGGCGGAGGAACCACAACTTCCCAATTGTTTGGAAAGCTATAGCTTTTCTTTGCTAACAAAATTTATTGCAATTAAAACACTGTAGCCTCATATCAAATATAATAATCGACCTCAAATATTATATAAAGTGAACTACAGATTGAAGGGTCATTTATTCAATGTCAAAGGAGATGCAATTATTGCTTCTTTGAGAACTGCTAATGTAGAACAACAAAGATATAGAGAAATTTTTTGGTGGAAAGAAGAAAAACGTGAAGGTAAGGGATGGTAAAACTGAAGCTATATCCTAGTTATCCCCTGGACCTAGGAGTGTGCATATTGGTTCTGAAAGGGAAGAGGCATGTGGTAGGCCCTGAAGGTAGACATCTGGGCAAGGAATTCCAGGGTACTGTGTATGTAGAGTATGGTCTCAGAGGGGTTAGACTTCAGGTGGGGACGTCCTCTGGGAGGGCATCCTGTGAAAAGGAGTTTGGCTGGGAGAGGACCAGAGCTGGGCCCTCTAAAGTGCTGTCTTGGTTGCCTGTATCTAAGAGTTGTATTGCTTACCCTTATTACTAGACTTTTGGGAACTAATTATATTTAAACAACAACAGAGACTTCCCTGGTGGTCCAGTGGTTAAGATGCTGCGCTTCCACTGCAGGGGGCACAGGTTTGATCCCTGGCTGGGGAACTAGGATCCCACATGCCGCATGGTGTAGCCAAATAAAAAGAAAGAAAGAAAACAACAACAACAAAAAGCAGACAAGTAACCTTCTTAACCCAACCCCCGTAGAAAAATTTTCAGGGAAATTACCAATAATAAACTTAGATTAGCATATCTCAAAACATGGCCCACTGATCATTAGCATTAGGATAACCAAGTATGCCTATTAAAAATGTAGAATCGCTCCCCAGATTTAAGGATCCCAAATCTGGAGAGTAAAACTCCAGAAACTATATTTTTTACAAGCATCTCAGGAGATTTTGATGTATTCAGAGAATCAACTGTGACAGATCCTATGTTCAAACCAAATGGGGCTGACTCAGAAAGGAGTTGATTTATCTGAAATGCAACTATCAATTACACAGGACAAAAATGCTCCTGAACTATGAACATCTGCCTGTTTGTGTCTGGTATACACAAATGGACACCATCTTTCAGTAGTACAACCAAGCTGTTCTGGGCCAATTCTACTATCTGGTGGTTGAAACAAGGAGCGGTCTGTTGAAAGCTCTTTTCCTGAAACTTTCTTCTGGTCTAAGGGTAGAGTCTACGAATGTATATGTTCAAAAAAGCTGAGTAATTTTGATGTACATCCTAGGATAAGGACCACTCTTTAGGCAATGTTTTTTTGTTTGGTTTTGTTTGACATCTTTTTTAGGTCAATCACAGGATAAAGAATCTGACAAAAGCTACTGCCTTTTGTCTTGAAAAGTACACATACATACTAGATGGAGCATACCCTTTTGAGGCCCACTGTCTTTCTAATTTTAGGTTAAAGACTATAGGAATATCTTTGTGACACTGGGAACAGCAATGACAAAAGCTTCAATTGTGAAATGCACTCATATCGTGGAAAAGAAAAAAATGTATTATTTTTCTGGGTGAAATTAGACATAGGTTTTAAAGTCAATGAATGTGCCTAGAAGTACTTTTGAGATTCACCAAGGAAAAAGAGGCACCAGGAGTCTCTGAATTGTACGTAAAGGGATTCTTCACTGGGGAATCTTTGGATTCCCCAAAGAAGAATCTCAGCAGGATCATCCTACAATGACGGTCATAGTCAATGAATCCTACCCAGGCATTCAGAACTTCCTGTCAGATTTTTAAGTTCTTTAGTCTTTTTTTTTTTTAATTTTTGGCTGCGTTGGGTCTTCATTGCTGTGCGCCGGCTTTCTCCAGTTGTGGTGAGCAGGGGCTATTCTTTGTTGTGGTGCACGGGCTTCTCATTGCGGTGGCTTCTCTTGTTGCGGAGCATGGGCTCCAGGCACGCGGGCTCAGTAGTTGTGGCACACGGGCTTAGTTGCTCCGCGGCATGTGGGATCTTACGGGGCAGTGCTTGAACCTGTGTACCCTGCATTGGCAGGCAGATTCTCAACCACTGCGCCACAAGGGAAGTCCTTAGGTCCTTTAGTCTTAAAGTTTGAGTAGAGAGTAAAGTATTATCAGATATTTGAGGAAAGCATCTAAGAGAAACCAGAAAAAAGAAACTAGAAGTTAACAGACTATCTGGGGAGAAGAAAACTTAAAAAAAAAAAAAGCATCACTCATTCCTTCTGAAGACGCCGCATCCATGTAAAAAAAAAAAAAAGTGATACTCTAAAAAGGGTCTTAGACATAAATTTCTCTGACCTGAAAGACATGTGCTTGGAAATTGAAAAAGCTGTCAAGTGCCCAGGACAATGGATAAAAGTAGACCTATACCACAGTACATCACAATGAAATTTCAGGACACTGGGAACAAAGAAAAGACAAAGTATCCAGCCCAAAACAACAATAAGTTTTACATAAAAGATTAAGAATCAGAATGGTATCAGACAATTACAGCAGTGCCTTCAAAATTCTGAGAAAAACATTTCTAACCTACATTTAAAAAAATTGTAATTACCTTAAAAAAATTTTTTATACCCATACAAACTATCAATTAAATGTGAGGCTAAAATATGAGTTAAAAGCTTAAAGGACCTGAACCAGAATCAGATAAATCCTTTTTATTGTTTATCTTCCATCGTTTTTTCTCCCCACCCCCAAGCCCCACTGAAAGGTAGGTGATATGCTCCACCAAAATGAAGTACACGAAGAAAGACATCCTTTTGTTTTTGATCCAGGAAAAAGGAAGTCTAATACAAAAGTGAGGCAAAAGGAATTCCTAGGATAACAAAAAAAGCTCCCACAATGACATCTGTGCAGGAGGCCTCCAGGCAGCCAGACCCCCCCTTTGAAGAAGACCAGCAGGCCAGAGGAAAGATTTCTTCAAGAAGGTGAAATTAGTAGTACACCTAAATTGTTTGAAAAGAAAAAATTAACACATAACAGGAGATTTACACTGTATTAGAGGAGAGTTACACATAAGAGACCACACCAAGAAAATGAAAAAACTAAGAAAATCATTTGAATAAATGTACACGGGTAAAATGATCACAGTAAGACACTATTTCCATACATCTGAATGCTATTTGGCAATAAAAAGGAATGAAGTAGTGATATATGAATGAACCTCAAAAACGTTAAGCTGAGTCAAAGAAGCCAAATATAAAAGACGACATATTGCATGATTCCATTTATATGAAATGTCCAGAACAGGCAAGTCTACAGAGACAGAAAGTAGATTAGTGGCTGCCTACGACTAGGGAAGTGGGGGGAGGACAAAGGGAATGGCTGAAAATGGACATGAGGTTTCTTTCTGGGGTGATAGAAATATTCCAAAATTAGATTGTGGTTATGGTCACACAACTCTATAAATATACTAAAAGCTACTGAATTTTATACTTAAAATGGAAGAACTTTATGATATGTAAATTATATCTCAATAAACCTGTTTAAAATAACTAGAGCCAGAAAAACAAACCAACTCTCCCCAAAACATTATTTTTCAAACTTCCCTGATAAGACCATCTTGGAAATTTGTTAAAAATAAGATTTTCCAGGCCTGTCTTTGGTCTACACTCTAGAGGAGAGGCCTCTAGGGAAACAACTCAGGAGCTTTAACACACACACACACACACACACACACACACACACACACACACACACACACACATGAAATGTACCTTTCTTAGGAGTGGACCCCTTCCAAATCTTTGAGTAGGGCCCTGGTTTCTCTCTAAATGACTGAGTCTGTACCAGTAATTCTTTCTGGTTAGAAAGTATCGCATGGTGTCACACACATTGGAAAGGTCCCATTAAAGAGATGAAGCATGTACTAAAAGTATGGAGGCAAGAGAGAGGTCTGAAGAACTGTTAAGCAATTTAATATTAGGTTGCTAGGGGTGCTGGGGTTGGGGGAGTGACATGGAAGAATCTTAAATGCAAATTGCTAAGTCAAAGAAGTCAATCTGAAAAGGCTAAATACTGTATGATTCCACCCATATAACATTTTGGAAAAGGCAAAATGATGGAGACAATAAGTAGACCAGTGGTTGCTAAAGGTTCAAAGAGAGAGAAGGAAGAATAAATAGATAGAGCATAAGAGATTGCTTGGCAGTGCAACTCTTCTGTATGATACTGTGATGGTAGATACAAGTCATCATACATTTGTAAAAACCCACAGAACGTACTGTACAACACAAAGAGTGCACCCTAAAGTAAATAAAGACTGTTCCCCAAAATAAATCTATCAATTTTAAAAAATGAGATGTTCTGTGGTATCCTTCTATGACCACAATGCTATAATGTCAAAACTGCTTGAGAGGGCTTCCCTGGTGGCGCGGTGGTTGAGAGTCCGCCTGCTGATGCAGGAGACACGGGTTCGTGCCCCGGTCTGGGAAGATCCCACATACAGCGGAGCGGCTGGGCCTGTGAGCCATGGCCACTGAGCCTGTGCATCCGGAGCCTGCGCTCCGCAAAGGGAGAGGCCACAACAGTGAGAGGCCCGTGTATCACAAAAAAAAAAAAAAAAAAACTGCTTGAGAAAATATTGAGAGTATGTTTGTTTCAAGGTAATGTTTAGGCTCATGTTCTTTAAAAAGTAAGATAAAACACAGTAAAAAGCACACAGATTTTTAAGTGTACAGGTTGATAAATTTTTACTTATGTATATGCCCATGTAACTACCATCTGGATCAAGATACAGAATGCTTCCAGCACCCCAGGAGGCTCCTTTGTATCCCTTCTTCTCTGAGTGATAACCCTACATTCCCTCAAAGGTAGCCACTACTCTGACATCTATCAACATAGAATAGTATTGCCTGTTCTCAGACTTAATATAAAGAAACATATGGTATGTACTCATTTGTGTCTGGCCCCTGTTACTCAACATTATGTTTGTGAGATTCATCTATGTTGGCATGTATAGCAGTTGTTCACTCTTTTTCAGTGCCACGTTGTATTCCACTAGGTGAATATATCAAAATTTAACTACCCATTATACTGTTAAAGACTTTTTGAGTTGTCTCCAGCTTACTGCACATAAGGCTGCTAGAAACATTCTTAAATATGTTTTTTGGTGAATATAAGCACTCATTTCTCTTGAATATAATTGCTGGGTCATTGTGTTAAGCTCTAGTAAATTGCCAAGCCATTTTCCAAAGTGTTGTAACATAAGCTCTTTAATTTTTGCAAGAAAACTTTTGCCTTACCTTCTGCCTGGTTGGTCGTTAAAGCAAGTTAATGGTCCTTTAACTGATCATACTGATTAAATTCATTCCAGGTTCTTATTAGAAAATACAACATTGAATTTTCAGCTATCCAATCACATTAGCGAAGACATGGAATGTAAACTGGTGGTAGAAGTGTAAATTGGTAAAAGCACTTTTGAAAATGGTTTGGCAGTATTTACTAAAGTTGACCATCTATCTATATACCCTACGCCTAAAATAATCACAGATTACAGTTTGCTTGGGACAAACTATTTTCATTCTCAAAAGTGTCCTCGGGCTTCCCTGGTGGTGCAGTGGTTGAGAGTCCGCCTGCCGATGCAGGGGACACAGGTTCGTGCCCCGGTCTGGGAAGTTCCTACATGCCGCAGAGCGCTAGGCCCGTGAGCCATGGCTGCTGAGCCTGCACGTCTGGAGCCTGTGCTCCGCAATGGGAGAGGCCACAACAGTGAGAGGCCCGTGTAACACACACACACACACACACACACACACACACACACACACACACACACAAAGTGTCCTGGTTTGAACGATAAATAAGTCACCCAGCAATTCCATTCTTAAGTATATGAACAATAGAAATAAGTATAATACACTAAAAAACATTTATAACAGAGTTCATAGCAATTTTATTCATAATAACCCCAAATGGAAATAACAGTAGAATGAGTAAATAAGTTATGGTATAGTCATATAATTGACGCAATCGAGTAACAAAAATGAATGAACAATTACTGCTACATGGAACAACATAAATCTCACAGTACTGAGCAGAAGCCAAACACAAAATAATTCATTCTGTATGATTTCATTAGTATGAGGTTAAAAACTAGGCAGTGAGTGGAAGAGTGACAAGGAGACTTCTGAAATGCTGGCAAGGTTCTAGTTCTTGACCTTGGTGGAAGGTTAAATGGGCATGTTCATTTTTGTGATAATTCATCAAGCTGGACACTTAGGATTTACACATTTTTCTGTATATATCTTACACTTAAATTAAAATGTCTATTATTAAACAAAAGTCCAAGAACTAATTATTTTAACTATTAGATTGAATCATATGATACTGCCATTTTTGTAAGTGAAAGTCAAGTATCAGCAATTTCATTTGGCTTAATTAACCTAATTTTTGGTTATTTTTGTATTATATGTATTCATGCAAACTGCCTCAAAATCTTTAGGGAATAAGGAGGGGTATAAATCTAAAAACAAACATTTTCCACCATGCATATTAAGTTTCAATTATTTGTTTAGTTGTATTCCAAGATTAGGTGATCAATAAAGCCTCTCAAATACGCTTCCAAATTTATCTGCAGCTTGACCATTTTTATAATAAATTAGTTACATTCACCAGAACAAAACCCCCAAATAATCCAATAACAAAATAATCAAAATTGCTTTTTTTTTTTTTTGGTGTTACGCGGGCCTCTCACTGTTGTGGCCTCTCCCGGCGGAGCACAGGCTCCAGAGGCACAGGCTCAGCGGCCATGGCTCACGGGACTAGCCGCTCCGCGGCATATAGGATCTTCCCAGACCAGGGCACGAACCCGTGTCCACTAAAACGGCAGGCGGACTTTCAACAACTGCGCCACCAGGGAAGCCCCCAAAATTGCTTCTTTTATTTTTGAAGGTATTTTTTTTTTGTTTTCCAGTATTATTTTGATATTAATACTTTAAAATATTAGAATTTTTACAAACCATTTTTATAACTTTTATAACATTTTAAATAAATCAACAGGCATAAATATATTCACACATACCTTAATATTGTAGTGATTCACACACACATGTATATTTGACTTTTTATTATTATTACTATTATTGTTATTATTATTATTGGCCATGCTGCACAGGCAAGATGGATCTTAGTTCCCCGACCAGGGATCCAACCCGCACCCCCTGTAGTGGAAGCACAGAGTCTTTACCACTGGAGCCAGGGAAGTCCTTGAGTTTATATTAATAGATATGTTTTTTCCAAATTATATGATTTAACACTGGAATTAAATATTTAAAATCAGTACCATCTGGAAAAATATGGAGTGATTGGTTGCTGTACATATATTGTACCTCTTGTTAGCTCCTGATGATGGGGATTATTTCTTAATCATTTTTGTATCCTAGAACTTAGCATTCTGACTTGACCAGAGTAGGCACCTAAGAATGTTGAAGAACTACACTGAAAAGACATCAGGATTCTTGAAAAAACCCCGGAGTACTGATTATTCATCCTATCCTTTTAAATGCTGAATGAGAATACGAATAAGCAGACAGATAAGAGTGCTAATATACAGAATCCAAATAATGTACTGTTTCTTACCTGATGTGGATTGCTTCATCATGTTATGCATTAAGAGACAGAGTAAAAAAAAGTAAAAACATGTAGAATTTATTTAAATAATACTTAAGACATTCTGATACATTCATTACAACTTAAAAAGTTAACAAAATCTTAACCTCTCACTATCAACAAAGAGTTTGGACTTAAGGATTTCTCTGCATGTATTAAGCAATGCTGACCCAAGAAAGCATTTAGTAATTAGAAAAGGAAAGTGATAAGCTAAGATATTATACAACTTATAAGGAGTAAAGCACAAAATGCACTATAGGTAATAAGAAAACAGGAAACTGTCATGTTCATAGTCTGATGAACGTAGGTTTTGACAGGAAACAGCAGAGTTTCTAACTGCATGATAGTAAAAGTACAAACACTAAAAAAGAGTATTAAAAACTATTACAGTTGTTTCACAGAAAAATTACATTAAAATTTTAAAGCAGGGAAAACCTGCAGGGGTGAGTATTCTGAAGCCCCAAAGGACTTCGTAATCATTAAGGATATAGAAGTATTTTCTGTAATTTTTTCTTAGTCTACTTCATTTGCTAAACAACTAAAGGTTAAGATAGAAGTTTCTTTTGTAAAACAGAGAAGTGTGGTAGTTTTAGAGACATACAGCTTTTAAATATAACTTCTTAATAAATAACAGGAAAATCTGTCCTAAGAAAACTTGATCATTTGGGCTAGTGACCATGTAAACAGAGGACACAACATGTTCTCTATGTGTTTGCTTTCTTTCTGCACATTATAGAACAGTGGTAACTTGAAAAATGTTAGAGTTGATTTTAAAGAGACACAACAGGTTATTCTTCCTCCATTTTCAACATGTAGAGGTAATAGAATTAATAATGAACCCTTATATTTATATGATGTTTTACAGTTAAAATCGCTTCCATGTATATTATTTCAAGTTAAAAATTTTTCCCAGTGTGTATGCTTGGAGGTTGAATTGTGCAGGCAACTACCACTTTCTGAGATTCAAAAGAATAAGAAGAAGGACTGCACTGAGTATTTTGAAAGACAATCAATCCACAACAAAGTGGAAAAAAGTCATCCACACACCAAAAAAACCCCTAACCAAATGAACTTTGATCGCTACTAGACAGGGTTTAAACCATTGAAGTGAGTCATGTGATACCAAGTGAACTGCAAAACAGTTGCAGTAAGTTTCCAAGACTGAGTCATATCAGATTATAAAAGCTCCTATTTGTACATTTGGGCTTGTATAATCAATCTTTGTAAAACACAGAGCTATAGCTTTTAAAGCTAAATGTAACATTTCTATAAGTGATGTATAATATATACATATATATATATATGGGCAGATGTACATGAAGTCCAATAACATAGATTTGTGTTTCTAAGTTATAAAGGCTTTACTCTTTTTTCCCAAAGTTTAATCAGTGATTTTGTTGGATTCCTTACAAAATTATTTTAATAGTTTTCCTTATTTTCAAAATTTAAAATAAATGTCAATGGGAAATAATACGCTACATTTATTCTCAATTATACACACAACAAATATTAAAATTAGCGATAACGTGCCCGTCTGGGTAGCTCAGCTGGTGCTGGGGACAGAGGTCGGCTCCCACCCTCTGCCCGCGAGCTCGGGCACAGTGGGCAGCCTGCCCGGCCTCCCATGGGCTGAGGGGGCAACACTCCCAGCTTTAGGTCCAGAAGAGAGTGGCATTCAGAACACAGGTCACTTGTTCAGACAACAGAGCCAGTGTAGACCAAGTCCTAAGTGTGACAGGGAATGACCTAGGAAACTTTGGGTTTTTGAAGTCAATTCTTAATGTTCCATATTGTTAATATCTTGAAAACTTGTTAAATGTTGAAAGCCTTATTGCTATTTTCAGATCCTTTTAATAAATAGGCTTGTTTAAAAACAAAAACACCCAAAAAACTAGCGATAAACATAGACAACAGCCAAAATTCAGTAATTACCTACAGTAATTAAAAATCAGATTAAGTTTAAAAATTCAAGAATTTTATGGAAATAATAGAAAATAGACAATGCTGAAAATGTTTTTGGCTTTAATATATGTAAATCATTTTTAAAAAACTGATAAAACACTTAAAATTAAAAAAATATATAGATTCTATGTTAAATGTATAAAATGCAATAGTTAAAACTTACATTATTTGAAGCAAAGAAAAAAAGTACATACCCACATTAATAAGTGAAAAAGGAGAAAAGTAAGGTTTGGAACTGAAGAAATTTATACTGTGCATTTGTTACCAGAGAAGGAGAGAGGGGGAAGAAATAAAAGTCATTTACAAAGAACTCTTAATCTTTCTGTAGCACATACTAGATTTATCCAGTACACTTGGGCAAACAAAATGAAACTGCCATTGCCCTCTTCCTGGCAGCTGACACATCTTGATAAAATTGAAACCATTAACATTATTTAGAAGGTACTCTAATGTCAATGGTGATGAGGTTAGGAATATATGAGGTTCTATGTAAATTTATGACCAATTACAGGAAATAAATCACTTCACACTTGTTTCACTCTGAACTTTTAAAGCTACATCAAAGTACCACATACATTTCATATGATTTAACCTTTAGCTGGAGCACTGAAAAAAATTCAAACCTTTAGCAAAACATCCTCATAAAAACGAAGTATTTCTCTTCTATCTGGATTGAATTCTTAAGAGGAATTATTCTTCTCTAAAGCTAAATCATGGGTTTTATCAGTCCATCCAATCAACCAAATTTTGACTCATTTATCTGATAAGGGATTAGTGTCTGGAATATATAAAGAATTCTTACAACTCAATTATAAAAAGACTACCCAATTTGAACTGGGCAAAGGGTCTGAGTAGATATTTCTCTAAAGAAGATATAAATGGCCAATAAACATAGGGAAAGATGCTCAATATCATAAACCATCAGGAGAATACAAATCAAAACCAAAATGATATGACATTTACACTTACTAGGATAGCTATCAAAAAAAAAGAGAATAACAAGTACTGGCAAAGATGTGAAGAAACTAGAACCCTCATAAACAGCCAGAGGTAATATACAATGGTATAGCTTCTTTGGAAAACAGTATGGCAGTTCCTCAAATGGTTAAGCATAGAGCTACCATATGACCCAGCAATTTCATTACTAAGTATACATTCAAGACAAATGAAAATATGCTCACAAAGAAACCTGTACATAAATGCTTGCAGCAGCATTATTTATAATAGCCCCAAAGTGGGAACAACCCAAATGTTCATCAACTGATGCATGGATAAATAAATTATGGTATATCCATACAAAGGAATATTATTAGGCAATAAGAAGGAATGAAGTACTGATACATGCTACTATTTACATGGATGAACTTTGAAAACATTATGCTAAGTATAAGAAACCAGTCACAGATGACCACATATTGTATAATTCCATTAAATGAAATGTCCAGAATAGGGAAATCAATAGAGACAGAAAATAGATTAGTGTTTGCCTAGAGCTGGGGGATGGGAATTTGGGGGAAATGAGGAGTGACAGCTAATGGGAATGTGATTTATTTTTGAGTGATAAAAATGTTCTGAAATTTATTGTGGTGATGACTGCACAATTCTGTGAATATATAAAAAAACCACTGGATTGTACATTTTAAATGGGTGAACTGTACTGTATGTGAATTAAAGCTCAATAAAGCTGTTTTATATATATAAATATATTAAATATCTACATCTATATCTATCTATTTACATATATATCAGATAGCCATTTTGTGGATATGTTTTCAATGGAGATATTGCCAGATTGAAAAGAAATAATTTTCTATTTACGAAATGCAGAAATTTTAATTGATTAAAAAATTCACCAACAATATTAACCTTTAACATCTAGTTTTTTTCTCAACAGAAAAAGAAATGATGGCTACCTTCTACAGTTTCATTTTAAACAGGCAGAAAATATTTATAATAAAATGTTTAATCCTTTAGACTGAAGTTAAAGGAGATGAATGCATTTATAGAATTTACTTTCTTCAGAACTAACTCCTGATGGGAAAATAATTTTAACTATATACCATATATATATGGCCACACACCCACATTATTTTATCACTGAACACAAAATAAGCTTTCAAACAGACAAGGTTAGTATCCCTTTCTTTCTTCCTCATTCGGAGGTGCTCACAGGCTGCTTAGTTAAGATTGGGTACTTGCAAACCACATGACCTCATGAATGCTATCTTATCATATCACAGGTTCCTCACACTGACCACAACAACTTAAATCAGACAGGCAGGAAAGGAGCACTGAGTCTTTGACAAGTATTATTGGTATGACATTTTCAGCTGTTCAGCTTGTGGGGAGTGAAAATCTGATTATCTCACGTCCAACTGCATCTGTGAGATATGGTCCATGAAAAGCACATGATTTACTGCACTAAAGACTTCCAACCACAATGTAAAATTTTTAGTTTTTGTAAATCAGAGAGAGTTAGCTATTCATCTTTTACCGATTTTCCTTTAATTGACACAGTAAATTTTGGAGCACATTTTCAAATGTTCCTAGTTTGAAAAACTGTCAATACTATGTTACTGTTTCTTTTAAAAACTAGCATTTTAAAATTGAATTATGTGATGCAAAAAAAAAAGTTTTTAAAAATGATTGACTATATTTCAAAATCTTAGTGTAGTTGAAGAAACTGGACTAATACTTAAGAATAGATAGCACTAAAAAACAAGTGTGAAGTACTGGATAGCTTGGTGAATAATAGCACAAGAATGTCTAAATTAGATTGAAAAGATTCAAATTGGCTCTGAAATGCATCATTTGAAACAAGGCCTTAAAAGGAAAATAACTCAAAACATAATCAAGGAAGAAGATTGTATTTTATGGATTTCCTCTTGTTTGATTAAGAAAGCTTTACCTTCAGCCATCAGATCAATCTCTACAAATGATTTTTTCACTACCACACACTAAAACCAGACTGATCAGGGGAAGGCTCTCTCTGGTTTCAGAGGTGCCCCTCTTTAGTGATTTCCCTCCTACTGTTTTAGCTGTTCCTTTTTTACTTGCTCTCTACTTGCCTCCAAACCTTTGCATATGACAGCTTCTCTACCTGAAACATCTTTCTACTTTCCTCTGGCTATCTTCTATTCTTCCTTCAATACAGAGCTGAGGCAGCCCCACGCCCAGAGGATTCCTCACATTTCTAGGCCGTGGTACCATACGGTTCTACCACAGCACTGCCCATCCTGACTGGCTCTCCCTACAAGTCTGAATTCCTTAACAATTGGGACTATGACTTTTCTACACCTAGCACAGGACTGGGATGGAAAGGACTTTAAAGATCATTTAGTATAACTGTTTTGGGATGCAGAAACTGAGGGAAAGCCTGAGGCATGCCTGGGACCTAAAAGATGTCCAAATGTTCACTGAATGAATGTATGAAGTAAATTGGCATCCTAAGGTCACACAGTTAATCAGTGGCCGAACTAGGCCTACAATCCAGGATGACAGTTTCTTACTGCAGTAAGATGGAGAGCAAAGACACAAAATTCAGAAACAAAACTAAACTTATCAAATGAAAAATCCCAAAGAACAACAAACAAAATCCGGAAGTGCTATTAAGAACCTGATAAATTGCATGGATATCTATTTTTCCCCTCTTCTCTATTTTATGAATGTGTTTAGCAGTAGTGACACAATAGTGAAGGAGAAAGTAAGAGGTGAAGAGTAGGGATAATCAGCTTTCAAATAAATGAAGGAAATTTAAACAATGAATACTGAAGTCTTGAAACCTGAGTACATGAGTAAATTCACTGGATTTTAAAATCATAGCTCATTTTGGTTGCCCCGTATCAGGTTGAATGAAATCTTCAAGCACATCTTATTAGTATCATTCTAAGTGTCAACAAGTAATACTGTAGTCATGCTAAAACCTTATTGGTATCATACATATGATTGAAATGGCTTTAGGCATTTACATCTTATTTTCCTCGTGTCTTAGATCTAAGAGTATACTATTAGATGGCCTCTTCTTGGGAAGGCTGAAAGCAAGTCTCTTCCACCCCTATTGAATTAAATCTGTTTAAGAACTGCTGTAAGTAACAATAAAAACTGCCACTCTAGGCTTTATAGTTAGCTCCATTTCCTTTAAAAAAAATGCTTATTATCATCTACCTTTATTTCTCATAACCCAAGTGGTATTTGATATGCAGTTTCCCTTGAAGTGGTTTCTTGTGAGGTATGTTTCCAATCTAATAGTCATAAGAGTAACTGTTGGGACCATTTATTAAGCAATTTACAGATCAGTACAGTTGTCCCTCAGTGTCCAAGGGAGATTGGTTCCAGGACCCTGTGGATACCAAAATCCACAGATGCTCAAGTCCCTCATATAAAATGGTGTAGTATTTGCATATAACCTGTGCACATCCTCCTGTATAATTTAAGTAATCTCTAAATTAGTTATAATACTTAATACAATGTAAATAGTTGTAAATACAATGTAAATACTATGTAAATAGTTGCATGTGTGACAAATTCAAGTTTTGCTTTTTGAAACTTTCTGGAATATTTCTTTTTCGAATACTTTCAATCTGAGGGTGGCGGGATACGCGGATATGGAACCTGCAGATGGGAAGGGCCGACTATACTAATAAACACTGTTTCACTACCTTACATTTGAAAATCCAGCTATACTCATTTGATGTAAAGTACTATTAGTGCCAGAAAACACAAAAATGCTCAAAGACTAATGGGTTTATAAAGAAAAAAAAAGATACTGAAGCTAGCCTTAAAGAGCTCCCACTGGTCAAATTCAGGACAATTTGAACACCATGAGAACTAACTGAATCCATCAGTTTATTGTACTGCGTCAGGACTTTTGAAAGACTCTAAGAAATATAAGGCTGAATGAGACACAACTTTTGTCATCAAGGAATGCACAGCTTAGCTTGCCCTGGAGCATCAAGGACAGTATAACAGCCACTAATTAAAATAAATGAAATTAAGTGCTGTGTTTGCTCCCATTTCTGAACTATCAAGTATTATCAGTACCAGCCACATAGACTTTATCAAATTAACTGTTCTGCTTCTTCCCATCAGACTGTAAATTCCTTGAGAGTAAGACTACACTGTACTTCCTATAGTGTCTGGCACAATATCAGAAAAAATTCCACCTGACACAGCTTAATATCCAAGTCTGACTTTACACTTCTAACGGGTTCTGTTCCTTAGCCAGTGTGATATTATCTCTTGAGGATATTTACTTGGTCCTAAATTCTGAGTACCAGATCTAAAACCTTAGTTCTAGATTGCTTCTGTATTCTCTAAATTGGCTGCTCACCCAGAGTTTATCCTAGAAATTTCATTACAAACCCTTCTAGAGGTATGTCCTACTTCAGTCAATATTCCTAAGTGGCTTCTTTCCTTGGTATCTCATCTTTTCTACGTTCTAATTTCTTTTCCTGCCTTCTTTTCTCTTTTTAAAAAATTTATATTGGAGTATAGTTGATTTACAATGTTGTGTTAGTTTCAGGTGTACAGCAAATTGTTTTATATTTTTAATTTTTCTTCCCTAAGTGATTTTATTATCTCACTCTCTACCAGACCTTTTTTCCTTCATATTCTAATGATTCAACTCCAATTCCTTAATGAAATTACCATCATTAGAAACACACTTTTCATTAACAAATTAAAAAATCTCTTTCTACCTACAGTAGGAACAGGATACATAGATGCATGTAATTAGGTAGAAAATACTCTTTTTATGAATGTAACATAAAACTAGAAAATGGTCTAAAAGTCTTGAATAAAAGTAAGGTATCCTGTGTGGGATTATTATAGCTTTTCTTTATATGAATGTGGTATATTATTCTTTTTGGAGGCAAAGAATGAATGGGAAGACATATATCCTTGGAGATTAAAAAAAAATTAATCTAGAAACAATTGCTGGAAGTTTGGTCACCAGTTAAATATCAAACTCATATATATATATATATATATATATATATATATATATATATATATTCCTATATATGTATCTCTGAAAATCATATATATATGATTTTCAGATTCTTTTCCATTATAGGTTATTATAAGATATTGAGTATAGTTCCCTGTGCTATACAGTAGATCCCTGTTGTTACCTACTGTATATATAGTAATGTGTATATGTTAATTCCAAACTCCTAATTTCTCTCCCCCTTTCCCCTTTGGTAACTGTAAGTTTGTTTTCTATGTCTGTGAGTCTATTTCTGTTTTGTAAATAAGTTCATTTGTATCATTTTTAAAGATTCTACATATAAGTGATATCATATATTTGTCTTTCTCTAAATAACAGACTCTTGAAACAGAATGTATTGAATAGCTGAGCTAATTTATGTCCTTGAGTAAGCTTGTATTTCTTAAATAATATGTATATATAAAATTGGGTTGACTATTTTTACCTAATTCTAGGTTTCTAGAAATATCAGATTTGGCTAAAAAATCTCAGTTGCCTCTGTTTTCAGAAAATCATCTAATATTTAAAAGCTAAGATTTTAGTGGCAACCACTGGAAACTGAAGCAGAATCTGAAAGGTCAAGTCCCCAGTCTCAGATCAAATAAAAGTTCAGAACCTGAAGCTGAAGGAAAAGTAAAGAATACTAAGTGAGAGTAGATTTCTATTATCTAGACACTGGGTTCTCATCTGAGAGAGGTAGTTAATTTTAATTCAATTAAACATCTATGAAATTCCTACTCTATCTACCATGAGACAGCTAAATTGGTCGGCAGGACTGGTACGGCAGTGGGATGTAGTAAATCAGAGGCCAGAGCTTCTGGGCAGTAGTTTCGTCTCTGCCACAAAATAGCTGTGCAACTTTGGGTAAGTCCCTTTAAGTCTTGGGCCCTCAGCTTCCTCATTTACCAAGTGAAAAACTAGATAAACTTTAAGAACATGACTGGTTTGAAAAAAACATAAATCTGAAATCTCAGCTTTAAGTCTTTTTTTACATAGTGATATTATTCCAGACATAAAATACTGTACATTGTACAATAATTTTTAAATTTTATGACTTCAAATAAGATAAGCTGCTTACCAAAGATAAAATGGAACATATAAGAGAAACAGGAGTAATAACACTCATTTAAAGAAGTCATTAAGAATCAATTTTTTTATCAGTAAATGGAGGTTGTAAGATTAAAAACCATTGCTAAACGTTTCATTCAAGGGCCTTAAACCAATTTTCATAGAAGTACAATTATAATCTCTCATTATCTACATAGGACCTTTTTTGGGGCAGCAGAGAAAAAGAATTTACTTGCACTGAGGCTTGTGTGAGCTCCTGCATGGTACTTCACATTGTTCTAACTAGAGAAAGAACAAGTTGAAGGAAATCATTTCTTTTATTAAGAAGCTTATACACTGAGAAACCTACCACTTTTCACTGTAAAAACATACATGAAGGCTTAAAATTCCACATTTTGAAAAATTTCTTAAACAATAACCTTAAAATTAAAATGCAATTATCAGGGCTTCCCTGGTGGCACAGTGATTAAGAATCCGTCTGCCAATGCAGGGGACACAGGTTCAAGCCCTGGTCTGGGAAGATCCTACATGCCGCAGAGCAACTAAGTCTGTGCGCCACAAGTACCGAGCCTGTGTTCTAGAGCCCACGAGCCATAACTATTGAGCCCATGTGCCACAACTACTGAAGCCCACACGCCTAGAGCCCATGCTCCTTAACAAGAGACGCCCGCACACTGCAATGAAGAGTAGCCCCTGCTCGCCGCAACTAGAGAAAGCCCGCACGCAGCAACAAAGACCCAGTGCAGCCCAAAATAAATAAATTAAAAAGTAGTTGTATTTCTAAAAAATATAATTCAATTATCAACAGCCATCAGTACAAACAGAATACACTATTTTTGATTCTTATTTCTGCCTCCAGATACAGATTGTTGTTATCAAACCTGTTTGTAAGAATGTAAATTCTATTCTAGGTTACCACTCTGTAAACTAGGTAATATACTCAGAGCTTTGCAAGATTTAAAAGGAAACAAACACTGGCAGAAACATAGCATAGAATAAGCATCCAGTTAAGAAAACAAAAACAAAATCATTCAGTTGGACAAAAAGAGGAAAAAATAGCTGCCAATACCTACAGAGCCAAATGACTAAGTTCTTTTCTACCTTTATTCTGGTTTTAATGCCTAGATGAAAATCAATGTTTCTTGAGTCTTTAAAAAGCTTCTTCTTATTTTTAAATTCAAGTTCAAGTGGTTTTATTAACTATTTTTAAACTGAAGAATACAGGGAAGAAAAAAAGACTCAAACAGTACCAAAGGGTCATCTGTCATTTGACTCTTAAAGATCCTTATTTCAAAACTTCTAGTTTGATAACAAAATGAGTATACATATTAAACATATTAAGAATGTTTAGGACATTAAAAATACATTTTGATAGATATGTAATTAAATCCATAGCTCAGGTATACATAAACAGAGTTATCAGAATTTAAAAACTTAAAGATTACATGTATAAATATTTTCTAAGCCAAACTGCAGTAAGGGCTTTGTTTAGATTTCTTTTTATTTACTCAAACTCCTAATTTCATACTTGGCTAGAAGAAAAAAAAGATTCTAGTGACATACGACGACTTAACTTAAAAAACCTGCCTCCCCAACAAAGGAGACAGGAAGAGAGAAGACTTTTTGGAAACCAGCACAATGTCTATCCTTAGAGAGAAAGTTCATTCCACTTACCCGGATTGTACGCTGTTTAGAGCATCCTGTAATAGTTCGTTCTTTCTTTCTTTTTTTTTTTTTTGTCCTGAAATAGCTAACAGTTCTCTAACTTCTTCAAGAAGGAGGTGTTAGTAATCATTCAGTGACAGACCATAGATCGATCCTTCTCAAGTTCTTTCATAAATCATCCACCGTTTTCTGATAAATGGTGAAAAATGATGACGAGACCTCTTTAAATAAATTCATTCTTCAGATGGATCAGGGAAGTTTAAAAAATCTAATTAAAACAACTATGCTGAAATGCTTCTTTCTTGAAAGTCTCCTTTTGGGGGGCTCCTGTATCTTCACACTTCCCAGTTCCCCTCCTATCCCACTGGTGGTTTTAATCTCCTTTGCTGGCTCTCTTAACCTTAAAGGTCAGGAGTGCCACAAACTTGCTCCTGGACCTCCTCTTTATCTACGATTGCCATTTATATGCCAATGACTAGTAAACCTATTTTTAACCCTGACCTCTTTTTTAGAACCTCATACTCACATATCCATTGACTACCTGCTATTTTCATTTTAATGTTTAACAGGAATCTCAATCTTAACATAAACAAAACAAAGCTTTGAATCTTCTACCCTTCCCTAATCTCAGTAAGTGGCACCAACCATTCACTCAACTATGAAGCCAAAAAACTCTGGAGTCACTGACTGCACTCTCATGTCCCTCATACAATCCATCTGCAAGTTCTCTGCCTCTAAAACATATCTCTAATACATCCACGTTGCTAAGATTTCCACTTCTGCCATCCTTCTAAGTCACCTTTGCTCTTACCTGGACTATTTTATTTTAACAGCCTCCTAATGAGTTTCCCTATTTCCATTCTTACTTTCCTACAATCAATTCACCATATAGTAGGCAGGGCAAATCAAATCACATCATCCTTTGCTTAAAACCATTCCCACTCAACCAAGAATAAAATTCAAATGATTTATCCTGGCTTACAAAACACTGTATATGATTTGACTCTGTCTTCCCCTCTAATCTTACCTCATACCATTTTTTCCCACCCTGTGCTACACTCCAGCCACATTAGTATGGTTTCTCAAAAAGTCTACTTCATTTTTGTCTAGGGCCTTTGTGCTAGTTGTTTCTTCTGCCAGGCATGATCTTTCCACTGTTTTTCGCACATCAGGAAGCTTCTTAGCACTCCTATCACAACTTATACGTTACGTTATCAGCAAAGCCTTTCACAATCATTTCTTCATTAAAAACGTTTTCATGGAGTACCTACCACATGCCAATATTGTTCTGGATGCTGGGGGGAAGGTACCCAATCTTATTAGTAATTAGGGAAATACACATTAAAACCATAATAAGAATCCTCTTCACAGTCAAACAGTGACTAAAATTAGATAAAGACTGACAATCCTACATGCTGATGAGGATGTAGAACAATAGAAACTATCTTTACTACTCATCGGAGTATAAATAACAGCAATGTTCTTAAAAGGCCAAAATGGAAGTAATTCAAATATTCAGGAACAGAATAGATAAATTGTGGTATATTTATACAAAGAAAAGTTACACAGCAATGAGAATGAATAACCTATAGCTACATTTAAAAATAACATAGTAAACTGCACAAACCACTTTGAGCAAAAGAAGACACAAAAGAATATATACCATAAGAAGCCATTTATATAAAATTCAAAAACTTAAAACTACTGTATTAGAAGCTGATATCATGGTTATTTTTGAGGAGGAGGGAGTGAGAGGTTGTGACAGAATATGAATAGAGCTCTGGGGTCTATTTCTTGGACTTGGATGGTCGTTACATGGGTGTGATTACTGTGATAACTTACTGAGAGACAAACTTGTCACCTGGGCACTTTTCTGTAAGTTTTACTTCTATAGAAAAGTTTTAAAAGGGTTTGTGTTCTTTAGATTGTTCAGTTTTTATGATTATAAACCCATATTATTACAGAGCGTTAAGGATAATAGCTGATGGACTCATACTAGAAGGTCTTCTTTATGAAAAGAGCCATGAAGACGTTTTGTCTTAGTATCAGGAATAGGTGTGGCTCTTCTAAAACTGGTCTGTTTTTATCACATAGACACTATGAAAAGTTTAAATTGACCAGGTTTCCCCCTTTCGTTGACTGTTGAAAACCTTAGAGCCAAGTTTGAGGCTCACTTATAAAAATGTATAAGATGCTTTTGTGGTATGCTATTTTGTATTGGCCTTACTCAAGGCTCCATATTATATTCCCAGTTTTCCTTCTCTCACAAAAGTACAATTTGCTACTTTGTATCATTTGCAAACTTCCTTTATCCTATCTGGAACAAGGCAGGGTATTAGCAAATAAAAGTGCTTTAATGTTTTTTATCTCTTTCTTTTTAAAAATATATGGTTTGCTTTGGTTTTACTTCATTCTCATTTTTTAAAAAATATTTCATTCCACTGGACCACCAGGGAAGTCCCTCATTCTCATTTAATGCACTGTAATCTGACTAAAACTCCTGATCCTGAATTCCAGCTTCTGCCACTTACTGGTTATGTGACTTTGGACAAGTTATTTAGCCTTGGTGAGCCTATAATATGGGAATAATAATTTTCACAGGATAATTGTGAAGATTAAAATAATTATCCAAAAGATCTATACCTGGTTTAGCAACAACCACATAGAAAGCTTAATAAAAATGGGGAATATTTGCTTTATATAGAAAAGCTACTAAGTGAATAGAACTAGAATTACTTTTGTGAGACTTTATGGATATAAAGCACATTAAAACTATTTTATTAAGACATAAAAATTGAGCAAAGCTGTATAATGGGGAAATATTTAATTTTTAGTATAAGTGAACTATCTTCAGTATGGATTTACCTATTCCTAGAACATCCACTGGAACACATCACCATCAAGAACAAGTGAAAACATAAAATTTGTATTCCAAAAACATTTTCAAATCAGCTGTTTACTGTGCATTTTCCTGTGAAACAATATTGTAAATGGTAGCAAGGATTTAAGGAACCCAGAGAAGCTTAGTCAACTGATAATTTGGGTGAACCATATGATTATACTTCTCAATATGTCAATACATAAATGAGTTCTGAGTACATTTCCTTTGGCTTCTAAATGAGATTAACTTTCTACCTCCTTCTATCTCCCTTTCCTGGCATTTAGAAAATATTCTTTGTCTTCAGTGGTCGGCAGCTGCAAGAAGACAGATCAGCATTGAAAAAGTAGATGGCTTATTCATTTCTGGAATCTACATTTTTGTTTTATGGCTCCTACTGAAATGTTCCTGATGTCCAATCTGCCTGAAAACATTTCATTTTTCAAAACCCAGCCCAGATGCTGTTGCCATCTTATCCCTGTATGTTTCAAAGGAGGCTATATAGCATATGGTAGTTAAGTGCATGGATGGGCTTAAAGTCATATAGTCTAACATTCTACCTCTATCACTGACTAGTGTATGACCATGGGGAGCTATTTAATACCCCAGAACCTCAGTTTTATGACAAGTAAAGCATGAATAATAATGATGCTACCTATTTCAGAGGACTGTTGTGAAGATTAAAAGAAATAAAGGAAGTATAATACTTAGTACAGTGTCTGACACAGAGCAGCTGTTGAATGAATGGTAGCTACTATAATGCTATACTTTTCATTATGTATTACAATTTGTTTATTTGTACGCCTATCTCCTTTGTTAGACTGTGAGCCCCTTGAGGCTATGGATTGTGTTTCAATCTTCTTTATCTTCAGTTCTAAACCCAGTGCCTAGTATAGAGTAGGTGCTGTGATGATAGATGGGTGAAAGGGCAGGAGGCGGGAAGATGGGATAACGAAAGCACTTAAATTGGGACCTTGGGTCTTTTCTATGTCTCCCATGAAGACAGAATGTAGGGTTAAGGGGAGGATTTAACCACAGCTCCTGCCAGGTCTGGGGCAGCAAGAGTTTCCACAGTGGCTTCTGTGAAGCTCTTCGCAGGGTAAAAGGCTTCAAATTAAAAGATTGCTATGGTAGGTAGGTAATATTAGGACCAAAATTAGGTGGTGAGGGTAGGAATTGCAGGAGTTGGGAGTCATAGAAATCACATGGATGGATGACAGTAAGGTGCAGAAAGTGAAGATAAATCTCTATTTGCAATGTTAACAGAGAGAGCCCTTGTGGCTAGGTCAACTGCAGAATTTACTTACTGGATATATGCAGATTCATGTGTCAAGGAGGACAACACAGTTAAAATATTGTCATTAATTGACATTCTTAAGATTTTAAACATTGATGACATGTTTTCTAATCTAACGTCTCTGTAAGCAGCACAGAAAAGAACAGGCCAAACTAGATTAGATCCTGGCTCAACCACTTACTATTTGCATCATCTTGGGAAAAGTTACTTAATCATTGTGAGTCTGTTTCCACATCCATTCAACTGAGGATACCACCATCACGTGGGATTATTATGAAGATCAGTAGTAATAAATATGAAGTGTCTGTCACAATGCTTGGCCAACAGACCAATGAATAGTATCTATTATTGTTATTTTATAGATTAACAATATATTCAGCCATTCATAAAAAATAACCTGCTTAATCCTCTTACTATTTCATACAGCTAACTATGCTAAGTGGTCATAGCTGTTATAACACGTACAACATTGCTGTATCTTCAGGAAGATGAATTTACAAAGTTTGTCTCACTATTTCCTTCAACATTTAGAGAAGTACAAAGATCAGCTAACAAAGTGACTATTAACAGTCACATGCTCAAATACAACATTAATACTTAAAAGTCAATTCTTATGTTGAAAGCCAAACGTTCTGGCAAATTCTAGCATACAGACAAAAGTTAAGTTGGAGCAATTAGATTGACTTCAGTTATCTTTTTTTTCCCCTACTGTGAAGTGCTATTCACAAGAATGAAAAAAAACACTAGACTAAAGAAGTGACAACTTGTTTAAACTTCTCAAGAAGCTGGTCCAACAAAGAGTAATTTTTATAGTAAGTTGAGTACAACCATTTATCTCAGTTTAAACGTTCACTTGTTTTCACTTATCCTTTCTTTAGTTATAAAACTTTGAACAGGTGCATATATTAAAATCTGCTCAGAAAACATAATGAAAAGAAGTCTCCAACTGGAGACCTATAGTGGTTTCACATTATCTATAATAATAAACTTAATCTCTTCTAGCTTTGAAGATTCACCATAAGCTGGTTCTATTCAGTCTAACCTTATTTCCACAACTCAGTCGCATTAATTCTTTTTTTAAAAAAATAAACTGATTTATTTTGTTTATTTATTTATTTTTGGCTGTGTTGGGTCTTCGTTGCAGCATGTGGGCTTTCTCTAGTTGTGGCATGTGTGCGGGGGCTACTCTTCGTTGCGGTGCACAGGCTTCTCACTGCGGTGGCTTCTCTTGTTGCGGAGCATGGGCTCTAGGAGCGTGGGCTTCAGTAGTTGTGGCTCACGGGCTCAGTAGTTGTGGCTCACAGGCTCTAGAGCGCAGGCTCAGCAGTTGTGGCACATGGGCTTAGCTGCTCCGTGGCATGAGGGCTTTTCCCGGACCAGGGCTCGAATCCGTGTCCCCTGTTTTGTGGTACGTGGACCTCTCACCGCTGTGGCCTCTCCCGTTGCGGAGCGCAGGCTCCAGACGCGCAGGCCCAGCGGCCATGGCCTACAGGCCCAGACGCTCCGCGACATGCGGGATCCTCCCGGACCGGTGCACGAACCCACGTACCCCGCACCGGCAGGCGGACCCCCAACCACTGTGCCACCAGGGAAGCCCAACAGGCGGATTCTTAACCACTGAGCCACCAGGGAAGCCCAGTCACATTAATTCTTAATCGAATCTGGCCTCCTCTAAACTCCCAACCCCAAACCCACTCTCACCTCTGTGCTTGTGTGGTCCCCAGCTGTACTCATTCTCCTCTCTACTATGCTTTCTAACTGGGACTTGGTTAAGCCCAGGACTCTGGCCTATTCTGAATCACCTAATTAGCATCTTCACAAACTGTTATAGTTTTTAATTTGCACAATCTAGCTCTTTATTTTAACAGAAGAAACTTCTACCTGTTAAGTAATTTTCTTTTCATGTTTGCATAAGATAAAAGATTGCTTTCACAAGCCACAGATCAACCCTACATTAAAGTTAAACCTCATGAACTATTATATTTTCTGCCATTCCTGATGAGGAGAATATCATTATTTTTAGTTAAGGTACATTCCTTATCACTAGATGTCAAAATTATAAATGGGAGGTTGCTTTATTTTAGTCATAATTTCCTTTGAGAAAATCTTTGAACATAAGGAATAATTCTTAGGGTCCTCAAAAGAATAAGGGTTTCTAGAACATGCTTATTTGTAACTTGTTCTTTCATACATGGCTATCAGATCAGAACAGATTATAAAAAATGCACATGAATAGGTAAAGATTATACATGATCCTGAATCCCTCAAATGTTATCAGAGCTGAAAATCAATATTTATAGGCATGACCTCCCAAATTTCAGGACAAATTAAATTAAACCACATCTAAGATTTATCATTTTTGTTAAGGCTTTGTTTTTTCATTCAGATTTTACTTAGATTGACTGCCTCCAGGAGGTATTACCCAAAACACTTAGACTTTCACTGAAGAGTGTAATACCAGTAAAGGGTAATATCCAAACTTCTTCCTTTGAGGTTTAAATTAATTTAGTGAAGAAAATGAGTTTCTTTCTTAACAAATGAGGTTTATGTTACCCATTCAAATCTCATCACTGTGAATAAACATTATTGTACAAATAATTCAAGGTAAGAAACACACTTTTCCATTCATGTTTAGCCAGATATTTATCATTTAAAAAAAGAAAGGAAACTGACCTAGAGCTACATTAATAAAAAGTGTCTCTCTAATCAAAACACATTATTTTAAATAATTTAAATTACCTAGTATAGTATCTAGTAAAACTATCTGCAAATTTCATGAGCTGAATCTCACAGATTCAAGGTAGTGCCAGTTTAAAAAGTATTCAGATACTAAGAAATCTGTTAACTGATATTAGGCAAGTATCCTTTTTTGCAATCTCAGTAATACCGCTTGGGAAAAAGAAGACAAGAGTAAAAAAAACTTCCCTCTATCCACAACGGTAAATACCACAAATCTACTATAGAGGTAAAAAGAAAATTTTCATTTAATTTAAGTAACTTTGACACCCAGACAAACTACCTTTTCAGATCACAATAAAAAAGTGAAATATTTGCCATACAAATATTAATTGATCGTTTCAGATCATGATTAAAGAGGTTTAAGGAAAATAAATCCTCAATACTGGAACAGAAAAATTCATGTTAAAAAGAAGGTAATCTTCCAAAATATTATTATTAATCATAATCAAAGATTCACAGAAAATATTTACCATGAAAGAGTCAGTCATAAGCAATAATAAAGTGTTGTGTCAATACAGAGGAAGGAAGAAAGAAATATGTGAAGATCAAAATTTATCACTTACCTCATGATTCAGCTCTGCTATCTGATCTTTCAGTTCCCTAATGTACTGGTTAGAATCAGACTTGTTAAGCTGTCCTTGAAGCTTTCCTTCTTCTTTCTGTTTTGTGACAATACAACAAAGCAAAATCAAGAGACAATTTTCACAGCATATTCTCAAACATTTGAAGATATAGGACAGCATAAGGGCATATCCTTTAATTGGCTAAATTCTGAACAAATCTATTCTCAAACTATTTCTGTACAATAATTAATAGTAAACTATATTGAATATTTCTAAATGGTGCTTATTAATTATATTAATACAATTTATAAAATGTACCTTTTGAGAGACTCCTAGAAATCAATAATCAAATGGGTCTACTAGTGAAAAAAATTACCCTAGAATTCAAAAGCCATTTATCCAGTTATTCTGAGGGCAAATGCTTTTCTGTCCATTCTATAAGAGATTCATTGCTTAGCTGAGAAGGTTATACGCCCCCTACGCTACACTACAAACCTGCTTTTGCTGGGGAATAGAGAAGGAAAGAAAACAGGTTCTCCAAACCACTCTTAAAAGGGGAGGACAGCTCTGAATCTCTTCTGTTTAATTAGCTCAGGAATGCGATTAAAAGGTGCTCTAATCCTAAGAACTAGTTCTAGAATCATGCTGGGATCATTTTCCAGGGAAGTAGACTAGGAAGGGGAGGAGCTGCCTTTTTCTTATACCACCTGAAAACAAATGTACTTTGAAGGTAAAGAGCTTATTAAAGAGTGAAAACAGGATTGTTTTTGTTATCTCCAGATTATTTGTTTAGGAAGTTGATGCTTAAAATGTTAAGAAGGTCTGATGCAGAGACGTCTACTGAAACTACTCATGCCAGAAAAATACCAATTCACTTTCAATAGTCATCACTCAGTTTCCTTACATGGAGACAACCACTGTTGACAGTTTTTTTAGTGTAGTCTTTCCATGGTATTTTGTACATATACAATCAAACACACATGTATACACACATACATATTTTTACTCATACTATCAACACTATACAAGCTGTTCTACACTTGCTATTATCTCTCAAGAATATAACTTGAAGATCATTCAATACCAGTATACATAGAGCAGAAAGATAAAACATTTTGATTTGAGAGAGCTCTGAAGTTCCTGTAAAAGTTATCTTAGTGGTATCTAAATATTTATCGGGTTTTTAAAAGTAGGTTTTAAAAGGTGCCTTAGGTTCTGTACAATTACCTTGCGTGTAATGGGTTGTAGTGAAGAGCATTTTCCAATGTGGAAAATGTTTCTTTCCACTCACAGTAAGAAGGGACCTTGGACATTATCTGGTTTGGACCTCTGACTGCAGCCAAATCCAGCCTCTACTTTTCTTCTACACACCTTCCCCTAACATCCTTGGCAGAAAGAAGAACTAGACAGAGCTGCTCCAGCAACAGAATGGGTAGCCCCTCTGCAGAGTCAGGGCACCTTGCCAACAGGATTGCTCTTCTGTGCTAAACTATCTTTACCACCTTGATTTCATTCTTATGTACCCTTAACATGTTCTGCAAATCCTTTCATCAAGTTATTCCTATATGTACTTTTTTAATTTTATTTTTTTCTTTTGGCAACCTGCCTTAAAAACCTTTTACTGGAATTTGGCCTGCTGAAGCAGTTTGATGTAACTAATGTTTGTATAGATGTAAAAGAACAACTACTGTTTCTACAGGCTTTAAAACTTTTCTTATACATTTAAACACATGAATATCACATATAATCATCTAAGCAAAGAACTAACTTAAACAATTACTATATTCCAAATATGCAGGGCTTCTTAAGTATATACAAAAGACACCTTATGGTTTTTAGCCACATTCCCATATTTATGAAAAAAATTTTTTTGAAGATTTAATTAGAAGTTTTAGTATGATGGCCAGAGAAATGACAGCAGAACCAATAGAACAGCAGGGATACCAAGTCAGGATCCTAATCATACCATCTCTGAAACCTTCCTTACCTGTTTTTCCAGGTATATGAACCAATAAAGTCTCTTTATTATTTAAACCAGTTCGAATATGGATTTGTCACTTACAACCAAAAAAAAATAAAAATAAAAAAGCTAACATACCTTGAGCAATTAGACCTTCACAATTGAGGTTGCCTAAAGCATCTTTGTATGTAATGATTTAACTTACCCCCTATGCATCTAAAATGGTACTAGCTATGTACCATCCTTAGAAGAATCGAGAAAATACTCAATTTTCTGTAGGACTTAATTCTCTTGTGGAGCTGTGGTGGAGAAAGACTGGGGCTTACAATGAGCTAGGAATTGTTCTAAGCCCTTTATATATAATCATCACAACAACCCTGTGTAATAGGTATTATTTTCATTTATATTTCCTAGATAAGGAAACTTAAATGAAAGACTGAGTGAACTGTCTGCGTAAGAGTCACAGCAACAGTTGACACATTTTTCACCTTAAATTTACAGCACTATGAACATGAGAAATAATGGAACAGAAGAGAATATATGGAAATCTATGCAAAGCATCACACATATTAGCTTTCTTGGATTTGTTACAAAAATCTTTATGTATTCATTTCAGCCTTCGCTGATTTAAACGGTAATTGCAATATCAAAAGAATTAAAGATAAAATGCTATATAGCAGGGACTACCCTGGTGGCGCAGTGGTTAAGAATCCACCTGCCAATGCAGGGAACACAGGTTTGATCCCTGGCCTGGGAAGATCCCACATGCCACGGAGCAACTAAACCAGTGTGCCACAACCACCGCGCCTGTGCTCTAGGGCCCACATGCCGCAACTACTGAGCCCACGCACTGCAATTACTGAAGTCTGAGCACCTAGAGCCCATACTCCGCAACAAAAGAAGCCCACACACCGCAAGGAACAGTAGCCTCCGCTGCCCACAACTAGAGAAAGCCTGCAGCGCAGCAACAAAGACCCAACGCAGCCAAAAAAAAAAAAGCTATAGCAACTTGCATTTATGGCCCTAAGCTAATGACCCATATTATCAATTTACAGTTGTCGAATACCACTTACATGTACTTATACATTCATCTTATTTTTAATCACTCCACTTTTTAAATGAAATATTTCAAAGGCACAGAATAAGAACAAAAGAGTATTATAATAAAGACTAATGAACCCACCACCCAAATTCAGCCTGTTTCATAACCATCTCATTCTAAGATTTTCCTTGGCTCTAGACTTCCTCTGCCTTAGTCCCGTATATCTCAAAGATGGAAAAGAAGATGTCGAGCAGAAGGGATTAAGTAGTGAGTGCATGAGAGAAGGAATAATGTAGGAAAAAAATTTTTGGAGGGAGAATATTCACTGATGTAAATAAAATAAATAAAGCCATCATTCTTACAGAATGTACTTTCTAAATTCCATATGTGACATGAGAAATGGCAGCAGAAATTTAACTGTTGTGGCCTCTCCCGTTGCGGAGCACAGGCTCCGGACGTACAGGCTCAGCGGCCATGGCTCACGGGCCCAGCCGCTCCGCGGCATGTGGGATCTTCCCAGACCGTGGCACGAACCCGTGTCCCCTGCATCGGCAGGCAGATTCTCAACCACTGTGCCACCAGGGAAGCCCCCAGCTGTCCTTTCTGATGGCTTTAAATTTTAGTCTAATTTTACTATCATGTCATATTAATTCCCTTGAAATGGTTGATTAAATGGAAAGTGCAATCCACTACTAGGGAGAAATCCTTCTGAATGAAATAAGCTAAATGTTTATGGTTTGGAATCAGACTTGGAGAAAGGTGATTTTAAATCAGGTCCCCAATAAAGGCAAAGGTCTTGAGGATTTTGAACACTGCATAGCAATATCATCATGTGGGATAACATAAAATTTTCAGGGCAAATAAAATGACAAAGCCCAAGGTAAGCTCTAATATTGTAAGAAAGAAGCTCAAGAACACAGAAATGCTTTAGGTCTGAATGGCTGTAGAATGACCAGTAACATAATTAATATCATTTCTTCCCTACAGGAAAACTTGCATGAAAAATATGCTTGGCAAGATAGAAATCATTAAATCTGTTTTACAGAGAGCAACCAAGGGACTTCCCTGGTGGTGCAGTGGTTAAGAATCCGGCTGCAAATGCAGGGGACACGGGTTCGATCCCTGATCCAGGAAGATCCCACATGCCGCGGAGCAACTAAGCCCGTGCTCCACAACTACTGAGCCTGCGCTCTAGAGCCCGTGAGCCACAACTACTGAGCGCGCATGCCACAAGTACTGAAGCCTGCACACCTAGAGCCTGTGATGCACAACAAGAGAAGCCTCTGCAAGGAGCCCACACACTGCAATGAAGAGTAGCCCCCGCTCGCCACAACTAGAGATAGCCCATGCACAGCAACAAAGACCCAACGCAGCCAAAAATAAATTAATTAATTTAAAAAAAAATTTTTTTAAAGCGATCAAGTGACTCCAAAGATTTGTTTCTTCCAAAGGTGGGTCTTTGTAGGGTTTGGCTAAAAAGTTTGTTATAGCACTTTGATTTCTTTGGAGGAAAGGTAGTGTTTAGTGAAAAACAGGGCAGTTAAGAAATTTTACAATAAAAAATGGAGGGCTTCCCTGGTGGCGCAGTGGTTGGGAGTCCGCCTGCCGATGCGGGGGGCACGGGTTCATGCCCCGGTCTGGGAGGATCCCACGTGCCGCGGAGCGGCTGGACCCGTGGGCCGTGGCCGCTGGGCCTGCGCGTCTGGGGCCTGTGCTTTGCAGCGGGGGAGGCCACAACAGTGAGAGGCCCGCATATCACAAAAAAAAAAAAAAAAAAAAAAAAAAAAGGAATGCTTTTATCTTAAAAAAAAGACTCCTGAAAGATACTTGTGAAAATCAAAGAAGCCCTCTTAGATTTTATGACTAAAAAAACGGTGTTCCTCAAATTTCTATTAACTGCAGAAAAAAAGCAGAATTTCAAAGAGAAACATTTTATATGTTTGATCAAATCTAATTGCATGTAGTTGTTCTTTTTAGATCTAAATACAAAGGTTACTATTGGGTCTTTTTTTTTTTTTTTTGCAACAACTTTTACAAATATAAAGATTCTGATGCCCATCAAACCACTGTTTCTGTGGACAGACAGACAGATACCCCGATAAACAACCTATAAGGCACACTGGCTAAACTGAAGAAAGAGGAAGGGTGATTAAGCAACTCAAGGCTCTAGCAGTGACCCCAGGAGAAAAAAATCACCATCCTGGCACACTTGTCACACATTAGTAGCACACCAGTGTGACAGACACAACTGCTGGAAAGCTCTGCTTGGGGCATTCTGATTCAATAGTCTGCTTTAAGGGAATATAGCTGATATTTCAAAAATAGAAGTAAAAAATGAGAGATGTCCTAAATGCTATTTAATAAACTGAAATGTATAAAAATGACCTTTTATCTAAAAGTCTGTGATTTTTATGTTCTACAAATAGGGTCTCATTTAAATATGTTAATATAAAGCCTTTTAAGGATCCTTTTTAAATGTAAAAACTGAATAAATGTATATCTACAACACCCCCAAATATAATTAACTATTATATTCTAATAAGTGGATATCAATTTAATTTCACTTCTGAGGCAGTTCATTCAATTTTCTAATGTTTAAGGTTTTTTTGCAAGTATTTTTATAGCTTTCTATTTTCAAGCAATGTCCACATGGTTCTTTCTGATAAGCAGGTGGGAAAATGTCAGCTATGCTAATAAATTTACCAGGAACCTGCATTTTCTTGAGGTTTTCTTTTGGTCCAGCTGATAACAAAAACAGATTGCCAGTTAACTGGTTTCCTAAGCAAAACTAATAAGGTAAGTAACAAACTTAAAGAGATCCAACATATAAACAATTTTGGCAATTGTCAGTAATTTCAGTGAACAGACCTTAAATATATATCTTTTTCACACAGCAAAAGAAACTATATCAAGAGAGCATAAAGTAACTTTATGAAAGTTTTAAATGCATATTTCACTTTGAATGATTATTTTAGGAATTACCATTATGAAGTCTAAAATAATCTAATTCATATTAAGGCCTTAAGCCACTGAGCTTTATGTATGAGCCTCTTAGTCAAAAGGTCATTAATAACTCTAGTTAATAATACGCAAGCTTAAGTGACTGGGGTAAAGTATGACAACTTTAACTTACTCTGACATGCATCAAAAATATAAGTGAGCTAGAATGGTAGATGGGTAAGTATCTGATAAAGCAACATTTAAAACAAATATATCAAAATATTAGTTTTAGAATTGAGGTGGTGATTTTATGATGTTCATTATACAATTCTTTCAACTTCTGTATGTTTGAACTTTTTCAGAGTTATCGATAAAAAGCAATTAATTTCCTCTCCCTCCCCAGCCTGCTAAAAAGTAAGCACTTGGTCCACACTGTTCTTCATTTACATATGTGAAAAGACACATATCTACCAAAGGTTACTTAATGTTTCTTCATTTAAGAATCCATGTTTTGCTCTAGAATGGATACTACTTTCTTCACATTTTACTGGAAACTTAAGAAACTAAAAAGCAATATGATTAAATCATACAATTAGTACTTCATTAAAACAGAATATAATTTTGGAGCAGGCTAAATTATAGTTCATCTCTATAATATTTTGTATTAGATTTTATGGTTGTTACCTCAAGATCCATTCTCTCTCCCTCATTATGTAGTGGTGATAGAATTGGAATTATCCTGATCCTTAACCCCACAGGTATGCCCTGATTGGTGGGGTTTAACTCAAACAAGATGATCACATCTATTTTGCACAGCGATTGGTTCAGGGGTTTCTCAAAGTGTGACACTCAAAACTTTTGCTGGAAAGTATGGGGTACAGTTTCTTATTCTGGATATTACCATATGTGGGTATAAAGCTCACCCGTAAGCCATTTTAACACAATAAGGAAAACCTCCTGAAGATAAAAATGACAAGGAGGGCTGAGCCTTAAGAATCATGGTTAAATACAACAAAATAGAGCTCAAACCAAACTTTTCCTGAAGCTCACCCTACTTCTGGACTTTTCAGGTATGTAAGCCAATAAATCCCCTTTATTATTTAAGCCATATTATTTATGCCATTAACAAATCCAGAATTGGGTTGTCTGCAATAAAAACATCTTACCTAATAAATATTTTTTAAAATATGGCTAAGTAAATAAACACCATGATATAAACAACATAATCTATGAAATGCTTAAAACAATGATTCCAAATGATGATTATGGAAAAAAAAATCAGTTTGGGAGTTTTGTAAACATATAGATTAAGAGAAGCAATTTCTGACCTACTGAATTCTAAATGTCTGGGAATGGAGCTTGAAAATCAGTATACTTTGAGAGCTAAACAAGTGGTGATTCTGACATAACCAGCATGAGATAAACTACACTTGAAACTCACTGGTTTGAACCATCTTTGAAAATTAACTATTTTTTTAAAACACAAATTCAAAATTCTATTTATATGCCAATTATAAAATGTTTTTTACCCTATTTCTTTAAAATCTCTAATATTTTATGAGTTGACACTCATTACAGAATTTACTTAGTATAACTTTACATTTTAAAAAAAGAGATGTTTTTTTCAACTACCACAATGGTGAATGTGGTAAATGACCAAGACTGATAAACTTATCTACAAATAGTCTCTACATTTCCAGAGCGAATATATTTAAAAACAAAAATAGAGGAAAACTGTCAAGGGTTCTTTAATTTCTTTCAATTCTGCTATCAGTTTCACTTCACATTATTTCTGTGATAGTTTCAGCTGGTCAGTTCCCTGTCTGCAGAGGTTGGTTCACTTTGAACTCAAATCCCTGTCTTGGTTAACCTAGCTCTCAAACAGAAAATATGATTTAAAGTTTGGTAATGCATGATGAGGAACTAAATAAAATGTTTGGGATCTGAGAAAATTCCACACATATGACCCCTATGACTGAAAACTATTTGTTCTAAAGAATGAAGAAAAACCAAAGATTTGGGACCAACAAAATAATTCTTTTAAAACTTAAAGTACCAATATTATGAGGAGATATGGCAATAAATAAGGGAAATATGGAGAAAATTAGAAAATTCTCTAAACTTTTTTAAAATCAGGTAACAGATTGTTATAGCCCCAAAGCTATGTTCTTTAATATAACACATATAAATGTGTATAGAGGATATTTTATTTAGAGCAGTGATTCTAGTGTTCAACTACCTAGACTGTTGATTAACGACCTTTGGCATATACCTTCACCAGTTTTTGTCCCTGCAACCTTTGGGAACTCTAATCACAGAAAGGATGAGGTAGAGATGGACTGTGTTCAGGATCCGTAAAATATTCTGTTACCTGAATATTTTCAATCTGTTGATTGAAAAATCATAAAAGCTGTGGTCAGCAGGAAATAAGTGAATTATGTATTTGTGTAAGTCACAGCAGAAAGTGGACATTTTAATTAGAAATACCTTCACCTACGTCTACTGTACTCTAACATACTATTTAAAAAGGTTGAACAATTAACTATGGTAATGCTAAAAGATTGAAGAGTAAACATGAAATGTTTACTGTATAGCTCTAAGCAGCATGTCATTGCGTGTTATGTTGCAGCAAAACTGAGATAAATATGTTAAGTTGCTTTGAACAAGTGTTTGAGAGAAAAGTGTGGTTAAGCAGTGGACAACATTAAAAAATATTGTGACAATGAGAAAAGAGGAGGCAGGGGTCCTGGTGTGTTTAAATTCATGAATTAGCCTCATTTTAAAAGAGAAGTTGTAATAGGCATGCCTAAGAGTCCATTCTTGTTTATTTGTTTCTTTATCTATGTTTTTAAGGCTGGTTATAACTTACCCCTATCCTGCCACAGGAAGGACACTTCCTTAGACAGGAAGATAGCAGATTTTAAAAAGCTGTGTTTCAAGCCATAGGCTTTTTAACGCTCTGTACAACCAGATAATTTGCTTAGAGGGTTTTGGGTTTTTTTTTTTTTTTTTTTAAGAATTTAACCAGTTAACACCTACTTAATATACTAGATATGTAGATGAAGGTAGTAGAAAGCACCTTATATGAAATATAAAAGCATCTAGTCTATCATTAACATCTTGCAAAATTTTTCTCTAGCTTTTTAAAAAAATTTTCAAATCTACATTAGAGCTGAAAAAAAGTACAATACCCATATACCCCTTAGTTATAGTCACTAATTACTATTTTGCCACATTTGCTTTTGTTTCTCCTATTTGCGTATTTTCTGAAACATTTGAATGTAAGTTGCAGATATGACATTCCACTACTATATATTTCAGCATGCATCTCCTAAAAGTAACCAAATGTCCTTACAACACCTAAATTAATAGTAATTTCACAGCATCATTAAACATGTACTTCCTATTCAAACTTTCCTAAATGGGCCCAAAATGTTTTATTATTATCCACAATTGAACCAAGGTTCATGGTTACATTTGGTTATTATATCTCTTTAGCCTTTTTAAATCTAAAGTAGTACTTTTGCCATTTTTATCCCATGATATTGTTGATATTTTAAGAGTCAAAGCTGACATGGAGCAACTAGGCCTGTGAGCCACAATTACTGAGCCTGCGCGTCTGGAGCTCATGTTCCGCAACAAGAGAGGCCATGACAGCGAAAGGCCCACGCACCGCGATGAAGAGTGGTCCCCGCTCGCCGCAACTAGAGAAAGTTCTCGCATAGAAACGAAGCCCCAACACAGCCAAAAATAAATAAATAAATAAATAAATAAATAAATAAATAAGGAAGCTTTCATTTAAGAAAAAAAAAAAGGGTCAAAGCTGAAATAGAGAAATTTCCCATTCAAATGAAAACAAGTACTGTTTTTATTCCTTTTTTTCAAATCAAACAGGTAACAGAGTAAAACTAATATAATGTATATTTAATGGTTGGTTGGGTCAAGGGAGTAAAAATAGAAGACATGGGCACAGAAATTTAAATACCTGAAGCCAAAGACTCAGAATATTTATAGGAATACAGCATTTTATATATTACCCTTGTAAATATTTATTCTATTATTTATATGTATTTGGTAAAAGATAAACATAATAAATATTAGCAATTACGATTTTTTGCCTCGTATTAATAGATTAACGTGTTTAACATTTCACTCCTATGAGGTCCAAAGAACTCTCTCTATATAACATCACTTTAAACACACAAAACCCTTTCAGCCTGTCATTTGTCTCTTTGTAAAAATATTCTATAAAGTAGGTACATGACTAAATTCTGGGAAAAGCATAGTGTTCATCACAAAGAACTCTCTAAGAAAGAGAAGACCTGTCATAAAAGAAAGCATAAAACAACCACTCATTAAGCTTTATCTTGCTCACTGAGAGAGTGCTCATAGCTGGAAAACTGTGTAACTGAAGAAAATGTGATTCACCTTCTGGAGAGGTGGAACTGTCATATTTTAATACCTTTATATTCCATGTCATGGGGGTTATCATCTCAGTGAAAGATTTATTTCTATTTTTGTTTCTTGGTTTTGTTTTTTGTTTCTAATACCACAAACTTAAACTCCAAATAGGTACTCTTGTGCACTGTAAAGCAGCTTCTGTCTCACTTTTTCCTTATAAGGAAAAGGATATATGGTAATGTATCCCATTTACTAAGGATAAACACTGTTATGCCAGGCTGAGTTAACACCTGACAAACCCTTTTGGGGGGGGCGGTAGTACTGTCTTGGGAAACCAAGACTTTCGAAGAATTAGTTACAAAAAGCCTTTCTAGATCTATGCAAACATCATTTCATCACTTTGTCTACTACCCATCACTTTTATTTCTCTAGATTGTCTTCTCCCAGCTTGACGACGACTATGATCTAGGCCTGTTATTTCCATCCTCTGGATACTTATCACCACTTCTTTCTCTTAGCCAGATTTTCTCCAGACTGACGGACTAATAATAAGCCCTCTCTTTTGGCCTGGTGCTTTACCTGATTATTGTCCTCACAGGTGTTTTTTTTTTCTGTGGTACGCGGGCCTCTCACTGTTGTGGCCTCTCCCATTGCGGAGCACAGGCTCTGGACGCGCAGGCTCAGCGGCCATGGCTCATGGGCCCAGCCGCTCTGCGGCATGTGGGATCCTCCCGGACCGGGGCACAAACCTGTGTCCCCTGCATCGGCAGGTGGACTCTCAACCACTGCGCCACCAGGGAAGCCCCCGGTCACAGGTGGTTTGATCTAAGCACAGCCTGGCCTCAACAACACTAGAAGATTAGACAGACTAGTGGCTTACCTGTCAAGGATCACATGGCTAGCCAGGGATAGAAACCAGATTTCATTCCTAGTGCCTTAATTGTAAGACTAATCACAGCAAGATATGTGCTAGAATTATTTTTCCAAAATGGGTGGTGCTTATGTTACTCATTTATCTTTTTCTGGACCCTCTGTACAGAGTGTTAGTAAGCCAAAGTTGGGGAGTTCAGTCCTTAGCTGTCAAAATTTCTCATGTACCTTTCTTAGCATCAGATGACCATATACATGGCTCTTATATATTAACCTCATGGATAAAACATGCTTTTATGTGGCCTGTTTAAAGGATCCATGCAGAGCTGATTTTGCCAAAAAGCATCTTTATCAACTTATTAGACTATTAGAGTATTAGAACTTGATAGGGGGACTTCCCTGGAGGTCCAGTGGTTAAGAATTCGCCTCTCACTGCAGGGGGTATGGGTTGGGGAACTAAGATTCTGCATGTTGTGCAGCTCAGTGAAAAAAAAAACCAAAAACAAACAAAAAGATAAATCAAAGACAGCCCATGTAAAGATAATATCAATAATACTTTATAAATTTCAAATTAGTAACTCATACTATAAAATTAATTTCCTTCCTCAACTATTTCAATGAGGTGGTCTGGCCTGGATGTGATTAATACAGTAGAAAAAAAATAGGAAAAATATTTTAATCGAAAAAAAAAACATAAAGAGAGTAACAATCATTTCTATTCATACTCCTCAGAATTGATCAATGTTAACATCTTGGAATACATGCAGTCAGATTTTTTTTTAAGAAAAATAATTGTTTCTGTAAAATTATATATGTTTGCCTTAAGTAACCTGGGCAGTGCTAAAAATATAAAAATGAAAATTAAACATTAAATATTAGCTAAAATTAATAGGAAAAGAAAGTACAGTGAATGCCAAGTGTTTCTTCAATATAAGAGAGGTAATTTCCTTAAAAAAAAAAACCTCTAAATTTAAGGGATAACAAAAAAACATTAAGATGTTAGAAGTCTGCATTTTTATTACATGCTTTAAATGTATGTGGTATTGACTGACTATCTTGCTGGGATATGAGTGCATTTATACCTGCTTTCATATCCCCTCTCCCTCCACTTCCAGATTTTTGTTAGCTATGTTATTTTCACACTGTCAAAGTTTATTTTAAAAAAACTCTCTCACTTGTAATCATTATTCCCATATTTGTTTAGTATTTGTTCTGTATTTAAACAGATTCAACATTTGCCACCCATCTTTTCAAATAGCACCCACATTTCATAGTTCTTTATTTTGACTTGTTTTAAGCTGAATTTCACTATCCAGTAATTTTTTCAAGATTATGAGACTAGTATCCTAGCAATCTTTTCACACTGGAAAATGACAACCTATTTCTTCAAAATATCTGGATGACACATTGTTTGGCTATAATATTTTTGGGTCAGCCAAACTCAGAATGTTGTAGACTGGTACTAAGATAACTTCCTGTGGTGATGGAAACGTTCTCCATCTGCACTGTCTAATATGTTAGCTAGTAGCTACTGTGCAAAATGAGGCTATGACCACATTGGCTGGCTAGTGGCTATCATATTGGAGAGTGCAGCATAGCCATTGCTCTGTTGATTTCTGGCATTGAATATGCTGCAAGAAATCTGGAGGACAAGTCTTAATCTTCCCATACAACTTTGTAGGTAATTTGCTCTAAGTGTTTGAGGAGCATTCTGCGTCAAATTTTCCTAGAACACAAGGTTTTCTTTTAATTTGCATCTTTGAATCTTCATTAATTTCAAGGACCTCTTCTTATTTTTGAATATATCTTCTTTCTATTTGTTGTGGGATACCAATTATTCTTAGTGTTAGATTATCTGCCTGTCATCCATAAGCATTAGCTAATATACTTGTTTTTCATTCTTAACCTCTATATTCATTGTGATTATTATCTCAAGCTTTTCTTCTATGCCAATATTCCAATTTTCAGCATTGTCCATTGAATAGGCTATTATTTTGTGGTTTCTGCAATGGTGTATTGTGCTTCAATTTATTCTCTTAGGGGTACAATCCCCTCCTTCTTACCTCAGTGTACTTTTAAATTATCTTATCTTTTGATTTCTTAATTTTACTAAATTCACGTTTAGTTGTTTTATAATATGAAGTAATTGTAATTCCTCTTTTATCCTTGAATTACCTTTCTTCTTGGTTGGGATGTTTCTGAATAGTATTTCTTTCTCTTTTCTCTGCTATAATAATAGAAACCAAGTTGTTGTGTCACTTCTCATTATGCTCATGGCTAGATGACTGTGTCTAGATATTCTAAATGCTCTAATGATATGAGTTACTTATTAACTCTCTTTCCATCATATTTAAAATCTATTTTCTGTGCCCTCCAAGCTCAAGTTTATTCCCATTTTTCTATGGCATGGGGAAAAGAAGAACCTGGCTAAACAGAGGCACTCTTTATTCTTCTGAGATTCTGTTAAATATTTTGTATTACCTAACTGGGGGGATACATGCCAAAACCTGGGTTTTAGGATTCAGATCATTTCCCAAATACAGTGTGTTGTCCCAGGGCCTTCACTTTAATTAAGATTCAGATGTTCACTTTCTAATCTCCTTCACTGGGTTTTTCCTCTTAGAAGTTTCTACAACTTCTCGGTCAGACATACTCATTTTCCTTCTCTCCACGTTTGGGATATGACTGAATCTTCCAGGGGTTTTGCTGACTTACCTATATATACAGCGTGGTGACATAGGAGAGAGGGAGACAGTTGAAGTTAGAAGCCAAGCCCTGCTAGACCTCTCTGCTCTTAAATAGTTTATTTCTTTCCTTAGCTGTCACTTTTAAAGTTTATTGCATTAGGGTAAGATCCTTTTCCTCTCAGGCTGCTTTTAGTGGGAAAGTATTTGCCTTTAAAAAAAAATTTACTATTTTGTTAGACGGTTGAGGTAGGAAATTATGGGATCAGTTTCAGTCCACCTCTGGGGCAGCATTTAAACAAATGAATCTTTACACCTGAAATTTATGTAATATTGTACATCAACTATACTTCAATAAAAAAAGGTACTTTGAACCTACCTGTTCTTATTGCATAATAATATTAAATTCTCATGTACATTGCTGCCACCTAAGATTCATTCAACAATTATTTTTTGATCACCTGTTACATGCCAGGCACAAGGCATACAGCAGTATGTAAGACAAACCAGGTTCTAATATATTACATGTGGGTGTGAGTTGATTTTTAAAGTGAAGGTAATTTCAGATACTAATAAGAGCTACAAATAATATGAAACACAAGGATGAAATAGAGAGTTACGGCATTAGGCTCCTACTTTACAAAGGTGGTCAGGGAAAATCTCTATGAGTTGGTGACTTTTAAGTTGAGATATAAATGATGAGAAGGAACCAGCCATGGGAAGATCAAGGAGCATAGCATTCCAAATGCAGGGAAGAGCAAGAACAAGAGCAAAAGCCTGTAGGAATGAATGAGCTTGGTTCTAGAAACAAAAATAAAGTTGGCGTTGTTAGAGCATGACGTGAAGGGGAGTGTGGTTTACGATGCAGTCAGATAAGTAGGCAGGAGCCAGACAACTCAAAGACTTTAAGGCCAGAGAAGGAGGGTGGCATTTTTGCTAGGTTGACCAAGTTTTCTACATTGCTGTTTTCCAATAATTATTTCGAAGCGCTGATTCTTACTTCCATTCTAGCAATGGTTACCTCAAGTTATTTTAATGTATGTACATTAAAAAATTATAATGGTAATCATATAAATTCATATGGTATAAAAACTGAAGTTTCCCTTTCTCTTTTGCACCAAGCCCTTTATGCTCCCCAGAGGGAGCTTTGATAGGTATCACAGCAGGCATCCCAATCTACTTAAACACATATACACACACATATACTTTTTAACTTACACAAATGGAATTATCACTACATTCTATAATTTTTCTCATTATTATGTCTTGCAGATCTTTCTTTATTCTTTCTTAAAGATACAGACTTTTCCAAATATGGATCTACTATGGTTTAGCCATTCTCCTAATAATGAGTAGTTATTCATGTTTTTAAGTAATAATGTTAGATTTATGCACCCATCTTAAGAAGTTACATAAAGAACACACACCAAAGCTACAATAGATGAAAGGAAATAATAAAAGAACAGGAATAAAATGGGAAAAAAAGTTGCTTACTGTTTAAATTTGCAATTGTTTACTAGTACTGTCCTGGCCAGTGGTATTAGAAATATTGGCTACTGCAAGCACCATTGCTTTCTCCTTTCTTGAACACCCTACAGATGTCTAACATACCACCCAATTCTGAACTGAAACTTATCATTAGTTATTAAACTTTTATATAGTAACTTTAGAATAGGAAATCAGTACTTAATATACTTCAACATTTTAAGCCTGACAAAGTAAAACTTAAAACATGGTTTACAAATAGACATCACACCCTTAAAGGAAATAACAGAAACAATTAGTAATCTCTCTGTGCGCTCTTCATAGAGATTTCAAAATAAATCTAAGGTTATACATAGGATGTGGGTTTTTCGCTGGGAGTAGTATTACAGAAGGTTTGTGGTATTAGAAGGGTCATGACACAATGCAGGTTGCTTAGTCTCAAATGCAAGTGTAAAGCTTACATTAAAAAAATATTTTAAATTACACCCACAGATGAGAAAATGTAATGAAAAGAGAGATTATGCTACAGAAAGATATATACAAGCTCTCTCTCTCCTTTGTAAAAGTTAAACTATTTTAGAGACCATTAAAAGGCATTATCTTGACTATTTTAAAGGTTAAATAATGCTTTTTTTCAAGGCTATATTATGAAACTATGTTCAACGGTCACAGAGGCAACCATATTAACTTGCAGCAGCAGGAGCACAATTTCTAAGTTCTAATTTGATATTTTCAATTAAAGCAAACTATATTAAGCAAATTATAACTGCATATGAGATGATGATAGTAGCAGAAAACACAGTGATTTGAGTAAGTCTGTGACAGTCGATAAGCAATCACTGTGATTAATCAACATAATCTTACTGAAACATCAATAGCAATCACTAAGCTTTAGTAAGTTTTTACTGATTTGTACTTTGCCTTAAGAAAAATTAATCAGAATAGTAAGTGTGGTAAATGATAGCCTCTCCATGACTTCAAGGTGACTCATTTGAAACATCTAAAACCAAATCATACTCATATCATGTACTATTGGTAAGTTTCTAAAACAGTTTCCTGTAATTTCAAGTCACAGACAAAAAGGTTTGACTATTCTTTACGTTTTAGTAACTAGACAAAAGGTACATATAAATATTTTTAAGAAATAATAAGGTAAGTTGAAAAGTATGGAAGGGAGGAAATAAATCAAAATTTTTTCTCACTACTAAGACTGATTTAATTCCATTTCAGAAGAGAAATACATCCCACACATCGTTAAAGTGATGTTTCTTACAGGATCAGCTAAATACACACATGAAAAATCAGCATTTGCACAAGGTCCAAAAACTAGAAAATATTTCTTATAAATCAGTTTAATTAAAAATATCACATTTTGTGACCAATACTTAAAATTCTATCTAATTCCAGGGGTTCCTAAAAACCGTGGAATTATATAAACTATTTTTTAATTAAAAAAATTTGGGGCTTCCCTGGTGGCGCAGTGGTTGAGAATCCGCCTGCCGATGCAGGGGACACGGGTTCGTGCCCCGGTCCGGGAAGATCCCACATGCCGCGGAGCGGCTGGGCCCGTGAGCCATGGCTGCTGAGCCTGTGCGTCTGGAGCCTATGCTCCTCAATGGGAAAGGCCACAACAGTGAGAGGCCCGCATACCACAAAAAAAAAAAAAAAAAATTTGTTGTTGTTTTTTTTTTTTGGCCACGCCACACAGTTTGTGGGATCTTAGTTCCTCCACCAGGGATTGAACCCAGGTCCCTGGCAGTGAAAGTGTGGAGTCCTAGCCACTGAACTGCCAGGAAATTCCCATAAAATATTTTTTATAACAGACTTTCCTCAAAGAGTTTTAGATATACAGAAAAATTGAGAGGATAAGAGTACTATATACTCCCTTGCACTGTTTCCCCTGTTATTAATACCTTCCATGTTGTTACAATTAATGAACTAATATCAATACATTGTTACTAACTAAAGTCGAAAGTTTATTCAGATTTTCGTAGGGTTTTTTTTTTTTTAAACCAATGTCTGTTCTAGGATCCTATGCAGGGTACCACATTACATTTAGTTGTCATGTCTCCTTAGGTTCCTCTTGGCTGGGACGGTTTCTCAGACTTTCTATGTTTTTGATGACCTTGACAGCTTAGAGGAGTACTGGTCAGGTGTTTTGCCAGATTCCCTACTATCGAAATTTGTCTGATATTCTTCTCATAGTAAGAATGTGATTATGGGCTACTGGAAGACCACAGAGGTAAAGTGCCATTTCATCACATCCTATCAAGAGTATATTACTAGCAATGTGATTTACAACTGTTGATGCCGATTTGATCATCTGGGTGAGGTAGAGTTTGTCAGGTTTCTCAAAAAAGTTACTTTTTTTCCTTACCCTTTCCATAGTGGACCCCTTGGAAGGAAGTCACTGTGCACAGGCTACACTTAAAGACTAGGAAGTTATGCTTCCCTTCTGAAGGGAGAGTATCTACAAAAGTTATTTGGAATTCTTCTGCATAGAGATTTATCTCTTCTTCCTCATTTATTAATTTATTCAATCATTATTGATATCAGTATGGATCCATGGATATTTATTTTATACCTTGAATTATAATCCACTACTATGTTAATTATTTTTTCCTATTTTAAATATTGTTCCACCTTTGGCCACTGGGACCTTTTTCAGTTGGCTTCTCTCTGTCCCTTTAACATATTCCTGTTAATGTAGGGTTTTGTTTTGTTTTGTTTTGTAACACTTCCTTACTTTTTGACACTGCAAGATACTCCAGGCTCATCTTGTATATTTCCTTTTCTAGTCCTGCAATCAGCTATTTCTCTCAGGAACCTTGGTTTCTGTTATTGGAGAATGGTATCAGAAACCAAGATCTGTGATAAGTTTAGTACATAAACTAATTTTTATTTTTACTTAAAAAATTTTTTGGCTACGCCACATGGCTTGAGGGATCTTAGTTCCCCTACCAGGGACTGAACCTGGGCCATAGCAGTGAAAGTGCCAAGTCCCCACCACTGGACCACCAGGGAATTCTCTAAACTAATTTTAATAACACCAAGATGATCACTGGTAGCATGGTACTTTAAGGGTCTAACCTATGTTCACTAATTCTTTAGATACTATTATGAGCTGGTCTTGGGTAAGTGAATGATATCCTTCATTCCTAGAGATAGCAAATTTTAAAACTTCTAGATACTTAATCTCTTTATATTTAACTGCATACTAAAGCTGGAGATCAGAGAATCATCTCTGAGCACTTCAGTAAAAAAAAAAAAAAAAAAAAAGAAAGAAAAAAAGAAAAAAAAATTTTAACAGTTTTTAATACCTAATGACCAGATAGCAAGCTGAGTAAAATATTCTGTATACCTAACTCCCTTTGTTGAGAATCAGCATTAAGACTAGATAAGATTATAGAAGTTATTTTTCTAATTTAAAAATGCTTAAAATTTTGAGAAAAATCATTAAAGAAAAATGAAAAATATTTTAATGTTTAAATAAGTTGCTCAAAACAGAAACCACTGTACTTAAAGGGGGATAAAAAAGTCCTCCAAAAAGAAGTTTATTAGTCAAGAGGTGGCATATAAACTACCACCTGCTGTGAAACTATTAACAAATGAGCTCAGGAAATCAGAAAGCACAAACTGATCACAAAGCTTCATGGTAAACTCCATCTTTTAGTAATGTCATTGTAATTTTACATTATTAAAATTTTTTTTTGTTAAATGGTAAAGATTTTTATCACTTCCTCTCTATCTCTGTCAAAACTGCATACTGAGCTGGGCACACTGATTTAAATCTAACTCCCTCATTTTATGTCAGAACAGAATTTTGAGTGGGTGTTTCTTAAGCCAAGAGCGGTTGGGGTATTGCCCATCTGAGGCATCCCTAGAGGTTAACTATTGGGCAAAGTAATGAAAATGGGTAAATGTTACTGGGTACCAGGAAAAGAACACAAAGTTGGATTTGTGTAGAACTAAACTGTTTTAAACTTAAAACTTTTCATTATTTATAACAAAGCAGCATTAACTTTATAGATGTGCTCAGCCCACAGAAGCTTTTAATATGGTTATGACAAATTCATAGGTTTCTTTATAAAAATCAAAACACAGGGGCTTCCCTGGTGGTGCAGTGGTTGAGAGTCTGCCTGCCGATGCAGGGGACACGGGTTCATGCCCCGGTCCGGGAAGATCCCACATGCCACAGAGCGGCTAGGCCCGTGAGCCATGGCCGCTGGGCCTGCGTGTCCAGAGCCTGTGCTCCACAACGGGGGAGAGGCCACAACAGTGAGAGGCCCGTATACCGCAAAAAAAAAAAATCAAAACACAAACTCAATTGCAAGTTAAATATCACAAGGCGTGGGTTCAATTTTCATCTATTTTCCTCAACTAACTGAGCAAAAATTAACTTTTCTGTGTTTTGTTCCACCACTTGGAAAGTGGAGAAAGTGTGATTTAGCATTAACGTAAAAATAAAGTCCTCAACTAATAAATAACATTTGGATCAATAGAATAAAGGTGGAAATTCCACTAAGAGGAGGAAACAATTTTTAACCACCATTTCCTCCCATCTAAATACTATGAATTCCTACAAGCATTTTTTTTCTGAATCAAATTCAAATGAATCCTTTTAATAGGTTTAAATGTCATTTAACTGATGACTCGTATGCTCAAAACCCTCCCATGACTTTCTACCTTACTCAGAGAAGGGCCAAAGTTCTTAGGCCCTATGTAATCTGCCCTATTTATTTACCTCTCATACTTCCTCTAACTTCCTCTCTTACTCCACTCAGGGTCTCAGAGATGCCCCTGGCTTTAGGCCCTTTGTCCTACTATTCCCTTAGCAGCATATTTCTATCACAAATCTGCATGAATCTTTGTTTAAATATCCCCTTCTAGTGAGCCTTGCCTGACCACATTATTTAAAATAGCAATGGTACCCTACGCTCAACACCTCAACCCTCTCCTTTTCCTACATTTTTCTCTCCATTGTATTCATCATCTTCTAAATTACACACTATACGATTCATTTAATTTGTTCATCCTACTTCTTCCTCTGCCATTAAGCTTGATGAGGAAAGGGACTTTTCGTGTGTTTTGTTCACTAATTCTTATAAAGTGTGTAGAGTAGTGACTAGCACATAGTAGGTACCCCGTAAGTATCTGTTGAATTGAAACTGATACCCCACTTAAATTAATAATTTAATCTGTTCTTCACATCTAGGCTTTTAAATGAGAATGATTAAAATAATGTGAGATGGTATAAGAGAGAACTATAACAGAGGGGGTTAAACAGCAGAGACACAACAAAATTGGCTGGATTGGCATCATCAGGGAAGGCTGATCACAGCATGTCAAACTTAATCTGACCTTTGAAATGATAAGCAAGATCAAAGGAGGAGAGAAGAAAAACAGAGTGAATCTCAATGACATATTTAAAGAGTTCTTAACTAGTTTTTTATGGCTCAAGCACAGGTATATACTGGGAAAAGCGGGAAATGAAGCTAGAAAGGGAGGCAAGAATCAGAGCAGGAAGGGGCTCATGAGTACAGCCAGAATTTGAACTGTGTCCCGAAAGCCATGGGAAGCTAATGAAAGATTTAAGTGAGGAAAAGGGAACCAGTAGTAACAAAGTAATAGGAGGTAGTTGATCTACCAAGAAATCCATATAACTAAAATGACAGTACTTGTAATACTAAAGAAAAAAAATTTCATTTTAATCCTGGAAAGAATTTAAGTTAGAGTGAGTTCTTAAACATAAAACAAAATCTCATTTAAAAATCTTCTTGGGCTTCCCTGGTGGCGCAGTGGTTGAGAATCCGCCTGCCGATGCAGGGGACACGGGTTCGTGCCCCGGTCCGGGAAGATCCCACATGCCTCGGAGCGGCTGGGCCCGTGAGCCATGGCCACTGAGCCTGCGCGTCCAGAGCCTGTGCTCCGCAACGGGAGAGGCCACAGCAGTGAGAGGCCCACGTACCACCAAAAAAAAAAAAAAAAAAAAAAAAAAAAAATCTTCTTTATGCTTCAGTTTCCTCCACTATAAAATGGGGATATTAACAATAATGTCATATGTAAAGATTAAATAAGTGAATATATTTAAATGGCTAATAGTACTACCTGGCATGTTTTAAGTATTCAATGATGCTAGCTATTAATACTTTAATTATTAGTATTCTGGAAGAAATAAAGTTACAGATAATATGGTAAAACATGGTAAATACATAAAAAATGAAGAGTAAGTTAAACAGGGTTTACATTGGACAGAAACAAGTTCAATAAAAAAAAAAACCACCACAACAACAAATAAACAGCCAAAACAATTCTTAATTTGCAGCTATATCTAATTCTTGGAAAGGGATAAATTCATTATCTGGGGTGGGTAAACGCTATCCTGAAGGGAACTCAAAAGACTTTCTGCACTTTCCATTCCAGTTGTAAATTTTAGAAGCCCTTACAATGCTAAGTGTGATCTTTTTTTTTTTTTTTTTTTTTGCGGTACGCGGGCCTCTCACTGTTATGGCCTCTCCCGTTGCGGAGCACAGGCTTCGGACGCGCAGGCTCAGCCGCCATGGCTCATGGGCCCAGCCTCTCCGCGGCATGTGGGAGGGGCACGAACCCGTGGTCCCCTGCATTGGTAGGAGGACTCTCAACCACTGCGCCACTAGGGAAGCCCTGAGTGCGATCTTTTATAAAAGGTCATTGATAAGCTGATTTGCTGAAAACTAGTTAGGGAGGAAAGAACACTTGACACATGCTTTCTCATTTAATACCAACTCTAAAGCAGATAACTTTAGGATCCTTAGTTTTGAACAAGTAAATTCAATATCAGGTTAAATAACTTGTCAGACAAGACAGCTAATAAGTAGTTTGTCTTCAAAATCCATACTCTCAACCAATCAACAAACTCTCTAGCAATTATAAGAAAACAGAAAGATAAAAGTTGTGACCACACAGTTATTTAGGATTCTAAAATCCTCTTGTTCCCAATAATAATTAAATGTATTGACTCTATTCTGATCAGGGTATGTCATATTTATTTTTGCAGGCTACTTATAGATATTCCACTTAGCTTGAGCCATTCAATTAGCTTGCAAAGTATATATACAGGTAGGAAGAATTAAAATTCTCCTTTAAAAGATAACAACTGGCATCCTCTCACATGTAATTAAAGCCATTAACACCAATAAATGTACATAAATTTTCAGAGGTTTAAATTCTACTCAATGATATTGCAAAGAAGGGACACAGACTCAATCATTCCTTCTGTATAATGATAAATGCAGTTAGGCAGAGTCTGAATTCATTTTATCCTTCCTAGCCATTAGTGACCTAATGATTAAAAAAATGGAAATTGATGCATGTGTGAATACAGTGATAATCTCTGAATTTAAAAAATTTGAATACTCAAATTACATACATTAAAAATCATTTATTGTAAAAACAACAGATGAGCAAATTATTATATTAATTTTTTCAAATACAAATATTTGAATGATGGTTATATACTAAGCATTATATACCAACACTGAGAAATACAGCAACTGAATAAAATAGGCAAAAATTCCTCTCTTACAGAGCTTCCATTCTGTTGGGGGATGTGGACAACAACAACAAACATGTATAATTTATGGCAAGAAATAACTGTTTTGAAGAAATATAAAGCAGCATAAGAGTACAGTGATTTGGATATAAGTATTATTTTAGATAGAAATTTGGCCAAAGGAGCTTTATGTAAGAAAACAATAGAGATCTGAATGAAGTGAGATTATACAGTATTTAAAGTTCATAATGATAACTCTGAATTGTCAAATAATATTAAAATTATATACATGATATCATATTTTTAAATATTTCATGGCACCTTGGAGTTCAACCTCCTAATTCTATTATAGGGGTATGGTCTGCTCTAAATAAGTATTACAGTAGATAGTGACTAAAATCCATTAAGAAGTATAATTCTGTTTTAGAAGGAGGAAACCTCAGCAATAACTTTTACAAATAGTTCAGGAAAATGGCTAAAACCTGATAGCTGCTACACTTTAAAAAAGGTTAAATTCACTCTGAGACACTAATATAAAACAGCTCCTCCAAAGATGGTGGAAAAGGCATTATTATAAAGAACATTAAGTATATTACAGATGTAGTTATCTCAGATTAACATGGGGAGGGTGGTGATTATGAACTTTAAACCAGAACTGAAAGTTTCAAGTTGACTGAAGGATCTTTGAAAATAAATTTAATAAACTTCAACCTCATAAGTATATCTACTACAGAATGCTACAGTGTGTATAAAAATGATTATTTCTTCATCTAAATGAGACATTCACAAAAGTACAATTTTCATAACTACATTTAAAAAAGAAGGCTTTTATCAATAACTAATTACATAATCATGTAATTTATTAAATGAAGGGTTGAAAGAATTTGGTTTGTGGGAAAAAGTTTTATTCACAAGAGAGCAAGAGTAATTGGAAGAGTTGGTCTGAAGAGATCTGAAGTATAAAAATATTTGACTAAGTTGAGTTCTCCCCCTAGTGGAACTTGAAGATGATCTAAGATATTTCCATGAAAAAAAATAACCTAAAATGTATTACTCTTATAATTGAAAAGGAGTTTCAGGTTTTAACAAAAGATCTATTTATGGATCTTAACCTGCATATAATAAATAAATGAATGAATGAAGTTCGAATCATTAAGATGTTTACTGAAAACACATTTATCAAATATCTTAACAGCAAACTAGCCAAGGAGAACTCAGTAAGCAGAAATACCTAAAAAGCAGAGGACTAGGGGATACAGAAAAACACAGCAATTTTTTGAAGACATAATAGCATGTAGAATGATACAGAATTTTAAAAGAATATAAAAACTTTGTAAAGAGAGGTGTGTGTGTGTGTGTGTGTGTGTGTGTGTGTGTAGGAGGTGGGGAGAGAGGATGGGGTGGTAATGGTCAAAGAAGAGACTAGAAGTGCAAGTTTGGACAATAATGAAAAGATAAGATTTTTACATTTTAGAAAGAAAATTCTGGTGGCTCTGTGGAAGAGCTCAGGCTGGAGAAAAAGAAACTGGACAGCAAGTTGTAACGTTCAGGTGGGGACGAAGGCAGATGAATGAAGGGAGTGGCAGGGGGGAATAGAAAGGCCATGAAAGATTTTTTTTTTAAGTTTCTGAAATGAGTAAAATTACCTTTGATTTAGTTTTAGATTTACTCACGACTTTTATCTTTTGAAGAAATTGAAGAGTCAGACATGGTACTTTAATCTGTATGAATTATTAAGAATTATCTGAAGGCAAATCTACATGAGTAGGTGAGCAGGTGAAATGCTGGTAGGAGTGTTAACTAGCAGAAGCACTTTGTAAAAATAATTTGGTACTGTCAAGTGAAGTTGAAAGTTTGCATACGTAGCCTTGATAAATACAGCATAATGTTAAGAAAAGCATAAGTGAAGTTCCTACTAAGCTGAATAATTCAATACGAGATGATACCACTGAACAAGACTTGAGATACAAAAGAATAAAAACATTTTGACTTGAATAGGAACGCATTTGATTTTAAACGTGTTGAATTTGAAGTTCCTGTACAAGTTCCAGGAGGAGCTCTCTACTGTCCATTAAACATACTGGTCTACTGATTAAAAGACACAATAAATGAAAAACAACAACGACAAATGACAAGTTACAAAGTGGGAGTAGCATCTGTAAAACGTAACATCAACTTCGAAAGAACTATGCGTACATAAGAAAAAGATAATCCTAAAGAAAAAACATACACAAAAGACTTTTAATAGGCACTTTATAAAAGATGAAATCCAAACTGCCAACCTCATTAGTAATCCAGCAAATACAAATTAAAACCATGATGAAATACCATTGCATACCCACCAGACTGGAACAAATTAAAGCATCTGACACCACCAAGTGTTGGGGAGGATGTGGAACAACAGGACTTTCATAGGCTGTGGTTGGCAGTTAAAGTGGTACAAACACTTTGGAAAATAAAACTGAAGATCTGCATGCTTTATGACCCAGCCATTCCACACCCTGGCATCATGTTACAGAAACGTATGCACACATAGTCAGTATAGTGTACAAGATTGCTTAAGATCTCAGCATTGTGTATAACAGTCCCAATCTGGAAATTTACAAATGACCGCTAATATCAGAGTGGATATGTATGCTGTGACATATTCATGAAATGGAACATGTTGCAACAATAAAAATCATGACTCATTAAAACAGTGCTGAACAAAGAAAGAAGAGACACAAATGAAAATATTCAGCATGACTCTATATGAAATTCAGAAATAGGGAAAACTAAACTGTGTGGATGAGAGATGCATACAAAGATAACACCACTAAAAGGAAAAGCAGAGGAGTGACTGCTATAAAATTCGGGATAAGGGAAAAGGGTGTGATAAGGGAAAAGACTTCTGGAATATAGGCAATATTCTGTATCTTGACCCAAGTAGTGGTTACATGGATACTGTTTTTATACATATTATAATGTAGCTTTGTTTTATGAACTTCTCTGTTTATTGTCTTCATAATTTTTTTTAAAGGTGTAAGATTATTGATTAGGGGAAACATGCTAGGATGGAGATAGATTAGAATTCAATGTTGTACACTGAGTAGTTTTTAAAAAGCCAAAAAACTTGGATGCTCAGAGGAATACAAACACTCAGAACTGAGAAAAAAAGACTGAAAACAAAGTTCAACAAGAAAGAAGAGAGTCAAAAGAGGGTGGTGCTAGGAAAATCCTGCAGCCCACAGGATGAGAGGAAATATCTGCAAAAATATGTTTATACCTGATATGGGGTTGACATTAAGAATATATAAGAAACTTCCGGGCTTCCCTGGTGGCGCAGTGGTTGAGAGTCCGCCTGCCGATGCAGGGGACACGGGTTCGTGCCCCGGTCTGGGAAGATCCCACATGCCGCGGAGCGGCTGGGCCCGTGAGCCATGGCCACTGAGCCTGCGCGTCCGGAGCCTGCACTCCGCAACGGGAGAGGCCACAACAGTGAGAGGCCCGTGTACCAAAAAAAAAAAAAAGAGAAAAAGAAACTTCCACAACTCAACAACAACCCATTTAAAAGCTGGGCAAGGGACTTGAACTGCCATTTCTCTAAAGAAGACATAATGGCAAATAAGCACAATGAAAAGATGGTCAACATTATTAATCATTAGAGAAATGCAAATCAAAACCACAATGAGATACCACTTCATACCCATTAGGATGGGTATTTAAAAAAAAAGAAACAGAAAATTAACAAGTATTGGTGAGGATGTGGAAAAACTAGTCCCCTGTGCATTGCTGGTGGGAATGTAAAATGGTGCAGCTGCTGTGGAAAACAGTATAACAATTCCTCAGAAAATTAAACATAGAATCACCACATGATTCAGCAATTCCACTTCTGGGTATGAAAGAAAACAAGGATTCAAACAGCTATCTGTACATTCACATTCATAGCAGCATTATTCACAATAGCCATAAGGTAGAAGCAATCAAAGTGTTCATCAACGAATGAATGGATAAACAAAATGTAGTATGCACACACAACAGAATATTATTCAGCCTTAAAAAGGAAGGAAATTCTGACACATGTTACAACATAAATGAACCTTGATGACGTTATGCTAAGTGAAATAAGCCAGTCACAGAAAGACAAATATCCTATGATTTTATCAATACTTATACAAGATACTTAGAGTAGTCAAATTCACAGACAGAAAGTACAATGGTGGTTTCCAGGGGTTGAGGAAAGAGGGGAATGGGGAGTTGTTTAATGGGTACAAAGTTTCAGTTTTGCAAGGTGAAGAGTTCTGGAAATTGGCTGCACAACAATGAGAATGCACTTAATGTCACAGACTGTATATATTAAAATTGTAAATTTTCCTGCAATACGTGTATTTTTACCACTATAGAAAAAAATGGACTTGGAAATGAGTAAGTGCTGAAAATAGAAGCACAGTCATTAGGATGAAGACATAAGTCACAATTCAAGTGCAGAGGGAAAGAGAAATAACTGCATTATTTTTACATGTACTTTATTATTTTCATGTGTTACCTGGATTTCAAGCTCAGCAATGTGCTGCTGTAGTTCAGCCACAGCAGCTATGCTATCTGCTTCCCGGAGTCTCACAGCCATCACTTCTTCCTTGTTCTAGGGTGGTAAAAAAAAAAACCCAAAATAAACCATATAATAAACCAAACCATTAATAAAACATAAACACTCATAACATGCCTCAAATTTAGAAAGTGACAAATAAACCCATGATTATATGAGAGAAAAAATGCTATTATATCCTGAACTTGGTATAAAATGAAGAATAAATGTATAGAATAGCATTCCATCTTTAAAATCACACACACACACACACACATATTGCTCAATCTTTTAAATTAGAAGTTAACTTAATTAAAACTATTAAAATGACTGGTGACTGTGAAAGCTGTTAATTTTTTTTTTTTTTGGTACGCAGGCCTCTCACTGTTGTGGCCTCTCCTGTTTTGGAGCACAGGCTCCGGACGAGCAGGCTCAGCGGCCATGGCTCACAGGCCCAGCCTCTCCACGGCATGTGGGATCTTCCCGGACCGGGGCACGAACCCGTGTCCCCTGCATCGGTAGGTGGACTCTCAACCACTGCACCACCAGGGAAGCCAGAAAGCTGTTAATTTTTAAACCAAGAACAATTATTGAGAACTTTCAAACACGTAACTAGGACAACAGGTTAACAGGGAATATAAATACTAAGAGTATGTGAGCTAGATAATATTTTTAAAATTACATTTTTTCTGAGGCCATGAAAGTTAATGAGTATTTACATTATACTACATTTTTTCTGAGGCAATGAATTTTAATGAGTATTTACATTATACTACAAAGGAGAGTAATAGAAATTAGATTATATCATAATTCTAATCTTCTTAGGAAAAGCATAATATCAGTTCTACCACTTCAAAATTTCACAAACGAAAAGCTCTAAAACTGTATTCTACAATATCCATGCTAAATAATAATGATCCAGAAGTAACAAAATATGAAGAAAGACAGAGGAAAATGGGGTATACAAAAATATTTTTCTCCTTCATTAACTTCAGTTGAAATTTAGCACTCATTTAGTATCAAAAATGTGCATCATGGTGACCACAGGAGAAATTTAGCACCTGACAGTAATATAATAGCAAAAATTTTAAAAATACTAAATTTAGTAAAAATATAATAATTAAACTTTTAAATTAAAAAAATATATTTTTTGCCACAGAGCAACTAAGCTTGTGCACCACAACTACTGAGCCTGTACTCCATAGCCCGCACACCACAACTTACTGAGCCCTCATGCCACAACTACTGAAGCCCGCGCGCCTAGAGCCTGTGCTCCGCAACAAGAGAAGCCATCTCAATGAGAAGGCCGCACACTGCAACAAAGAGTAGCCCCCGCTCGCCGCAACTAGAGAAAGCCTGCACGCAGCAACAAAGACCCAATGCAGCCAAAAATAAATAAACTAAAAAATATGTATATATTCAGACAAGTGTACACAATTATATGTACATCAAAACACTATTTACAATGGTAAAAAATTGTAAATGACCCTGTGTAACAATAAAGCAATAGCTCACTCAAAAAATATATATATATGTTTTAATCTTAGATATGATACTGGTACTTCACTTCAAGCAAATACTGCTTTAAATATTTTGCCATTTTGTACATGGCCAGAAAGTGTAGTCTCTGTACCCAGTGCTGTGCTGGAAAGTGCTTAACAACCAGCTCTCAAGCAAGGGTGTGTACGTGTGTGTGTGTACACGTGTTTGTATGTACATTATATATTTTAATATAGACTGAAACAGAAGATGTATAATATACAACACATAGTTAATAAGATATATAATGCTATTATAAATTCTATGTAGTCAATATACTCTCAGAGAATTCTTTCACTAATTTTTGCCAAACTATTGTATCCATAGGTCATCTACCACTGAAAATGAGGAAAAAGTGAAGTATGGATATGAACGTTGGTTAATTTTTGTTCAAGTTGTCTATTCTAATAATAGAATTACTATCATTCTGATAATGGTAATCATACACTGAAAGATGATTTCCTCAATATTTTTGTGCTATTCATAATGTAAAGACTAAAGATACAACACATTTTTAAGCTTTAATCTGCATTAACAGTCTAAAGCAGGAGTCAAAAACTTTTCCTTAAAGGGCCAGATAGTAAATAATTTTAGACTTGTGGGTCCTACAGTCTATCACAACTACTCTATCTGCCACTGGAGTGTGAAAGTGGCCATATACAATATATAAATGAATGGGAAAGGTTGTATTCCAATAAAACTTTATTTACAAAAACAGGCAGCCAGACAGATTTGGGATATGGGGCTATAGTTTGCCAACTTCTGGTCTTGATAATCCACAAAACAATAAATCGAGCCCTGATTTGTAGTTTGCCAATTTATGTGGTATAAATACTCCCATCATGGCTCCTTTCAAGTGGACATAACACTAGTGAACATTAATGAATATAACATGAGTAGCACACATTGATATTTCCACTAAACAGATACAAATAGGTATAAATAATCTCAAAAGCACAGATAATAGTAGAATGCAAAAATAATTAGGAAATGATGACGTTTGAGTATTTACTACCATAATTTGTCTAATCATGTTGAATAATTTAATTTTTAATATGGCTGTTTAACAAATGTGCCACAAAATTCCTGAAAATTTATTGGGGTGGCCAAAAAGTTCGTTCAGGTTTTTCCATAACATCTTGTTTTTTTTTTTTTTTTGGTACGCGGGCCTCTCACTGTTGTGGCCTCTCCCGTTGCGGAGCACAGGCTCCGGACGCACAGGCTCAGCGACCATGGTTTACGGGCCCAGCCGCTCCGCGGCATGTGGGATCTTCCCGGTCCGGGGCACGAACCCGCGTCCCCTGCATCGGCAGGCGGATTCTCAACCACTGTGCCACCAGGGAAGCCCTTCCATAACATCTTGTAACAATCGGTTCTTGCAAGCCTTTACTAGCTAGCTCCAGCACACCTCTGTGTCTATGTTTAATAAAGTTCAAATCTCTTTCTGTCACTCTCTAACTTTAAACACTTTAATGGTACTCCACAGATCTTGAGAAAACAGGTTCTTTTACTGGTGTCCAAGATTTCTATACAATTTGGCTCCCTATTTACTGCTCTAGCTTCATATCTCACCAGTATTCCTCACCACACACTTCCCTACAACTAGAATGAACTTCCTCAGTTCAAGCAAAAAACCTATTGTTCCTTTTCACTTTTGGTCTTCACATGTGCTATTCCCTTTGCCTAGTGAACTCTGTTGCCTTTCCTTGACTACTTCCTACATATCCTTAAGGTCTCAGCTTAATCATTCCTTAGTTAGCTTTGCTTGAACCATAACCTTAACACTGACCGCCCATTATAGTATTCTATATACCTCCTCAATCTTAGCACTACTCATACTGCATTGTAATGGTGTGTTTGTCTATAACCTTTGCTAAGAGAAAGCCCCCTGAGGACAGTGATATCTCTCCAGCAGCTAGCACTACCTTGCAACATGTGAGTGGGACACCTAAAAAACCTCATCCTTTAGCTTTAGCTAAGCCTTTAGATGACTGTAGCCTCATGAGACTCTCAATCAGAACCACTTGATGAAGCTGCTCCTGAATTTCTGATCCACAGAAACCCTGGGATATTAGTGGTTACTGCTATTTTAAGCAACTAAGTTTTAGAGGTAATTTGTTAAATAGCAATAGATAACTAATACATTTATATTCTACTAATTTTAACATTGTATAAAAATATTATATCCATCAAGTAAAAAAACAAAAATTTGGGCATCAATTTTCTCCCAATCTTCCCCCTCTCCAATCCAATCACCAAGTCTCTACAAAAATACTGAACTGATCTACTCTGCTTTAGTACCACTGCCAACACCTAAGCCCAGGCTAGCAACTCTGTCTTGTATTCAGTACTATTACCTGATGATCTCACATCAAATCTCTCTCCAGCCCTGCCTCAAATCCATCTCCACACACAGTGGCACGTGTGTTCTTTTAAAAAATAATTACAGGGCTTCCCTGGTGGCGCAGTGGTTGAGAATCTGCCTGTCAATGCAGGGAAACGGGTTCGGGCCCTGGTCTGGGAAGATCCCATGTGCCACGGAGCAACTAAGCCCGTGAGCCACAACTACTGAGCCTGCGTGTCTGGAGCTTGTGCGCCACGACAAGAGAGGCCGCGACAGTGAGAGGCCCGCGCACCACGATGAAGAGTCGCCCCCACTCGCTGCAACTAGAGAAAGCCCTTGCACAGAAACGAAGACCCAACACAGCCAAAAATAAATAAATATGTAAAAAGCTAAAAAAAAATTACATTAATTGCTACAAGCATTATCCCCTAATAAATGCTAAAATTAGTTGCTGAGGCACTTCCCTGGTGGCGCAGTGGTTAAGAATCCACCTGCCAATGCCAGGGACACAGGTTAGATCCCTGATCCGGGAAGATCTCACAGGCTGCGGAGCAACTAAGCCCGTGTGCCACAACTACTGAAGCCCACGTGCCTAGAGCCCATGCTCCACAACAAGAGAAGCTACCACAATGAGAAGCCCATGCACCGCAACGAAGAGTAGCCCCTGCTCACCACAACTACAGAAAGCTCTCATGCAGCAACAAAGACCCAACGGAGCCATTAATAAATAAATAAACAAACAAACAAAATGAAATAGAATTAGTTGCTGAAACCTTAAGGATATTTGCATAAACTCAAAATAGTTCCTCCAAATACTTGTTAATTATTATTCTACTCTGGTGGTCTTAACACATGTCCACAAGTTCTTTGATACTCTTTCCTTCAGGAGTTGTGGCTCAATGCCCTTTCCCCTACTCAGACCATTGTCTAGGCTCAGTAACTTGTTTGTAAGGACAGAATATGGGGGGGGGGGAAGCTTTGTAGTAGAGAAAGCTGGCAGATAACCAACTTAATCAAATAACCAAAGTTAACAAGCACTAGATGTAAGACATATCAAGACAGTGTGTCCCTGATATAATGCACTGAGAAAGACACTTCACCTCTGTATACTTTCCTAAAATACATAACCTTGGTCAAAGCATGAGAAAACATACAACAATCCTAAAGTGAAAGATTTCTACAAAATACCTCACAAGTATTCTTCAACAGTCAAAGTAATGAGAGATAAGAAAACACTGAGAAACTGTTGCAGATCAAAAAAGAATGAGACACTATGGGGAAATCTGAATAAAGTCTGTAATTTAGTAATAACATTATATCAATGTGCATTTCTTAGTACCGATAAATGCATCATGGTTATGTAGTATGTTAAAATTAGGAGGGGCTGATTAAAGGGTATATGGCAACTCTGTACTATCTTTGCCACTTCACTGTAAACATAAAATTACTTCAAAATTAAAAGAAAAAAACTGAAGCATATATAGCAAATCAAAAAATATATCATGTTTCTTTCCTGCTTAAGACCTTTTAGTGGCCTCCCACAGCATTTAAGAGTAAAACTCAAACTTGTTACCATGGCCTATAAAAATCTACATAGTGAGAAGTAGAGTCCTAGCTTACCTCCCTGACTTTATCTCATTCAGCTCTGCATTATACATGAGACTCAGCAACCAAGTTCTTTCCTGCTTTTGGGTCTTGAACTCTGACCCTTTTCATGCAAAGATCTTCCTCCCCCTCTTCATATGGCTGCTTCTTTCTTATTCTTCAGGTACCAGCTCTGCTACCATCTCCTGGCATTCAACCTTAATTACCACTTCCCTTAACCTCCCACTCTATATATAGTACATCATTACTAATGATCTTTCCTATTTTTTACTTATTGTCTCACTAAACATTATGCCCACTTTCTCTATTACAGTATCCCTAATGCCTACAAGAAAAACCGACAAACAGAAGACACCCAAATATCTGACAAATATGTAAGTACTGATAGATGCCATCATTCTTTAAAGTCTCATAATCTCACCTCTTCCCATCCCTATTTTAAAATCACTGTCTTAGAACATATAAATTATATCTATTTAAAATGAAAAGATTTGGTTACACAATTTGTAAGTAACATGATGAAGAAACTGGTACTATCATGCCCTGCAGGTCAAAGTACAAAATGGTACAACCCTAAGCAGGGTAATTTGACAAAATCTATGAAAGTACAATTGACCAAACAATCAAATTTACAGCAATTTATCCTACAGGAATGTGTAGATATACTTCTATACATCTGAAATTACGTATGTACAAAGTTATTCACTATACACTGCTTGTAGTAGCAAAACACTGGGAACAACCCATGTGCCCATCAATAAGGACCTAGTTAAGTATACTATAGTATATGCATGCAACGGAAAACAATGTACCTTAGAAACTAATGAGATTCTTTAAGCACTGATAATTGAAAGCTCTACAAAACATAGCACCAAAAAAAAGCAAAAAGTAGAATATATTACTGTTTGCTAACTTTCACATAAGAAAGTGAGAAGAAGTATACACATTTTTTTTTTTTTTTTTTTTTTTGCGGTACGCGGGCCTCTCACCGCTGTGGCCCCTCCCGCCACGGAGCACAGGCTCCGGACGCGCAGGCCCAGTGGCCACCGCCCACAGGCCCAGCCACTCCGCGGCATGCGGGATCCTCCCGGACCGGGGCACGAACCCGCGCCCCCTGTATTGGCAGGTGGATTCCCAACCACTGCGCCACCAGGGAAGCCCAGTATACACTTTTAATTGTTAGTATCTGCCTAAAAGAAACTCTAAAAGAACTTATCAGAAAATAATAAAAGCAGTTACCTGGGAAAAAAATAAAAGGGTATGTGGTAGGGTCAGGAAGAGACTAAAAGGGGAATGCTTTCATTTATACTTAGTTTAAAAATATCAAAGCATTATGAAAAATGTGTAAGTATTAAGCTACTAAAATTTATATGAGGGACTTCCCTGGTGTTCCAGTGGCTAAGACTCCGTGCTCCCAATGCACGGGGCCCAGGTTCGAACCCTGGTCAGGGAACTAGATCCCACATGCTGCAACCAAAGAGCCCGCATGCCGCAGCGAAGATCCCGCACGCGGCAACGAAGACCCGACACAGCCAAATAAATAAATATTAAAAAAATAAATAAGCAAATAAAATATATATGAAATATAAGCAAGAGGCTTAATTTCTTTTTTTCTTATGATTATTCCATGTATGTACAATATTATAATCATAGTATAATACTTTGCTCAGCTTTCCTCACTTAACATTATTTATTACACAATTTTGTTTGTATATGAAGAGAATATAAAATCTTTCTATAATCTTCAAATTTAGATTTATGTAGGAATCCTATAATCTTATAACTGAAATCCTGAGGGCCAGGTGTGTTATGGTTTCAGATTTTTTAGACTTTCTAAGACTAGTAAGGTGCATAAACCAAACATTAGTACTCTCCAGTGGGATCTGAGGCAGCATCCATAATGAAAGAATATGCTCAATGCTTAACACAATGAAGCAGTGAAGTATAAATACCACACCAAGTGGGATAAATAAAAATTATAAATGGCTGTAAATTGATTCAAATCTGGGTGTGCTTCCAAATGGATCTGTGTGAAATTTATGAAAAAGTTTAAGTTTCAGTGTTTTGGATTTTCGTATTAGGGGTCTTAGACTTGTACTGTTTCATCTTTAAGTGGGAACATTCAAATTCAGTTATAGAGGGAAAATAACACTAATATTAAAAACAGTATCCTGACATATTTTACAACAATAAAAAATAACATGAGCTTTAATACTTATCAGCAAATCATAAGCTATAATCATATAAAACTAAATGAAAATGAATCAGATTTATATAACTGAAGGACTAGTTCCCTTGAAAAAGTTAGGTTTGTTGCTGAATGGTTCCAACATGACAAAGTAAAATACGTACACTTAACCAGAATGTACTAGATGCTAGGGTGACAATTAACAATGATCATTCTTGAAATCTGCAAAAGGCATTAAAAAGATTGAATAAATCAATATATACCTTAAACATGGGGGAGATCTCAGAGTCAGTATCTGTAACATACTTTACCAAAGGTATTAATGAAAAGTTAAAATTAAATAAAATCTCATATTGGTTCTGAAAATTCTGAATCTGAGCCCGTTACTTAAATTCAAAGAAAACAATTATTTTCATCAGCAAACTCCCCAAATATTTATTTGCAAAGAATACTTTACTTTGATTAAAAGGTGGTAAGGGGCTTCCCTGGTGGCGCAGTGGTTGAGAGTCCACCTGCCGATGCAGGGGATGCAGGTTCGTGCCCTGGTCCGGGAAGATCCCACATGCCGCAGAGCGGCTGGGCCTGTGAGCCATGGCCACTGGGCCTGCGTGTCCGATGCCTGTGCTCCACAACGGGAGAGACCACAACAGTGAGAGGCCCGCGTACCCCCCCAAAAAAAGAAGGTGCTAAGGCATTTGAGGAGCAATATTAAATCCAGTAACAGTGTTAACAACATGTTTAAAGGAAAACTTATACCAATAATAAAAAAGACTAAATTTAATTCTTTATTAAAAGTAAGTCAGCACAGACACTATAGCACAAAAAAACTCAAAAACAGATATTAGTATGATAAATCAAATTGATGTAACCTCATGTCACATCATTTTATTTTTAAATTAGTCTAGGGAATTCCCTGGCAGTCCAGTGGTTAGGACTTGGTGCTTTCACTGCTGTGGCCCAGGTTCAATCCATGCTCCAGGAACTAAGATCCCACAAGCTGCACGATGAGGCCAAAAATAAAAGCCTAGTCACATCCTTCAAGAGGGACTACTCTTATGTCAGTACAAACTTCAGTACTGCCTACAGATTTCTGTCAGTGTAAATTGTAAGAGCCATGCATATTTATTAGGATGTAATTTCATCTCTGGATTTCAGTGACACTGATAAACCACTCAAGCTTCACTCTTGGTTTTTAATGACACCAGAACAAGTTGATGGAATTACAGCTTTATATGTGCCATTGAAAGTCTTATTTCTTATCATAGAATAATAAGGCTGGAATCTTTAAAGGGCATCATTCCTACTATCTCACCATGGAAAGATGGATGTCTAGTTTATTTTTAAAATCCCATTACTTGCCCTCAGTAATCCATTCTAATGTCCACACCACAGTCTTCTCTTTAGTTACTTCACACACACACACACACACACACACACACACACACACACACACACACAGTCCCTCTCCTTCCACCCCATTTCCCAACCTCCCCTTCTCTCTCACCATTACTATACTGTAAATTTTTTAAAGGAAAAAACGTACTTGCATTCAAAAACTTTTCCATATTTTACGAATCTAAACACTTCACAAAAAATTTAAAAACTGATTAAAATAGCAATGTGAAATGTACACAATTTTCCCAACCCACTGGTACACGCACACCTCTTTCGCTCTCTACTCTAGCCAGAAAACATATATCAATATTGACAGCCTGCCAATAAGGTACCAATAAAAGCAGAGTTGCCCCAACCTTTCTAAATTACCTATCTTTTTGGGTGAGACATTAAAAGCTTTGGTTTTAAAGGGCTATGGGTAAAAAGAGATACTAATCTTCAACCACTTGGTTAACTTAATTTCCTGCACTGGCATTTAACCAAGTGGTTGAAAATGAAGTTTCCTGCCTGAAATCCACCCAGAGCAAGATGAGCTACCCTGGCCTGAAAGCAACTGCCAAAGTAACGTAACTTCAGGAAAATTAGGAAATAAGACTAGTTTTTTTTTTTGGTTTTATGATAATGTACTCAATGATGAGACAAAAACAGAAAAAGTATTATTATACTGACAGAAACATAAACTTGCTAAATGACATATTTACCTTGCATTCAATCTCTGCTTGTTTGCGCTTTGCTTCACTTAATTGGGTAAGTAGTCCTTTGTTCTGTGCAGAAAGATACTGCACCTTCTCCTGTAGATTGATCACCTCTTGTTCTGCTCTTCGCAGATGATTACTATTGATCTGGTTCTAATAATTAAAAATATAAATACTCAGAGTATAGATAAAAGGCCTGAAAAAACTTATAAATTTCTACCTACGCATATTATGCCTCAACAATATTCTTAATATTATTAGTTATAGGCCTATTTTATTCAACAAATAGTTAAATACATTAAAAAATTATAAAACTGCTTTAAGAATCAAGTCATCCAAAAGGATGCATAAGGTTCATATTAGAAATTCTCATTAGAGGTCCATTTATCATTTATACAATAAATATCTATAAACTATAAGGATGTTTACATAGAACTTGTAGGTATTAATTTCTGAAATAGGCAATATGGTATAAAATAGATGTGATACAATGAATTTAACTCCCTTTTCCAGTTCCCAAAAGAAAGCACAGACTAATCAAAAGGAATCATCACCACTTACTGGACTGTAAACTTTTTGATGTCACAAAATGTATCACATGAACTTCTATATTCCTAAAATGTATATAGCACAGTCTGTTTTTATGGAGGATGGAATGGTTTTGAATTCTGGCTTGCTATTTGGTGAGTAAGCAAACTAGTTAATATCTAGTTTTATTTCCTCATTTGAAAAATGTACATAAAAATACTATCTATTTCTCATTTGGTTCTTTAGAATTAAATGAGATAATACATGTTAACAGAGCTTAATATATAGTAAGAACTCAATACATGCTAGCTGCTTAGTGTATTATAACTATAGGACATGATAAAAAATAGATCTTTTGTTTATTTATTTATTTTTATTGAAGTATATAGTTGATTTACAATGTAGTTTTAGTTTCTGGTGTTCAGCAAAGTGATTCAGTTTTTTATATATGTATTCTTTTTCATATTCTTTTCCATTATGGTTTATTATGGGATATTGAATATAGATAGTTCCCTGTGCTGTACAATAGGATCTTGTTATAGATCTTGAATTTACTGACACGAGGTAGTTTTCACATTCAGGCTTGACCCAGCTTGAATTCTCTCAATGCTAAATTATTCTATTAGAAGCCTGAAAGAAACAGTATGGATTTTCATAACCAAAGACAGGGAAAATTAGGCTCTTCATTAAACCGTTCTTCAACCTTGGTCAAGTTAACTAATGCCATCAAATTATATAGTACACTGACAGAACCGTAGATATTACTGCTTGTCTTTTAAGGCTGTGTTTTGAGAATTATGTGAGAAAAGTTTATGGAAGGAGTTCTCAATGCCTGAAATTTAAGACATTTAATAAATACTCAGTTGTTACTATTATTAAACCTATTCTATCTCACTCCATGAAGATGATCCTGCCTCCAGTTTTAATTTTAAAATCTGGATCATCCAATAGATTTAAGCTCTAAAACTTTCTACCACTTCCAGGTTTCTTCATCTTCACTACTTATCTTCCTGACTCACAGCAGAAATGCCTCCTTCCTAAGACCATCCTCTATGTCACCCCCTTCTTTCTCACTTTCAATCAATGAACACTGCCTGTCTACAAAATTAAGAGTGAACTTCTTAGTACTGTATTCAAAATGTTCCACAACCTCTTTTTACTGTCTTACCTCCTACCATTAAGACAAATAACTATACTTCAGAGGGACACACCTTCAACATAAGCTGCAAAGAATTCCCACAGACAAAACTCCTCCCTACTCCCCTGAATACCATTCCATGATCCAAAATTACAAAACAAAACAGTCACACATAAACAAAATCCAAGAATTGACTATGAGTGAGAAATGGTAGACAAAAAAATAAATAAGTAGCAACAATAGATTTTTAAGAACTCTAGATAGTAAAATAATCACATGAGGGCTTTATACAAACTAGTTTATGTTTAAAATTATTACACATAGACATAAAAAGAGGAAGCAAAAACATAAAGAACAGGTCACTGTCAAAAAAAATTCAGCAAATTTGAAAAATAACCAAATATAATTTTAAAAATTAACAGACACTGCTGTTAAAAATTTAATTATGTTGAGACACAGAAAAGAGAAAAAGGGGGTATAAAATACACCTATTAGGTGTTTCAGGATAAAATATACCTAACAGGTGTTGCAGAAAAAAAAGTGAGACATGATGGCCTAAGAAGATGGTAATAGTTGGGAATCTTTTACAACAACAACAACAACTACATAGGAATCTACAGCTCAGGAAGCACAACTAGTCCCAAACAGGATAAGTATCAACATAAATAAAGCCTCATCAAAATACATTATAAAAAAACTTACAAAATGCTAAAGAAAAGAAGAGGCAAATCAAGGGAAAAACTGAGTACCTGTGAAGGCAGAAAGTGAAATATCCAGCAGACATCTCAACAGGAAAAATTGGTAGTGCTTAAAAAAAAATTCATCCCATAAAAGTATACTCAGCTAACAACATACAAGAGTGAGAGAAAAGTACATTTATTTTAAGAAAGTGAGAGAGTTTACAACTCATGATCGAAACTGGAAAGAAACTGTTTGATATAAGTAAGAGAGCAAAAAATTGGCAAGCAAGTAGACAAATCCACAGGAGTACTGACTCCATAAAATAATAATGCCTAGGAATTTGGAGATATAAAAAAATGTACAATAATTGTAAGATGTAAGAAGAACACATGGAGTTATTTTAAGGCCCTTATATAGTTTGGAAGAATGACAGAGATAATTACTAACTTTAGACTTTGTTCAATCAGGCAAGCATTTTCTTCCTTTTTTTTCTTCCTTCAGGTAATAAACACTAATAGAAAAGAAAAGGAATTATAAAAGTCAAACTAATAGAAGGAGAAAGAAAAAACTAAATCCAATAAAAAGCAAGAAAGGAAGAAAACACATAGAAAGAAAGAAGAAACAGAATACAAAATAAAATAATTTCAAATACATCATAATAAAGACTTTTGATTTCTGATTGGGGATGTAGAGAATTAGAAAGAACATTGCTTCCACCTTTTCAATTAAAAAAAAAAAGCCAGCCAAACTCTAAGTTCATGACTAATGTTGAACCCAGAGAGGTGAGGTCACAGGACAACCAACTAGCTCTAAATCTAAGAGACAGGGTAGATGCTGCTAGAAGCTGTTAAGAATAATTCAGCTAGAATAAACATTGAATTGGTAGAGCTCAAGTGTGGGCTGGCTAAAGAGCGTGGAGCCCGTGGGGAGAATAGAGTGCACAAACTCTTATACACTTTTCCCTCATGGACCCCAACAGACACACACAAAAAAGACTGGTGAGAGTCCTGAGAAAGAAATCTCCATGGTACAGGCCGCAGGGAAGGGGAAAGCAGCTGATATGTGAGGGGCACTATTCCTTGCTTATCTCCTCTACAGAGCAAAAGGTTTAATCTGCTTGGAGCAGGACAACAAATATTGCTGTCTCTGGGGCACGGGGAAAACCACTGCATCTGGGGAAGGGGCAGGACTATAGCTTGGGGGTAGGACAGGAGCACTAATGAGACCAAACACCCCAGATCCAGGGACATCATGCAGCCTAAGACTGAGGCTTTATCAGAACAATAGGGCAGAAGTGTTCTCTGACCCTCCAATTTCCTGTAACAAGTAACAGTGGAATACTGCTGGGGACTGACCTCCCCTGAAGTACTGTACAAAGGGAAGACCTAAAGATATTAAGAAAACCCTTTGGCAAACCAGCCCCTGATCTAAAAATAAGATATTGCTAGAGGAATTTGAAGCCCGTGGTGCAATGAGGGTAACCACAGAAACAACAAACCTCAAACTAGCCCAACTCCTGACTATATTAACTCAAATCCCCCACATTAAAGACCTAGTAGAAGGAAAGATGTACCCACTTCCAGGCAAGGAACTATTTACCTTAGTCTACTGTCCTACACAAGATACACATCTAGTTTTCAACAAAAAAATTACACAGCATAGGAAAAGGTAAAAAACAAAACACTTCCAAGAGACAAAACAATCAACAGAACCAGCCTCATATATGACACAGATATTGAAATTATCTGACAGGGAATTTAAAATAAGGGCTCTATGGGAAAGGTGAAAAATATGCAACATCAGATAGGTAATATCAGCAAAGAAATGAAAACTATAAGAATTAAACAGAAATACTAGAAGTAAAAAACACAGTAACAGGTGTAAAGAATGCCTTCAACGGCTCATCAGACAACTCACAAGTTGGAGGAAACAATCAGTGAACTTAGTGATAAATCAAGAGAAATATGTCAGTCAATAGAAACTGAAATACAAAGAGAAAAAGTAATGGGAGGGAAAAGAAAAGAGCATCCAAGAGTTGTTGGACAACATCAAACAATCTAACATAAGTGTAAATGGAATCCCTGAAGAAGAGAGTGTGGGAGAAGAAATATGTGACAAAATAATGACCAAGAAATTTCCAAATTTCATGGCAGTCACAAATTCACAGGTCCCAGAAGCTCAAGAAAAAAAACAAAGCAAAAATTACATCAAGTCAAGTCATATTTCCCTAGGAAACTGCCCATTTCATCTAAATACTCAAATTTCAAATGTATCATTTAAACTTGTTCAGAGTATGTTTAAAAAAAATATTTTCACTGGATCTATATTTATGTCCCTTTTTTTCATTCCTAATAGTGTTTATTTGTGCCTTCTTTCTTTTCTTAAAAAGTCGTGAAGAAGTTTACCACATCTTACAGCACCAAACTCAAGAAGAAACAGAAAACTGGAAAAGATCTATAACCCTTCAACAACTAGGATCAATAATTATTACACCCACAACACACACAAAAAAGACAAGACTGTTTAAAGGAATGAATTCCAGGGACTTCCCTGGTGGTCCAGTGATCTGTGCTTCCACTGCAGGGAGCACAGGTTCAATCCCTGGTCGAGAAACTAAGATCCCGCATACCGCCTGCCCCCCTCGCAAAAAAAAGGAATGAATTCCAGCAAATGAATTCAAGTAATGGGTAATTTCAATCTTACATAAAACTTCTGAGAACAGAAAAAGTTAAACACAACCCAACTTATTCACACAGCTTATCTTGGTGCCGAAACCAGATAAAAGGCTCCCCCAAAAGGAAAATTATAGTACAATCTAATTTAGGTACAAAAAAATCTAAATTATGAAAAACCTGATTCCTGCAATGGGAATATGTTGTATATGTCTCTGCGTCTGCATTCCATATTACAAACTTGTTTTTTAGCATTTTGATAACTGTACCTCAATATAACTGGTTTTCTTTGGAATTCTATGTATTTTATGCATTAAAAAACATTATTTTGAGATGGGGTCCATAGGTTTCAGATTGCCAAAGGGGTTCATGACACACAAAAAAGATAAGAACCCCTGTACTAAAGAAACTCGTAAAGATATATACAAGAAAACATGCAAGAATGCTCAGAGCAGCCCTGTTTGTAATAGCAAAAATCGGTACGAAAAGGAAAGTGGCTCCATAAACCAAGATATACCTATCAAGCGGACTTTTCTAAAAGTCATTAAAATGAAAGAACTGGAGCTACATGTATCAACAAGGACTTATCTCTTAATCTGGATGCTGGATACATGGGTGTTTAATGTAATATTCTTTAGATGACTAATACAGCATTAATATCACATGACACTATCTGTATTTATTTTCCTCACTTTGCAATGAGAAAACTTCATGGATCATCACCAGTACATGCACTGACATTTAGGAGCCATGCTCATTAGTCAGGCACAGTGCAAAATACAAATTCCTTAGGAAGTCTTTCTCCAAACCACCAAGTTGGAATTAACTGTCCTGTCCTATTCTCCATAGCAATTTCTATCTAACTCTCTACTTACAAATTTCTGAATTATATATTGCTTCCAGTTTTACTGAGATATAATTAACATATAGCACTGTATAAGTCTAAGGTGTACAGCATAGTAACTTGACTTACATATATTGCGAAATGACTACCACAGCAAATTTAGTTAACCTTGATTATCTCATATAGTGAATTTTATTAAATACAGTTTGTGCATGCCTGATTTCTCAAGTGTAAGATCTTTTTTTTTTTAAGTGTAAGATCTTTGATGGCTGCATACTGCTTTGTAGTCACAAGTTCCCAAAACCACATTTGCTGAGTTTGATCCATTTACCTACAGTCACTCTGAAATAAATCCTGAACACTGGCTTAAAAGTTGTGTTTGCATCTTTAATATCTATACTGAGATAAAATCTGATTATAAAAATAAAACTTACTATCACAAAGCTGGATTTCTACTTTTCATAATCTTACTGTTATTTTTAATTACAATGAACAATACAAGAAAATAACTATGAACAATGTAAAACAAGATGTTTAATCTAAGGGATTTACATATCCACGTTACCATGTTCAAGTTGGGATAATCATTTTTAAAAATATCTTCTATGTATTTTTAATTTTTTTATTGAGGCATAGTTGACATATTAGTTACAGGTATACAACGTAGTGACATATAAATGCCATATGGTATGGCATTTATATACATTGCAAATAGATCACCACAGTAAGTCTGAAAACATCACTGTCCAAAGTTACTGCACTATTATTGACAATATTCCCTATGCTGTATACTATATCCCCAGGACAACTATTTTATAATTGGAAGTTTGTACCCTTTAATCCCCTTTACCTATTTCTCCCAACCCCAATCCTTCTCCCCTCTGATGAACATCAGTTTGTTCTCTCCGTATGAGTCTGTTTGGGATAATCATTTTGCAGTAAGTATACAGAATGATATATGAGTTAACTATGCCCCCTACTGACTGAATAAATATTTTGAAAACTGAATAACATTACAGACAATAAATATAGTCCATTCAGATGTACCACATAAAAACCAAATGTACCAAAGGTACTTTTATAATGTAAATGGGTTACATAAAAAGGACTTTGCAGATCTTAAGTCAAGCATATTTGAGATAAGATTTATTAGAGAAAAGGGGACTTGAGAAGAAAGAAGTGTAATTTTGGAATTGACTGCTCAGAGTCACCACATTACACAACTTTAGAAAGCATCATTCACATTATATTCTATATCAGTGGTTCTCAACCAGGGGCAATTTTGCCCCCCAGGGGACATTTGGCAATGTGTGGAGATGCTTTTGGCCATCACAGTGTGGCAGGGGCATGGTGCTACTGAGTAGAGGGTAGAGGGATATGGTAGTAGGTAGAGAGGCCAGGGATGCCGCTAAACAAACTACAATGCACAACAGGCCAGTCTCACAATAAAGAATTAACTGGTCCCAAGTGTTAATATTGTTGAGGTTAAGAAATTTTGCTCAACATAAGTATTCCCTTTCAGGTTGTACAACAATGAAACAAAGTCATCATATAGAGTTTTATGACTTGTTTAAACTTTGTTGAAAGAGTCAAAGAAGATATTAAATCTCTGCTGTCAAGGAACACAGTTTTAGCCCTTTTTATCTGGGCTAGAAAACTGCAGTCTAGACAGTTTCATATGTCCATCTTTTGGCTGTTCTAAGGATGATACAATTTGTGCATAAACTTTTAATGGGCTAACAGTATTTTTTAAAGCTATTAGGCTTTCCCATTATACCTGTGTTTCCATTTCCATCATCCTTTGTTTTATTTCTCTTATTTCTGCCTGTGTTTCAGCTTCTCTAAGTCGAATGGTCATCAGTTCATCTTGTAACTCATTCACAGCATTTTTCTTAGGTGGGTCTTTCCATCTCCCAGTAGTACGAGCTAAGTGGCGCTGAAATACAAAAAATTATATCGCAACAAATATGCCAAGTATTACAGTAAGAGCCAACTTAATGAAGCACTTATTTCAGGCCCAGTACTGTATAAGGCACTTTATATGAATCATTTTATTTAATCCCCAGAAAATCTTAAAAGTTAAACACTATAATTTTCAATATAGAGGTAAGAAAACGGAAATTGTGAGTAAGTAACTTCAGAAAGGTCACACAGCCAGTAAGTGGCAGATCTGGGATATAAACTCAGATATAGCTCAAATTTTTTTTTATACTGTGGATTCATTATTGTAAAGAATACATTGTTCGGGCTTCTCTGGTGGCACAGCGGTTGAGAGTCCGCCTGCCGATGCAGGGGACACGGGTTTGTGCCCCGGGCCGGGAGGATCCCACATGCCGCGGAGCGGCTAGGCCCGTGAGCCATGGCCACTGGGCCTGCGCATCTGGAGCCTGTGCTCCGCAACGGGAGAGGCCACAACAGTGAGAGGCTCGCATATTGCAAAAAAACAGGAAAAAAAAAAACAAAAAAAAGAATACATTTTTCACCCTAATTTTTTTCTGAGAGATTTTTACATTATTTTGTAATGAAATCCTAAGAAAAAGGGAAAATTGGGCCCTTCACGAATTAAGGAAACAATATTAGAAGTTAAGAGCAGTGTTCTCAAAATATCTGTGGTGAAGGACAGTTTTGTTTCATTTGTTTCTAATTTCTAATGCCACCTGATACTTCTTAAAAAAAAAAAAAAAAGGCCATGGCAACGTAAAGGACTGACTTCAGTATTTGCTAGATGCATCCCCCATCCCAAATTCATACCAAGATCACTATTCTGAAATGATGTGCAGTTTTTTTTTTCCCTTCCTCTCTCCCTTCTCTCTTATGGATTCTGTTTGTTTTTTTTTTTTTTTTGCTACTTATCAATAGTTTCCCTCATATGTGAATAAATTTGTGGGCATAAAACTAAATGTTTTATTTTGTGGGAAAATCAATTTCAAAAGAAGTTACAAATTCATAAACAAATTTATATTGATGTCACCCTTCTGATGTTTCATAATGACCAATGAATTTAATATCAACAGGAGAAGAAATAAGTACTATATAAAGAAGTATTTTCTTTTAGTTCTTTAGAAAAAGTGACACAAATCACAATGGTATAACAACACAATAAAAAATGACGATCTCTATTTTATGTTTTATTTACTTATAAGAATCAGAAAGGGAGAAAAAGCTTAAAGGTACTTTCAATTTATAAATGCTCTCAGTTTTGTATATTAAAACAGGGTCTTTCTCACTTTAAACTCAGATCCTAGTGTTGGTCATTAACTACTTCAAATTCACACAAAATGGACATTCAGGTTTTACCTTTCTTTTTTAAAGCACACAAAATATTTTGATATACCTGCCAGTGTTCCTCTAAATCCTTGACTTGTTGTCTAAGTTCTTTTAAACCCATAATAGCTTCTGCCTCTCTCAGTTTCACAGCAATGAGTTCCTCCTGAAGCCTTGCAATGTTATTCTCATCAGGAAAGGAGTTGTTTCTCTAAAGCAAGAGAAAATTTAATTGGGGATTTTTTTTAATTTAAAGAATAAAATACAGCATATATAACAATAAAATATAGCAAAATAATGAGCTGTTTTCTCCCATATGTAATTGTACTTAATTTTATTGAGATATAATTCACAAACCATAAAACTTACCCTTTTAATGAACACTAGTCAATGGGTTTTGTTTTGTTTTTTTTAATTAATTAATTTATTTTTGGCTGTGTTGGGTCTTCATTGCTGCACATGGGATTTCTCTAGTTGCAGCAAGCGGGGGTTACTCTTCGTTGCGGTGCATGGGCTTCTCATTGCAGTGGCTTCTCTTGTTGCGGAGCATGGGCTCTAGGCATGCAGGTTTCAGTAGTTGCGGAGTGCGGGCTCAGTAGTTGTGGTGCATGGGCTTAGCTGCTCTGCAGCATGTAGGATCCTCCTGGACCAGGGCTCAAACCCATGTCCCCTGCATTGGCAGGTGGATTCTTAACCACTGCACCACCAGGGAAGTCCCTAGTCAGTGGTTTTAAGAGTATTCACAGGGTGTGCAACCAACATCATGAACTAATTTCAGAACATTTTGATCACCCCCAAAAGAAACCCTATACCATTAGCAGTCACTCTACGTTTCCCCTACCCCCAGCCCCTGGCAACCACTAATCTATGTCTCTATGAATTTGCCTATTCTGAACATTTCATTTAAATGGAATCATAAAATACATGGCCTTTTATGACTAGCTTCTTTCACTTAGCATGTTTTCAAGTTTCATTTTTTATTGCCGAATAATATTCCATGGTACAGATATACCACATTTTACTTACATGTTCATCAGTTGATGGAAATGTGGGTTGTTTCCACTTTGAGGTTACTATGAATAACACTGCTATGAACATTTATGTGTGGATATATGTTTTTTAACTCTCTTGAGTATATATGAAAGAACAGAGATGCTGGATCAGATAGTAATTCTACATTTAACTTTTAAGAAACAGTCAAACTTTTCCAAAGCAGTTGCACATTTTACATTCCCACCAGGAAGGTATAAGGGTAACTGTACTTAATGTTGAGGACACAGAAAGTCTAACTCTGTTTTGTTTAATAAAATACTAATCAGAATCATGGAACAACAGGATTAAAAATGTTTTTCAATATGGCAGTGAACATTCCAACCTCTGATTAGGACTACAAAGCATGAACATTATTTATATTTTAAAGATTTATGGAAGAGAATAGTCCAAAATCTGTTTTGTTATATTTTCTCAGCATATCACTTTGAAAAGGGAGTGTAAAATATCTGTACATTAGTCACTGTTTATATCAATATTCAAGAAATAAGCACCAAGGTGACCTAAATATTTGCTTCAAGGGTATGAGATTTAGATTAATCTCCTACCATGCTGAAAGACCCACCATAGGATATAGGGTTGCCGTATTAAACTGCTCTGGGGAATGACCAAAGAATCCTAAATTAGGCTCTAGTAAAAGCTCCTTAGGTAAACTGAAGTACTATTGAAATTTCAAGTCCTGAGTCTATGAAATTTTCTATCTCTGAAATATTTCATGAAGATTTTAGCCCACAGAGATGATGGAATAAAGTTATTCTTGCCAACTACACATTTTTATGATGGACTTGAAATATTTTCTCAATTGAAAACCAGAAATTTACTGTATATGCATTAAAAGAAGTATCTTGCATGAAGAAATTAACCATAGGAAGCATGAAACCTTCCAATTTTCTTTCTACTCTATAACACGAATACCAACAAAGCTACTTAAAAAATTCAATTTTAAATTAGACCCAAGGACATTTCTTTCTACCAAATATTCAAAACTAAAAGATCCAGATTCTTACCTAAATCATGGAGCCCAGAATACTCTCAATTAGGCAATTTTTACAGCATTCTTGCCGGCTTTTTTCTCAGCAAACAGGAGAATAAGTTTTCCAAAAATAATATAAAAATAGCAAGTAGATTTCTAGCAAAATTATTCCACTATTGATTGCAGTTACACCCTATTCTGTTTCATTAAGAAACAGTTAAGAACAATTTGAGGGTATCTTTCATGTCCATTATTTTATGAGTTTTTGACTCAATGGCTAGATACTACCCAAGGGCCAAAGAAACAAACGCAACACAGAGCCCAAATCATCTATGATTTTATAGATGAGAAAACAGAGATTCAGAATTTGTGATTTGGAACAGAGACTCTCAAGTCGGAGGGTTATAAGAAACCTAAAATCATTTCTATTTCCACTACTAATCTGTTCTTTAATAACTTTGAAAAAAGATAAGTTAGCTTCTGCAAGTACACCTCCAGCTAAGATTTTCCTATATATTCAGAGGTGGTTTTTTTGCAGCTTGGAAAGCTGTAACAGTTACATTCAGATGAAATTTTCACTGAAATGTTTATGTATTTCTATTTCTACACCTCTTGCAGATGAAGGTATTATAATATTTGAAGATGATGGTTAATTTCTTTTTTTTCTTTAAAAAATTATTTATATATATATATATTTATTATTTTATTATTTTTTTCTTTAAAAAATTATTTTTACATGAAAACAAGGTATATTTGCAATGTGTTTCAATCAAAATATTCACTCCTATATCTCAGATCTACATATTTCAAAGTAAAAATGTTCACTTGTCAGCTGAAATTTCTGATTAGACCCAGTATTTGTATACTTTTGTGCTTAGTCAGAATGTAAATTTCACAGTGGATTCTTTTTTTGAAATTTACCTTTTATTTGGATAAAAGCAACATGATGTATTTATATACTATAGGGATAAAAATGGTAATTTTCATTTTTTAAAAAAACCACCAATGTGATTATGTTTTTAGTTCTTTTTACTTGTGTTTAGCACAGGCTTTAAATTAAAAAATACACTATGGTCTGGATTGACCCAAAAAGTATTCCATAAATTAACAAACATATGGCAAGTTTTTCATAGCTAAATCTAATTCTTCTAGAAGTTGTTGCCTTCTGTTTAATTACATTAATTGAAATGTGCTTAAGACGAATGCTTTCAGCATATTTTATGTACTAGAAAACAAAACAAAAAGGGTTAGTACTGGGCCAATGGCCAAGAGGCAATATTACTACCTTGTAGACTGTTACAGTTCAAATTGTCCCACTTCCCCCAGAATTTCAGGAACGAGAAGTCTGGGAGATACTGTACCAGCTGCCATCGGGTGATTCTAAATGCTGTAAGTACTATTCATCTTGACGATGGTTAATTTCTATCCCCTAAGTTTCTCTTCTCTGACATTTAAACATTATTCATATCAAAATTATCCTGGTTGTTTTCCTCTAAAAGGGCTCTAATCTCCATTTTTATCCTAAATATGGCACTTTGAGTAGTATGGCAACAACAAAGAATAAATGGGAATCATGTATGTTTTTCCTTTCCTCTCTTATAATATGTAAGATTTTTAATGTGCAACACCAAGTCCAATATCACTGCTCACTAAGTACTTAACAAGTATCTATCACATGTCCCCTCTAATTCGGAAATGAAAGCATTTACGATGTTCTTACCTTTTCTATATCCAGAACTTTATCCTGCATTTCCTTTAGTGCACACTGAGACTCAGCTTCACTCAGTCGGGCTTGGACCAATTCCTTCTCTAGCTGTAGCACAAAATCTTCATTGTAGTTGGAACTGCATTTATGCTACAAGTTATAGACATACACTGAAATTTTTCATAAGTATGAACATGTAAATATAATAAAAATAAATGCAATTATACAATACAACTATTGAGGGCAACCAGATCGTAAAAGTTCTATCCACCTAATATTTCCAGCTTATCTCCTCCAATTAACTTTCCAATGAACAAAAAATTCCAGGTTTGATATCTATAAAGATGATATTATTGGGTGTTCATAATCAGTTATTACACTAACTGAATCCAATTTATAGAAGATAAATATCTTTTTTTATCTGTCCATCCATCCAGATACTAAGAATTTGTTCCAGCTCTATAGACCTGAACTGTACAACAGTGTAACCACCAGCCTTGTATGGTTACAGAGCACTTGAAATGTGGTAAGTCCAAATTAAGAAAAGTTTTAAGTGTAAAATACAAACTGGATTTTGAAGGCTTAGTGTGAAATAAAAAGGCAAAATAGCTCAGTAATTTGTATACTGATTATATATTGAAATGATATTTAAAATGCCTTGAGTTAAACAAAATATTAATTTAATCAAACAAAATTTTTATTATTTATTAATTTCATTAATTATTAATTACTCCTTTTAACATGGCATTTTAAAATGCATATCTGGCTCACATTATATTACTATTAGACAGCACCATTACAGACTACAGAAGACAAGTACATATATACTGAAAATTCTATTTTAACCTAACAGAAATAAAAATAAAGCATCCACAATAACGTGAACCATCCTAAATCCCAAAAGAATAAAAATGTATTTGCTGTTAGAAATGTAGATCTATTTAAATATACTCATGAAAATGACTGCTGGAAGCAAAGAAAAAGAAGATGCTGCATAAAGAAATTAGCCATGGAAGCATGAAACCTTTCCATTTCCTTTCCTACTTTATACCAATACAGCTACTTAAGAAATCCCTTTTTAAACTAGTTTCTACACAAAGCTGTTCAAAAAAGCAAAAAGATATTGAATTCACCATTATAAAAGACTTCCTAAAATAAACTATCACTTCACATTTAACTCACGTAGTAAAAAATAGCGACAACTCAAAATTCCAACATAGAGCCATAGGGAATAATCTCCCACTGAACTAGCACGAGTAAAGAATGGTTCCTTTTATTCTTCAATACATTAGGAACAAAATAGACATCAAATTAAAACTCTATTTAAAAACTATTAAATACTTAATTAAAACATATGGTACTCCCTTGCCCCAGTTACCCAAAAAAGATATTTTTTAAAATGCACCATTCACTTATTAGGCAAATGAGAATTTTTTAATTCAGTGTACTACATGTTGTTTCTCCTAGTAATTTTCTGATACTATTAAAACAATATTTCAATACAAGAAGTACATCTGCAATAGGTATAACACCTTAGCAAACACTTACCTTACCAAATAGGGGAATGGCAATTTTGGAATGACCACATCCAAAATGCAGGTGCCATGATTTTTGTTTAATTAGATCATAGTTATTTTATGAATAATACTAGAATTTTTTGCTTTTAATCTAAAGCTCTATGTTACTTCATGCTTATTTTCCAAGACTCTACCAGGAGAGCTCCAGGAATACATCAAACCCAAATGGCCAAAATGAGAATGAAACCATTGATCTGGTATAATCCAACTGATCCAACCAAGTAAACAAAAAACTGTACTAATATTGGGAACAAATTTTTATCAATAAAATTTACAAAACTTCTAATCATCCTCTATTGTAAATGGGATACATTCTATAGTGTACATGCTATTTCTCTTCTCATATTTCCCATTTGTTCCTCAACCCACTGCAAACTAGCTTTAGTCTTCATCCCTTGATGAAACTGTTCTAATCGCTAACAATATTAATACCCAATAACAATATAAAAACTCAATGGAAAGCCCTTTTTTATTCAGCTCCTACCTTCACCACATAGTCTATGGAATTTAAAACAAATGACAACTCAAAAATTTCTCCTCCCTCAGATTCTGAGATATTACTCTTTCATGGTTCTACCTCATATCTTATCTGTCTCCTCAGTCAGCTGAACTACTTAATTATAGATATGTATGTGTATGTGTATGTGTGTGTGTATCAATCAGTAGGCCCCAGGGTTTCAATATTGTGTGCTTTTTCTCAATCTTCCTGTTAACATTCTTATTTTGTAGATTCCTCCTATGTGATTTCATCCACTAATACAGTCTGTATAAAGACACTATCAGATATTGTGTATATATATATCAGATTTTGTCTCTGTATAAGTCTATACAGACAATGGATGAGATCACCAAGGAAGAATCTATAAAATAGTAAAAAAAAAAAAAAAAAAAAGGAGGGAAAGAGGGACAGGAAGAGGGAGGAAGAAAGAACACACAATAATGGAACTCTAGGGACAATAAATATATGGATAGATATTGACAGATACACAGAAAGCGATGACTCTCAAGTCTATATTCTCAGCTCTGATCTTTCTACTAAGCTACAGATTCATATTCACAACTTCCTACTGGTTTTGTTCATCTGTTTAGCCTCATACTCACCTCACATTCAACATGTCAAAACTGGACTCCCCATCTTTTCCTCCTCATGTATTTACTACTATATGCTAAGGATCCCACCATCTAACAACTGACCAAGTCAAAACTTCCCCTCTTATACTCAACCCATAACAAATCAATCACAAAGTCTCAGTAACTTGCACATATCTTGAATTTGTCTGCTCCTTTCCATCTTCACATTGTTTTTATTTATGCTCTCATCTTTCTTTGAACCAGCGAAAAAGCCTTATATATCACCATCTAACTGTTATAGTGCTTAAGGTGGGTATTATTTAATAGAGGCATACCTCATTTTATTGCTCCTCACTTTATTGCACTTTGCAGATACTACAGTTTTTACAAATCGGAGGTTTGTAGCAACCCTACTTCAAACAAGTTTATCAGTGCCATTTTTCCAACAGCATTTGCTCACTTCAAGTCAGTGTCACATTTTTGGTAATTCTCACAATATTTCAAACTTTTTCATTATTATTATATTTGGATGGTCTGTGACCAGTGACTTTGGGTGTTACTAACGTTGTTTGTGTTCTGACAGCTCCACAGACTGGCAATTCCCCCCAACCTTTTCCTCGGGCCTCCCTATTCCCTGAGATACAACACTACTGAAATCAGGCCATTTGATAAACCACAACAGCCTCCAAGTGTTCAAGAGAAAGGAAGAGTTGCATGTCTCTCACTTTAAATCGAAAGGCAGAAATGATTAAACTTAGTGAGGAAGGCATGTCAAAAGCCAAGATAAGCCAAAAACTAGGGCTCTTGCACCAAACAGCCAAGTTGTGAATGTAAAGGAAAAGTTCTTAAAGAAATTTTTTTAATGTCTTTTTTGACAATGATACTGACTTTTAAAAAATATTTATTTATTTATTTATTTTTGGCTGCGTTGGGTCTTCATTGCAGCATGCCGGGTCTTCGCTGCGGCACGCGGGATCTTTGTTGCAGCATGCAGGATCTTTTTGTTGTGGTGCGCCAGCTCTTCATTGCAGCACGTGGGCTTCTCTCTAGTTGTGGCACACGGGCTTCTCTCTAGCTGTGGTGTGTGGGTTTTCTCTCTTTAGTTGTGGCACATGGGCTTCAGAGCGCGTGGGCTCTATAGTTTGCCACACATGGGCTCTCTACTTGAGATGCGCAGACTCAGTAGTTGGCACGTGGGCTTAGTTGCCCTGCAGCATGTGGGATCTTAGTTCCCCAACCAGGGATCGAACCCGCGTCCCCTGCATTGGAAGGATGATTCTGGACCACCAGTGAAGTCCCTCTTAAAGAAAATTAAAAGTGCTATTCCATTGAACACACAAATGATAAGAAAGCAAAACAGCCTTATTGCTGATAATGGAAAAAGTTTTAGTGGTCTGGATTAAAGATCAAACCAGTCACAACACTCCCTTAAGCCAAAGCCTTATCCAAACCAAGGCCCTAACTTTCTTCAGTTCTATGAAGGCTGAGAGAAGTGAGGAAGCTGGAGAAGAAAAGTTTGAAGCTAAAACAGATTGGTTCATGAGGTTTAAGGAAAGAGGCCTTTTCCATAACATAAATGTGCAAGCTGAAGCAGTAAGTTCTAACGTAGAAGCTGCAGCAAGTTATCCAGAAGACCTAACTTAAGTCATCAATGAAGGCAGCTACATTAAACAATAGATTTTTGATATAGATGAAAGAGCCTTCTATTGGAAGAAGATGCCATCTAAAACTTTCACAGCTAGAAGAGAAGTCAATGCCCGGCTTCAAAGAACAGGCTGATTTTTCTCGTTAGGGGCTAATGAAGCTGGAAACTTGAAGCTGAAGCCAATGCTCGTTTACCATTCTGAAAATCTTAGGGCCATTAAGAATTTGGCTAAAACTACTCTGCCTATGCTCTCTAAATGGTAACAAAGACTTGACAATAGCACATTTGTTTACAACATGGTTTATTGACTATTTTATGCCCACTGTTGAGACCTAATGCTCAGAAAAAGATTCCTTTCAAAATATTACTGCTCACTAACAATGCACCTGGTCACCCAAAAGCTCTGAAGGAGATGTAAAATGAGATTAACGCTGTTTTCATGCCTGTTAACACAAAATCCATTTTGCAGCCCATGGATCAAGGAATAATTCCAACTTTCAAGTCTTCAAAAAATTGAAGAAATACATTTCGTAAGGCAATAGCTGCCATGAATAGCAATTCCTTAGATGGATCTGGGAAAAGTAAATTGAAAACCTTCTGGAAAGGATTCACCATTCTAGATGCCATTAAGAACATTCATGATTCATGGGAAAAGGTCAAAATATCAATATTAACAGGAGCTTGGAAGAAGTTGATTCCAACCCTCATGGATGACGTGGAGAGGTTCAAGTCAGTGCGAGAAGTAACTGCAGATGTGGTGAAAACAGCAAGAGAACTAGAATTAGAAGTGGAGCCTGAAGATGTGACTGAATTACTGCTATCTCATGGTAAAAGTTGCAGGAGGAGTTTCTTCTAACAGACAAGCAAAGAAAATGGTTTCTTGAGATGGAATCTATTCCTGGTGAAGATGCTGTGAAGATGACTGAAATGACAGCAAAGGATTGAGAATATTAAATATACTCAGTTGATAAAGCAGTGGCAGGGTTTGAGAATATTCACCCCAAAAGTGAAAGAAGTTCTATTGTGGGCAAAATGTTATCAAACAGCACTGCATGCTACAGAGAAACTGTTCATGAAACGAAGAGTCAATTGCTGTGGCAAACTTCACTTTTTTTTTTTTTTTTTTTTGCGGTACGCGGGCCTCTTACTGTTGTGGCCTCTCCCGTTGCGGAGCACAGGCTCCGGACGCGCAGGCTCAGCGTCCATGGCTCACGGGCCTAGCCGCTCCGCGGCATGTGGGACCTTCCCAGACCGGGGCACGAACCCGTGTCCCCTGCATCAGTAGGCGGACTCTCAACCATTGCGCCACCAGGGTAGCCCCACTTTGCTTTTTTTTTAAAGAAAGTGTCAACCTTCAGCAACCACCCCTCTGATCAGTCAGCTGCCATCAACATCGAGGCAAGACCCTCCACCAGCAAAAAGATTACAACTCACTGAAGGCTCAGATGATGGTTAGCATTTTTGGCAATAAATATTTTTTAATTAAGGTGTGTACATTGTTTTTCTCAGGCACGGTGCTACTGCATACTTCTTGGCTACAATACAGTGTAAACATAACTTTTATATGCACTGGGAAACCAAAAAATTTGTGACTCACTTTATTGTGATATTTGCTTTATATCGCGGTGATCTGGAACTGAACCCACAATCTGAGGTATACCTGTATTTTATGTTACATCTCATACTAAATTGTAGTAGAAGGCAGTTTTACAATTCCACCACCTGGCCCAGGTAGGTGTTTTCTTACCTTTTGAGTCTAAAGAAGTTTTAATTCCATGTTTATCAATACAAACATTTTAATGAAAATTATACAAGCACTGATACACTTTAATAAAGTATTCACAATCAATCTAACTCCACTAAGCCAATTTAATTCCATTATCAATTTCTGTATATAGCAATTAGCTCTATTCAATTACATTCATATGCATAACTGAACAAAAAGTATTTTTATTGGGATCGATTCTTAGTATTGATATAGGCTCACTGAATGGAGAATTTGCATTTAATGCTATGACTTAGGGACTTAGAAAAAAACTCTAACATTTGTTTGGCTGGTTGGCTGAAACATGGACCAAAGGGTGGCCCACAGCCCACAGTGAATGAACTGGAAATGCTGGACATGCCTTGGTTTAACATAAAGGAAGGGAAAACTGGTGACAAAATATCTGGGGAAGATGTATGTAGACAGACCTCTCTGAATAGGCTAAAAAGGTGAAGATGTTTGTCTCCCATGTGAATGCTCACCAAAGGGTGACCTCAGCAGAGGATTTTAAAAATCAATTGGATGGAATGACCCATTCTGTGGATACCAGTCGGCCTCTTTCCTCAGAAAGTCCAATAAGCTTATGAACAAAGTAGCTATAGTGGCTGGGATGGAGATTATACATGGGCTCAGCAACACAGACTTCCACTCACCAGGGTGATCTGGCAACCGCCACTGCTGAGTGTCCAATCTGCCAGCAACAGAGATCAACACTGCGCCCCTGATACGACACCATTCCCTGGGGTGATCAGCCAACAACCTGGTGGCAGGTTAATCACAATGGACCACTTCCAACATGGAAGGGGCGTTTTGTTCTTACTGGAACAGACACTTACTCTGGATATGAAGTTGCCTTCCCAGCATGCAATGCTTCTGTTAAAACTATCATCCATGGACTTAGAGAATGCATTATCCACCATGATGGTATTCTACACAGCACTGCTTCTGATCAAGAAGTGCACCTCATAGCAAAATAAGTAGAGCAATGGGCCCATGCTCATGGAATTCACCAGTCTTACCAAGTTCCCTAATATCAAGCAGCTGACTTGACAGAAAGGTAGAATGACCTTTTGAAAACTCATTTACAGTGCCAGCTAGGTGGCAATACCTTGCAGGGCTGGGGTAAGGTTCTCCAGAAGAATGAATATGCTGTGAATCACTGTCCAATATACAGTGCCGTTTCTCCCATAATTCATAGATCCAGGAATCAAGGGGTGAAAATAGGAGTGACACTATCGTTGCTACAGACTCACCAACAAAATGTTTCCTTTGCAACATTATGCTCTGCTGGTCTAGAGCTCTTAGTGCCTGAGGGAGGAATGCTTCCACCAGGAGACAGTAAACTGGAAGTTAAGACTCATCCAACCACTTTGGGTCCTCATGCATCTGAATCAATAGGCAAAAAAGGGAATTACGGTGCTGGTATGGTTGACTGATCCTGACTACCAAGGGGAAAGTGGACTACTACTCCACAATGGAGATCAGGAAAGAATATATGTGGAACATAGGAGACCTTTGGGGTGTCTCTTAGTATTATCATGCCCTGTGATTAAAGTCAATAAAAAATTACAACAACCCAATCCAGGAAGGATTACTAATGGCCCAGATCCTTCAGGAGTGAAGGTTTGGGTCACTCCACCAGGCAAAGAACCATGACCAGCTGAGGTGCTTTCTGAAGGCAAAGGAATACAGAGTGGGTAAGGGAAGAAGGCAGCTACAAATACTAGCTACAACCACATGATCACTTACAGAAATGAGGATTGTAACTGTCATGAGTATTTCCTCCTAATTTTGCTATGAATATGTTTGTATCTGTTTTCTTTCCTTTCTTATTCCCTTATCATGCAATATAAGATGCACTGACTTTATATACAGCATTTAAGTATTGTTTTATAGTATTTACAGTATAGTATTTAAGTTACAGGATATCAAGAAGAGAAAACGTCACTCAAGGACTTTACCTCCTCTTCAGAGAAAGGGATTAGTACATTTTTGGTTACGCTCAGGATATAACTGTATCAAGTTATGCAGAATTATGACCTTGTCATTTTACCTGGAGATTAAGTATGGTTTAAGTAGATGCACATGGGTGCCAAGTTGACAAGGGTTGGACTTGTGATGGTTTTTATGTCAACTTGACTAGGCCATGGGATGCCCAGATTAAACATTACTTCTGGCTGTGTCTGTTAAGGTGTTCCCAGATGACTCAGTAGACTGCCCTGTGCAATGTGAGTGGGGACTATCCAATCCATTCAGGGCCTGAATAGAACAAAAAGCAGAAAAAGGGAGGATCTGTTCCTGCCTGATGCTTGAGCTGGGACATCAATCTTCTCCTACCCTTGGACTGGAATTTACACCTTCACCTTCTGTGGCCCTCAGGCCTTTGGATTTCAACTGGAATTACATCACTGGCTTTTCTAGGTCTCCAGATTGTAAAAGGCAGATCATTGGACTTCTCAGCCTTCAAAATGGCATGAGCCAATTACAGTAAGTCTCTGTGTGTGTGTGTCTGTCTGTCTGTCTGTCTGTCTGTCCTATTGGTTCCATTACTCTGGAGAACCCTAATAAATCTTATAAATTTATAAATAAGATTAAACTTATTGATTAGAGGTTTTATTGTTCTTGTTTGGGTTTTGGTCCCTTTCAATTTGACTCAGAGCTTCTGCAATTGAATTCTCTTACTTGATACTTATTTCTACCATTTCCAATTCTCCCTGTTCAAAATTATGTAGATCTAAATTTGATCAGGAAAGTGATATATTTGTCAATGTTTAGTCTATTAAAAACTTTACCTGCCAGTTTTAGGTCTTTTAAGTCTTGGGTTTTATTACTTGCAGTTTATGCCATTGGCAAAGCAAGCTGGTAGAATTATAATGATGAAATAATGGTAATATCGATACTAATCTTAATAATAGCTACCACTTATTAAGCACTCATTCTATGCCAAGCGTAATTATTCTAGAGGAACAACTCACTTAAGTCTCAATCACCCGTTATTATATACAGGACAAGAAGTTTGTATTATATGAAGTAACTTGTCCAAGGACACACAACCAGTGAGTGGCAGAAATGGCATCGAAGTACCAGTGTTAAAAGATGTTACTGGGCTTCCCTGGTGGCGCGGTGGTTGAGAATCTGCCTGCCGATGCAGGGGACGCGGGTTCGTGCCCTGGTCCGGGAAGATCCCACATGCCGCGGAGCGGCTGGGCCCGTGAGCCATGGCCACTGAGCCTGTGCTTCCGGAGCCTGCGCTCCGCAACGGGAGAGGCCACCAACAGTGTGAGGCCCGCGTACCGGAAAAAAAAAAAAAAAAAATTCCTATGATCATCTTGCAAGTTACTTTAATATCTAATATCACTTTACTTTGAAACTGGAAATTTAACGAAGACTCGTTACTTCACCTATTTTTGTGCATTACTGCTTTATATGTCTGCTTTACAGTTTATTTCAGTTTAGGAGAATGTCTGCTTAGTGAGAAAAAAAAAATGGAAGCAAAATCGAAGTCGAGATTTGCTTTCTACTTGTATTGTAGCCCCACAATATGGGTCTATCTTGTCCTTTGAATTAGAGTACAAAGATTCTTTTTGTTACACTTAACTATTTTCAAAAGCTTCAGTTCATTCTGGCTGTTTTTGCTTGCCCCCTTAGCTTTTTCATTATAAACCAACATTTTTTATCTTTGATACACATCTATACACAGGTCTTACTATTTGAAAAACTATGCAAAAAACCCAATAATTTATGACTCCAATGTATTATATTAAAGACTGCAGCTTTTACTAAATGTAAATATAATACTTATCTTTCCCAATAACAAAATCACATTACAATGATAACTCAGTTCAGCTTAATTCTCAACATGACACTCCAATTCTGCTTTTCCTATTTTTATGCTTTGATATTATTGACATTTCATGCAAAGGCAAAACGAAACATTTGAGTTCCCATCTTTTTAGTACAGTCAGCCCTCCACAGCCACAGCTTCTCCATTTGCAGATTCAACCAACCACAGATTGAAAATATTCAGGAAAAAAAAATCCAGAAAGTTCCAAAAAGCAAAATTTGAATTTGCCATACACAGACAACTATTTACATAGCATTTACACAGTATTAGATATTATAAGTAACCTATAGATGATTTAAAGTATATGGGAGGCAGCATGAAGCACTAACGTAGTAGAGACGACAGCAACACTATGTGTGAATATGAATTTTAAAATATTTAACATACAATATAAATGTTTATAATGAAATATTCGTATACCAAAACAGCAATTCCAAGATTTAAAGGGAAAAAATACACAATCTCAATTTGTCTTACACTGTGCTACTTTTGTATATATGTTCAAAGCTATACTTCAAGAATTTTCATTATAAAAACATATTTACTAAGTGCAAAAAATAAAAAATAAATAAAGTATATGGGAGGATATATGCAGATTAAATGCAAATACTATGCCATTTTACAAAAGGGACTTGAGTATACAAGAATTTTGATATCCTCAGGGGTCCTGGAACCAGTCGCCCACAGATAACAAGGGATGAATGTATTCTCTTACCACTCTGCTATTCATTTTTTGTAACCATATTCAATTAACATAATAGGAAAAATTTTATGTTATGTTTTTTTTTTCAATTACCAATTTCTTTTTTGCTTTTAGTTTTCTGCTTTTCATACTCAGATGATAATGTTTCTTAGTTTTTCTGAATAAAAATCACATCCAACCTTGAAGTCATTCTATTTGCCTTTCAGACCTATATAGAATTCTAGGTTTACCACAACTTTTTCCGCCTATTCCTGTTACAATCCAACTCCTACTTGAAAACAGAAAACTGAAACAAGAAATAATATCTTTTCAAAGATAAACAGCTGGCTTTTCTTTTTAACTCTCATATTCTTGATTAATATCACACTTGTCTGAATTTGCTAATGGAAAATAATATCTAAGCTACAAAAGATACCTGAGGATAGCTGTACAATCAGAAGCTGTTTAGTACTCTAAGTTAGTTAACATAATATTTTAAAAGTCCATTTTTTTCATTTTCACAACTTCTCTCTTCTTGAAAAAAAGTAAGCATATAACTGAACCCATAATTTAATGTCTTGATGTAAGAAGACTGTAGTATTTCGTAAGATATAAATCACCATATTATCAAAGATTTAAATGAGATAGTTACATATTTTCTACATGTTGGGTAGTATCTCATGTACAAAATTAACAAAAACTATCAGATGATTTAATAATTACCCATGGAAAAATACCTTTTATAAATAAACAGATTTCTAAAACCTAAAAAGCAGTTCTGACATACATCATTTATTTGCGGTGACTTAAAATATAATGTAAGGAAAGAAAACATTGCCTAATTCTAACAAAACTGTGTAGACAGAAAAAAAAAATGTTAGAACAAGGAGTCTTTAGGCCACAATAAGACCTCTAAATATTACAGAACTTAAAATTGATTAATTTAAGAATTCAATTAAAGTAGAAAACAAAATTGTTTAAAACAAGAGCACAGAAGTTGTGCTTAAAAAAAAAAAGTTTAAAGGAAGGGGATAAGAAAGGTGAGAAAAACCACTACCAGACTCCTTACCCATTGCTGTTGGTGCTGGAGCTTCCTGATGGTATTTTCAGCTTGCTCCAGTTTAGCACTGGCCTCATCACTCTGCTGTTTGATGTTGGCCAACTCCCGTTTTATTAGGTAGTTTTCCTCAGCCTCCTGGGCTCTTGTCACTTGTCCCTTAGGACATAATTTTTGTGTGTGTAAAGCAATTTAGGATAGATTCAAGAAATACTGCCTTTGTGAGGTTTAGTTACTTACTTTGACATGTTAAAAAAAAAAAAAAAAAGATCACCTCAGAGAACAGAACAGCCTGAGTAATTATTAGCCAGCAGCTCATTATTGCTCCAGCAAATTTTGGGAAACTAAATGAAAAATTCATCTGATAATCTTAAGAACAATTCTTCTTTCAGTCAATAAAAATTCAATTCATGCAATATTACTGTACATGCAGGACTAATGTTTTCAATGAATAGTGGTTAATTTCACAGAATCCACTGATTGCCATTTTGGAATAAACTTTTAAATAAGGTTAGCTCTAAAACGTGCAAAAGATGGGTTTATTTTAACAAAGATAACACACTATTATCAAAAATTAAGTTTACACCCATAGATACCACCCCAAAAATTATTTCTAGAAAAATGCATGTAAAATTGCATGCATTAAAATATGAATTTCTAGGTTTAGGACTTTCCTCAGATGTTAGAGAAAATGCTTAAAAAAAACAACAACTATACCTGTATCAATCTATCTGCCAAGGAAGCACTTTCCTACAAAAGGAAAAATTCAGATAGAAATATAAGAGAAAGAAATAAAATAAAGGTGATAAAATTAGGAATAAGAAGAAACAACGCATACCCAAATTCCACCTACTTTTCATTGTAATTAAGATGGACATTTAGATTTTAAAACTATTTTTTATTGCATGTGTTTCTATTCTTAAACAAGAATATATCAAAATAAGGATAAACTGCAGAAAATCCTGTGCTTCCAGAAGAGACCAAATACAAATTCCAAGAGGGTTTTCATTATTTGGGACAAGCTAATATCATCTTTTTAAAGCATACTTTAAGTTATTTTAGCATCAGCCATATTGTCAAATCATTTATATGAAAGGGAGAAGGAATTTGAGTAAGCAATTCCACTTATAAAGTGTGACAGCAATTTGTGCAACAGCAACTTCCAAAGAAGCAAAGCAAGGAAAACAGGACAAATGAAATTAATGAGCTCAACCATAATAAACTCTAGCAATAACTGAGTAAGTAAACATTTCAGTTACAGACTTTAATTGTTATCTAAGTATTTACAGAATTCTAAGTGCTAAAGAACACACATAGGCCATCTAAGCCAGTAAAAAGGTACTTAATTTTCTAGAAGCAAAATCCAAACTTAACTATTTCAGACAGCACCTTTATTATTCTCGAGGTTCAACGAAATAAAAATGCTTTCTCTGTGAAAATGTCTTACTTCAAAGATAAAAGACCACCTAGGAAGATGTACATTTTACTATAAACTGAGTGTTTAGTGGAAAAAACATATATTGATAAAATAAAAATGACTTAAAAACAATTAAGCTCAACCTTTTTTCAGTCACCAAAAAAGCAGAATTATCTTCAAACCAACTCTAATAGATGAAAGAAATATATCCTTAATATAATGTACCTGCAATTATTATATAACAAAATATACATGTAACAAAGATCCTGTCCTTCTGCCATGCTATTTAATATGAAACCATCAATACTTTCAAACAAAAGACAAATATGCAAATAATCTGTATCTTCATTCATTTCATTCTTAAATATTGACCGGTAGACTTTCAGGGAAGATTTTAAGATACTCGGCAGTATCATGAGGACTATTTTTTAAACTATTAATTTTCATCTTTGGTAAAAAGAAAAAAAACAAAAACAAAAAAACCCAAAAGAGTTTGTGAATTTCGATGTTTTTCCTTTAATAAACCAAAACTCTTAGGCTATACTTTTATTACTTAACACATTCTTATAGCATCAGGAATAAGACTATGAAAGACATTACATCAAAAGCACAATAAGAAAAATAATGCAAGATTGACACATTTACCCAGTTATTTTATATGAAACAGAGAGGAAGAGGTAACAAGCGGTATCAAAATAATTCTAAGAACCAAAAGTTTAGTCACAATTCCTGTGTTTAAAATCAACAAACATCATGGTGAATTTTTATATAAGAAATCAATCAGTCATTTTGACTAAACTTAAAGCAATCCTAGGTCTTAAAGAAATCACTGCCACATTTAATATATGGCTCGACAGGGCAACATTTGAAATTTATCTTTAAAATATTACATAGAATAGATTCTCAATTAGGTTACCCCTAAAGAACATACTTTTCAGAGATTATGTAACAAAAACAAATGACATCAATATGTTACTCTAATAATCTCACTTTGAAAATTTAACCTTGAGAATTCAAGGACTAGTAATCATCAGTTTTTCTTGACAAGTCATTTAGTTAAGTAGTAAGCTATGCAAGCTAAGCAGTCAATACCACAACTTCAGAGACATGTGCCAGATTTCTTGAGCCTTTATTTAAAATAGAAAAATTATTGTGCATTCAACGGAAGTTTACATAAGGAGCAATTTACTTACTTTTTCTAATGTTTCAATGCGCTGTTTTAATAGTCTATTTTCTGTGCGTAACCTCTGCAGAAAAAGAAAACAAACAAAGATTTGCTTGCAAACATTCCTGAGAAGGAAAAATGATACCTAAATCATAGTCGATAAAAAGTACCACCTTTGGACTTCCCTACTAGCACAGTGGTTGAGAGTCGCCTGCCGATGCAGGAGACACGGGTTCGTGCCCCGGTCTGGGAAGATCCCACATGCCACAGAGCGGCTAGGCCTGTGAGCCATGGCCGCTGAGCCTGTGCGTCCGGAGCCTGTGCTCCGCAACGGGAGAGGCCACAACAGTGAGAGGCCCGCGTACCGCAAAAAAAAAAAAAAGTACCACCTTTTATAAATAGGAAAGAGTCCAAGAAATGGCTACATTATCATCTGTGAAATTCTTAAAGGCTCAGAGTAAGAAATGCATGGCAAAGGAAATGACCACATTCATCATTCCAGCTGTGACTGAATTTTAAATATAAGCTAGAATATATACAAAATAACCCCTTTCTTTTCTGTACCTAGCATAATGACTCATAATCAGTATTTTCTTTTTCTTTTTTTCCTGGCTGCGCCTCACCACTTGCAGGATCTTAGTTCCCCAACCAGGGATTGAACCCGAGCCCTCGGCAGTGAAAGCACAGAGTCCTAGCCACTGGACGGCCAGGGAATTCCCAGTATTTTCTTACATGTCTTAATATCCCTATTAGATAGAAAAGATTCTAACTCATTTATCTCCTACAAGGACTACACGAATAATATTCAAATGTCTATCAAATAAACAAGAAATCTGAAAAATGCATGTTCATAGGATAAATATCAAATTGTCGGTTTAGAACTAGATCAGCCTCCATTTATAATGTGTTGTATATGCCAACTTGCAAAGTTCCATTCTGAAAATATGAAGAAATAGTTGTTTTCATCGAATGAATTATTTATCATGAGTTGTTTTCAGTTTAAGAAAATTACTAGCATTTTCTTGTAGTTAAAAGAGTAAAACCAGATTAAAAAAAAAAAAAAACCACTTTACCTAATTGCTCAATGCCCAATTCCCAAAACCCTGTCAAATTACTGCTATTAAGTATTAAATCTAAAACATCCTACATTATAAACTGGTGCAGCCACTATGGAAAATAGTATGGAGGTTCTCAAAAAAACTAAAAATTGAGTTGCCATATGATCTAGCTATCCCACTCCTGGGCATATATCAAGACAAAACTATGATTTGAAAAGATACACACACCCCTATATTCATAACAGTACTATTTACAATAGCCAAGACATGGAAACAACCTAGATGTCCATCAATAGATGAATGGATAAAGAAGATGTGATACACACACACACACACACACACACACACACACACACAATGGAACACTACTCAGTCATAAAAAGAGAGTGAAATAATGCCATCTGCAGTAACACAGACGGACCTAGACATTATCATACTAAGCAAAGTAAGTCAGAAAGAGAAAGACAAATACCATGATATCACTTATATGTGGAATCTGAAATATGACACAAATGAACATATCTATGAAACAGAAAGACACTCACAGACATAGAGAACAGATTTGTAGTTGCCAAGGGGAAAGTGGGGTTGGGGAAGGGATGGATTGGGAGTTTGGGATTAGCAGATGCAAACTACTATATATAGGATGGATAAACAACAAGGTCCTACTGTATAGCACAGGGAACTATAGTTATATCCTATGACAAAATAATGGAAAATAATATGAAAAAAACAAAACACTCTACATTAAAAAATCATCTCCTTTTTGTATAGTTCACCAATATGTTATCCCTTCATTTGCCATCATTATAATTTCAAACTCCCTCTTACCTTTTTGTACCAATTTGCTCTAGAGTGCAATCCAGCCTTCTTCCAACCCTGCCTTCCTCTAAATTCCTGCTAAAAATGTCTTCCTCAGAAAATTCTTCTATTAATTCAATCTATTATTTTGCCAGTAAAGACTAAAATATAGTTTATATAACATATAAAATCTCAGAACAAAGCAAATAAAAGACTATGAATTATTGTTGTCTTATTAAGTGGACCACAAACTGGAACAAATAAATCTTATTTATTACAAAGACAGTTTGAAAATTATTTTTGCTCTATTCACTAGAATATATTCGGATGATTTGAAATAGATATTACTTTATGTGTGATCTTAAGCTACAAAATAGTTTGAGAAAAAGAAAATATTTCTCATTTCTTGGCTACTCACATTATGTATAGCATAATGGTCTACACAAATAAGCAATTATTAAATGTTCTTAAAGTCTGGAAAGCCAAAGAAATAAATGTGATTCTCTAAATCTTCTCAACATACTTCATGAAAAAAAAAGTAGCATTTTGTTTTTCTAAAAGACTTAGGAAGTTAAGTTCAACCAGACAACTGAGTGAATAAAGTTAATATTTCAATAGAAATAATGCTTAAAATTTTAAACTAAAATCATTCACTTGGATTTCCCTCCCCACTCCCTTTAAATCTTCTGAAATTTTGCTATAAAAACCTGAATTCATTTTCCCCCCAAACACCTACACAAATGTCTTAATACCACTTTTAAAATAAATCATCAATTCCTCATTTGTGCAATACCCAATTCATGATGAGTTGAAAAATATAATAGACTTTATCAGTTATTAAAGACTGTTTCAGGGTTATCTTCACAGTATTTTGGTAATTAGAGCTTTGTAATCTCTTTTAACATCTGGTATAGGTAATTTCCCCCCTTCTTATATTGTGTTTTTTTATCCTCCACAAACCTTCACTACTAGTAGACTAGTAGTTTAGAGACTAGGTTTTGAAATGAGTTAGGTTTAGGTTCAAATCCTCACTCTACAATTAACACCTGTGGGTATCATTCAGTGCCCTGGAATCTCCATTTCCTCAAGTAGAAAATTACACTAATAAAACCTACAATGATGCTGTAAGAATTCAACGAGATAGCATACTGCCTAATATATACCAAATACTTGGTTAATAATAAGCATTGCTCATAATATTTTTAAAGTTAGGGCATGAATATAATTTTATTACTTTTGTCTATTTTTAAAAATAATTATTCTTTAGATTGTCTTTATACAACATGTAGTTATTTTTGTCTCTCCCCTTTATTCATCCTTTAAAAACACCCTTTGCAAAGTTTTTTCGGTGTTTGTTAGGTTTTACGCTATTTTTCATTTAGGCTATTCTTAAATATGCTTTTTAAAAAAATTAGTTAATTAACTAATTAAATTTTGGCTGCATTGGGTCTTCATTGCTGTGTGAAGGCTTTTCTCTCTAGTTGTGGTGAGTAGGGGCTACTCTTCACTACGGTGCGCAGGCTTCTCGTTGGGGTGGCTTCTTTTGTTGTGGAGCATAGGCTCTAGGCACATGGACTTCAGTAGTTGTGGCATGCGGGCTCAGTAGTTGTGACTCGCAGGCTCTAGAACACAGGCTCAGTAGTTGTGGTGCATGGGCTTCGTTGCTCCGTGGCATGTGGGATTTTCCTGGACCAAGGCTTGAACCGGTGTCCCCTGCATTGGCAGGTGGATTCTTAACCACTGTGCCACCAGGTAAGTCCCAAATATGCTTTTATCTTTATTTCATATGGAATTTCTTTTTTCCAAGATACTTTTGAAATGTTTATTGTTGCTATATAGGAAAGTTAATGACTAAAATCTATCACCTGACTGATTTCTCATTAATTTTTGAGTATCCTTACTTTTAATCACATTTCCTAAAATTAATTAAAAAGGTGTTTTCTAAACTTTAAAGTGAAAACCACAAAGAGAAAGAGCAACAGATACATACACTTAAAAAGAGAGACTTTTTTGACCTACCAAATTAGAAAAGAAAATGAGACTAAGAGTGAGACCAAGAATGAAATACCTAATGTACCCAAGGTATTAGTGAAATGGAAACGCTGCCAAGAACATATCCTGGAAATATTCTTTAGGAAATTTACTTAGTACATATTGAATGTCGTAAAAATACTAATATCCTATAATTCAGTAATTCTACTTTTACAACTGACTATAGAAATAGAAGGTACCACAAAACTTTATATACAAAGATGTTAACGTAAGCATTATTTTTTAATGATGAAAAATGAAAAACCACCTAAATATGCCAAAATAGGGGAATCTCAGTTTCAAACAAACCACTCTATTCTTTCCAGCTTACTCATTTTATGAAGTAACCCAAACTCAATAATCCTCCTTCTTGTTGGGATAATCCATGGATCCTAAGAACTTTTCACTGTCCCTCACTGCCTGATATCCTTTCTTCCCAAACAAAGTTTAATTTCCAATCATTGCAGACTTTCCCTTGCTTTTAACCCCCCTTTCCCTCCTCTGCTTTAGTAGTGAGCATATTTGCCTGGGAAACCACTAGTCTGGGTCAACACATTGACAACTCTTTTTTTTTTTTTTTTTTTTTTTTTGCGGTATGCGGGCCTCTCACTGTTGTGGCTTCTCCCATTGCGGGGCACAGGCTCCGGACGCACAGGCCCAGCGGCCATGGCTCACGGGCTTAGTTGCTCCGCGGCATGTGGGATCTTCCCGGACCAGGGCACGAACCCGCGTCTCCTGCATCGGCAGGCGGACTCTCAACCACTGCGCCACCAGGGAAGCCCCATTGACAACTCTTGAGTCTGCACCTCAGCCAGTAAATATGACCAAAGAAAAATAAAACCGTAAAGTTTATTTCAATTAACAATCACTAAATTCAGTTGAACTCTTAATGAATCCTAGAAGTAATGTTTTTCCTTAGTCCATTCCTTCTCCCACTTTCTCAGATCACTATTTCATACTTTCTCCTCTTTCTTCAAACCAGCAACCCTCCATCCCACTGTCACTCTCAAATGATAATCTTGTTTCTGATTTCAGTGAAAAAATTGAATCAATCACAATAGAACTTCACAACATCCCACAATCAACATCTTACCTACAGTTTTGCCCATATATTTCACATTCTCTCTTGTTCTTTTTTAAAATAAATTTATTTATTTATTTATTTTTGGCTGCATTGGGTCTTCATTGCTGCACGTGGGCTCTCTCTAGTTGCAGTGTGCTCATAAGATGTGGTTGTTTTGGTGCTGATTCTTTTTTTGAGCTGGGGCTACTCTTCATTGCGGTGCACAGGCTTCTCATTGCAGTGGCTTGTCTTGTTGTGGAGCATGGGCTCTAGGTGTGTGGGCTTCGGTAGTTGGGGCACGTGGGTTTCAGTAGTTGTGGCTCACTGGCTTAGAGAGCAGGCTCAGTAGTTGTGGTGCATGGGCTTAGTTGCTCCATGACGTATGGGATCTTCCCAGACCAGGGCTCAAACCCATGTCCCCTGCATTGGCAGGCGGATTCTTAACCACTGTGCAATGAGGGAAGTCCCCTTTCTTTAGCATTTGACACAGTAAATGGCTCTCTCTTTCTGAAACACTCTTTTCTCTTGGCTTCTAGGACATTATATTTCCCTGGTGTTCTCCTACTTTGCTGATTGGCTCTTGGTCTTCCTAACTTTTAAACTGTTCCTTTTTTTTTTAATTTAAAAAAAATTTATTTGTTTATTTATATTTTTGGCTGTGTTGGGTCTTCGTTTCTGTGCGAGTGCTTTCTCTAGTTGCAGTGAGTGGGGGCCACTCTTCATTGCGGTGCGCAGGCGTCTCACTGTCATGGCCTCTCTTGTTGCGGAGCACAGGCTCCAGACACACAGGCTCAGTAGTTGTGGCTCACGGGCCCAGTTGCTCAGTAGTTGTGGCTCACGGGCCCAGTTGCTCAGTGGCATGTGGGATCTTCCCAGACCAGGGCTCGAACACGTGTCCCCTGCACTGGCAGGCAGATTCTCAACCACTGCACCACCAGGGAAGTCCTTCCTAACTTTTAAATGTTGGCTTACTCTCAGGCAGTTCTTGTACTCTTCTGATTTAACTACATCCATTCCCCAGGTAATCTCATCTACTCTCATGGCTTTTAATATGATCATGTCAATAACTGTCAAATTTTTATTTCTAGTTTGTCCTCTCTTAACTCCAACTTTAAAAATAAAGTCCCCTACATACGAACCTTCAAACTGCGAACTTTCAAAGATTTGAACGTGCGTTCTTAAAACTGCAGCTTGCCCTCCGTCTCCTATTGCTGATGATCCTTCAGCTCTACCATCCCCCACCTCCCCTCCCTGCTCCAGTTAGTAACTCTTGCCTGTTCACTCAAAGCCACAGCCCCTGTATGCCAGCTGTGGTACTGTACTACTGTACTTTTCAAGGTACAGTACTATAAGATTAAAAATGGTTTTGTTTTTTAATCTATCATTTGTATGAAAAGCATTATAAACCTATTACAGTACAGTACTATATAGCCGACTGAGTTAGTTGGGTACCTACTTACTGTATTTCGAGGAGCTACTTGAACAGCTCCTGGGCATCTCATACTTAATATAACCAAAACTGGGGCTCTTGGTATTCCTCCTGTAGACTTTCCCATTGCAGGTACTGGGAACTGCAATTCTTCTAACTGCTCAGGCCAAAGTCCTTGATTTCTGTCCCTCTGACACCTCCACAATCAGCTATACCTTTAAAACCTATTCAGAATCCAATAATTTCTTAACACTTCAGTCCAAGCCACCACCACCCCTTGCCTGCATTACTTCACCAGCTTTCTACTTAATATCCCTGCTTCTGCTCTTACCTCCTGCAATATACTCTCAACATAGCAGTCAGAAGATGCACTGAAAACTTAAGTCAGATCTTGTCCTTCTCTACTGAAAACCCCAGTGGCTCACCAGAGTAGAAGCTAAAGTCTTCACATGTTCAGCAAGTCCCTACATTATCTGCAATGTGCAACACCGTACCTCCTTTCACTTCCCTCATCTTCATGTTGTCCCATCACTACTCCTCACCAGTACGCTCCTGTCCAGACCCTGCTCTCCTTATATATTTAGCTCCCTTACTTCCTTCAGGTCTTTATTCAAAGGTAACCTGGTTAACTTCTCTAAGCTTTTAATCCGAACACTATCACTTTATTTTCCCTTCCCTAAGATATTTTTTTCCTTGTTTAACACTTATCACCATCTAAAACACTGTACATTTAACTTACCGTCTGATTTCCATACCAGAGTAAGTACCACAAGGGCAGGAATTGGTCTGTTTCATAAACACATATCAAGTGCCTAGAACAGTGTTTGGGCATGTAGCAGGCACTGTAAATATCTGTTAAATGAATGACTTCTTAAATAAATTAAGCTATTATATCCCCATTGGATTTTATTAAGTAGCTATTCATTTTTTAATGAAAAGTTTGTAATGCCACAAAAAATGGGCATCCAAATCCTTCCTACATCACAATACATTAAAGTCTCTCTTGCAAAGTGGTAGTGTGTATACACTGAAGAACATGTATGGGTCTCAGACAAACCCAAATCAGAGTTCAAACTCTTGACTTCTACCACTTTCTGTCAGTATGACCACTAGCTTATTATTTGAGCTTTCTGAACCTTAGTTTCTTCATAGAAAGATAAACCCTTTCATAAGGTTATTGGAAGAATGAAAGGAGATAGTGTATGTAAATTATTCTTCATATATTAAGTGTTGAATAAATGTGCCAGTACTAGTACTTTATATTGTTCAAGATACTTCCTGGATAACTTAGATAATACTTATCATGTTTTTTTATGTTAGGCAGTGAAAACACAGATGTTTTTATATTACGCTCTAGTTTTCAGCATATCTGGAATATTCCATAGTTTTTGAAATAAGAAAAAATATCCAAATTCTGACTAAAAACCAGTCAGAATTTCTAACTCCTCTTCACAGGGCTTAAATCTCTATACCCCAAAACACAAATTTAAACATAAATTCATATTAGAGTAGGGGATAAAGGCTCTTCTTTTTTAAAGATCTGTGTTTTATCCCAATATAAGCTAGAATTTTAATATTTCCTACCTCCTCCCTCTCAGGTGGAACATCAAGAGATTGGAAGAAGATACTGACAAAGGTGTTTCTATTAACAAAAAATTTCTCACAGTAAAATGTGAGATCTACTGTATGAAATCGTTATTATCAAAATCTTCCTTGTAACACTTTCTGAGAAGGAATGGAAAACACTTGAAAGTCACCGTCTTGATGAGGGAGCTGACAAATATAATTCTTAGCGTAAAGGTCATTGACCCGAAGGTCAAACCTTAAACACATGTCACAGCGTCAAAGGCTGATTTTTTACTTCTGTATCAAAACATCACATAATTATGATACTATTTCTGTAAAGAACAGTGTAAGATTATCTCCCTGAAGGCTTTTGAGAACAACCGAGGCAAGAAAGTACTAGTTTAACAGAATTCATTCCCTTGTAAAAGGGACCTTGGGGGAGGGGAAGGGAACTGAATAAGGAAGTGACATTTCCCAACGAAGAGAGAGGCTTCATGATACATGGCTAATTAATTGTAAATAAGGTGGTCTTCTGGTTGCGAATGAGATGAATTGCCAGGTCCAACTTAAAAATCAGACATATGCAAACATGAAGTTAAAAAAGTACAGTTACACAAAAACTGTTTTGGCTTTGCCCTTCAGAGGGCAGGAGGAATGAGGAAAGGAATGAAAATGGTACAAGAGTAAAAAAAAGAACTATGTGGAAACAAGATTTTATAAAAGGAACTATCTCTGAGATCAGCGTATTTATTTACCCAATGCACTCCACTAATGTTTTAAACTTTTTTCCCCCCAGATTCTTCTCTATAAACAACTTTGTGCCATCTGTTTTTGCCTAAGACATACTCAAAAGTATTTTGTGAGGTATATGAACTATAATTTTCCCCAAAAATCAAAATTTGAAAAAAACTGCAAATATAGGCTAATGTCTGCCAGATCTTTTTGAAAAGGCCTTTGCTATTCCTACATTCATGTGACTTAATTTTAAAAAAACTTCTTCAAGAGCAAGGATTGTTCATAGAACTGTTAATTTTTTTTTATTTTTTGCAACTACAAGCATGATGAAATGAACAGGATGGCTTCCCCATCCTCAGATTCTTTTTTTTTTTTTTGCGGTACGCAGGCCTATCACTGTTGTGGCCTCTCCCGCTGTGGAGCACAGGCTCCGGACGCGCAGCCTCAGTGGCCATGGCTCACGGGCCTAGCCGCTCCGCGGCATGTGGGATCTTCCCGGACCGGGGCACGAACCTGTGTGCCCTGCATCGGCAGGCGGACTCTCAACCACTGCACCACCAGGGAAGCCCCCCATCCTCAGATTCTTGATTTGCAGTTCCTAATATTCGTGGTATGCAATAACCCATACTCTCTCCCCACTCATCAGGATGATGTACTGTCTACTTTCAGCAAGTTGAAGTGGAGGGTATGATTTACTCATGGAATCTAAAAGAAAAGCAAACAGTAGAGCAGCAGGTGGGTGATAGAACCAAAAAAAAAAAAAAAAGAAAGAAAAAGAGGGAAAAACATCCACAGGGATCTTTTCCTTCTCTCCTCCTCTCTCTCTCTGAAAAATGTATAAGTATTTCCAACAGATAGTGAGTAGGTGATAGAAACGGAAATGAAACATCTATAAAAGGGAGATAGAGTTGATGAGGGAAGAGACTGTCTCCCAGGAGGCTTCTGAGCAGGATTATGGTAAGAAAGAGTAGTAATTTAACAGAACCCATTCCCTAGTAAAAAGGCATTTGGGGTATGAGTAATGAAGTGTTATTTTATAGCAAGGCTAAATTAATACATGGCTAGGGAATTGTAAATAAGATGGTCATCGACTGTCTTGCCAGGTTGAAGTATAAAATCAGACACATCCAAATATACAGTTTTTTTTAAAAAGTGGAGTCATTCAATAAATTTGTTTAGTTTTTGTTTCTTTTTTTCTTTTCTTTCTTTCTTTTTTTTTTTCAGGCAGTTGGGGGGAAAATAAAAGGTAAGGAATTGGATCAGCCAGTCACTGAGTTCCTTCACTAACTCATGCTTCTACTCATTATCCCCATCCTGAAATATCAGCATAAATGCCAATTCAATTTTCCTTAACACCCAGCTCACACAATGCCAAAGACCCTCAACAATTTCTGGCCTACAGGGATACAAACAAGAATTTTAAGGTACACGTGGGAATTTACATGTCCTTCAAATTGAAAATCTACCTGTTTCTCTGAACAGTAATGCAAAAATAATCTTTGGTTAGCGATGAGAAAATTTAATTAGTCAAAGCTTTCTGCATCTCTAAGGCAGCCATAATTAGTTCTAATGCAATGATCTACTCTATTTGGTCTCCTTTATACTATACTGCTGTTAGTCTCAGCATGTTACAGATTATCTTCTCTATAACTTTTTAAAACATGCTTAAATGAAATGATAATTATCTTCCCCAAAGAAGTATTTTCTCCTAATGACCCACCAATAAATCCAGAAAAAGGAAGCTGCTTTCTTTCACACTAGAACAAAAACCACTTCAGATCACAGTTTTTGAAATGTCTGTTTTTAAGTATAATCTAGTGGGATGGTAAATATATCAATAAATAAATACAAACATCATTGCTAAATTTATGACAGGTAATAAATGTATCAATATAACATCTATTGCCAAATAACTGACTTTAATGAATTTATGTTCAGTACTTTTAAAAGTCCTAAGATGCTTACTTTAATTTCAACTTGTTCTTCCATTTCTTTAGTTTTTATTGTAGTATATTCCTTTTCAAGCCTGAGAAAGAAAAAAAAAAAAGTTAAAGGTATGCTTTCATTCCAAACTAGTTACAGAAATTATAAAATTTAAAACCATATAGTAACACGAAATATAATTTTACTATGTTCCCCCAACTTATGTCTTGAGATACTTGAAATCAGAAAAATCATCTCAATAGTTATACAGGTTATCACGAAAAAAAAATTACTTCAAAATTAACAAATATAAGAACCACACAAAAGTAAACTTTCAAAAGTAAAATGCTATAAAGCACCAGAGAACTGAGTTTAAAGATTCTATTCAGCCCTTAACTTACAGAAGAAGCACAAACCCTTCCCTCTCAAATTAAAATACACTGATAAAGTTCAACTGGATCTTAACTAAACTTGACTAGAAATTTGTAAGGGGAGAAAAGAAACAACTCTTCCTAACAAAAAAATTCCAGTTAATAAACGTGGAAAGAATGAGGCAAATTTAAAAATCCCTATTAGAACTCCACAATAAATAACTGCCATAGGCAAGAAAAATGAATGAATGCTAAAATTAGTGGGTAAAAGTTTACGCACAGTCTCAAAGCATCTCTCCCCCAATATTTACTGATTACAAAGGAAAAAAATAGTAAATTTACAGTACAGGATCTTAGCAGACAGCATCTGAGCCAAATGATGAAGGTTAACATCACCAGAAATGCATATTGACATGACACATCCCCTGTTAAAATGTACTGAGAAAGGCACCTCACCTCTGTGGTATCCTTCCCAATAATGCATATCCTCAATCTAATCAAGAGAAATCATCAAACCCCAATTGAAGGACATTCTAAAAAATATTTGACCAGCTCTCATCAGAAGTGCCAAGGTCAGAAAAGACAAGAAAAGCCTGAAGCACTGTCACGGACTGTAGGAGAGTAAGAAATGACAAACAAATGCAATGTACTATTTTTGCAACTCTACTAAACACAAAATTATCTTAAAAAATGATCGGCCATCCAAAAATTAGTCCTACAAAATTATTTTTATATCTTACTCTCAATCAAAAATGTTAATAACAAGTTAAACCCTCCAAATAATAACCAGGCCCCACATAACTTATAGCTTCTTTTAAAAATTAAGTTCTCCCTCAAAAGACAAGAATCTATTATTTACTATGTATAAATTTCATTTATCTCACAGAATATTTTTTATTGTGGTAAAATACACATACAAACTTTACCATCTTAACTATTTTTAAATGTACAATTCAGTGGTATTAAATACATTTATAATGTTTTTTTCATCTTATAAAGCTGAAACTCTGTACGTATGAAACAATAACACCCTGTTTCCCCCTCTCACCAGGCCCTGGCTACAACCATTTTACATTCTATGTGAGTCTGACAACACTAAGTATCTCATATAAGTGGAATCATACAGTATTTGTCCTATTGTGACTGGCTTATTTCACTTAGCATAATGTTCCCATAGTTCACCCATATTATACCATACATTAAGCGTCTCTTTATGTGCTAATTGACCATTTATATCTCTTCTTTGGAGAAATGTCTATTCAAATCCATTGTGCATTTTTTAATCCAGCTGTTTAGTTTTTGGCTGTTGAGTTTTAAGAGTTCTCTATATATTCTAGATATTAATCTTTTATCAGATATGTGATTTGCAAACATTTTCTTCCATTCTGTGGGTTGCCTTTTTCTGTTAAGTGTCTTAGAATACACAAAAATTTTCTCAAAGTACAGTAATATTTTATTTTTAAATTTTATGAGTCTCTAATGGTTAGAACTTTTCTGAATTTTTTTATTTTTATTTTTTCTTCCAGTTTTATTGAGATATAACTGACATACAGCGTCATATGAGTTTAAAGTCTACAGCATAATGATTTGACTTATATAATCATGAATTATTACCACAATAAGTTTAGTGAACATCCATTACCGCATATAGATTTTTAAAAATTTTTATTTCTTTATTTACTTTATTTTTGGCTGCGTTGGGTCTGCCTTGCTGCCTGTGTGCTTTCTCTAGTTGCGGCAAGCGGGGGCTATTCTTTGTTGTGGTGAGTGGGCTTCTCATTGTGTTGGCTTTTCTTGTTGCGGAGCACAGGCTCTAGGCACGCAGGTGTCCTTAGTTGTGGCTTGCAGGCTCTAGAGCGCAGGGTCAGTAGTTGTGGCGCATGGGCTTCATTGCTCTGTGGCATGTGGGAACTTCCTGGATCAGGGCTTGAACCCTCGTCCCCTGCATTGGCAGGCGGATTCTTAACCACTGCGCCACCAGGGAAGCCCAAACCTGTTACATTTTTAAATTAAAGTTGTTCCGCTCTAGGGCTTAAAATAGAAAAATAAAATTTTTTATCCTTGTGATGAGAACTCAGAATTTACTCTCTTAACAACTTTCATATATAATGTACAGCAGTGTTATCTATCTTTATCATGTTATACATTACATCCCCAGTACTTATTTATCTAAAAACTGGAAGTCTGTGCCTTTTGACTGCCTTTATCAATTCCCCCTCTCTTGGCCCCCACCTCTAGTAACAACAAATCTGATCTCTTTTTCTATGAGCTTATTTTTTTCTGAAATATAACTGACCTACAACACTATGTTAGTTCCTGGTACACAACATAGTGACTTGACATTTCTATACATTTCAAAAGGATCACCTAACAAAGCTATTACATAACTACTGACCATAGTCTCCACACTGTACGTTTCACATGGAGGACTCATTTTGTAACTGAACGTTTTTACCTCTTAATATCCAAATTTTAAATTTTTCATGAACTTTGGTTTGTCTATTTTTTCTTTTGTTGTCTGTGCCGTTGGTGTCATATGCAAGATATCATTGCCAAATCCAATGTCATGAAGGTTTTGCCCTATGTTTTCATCTAAGAGTTTTAGTTTTAGTTCTTATATTTAGATCTTTGATCCATTTTGACTTAAATTTTGCATATGGTTTCAGGTGAGGGTTCAACTTCATATTTTCACATGTGGCTGTCCGGTTTTCTCTGTACCATTTGTTGAAAGACACACCTTTCCATATTGAATGGTCTCAGTATCCTTGACAAAAATCATTTGATCATGTATGTAAGGGCTTATTTCTGTCTTTATTCCAGTGCCAACCTGTTTTGATTACTGTAGCTTTGCAGTAAGTTTAGAAATCAGGATGTGTGAGTCCTCCAGCTTTGTTGTTCTTTTTCAAGATTATTTTGGCTATTTGGGGTCCTTTAAGGTTCCATATGAATTTTAGAATGGGGTTTTCTATCTGCAAAAAAAATGTCATCAGTATTTTGATAAGGATTGCACTGACTCGGTAGATCATTTTGGGTAGTATTGACATCTTAACAAGATTAAGTCTTCCAATCATTGAATATGGGATGTGTTTCCATTTGTTTATATATTTAATTTCTTGCAGTAATGTTTTGACGTTTTCATTGTACAAATCTTTCACCTCCTTGGTTAAGTTAATTCCTAAGTATATCTTTTGATGCTACTGAAAAATAAAACTTTTTCACTGATCCACTGGTTGTTTAATTTCCAAAATATTGCTGTTTCTGGTTTTACTTCTGTTATTGATATCTAACTTCAACTTGTTACAGCTGGAGAAGATATTTTGTACATCTCTTAAAATCTACTGAGACTTAATAGTGTTGCTGTTATTGGGTAGAGTGTTCTGTGTATCTCTATTAGATACAGTTGGTTTATTGTGTTGAGTCCTCTATTTCCTTACTTATATTCTCTCTGGTTGTTCTATCCATTACTGAGAGTGGGATATTGAAGTCTCCAAATACTTATGTAGAACTGTCCATTTCTCACTTCATCTGTCCATTTTTGCTTCATATATTTTGATAGTCTGTCATCGATGTATAAATGTTTATAATTATTACACCTATTGCTATATTGAAACTTTCATTAACATATATTACCTGTCTTTGTTTCTTGGAAACTTTTAAAATAAGTCTGTTCTGTCTGATATTAATATAGCTACCTCTGCTCTCTTTTGTTTACTATTTGCATGGAATATCTTTTCCCAACCTTTCCCTTTCAATCTATTTGCATCTTTGGATCTAAAATGAGTCACCTGTAGATAACATGTAGTTGGATCATGTGGTTTTCCCCATTCTGCCAATCTATGTCTTTTGGAGAGTTGAATTCATTTACTTTTAAAGTAAGTTCTGGTAAGGAAGGACTTACTGTCATTTTGCTATTTGTTTTCTATATGCCTTGTAGCTTTTTTTTGTCCCTCATTTCCTGCATTATTGTTTTCTGTAGTGTTTAGTTGGTTTTTTTGTAGTGAAATGCTTAAATTCCTTTCTAATTTCCTATTGTGTATATTCCATTATCATTTTCTTTGTGGTTCCATGGAGATTATACTAACATTCTAAAGTTATAATACTCTAATTTGAATTTATAGCAGTTTAACTTCAATAATATACAAGAACTCTGCTCTTTTATAGCTTCTTTCCCATCCCTTTTGGTTACTGGTCACAAAAACATGTATTTATACATTGTGTGCCCCAAAACACAAACTAATGATTCTTTTAAATCTATTACTCTCCTAAATAATGTAGGAAACAAGATGTGGAGCTACAAACAAAAATTACAATACTAGTAGCTTTTAGACTAATAATTGCTTTTTAAAAAAATGTATTAATTTATTAAATCATATAGAAAACAAAAAGTAGAGTTAAAATCCACTGTTATGATAATAATAGCTTTCATAATTGCCCATGTGTTTGCCTTAATTATGATCTTCATTTTGTAAGATGACTTTGAGTTACTGTTTCGTGAGTGTCCTTTCATTTCACCCTGCAGGAATGAGAATTTCCTGAAGGGCAGATCTAGTGATAACAAGCTTAGCCTTCATTTAGCTGGGAATGTCTCGATTTTTCCCTCACTTTTGAAAGACAGTTTTGCCAGATACAGGATTCCTGACTGTTTTTCCTTTTAGCACTTTGAATATAAAGGCCCGCTTGTCTTCTGGTCTCCAAAGTATCTAAGGAGAAGTATGTTTATAATCTTATTGAGAATCCCTTGTACATAATGATTGGCTTCTCTTTTGCTGCCTTCAAGATTTGCTCTCTCTTTGCCTTTTGCAAGTCTGATTATAATGTGTCTTGGTGTGGGGTCTTTTTTACATCACTTTACTTGGAGTTCAATGAGCTTCTTAAATGTTTATATTCATGTCTTTCAACAAATTTGTTAAGTTTTCAGCCATTATTTCTTCAAACATTCTATCCCGCCACCCCACCTTCTCAGATTCCCACAATGTGTATGTTGGTCCACTTGATGGTATCCCACAGGTCCCTTAGGCTCTGTTCACTTTCTTGGGTCTTTTTTGTTGTTGCTGTTCCTCGAACTCAGTTATTTCCAGTATCCTATCTTCAGGTTCACTTATTCTTCTACTTGCTCAAATCTGCCTTTCAATCACTCTAGTGAACTTTTCATTTCAGTTATTGTACTTTTCAGATCCACAATTTCTTTTTGGTTTATTTTTAGATTTTCTATCCCTTTACTGATATTTCCATTCTGCTCATACAACTTTTTTGCTTTTCCCACATCTTCCTTTATTTCTTTGAGAATCTTTTAAAGTCTCTATCTACCAAATATGCCATGAAGTCTCCTTCAGATACAGTTTATTATTTTCCTTTGAATGGGTCATATTTTCCTGTTTCTTTATATGCCTTGATTTTTTTGTTGTTGAAAACTAGACATTTGAATCTAGTAATGTGGTAACTCTGAAAATCAGATGCTCCCCCTCCCCAGGATTTGCTGGGGGTTTTTTTGTTATTGTTTTTGTCTTTTTGATTGTTATAGGCTGTCTCTGTGTGGATGACCAACCTGAGCTGTAAACTTATGGTATCCGAAGGTCTTTTCTGAGCCTCTCCCTTGGGCATGCACAGTCACGTTTTAATTTTCTCCATATATGCAGTTGTTTTTGAATGTCCTAGTCTTTTGTGTCTGGCTCCCAAAAGCGGAAAAAGAAAAAAATGAAGGGGAGAAAAGGGCATGAGCCCTTTAAATCTCTTGGCAGTCTCTTCAGCCAGAGGAAGAGGTGCAACAACAGTGGAGAGAGGTGCGACATCAATGGGGAGATGTGCAACAACAACTTCTTTGCACCTGTCCAATCATAAACAGTGATCAGGAATCAGAGCACAGATCCCCAATATGTGGAGGACATGGTCTTTTTTGCCCATCCTGACTCCCATAAGCTGCATGCAGGCTGTTCCAGGAATACAAGCACAGCTGCCTGTCAGTGGCTAAGGGGTAGAGAATGGGTAATGTGCTAAGAGCTGAACTGATCAAATAAACTGCAATTTACCATGCCTACCCCTAGAAGTTACAAGTCTTCAACAGACTTCAGAGTTCCAAAATAGTTAATATCAGACAGATTCTGCCAGTGCAACTACTGTCTAGGTGGACAGATTCCTGGTACTTCCTACTCTGCCATCTTTTCACAATCTTCTGTCCACAGTGACTATGTAATATGCCAACTTTGAGGCTTAGAAAGAAGGAGAAACTTGCCTAAGGTCACACCCTTAACTGCTACACTGCTATGTCTCTTACTTTGGTATGTCTAAAAGAATACAGGATATCAAAAAAAATTTTGATTCTAAAAAGGGGCAAAACATTTTGAACAATGGCTGCACTGTTGAAATAACTTTATAGCCTTCACAAATGACTACTGTGAAGTAGATATTTTGTAATGTGTTGTGATAAATGTCATTACTCATTCACAAACCTAAAACAAAACACTATGAGTTATCATTTAATCCTTGTTTCCCAATTCAGTCACCAAGCATGTTCAATTCAACCACCTTAAATTAACACTGCTCTAAAATTCAATATTACTTTTTCTATCTGCATTGATAATTTTTAAAATAAACTTTATTTTTTAGAACAGTTTTAGATTTACAAAATAATTAGAAGAGTATAGAGTTTCTATAAACCCCATCCCCAGTTTCTCCTAGGTTTACACCTTACATTAGTATAGTACATTTATGATAATTAATGAACCAATATTAATACATTATTAACAACTAAAGTCCATACTTTATTCAGATTTCCAAAGGTTTTGGCTAATGTCCTTTTTCTACTCTAGGATCCCATCCAGGATACCACACTACATTTAGCTGTCACATCTTCTTAAAGTCCCATGGTTAGGACAGTTTCTCAGACCTTCCAAGTTTTTGATGACCCTGACAGTTTGAGGAGTACTGGTCATCAGGTATTCTGTAGAATGTCCCTCAACTGGGATTTGTCTCATGCTTTGCTCATGATTATACTGGTATTATGGGTTTTGGGGGAGGAAGACCACAGAGGTAAGTCCCATTTTCATCAAAGTTATAAACTATCAATAGGATACCACTATTGATGTTGACCTTGATCACCTGGCTGAGGTATGATCATGTTTCTGCAAACGTACTTCCAAGTAGCTGCAAAGCTACCTCCTTCTCCCTTCACTGGTAGTATTTTTAGGCCTTTGTTATGGCTTATCTAAATTACTAGAGGAATCGTTTAATTGTTCTTGCTACTTGCCAGTTTCTTAACTCAATCTTTTCTAAACACTATTACCAGAGTGGTATTTTGGGGGGACTTCCCTGGTGGCACAGTGGTTAAGAATCGGCCTGTCAATGCAGGGGACACGGGTTCGAGCCCTGGTACGGGAAGATCTCACATGCTGTGGAGCAACTAAGCCCATGCGCCACAACTGCTGAGCGTGAGTTCTAGAGCCTGTGAGCCACAACTATTGAGCCCACATGCTACAACTACTGAAGTCTGTGCACCTAGAGCCCATGCTCCACAACAAGAGAAGCCACTGCAATGAGAAGCCCGTGCACCACAATGAAGAGTAGCCCCCACTTGCCTCAACTAGAGAAAGCCCATGCGCAGCAACAAAGACCCAACACAGCCAAAAAATAAAAACAAATAATTAATTTTTTAAAAAAATCAGGGCTTCTCAAAAACCAGTCTGAAAACCACCTAGTAGTTCTTAATTTTAAAATAATAATAATAATAAGACTCAGTGGATTCACACAGATATAAATAAATAAATAAGCAAGCAAGCAAAGAGATAACTAAAAAGAGAAAGAAGGGAAACCTCTTCCTTATACCAGAATGCCAATTAATAAGGAAGGAATGAGGGAGTGAGACAATCATAAACAGAGCCAAATATGGGGAGGGAAAGTTTGGTAAGGAACAGGATATTATATAAACTCAAAGTACCTTGACACAAATTACTTACTCATAAAGGACAAAATAATAACTTTATAGTAGTGAAATCTGGCAGACATCACCTTAACCAAGTGATCAAAGCTAACATCATCTTCCTTAAAAAACTAAAAGTAGAGCTACCACATGATCCTGCAATCCCAGTCCTGGGCATATATCTGGAGAAAAACATAAGCTGAAAAGATACACGTACCCCAATGTTCACAGCAGTACTATTTACAATACAAGACATGGAAGAAACCTAAGTGTCCACTAACAGATAAATGGATAAAGAAGATGTGGTATATACACACTATGGACTATTACTCAGCCTTAAAAAAGAATGGAATAATGCCATTTGCAGCAACATGGATGGACCTAAAGATTATCATACTAAGTGAATTGAAGTAAGCCAGAGAAAGGCAAATAGCATCTGATATTGCTTATATGTGTAATATAAAAAAATGACACAAATGAACTTATTTATAAAACAGAAATAGACTCACAGACATAGAAAACAAATTTATGGTTACCAAAGCAGGGAGGATAAATTAGGAGTTTGGGATTAAAATATACACATTACTATACATAAAATAGATAACCAACATGGACCTACTGTATAGCACAGGGAACTATACTCAATATCTTGTAATAACCTATAATGGAAGAGAATGTAAAAAATGAATATATATGTATATACATATATATGTGTGTATACATATATATATATATCTGAATCACTCTGCTGTATACCTGAAACTAACACAACATTGTAAATCAACTATATTTCAATAAAAAAATTTTTTTAAATAAATAATTGATTTTTTTTTAGAAAGGTAACATCATCAATATTGAGACGAGCCAAGATTGATGAGAAGACACAATATTATTGGTATACCTGCCAAAAATGTGCAACCTGAATCTAATAATGAGGAAATGTTAGATTAACCAAATTGTGGGATCTTCTACAGAATAACTGGCCTGTACTCTTCAAATATATCAAGGTCAAGAAACACAAAGCATTGAGAGAGCAGTTCAGATTAAAGGAGATTGACACTATTTACAATACAAACATGGAAGACTTAATGCAATACACGGGACTTCCCTGGTGGGACTTCCCTGGTGGCGTAGTGGATGAGAATCTGCCTGTCAATGCAGGGGACATGGCTTCGAGCCCCGGTCTGGGAAGATTCCACATGCCACGGAGCAACTAAGCCCGTGCATCACAACTACTGAGCCTGCGTGCTGCAACTACTGAAGCCCACAAGCCTAGAGCCCGTGCTCCACAACACGAGAAGCCACCGCAAGAAGAAGTCTGTGCACCACAACGAAGAGTAGCCCCCGCTCGCTGCAACTAGAGAAAGCCCACATGCAGCAATGAAGACCCAACACAGCCAAAAATAAATAAAATTAAATCTTTAAATAAATAAATAAATAAACAAATTGTGATACACGATCCTGGAGGGTCTGGAGTGGATACAGGACCCAGGGGGTAAGGGATCAAGGGTGGTGAGTGGGTAGAAGTTGGGGATGGGAGGAAGAGATTGTTGTAAGGAATATTATTGGGACAAGTGATAAAATTTGAACTTCTATTATGGATTAGAATACTATTGTATCTATGATAATTTCCTGATTTTGATTAACTGCTGACTTCGGTTTTAAAAAAAAAAAAAGCTCAGTTCTTAGGAAGTACATATTCAAGTATTTAAGGAAAAAGGGCACAATATCTCAACTTACTCTAAAATGGGTGCTCCCAAAAATAATGGGTATGGATTTGACTTACATACACACACATATTATTTATATATATGCATGTGGGGGGGAGGAAAATAAAACAAATGGGCAAAATGTAAACAATTGGTGAATTTGGATAAGTGGCATAAGGGAGTTCCTTGTAGTATATCTGTAACTTTTTAAAAAAGTTTAAAAGTATACCAAAATAGGGGTTTCCCTGGTGGCGCAGTGGTTGAGAGTCCGCCTGCCGATGCAGGGAACACGGGTTCGTGCCCCGCTCTGGGAAGATCCCACATGCCCTGTAGCGGCTGGGCCCGTGAGCCATGGCCGCTGAGCCTGCGCGTCGGGAGCCTGTGCTCCGCGTCGGGAGCCTGTGCTCCGCAACGGGAGAGGCCACAACACTGAGAGGCCCACGTACCGCAAAAAAAAAAAAAAAAAGTATACCAAAATAAAAATTACAACAAAAGAAGCCAAAGGCTAATATGACTGCTTGCTTGCAACATTCATATCTTAAAGAAACCTCTAAACCACATGTAAGTGATTAGTGAGCAGTTGAAACATGGCTAATAGAACCGATTTAATGAATCTTTAATTCTATTTAAATAGCCACATACAGGTAGTGGCTATCATACAGGACAGCACAGCTTTAAATACCCCTAGGTTCCCACCACGTTTCAAACTTCACTGCCTATTACATTCCCATTTGCCTATGGTACAGTCACACTGGCTTTTTACTGTTCTTAAACATATCAATCATTCTTATTTCATTCATTACATTTACTGCTCTCTCAGCATGAAATATACTTGCCCAGATAATCACATGACTCCCTCTCTCACTTCCTTCAGGTGTTTGCTCAAATGGTGCTTTATCAGTCTGTGTGCCCTATCCTGAGTTCTCTATCTAAAAAAAGCACCCCATCACTTCCATGTCCTTCATCCTCCTTTAGTTTTCCTTCATGGCACTGCCACTGATGGACATGATACTGTATATTTGTTCAGAAGCTGCTCCATTTGATTTTTCTTGCTTTGCTCTCTCAGGGCACACTCCTTCTGGGGCACGTCATTCTGAAATTGTACCTTTTGTTTGGAACTCCAGAGATTTTTATATCTCAAAGTCAGTCTTCTGCACTTCTGTAAGTTCCACAAAGGAGGAACTCCCTCTCTGTAGTCATCATTTAACCCCAGCAATTGGAAACATAAGTTCTTTAAAACTATACTCTAGGTCTTCCCTGGTGGCGCAGTGGTTGAGAGTCCGCCTGCCGATGCAGGGGACACGGGTTCGTGCCCAGGTCCGGGAGGATCCCACATGCCGCGGAGCGGCTGGGCCCATGAGCCATGGCCGCTGAGCCTGTGCGTCCGGAGCCTGTGCTCCGCAACGGGAGAGGCCACGACAGTGAGAGGCCCGCGTACCACAAAAACCAAAAAAAAAAAAGAAAAAACTATACTCTGGTGCCCTCTCCTTCAGAAAACAACTTCTGCCATCCTCCTATCCAACCATGTAAGTGGTCTTCAACTTTTTTTTTCTCATGTACCTGCTAAAAGAATGTTGCCCCTTATATACTTTAAAGAAGTCTAAAAAATTTTCGTTACCTAAGTGCATACAATTGCAAAGGATGTGATTTATATATGCTTAAATTTTTTCACTAAAACTTTAAATGAGACTTATTTGATTTATGGATGTCTACTCTATAACCTAAGTAGCAAAGGCAGTCATGGTTACGAAACCAATAAGTCAAATTATATTTACCTTCTCTATCACTAAAGTTCATGTTCTTTTTCAACTCAAATAAGTATATGTTAATACATAACCCCATAACCACCATTCTATTTTTCATTTCTAACTATAAGCAAGATAAGGTAGCCTTGCCAAGCATTTGTCAGCTGGATGAAATAAGAAGCTGCTCCATTTGATTTTTCTTGCTTTGTTCTCTAAGGGCACACTGCAAGGCACTCTGAAATTGTCCCTTTTGTATGGTATCCCAGAGATTTTTATACCCCAAAGTAATGTAAGAATTGGAGTGTGACAGGTTTGCCTTACTTTTATAAAGTGGTAGAAGGCAGATTGTAAAAGGGGAGCTAGAAAGGAGAACAAAGATACTGTAACAAAGAAGGACAAACCTGACTCCATGTTGGATCTATTCCTTTAGCCCTAACCTTTGAGCTCTGTTGCCTGTTCTTAGTTATGCTGCCTCTGTACCTTTGTAAAAGGATGTTGCCTACAGCCTAAAATATACATGAGAGCCCATTCTCAAGGCTCTGCCTCCCAGGCTTGATCTTTAAAAGTATCAATATAACACTTTTCCATTCATATAGAGATAAAAAGTTGCAGAACAGAGAACAACATTTGTCTTGTTGAGGGGTGATAGGAACATTGTGACTAGACTCAGGTGGACAGCTGCAAGAACAAAGGATTCTGGCACCAAGAAGTCTGCAACAACCAGCTACACACTCTCCCCTTTTAGTATTAAAGTGACCTAAATCCTAACTTGGGTAAAATGGTTCACTGGGACACCAGTCCACCATCTTCCTGGTCTTCTGGCTTTCCAAATAAAGTCACTATTCCTTGCCCCAACACCATGTCTCTCGATTTACTGGCCTGTCATGTGGCGAGTACTACAAGCTTGAACTCAGTAAAAATACCTCTACCACAGGAATATTATCAGGGCAGATAAAAGTTAGGAAAGAATATAAATGGAAACTGAAAATCTAGTTACCGTGCTCTGAACATTTTCCTGGGTCCCAAAAGACTAGACTGTGTATGCAGTTTAAAGACACATAGGCTAGGCATCTCTTACATGTTATATTAATAACATGTTATAGTGACATCTACCAGACTGTAAATGTAATAAGCTATTTACTGTTGCTCTGCCATCACCCTACCCACAGGAAGTTTGAACCTTCTTCAGAGCCAGGTCCAAGACTAAGTTCATTACATTCTGAGAGTGATACTTAGTAGAAATGGATGACACTCATCTTTTAATACTGATAAAGTATTATTCTCCAGAATATGCATAAACAACTACTAACCACTAAGAAGCAGTCAATGCAGTAAGAAGTAGATACTGCAAAAGAAAAGGAAGTACCAACAAAAGAATAAAAAAGGAAGGGGAAGAAAACAGAAGCGTATTTGTTACGGCAATCTATAATCAGTGATCTTTGATGTTACTATTGTAAAAAAGATTACAACTTGCTGAAGGCTCAAATGATGATTAGCAATTTTTAGCAATAAAGTTTTTTTCTAATAAATTTATTTATTCATTTATTGATTTATTTATTTTTGGCTGCACTGAGTCTTCTTTGCTGTGCACAGGCTTTCCCTAGTTGTAGTGAGCAGGGGCTACTCTTCGTGGCAGTGCGTGGGCTTTTCATTTGCATTGGCTTCTCTTGTCACAGAGCACAGGCTCTAGGCATGCAGGCTTCAGTAGTTGTGGCACACGGGCTCAGTAGTTGTGGCTTGTGGGCTCTAGAGCACAGGCTCAGTAGTTGTGGCACACAGGCTTAGCTGCTCCCCATGGCACGTGGGATCTTCCCAGACCAGGGATTGAACCTGTGTCCCCTGCATTGGCAGGTGGATTCTTAACCACTGCGCCACCAGGGAAGTCCCAATAAAGTATTTTTAAATTAAGGTCAACAGGCAGAAATTGAGATGGCTCCTAAGATTGTATCAATTATAGAACAGAACAGCTTTTCGGTCAGTAATGTCTCAAAATGATGGTGTGATGTGATGGGTTATTAGAAATTTCACAGGTAATTTATTAACAATAATAGTTGAATATGATAAATTGTCTTTTCGCAAATTAGAGCCAACTAATTTTAATAACATAATTCTTGCTCATATTCTAATATACTTTCTGGAGTAGGAATCTCCATGGGAATACGTTGTACATGTTAACGTAATTTCACCTTGCAGCAGCAGAGATACTGAGAACAAGTGTCAGGAATGCTAACAATGACCTCAGGCTAAGATTTATTTAATTGCTGGAAGCTAGAAGAGTAACAGCTATTGTTCTTAATTAACACCTTTATCATATTTCAAAAATTAACCTTTACAGGCCAACATTGCATATCTTCAACTTTTATGAAATATATTCAAAGAAAAGTTTCACTAGAAAGTAATACACAGTAAACAAAATTTTAACTTAATGCATACCTCATGCCTATCTTGCTGGTTATGCTAATCTTGAACTTAAGTGATAAACTGGGGTCAACTAAGAGGAAAAGAATGTCAGTGACTTAGACCACACCATAAAAGCAGTTTCTAAAATAACAGCACACTCACATATATACACTTACCACGTTCCTAATTCTAATCAATGTGGAATGGGAAGGGGAGTTTTAAAAGTAATACACAATAATCCCATGCACCACTAGAGCACTATGAAATTCCAATATTAAATTTAGGTTATATTGAAATCAATACCACCAAATAAAACATTACAGCTCTATAAAATGAGGAGGAAATCTGCACTCACCACTAGAATGCTTTGCTTCTTCCATTTAATTTCCTAAATGCATCAACAAACCCCCATAACTAAAAAAACAAAATATAAAATACTTACTTTTTCATTTTTTTTGAGTTATACTTGACTTGGTAAGCTGCCTGGATTAATTTGTCTGGACCACCATCAAACTGATGTGGAATGACTTTCTGAAAGTGCTAAAATACAATAGAAGAAAAACATAAGAATGACTTAGTACCATTTATTATCAACTAATTAACAGTAAAATCTAGAGACATTCAAGAAATCATGGCCTGGCTTACCTGTAACATCCCTTCCATGTCGAGTTGCATCAGTTCTGCCTGATTCATTTGAAGAAGCGCTAATCCTACCCGAAACACTATTTCTAAACCCTGAGGAATCAAATTATAAAGTCAAATTTGTCTTATTCTTCCAAAACAAAAACTAATCATTCAAAAGAATACTAAGGTAAACATTTAGGTATCTAAACAGAGATGCGCACACATTTTCTGTAAAGAGTTGGAGAACAAATGTTTTAGGGTTTATGAGCCTTACCTATGGCTGCTGTCACAAATAGTCAACCCTGCCATTGCAGCTCAAAAGCAGACACAGACATCACATCAACAAACAGTCACGGCTATGTTCCAAGAAACTTTATTTACAGAAATAAGTGGAAGGACAGATTTGGCATGCAAACCAGAAGAGATCAGTACATGAGTCATAGCTTGCTGGCTCCAGACTAACCTAATTTAGCTTCATTATACAAACTGATCTTCCCAAGATGTAATTAATAACAATTAATAATATTCTTAGGTGCTCTCTATCACTGATCACCTATCCTTACCTTCTTACCTTCTCACTCAAAATATACAAGACAAAGGATCACTACTACATATCACTGACAATTAAAAGGACTGCCTGCAAGGTGTTCATGGGATAGAAGAAACTTAATTATATTCATTACTTCTTCCTCTTTGGGTAACAGATGCATTGCAACAATGTTGTCTGTAAGGTAGATTTTACCCCTCACTGATTCTCACTAAATCAAAAAGGAGGTGAAACAGAGGTCTGGTTAAGAGTGTGGGCTCCAGATTTTGAATGCCTACATCTGAATCCTGGTTACTATACCACTTATGTGTCCATAGACAGCTACTTAATCTTTCTCTAAATATCGGCTTCCTCATCTCTCATCTCTCATCTATCAAATGGGGAGATGAATAGTACTGATAGGGTTGTTAAAGGATTAAATGAGATTATCCAGGTAAGCAGTTTAGCATGGACCACATGGGTCTCCTTTATCGTTCGCCTCATTGCCCGCTCTCATTAACCCAATGATTCCTTTGCTCAGTCTGCCCATTAACTCACCTCAGACATAAAGATATCAAATATCCTTGTTGCAATTGGTAATGGAAAAGTCGTAAGGAAGATAGTCAGAAACCAAGATGATGCATACATTGAGGTATGAAAACTCTGAGACTGAAAATGCACAAAGAGCCCTGGAAGATGCTCCTAAAGAGATGAAAAGAATTTTTTAGTTAAAACATGGTAAAACTGAGTATTTTAAGCCAGACAATTGTATACATACTAAAGTAACTGAAAGCAAACACAAACATAAAATTTAGGCATCATATGGAAGAGTTAAGAGGCAGAAATGGACACATTCTGGATAGTGGTTATTGTCTGGAAAAGAAAGAAAGGAAAAAGGAAGTGGAGTTGGAACTTAAAAAGTTGGAACTTTTTAATGATTTATTAATAAAAAGAAAAATTACAATAAATAAGTAAAAATTTTATATTTCTTTAACCTTATTTGTGGGTACATGGGTATCTGATATTTTCTATACTTTTCTATAAACTATAATAATTCCAAAAAAAATTTTTAAGGGAAAGAAATGTTATCTTGAAATACTTTCAGGTGCTATCTACCATTGGTCACCTATTCTAAGCTTCCTACCTTCTCACCCAAAATACAGATACTTCAACACTCTAGTAAATCAAAACATAAATGACACATTAACTGAAAATAAACCAAGGGAGTTTAAGGGTGATAAAAATAAGCTTACTAGTTCAAAAAAAAAATTAAGAATCACCAAGACCTATTTTGTCTTTTACTTTAAAATGTAAAAACATTTTGTATATCCCCTTCGTCTCATCACACACAGAAAAGATAGAGGATTTTTAAATTGCTGTGGGCAAAAGTAGGGGAAAAGTAGACTTGTGAAAATGGCTCTTATGCCAGCTGAATGATTAACCTATATTCTTAATTTCTGCTTACCTAATTGAAATTTAAGTAAATGAAGAATATTTCTACCATTACATTACAGGACAAAACAGTAAATTTATTTATATATATAAATATAAAAATTAAATCCAGAAAGATGAAACACTTCAAAGGTATTTTTTTATTTGGTTTTGATTCCTCTCTTCCTCCTCTTCACCCTTACACAGTCACTAAGACTCTGACTCTTAAACTAGCAACACGAAAGGACAGAAACAATATTTTTTTAAAAAGATTACAGGCTAGCAAAAAAAGGGATGAAAAGGGAAAGGCAGGGGAGAGGACTGAAAGAGATAAGAGATAGTCTCAAAGGAAATGAATTGATGTCAGCGTCCAAATGTCATGGGCTTCTGTAAGAGAGCAACGTCTACGTAAAATAATAGGATAAAATATGGCATAATAAAGAAATTCATGCATCTAGGTTATGATATACTATATTTGGCACAAATGCTTAAGGTCTGAATATAAAAACTAGTCAAGTTCCAGACTGTGATCTACCTGCAGACAGCGCCTAACTGGGAAGTAGTTCTAAACTGTGGATTAACCGAACAATAAATGATGATGTGATTAAAACACTGTTTTTTTTTCAATTGCTTTAATGCTTTTAACATTAATTTTGCTTAGTTGTCACTCAAACCAAGATGACAAAAAATATAAAGGCAATATGTTTTTGGTTAACACCACACTTTTACCTGTATCATGCATTCAAACTGGTACATACAAAGGCCTAATTCTGCCATACTTGGTTTAAAAAGTTCACGAAGTCTATAATCTTGCATTAATTTAACAAATACACAGAAAGCTTCTTCTTCTGGCATCTGCATTAGGAGGAAAAAAGCAACATAGGTTAATGTTCTGTGATACGCAAATAAGCTAATAAACACATTTAAACTAAGTACCCATCCAAATATAAACAATGTTATTTTGGTTTTTATTGTCATTAACTTTTTCTTTTACTGGAGCATAATTGCTTTACAATGTTGTGTTAGTTTCTGCTGTACAATGAAGTGAATCAGCTATATGTGTATATATATATCCCCTCCCTCTTGGACCTCCCTCCCACCCATCCCCACACCCACCCCCATCACCCCACCCATCTAGGTTGTCACAGAGCACCGATCCTAGCTTCCTGTGCATTATAGCATGTACTCACTAGCTATTTTACACATGGTAGTGTATATATGTAAATCCTGAGTGCTATGTGGTACAATATTAAGAGCAATGGACTAGAAATCAGAAGCTTATAATTTCCCATTCTATCACCGACAATGAGATGTTAGACAAATCCTACAGCCTCTGAGACCAGCTGCCTCACTTGCCTAACTCATGAATTCAACCAACAAATATTCATTTAAAGCCAGATACTTCTCTCTCTCTCTGAGTACATACCAGTGAACAAAATAAACAGTATCTACCCTCAAGGAGACTGAACCCTCTAGTTGGGGGAGATAGATAATACATGGAATAAATCAATTAACATATATGTCAGATGGTGAGAAGTGCTACGGAAATAAAACAAAGTAGAGCAACAGGGAATCCCGGGGAGCTACACTGCTATTTACATATAGATGGTCAGGGAAAGTCTCTTGATAAGGTAACATTTGAGCAAAATATTGAAGTAAGGGGACAACTGAGGAAAGAACAGTCCTGGGAGAATAATACAAAGGTCTTGAAATGGAATCACGATTGGCATGCTCACGGAACAACGAATAGGGGACTACTAAATTAGTAGTAATGTTACAAATGAAAGTATGGTTATGGAGGAGAAATAAAGGAAACCAAATTACATAGGATTTTAGAAGCCACTATAAGGATGTGGACTTTTACCTTAAGTGAGATAGGAAGCCTTTCAAGGGTTCCAAGCAGAAACAATATGGCATTAGTGTTAAAAGAACTTGTAAAATAAGTTTTAAAAAAAACTGTAATTAGAGTTTTAAAGGTTCCAATTTCACATTTTATGTGTAACTCACTAGATAATCATATCAACTAAGATAATGAACATAAAAGCTCTGTAATAAGAATATGTAGGCACATAACACTTATACAAATTATTGTGGGGTTTTTTTGTTTGGTTGGTTTTTTTGCCTGCCACACAGCATGCGGGGATCTTAGTTCCCCAACCAGAGATGGAACCCATGCCCCCTGCAGTGGAGGCGTGGAGTCCTAACCACTGGACCACCAGGGAATTCCCCTGTGTGGCTTTTCTTAAAATAAAATTTTCTAATGTTCATTCACTCACATTATACCACTGTGTTCCAAAAGACGAAACCTCAAAGAGTCTCTAGGCACTCTTCTTACTGAAGACTACTTTTATTAACAATACACTTTTCCTGGTCTTGACACAGCCATGGACAGGAGCCAAGAGTTATTCTTGGCAAAACCCATACTTCCTTCCTTCCTCCCAACGCACATAGCCACAATTTTGCCTTGGAGACCATCCTTATTAATCCTGTCAAGGTTTATAGCCCCACTGATTTTTATATCAGTTACTACAAGAAACCCTACCTCCCAGAACTCTCATCCCATGTGCTTGGTTCTATTGCTCCCATAATTTAACCCCATTGCCAATATTCCCCAAACCTTTTCCACAGTATTTTCTGGAACTGATAATACGCCATCAACAAAATATCCTACCTATACCCTCAATCTGTTTACCAAATGTTCTTTCACTGTCTTTCTCTAAGTGAAACCTGATTCCCCCAAAGAATACTTCAACACCAAAATCTGGCTCTCTCCTGAGGTGGCTGTTTTCTCTCCCAGAGCACTGGAAGAGGCCTGGGGTAGAGAGGTTTATGCCCCTCCTTGGACCTCAATGCCTCATTGCCATTGCATTAACTGCCCCTTCTCTCTGAAACATATACCAGCAGATATTACCCTTTAATCCTCTTTTTTGCAGCATCTACGAACCTCTGGATCAACCCCCAACCCCAAACTACACTCATTTTCATGAGGATTAATTCTCTGGCCTAGAAGATCTTTGACTCCTTTCCTCCAATGATCCTGGCAGGTAGTTACTAGTGCAGGCTCTAGGGCCACACCACCTGAGGTTCAAATCCCAGAGTGATACTTTTAAAGTATGAATCAGATCACATCACTCCACTGCTCAAAACACTCTAGTGCCTCCCCATATCCTCATTAAAAGTCAAAATGCTTACAAGGTCCTACATGATGTGGCCCCTTACTATTTCTCCAAACTCATCTCCCACAACTACCTTCCCCTTTCCACTTCTCCCTCCACTCCTCAACTCCAGTCACAGTGAGAATGTGTCAATTTATCTCCCTTTTTTGCCTTCTAAGAACTTCTCCTCTGAATGTATCAAATAATTCATTCCCTCTCTCCTCCGCAATAGCATGGATATAGAAATTGGGAGAAGGTTTTAAAAATGGTGATATTTTTAAAAATAAGTTGAAATGATTGAATAAAAGACCAAAAGGAGGTAGAAAAAATACTATCACTGGGTCCCTCACAAAAAAATTGAAACGATAGTCACAAAATGAAAAATTGTGACACCAAGTAAAATATAAATATGAAGAACAATCACCCAGGTGTTTTACAGTCATTCCTTTTATTATAAAAAAATCTGCACACTTGAGTCTTACAGCAACGTGTTGCTACATACTTTCTCTACGACACTGAGTTAATAAGAATCACTGAGTTCTGAACTCAGTGCAGAACTGAGCTGCAAAAACAAGCCTACATGACTCAAATGAAGTTATCTCCAAGGTTTCTTTTCAGATCATATTTTAGTCTGAGACTAAATAGAGTATGATAGTCTTTTTTTTCAATTTCAATAAGGCTGGAGAGGTAACACAACATGCTATTTCCCTTCAAAGCTATGACTGATTGTCCCTGTCCTTGACTTCTGAAAACACCCCACCCAAAATAAGTCATTGCCAATGGAAATATATGTTATATCCCCAGGGCAGTACAAGTGACTGAGTACCTCTATTTTAGAGCCTATAGTAAAACAGGCATAACAAGCCCTCAGCTCTGTGACAAATAAAATTACTGTATAAATTTCCAAAGACATTGTACATCATAAATAAGATTTTCTTTTCTTTTCTTTCTTTCTTTCTTTCTCTTTTTTTTTTTGTGGCTTTGCCGAGCGGCATGTGTGATCTTAGTTCCCCGACCAGTGACAGAACCCGTCAGGGAAGTTCCATAAATAAGATTTTCATACCAACACTTTAATCAGTCCTGCGTGGCTGGGAAAAGATTATTCCTCATTAAATATTGACATATAAGTTAAGATTTAAAAGTAGATTCAGGCTTTAGTAGAATCTTATGGTCCAAATGTAGATAAGATGAAATTTGATTTAGTGGCAGGATATCTATTGTATGTTATTTTCAACACTTTTAATATTTTAAAATGCAAACTAAATGTTCCTATTTAGACTATGTTTAGGGGGAAATACCAATATCCACTTACTAAAACAAGGATGATATTTAAGTTCTCCAACTTTAATAAAGAACTTAATTGGACATTTAATACTTATACTAACTTACCTGCATAAGCAACAATCCAACTATAAAAGCACTTCCTTGACAGTAACCAACCTCACGATCCACTAAAGAATATGCCTAAAAAGTAAAAAATGTTGTTCAAAACACTTTAACATGATATATCATACCTTCCTTCTCTAAAAGCCTAAAGACAGTAAGAAGGTGGATTAAAGACCATTTATTTTTTAGAGAAGCTCTTGCTTGCTTTGTTGTAGATGTTATCCTATCCTGTAAGTATTTTAAAAGCAAATGATTTATTACATAAAATTTTATTTTGACGATTTCCCAATTAGGAACTGACAACTCCTAAGGACAAGAAAATAAAGGAATTTGTACTCAGGAAAGTGACAAAGCTTAAAAATCATTAAAAATTTATATCTGACAAAGATCAAAACTAGAGTAGGATGAAGGTAAAGCACTGACAAAACTGAAATGATTTAACAAGAAATTAATATTTCATGGAGGTAGCTAGAAGGAAAAGGAATTATGCAAAGGGAAAAGGCAACACTGGAGAAAAAATTACAATGGCACACACTTTTAAGGGCTAAGAGCTCTTAGCAATGCTGGCCACAGCAAGCAAAAAATTTGCTCCCAGATTGTGAAACTCATAGAAGGTGAATTATTCATTCTCATGGAAGATCTTCTCTATGGTATGTATAGTGATTTATAGGTTATTTGATTTCAGTCAACTAATTCCAAGCAATGTGAGGAATTTTCTAAGAGTTCTCCAAACTAGACAATAATCCAGCATCAGAATTAAAGCCAAAATTATGCTAACGTCAAATTTATTGCCAAAGCAACTGATTACTGGGGTGAGAGTTCATACTTCATTATGAGAAGTGTTTAATTTCAACCTCCTGAGAATTCATTTCATCTAAAAAAAATGAATAAACAGAACTTACCTTCATTACATTAAACAAAACCTCCTGTCCAAGACTATCTTTTTCCTTAAAAAAATTGTGTTCAGGATAAGTTCTAGCAATGTCCCTTCGGATCAATTTTTCACAAGGTGAGGTCATTTTCAGGAGTTCTGAATACTGATCCTTAATTGGCATACTTTGTGCACTGCACAAAAGTTGCCAAACTATTGCTCTAAAATGATGGGGTATCCCTTTACGAACAAGTTCCTACAAATAAAAATAAAAATAAAAATGTTTAAGTGACTTATTTAGGCTTCCTACCTTGAAAGCCAAAGAAGACTTACTGGAGGTTGGAGTAGAGTACATGACTTTTTCAAATTTATAATTCACAAAGCTACTTTTATAATAAGACTAGGGAACTTTTTAACCAAGGCTAAGATTTGGCTAAGATACGGGTATATTCTGTTCTGATCAGAGGGACAACAATGCCATGGATAAATTCTTGTCATTTCACTCAGAGTATACCTCTAAAGGTATTAAGGACCTGATAATCTGCAGAGCTGTGAATGATGGCACTGTAACCATCATCTTTCAAAGGGCTGTTTTATATTTTAAAATAAAAAAAGTAAAATACTGGTAACTGAAGGATGTAGGATGTCACAACTTCCATTTCTGAATCTATAAAATAAGAGAATTTAATATCTAAAATAATTTTCAGCTATATATTTCTACAATTAGGAGACCTCTATAACAATTGATAGCTACAAACCAATACTTCTATGGGCACAAATATATAAAGCAGACCTCTTCATCATACCACTTAGGAAGTACTAGAATCTGATTTTTTTTAATCCTCTATTAATTGATACCTCATGCCCTTTGGGATAAGAGGAAGGACTTAAGCAAAGAATATGAATACCTTAACTTGCTTTTCCTTCTTTTTACGCACATCTTCCCATTCATTAACAATTCTTCCCCAAAGAATCCAAGAGTCTTCTTCAAGGTGACTGAGGTTGCTGGAGGCTGATGAACTTGATACAAGGGAGGAGCCACTGTTTCTTCTTGATCCATTTACAGATCTTAAAGATTTACTATCTGTTTCTAACAATCTAAAACATAATTAAAAATTGCTCAACATCTCACTGTGACACTAGATGACATGATGATACATAAGAGCTTCACTACTGCAATTTAGCCATGGTTTTAAAATATATATAATTTCAATAATATTTGGTTGGCATCTATAAAATTAACTGCTGTATTTTTTCTACTAAGCACAGCAATTTCAAAATTTGAAATAGTACATTATGTTAAATATTTTACTATTAGTCCCCTCATAATTTCCCTTCATCACCACTAAAAATTCAAATTGAAAGAAATCTTCTGGTGAGAAAAGTGATTGGGAGGGCTTCAGGAAAAAACAAACTGTACTTGGAAGAGGTATAACCAATTCTATAGAAGAACTAACCCTATCATGTTTACAATGTGTCTAGGGCTAAAAAAGTAAGGCAGACACACAAATTAATCAAATCCCTAGTCTTTTTTCATTTTGCTTTTACCGATGCATAACTAACCTGTCCAAACAAAAAGTATTTTGTTTGGCCCATGTAATGTTTGAGTAAAAAACTAAATAATTACTAAAACTAAAATTAGAAGATTTCATTTATCTGTTTATATACACATATATTTATATTTATTTACAATTCTGGATTCTCTTGAAAAATAAAAAGATAGGGCAAAACTAGGTCCACATTCCTAAACAGAAACAACAGGATGCAGCAGAATAGGAGCTTCTCCCTTTAAATGAAAAAGGACTTTAATCCACTAACTCTCCATAATCCCTACTATCTCCCAAAAACTCAGGCCAACTAACAGCTGTCATTTATCATTGGACTTGCGCTTTTAAACTGAAACGTCTTTACTCTTAAGGCCCTGTTTAAGGCCTCTTCCTTATCTGTAGAATGATGGGTTAAGATAATTTCAGAGATCCATTCCATGACTCATTACAACATCAAATCCATTATTTCTTTCACATGTACACAGGCTATTAAAAAAAAAAAAGGCTGGAAAAATGTGGCTCTATCATTATAAAGATGTAAATTATATGTCATTCAATAGATTATTAAAACATCTATTTGGGTATTTAACATGGCTACTATTTACTTCCAGTAACTCCTTCAGAAAATCATCTGCTTAGACAAGAAATGCTCCCAATACTAATTTATGATATATAAAAACTAATTAAGAAAAGAAACATATGAGTCAAAGTATACCTAGCAGATTATAAAAACATCCTTTGTAAGCCAGATTTATATCTTGCACATCTTTATATCCCTTTATATCATCTTTGTATTTAGCTCAATACTAAGTACACTGAACATTGACTGAATTGAAATAAAATCAAAATCCCCATATTAAAAAATACCGTCAAGGGCTTCCCTGGTGGCACAGTGGTTGAGAATCTGCCTGCTAATGCAGGGGACACGGGTTCGAGCCCTGGTCTGGGAATATCCCACATGCCGCGGAGCAACTAGGCCCGTGAGCCACAACTACTGAGCCTGTGTGTCTGGAGCCTGTGCTCTGCAACAAGAGAGGCCACGATAGTGAGAGGCCCGTGCACAGCAATGAAGAGAGGCCCCCGCTTGCCACAACTAGAGAAAGCCCTCACAGAGAAACAAAGACCCAACACAGCCAAAAATAAATGAATAAATAATTTTTTTAAAAAAACAACTAAAATAAGATCATAGGAATGTAGTAATAGCTGTATCTCCCACACAAGGAGTAGAATGCATAAGAAAAAGCAAAACTTAAAAAAAAATCGTCAAATACCAGATAGTCATATTCAATAACACAGTAATATAAACTGTATTCATTCTATCCTTATTCATGGGATAATTTAATGCATTTTTATGGCAATAATAAATTAAATAAAATGTCCCAAATATTTCTAGGAACAGAAAAACTTACAAAACAGCTAAATTCAGGGTCAACTCTTTGCTATAAATATTCTTTATCAGAAATAACTAATTAGGACCTCCCTGGTGGCACAGTGGTTAAGAATCCGCCTGCCAATGCAGGGGATATGGGTTCGAGCCCTGGTCCGGGAAGATCCCACATGCCGCGGAGAAATTAAGCCCATGCTCCACAACTACTGAGCCTGCGCTCTAAAGCCCGCGAGCCACAACTACTGAAGCCCACGCGCATCGAGCCCATGCTCTGCAACAAGAGAAGCCACTGCAATGAGAAGCCCACACACTGCAAGGAAGAGTAGCCCCCACTCGCTGCAACTAGAGAAAGCCCGCGTGCAGCAACGAAGACCCAATGCTGCCAAAAATAAATAAATAAAATAAATAAATTTATATATAAAAAAACTAATTAATGATAATGTTTTGCTTTAACTACTATTTTTCCCATGTTATTTTAGTAAGTCCATAACATATCTTACGAAAAAAATTAGTGTATGTATATAAGTAATTTTATGTATGATTCTAAACCTTAAGAATTGTAAATGGAATACAGAAACAAACTTTACAGAAATAACCTGAACCTAAGTTCTTCATTTCACTTATTCACTGAATGCTTGCTATATGCCAAATAATTAAATTGCACAACTACCATTAACAAAGAGACACGCAGTTAAAAAGAAAATAATGGTATTTCCTAAGCTAAACATAAATTTGAGATATAATGAAAGTATAGATGAAAAAGTACCCAAATAGAAGTTTTCTTTTTTATTTTTTTTTTAAGAGTCAGAAGGGTCTCAGAGATCCCCACGTTGTAACTTTAAGGATAAGCAGGAAAGCCAAGTGAATTCATGGGTGGATTAGAGAAAAGGGTTAAGCAGTACACCTTCAGAGGTCAATGAAATAAGTAACATAAACAAATATACAAAACTGTGAAAAACATTTACAAATGAAATATTCCAAGTAAAGACATTACATTATTTAAAGATATTGTCTCTGCCTTAATTCACATATTAAAAAACTGACTCAAAATGGACAATAGGCCTGAATATAAAACCTAAAACTATATAACTCCTAGAAGAAAACAGGAAAAAGTCTTCACAACCTTGGAATAGGCAAAATTTGTTAATGGGACACAAGGAAACACTAACAATAAAGGAAAAAATTGATTAAAAAATACTAAATTGGACTTCAAACTTAAAAAGCTCTGTTTTAAGAAAATGAAAAGGTACATCACAAACTGAAAAAAAAAATTCCTCAACATATACATCTGACAAAAGATTGGTATCCAGAGTACATGAAGAACACATAAAATTGATAATTAAGGGCTTCCCTGGTGGCACAGTGGTTGAGAGTCCGCCTGCCAATGCAAGGGACATGGGTTCGATCCCTGGAAGATCCCACATGCTGCAGAGCAACTAAGCCCGTGCACCGCAACTACTGAGCCTGCGCTCTAGAGCCTGTGTGCCACAACAACCAAAGCCCGTGAACCTACAGCCCATGCTCCGCAATAAAGAGTAGCTGCCACTTGCTGCAACTAGAGAAAGCCTGTGTGCGGCAATGAAGACCCAAGGCAGGCAAAAATTAATTAATTAATTAAAAAAATAAAGCAATCATTAAAAAATAATAAAAAATAAATAAAAACGGGCACAGAATAAGAATAGACACTTCTCCAAAGACATAGAAATGGCCAATTAACACATAAAAAGATTCTCAACATCACTAATGATTAGGGAAATGCCAATCAAAACCATAACATTACACTTCACAACCATTAGTATGGCTATAACCAAAAAGACAAATAATAAGTGTTGGTGAAGATATGGAGACACAAGAAAGAACCTTCAGACACTACTGATGGGAATATAAAGTGGTTAAAACTGTGGAAAATAGTCTGGCAACTCCTTAAATGGTTAAACATAGAATTACCATACGAATCAACCATTCCACTCTTAGGTATATATTCAAGAGAAATGAAAATCTATGTCCACAGAAAACTTACACAACAAATGTTCATGGCAGCATTATTCATAATAGTCAAAAAGTGGAAACAATCCAAGTGTCCATCAAGTGCTGAAAGAATAAAAACACTGGTATATCCATAAGGTGTAATATCATTCAGTCTTGAAAATACATGAAGTAGTGATACATGTTACAACATGGATGAACCTTGAAAACACTATGCTAAGTGAAAGAACCAGTCACAAAAGGAAAAATATTGTATGATTCCATTTATAGGAAATAGCTAGAATTGAGAAAGTAGATTAGATGCTGCTGAGGACTGGAGTGGGAGTAAGGGGAACAAAGAGGAATGGGCAGTGGCTGCTAATGGATACAAAGTTTCTTTTGGGGGTGATGAAAATGTTCTAAAATTGATTGTGGTGATTGGTTGCACAACTCTGTGAATACATGAAAAAACACTCAATTGTACACTTCATATGTGTGAATTGCAGTATATGAATTATAGCCCCCAAATACTGTCATATCGAAAAAAAAAAAACAAATGAAATATATCCATGGCAATAAAAATCAGATGAAAAGTTACAGGTGGTGGGGTTGCTAAAGAGGGCACAAATGAATATTCTAAGATGACAAAAATTGTCTCCATGTTAATGGCTTGTGGGTTATACACAGGTGTATACATCTATCAAAGCTCTAACTGTACACTTAAGAACTGTGCACTTCTCTGTTGCAAATTATACATCAACTTTATTAAAATGTATTAAAAATACTGTCTCTGGTTAATGACATTAGGGGTAGTGAGAATTAGGTGAGAAACTACTGCTTTTTATTACTAGAAGCCCTTCAGAATTGTTTTAAAACCATGACTGGGGGCTTCCCTGGTGGCGCAGTGGTTGAGAGTCCGCCTGCCGATGCAGGGGACACGGGTTCGTGCCCCAGTCCGGGAAGATCCCACATGCCGCGGAGCGGCTGGGCCCGGGAGGCATGGCCGCTGAGCCTGCGCGTCCGGAGCCTGTGCTCCGCAACGGGAGAGGCCACAACAGTGAGAGGCCCGCGTACCATTAAAAAACAAAAACAAACCCCATGACTATTACTATCACAAAAAAACACTAACTGTTTTTGTTATATTAAGTGTATCTATTTCATAAAGAAAGGGAAGTATGAATACTACTTCCTTTCTCTTTTTTCAAATTTGTTGGTCACTACCAAAATTTAGAATTTTCTAAGGAAAAACTTTATAATTTTTTTCCAGTGCTATGGATACAATGAAATCCTTCTGAGAGAAGGTTAACATTTTCCCAAAGAAGTAACACTTGAATTGATACTATCAAGTCTCTCCCCACTAGCTACTTAAGTCATGGTATGTAGGAGAATAATTTACATACTAATTAAGAATAGGTAGACCTTACAGAATGCGTAATTAGAATCATATATTTTTTTCTTTTTCCTAAAAGCAGTGATTAAAAAAAAAAAAAAAAAAAAAAAAAAACCTCAGGATGACTCCTAGACAGGTTGCCACCTAGTTTAAATTCAATTAAAATACTCTTGACATAGTAGTAGAAGCACACTGCCTGAAAATGCCAACAGTTTCCAAAGACTTTAGCCTGGCAACTGAGAGAGTGGTAATACAACATTACTCATGATCCATGGGCTAGTGAGAAGTCTATTCAAAACTTATTCAGTTTTCTTCCTCTTCCCAGAGCACCAGAGCACATGGGTTCACTGCCTTGCATGGATTTACTGTAATTAAAAAAAAAAAAAAAAAGGAAACTACCTTCCCACCCCATCATAATTTCCTTATGACTAACACAAGAAGAAATTTATCAAATTAAGGAAAAGAATACTGGCCTGGTAGGAATATTGTACGCTATAATCAAAGGCATTCCCCATAGGTATGTGTGGCCTGCTGCTATACAATAATTCACAGGCCCAAATTTATTCAGCCTCCTAGAATGCTGCCAGACTAAGACATCAGAGTTGAATCTCCACTGACTGGGGAACAAATACATAGTCCTCAGTCTCCACCTAAGCAATTCCAAATTTATGTACCTCCAGTTCTAATGGCAGCATTCAAAATGGCTATAGCTCCACATTATCTGAGGTGGAGGTGCTAAAGCCAATTATCAGTTGGACTTCAAATAGTATCAAGGATGGAAAAAGTCTAGGATTGTTTGCTTGCAGAAGCTTAGAATAGTTGGCAGAGAGAAAGCATTTCCAGTTCCCTAATAGATAGGACTAGGGACTAAAGTGAGAACAAGGGAATATGCCAACAACGAGAGTAATCAGGGTCTTTGGGTCTTATTTTAGAGAGATTACCTTCACCATATTCCTGCTACTGAGAACTGAACCTTCACCTCACCAAGGGGCCACCTATCTGAGGAAAATGGTACTCTGTGCACTTCATGATATGTACATGAAAAAAAAAGTAGCTTATGTATAGCAGGATATATTTGAAAAACATGAAGAAAAAAAAACCCTCTACTTACTATAATACTATGAAAAATACAAAGGGGGAGAAGATAAAGATTGGGTTCTCTTTTGGGTTATTTGGAGTATGAAGTACTTGTGGGACTTATCCATGTAGATAAAAAGCCCAGAAGTTGAAAAGTCTACAAATGGAAATTGGGCAATTATTGGACAAACTTTTTGAATATCCTGCTGTACTCAGTATAATGCTTTCCTATGGATACCAGAAATAAGACAGCAGGATACAAAAACAACAGGCCAACATGCCATTTGGGAATGTGTAAACTGCTAGGTTAATGTATAAAGAACTAAGGAAAGATCTAATAAAGCTAAGGAAGAAAACTGCTATAGGAGAAAAACACTTGGAAAGCTAAACACACTGGCACTTTATTGCAGAGGGAGCAACTTTTCAAACACAGGGTTCAAACACTCTTGTAATGTTACACCAAACAAACAGGATATGAAAGTGCAGCCAGAAAGACAGCAGCTTGCTGGCTAAAAGAAAGGCAAGTCAAAAGCAACAAAATACACCTCTGACTCACAGGAGTCACACCCTTTCACATCAACATCATCAAGCACATATACAAGTTTCAGAACAAGAGAAACAAGAAGGGACAATTAAGAGAAAAGACAAGGAACTATCACAGGAAACAATGCAGACACAACTCAGGAGGGAGGTGCCTAAATGACAAGAATCTCTCCAGTTCTGAAAGCATAGGGGTTTTCTTTGGCTTTTGTTTCCTTAAGATGAGATCTCAGAGAAGGTGAATGCACGAGTCTTGCAGCCCCCTCTCAAATATTCTGATCAGAAACTGATGGTTGGCAATCTGTTTATCTTCTTGGGAGAAATGTCTATTTAGGTCTTCTGCCCATTTTTGGTTTGTGTTGTTTTTTTGATATTGAGCTGCATGAGAGGCTTGTAAATTTTGGAAATTAATCCTTTGTCAGTTGCTTCATTTGCAAAATATCTTCTCCCATTCTGAGGGTTGTCTTTTTTCTTGTTTATGGTTTCCTTTGCTGTGCAAAAGCTTTTAAGTTTCATTAGGTCCCATGTGTTTATTTTTGTTTTTATTTCCATTTCTCTAGGAGGTGGGTCAAAAAGGATCTTGCTGTGATTTATGTCATAAAGTGTTCTGCCTATGTTTTCCTCTAAGAGTTTTATAGTGTCTGGCCTTACATTTAGGTTTTTAATCCATTTTGAGTTTATTTTTGTATATGGTGTTAGGGAGTGTTCTAATTTCATTCTTTTACATGTAGCTGTCCAGTTTTCCCAGCACCACTTATTGAAGAGGCTGTCTTTTCTCCATTGTATATCCTTGCCTCCTTTATCAAAAATAAGGTGACCATATGTGCATGGGTTTATCTGGGCTTTCTATCCTGTTCCATTGATCTATATTTCTATTTTGGTGCCAGTACCATACTGTCTTAACTGCAGCTTTGTAGTATAGTCTGAAGTCTGGGAGCCTGATTCCTCCAGCTCTGTTTTTCTTTCTCAAGATTGCTCTGGCTGTTTGGGATATTTTGTGTTTCCATACAAATTGTGAAATTTTTTGTTCTAGTTCTGTGAAAACTGCCACTGGTAGTTTCATAGGGATTGCACTGAATCTGTAGATTGCTTTGGGTAGTATAGTCACTTTCACAATGTTGATTCATCCAATCCAAGAACATGGTATATCTCTCCATCTGTTTGTATCATCTTTATTTCTTTCTTCAGTGTCTCATAGTTTTCTGCATACAGGTCTTTTGTCTCCTTAGGTAGGTTTATTCCTAGGTATTTTATTCTTTTTGTTGCAATGGGAAATGGGAGTGTTTCCTTAATTTCTCGTTCAGATTTTTCATCATTAGTGTATAGGAATGCAAGAGATTTCTGTGCATTAATTTTGTATTCTGCTACTTTACCAAATTCATGGATTAGAGAACAGTATGGAGGTTCCCTAAAAAACTAAAAATAGAACTACCATACGACCCAGCAATCCCACTACTGGGCAAATACCCTGAGAAAACCATAATTCAAAAAGAGACATGTACCACAATGTTCACTGCAGCTCTATTTACAATAGTCAGGACATGGAAGCCACCTAAGTGTCCATCAACAGATGAATGGATAAAGAAGATGTGGCACATATATACAATGGAATATTACTCAGCCATAAAAAGAAATGAAACTGAGTTATTTATAATGAGGTGGATGGACCTGGAGTCTGTCATACAGAGTGAAGTAAGTCAGAAGGAGAAAAACAAATACCGTATGCTAACACATATATATGGACTCTAAGGGAAAAAAATGTCATGAAGAGATTAGTGGTAGGACGGGAATAAAACACAGACTTACTCGAGCATGGACTTGAGGATATGGGGAGGGGGAAGGGTGGGCTGTGACGAAGTGAGAGAGTGGCAGGGACATATATACACTATCAAATGTAAATTAGGTCAGTGGCGCTGAGGCAAGCTTTGCGGGGGAGAAGGGCAGCAGGTGTAGCTGCCGTTTCCGTTTCCAAGGTTCCGACCAGGTCGCTGAGCACTTCCACATGGAGGTTGGCACAGGACCAAACTCGAGACACGCAACTCATAATGGTTGATGAAAAACTGGATATTACTGCTTTAACTGGTGTTCCAGAAGAGCATATCAAAACTAGAAAAGTCAGGATCTTTGTTCCTGCTCGCAATAACATGCAATCTGGAGTAAACAACACGAAGAAATGGAAGATGGAGTTTGATACCAGAGAGAGATGGGAAAATCCTTTGATGGGTTGGGCATCAACGGCTGATCCGTTGTCCAACATGGTTCTAACTTTCAGTACTACAGACGACGCAATTGCCTTTGCAGAAAAAAATGGATGGAGCTATGATGTTGAAGAGGCAAGGGTTCCGAAACCAAAGTCCAAGTCTTACGGGGCAAATTTCTCTTGGAACAAAAGAACAAGAGTATCCACAAAATAGGTTGGCATGGATTATATCTCTGCTTGACTGTGAATAAAGTCAGCTGTTCAGCATTTATAGTCCGTGTATATTACACCTCAATCTCCTAATAAATTTGACCTTTAAACTACCAAAAAAAAAAAAAAATGTAAATTAGATAGCTAGTGGGAAGCTGCTGCATAGCACAGGGAGATCACCTCTGTGCTTTGTGACCACCTAGAGGGGTGGGATAGGGAGGGTGGGAGAGAGGGTGATGCAAGAGGGAAGAGATATGGGAACATATGTATATGTATAACTGATTCAGTTTGTTGTAAAGGAAAAACTAACACACTATTGTAAAACAATTATACTCCAATAAAGATGTTAAAAAAAAAAAAAAGAGACATGTACCACAATGTTCACTGCAGCTCTATTTACAATAGTCAGGACATGGAAGCCACCTAAGTGTCCATCAACAGATGAATGGATAAAGAAGATGTGGCACATATATACAATGGAATATTACTCAGCCATAAAAAGAAATGAAACAGTTATTTTTAGTGAGGTGGATGGGCCTAGAGATTGTCATACAGAGTGAAGTAAGTCAGAAAGAGAAAAATAAATTCCATATGCTAACACATATATATGGAATCTAAAAAAAAAAACTGGTTCTGAAGAGCCTAGGGGCAGGATAGGAATAAAGATGCAGATGTAGAGAATGGACTTGACATGGGGAGGGGGAAGGGTAAGCTGTGACCAAGTGAGAGAGTGGCATGGACTTATATATACTACCAAATATAAAATAGATAGCTAGTGGGAAGCAGCCGCATAGCACAGGGAGATCAGCTCAGTGCTTTGTGACCACCTAGAGGGGTGGGATAGAGAGGGTGGGAGAGAGACCCAAGAGGGAGGAGATATGGGGATATATGTATATGTATAGCTGATTCACTTTGTTATACAGCAGAAACTAACACACCATTGTAAAGCAATTATAATCCAATAAAGATGTTAAAAAAACAAAAAAAAGAAACTGATGGTTTACTGACTGCTTTACACAGACACTCCAGACAGAAAGCATAGACATTGCAGACTGAAGCTAAGCTAGTTGCAACAGAAATAGTATAATAAATTCTTTTAATTAATCATATCATCAAGTTCCTCAGGAAAGCAGACAACCAATTAAAAATTTAAAACAATTCTATGAAAAGAAAAAGAATAAAAGGTTCAAGTGAAGATCTAAAGGCTTCTCCTATGATTAAAAATACATGAATTTTTAACGCAAAGACTTGAAAATACATGTTTTGTTCAGAAACTTTTTACTACTTCCTTAAAATGTTCATGGCTGTTTTATAGAGAGTATCCTTACAAAAACTGAGGTAATGTTGTGGTGGTAAAATTATAAACATAAAAGTTAGATCACCTAGGTCAGCACTGTCCAACAGAAATATAATGTAAGCCCCTACATAATTTTAAATATTCTAATAGCCAAATTTAAAGTATAAAAAAGTTGCAATTGATTTTAATAATTTATTTCATCAAATATAGTCAAAATATTACATATTTTTAGTATGTAATCAAAATTTTTTTAATTAATGAGATTTTTATTTTTCCCCCAAATCAGCTCTTCAAAATCTAGAGTATATTTTACTCTTACAGCCCATCACAATATAGACCAGCAACATTTCAGGAGCTCAACTGTCACATATGGCTAATGGCTTCCATATTGGTCAGTGTAGACTTAGATGTTGGTAGGATACAAAGATATATAAATTAAGGTTTCAAAGATTCCTGCTTACCATATTTAAAAAAATAAATAAAATACATTTACTTTAGTTTAGAAGAACCATTTCCTCATCCTCATATTTTACCCCCCAAAATCTGCTAAAAAGTAAAATCTGATTCTAAATAACAGAATGCAAAAGGAAACAAACATGGGTGCAATGCCAAATTTTAAACCACACAAATAATAGCCTGTTTAAAATTTAAATTAACACTATTCCCCTCCTTAATTAAAATGCATTGCTATTACACTTGAACCTTACCTTCTTAAATTCATCTCAGCCAAAGCCTTTGTATTTTTAAAATGAAAAACACACTTAAAACAGAAAAAAAAATAGCTGTCCCATTTCAACTTCAAGGCTATCAATAATTAACTTTCATCAAACAGATCTTTGACACTGTATTGAACCATTTCTTCACATCTTCCTGGGGTTGCCAGATGATTTTTAAAAAGTGATAACTGCAGTAAAACTATGGGAAGGAAAAATAGTTTCTTTATATAATTTGGTATTTTCATGTTTCTTCAATTTTAATTTTCTAAAATACTGCCTAAGTATTTTATACTTTCTTAATCAAAGACGGTTAAACAACACAAGAGATTCATCTACATTTACAAAAGAGAAGAAAAAATCCTAAATAAAAGCATCTCCCCTGTTAGAAGTAACAGTTGTGTCTCAATTTTTACTTTAGACACATAACTTGCATATTTACAAACCACAGAAGTGGTCAGAGAAAGTTTACTTTATTATTCTTGCAATTTTTTTTTGGACTTAATACATTGGTGGGGTACTAGAGCAGAACAAGGGAAGGTAAGCTAGATCTTAGTGTTTGTCATTTTATTTTTTATTAAAGTCAGAAAGATGTGTTTTTCCACCAGGATTTTTCTCCTAAGGCAAAACAAAATATTGCTACATTTACCCATTCTCTACACATAAATCCTTCCCATGGATTCTGGGTTTTAATGATTTTTTTAAAAAGAGTGAGAGATTCAAAATGTGAACTCAAAAAAGTACAAAGTTTTGAGTAATTCCACACAAGAACAAAGGGTGAAAACCTTCCGCTTCTTTTACTTCTTCAGTCTTACTTGTCAAAATCTCTTTTCTAGACATCTTTAAACAGTTCTAACAATTATTATTTAATCGTTAACACATATGCCAAGCACATCTAGTATTCTGGAATAAATTTTGAATTACTTGAGAAAAAGTTCATCTATACACACATCACTTGCAACAATTCTTATATGGTGTTTTCTATATTTTAGTTATACAGTAATTATTGATCATAACCATAAAAATAAATTCAACTTTGGTCACTTACAAACTCAGGGCCAACGTTATCTTTTGTGCGAACTACTTTTTCATGTAAGAACCAATTCAAAACTTATAAATTATTTACATCCTTTAGCACTATCTATAAGTGTTTTACTTTGCCAGTCCCGCCCTAGTTTTATATTCCACTAAGTTTTCCACACCATACACCTCCTTTCGTTCTCTTTAACAGTCCCCGCCACTTTGTTTTCTGTGAGCATCTATTTGCTCATAACCGCCTTCACACAACCCAACATTCCACTTTGCTCTTTCATGAACCTCTTCCAAATTCATCTTATCCAAGAAATTTTGCCAATCTACATATTATGCTAGAAAACTACCTCCTCCTAAAACCTCAACCGAAAGACTTTGCTCTAAATCTTTCAAATGTAATAAGCAAAGGGGCACAAAATTAATACCAATACACACATGAAACCCACATAAAGTTATCATCATGTGGCACACCAATCTTTCTATCTTACCCATCAAATGCTGCCAGCCAAAGAAAACCCTTTAAAAGCACTTTCTAGGAAACAATAATCAGAAGGGGACAATTTCTATTGCCAGGTTTGAATGGGCTAACATTAGGTCTTCTTCTAGTTGTTCATTTGGGCCAGGTTTAAAATCTCTAGCTTGCAAATTCTATTTCCAGGTAATTTCTTTCACGTCTCTATTTTCTGTCTCCATATCAACAGAAAGGGACCAAACCTGAGGACAGGTCATTTGAAAGCAAAAATTTCAACAACTACCTCAGCAATAAATTTTTTTAAAGCTGAGCAGAGTTAATATTCAGAATATATAAGACTTTGGCCAACAGGAAACAATGGACAGCAATTTCTGAAACTCAGGAGATAAGTGAAGTAAGACCTATGATTGCCATCTTACCTGCCAGGAGAGAGTTTCCAGATTCTGGCACACGTAGGGAAAAATTCAACAGAACCTAGTGAACTTTCTCAATTGAGTATACAGAGCTGAGAGCATGAGGAGACCAAAGTGGCTAGAGTCCAAGGAACAGAGTATCAGAGAGGTAAGAAGTACACAAACAAGATCTTCAGAGATTGACAGAGGATACCCATTAAGTATTCAGCTGGGAACTGATCAGCACATGTATGTAAGGAAACTACCCAAAGCTAGAGGGAAAAAAACCACCAGAAAAGATTAGATTTAACAGAGGCCACCATTCACACAGGGCCAGGAATAGTATCTGTCCCCACCGGCCAGACTGGAAAACCTGTTTCAAGGCATATTGGGTAAAGTACACAAAAGGGTCCTGCCTCAGTAGGAGGGAATAATAGCCCTAGGCTGTGCACTACTCCACAGCAAATTCTTTCTAAGTAACTTAACTGCATTCTTGAACAAAGCTCAAGAATATTTATAGGAAAACAGCCAAACCAAGTGAGGTAAAATTCACAATGTGAGACATCCAATCAAATATTATCAGGCATGCAAAGAAGAAGAAAAATACAACCAATGAGAAGAAAAAGCAATTAATCAAAAGCAAACTGGTATTGATAGAAAAGTTAGAACTACTAGACAAGGCCATTAAAAGTTATTAAGACTATATTTCTGTATGTTCAAAACTTAAGTAGAGACATAAAAACAACACTCAGCTCCACCTTCTAGAGATGAACAATGTGAGAGATGGAAAAACACACTGGATAGGACTGATGGCAAATTAGACATGGCAGATCACAATATAAAGAACTTGAATACAAAGCAATAAAAATTTTCCAGAAAGTGAACACAATATCAGTGAGCTGTGGAATAACTTCAAGTGGCCTAATATTTGTGTAATTAGAGTCACTGAGGAGGAGGAGAAAAAGGAACAAAAAAATTTGAAGAATAAAATGGTTAAAAAGTTCCCAAATTTGAGGAAAATTATTAAGTTACAAGAAGTTCAACAAAACCCAAAAGTAAGAAACATGCAGAAAACTACAATAAGGCACTTCAGAATCACTGCTTAAAACCAGGGATAAAGGACTTCTCTGTGTGGCTCAGTGATTAAGAGTCCACCTGCCAATGCAGGGGAGATGGGTTCGAGCCCTGGTCCAGGAAGATCCCACATGCCGTGGAGCAACAAAGCCCATGCACCACAACTACTGAGCCTGCACTCTAGAGCCTGCAAGCCACAACTACTGAGCCCGCGTGCCACAACTACTGAAGCCCAGGAGCCTAGAGTCCACGCTCCGAAACAAGAGAAGTCACCGCAGTGAGAAGCCCATGCACTGCAACAAAGAGTAGCCGCCGCTCACCACAACTAGAGAAAGCCCGCACGCAGCCATGAAGACCCAACGCAGCCAAAAATAAATAAATTTATTAATAAATTTATTAATAAACAAAACCAGGGATAAAGAAAAAATCTAAAAGGAGACAGAGAGGGAAAATGGCACATTATATACACAGGAACAAAGATAAGGATTGCATCAGATTTCCTGATGTAAACAATACAAGAGTGAAGTCAATGACACATCATTACAGTACTGAAGGAAAACAAACAAAAAAAAACAAACAAAAAGCCCTGTCAACCTAGAGTCCTATACTTCAGAAAAAATATTTTTAAAAAATCAAAGGCAAAATGAAGACTCAGACATACAGAAGTAACCCACACTACGTGAAATATAAAAGCAAGTCCTCCAGACAGAAGGAAAATTCTATCAGTTGGAAATCTGGAGCTAAAAAAGAACCAAAGAACACCAGAAATGGAAAGTATGTAGGCAAATATAAGATTTTTTTCTTATTATTTCAATCTCATTTAAAAGATAATTGACTATTGAAGCAAAAATAATAATGTAGTATGGGGTTTATAACATACACAAAAGCAAAATGCATGATAAAACTAGCACAAAGGATTGGAGAGGAGAAATGGAAATGTACTATTCTAAATTCTTACACTATGTGTGAAATGGTATGAGATCTCTTGAAAGCATACTGTGCTGTTAATTAAGGATGTATACTATGAACCCTAAAGCAACCAGCAAAATAACGAAGAGTTATAGTCAATAAATCAACAAAAGATAAAATAGAATCATAAACAACATTTCATTCAGTCAAAAGGCAGAAAAAATAAAAGAACAGGGCTTCCCTGGTGGCACAGTGGTTGAGAGTCCACCTGCCGATGCAGGGGACATGGGTTCATGCCCCAGTCCGGGAAGATCCCACATGCCGCGGAGCGGCTGGGCCCGTGAGCCATGGCCACTGAGCCTGCGCATCCGGAGCCTGTGCTCCGCAGCGGGAGAGGCCACAACAGAGAGAGGCTCGCTTACCACAAAAAAAAAAAAAGATAAAGAACAGTAAAACAAGATGACAAATATAAACATAACCATATCAAGAATTACATTAAATGTAAATGATCTATTTTCCTCAAAACCTAGAAAATACTATGTTAAGTAAAAGAAGCTAGTCACAAAAGACTACCAATGAAATGTCCAGAATAGGCAAATCCATGGAGACAGAAAATAGATTAGTGGTTACCAGCAGCTGGAAGGAGGGAGGAAAGGGGAGACTAATGGGTACAAAGTTTCTTTTGGGAGTCATAAAAATGTTCTGAAATTGGATAGTGGTAATGTTTGCACAACTGTGTGAGTGTACTAAAAATACCACTAAATTGTACACTTTAAAGGGATGGATTTTATGGTATGTGAATAATTAAGAGCACAATAACATTACAATAAAAATACTGGAAAAGGTGCTGAAATAATAATAAGCATATATTTTCTAAGATCCAGCAAGAAGATTCTAATCCCCACTTCACTCTATAAGGAGTGTGAATATGTGATCTGCTTTGGCCAATAAAATCTGAGTTGAAGTTATGTGTATCACTCTCTAGCAGATGTTTTAAGATATATTTCCACTATTTGCCATGAGTCTGGTTTATCCTGCATAGGTGCTGGTCACTGGTCCAGAAATGAAAAAGTGTGCCCCAAAAATGTACTCAGCCTGCAGTTTGAGATGAACATTAATGTGAGCAAGAAATAATTTTGTCATAATATTTTAAAGTGATCTAATTACCGTAATTAAAAGGCAAAGATTGTCAGATTGTATTTTAAAAAGCAAGAGCCACTATATGTTGTCTAACTGACAAACTTTAAAGATAAAGAAAAAAATAGAATAAAAGTAAAGGATGGAAAAATATATAAAATTTTAACATTATTCAAAAGAAAGCTACAGTGACTAGAAGAGATAAAGTAGATTTCTAAGCAAACAATATTACTAGGGATAATGAGTGCATTTCACAACAGGACATAACAATTTTGAATGTTTATATACACAATAATAAAACTTCAAATTACATGAAACAAAGACTGATAAAATTTAAAGAGAAATAAATCCACAATTATAGTTGGAGGTTTCAATACTCCTCTCTCAACATCCGACATCAATATCTGATACAACAAGTAAACATAAAACCAGCAAAGATACAGTAGACTTGAACAACACAATCCATTTGAATCAATTAACATTTATAGAATACGCAACCAAACAACAGCTAAATACACAATCTTCTCAAGTGCACATAAAATATTTATCAAAACAGACCATACTCAGGACCATAAAATTTAAAGGGATGTTGCTAAAGCAGAGCTTTAGGAGAAACGTACAGCACTAAACACTTATATTAGAAAAGAGGAACGATCACAAAGATATTACACAAGACATTACAGATAAAGGTCAAAGACATCGAAGACAACTACAGACCAATTTCCCTCCTGAACATAGATGCAAAAATTCCAAACAAAATTTTAGCACATCAAATCCAACAATATTTTATAAAGACAGTAAACAATACTTTATAAAGACAGTATATAATGACTAAGTGGGGTTTATCCTAGGAATGCAAAGTTGGTTTAACATTTAAAAATCAATGTAGGGCTTCCCTGGTGGCACAGTGGTTGAGAGTCCGCCTGCCGATGCAGGGGACACAGGTTCGAGCCCTGGTCTGGGAAGATCCCACATGCCGCAGAGCAACTGGGCCTGTGAGCCACAACTGCTGAGCCTGCTCGCCTGGAGCCTGTGCTCCGCAACAAGAGAGGCCATGACAGTGAGAGGCCCGCGCACTGCGATGAAGAGTGGCCCCCACTCGCCGCAACTAGAGAAAGCCCTTGCACAGAAACGAAGACCCAATGCAGCCAAAATTAAATAAATAAATAAATAATTTTTTTAAAAAAAAATCAATGTAATTTGCCATATTAAACTAAAAGAGGAAAATGATGTAATCATTTCAATAGTTTCAGGAAAAGCATTTGACAAAATCCAACTTCTGTTTCTTATAAACTCTCAGCAAATGAGAAATAGAAAGGAACTTCTTCAATCTGATAAAAGTCATCTACAGAAACCTACAATTAACTTCATATTTAATGCTTTCCCCTTAAGATCAGGAAAACAAGGCTATCTGTTCATCGCTTACACTCAAATTTGTACTGGAGGTACTAGTCAGTTGCAATAAGGCAAGAAAAAGATATAAAAGGTATCCATATTGTAAAGGAAGACACAAACATGCTTTTATTCACAAACCACATGCTCATCTATGTAGAAAATCTAACGGAATCTAGAAAAACAACAAAACCTACCAGAACAAGGGAATTTATCAAGGCAGCAGGATACACGAATGACAAAAGAAAAATGACTGTATTTCTATATCTATATGGTAGCAATGAACAATCAAAAATTAAATTTACAAAAACAATACCATGCACAAGTAATAAGTAAATGAGAAATATATTGTGTTCATGGGTGGAAGGCAATACTGTTAGGAATTCAACAGCATTCTGATTAAAATCTCAGCAAGCATTTTTGTACAAATTACTTCATGTAAAATTCACAAGGGTATGATAAACAGCAAAAATAGTCAAGAACACAAAGATGGAGGATTAACATTATCTGATTTCAAGACTTATTAGGAAGCTACAATAATCAAGACAGTGTCATACTAACATTAAAGTAGACAAATAGATCAGTGGAACAGAAAAAGAATCCAGAAATAAGCACATAACATATACAGACAACAGACTTTTGACAAAAGTGCAAAAGTAATTAAGTGGAGAAAGGACAGTCTTTTCAACAAATACAAAAACAATTAAACATGCATATTCAAAAACTGAACTTTGATCTATGCTCTGTTTCATACAAATAAATTAACTCAAATGTATGACAGTAAATCTAAAACTTAAAAATATAAAACTTCTCTAACACAGGAGTCTACCTGTGTGACCTTGAGCCATCAAAAGCAAAGTCCATGAAAGAACAACTTCAAATTGGACTTAATCACAATTTAAAACTTTTGCTCTTCAAAAGATAATGCTAAGAGAATAAGCCACAGACTGCAAAAAAATATTTGAAAAACACATATTTGGATAAAGGACTTGCACCTGAAATATATAAAGAACTCTTAAAACCAATAATAAGAAAGCAAACAACCTAATTTTTTTAAATGGGCAAAAATTTCAGACAGGCATTTAATCAAAGATGATATATCAATGGCAAATAAGCACATAAAAAGATGCTCAACACCATTAGGGAAATGCAAATTAAAACCACAAGATACAAATACCTATTAGAATGGCTAAAATTAAAAGACTGACTGTACCAAGCATTGGTAAGGATGTAGAAGAACTGAAATGTTCATACACTGATGATGAGAATGTGGAAAACTATAGGCCCTTTGGAAAACAGTCTGACAATTAAATGTACACCTACCATATAAACCAGCCATTCCATTCCTAGGTATCTACCCAGGAGAAATGAAAGCATAAATCTATACAAAGGTTTGTACACAAATGTTTATAGCATTTAACAACAGGTGAGTAGGTAAACTGTGATATATCCATACAATGGAATATTACTAAGCAAAAAAAGGAATGAAGTATTCATATGTACTACAACATAAAAATTATGCTAGTGAAATAACCCATTAAAAAAGAGTATATACTGTATGATTCTATTTCTATAAAACTGTAGAAAATGCAAACTAATCTACAGTGACCAAAGGCAAATCAACAGCTATCTGGGGATAGAAAGGCAGATAACAGATATGTTCATTTTCTTGATTTGGTTGATAATTTCATAGGTATATACATATGTCAAAACTTATCAAATTGTACACATTAAGCATGTGTACTTTATTATGTACATTATATATCAAAAGAGCTGTTAGAAATTATCTCTCTTATTACCCTTAAAGCCAGTGGTGGTATATATCTTGACTGAACGTAAAAGGACACTCTTCCAATAATTCTTTAATAGCTGATACCCTAAAGAACTTTGATAGTAATATTAGTGAAGGGGCACCCAGGGTCCACAGTACACATTAATAACAAAGTAAACAAGTATTCTATATCACACTATTAAAAGAAAAGAATACTCAGCCTTCCATGAATAAATTTATTAAGAGATTTCCCACTCTAAATCACAAATCAGATATCCATCCTAAATTAAATAATTCTACAGCTTAACCAAAGGGGACTATTTAGAGAGTTTAAAAAACAAAAATGGAAGTTGTATTTGCCTTAAAAATCTCTTTTAAAATTCAGGAAAAATTTAGATGATTTGCTATATTAAGAAAACAAATCTCTACAGCTATCCAAGGTAGAAGAAAGTTTTAGCCCAACTTTAGTTTTAAGACCAACTCCTCCAAAAAAGACTTGAATACTTTTGTTAAGTAGCTCTGATAAACAAGGAGCCAAAAACTAAACATTTTTTTTTCCTTTGGCCACACCACACAGCTTGCAGGACCTCATTCCCTGACCAGGGCTAGAACCCAGGCCACAGCAGTGAAAGCCCAGAATCCTAACCACTAGGCCACCAGGGAACTCCCCTAAACATTCTTAATTTGAACAAATATTTAAAATTTTGATTATGGCACATATACATATATGAATGGCTGAGTTTGTATGATAATTAAAAGAAAGAAAACCCAAGCAACCTCAGTTACCTATTTTGTTCCTCCAGTTTAGCCAGGAGTTCTAAGTCGTCTGGACTCAACTGTGATGGGGAAGATGGTGAAAGCGCTGGCGTTGACAGTGTGGTAGACGAGGATGTAGTGTGTAATGAAGCAGATGGACTTGCCACCTGACTGGCCATCTGACTGACTGTATGTGACACTGTGTTCTTCACCCATGAGAGAGTAGAACTCAACTTTTCTGCAACCTTGTCTGTCGCCACCTAAGGATAAAAATAACAGTTGAATACATCAATTATATTGTATGCATTACCAAGAACTTGATAATCCTGGTTAGTTTTACTTTATAACCACCATCAGAATATTCTCTTTGAATTAATAAAGGTAAAACCTGTTTTAGCAATGATTGTTCTAACACAGAGCTTTTGGAAACTCCTTATTTCAGTTCTGTGACAGGAACAAATTAGAACAATGTTTTCCAAACTACAGGCTAAAATCCATCAGGGAGTGATAAAATCAATTCAGTAGGTAACACCACCGTTTTATAAAAATGAAAAAGAGGAGAAAGTGTCAATGTAAAGATATGTTGTCTTATAAAATTTCTGTCTCAGTTGCATATATGTATTAAAACTACATACTACATGTATGTTGAGTTGGGATATGAAATATATTCTTTATTTGGGTTACAGTCAAAAACATTTGAAAGCCGAGGAACTAAAGCATGTCCATTAGGTGATGAGGACAGCAAAATCCTATAATATGACCAACAATTCAACAAAAACTGGGCTTAGCATAAATAAGATGAAATGAGACTCACGATGTATCTTCAAACCACTAAAGTGTATTTTTATTGAAGAGGATTTAGCTCCAGAAGAACAAAATTATGATAAATGATTGACTTAACAGAGTAAGAGAGTTTCAGGGTACAATTTTCAAACAGTTAGAACTAGTCAGAAATAGAATGGGATGCCTAGAAAGAGTAGACATTCTCTACCAATGGCTACAATTAAGAATCCATAACACAACATTGTAAAGCAACCATACTCCAATAAAAAATTTTTTAAAAGAATCCATTATAAGAGTCAACATGGAAACCTAAATGTCCTCTGACAGATGAATGGATAAAGAAGATGTGGTACATATATACAATGGAATACTACTCAGCCATAAAAAGAATGAAATAATGCCATTTGCAGCAACATGGATGCAACTACAGATTATCATACTAAGTGAAGTAAGTCAGAAAGAGAAAACAAATACCATATGATATCACTGATATGTGGAATCTAAAATATGACACAAATGAACATATCTATGAAACAGACTCAAGAACATAGAGAATAAACTGGTGGTTTCCAAGAGGGACAGGGTTAGGGGAGGGGTGAAGTGGAATGGGAGTTTGGCATTAGCAGATGCAAACTGGTATATATAGAATGGATAAACAACAAGGTCTTACTGTATACCACAGGGAACTATATTTAATATCCTGTGATAAACCATAATAGAAAAGAATATGAAAAAGAATGTTAAAAAAATTAACTATAAGAGTCAAAAGTCAAGAGTTGGTTGAAGATGAGTTTCTGTTTTAGATGGGCAACCAGGACTAAAATAGTCTTTTAAATCCCTCCCATCTCTAAGATTCAATGAACTATACAAACGTCTATATATTCTTCATAAATCATGCCAAAGTCCTAAGCAGATATGCCTACAGCAAATTCATTTGAAACACAAAATATTCGTAAGTAATATTCAAACAGGCGTTACTTCACTAATGAAAAACAATGTGAACAATAACCATATTTGAATATCTATATAAAACTAAACATTCTTAATTTGAGTTTACAAAATTAGGTACAGTAGTTTTTTTAAGGGATTATACTTTTTTGAAACTATCACAAAGAGAGCTTCTTTTTTTTTTTAATAGATCTTTATAGGAGTACAGCTGCTTCACAATACTGTGTTAGTTTCTGTTGTACAACAAAGTGAGTCAGTCATATGCATATATATACCTCATATCCCCTCCCTCTTGAGCCTCCCTATCCCACCCCTCTAGGTCATCACAAAGCACCAAGCTGATCTCCCTGTGCTATGTGGCTGCTTCCCACTAGGTAACTATTTTACATTTGGTAGTGTATATATGTCGATGCTACTCTCACTTCACCCCAGAGTGAAGATAAGTCAGAAAAAGAAAAAGAGCTTCTTGATTGTGAAGTTCTTAGACAAAAACTATGAAGTGCTTTTACGTGCTTTGAGAAGATCTTAAATTTTATGCAATAGAATATGACTAAAGCACTATAAAGTTGTTTTCTAGATAGACATATTCTCAGCTAACCTTGGTTACATATAGCAATTTATACACACAAAAATTTAAACACAAATAAAAATGCCACCCAGACTATCTTAGCAGATACTACTCTCCCCTCATTGGCTGTCCAACTCTTTCCTTCTCACTTCATCAACACAGACATGTCCCCACTTCCTTTCACCTCACCCAGCAGCAGGAAAATTCAATGTAGGTAAAAGGGATTCTAAGGTCATAGTTATGCCACTCAATGTGAGACTAGAACTTCTGAGACAAAGATTTGATTACAAGTGAATAGGAGCAAGAGTTTTATTAACTTAAAGATACCTCTCATTTCTTTTCATTTTCAGTAACTTTTTCATTTTAGAACTTACTTGGAATGGCATTATAGAAGAGATCAGGGAGCTCTTACTGTTGAGGGAAGAACCCACAAGAAAGACAAGTAGGATGAAGTAGGGGAACCAAGGAAAAGAAGTATGGGGACGATCATTTAGGCTTCCAGGCCAAAAAAAAAAAGTCCTCGCCAATGAATAGACCAGCAGCACAGTTCATTAGGGCAAAAGGCCAGATAGTAACCAATAATTTAGCCAGAACTTCCTTTGTACCAGGAAATGGTAAGAGCCATGGCAGACAACAAGACAGCTTGTTGTAGTTTGTTATCCTATTGATTTCCTCTACTCAGTTACAACTACAAATTCAATTGTGAAGATGGCACTAATTTGCATCCCACAAGCACACTATATTGTAAAACAGAAAACCTAACATGTAAAATTTACAGAAAAATGTTACCCTTTACTAAATAACACTGACGACTAATGTCAAATATACTTACAACTTTCAAAAATTAATGCTTACAACAAGGACCTACTGTATAGCACAGGGAACTATATTCAGTATCTTGTAATAACCTATAAGGGAAAAGAATCTGAAAAAAAAAGAATCAAAGGATCACTTTGATTTATACACCAGAAACACTATAAATCAACTATACTTCAATCTTAAAATTGAAGTATATGGAAATAAATACGGGAAAAAAATTTTAAAGAAAGAATTAATGCTTTACCTTTCCATTTTATAAAAGTTCTCTACTCGAGCTAACTGTAGCAAAGGCAAAAAACACCTATTATTTGCTTTAATTTGTTTTTTAAAATAAATTTATCATACCCTTTCTGCACACTGTAGCAACAGGCTTCCACTTTAAAAATCTGGAATAGGGCTTCTCTGGTGGCACAGTGGTTGAGAGTCTGCCTGCCGATGCAGGGGACACAGGTTCGTACCCCGGTCTGGGAGAATCCCACATGCCACGGAGCGGCTAGGTCCGTGAGCCATGGCCGCTGAGCCTGCGCGTCCAGAGCCTGTGCTCCACAACGGGAGAGGCCACAACAGTGAGAGGCCCGCATACCGCAAAAAAAAAAAAAAAAAAAATTGGAATAACCCAGAGCACAATCCTGACATCCTTTCAACCTTGATGAAATGAGATTCAGTCTACAACTACTGAAGGCTCAACAACCCATCTTTACAATTTAAAATTTTTAAATATAATTGGAGTATTTAATTGCAGTTGCACTTTAATAAAGTTTAATTCTCATGGTTCTAGAAATCCCACAGGACTGAGTTATACTTGATATATCATCATGTCTTATTTTTCCTTTAACTCTACTTTTCCAAATCTCTAACCTGCCACCTCTAAACCTCTTTCCCTCATCCGATGGTAAACTGAGGTCATGAGGACACAATAAATCTGACAATGCAATTATGTCACAAAGGTTGTCACAAAGTTCCTGTCTACCTCATAGAGGTGTTATGCATTTATTTTTAAACATGAACATACTTTGAAAAGATTAAAACCATTATTAAAAAGGCTTGGTAATCAGACACAAAAGGCCATACATCGTATGATTCCATTTACATAAAATGTCCAGAATAGGCAAACCCAGAGACAGAAAGTAGTTGGGTGGCTTGGAGGGACTGGAGATGGGAGGATGGGGAATGACTGCTAATGGGTAGAGTTTCTACCTAGAGTGATGAAAATGCTCTGGGACTGGACTGCAGTGACAGTTATACGACCCTGTGAATATACTAAATGCCACTAAAATGTACACTTGAAAGGAGTGAATTTTATGGTATGTGAATTATATCTCAATTTTAAAAGAGCTTAGTCAATCTGAAAAATCTACATAATGGATAATTCCAACTATATGACATTCTGGAAAAGGCAAAATTATGGAGACAATAAAAAGATCAGGATTTGGGCATGGGAAGGGACAAACAAGCAGAACACAGAGGATTTTTAGGGTAGTGAAAATGCTCTGAATGACACAATAATGGTAGATACATGCCATTACACATTTGTCCAAGCCCACAGAATGTAAGCCATCAAGCGTGAACTATAATATAAACTATGGACTGGATGATTATGATGTGTCAACATAGTCTCATCAATTGTAACACAGGTACCACTCTGGTGGTGAATGTTGATAATGTGGGATGGGTCTGCATGTGTAGGGGTAAGGAGTAGATGGGAAATCTCTGTGCTTTCCACTCAATTTTGCTATCAAACTAAAACTGCTCTTAAAAAATAAAATACTAATAAAATAAATTAAATAAGAAGTTTAGTAAAAGCCTTAGATATTGCTATAATATTTGAATAGGATCTCCCATGAGAAACAATCATGGTTCCCTTATCATTTTATATTTTATTAGAACTTATAAAGATGCTCTTAACTCCCCAAAAGGACTGTTTTTAAAGATTCCAATTTTAGATCCAAAATCTAAAATACTCTAAAGCAGGTATCACTACTTTCCCCATCTTAAAAGTGATGACACATTGGGGCTTCCCTGGTGGCGCAGTGGTTGAGAGTCCACCTGCCGATGCAGGGGACATGGGATCGTGCCCTGGTCCGGGAAGATCCCGCATGCCACGGAGCAGCTGGGCCCGTGAGCCATGGCCGCTGAGCCTGTGCGTCCGGAGCCTGTGCTCCACAACGGGAGAGGTCACAGCAGTGAGAGGCCCGCGTACCATGCAAAAAAAAAAAAAAAAAAAAAGTGATGACACTTTTTTTTTTTCTTGTGAAGCTTGTCTTGTGATCTATTTTGTGATCTATTTTTTTTAACATCTTTATTGGAGTATAATTGCTTTACAATGGTGTATTCGTTTCTGCTTTACAACAAAGTGAATCAGAGGACACTTTTTAAATGATGACCCAGAGAGGTTACACAACTTTTATACTAGAAAGCTATTAAGAGTGGAACAGTCTGGTTTGAGATTCTCTGCTCTTAACCACTGTCAAGAGTGAACAAGACCCGTGACTTCTCTGGTGGTCCAGTGGTAAGACTCCACACTCCCAATGCAGGGGACCCAGGTTTGATCCCTGGTTGGGCAACTAGATCCCGCATGCATACCCCAACTGAGAGTTAGCATGCTGCAATTAAGAGTCAGCGTGCTGCAACTAAGAAATGTGAGTGCTGCAACTATAAGCCTGCATGCTACAACAAAGATCCTGCAATGCCGCAACTAAGACCCGGTGCTACCCTAAATAAATAAATAAATAAATGTTAAAACAACAACAACAAAATAAAGTGTACAATGCAATGTTTAAAAAAAAGAAAAAAAGTGAATTAGACCAAAAGTTGGCAAGAGATGTAGTCACTAATGACCTCAATTAATCCATTCCACAGTGAAGGAAGCAGAAACCAGATTACAGAAGGTTGAGGACCATCTTAGAGAATGAGGAGCTGCAAAATAATCCCATTTCTATCACTGTGACCTTTATTCTTGATTCAGACTGATTCCTGAAGGCTGGAGGTTCCAGTAAATTGGTCAGGATTTTACTATGTAACAAAACTTACTTTCCAAAAATGCCTTTAAACACACTAACTTCAGTTGATTTTATGAAACAAAGAAAAATATTGATACAATTCAGATAACTAGACTCTTTTTTTTTTTTTCCTATCATTTTGCAGTTACTTTGTTTTATAGTATCAAGGCTGGGACTTCCCTGGCAGTCCAGTGGTTAAGATTCCACGCTGCCAATTCAGGGAACATGGGCTCGATCCCTGGTCAGAGAACTAAGATCTCACATGCCATGCGGTGTGGGCAAAAAAAAAAAAAAAAAAAGAAAGGCTGATTCAACAATTTAGCATATTTTTTAGGACTTTTCACAACAATTAGTATTAACTCTTTTTTTTTTTGGCCATGCCAAATACATATATATGTATATATGAATATGTATATCTGTATATATATATATATATGTATATCTACATATATATATACATATGTATATATTCACATAGATTCAGAATAGATAAGGAACTCCTAAAATAAATAACTCAAACAATCCAATAAAACATGGGCAAAGGACATTTCTCCAAAGATATACAAATGGCCAATAAGCATAATAGGCATATGAAAAGATACTCAACATCACTAATTACGGAATGCAAACCAAAACCACAATAAGATACCACTTCACACACATTAGGAAAGCTGGTTTTTTTCATTTTTATTTTATACTGGAGTATAGTTGATTAACAATGTCGTGTTAGTTTCAGTTGTACAGCAGTGATTTACTTACACATGATTACATATACATGTATCTATTCATGTACACACTGCTATATTTAAAATAGATAACCAATAAGGATTTACTGTACAGCACAGGGAACTCTGCTCAATACTCTGTATTAACCTAAATGGAAAAGGAATTTGAAAAAGAATAGGACAGCTATTATAAAAATTAAAATTAAAAAAATAAAAACGAAAGGAGAAACTAACACTCTTGTAAAACAGTTATACTCAAATAAAGATGTTAAAAAATAAATAAATAAAATAAAAATGAATAAAAATTTTTAAAAACGTAAAATAACAAGTATCGGCATTGCTGATAGGAATGTCAAGTGGTAAGAAGGTGCAGCTGCTGTGGAAACAAATATGATGGTTCCTCAAAAAACTGAACATAGGATTACCATATAACCCAGCAATTCCACTTCTGGGTATGTACCCAAAAGGATTAAAAGCAGGGATATTTGTATATCCAAGTTCGTAGCAGCATTATTCACAACATCCAAATGGCAGGAGCAACTCAAGTGTTCATCAATGGATAAATACATTTTTTTAATGTACTATAGGGACTTCCCTGGTGGCGCAGTGGTTAAGAATCCGCCTGCCAATGCAGGGAACACGGGTTCGAGCCCTGGGCTGGGAAGATCCCACATGCCACGGAGCAACTAAGCCCACGCGCCACTACTGAGCCTGCGCTCTAGAGCCCACAAGCCACAACTACTGAAGCCCGCACACCACCATGAAGAGTAGCCCTGGCTCACAGCAACTGGAGAAAGCCTGCATGCAGCAATGAAGACCCAACACAGCCAAAAATAAGTAAATAAATAAAATCCAAAAAAGAAAAAAAAAAAGTACTATATACACATTGTTATGTGCAATGGAATATTATTTGGCCTTAAAAAGGAAGAAAATTCTGACATATGCTACATGAATGAACCCTAAAGGCATTATTTTAAGTGAAATAAGCCAGTCACAAAATGACAAATATCCTATGATTCCACTTATATGAGGTACCGAGAGTAGTCAAATTCATAGAGGCAGAAAGTAGACTGGCTGCCTGGGAGGTGGGGAATGGGGAGTTTAACAGGTACTCTGGAGATGGAGTGATGATGGTTGTACAACACTGTGAGTGTACTTAATGCCACTGAACTGTACACCTAAAAATGCTTAAAATGTGGAACTTCCCTGCTGGCGCAGTGGTTAAGAATCCGCCTGCCAATGCAGGGGTCACGGGTTCAAACCCTGGTCCAGGGAGATCCCACATGATGCAGAGCAACTAACCCCATGCACCACAACTACTGAGCCTGTGCTCTAGAGCCTGTGAGCCACAACTACTGACCCCACGTGCCACAACTACTTAAGTCTGTGCGCCTAGAGTCGGTGCTCCACAACAAGAGAAGCCCACGCACCACAACGAAGAGTAGCCCCTGCTCGTCACAACCAGAGAAAGCCTGCGTGCAGCAACAAAGACCCAACACAGCCAAAAATAAATAAATAAAATAAATAAATTTATTTTTTTTTAATGCTTAAAATGGTAAATTTTTTGTTATGTATAGTTGGTCCTTGAACAACATGGATTTGAACTGCATGGGTCCACTTATACACAGATTTTTTGCAATAAATATGTACTACAGTACTACAAGATCTGTGAATGAATCTGAGGATGCAGAACCATGAATACAGAGTTCCAGCTGTAAAGTCCTACATGAATTTTCAACTGTGGGAGGGTCGGTGCCATTAACTCCCGTGTTATTCAAGGGTCAATGGTGTATTTTATCATAATTAAATGAAAAAAAGAAATTTACATCTTTCATTCCTTATATAAGTAATCTGTGTCTTTCTCTCTTTTGGTCTTTTGTTAGACTGGCTAGAGGTCTATCAATCTTTTCAAAGAACCAGCTTTTAGTTTTGTTGATTTTCTGTTATTGTCTTCCTGTTTTTGGTTTTATTTATTTATGCTCTAATTTTTATATATTTCTTCCACTTGCTTAAGGCTTATATTGCTCTTTTTCTCTGGTGGTCTAAGCTGGAAGCTTAGAAACTCATTTTATATCTTTCTTCTTTTCTAACATATACATTCAATGCTCTAAACTAATCTCTAAGCACTGCTTTTGCTGCTTTTCATTTTCCTTTATTTGAAAATATTTAAAATTTTTCTTTGGACTTTTTTTTTGATCCATGTGTTATTTAAAAGTGTGCTGTTTAATCTCCAAATATTTTCAGATTTTCCAACTATCTTTCTGTTATTTCTAACTTAATTCCATTGTGGTCTAAGAGCACATGTTCAGGTATGTTTTATGACTCAGAATATAGTGCATCTTGAAGACTGCTACATGTGAGCCTGAAAAGAATGTATATTCAGTGGTTGTCAGATAAACATCATTAAATACACTTGACTGATGGTACTGTTCAGCTATATCCTTACTGATTTTCTGCCTCTGCTGTACCTATAAATTACTGAAAGACAGGTGCTGAAGTCTCCAACCATAACAGTGAGTGTATCTAGTTCTCCTTGAAGTTCTATCAGTTTTTGCCTCATAAACTATGTCTTTCAGGAGATTTGACCCTTTTATAAATACATAATATCTGAAAATTTTCCTTCTCAAGTCTGCTTTGTCTGAAATTAATACAGCTACTCCAGCTTTCTATAGAGTATTCAAAAAAGTAAATAAATAATTCATACAATACATGGGTGGGTTTGAAGGCCATCTGGTTTCCAGTTTCTGGCTGTTTTTGCCTGGGTTATTTCCCTTACCTTCCTAGAAATACAATTTTGCATTTAAAAAGATGTTTGCATTTCTAGATGCTTTATATAGGAAGTTTTTCCAAGCTATGTAGTGAACCATACTGCTAAAAGCTGAAGTCCTGTAGAGTAGGTGATTTTTTTTTTTTTTAAGAACTTCTCAGAGACATAACTATAGAAGACAGAGGAATGTACTTTCCAAACTCAACTGCCCGTAAATCCTTTTTTCACCATTATCTCCAAAACATATTCTGAGAAATGCTGTTTCCAAAGAGTATTCATTCTTTAAGGCATTTGTAACTTCATGTTCTCACCTTTCCCTTCATTTCTATGGTACATTTCGTCTATATAGTCAGTCCTCTGTAAACGGTGGTCCCACATCCACCAATTCAACCAACCATGGATAGAAAATATTGAGGGGAAAAAAAATTCCAGAAAGTTCCAAACAGCAAAACTTGAATTCGCCCCTCACTGGCAACTATGTACACAGAATTTACATTTTATTAGGTATTATAAATAATCTATATATGATTGAAAGTATTCAGAGATATGCATAAGTTATATGCAACTACTGCGCCACTGAGTATCCCAGGATTTTGGTATCCACAGGGGTCCTGGAATCAATACCCTGCAGATACTGAGAACGACTGTATTGAATATTTTGATATTCATTAGTAAAGTAATACCAGTTAATATTTACTGAGTGCTTAGACTCAGATACTTGATGATATCACCTAATTTAACCTCCAACCCTATGGTATACATGTTATATTGTCCTTATATTGTTATGTTATTAAACATTTAGATGTACTGCCTCTTAGCTCCTTACAAAATAAAAAGAATATTTCATATATATTCATATTGTCACCAAAAAGAGTATAATAGGTCAAAGAGACTACTCTTTACTTTTCATGAATCCTCTTGATGACTTAAGAACAAAGCTATGTATACAGTAATCAAAACAGAATGGTACTGGCACAAAAACAGATACATAGATCAACGGAATAGAATAGAGAGCCCAGAAATAAACGCATGCACCTATGGTCAATTAAACTATGACAAAGGAGGCAAGAATATACCATGGAGAAAAGACAGTTTCTTCAACAGTGATCCTGGGAAAACTGGACAGCCACATGTCAAACAATGAGATTAGAATATTCCTTCATACCATACACAAAAATAAACTCAAATATAAGACCTGAAACCATAAAACTCCTAGAAGAAACACTCTTTGACATAAATTGTAGCAGTATTTTCTTGTGGCAGTCTCCTAAGGCAAAAGAAATAAAAGCAAAAATAAACAAATGTAACTTGATTAAACTTAGACGCTTTTGAACAGCAAAGGAAACCACTGACCAAACAAAAAGAACACCTATGGAATGGGAGAAAATATTTGCAAATGATGTGAACCACAAGAGGTTAATATCCAAAATACACAAATAGCTCATACAACTCAAAGTCGAAAAAAAAAAACCAAACCCAATCAAAAAATGGGCAGAAGATCTGATTAGACATTTCTCCAAAGAAGTCATACAGATGGCTAACAGGCACATGAAAAGATGCTCAGCATCGCTAATTATTAGAGACATGCAAATCAAAACCACAATAACATACATCATCAAAAAGTCTACAAATAGGGACTTCCCTGGCGGGCCAGAGGTTAAGACTCCGTGCGTACAATGCAGGGGGCACGGGTTTGATCCCTGGTCTGTGAACTAAGATCCTACATGCCACACAGCACAACCAAAAAATAAAACAAAAATTTTTTGTTAAATAGTTGAGTTGGGGGACGCCTTCAAGATGGCGGAGGAGTAAGACATGGAGATCACCTTTCTCCCCACAATACATCAAAACTACAGCTACATATGGAACAACTCCTATAGAACACCTACTGAATGCTGGCAGAAGACCTGAGACTTCCCAAAAGTCAAGAAACTCCCCACATACCTAGGTAGGGCAAAAGAAAAAAGGAAAAACAGAGACAAAAGAATAGGGATGGGACCTGCACTTCGGGGAGGGAGCTGCGAAGGAGGAACTGTTTCCACACACTAGGAAGCCCCTTCACTGGCAGAGACAGGGGGTGGGCAAGGGGGAAGCTTCGGAGCCAAGGAAGAGAGTGCAGCAAGAGGGGTGCAAAGGACAAAGTGGAGTGATTCCTGCACAGAGGATCACTGCGGACCAGCACTCACCAGCCTGAGAGGCTTGTCTGCTCACCCGCCAGGGCAGGTGGGGGCTGGGAGCTGAGGCTCAGGCTTCAGAGGTCAGATCCCAGTGAGAGAACTGGGGTTGGCTGCGTGAAGACAGCCTGACGGGGGTTAGCCCACCACAGCTAGCCAGGAGGGCGTCCAGGAAAAAGTCTGGACCTGCCTAAGAGGCAAGAGACCATTGCTTCCGGGTGTGCAAGGAGAGGGAATCCAGAGCACTGCCTAAAAGAGCTCCAGAGACGGGCGCAAGCCGCAGATATCAGCGTGGACACCAGAGACAGGCATAAGACCCATCTGCTTCTTGGTCTGCTGCCACCAGGAAGCCTGTGTGCAAGCACAGGTCACTATCCACACCTCCCCTCCAGGGAGTGGGTGCAGCCTGCCACTGCCAGGGTCCCGTGATCCAGGGACAACTTCCCCAGGAGAATACACGGTGTGCCTCAGGCTGTTGCAACGTCATGCTGGTCTCTGCTGAGAGGCCGACACAGGATAGTCCTGAATTCTGTACCCCTCCCTTCCCCGGGCCTGAGTGAGCAAGAGCCCCCTAATCAGCTGCTCCTTTAACCCCGTCCTATCTGGGTGGGGAACAGATGCCATCAGGCAACCTACACGCAGAGGCAAGGCCAAATCCAAAGATGAACCCCAGGAGCTGTGCAAACAAAGAAGAGAAAGGGAAATTTCTCCCAGCAACCTCAGGAGAAGTGGATTAAATCTCCACAGTCAACTTGATGTACCCTGCATCTGTGGAATACCTCAATAGACAATGAGTCATCCAAAATTAAGGTAGTGAACTTTAGGAGCAACTGTAGGCTTGCAGTTTCCTTTCTGAATCTAATTTGTTTCTGGTTTTAGGTTTATCTTCGTTTAGTATTTAGAGCTTATTATCATTGGTATATTTGTTTACTGATTTGGTCGCTCTCTTCCTTTTTTAAAATATATATATTTTTTTTTTTTTCCTTTTTCACTTTTTGTAGTGTGTTATGTGTATGCTTCTTTGTGTGACTTTGTCTCTATAGCTTAGCTTTTGCCATTTGTCCTAGGGTTCTATCGTTTTTTGTTTTTGTTTTTTTAGTATAGATTTTAGCACTTCTTATCATTGGTGGATTTCTTTTTTGGTTTGGTAGATCTCTTCTTTCTCTCTTTTTTTAATTACTTTTTAATTTTTTTATTTTAATAATTTTTTCCATTTTAGTAACATATTATTTATTTCCCCTTCCTTCCTTCCTTCCTTCCTTCCTTCCCCCCTTCCTTCTTTGCTCCCTCCCTCCCTTCCTCTCTCTCTCTCTTTCTTTCTTTTTCTCCCTCTTCTACTGAGCTGTGTGGCTGACAGGGTGTTGGTGCTCTGGCCGATTATCAGTCCTGAGCCTCTGAGGTGGGAGAGCCGAGCTGAGTTCAGGACATTGGTCCACCAGAGACCTCCTGGCCCCATGTAATATCAAATGGCAAAAGATCTCCCCAAGATCTCCATCTCAACACTCAGACCCAGCTCCACTCAACGAGCAGCAAGCTCCAGTGCTGGACACCCCATGCCAAACAACTAGCAAGAAAGGAACACAACCTCACCCATTAGCAGAAAGGCTGCCTAAAATCATAATAAGGTCACAGACACCCCAAAACACACGACCAGACACGATCCTGCCCACCAGAAAGACAAGATCCAGCCTCATCCAGAAGAATACAGGCATCAGTCACCCCCACCTGGAAGCCTACACAACCCACTGAACCAAACTTATCCACTGGAAGCAGACACCAGAAACAAAGGGAACTACAAACCTGAAGCCTGCGAAAAGGAGACCCCAAACACAGTAAGTTAAGCAAAATGAGAAGACAGAGAAATACACAGCAGATGAAGGAGCAAGGTAAAAACCGACCAGACCAAACAAATGCAGAGGAAACAAGCAGTCTACCTGAAAAAGAATTCAGAGTAATGATAGTAAAGATGATCTAAAATCTTGGAAACAGAATGTAGCAAATAAAAGAAATGTTTAACAAGGACCCAGAAGAACTAAACAGCAAACAAATAATGATGAACAACACAATAAATGAAATTAAAAATTCTCTAGAAGTAATCAATAACAGAATACCTGAGGCAGAAGAACGGATAAGTGATCTGGAAGATAAGACAGTGGAAATAACTACCGCAGAGCAGAATAAAGAAAAAAGAATGAAAAGAATTGAGGACAATCTCAGAGACCTCTGGGACAACATTCAATGCACAAACATTCAAATTATAGGGGTCCCAGAAGAAGAGAAAAAGAAAGGGACTGAGAAAATATTTGAAGAGATTATAGTTGAAAACTTCCCTAATATGGGAAAGGAAATAGTCAATCAAGTCCAGGAAGCACAGAGTCCCATACAGGATAAATCCAAGGAGAAACACACCAAGACACAAATTAATCAAACTATCAAAACTTAAATACAAAGAAAAATATTAAAAGAAGCAAGGGTAAAACAACAAATAATATACAAGGAATCCCCATAACGTTAACAGCTGATCTTTCACCAGAAGCTCTGCAAGCCAGAAGGGAGTGGCAGGACATATTTAAAGTGATGAAAGGGAAAAACCTACAAGCAAGATTACTCTACCCAGCAAGGATCTCATTCAGATTCGATGGAGAAACTGAAACCTTTACAGACAAGCAAAAGTTAAGAGAATTTAGCACCACCAAACCAGCTCTACAACAAATGCTAAAGGAACTTCTCTAGGCAGGAAAAACAAGAGAAAGAAAACACCTACAAGAACAAACCCAAAACAATTAAGAAAATGGTAATAGGAACATACATATCGATAACTATCTTAAATGTAAATGGATTAAATGCTCCCACCAAAAGACATAGAATGGATGGCTGAATGTATACAAAAACAAGACCTGTATATATGCTATCTACAAGAGACCCACTTCAGACCTAGGGACACATACAGACTGAAAGTGAGGGGATGGAAAAAGATATTCCATGCAAATGGAAATCAAAAGAAAGCTGGAATACCAATCCTCATATCAGACAAAACAAACATTAAAATAAAGACTATTACAAGAGACAAAGAAGGACACTACATAATGATCAAGGTATCAATCCAAGAAGAAGACAACAATTGTAAATATTTATGCACCCAACATAGGAGCACCTCAATACATGACGCAAATGCTAACAGCCATAAAAGGGGAAATCGACAATAACACAATCATAGCAGGGGACTTTAACACCCCACTGTCAGCAATCGACAGATCATCCAAAATGAAAATAAATAAGGAAACACAAGTTTTAAATGATATATTAAACAAGATGGACTGAATTGATATTTATAGGACATTCCATTCAAAAACAACAGAATACACCTTCTTCTCAAGTGCTCATGGAACATTCTCCAGGACAGATCATATCCTGGGTCACAAATCAAGCCTTGGTAAATTTAAGAAAATTGAAATATTATCAAGTATCTTTTCCATCCACAATGATTTGAGACTAGATATTAATTACAGGAAAAAATTTGTAAAAAAACACAAACACATGGAGGCTACACAATACACTACTAAATAACCAAAAGATCACTGAGGAAATCAAAAAATACCTAGAAACAAATGACAATGAAAACACAGTGACCCAAAACCTATGGGATGCAGCAAAAGCAGTTCTAAAAGGGAAGTTTATAGCAATCAATCGCACCTCAAGAAACAAGAAACATCCCAAATAAGCAACCTAACCTTACACCTAAAGCAAATAGAGAAAGAAGAACAACATCCCAAATAAGCAACCTAACCTTACACCTAAAGCAAATAGAGAAAGAAGAACAAAAAAACCCCAAAGTTGGCAGAAGGAAAGAAATCATAAAGATCAGATCAGAAATAAATGAAAATGAAATGAAGGAAATGATAGCAAAGATGAATAAAACTAAAAGCTGGTTCTTTGTGAAGATAAACAAAATTGATAAACCATTAGCCAGACTCATCAAGAAGAAAAGGGAGAAGACTCAAATCAACAGAATTAGAAATGAAAAAGGAGAAGTAACAACTGACACTGCAGAAATACAAAGGATCATGAGAGATTACTACAAACAACTATATGCCAATAAAATGGACAACCTGGAAAACATGGACAAATTCTTAGAAAAGCACAACCTTCTGAAACTGAACCAGGAAGAAATAGAAAATATAAACAGACCAATCACAGGCACTCAAATTGAGACTGTGATTAAAAATCTTCCAATAAATAAAAGCCCAGGACCAGATGGATTCACAGCCAAATTCTATCAACCATTTAGAGAAGAACTAACACCTATCCTTCTCAAATCTTCCAAACTATAGCAGAGGGAGGAACACTCCCAAACTCATTCTACGAGGCCACCCTCACTCGGATACCAAAACCAGACAAAGACATCACAAAGAAAGAAAACTACAGGCCAATATCACTGATGAACATAGATGCAAAAATCCTCAACAAAATACTAGCAAACAGAATCCAACAGCACATTAAAAGGATCATACACCATGATGAAGTGGGGTTTATCCCAGGAATGCAAGGATTCCTCAATATATGGAAATCAATCAACATGATAAACCATATTAACAAACTGAAGGAGAAAAACCATATGATCATCTGAACAGATGCAGAAAAAGCTTTCGACAAAATTCAACACCGATTTATGATAAAAACCCTCCAAAAAGTAGGCACAGAAGGAATTTACCTCAAGATAATAAAGGCCATAGATGACAAACCCACAGACAACATCATTCTCAATGGTGAAAAACTGAAACCGTTTCCTCTATGATCAGGAACAAGACAAGGTTGTCCACTCTCACCACTATTATTCAACATGGTTTTGGAAGTTTTAGCCATAGCAATCAGAGAAGAAAAAGAAATAAAAGGAATCCAAATTGGAAAAGAAGAAGTAAAGCTATCACTGTTTGCAGATGACATGATACTATACATAGAGAATCCTAAATATGGTACCAGAAAACTACTAGAGCTAATGAATTAATTTGGTAAAGCAGCGGGATACAAAATTAATGCCCAGAAATCTCTTGCATTCCTATACACTAATGATGAAAAATCTGAAAGAGAAATTAAGGAAACATTCCCATTTACCACTGCAACAAAAAGAATAAAATACGTAGGAATAAACCTACCTAAGGAGACAAAGGACCTGTATGCAGAAAACTATAATACGCTGATGAAAGAAATTAAAGATGATACAAACAGATAAATATACCATGTTCTTGGACTGGTAGAATCAACACTGAAAATAACTATACTACCCAAAGCAGTCTACATATTCAATGTAATCCCTATCAAACTACCAATAGCATTTTTCACAGAACTAGAACAAAAAAATTTCACAATTTGTAATGGAAACATAAAAGACACCGACTAGCCAAAGCAATCCTTTTTTTTTTTTTTTTTTTTTTAACGGTACGCGGGCCTCTCCCAATTGCGGCCTCTCCCGTTGCGGACCACAGGCTCCAGGCACGCAGGCTCAGAGGCCATGGCTCACGGGCCCAGTCGCACCATGGCATGTGGGATCTTCCCCGACCAGGGCACGAACCCATGTCCCCTGCATCGGCAGGCAGATTCTCAACCACTGTGCCACCAGGGAAGCCCCAAAGCAATCTTAAGAAAGAAAAATGGAGCTGGAGGAATCAGGCTCCCAGACTGCAGACTATACTACAAAGCTACAGTAATCAAGACAGTATGGTACTGGCACAAAAACAGAAATATAGATCAATGGAACAGGATAGAAAGCCCAGAGATAAACCCACGCATATATGGTCATCTTATTTTTGATAAAAGAGGCAAAAATATACAACGGAAAAAAGACAGCCTCTTCAATAAGTGGTGCTGGGAAAACTGGACAGCTACATGTAAAAGAATGAAATTAGAACACTCCCTAACACCGTACACAAAAATAAACTCAAAATGGATTAAAAACCTAAATGTAAGGCCAGACACTATAAAACTCTTAGAGAAAAACATAGGCAGAACACTCTGTGACATAAATCACAGCAAGATCCTCTTTGACCCCCCTCCTAGAGAAATGGAAACAAAAACAAACAAATGGGACCTAATGAAACTTAAAAGCTTTTGCACAGCAAAGGATACCATAAACAAGATGAAAAAACAACAATCAGCATGGGAGAAAATATTTGCAAATGAAGCAACTGACAAAGGATTAATCTCCAAAATTTACAAGCAGCGCATGAAGCTCAATATCAAAAAAACAAACAACCCAAACCAAAAATGGGCAGAAGACCTAAACAGACATTTCTCCCAAGAAGATATACAGATTGCCAACAAACACATGAAAGAATGCTCAACGTCACTAATCATTAGAGAAATGCACATCAAAACTACAATGAAGTATCACCTCACACCACTCAGAATGGCCATCATCAAAAACATCTACAAACAATAAATGCTAGAGAGGGTGTGGAGAAAAGGGAACCCTCTTGCACTGTTGATGGGAATGTAAATTGATAAAGCCACTATGGAGAACAGTATGGAGGTTCCTTAAAAACTAAAAATAGAACTACCATACGACCCAGCAATCCCACTACAGGGCATATACCCTGAGAAAACCATAATTCAAAAAGAGTCATGTAACACAATGTTCATTTCAGCTCTATTTACAATAGCCAGGACATGGAAGCAACCTAAGTGTCCATCAACAGATTAATGGATAAAGAAGATGTGGCACATATATACAATGGAATCATACTCAGCCATAAAAGGAAATGAAATTGAGTTATTTGTAGTGAGGTGGATGGACCTAGAGACTGTCATACAGAGTGAAGTAAGTCAGAAAGAGAAAAACAAATACTGTATACTAACACATACATATGGAATCTAAAAAAAAAAAAAACAAGGTTCTGAAGAACCTAGGGGCAGGACAGGAATAAAGACACAGACGGCTAGTGGGAAGCTGCAGCATAGCACAGGGAGTTCACCTCTGTGCTTTGTGACCACCTAGAGGGGTGGGATAGGGAGGGTGGGAGGGAGGGTGACAAAAGAGGGAAGAGTTATGGGAACACATGTGTATGTATAACTGATTCACTTTGTTGTAAAGGAGAAACTAACACACTATTGTAAAACAGTTATACTCAAATAAAGATGTTAAAAAAAAAAAAAAGACACAGACGTAGAGAATAGACTTGAGGCCACGGGAAGGGGCAAGGGTAAGCTGGGATGAAGTGAGAGAGTGGCATGGACATATATACACTACCAAAAAAAAAATAGATAGCTAGTGGGAAGCAGCCACATAGCACAGGGAGATCAGCTCGGTGCTTTGTGAGCACCTAGCGGAGTGGGATAGGGAGAGTGGGTGGGAGTTGCAAGAGGGAGGAGATAGGGGGATATATGTATAGGTATAGCTGATTCACTTTGTTATAAAGCAGAAACACACCATTGTAAATCAATTATATTCCAATAAAGATTTTTTTAAATTATTTATTTATTTATCTATTTAATGAAGTCATTACTGAGGCTCAGTCTTGGAATCCAGACACCATGCTGTTGAGAAGTCTAAACTAGCCCACACAGAGACCACATGTAGGTATTCTGGCTAACAGCCCTGCCGAGGTCCCATCATCAACCACCAGACATGAGTGTGGATACATTATCAAATAATTCAAGGCACTATATGAAGGGTCTTCCCAGCTTCTCAGCTTCACAAGCATTATGAAGCAGAGACAAGCCCTCTTCATAAGGCTCTGTCCAAATTCCTGACCCAAAGAATCTACAGACATACTAAGATGACTGTTTCTAAGCCACTAGTTTTATGGGGGCTTGTTACACAGCTATAACTCACAAAATAAAATTAAAATATTTATTAATGCTTTAAATAAAGCCAGGAATTTGCAGTATAGTGCATTAGTAAAGACTTCTTACTGCACTTGTTTTTGTTTTTGAGAGAATGGAGGATGCACATAATTGAGAAAAAACATCTTTTTACATGTCTGTAGTGTGCTGTAAGTAGGTACAAAGACAGTATACTAGGAAAATATAAGTAATTAGTAGAACCAGAAAATTATATTAATGCTCCAAAGGCCTGAGAGAACAGCATTTAATTAAGTTAGAAAAATGTATAATTGATTTGCACCTGATATTCAAATCCACTGAAATCATGTCATTACTTTTTCACTGCTATTAAAATGGCATTTTGATTAGTATGTTAAAGCAATGCCAAGAAATAAGATATTCAAGGAAGCCTTTTGTTTAACAAGTAGGCTATTCTCTTGAAATAGGAATCTTGGTTTTTTGAGTAATATAGGATATAATAAGTTTGAAGATTTAATTGTAAATATTTATATTTTAACTAAGACAAGTGACTAAAATAGAAGAGAAATCTTTCAGTAAAAATATCCAGGGCTTCCCTGGTGGCGCAGTGGTTGGGAGTCCACCTGCCGATGCAGGGGACACAGGTTCGTGCCCCGGTCCAGGAAGATCCCACATGCTGCGGAGCGGCTGGGCCCGTGAGCCATGGCCGCTGAGCCTGCACGTCCAGAGCCTGTGCTCTGCAACGGGAGAGGCCATAACAGTGAGAGGTCCACGTACCGCAAAAAAAAAAAAAAAAAAAAAAAAAATCCAAAAGAGCTTAGTTCAATGGCATAAGAAGATTTATTTATTTATTCATTCGTTCATTCATTTAGCTGCACCGGGTCTTAGTTGCAACGCGCAGGATCGTCATTGCCGTGTGCGGGATCTTTGTTGCGGCATGCGGGATCTTTTTAGTTGTGCCATGTGAACTAGTAGCCGCAGATGCAGAATCTAGTTCCCTGACCAGGGATCATACCCAGGCCCCCTACATTGGGAGCATGGAGTCTTAGCCACTAGACTACCGGGAAGTCCGGGCATAAGCAATTTTAATTAAATTTACATTTTAAAAAATAGGTCGCAGCTAAAAACGTAATGAAGTACTAATACAGTCTATAACATAAATTAATCTTGAAAACATTATGCTAAGAAGCCAGTCACAAAATACCACATATAATGACTCCATTTATATGAGATGTCTAGGCATTACCTATAGACAGAAAGTTGATTAATGATTGCACAGTGCTGGGGAGGATGCAGGGACAGGGAGTGATAGCTAAAGGGCACAAGGTTTCTTTTTGAGGTGATGAAAATGTTTCAAAATTGACTATGACAATGGTTGCACATACCTGTGAATACACTAAAAGCCAATGAATTGTACACTTTATTTTTTTTTTGATTTTTTTTAATTGGAGTATAATTGCTTTACAATGGTTAGTTTCTGCTTTACAACAAAGTGAATCAGTTATACATATACATATGTTCCCATATCTCTTCCCTCTTGCGTCTCCCTCCCTCCAACCCTCCCTATCCCACCCCTCTAGGTGGTCACAAACGACCTAGCTGATTTCCCTGTGCCATGCGGCTGCTTCCCACTAGCTATCCACCCTACGTTTGGTAGTGTATATATGTCCATGCCACTCTCTCACTTAGTCCCAGCTTACCCTTCCCCCTCCCCATATCCTCAAGTCCATGCTCTAGTAGGTCTGTGTTTTATTCCCGTCCTACCCCTAGTCTCTTCATGAATTGTACACTTTAAATGGGTGAATTGTATAGTATGTGAATTACACATGAAGAAAGTTGTTTTAAAAATTCAGGTCAGGATATTCCCTGGTGGTGGAATTCCAGTGGTTAGGACTCTGTGCGTTCACTGCCAAGGGCCCAGGTTCAATCCCTGGTTCAGGAACTAAGATCCCACAAGCCATGCAGAACAGCCACAAAAAAATACTCAGGTCAGTAGTATTAATACTGGATATATTTTATTGCATACTTGATGTATTTTAAATAAAAATTAGTATTATATTGTATATAAAACAACAACAAAATTTAGGTCAGACAAATTTCTCCATAAAATAACAAAGACCAGATTATGATGCAGACAGTGCTTGACAACCTTCCTCACCTCTAATCAAATCTCCTATCTTCATGTCTTTCCCCAACTTGCCTCACCATCTGGTTCTTTAGACATTCCCAAGCAAACGGCCTCACCCTGATGAAGCAGAAGTGGTCTAATATTAAGTTCCTCATTTACTTCTCTACTCACCTCAAAACATCTTTGTCTCTTACTTCAGAACAAGGTACCCCTTCTATCTGCCAATACACCCTATCATTTCTAACATTTTTTTAAAATAAATTTATTTATTTATTTGTTTTTATTTTTGGCTGTGTTGGGTCTTCGTACCTGTGCGCGGGCTTTCTCTAGTTGCGGCGAGCAGGGGCTACTTTTCGTTGCGGTGCGTGGGCTTCTCATTGTCATGGCTTCTCTTGTTGCAGAGCATGGGCTCTAGGCACACAGGCTTCAGTGGTTGTGGCAGGTGAGCTCAGTAGTTGTGGCTTGCGGGCTCTAGAGCGCAGGCTCAGTAGTTGTGGCGCACGGGCTTAGTTGCTCCACAGCATGTGGGATCCTCCCAGGCCAGATCGAACTCGTGTCCCCTGCATTGGCAGGTGCATTCTTAACCACCACGCCACAAGGGAAGCCCAATCATTTCCAACTTTTTAAAAGGCAACCATTCTATAATGTGAACAATGAAGCCTGAGCAGTCATAAGTTCTCAGTAAGGTCTGTCTCAGTTTCATCTGCTACTTGACTTTCCCCAAAATAGAGACTGTGTCTTGAATATCTCTATATCCCTAGTACCAAAGACTGTGTCTATCATAAAGACGATACTCAAGAAATGTCTGTGCAATAAAGAGTAAGTTATATATATAATAAATGGGAAAGTAATAACTAGTAAATATAATGAGTATTCATTTTAATTAGCCAAATCATGCTGACATCAGACAGCTAGGGGAAAACTCCCTTCCTATTTAGAGCACATGAAAGCATTAAGAAATAAAGTAGTTTGCTGGGCTTCCCTGGTGGTGCAATGGTTGGGAGTCTGCCTGCCAATGCAGGGGACGCGGGTTCGAGTCCTGGTCTGGGAAGATCCCACATGCCACCTGTGCACAGCAACCAAGACCCAATGCAGCCAAAAATAATTAAATAAATAAATTATTTTTTTTTAAAGTAGTTTGCTAATCACTCAAATGATCATTAAAATGCATATCCAAACTTATCATATGCCATATATCTCCTGCTAAAACTGGGCAACAGCCTCAAATTTCCAAACACTCATACTAATTCAGGTTCACATAACTGCTCTTGAAGTCTCTTTACTTAAAATGCTCAATCAAGGGGACTTACCTGGTGGCACAGTGGTTAAGAATCTGCCTGCCAATGCAGGGAATACGGGTCTGAGCCCTGGTCCGGGTAGATGTCACATGCCGCAGAACAACTAAGCCTGGGTGCCACAGCTACTGAGCCTGTGCTCTGGAGCCCACAAGCCACAACTACTGAGCCCACGTGCCACAACTACTGAGCCCACGTGCCACAACTACTGAAGCCTGCGTGCCTAGAGCCCGTGCTCTGCAACGAGAAGCCACCACAACAAGAAGCCCACGCACTGCAACGAAGAGTAGCCCCTTCTCGCTACAAGTAGAGAAAGCCCGCACTCAGCAATGAAGACCGAATGCAGCCAAAAGTAAATAAATAAAAATAATTTTTTAAAAAAAAAATGCTCAGTCAAGCCACCAAAGTCGACCCAGATGGAAATAAGCTCACAATTCAAAAATATAATACACACAGGAAACAAAGCTCGAAAAATAACAACTGAGGACTTCCCTGGTGGTCCGGTGGAAGACTCTGCACTTCCACTGCAGGGGGCATGGGTTCGATCCCCAGTCAGGAACCAGACAAAAACAAAAAAGAAAGACAACTGAAACACACACAGAATCAGATCAACAATCACTTCGACTATTGGAGTTACCAAATACAGAATATAACCGAAGTACTTCTAAAATGCTGAAAGAGAATATCTTAAGTGAGCAAGAAACAGGATAACAGATCAGATAGATTTTGTTAAGTAACCAAATTGAACTCTGGCAATAAAAAATAAATGAAATGGGGAAAAAAATAGGAATGAGGGGCTTCCCTGGTGGCGCAGTGGTTGGGAGTCCGCCTGCCAACGCAGGGGACACGGGTTCATGCCCCGGTCCGGGAAGATCCCATATGCTGCGTAGCGGCTGGGCCCGTGAGCCATGGCCGGTGAGCCTGTGCTCCGCAGCGGGAGAGGCCGCAGCAGTGAGAGGCCCGCGTACCGGAAAAAAAAAAAAAAACGAATCAACACCAGGAGGGCTTCCCTGATGGCACAGTACTTAAGAATCCGCCTATCAATGAAGGGGACACGGGTTCGAGCCCTGGTCTGGGAAGATCCCACATGCCACAGAGCAACTAAGCCCGTGCATCACAACTGCTGAGCCTGTGAACCACAACTACTGAAACCTGCGTGCCACACCTACTGAAGCCCACGCACCTAGAGCCCATGCTCCACAACAAGAGAAGTCACCGCAATGAGAAGCTTGCATACCGCAACGAAGAGTAGCCCCGGCTCAAAAACAGAATCAACACCAAAACAACCACATCTTATGAGCATGCTGAAAAATAACACCATCACCGTGTCACTCCCTACACCTCTCTTACTAAGGCATGAGTTTGGACATTTTAGGGTCACAAATCCCTTTGAGAACTTCATGCTCATATAGACAAAATTTTACAAATAGCTTTAAGGTTCACATAATCCACAGATGCAGTAATAAGAATACCAGGCCTTCCTTCAGCTAATGTCTGCTTCATCGTTGTCTTTTCCCCTTAAAATGTCTTACCAGTTATATGAGGCCTGTGACCAAAAAGAAAGTTTTAAATAATTTATCTATTGACCTCTCACTATGAAAAAGGACAATTTAGTTCTCTTCCACATCACCCATACCATCCATTCCTTGCCCACCATTACACACACACACACCTTACATCTCACCATCCCTATATAATTAAAACGTACTTTCGGTTGGATCAAGATTCTACATATACATTAACATGGTTATGTAACAAGTCACAGCTATTCTATGAAGTGTGCTATGATTAGTTTTACTTTCTCAGCCTAACTTTTTTACATTCCCTTGAGTTAACAAATGCTTTAATTTTATTTAGCCTTATATGTACATATTATTAATTCATGCCCAATTGTTCCCCAATTTATCCAATTTTATAAGCCTCCATAACACAGTTATCAATTTCTGAACATGTCCATTCTGAAACCTGACCTGCTCCATTCTGGACTGTTTGCTCTCACACATGGTATACAATTGTCCTCCAGGGACTTCCCTTCAGTGTGATCCACCTTGCACTTGGCTTGGATAATCTGTTTCCTAAATCCTATGTCTTCCTTTTTCTTGGTACATACTCTCATTTTGGTGGGTTAACGCCTTCACAAGCTTCCTGAGAGGTATTGAGTGAGAGGTAAATTTGAGACACTGCATACATGAAAAAAATATATTATACTCGCACACTTCAAAATTTGGCTGCACTGCAAACTAGATTAGAAATAATTTTTCGAGATTTTTGAAGATATTGCCCTCAGTTGCCTTTTACCTTTCACTATTCTTATTGAAAAGTCTGTAATCACTCTAATTTTATTAATTAGCCCATTTTCCCTTCATCTCTGGCAACTTCTCCAACTCTTCTTTGGCTCCTTAGTTGTAAAAGTTTGCAATGAAATGCCTTGACACAGATCTTTTTTCCATCCATTGTGCTTAGCACTATGATGGGTCCTTTCAATTTTTTTTTAAAGAGTTTTTTAATCTATTTATTTATTTTATTTATTTTTGTCTGAGTCGGGTCTTAGTTGTGGCACGCGGGATCTTTGTTGAGGCATGCGGGATCTTCATTGTGGTGTGTGGGCTTCTCTCTAGTTGTGGTGTGCGGGTTTTCTCTTCTCTAGTTGTGACGCACAGGCTCCAGAGCATGTGGGCTCTGTAGTTTGTGGCTTGTGGGCTCTAGTTGAGGCGCGCAAGCTCAGTAGTTGTGGCACGCAGGCTTAGTTGCCCTGCGGCATGTAGAATCTTAGTTCCCTGACCAGGGATCAAACCTGCGTCCCCTACATTGCAAGGAGGATTCTTTACCACTGGACGACCAGAGAAGTCCCAGATGGGCCCTTTAATTTAGAAATTCATATCCTTTGTTCTGGGAAGTTTTCCTGATTTGTTCCTTTGACAATATCTTTCTTAAACTCTTATTATTCAATTATTGTACTTCTTGGGCTGGCTCTCTAATTCTACCCTTCCTCCCAATTTAATCACTGCTTTCTACAAACCCTCATATTGTTGCAAAGCAGGACGGCTTAGAGATTGGGCATTTGGGCTTTGAAGTTAAAGGCCTGGGTTCAACACCAGCTCCTCTACTTACTACTGACATAAGCCTCAGCTTCTTATCTATAAATAGGGATAACAGTAATAAATAAAATGTAAACAAAGTACTTGGCATATACCTAGCACTCAATAAATGCAGTTATTTTCATACTAACAATCTTTCTTTTTTCTTCTCTCTCTTCCCATAGCTTTTATGATGGCATGTCCTTAGGTTTTTCCTTCTACTTCTCAGGTATCCTTTTTGCTGGATCCTTTTTACGCTTTATCAGATGTTGTGCTCTACAAATCCATCTTCAGCCACTTCTCTTTTTACTCTATGCTAGATCAAATACAAACTCTGTACCCAGGTGTTGCTGTGTGACCTTGGGCAATTTGTTTTACCACTTGATGCCTCAAACTCTCATCTGAAAAAAAGTGTGTTAATAAGCATATATCCTATGGTTTTCATTATGTTTTTATGAGACTTAGAAGGCTACCTGGCATAGTAGGCACTCAAATTTTTGCCACTATTACTACATTAGTGCTATCTCTACTGCCTCTGCTGCTGCTGCTACCACTGCTATTACTGCTATTTAAAAGGCTCATGATGTTCTCCCCACCTATCTCCTAAGCTTTTACAGAAGTTTAAACTAACTACCTATATTGAAATTATACTTAAATATTGCTCGTTTCCTTTCCCCATCTCTAAGAGTTTAAAAAGTAAGAATTATCATTCTTCTCCAGATCTCTGCTGCTATTCATGGGCTTATAATCAATGTTACAAACTATGTTAGTTAACCTTTATTTTCTTAAATACAAATACATAGCTGTGAAATTACTGAAGAACAAAATCAAATTAAAATTTCTTTTTGACAAGAATTCTTCCTATGGAAGTAATTTCTTAAAGCATTTCATTCTTAAATTAGCAAAAGTGATACCTCTATACTGACTAGAATACTGAGTTGTATTCTGATAATCTCAGCACATTTAAGGACCAATTTCTTCCGCTTCTCTACATATAACATTGGTACAGCCCTTTACAAAATATTTTCACATATTTGATTCTTACAACAGATCTGAGAAGAAGGTATTCCAGTATTACTCCTTTGACAAGTAATTATTTAGAACCTACTCAGAAAAAGCACTTTACTGGTTGATGAATGTACATGAATATGTAGTCATAAACAAAAGAGACATAGTTCTTTACCCTGATGGAACTAGTTAAGAAGTCAGACAAAGAGTGAACAAACAAATGCAGGGAAGGATATATGGCATGAGGGCAACAAACTAGAACTTAATTTGACAGGGCAATTAAGGACTGCCTTTCTTAGGAGGCAATATTTAAGTTAAGATCTTCTAGATGAGCAAGAAGAAGCCAGCTACACAGCAGGCTAGGCAAAGAAAGCAACAACATGTACAAAGACCCTGAGTAATTTAAAAACTCAACGGGTTAGATAAGGGATATCTATCAAAAGAAATATCAACAGAAATATAAGGTGAGCCAAACGCAAGCCACATCAGTTATTTAAAATTTTCTAGTAGTTATACTTTAAAAAGTAAAAGCAAGTGAAATTATATCTTTTATTTAACCCAAATATATCTAAAACATTATTTCAACAGAAAACATTTAATGAAATAGTTTACATTCTTTCTTTAATACTAAGTCTGAAATTCAGTGTTACTTTATATAGCACATCTCAATTCAGACTAGTCACAGTTCAAGTGCTCAACAGTTACACATGGCTAGTGGCCTCCATACTGAATAGCACAGGTTAGAACTAAGAGGAGATCATTATGGCTAATGCATAGTAGTTTAATGGGAAGTGCAGAAAGATGAAACTAGAAAAGTCAACCAGGGCCCAGTCAGTAAGGATCTTATAAGAAAGGAATTTGGAATCTATCTGGAGTATGACTGAGAGTCACTTAAGATTTTAAACATGTGAAGAATAATATGGTCTTTTCTATTTTATAAAAAAGTACTCTCCTGGGACTTCCCTGGCAGTCAAGTGGTTAACATTTCACGCACCCAATGCAGGGGGCACAGGTTCTATCCCTGGTCAGGGAACTAAGATCCCTCATGCCACACGGCATGGCTGGAAAAAAAAAAAAAAAAAAAGTACTCTCCTATGTAAACAAATTATAGAGAAGCAAGAGCAGAAGTAGGGAGACTAGGCAGGAAACTGTTACAGAAATCTAGGTAAGAAATAATTAAGATTTAAGTTATTATGGGATAGCAGAGACAAAGAAAATAGATGTATGCAAAATAATTTTGTGGAGGTGGAAACAAAATGACTTTCTGATGAAGTGGATAGAGAGAATGAGGGCGAAAGAAGAATCAAGAGTACATTCTATCCTGACTTGAGCAACTGATTGTACCATTTACTGAAATCAGAGAAATTGGCATTTTGTTGTTATTTGGCAGCGGGTGCTACAGTTCATGAAAATGAAATCAACAATTTTTCCAAATAAGAAGATAGGTTCAGAGAGGCTCACACTTACAAATAAATACTAAAAGTGAAGCTCAAACCCAGATTTCCTAAAATTAGGTATATTACCCTCTGTGGTAATATACTGTGTCTCCAAAATCTATAAATAAAAATATTCCATTAGGATGTAGCTAAGAACTGCCTCCTGTGACACCATCAGCAAAATCCTCAACTGAAAGGCCCCTTTGGGTCTTTTATAATTCTTTCATATTTTGAAAAATGAAAAGAAAAAATTTACCTTCAGTTAATACGCCTAGAAGGAGTCTGAAATAAAAATCTTCTACAGAAAACGTTTTCCCCTAACCCAAGCCCCAGAGAACAATAACAAAATAGAAGACAAATGTCAAGACTTCAAAATCAGTGCCAAACTCCTACAGCCAAAGTAACAGTAGTTCAGAACCTTACTGTGACTACTCTTCAGAAGAAAAAGCGTGGTCTATACATGTTAACAATGACTCAAAAACCTGGCTATCTCAGCTTCGGGAATTTAATATTCCTTCTAACTTCTTTACCTCCAAAAAAAACCCTATCAATTTCACTCAACAAATATTTACTAAGTATAGGTATAGGGCTAGGCACTGAGTGGGAGAGGAATATGACATTTCGTTCCTGTCTTGCCCTATCCTCAAGTAGCACCATCGATGGAGTGTAAGGAGACAAACATGGAAACAATTATAACACAATGTGACAAAGGCCACAGAAAAGTATATACAAGATAACACAGAAACAAATAAGAGGGGCAACTAATTCTGCAGCTTTGGGAAGAAGTAAAGAGTTCAAAGGTATTTTCGAATGGCTTTGGTCACACAGACAGAAGATTCTAGCTGATTTGTATTCCTCCCACTCCATTATTCCCATTCTTGTCATTCTCATCATTTACATTAGGGTACACTCTTGGTGCTGTATACTATATGGGTTTGGACAAATGCATAAAGATACGTTCAGTATCCACAGTGGATTGGTTCCAGGATCCCCACATGGAAACCAAAATCCGTGGATGCTCAATTCCCTTATATAAAATGGCATAGTATTTGGATATAACCTACACATATCCTCCCATATACTTTATCATCTTTAGTTTATTTCTAATACCTAATGCAATGTAAATGCTATGTAAACAGTTGCTGAGCTGAAGCAAATTCGAGTTTTGGTTTTTGGAACTTTCTGGAATTTTTTTCGAATATTTTTGATCTGTAGTTGACCAAATCCATGAATGAGAAATCCAACGATAAAGAAGTCCAACTGTATTATACAGAGTGGTTGCACTGCCCTAAAAATCCTCTGTGCTCTGCCTCTTCATCTCATTCCTCCTCCCAATGCCTGTCAACCTCTGATCCTTCTACTGTCTCCATAGTTTTGCCTTTTCTAGAATGTCATATAATTGGACTCCTACTGTGTGTAGCCTTTTCAGACTGTCTTCTTTTACTCAGTAACAGGCATTTAAGTTTCCTCCATGTCTTTGCATGGCTTGATAGCTCATTTCTCTTTAATGCTGAATAATATTCCATTGTCTGGATGTACCACAGTTTACTTATCCATTCACCTACTAAGGGTATCTTGGTTGTTTCCAAGTTTTAGCAATTATGAATAAAGGTGCTATAAACATCTGTGTGCAGCTTTTGTGTGGACATTTTTCAACTTTTCAATCCTTTGGGTAAACACTAAGGAGCATAACTTCTGGATTGTGTGGTAAGAGAATGTTTAGTTTTGTAAAAACTGGACAAACTGTATTCCAAAGTGGCTGTACCATTTTGCATTCCCACAATTAATGAATGAGAGTTTCTGTTGCTCCATATCCTTGACGGCATTTGGTATTGTCAGTGTTCTAGATTTTTGTCTATTCCAATAGGAATATGGTAATATTGTATAGTTGTTTTAATTTGCATTTCCTGGATGACATATGATGTGGAGCATCTTTTCATATGTGGTTTTGTTTTCATATGCTTTTTGCCATCTGTACATATTCTTTGATGAGGTGTCTGATAAGGTCTTTGGTCCATTTTTTAATCGTGTTGTATTCTTATTGTTGAGTTTTAAGAATTCTCTGAATATTTGGGGTAACAGTCCATTAGTGACAGGGATAAAGTAGGATAATTAAATAGCTCATTTAAAAATCCCACGAGGCAGGGCTTCCCTGGTGGCACAGTGGTTGAGAATCTGCCTGCCAATGCAGGGGACACGGGTTCGAGCCCTGGTCAGGGAAGATCCCACATGCCACGGAGCAACTAAGCCCATGCGCCACAACTGCTGAGCCTGTGCTCTAGAGCCCACGTGCCACAACTAATGAAGCCTGCATATCTAGACCCTGTGCTACACAACAAGAGAAGCCACCGCAGTGAGAAGCCCACGCACCTCAACAAAGAGTAGCCCCCACTCACCGCAACTACAGAAAGCCCGTGCACAGCAAGGAAGACCCAGTGCAACCAAAAATAAATAAATAAATAAAAATTTAAAAATAAAATTTAAAAAATTCAAAATTCAAAAAATAAAAATCCCACTAGGGGATTAAAGACAGGGAATTTTAAGGGAGTTTTGGGAGACTCATGTAAGCTAATGACCACTCAAGGATCCAGTAACCTAGCAACAATCTACACTACCTTGAAAGAAGACCAGGCACATTCAAGCCACAAATCCTGGGGTTAAAACAAAACACAATAGATATGGGGTCTGAATCTCATTACATGAAGTCAGAGTTAATGGTCCTTGAAGAGTAGCATCTCTGCATGTAGCCAAGACAGGAATATAGGTGAAAGGGGACATTATAATGAAACCTGAGATGAATTACCATATTTTAGTATATGTTACTACCCTTCTGCTAATATACATATGATTTAAATAGCACCATGGCTGTCTCGGTTAGACCATATAGGGTCAAAGGAGGAACTAATGATATAAGCCTTGATATAATTCCTTACCCAAGAATAAGGAAGAGGTGGTCTTCTCCCCTCCCCACTTTTTGATTATAAAAACGTAGCCCTCTTTGTTCTCCAGACTGCACTCCCTCGCTTGCAAAAGCGTCCTGTGCTAATAAACTCACTCTACCTATCACTTTGCCTCATGCCAAATTCTCTCTGCATAGAGACGAAAGAACCTGAGCTTCAGAAAGTCCTGACACCAGGTGAGCAGTTTTAATTAAAAGACAGTGGGTTCAAGTGCCAGCCCATGGGTTCAAGTTCCAATTTGAGTTTTGGCTAGGTTTGAATCCCATCTGAGTAGGAGTGTGGTTTCACTATCGGATATGTCTTTAGAAAATATTTTCTCCCAGTCTGTGGCTTGCCTTTTCATTCTCTTTACAGTGTCTTTCACAAGCAGAAATTTTTAATTTTAATGAAATTCAGGTATGAATTTTTTCATGGATTGTGCCTTTGGTGTTTCATCTAAAAAGTCACTGCTGGGCTTCCCTAGTGGCACAGTGGTTGAGAGTCCACCTGCCGATGCAGGGGACATGGGTTCGTGCCCCGGTCCGGGAAGATCCCACATGCCGCGGAGCGGCTGGGCCCATGAGCCATGGCGGCTGGGCCTGCGCGTCTGGAGCCTGTGCTCCACAACGGGAGAGGCCACAACGGTCAAAGGCCTGCGTACCAAAAAAAAAAAAAAAAAAAAAAAAAGTCACTGCCAAACCCAAGGTCACCTACTTGGGTGACCTATTTTCTACCATGTTATCCTCTAGGAGTTTTATAGTTTTGCCTTTTACATTTAGGTCTGTGATCCATTTTGAATTAATTTTTGTGAAGGATGTAAGGTCTATACCTAGGTCTTTTTTATTTATTTATTTATTTATTTATTGCATGTGGATGCCTAGTTGCTCCAACACCTTCTGTTGAAATGACTATCTTTTCTCCATTGTACTGCCTTTGTTCCTTTGTCAAAAATCTTTGACTAATGACTATATTTATGTGTGACTACTTCTGGGCTCTCTGTTTCATTCCATTGAGCTATATGTCTATTCTTTAATCAATATCATACTTTTTAAAATTGAAGTATAGTTGATTTACAATGTTGTGTTAATTTCTCCTATACAGCAAAATGATTCAAACATACATACAGATATACATTCTTTTTCATATTCTTTTCCATTATGGTTTATCACAGGATACTGAATATACTTTCCTGGGCTATACAGTAGGACCTTGTTGTTTATCCATCATAGTGTCTTTTTTTTTCTCCCCCAAGTCATCATTTAGAGTTTGTCTGTATGACCCCATCACCTCCTTCCTTTCTCCCTTTAGAAAAAATTTTTTTAACTTTTATTGGAGTATAGTTGATTTATGTGTGTCAGTGTCTGCTGTAGAGCAAAGTGAATCAGTTATACCCATACATATATCCACTCTTTTAGATTCTTTACCCATATAAGGTCACTACAGAGTACTGAGTAGAGTTCCCTGTGCTATATGGTAGGTCCTTATTAGTTATCTATTTTATATATAGTAGTGTGTATATGTCAATCCCAATCTCCCAAGTTATCCCTCCCCCTTCCACCATACTGTTTTGATTACTGTAGCTTTATAGTGTATCTTGAAGTTGAGTAGTGTTAGTCTTCCAGCTTTCTTCTTCTCCTTCAGTAGTGTTGACTATACTGGATCTTTTGCCTCTCCCTATAAATTTTAGAATCAGTCTGTCAATATCAACAAGATAATTTGCTGGGATTCTGATTGGGATTGCACTGAATCTACAGATCAAGTTGGGAAGAGCTGACCTTCTTAAAATACTGAGTTTGGTAGAATTCACCAGTGAACCTGTCTGGGCCTAGTGCTTTCTGTTCTGGAAAGTTATTAATTATCAATTCAATTTCTTTAATAGAAATTATCTATTCTTGGGACTTCCATGGCAGTCCAGTGGTTAAGACTCCATGCTTCCACTGCAGGGGACATGGGTTCAATCCCTGGTCAGGGAACTAAACTAAGATCCCACATGCCACGTGGCACAGCCAAAAAAGTAAAAAATAATAAATAATTTTAAAAAAGAAACTGTCTATTCTTATGTGAGTTTGGGCAGATCATGTCTTTTAAGAAATTGGGGACTTCCCTGGTGGCGCAGTGGTTAAGAATTCGCCTGCCAATGCAGGGGACACGGGTTCGAACCCTGGTCCAGGAAGATCCCACATGCCACAGAGCAACTAAGCCCGTGTGCCACAATTACTGAGCCTGCACTCTAGAGCCTGTGAGCCACAACTACTAAGCCTGCAAACCACAACTACTGAAGCCCATGCACCCTAGAGCCTGCACACCACTACTGAGCCCACACACCACAACTACTGAAACCTGCACTCTAGGGCCCACATGCTGCAACTACTGAGCCCGCATGCTGCAACTACTGAAGCCCACACACCTAGAGCCCATGCTCAGCAACGAGAAGCCACCACATTCAGAAGCCCGCGTACCACAACGAAGAGTAGCCCCCACTTGCCGCAACTAGAGGAAGCCCACATGCAGCAACAAAGACCCAATGCAGCCAAAAAAAACAATAAAGAAAAAAATTGGTTTTATGATCTAGAATGTAGAATGTAGTCTGTCTTGATGAATGTTCCATGTGACCTTCAGTAGACTGTACACTGTGTTGCTGGACGAAGTAGTCTTAGATGTCCATTCTATTTAGTTGATTGATGGTGCTGTTGAGTTCAATTGTGTCCTGTCTGCTGAACGTGTCCATTTCTGCTAGAGGGGTATAAAGTCTCAAGCTGTGATAATGGATTCATCTATTTCTCCCTGCATTCTATCAGTTTTTGGCTCACATAGTTTGATGCCCTGTTTTAGGTGCACACATATTATGGATTGGTATGGCTTCTTAATGAACTGATCCCTCTATCATTATGTAATTCCCCTTGCTCTTTATCCCTGAAAATATTCCTTGGTCTGAAATCTGCTGTCTGAAATTAATATAGCTATTCCTGCTTTAATGAGTGTTAGCAATGTTGTACCTTTTACATCTTTCTCCATCCATTTACCTTTTTTTTTTTTGGCTGCGTTGGGTCTTCTTTGCCAGGTGCGGGCTTTCTCTACTTGCAGCAAGTGGGGGCTACTCTTCGTTGTGGTGCGTGGGCTTCTCGTTGCAGTGGCTTCTCTTGTTGCAGAGCACGGGCTCTAAGTGCATGGGCTTCAGTAGTCGTGGCTCACGGGCTCTAGAGCGCAGGCTCAGTAGTTGTGGTGCACAGGCTTAGTTGCTCCACAGCATGTGGGATCTTCCCGGACCAGGGCTGAAACCCACGTCCCCTGCACTGGCAGGTAGATTCTTAACCACTGTGCCACCAGGGAAGCCCACTCCATCCATTTACTTTAAATCTATGTTTTTTTTAATTGAGGTACAGTTGATTTACAATATTATATGAGTTCCAGGTATACAACAGTGATTCACAATTTTTAAAGGTTATACTTCACTTAGTTATTATAAAATATTGGCTATATTCATCCACTGTGCTGTATAATATATCCCTGTAGCTTATTTATTGTACACATAGTAGTCTCTACCTCTTAATCCCCTATCTATATGTGTCTTTATATTTTAAGGGGATTTCCTGTAGACAACATAGTTGCATCTTGTTTTTTGATCCACTCTACCAGTCTTTGTCTTTTAATCTGTGCATTTAGACCACTGATGTTCAAAGTGATTATTGACATAGTTGGACTAACATCTACCAAATTTGTTACTGTTTCCTATTTGTTGCCCTTCCTTGTTCTTTGTTCCTATTTTTCTCTTCCACTCTTTTTCTGCCTTCCATGGTTTTAAGAGATTTTATATGATTCTATTATCTCTCCTTTCTTAGTATATTGGTTATACTTTTTCTTTTTTTACACTTTTCCTAGTGGTTGCCTTAAAGTCTGCAATATACAATTACAGGTAATCCAATTCCACTTTCAAATAACACTACACCACTTCATGGGTAGTGTACGTATCTTATAGTAACAAAATAATCATACATCCTCCCCCCTGTGCCCTTGTTTCACTGGTGTTATTCATTGAACTTATGTATAGCACACATATATATATTAAGTATACATAATGAAATACACTGTTGACATTATTATCTTGAACAAACTTATTAGATCAATGAGAACAAAAAAACTAAAGTTTTTATTTTACCATCACTTACTCCTTTTTCCCATTTACTAACTCTTCCTTACTTTACATAAGGAAGTAAGGTATGAGTTTCTGACCTATATTACATCCCTCCTCTCTAAAGAACTTATTTTAACTTTTCTTGCACAGCAGGTCTACTGGCAACAAATTCTCTTAATTTTTGTTTGACTGAGAAAGTCTTTATTTCTCCCTCACTTTTGAAGGATAATACTGCAAGGCACAGATTTCTAGGCTGGTGTTTTTTTCTCCTCTCAGCACTTTAAGTATTTCACTCTACTCTTCTTGCTCACATGGCTTCTGAGAAGTTGGGTGTAACTCTTATAATTGCTTTTCTATAGGTAAGGTGTTTTTTCCCTCTGGCTTCTTTCAGGATTTTTTTTTCAATCTTTGATTTTCTGTAGTTTGAAAATGGTGTACCTAGGTGCAGTTTTTTGGGCACTTACCCTGCTTGGTTCTCTCTGAGCTTCCTGGATCTATGATTTGGTATCTGACATTAATTTGGGGCAATTCTCAGTCATTATTGTTTCAACTATTTCTTCTGTTCTTTTCTTTCTTCTCCTTCTGGAATTCCAATTACACGTGTGTTACACCTTTTGTAGTTGTCCCACAGTTTTTGGATATTCTGTTCTGTTTTTTCAGTCTTTTTTCCTCTTTGACTTTCAGTTTTGGTGGTTTATATCTAGCTATTCTTAAGCTCAGAGATTCCTTCCTGAGGCATATCCAGTCTACTAATAAGCCCAACCAAAGGCATTCTTCATTTCTGTTACAATGTTTTTTATCTCTAGCATTTCTTTTTGGTTCTTTCTTAGAATTTCCACCCTCTGCTAACATTACCCACCTGTTCTTGTCAGCTACCTACTTTAACCATTAGAGCCCTTAGCATCTTAATCATAATTGCTTTAAATTCTTCCTTTGTCTGAATTCCAACATCCCTACCATATCTGAGTCTGGTTCTGATGCTTGCACTCTCTTCAAACTGTTTTTCGTCTTTTAGTATGTCTTTTTTTTTTTTTTTTTTTTGCAGTACGCGGGCCTCTCACTGCTGTGGCCTCTCCCGTTGCGGAACACAGGCTCCGGACACACAGGCCCAGCGGCCACGGCCCACAGGCCCAGCCACTCCGCGGCATGTGGGATCTTCCCAGACCGGGACACGAACCCATGTCCCCTGCATCGGCAGGAGGACTCCCAACCACTGCGCCACCAGGGAAGCCCTTTTAGTATGTCTTATAATTTTTTTTGATAGTCAGTTATGATGTACTGGGTAAAGGAACTACTGTAAATAGGCCTTTAATAATGTGGTAGTAACGTGTGGAGGGCAGGGAAGCATTTTATACTCCTATGATTAGATCTTAGTCTTTCAGTGAGCCTGTATCTCTAAACTCTGAACTTTACATGTGCTTCTCAGTCATCAGCCTCTCCCATCACTCCACTCCCCTCCTGTGGCATAAAATGGCTATACTAGGCCAGAATTGCTTATTTCCCCCAGGTCAGTTAGGCTCTGATCAAACCCCAGCAGGTGAGGCTCTAGTTAAACAGTTTCTCCTAAGGGCAGCCCTTGTTAAGAACAAAATACTCTGGAGTATTTCAAAATACTTCCTTTTCCTTCCCGAAGCTAGAATCAAGAGGGGATTTTTCTCTGATATTCATCATGAGAACGTGGCCAAGTTCCTGGAGGCAAAATTCACAAAAGTGTGCGGGCATCCAATGACTGGGTCCCCCTGGAGTTTCTATCTCTCAGACTTGTCCACACTGAGCCTGCGGCAATTCATCAGTAGTTCAGGTTTCCCTTCCCTACCACTGGTTCCCACAGTGGTTTCAACTCAAGGGTTTCTCTCCACTAAGATGTAATTCTCTGTATCTGCCAACTGTCTTACCAATTCAGAGGGCAGTGCTTTGTCCTGTGACCTCACCTCCCTGCTGAATCTAAGAAGAACTGTTGATTTTTCAGTTTGTTCAGCTTCTTCCATGTTGTTCAGCAACTTCCATGTTGCTCAGCAACTTCCATGCTGGACTAGAAACTGGAAGTTGTTACTCTGTTTTAAAAAGATGGTTAGGAAGGGCTTCCCTGGTGGTGCAGTGGTTGAGCGTCCACCTGCCGATGCAGGGCACACGGGTTCGTGCCCTGGTCTGGGAAGATCCCACATGCCGCGGAGCAGCTGGACCCGTGAGCCATGGCCGCTCTGGAGCCTGTGCTCCACAATGGGAGAGGCCCGCCTACCGAAGAAAAAAAAAAAAAAAAAGAAAAGAAAAGATGGTTAGGAAGATAATAAGGCAGACACATGCAGAAGGCTAATGCAGTGAAAAAAGAACTCAAATTACATATAAATTCTTATTAGAACAAAGATATAAGCAAGAAGAGAATAGAAGAAAATACATTAAAATTAAAAACCAAGAAACTCAGTGTTATAGTAGTGAATTTGGGGATGGGAAAAATCCCTTCTTTTTCCAATTATCTCCAATTTGGTTATATTAAAAACTGTAAAATTAAGGAATGATACATACATCCAAAAAAAGGTGAAAGATGATCAAGAAGAAATAAAGGATAAGAGAAAGAAAAGAATACTATATAGTAAGCCAAAGAAGAAATTTTCTGACTTGATTTTGTTTTTATTTATTTATTTACTTATTTATTTTTGGCTGCATTGGGTCTTCGTTGCTATGCGCGGGCTTTCTCTAGTTGTGCAAAGCAGGGGCTACTCTTCATAGCGGTGCGTGTGCTTCTCATTGCAGTGGCTTCTCTTGTAGCGAAGCACAGGCTCTAGGTGCGCAGGCTCAGTAGTTGTGGTGCACGGGCTTAGTTGCTCTGCAGCATGTGGGATTTTCCCAGACCACGGAACTAACCCATGTCCCTTGCACTGGCAGGAGGATCCTTAACCACTGTGCCACCAGGGAAGTCCCCTGATTTTGTTCTTAAAATAAGTCTTATTTATGGATATTTTCCTTATAAGTGATCCATATTTATAGAAAAAAGGAAAGAAAAAAATCATGAAGAAAAATGTATCATCCATAAACTCACCATTCAATCAGTGCTGGTCTTTTTTTTTTTTTTTTTTTTTTCAAAAAACAATGGAGCATGAACAAGGGAAGCATGAATGAGCAAGACCTCAGCCTCACTTAGAAGTAAAACTGCGAACTAGCCACAAGCCTCTTGCAGGTTCCAAACAGCCTGTTTCCTAATTGGGGTAAAATATATAGAACATAAAAATCTGCCATTGTAATAATTTTTAAGTGTAAAATTCGTTGGAATTAATTACATTCACAGTGATGTACAACCATCACCACTGTCTATTTGCAAAACATTTTCATCACCCCAAACAGAAACTATGTATCCATTCCTTTCTCCACAGCCTCAGGTAACCTCTAAACTACTTTCTGATTTTTATGAATTTACCTATTCTAGATTTATAAGCAGAATCATACATATAATATTTGTCCTTTTGTGTCATGGCTTATTTCATTCAGCATGTTTTCAATGTTCATCCACACTGCAGCATGTATCAGAACTTCATTCCTTTTTATAGCTAAATAAGATTCCATTATATACATATACTTCTCACATTCTTCAAGGTGCTAGAAACTCTGAGCCCATGAAAAACTTGGTATATTTAAGGCTGGAAGATAGAAAGGGAAAAAAAGAAGGAAGGAAGAACTCTACTCATCTGATGTTTATCCATTCATTTGTTGATGGACATTTTGGGTTGTTGCCAACTTTTGGCTACTGTGAATAATGCTGCTATGAACACTGGCATACAAATGCCAAACAGACTTTTAATAGTTTGCTCTGGCTGGAAAGTCAGAAAAGGACTATAAAGAAAAACAGCAACAGAAGCTGCCAACAGCAATTACCACAACAGAACAGAATATAAGACATTAAATTCATGGGTTTTCCACGCGGCATGCGGGATCTTGGTTCCCCCACCAGGGATCAAACCCGTGCCCCCTGTAGTGGAAGCGCAGAGTCTTAACCACTGGACCACCAGGGAAGCCCCAACTTTATGGTTTTAAAATTATTTATACTTCTGATTTTTCCAAGTTTTAGAGTCCTTCATCATGACAGACTTTATATGTTCTAATCTGAAAAATATACAAGGAGGAAATAAAAGGGAGAAAGCAACAATGCTTAAGTAACATATTAACAAATCCTGACTAAGGTCAGGATTGCAGGTTAGGAGCAATATTGAGAAGGGAGCAGAGTTATAGCCTGAAACAGCATCTTCTTTTTGTTCTGACCAAAGAGAAGGTATTACTTTGCCCTCCATAATGCCTAGCACAGTACCCAGTGTATTCTAGAAACTCATCAACAAAAGTTGGCTGAAAAAAAATAGATGGATAATTCTATAGATATCTGAGTTCTTCCAACTACATCATATTTTTTTAACTGTTTATACTCAGTTTGAAACAGATTATTAGGAGCATCTCAAGTTTCACAGTAAGTTTTATACAAACCCATAAATTTATGGGGAAATTGGCCAGTAGATGAGTGACAGGAAATTGTATCTCTGGGACCATTATTTAAACTACAACTCTGACTGATTACACAAGATTACAAACCCAGAACTCACCAACTTACAGCATCATACTTTTTTAGTGGCTATTTGTCTAGGTGTTTGTAATGCCAAATGGGTCCAGAGAAGTCTTTTCTTATTGCTTCCAAAATAAATAGCAAACGTATCAAACTTAGAAGTATATCTATAATATATGATCAAATTTCAAAATAGTCTATGCCAATATAAATATAAAAAATAATTATCTGTACACACTGTTACGTCAACATTCTTCAAGGTGTTGGAAATTTTGAACCCATAAAAATCTTGGTATACAAGTGAATAAACATGTAGAAAGCAAAAAATATATATATATATATTTATGCTCAACGTTGTCCCAGTAGGATTTAAGCTTGGGGCAAATGTAATATCTATCTTCAATCTTTTAAGCAGGTTGTAAGGAAGTATTATTCCAACTCTGCAAACATGGGAATAAACATTATTATATAAATAGCAATGTCTTGCATGTTTTGAGTATTATCAATAAATATGGAGTGCAGATTTTAAAACACAGTCGATAAATATCCTCAAAGAAGAATTTCAAATTATGTCTGTCACTTTTTAAGTTAATAGTTGTCATATGGAAGAAGAGAAAGCTACAGAGCACTGGCTTCAACAGGAATAGAAAAAACAGCAAACAGGAATTACACTGAAAGGGGAAAAAACAGGAAACAAGGGTAACACTGCTGACAAGTCTTCTTCCTTTAGATGTCTATATAACAAATTTCTCTGAGTTAATTTATTTTCTGTAGGCATACAGCATATATTCATCTCTCTCTGATCCTTCCTACCTCTAGAGCAAAACTTCAGAAAAGGAAAACTTGCAACTAACACAACACTGTAAATCAACTACACTTTAATTTTAAAAAAAAAAGAAAGAAAAGGAAAACTTTGTACACAGTGATATACTATTGCTGCTGCTACTACCATCATCTACTGTAAGTTTTACTATGTACCAGGCACTGTGACAAGACTTACATTCATTATCTTATTTAATCCTCACAATAATCCTGAGACAGATTTTACTGAAGTTTATAGAGGTTAAACAACTTGCCCAAGAATCCATTAGCTAATAAATGATGGCACCAGGATACTAAACATTCAGCCCTAAAACAAAAACATCCTGACAAGTATAAATCATTGATAGGAAGGTGAGCTAAAACAAAAGAATGCAAAGGTAAAAACACAGAACGTCAGAACATGTCATGACTCTAAGAATTTTGACAGATAGGACCTGCCCAAAACCAATCTGATTATCTACTTAAGCAATTCAATTAACTAAAATATTGAGATGAAAATTATATTTGAAAATGAAGGACCTCCCTGGTGACGCAGTGGTTAAGAATCTGCCTGCCAATGCAGGGGACACGAGTTCGATCCCTGGTCCAGGAAGATCCCACATGCCGCAGAGCAACTAAGCCCATGTGCCACAACTACTGAAGCCCGCGCGCCTATAGCCCGTGCTCCACAAGAGAAGCCACTGCAATGAGAAGCCCGCGCACCACAACAAAGAGTAGCCCCCACTCGCCGCAACGAAAGAAAGCCTCCATGCAGCAACGAAGACCCAATGCAGCCAAAAATAAGTAAATAAACAAATAAATTTATTTAAAAATTTGATAATTTGAGCTGCACCTAAAATTGCTATAGCCAAGGTGTTCAAGTTCATGAACAAGGAGCTCATAAGCCTGTTCCCTGACCTCAACCTTCGACTGTTACAAAGACAAAATTGTTTAAAAAAAAAAAAAAAGGCATATCTACACAATTTTTTCCTGGCAGCAGCAAGAGTACTAAAATACCTGTTTCCTTAGGTCTTAATCTAGTCCAAAAAAAAAAAAAAACAAATTCAGAACAAGTACCTCTTAAAATATATCACATATTAACACGAATTTTTTATTTAACATACACAATATATCAAGCACTGTGTCAAGAAGTGTGTTAAGCACCATCATCCCATACCCAGTGTGAAATAAAAATGAACTGCCACAGTTCTGAAAAATCCTAAAATGTCAATAAGAATCTTCAACATAATTCTCCAAATAGGTAAATAATGCACAGATCATGGCAAGGCCTTAAAAAATGTATTTTAAATTGTCATTTTAATTAATTTAATTACACTGATACTGGTGAAAGAAGAGTGATGAAATTAAGAGGTAGAAAATGTATGTTAATTGGAATTGGAATCCTGGCAGAAATATAGTATCAATGAAATAATAATTTTTTGAAAGGTCCTCAGCATCTCAGCAAGGTAAAGTACCATGTTCCTTTGACAAGGTACATAGGGCCTTCACAAGTTATTTAAATTTTTTAAACCTTGTTCCCTTGTCAGGAACTTAAAAAAAGGTTGGAGTGAATGATACCTCTAATGCTTTCCTGTTGTGACACTGTAGAGTCAAGAGAAAATTGATCAACTTATATAAGCAGATTTTTATGCAATTATTAGTGTCAATAATAACAGGGGGGAGGAGTCCCCAAAATGTTGCACTAGAAAACTAAGGTCTCATTCCCTGAACCTCATATATTCATCTACTATGAGGCTACAGGAATAATCAGAAACCAACAAAATGAGAGTACATTAGCAAGACTAAATTAACACAGGTACACAATAACTTTGGACTTCAACAAAATGTCAAAGAAGCATTTAGGACTACAAGAGTTTTCTGGGTTTTTTTTTAAATCTGATAATATTAAAGAACATGAAAATGTTATAAACTTAACTACTGCCCATATCCACACCTCTCTAGTCTCACCTGCCACAGGTAAGTGGGTCTTTTGTCTAAAGTCAGAAGACAGGCCTCGTGCTCTGTGAGTTATCCTGGAACTCAGGTGGTCTCTCTCTTCTTCCCAGTTTCTGCTCTCAACTTTTAAACAGGCTGCTCTGCCAATATTTAGCGCTCTCACTGGATCTTACATCCCACTAAGTACTCCCTGTCTCACAGTATCGTCCGTCCCCCATAGCTAAGCAACTGGACAGATATTTAGCTTTCATTCTTTCCTTCTTCATCTCCCACTTTTTCACTGCAATGTGGCTTCTACCATACCATTTTACTAAAACCACACTTACCAAGGTCACTCACCAACAGCCTCTTTGTGCTAAATCCAGTAAATGTTTCAGAGTCCTTATCTTACTCACAGATCTCTCTGTAACATGTGACCCATACAGTACTTTTCCTTTTATTTATTTTTTATTTTTCTGATTAGCAAATACATGTTAAGAATTGAAATATCACAGAAAAAAATGGAAAAGTTTGAGTACTCTGTAATCCCACTCTCAAAGACAGACACTGTTAGCAGTACAGTATATATTAAGATTTCTATACATATGGTAATATACAGGTATATATGTATTTTTTTTAAGTTCACAAAAATTAGATCATACTTGGGGACTTCCCTGGTGGTCCAGCAGTTAAGACTCCATGCTTCCACTGCAGGGGGCACAGGTTCAATCCCCAGTCAGGGAATTAAGATCCCGCATGCCCCGCCTGGTGCAGCCAAAAAAATCAGATCACACTATACATTTTTGAGAATTTAATTTAATGTACTTTGATCTTCCTTGTTAGTATTATGTGGTAGACTAATTAATGGCCTCCTGAAGAGCACATCATAAAACACAGAACCTATGAATGTTACCCTAAATTGTAAAAGGGACTTGGCAGAGGTGATTAAGGGAAGGATTTTGTGATAAGGAGATTATCCTGAACTATCTGGGTTGGGCTCATGGGAAGATGCTATGCAGTTGACTTTGAAGATGGAGGAAGGGATCAAGGAATGCAATGCAAGGAATACAAGGAATGCAACTCTAACAGCTGGAAAAGGCAAGGAAATGGGTTCTACCCCAGGAACCAGCTGGGTCAATACCTTGACTTTAGCCCAGTGAAACATTTGAGACTTCTGGCCTCCATAACTGTAAGAGATTAAATTTTTGTTTTAAGCCACTAAGTTTGTACTAATTTGTTACAGCAGCAATAGAAAACTATATAATACTGTGTGTGTGTGTGTGTGTGTGTGTGTGTGTGTGTGATACCTTTCCACATTTGTCTGTTTCTTTAGAAGTTATTCCACAAAGTGCAACTATTGGGTCAAATAATAAAAAACAGTTAACCTCCAGAAAGGCTACACTTATTTTTTACTCACATTAACAACATTCACGCCCCTCCCTCCTTTTTCAAAGTTCTATTCTTTCAGTTTGTTAAATCACTTCCCTGGTTTCCCTTCTGTGGTAGCTACTCACTCCTTCTGCTCCTTTGCAGACTTCTCATCATCAGCTCATTTCTTACATGTCAATGGTCCCCAAAATTCCAATTCCATCCTGGGCCTTCTCCTCACTATACAGTTATTTAATCTACTTCCTTTTACCCCAATTACTACTCACAAACAAAACAGATTTACTTCTCCCTCTCCCTCTAAAATCTCCTCCTCCACTGTATTCTGTTAATGACTGGTACACCAATATCCAACAGCCTATGGCAGATGCATGGGGATCACCTGACCCCTGCCTTATCCTCACCCCACATACCACAGGCTCCAGAATCTGTTAAGAGTCTCTCCCTCCCTATCAATTCCTTAGAACAAGAATACATCAATTTTCAATTGTATTACTTAACTCTGTGTGTTCCCTATCTCAAGTCTCATACCCCACTGTACCAGCACAGTCTTTCTGAAACTCAATTATGATTTGTCACTCAAGCAGACCTTTCACAGACTGCTGATTGCAATGTAACATGATATATTCCCTTGGGAAAACTGTTTGGCAATGTCTTCTAAAGTTAAACTATGTTCATCTGCTCTATGAACCAGTAAGTCCACCACTAGTTATTTATCCAAGAGAAACGAAAATGTATGTCTATAAGAAGACTAATAGCTATGTGTTCATAAGAGCTTTCATAATAGCCTAATGGGAGAATGGATAAACAAACTGTGTTATTCTTATACAATGTATTACTACACACCAGTTAAAAAGAACTACTGAAAGGAGCATTAACATGGATGAATTTCAAAACATTATGTTGAAGGAAAGAAGCCAGCCAGAAAAGAATACACACTTATTCTATTAATCTATTAGGTGAAGTTCAAGAACATGAAAAATGAATCTGTGGTAAAAGATATCAGAACAGGAACTGACTAAAGGAACCACGTGGGATTACTGGGGAGGGAGAGATTAACACAGGAGTACACATTCAACAAAACGCATTCAATTGTAGAGTTAAGTTCATTTCACTATACATAAACCTTACCTCAAAATTTTTTAAGGCAAGTATTAAAATTTAAAACTTTTACGTCACTCAGCATTTTTCCATACTAATTATTTTAAAAGCCTCACACCTGTCAGAATGGCCATCACCAAAAAGTCTACAAATAACAAATGCTGGAGAGGGTGTGGAGAAAAGAGAACACTCCTATACTGTTGGTGGGAATGTAAGTTGGTACAGCCACTATGGAGAACAGTATGGAGGTTCCTTAAAAAACTGAAATAGAATTATCATATGAGGGACTTCTGTGGTGGCACAGTGGTTAAGACTCCACGCTCCCTATGCAGAGGGCCTGGGTTCCATCCCTGGTCAGGGAACTAAATACCATATACATGCCACAAATAAGAGTTTGCATGCCACAGCTAAGGAGCTGGCAACCACAAATGAGGAGCCAGTGAGCTGCAACTAAGACCCGGCACAACCAAATGAATAAATTAAAATGTAATTTAAAAAAAAGAATTACCATATGATCCAGCAATCCCACTTCTGGGCATATATTCAGACAAGACGAAAACTCTAATTTGAAAAGATACATGCACCCCAATGTTCACAGCAGTACTATTTACAATAACCAAGATATGGAAGCAAACTAAATGTCCATCAACAAATGGATGGATAAAGATGTGGTATACACACATACAAAGGAATATTAGCCATAAAAAAGAATAAAATAATTTGCAGCAACGTGGATGGAACTAGCGGTTATCATAATAAGTGAAGTAAAATCAGATAAGACAAATATCATATAATATCAATTACATGTGGAATCAAAAAAATGATACAAATGAACTTATTTACAAAACAGCAACAGACTCATAGAAAACAAATTTATGGTTACCAAAGGGGAAAGGGGTTGGGGGGGAAGGAGTGATAAATAGGAGTTTGGGATTAACAGATACACACTACTATATATAAAACAGATAAACAATAAAGACCTACTGTAGAGCACAGGGGACTATATTCAATATCTTGTAATAACCTATAAAGAAAAAGAATGTGAAAAAGAATAGATGCAGTATAACTGAATCACTTTGCTGTACATCTGAAACTGACAAATTGAAAATCAATTATACTTCAATTTAAACAAAAAAAACCTCAAGATTTAAGACAAATTAATCACTTAACTACCCTTTTTTTTTTTTTAATTATCACATCACTCAGAAACAAGACTATACAGGGAATTCCCTGGTGGTCCAGTGGTTAGGGCTCAGTGCTTTCACTGCCGGGGCCAGGTTCAATCCCTGGTCAAGGAACTTAGATCCCATAAACTGCACAGCATGGCCAAAAAAAAAAAAAAAAGTAAAGAAACAAGACTATACCAACTGTGTGTTCCCCTGGTTTATAAATTTTGTGAAAGCAAAGATTTTTGTCTATGTAGTATTGATCACCATTATCTTCCCAGTACCAATCATTATGCTTGACACATAGGAGATGCTATATATGTATTACCTTTGGTGGTACTTACTGACTTACTGACAATGTTCATAACTTCATTAAATTTCTAGATCATTTACTGACTCAGTTTTCTGATCTCGTGTGTTAAATGCTTGACAACATTTATAACCTGTTCATCCAGCAGCAGAAAAGAAGCTTCTCCACATTTTCAAAAAAGCAGCCAAGTTGAGTCTTTAACTTTGTGCTCCTCTCTTACATGTATTCAAATTAAATGTTTAAAGGCATTACACTTTTCATGAGCTTATTCACTAAGATTCATTCTCAATTTACTTAAAGGTCTACTTTCTCATCAGCAAATTCTGGCTCAGTCTTCTAAACTATCCTGATTCTGGTATACTTGAAGACATTAAATTTTTCTTCTTTCTCTTATGTATCTCATTCAAATATCATATTATACAGTGTGGTTCATTCAAGTGAAACTTTTATCCAGTATCTTTTTTTCCTAGAATTTATTTATTTATTTGGCTGCACCGAGTCTTAGCTGCAGCACGCAGGATCTTCATTGCCATGTGTGGGATCTTTAGTTGTGGCATGTGGGATCTAGTTTCCTGACCAGGGATCAAACCCAGGCCCCTGCACTGGGAGCATGGAGTCTTAACCTCTGGACCACCAGGGAAGTTCCTATCCAGTATCTGTTTACATTGTTCTAACAAACTTACTAGCATAATTTATGAGAATGCTAGATTCTTTTTTTTTTTTGCGGGTACGCGGGCCTCTGACTGTTGTGGCCTCTCCCGTTGTGGAGCGCAGGCTCAGCGGCCATGGGTCACGGGCCTAGCCGCTCTGCAGCATGTGGGATCTTCCCAGACAGGGGCACGAACCCGTGTCCCCTGCATCGGCAGGCGGACTCTCAACCACTGTGCCACCAGGGAAGCCCTGGATTCTTTTTTTTTTTTTTTTTTTTTTTTGAGTTTTTACATGTATCCATTTATTGATTGCTGGGAATACAGCTTATTGAGGATACATGACATGCATTTTGGGGGAAAATTAACCAAATCTGAAATGAAGCCATTCAATAAGCCTGCAAGTTAATAAGTTAGCACAGATTAGACCTAAAGATGCAGTGTGGGGTGACTCCAACAGCCATGCAGGGCTGTCATGAAGATTCCAGCTGCAAATACTTTTGGAACTTATTTATTTACTTTTTTAAAATAAATTTATTTATTTATTTATTTTTGGCTGCGTTGGGTCTTCGTTGTTGCGCGTGGGCTTTCCCTGGTTGCGGGGAGCAGGCTTCTCATTGCGGTGGCTTTTCTTGTTGCAGAGCATGGGCTCTAGGCGCAAGGGCTTCAGTAGTTGTGGCTTGGATTCATTTTTAACATAGCAAAAGATCTGTATCAGGCCAAATACAGCAACTAATCATTTGAATACCAATTCAAAGGTAAAACAAAATCCCCATCTTCACTTCCCTATCAGTGCTTACACTTTCTTATGAAAAACAAAAAGAGCAGTGATCCATAATAAAACCATTCTGCTCCTATCTCTATCAAGGTTCCTTCCAAGAACACAGGAGCTAGCAGTTCCTTAAGGAGAGAGTCCTAATCATGAACCCAAAAGACAATGAATAGCAAAACCAACAATGAAGACCCAGATAATAGCCAGTTTAACCAGCTTTAGGGACCATTTTTCAAAGTACAATTGTGAGCCGCTGGATTAGTACAAAGAACAATTAACAAGAACTAAACCCACATTGTCTGGCCACTTAAACAATAAACTGCCAACAGCACAGGCAGGGAATGCTCTCATGAAGTACAGAGACAGTAATAAACATCTGGAAATGGCAACAAATAAACACACCAGGCAACTTAGAATTATGAGAAATTGGATGACCCTTTCTGAACAAACATATGAGGCCACAGTCAACAGCTCCTAGCCACAAAACACACATTAATTAACCTACATGTATCCAGTGAGGAAGGACTATCATACCGCCAAAACAGATAGTAATAACTGCCAATGTTATCTTTGATTGACAGCTTGAATTTTATATGCAAACATATAAAATTGTGTGCAGTGATAAGCAGACTTTTATATTTTATATAACTGTCCAAAATTAATCTGAAGAGCAACAAAGGGCTGACAGCTTTTTGTTTTGCTAAATAAGGGCATTACAGAAAATAAACAAAAAAACCCACTCACTATCTAGCATAAATTTCAAATGTAAAAAGGATACTGTAACACAGAAAAGGATGGACACAATTTAAAGGTAAACACATAAAATTTTATAAATTTAGCTTAAGAGAAAACAAATTAAATTGAGAATAATATTTTCATTTCATCATGAACTTTATGATAAAAAACTCTTATCTCAAAGAGTCTTTGGAAACATACTTAGTGTTTTAAAGAAAAAAGGAGTGCAAAGCATAACAAAGTTATCAGAGGAGCTTAACAGAGAGGCTTTAATGGGTGGTTCTAATTTATTTACCAGTTTATGTTAACTATAAGATTTCTACAACTTTAGCAATACTTTTCAATTTTTTCTGGAATATATTATTTTCTCAACACAAAAAATACTGGGCAGCAGAATGGTCAGTCTCCCAGCGGTGTCTGGGTAGGGTCAGCGTGAGGCCTCGGGCTCCAGGGACAGCGGAGGCAGCTGCTGCCGGCTGGGCTGGGGACCTGGGACTCGAGAGTCCACACCACCCACGCAGTGGGCACCTCGGGGTGAAGCTGAGGCTCAGGGAGGCTCCGCTGAGCACCTGGGGCCCCCGCCACACACAGACCTTGTTCCTGGTGCACCTCACTTCGCAGCTGCTCGGGGCTGTTCCCGGGTAGGCTGCAGTGGGTCCTGGCCTGTCTCAGGGGTGCTGGTCAGGCATGCCTGCAGGCCTCGCTACAGCACGCAACCAACAGGCCCAAGTGGCGTTGCCTCCCTCCCTGGCAGGCGGGTCCATCTGGAGCTTGAGGAAATGCTGCTCTTCAGGAAGATATCCATCAGCCCCCTGGAGAGCTGGCTGACCTGGAGAACTGGCTACCTCCTGCCCAGACTGGACGCTGGGGTCCCAGGGACTGTTGTCTCCAGCCCAACTCTGAGTGTCTGCCCAACCAGGTGGGGGAAGGGGTTGAGCAGTGGGGTAAGGAGGTCTGGGATGCACCCCAGATGCAGTGCAAGAACACACTCAAGATCTGCTGGCACAAGATGAATCATCTCAAGTACCACAAGCTGGTCAAGAGGACCCAGTACCTACTGGGGAAAGTCAAGGAAGGACGCCTGAAATGGCAGCAAATCAAGTTCAAGAGAGACCTGAAGCACATCTGGTGGAAGGCAGGCCTGAAGGAAACCCCCACAGGGTGGCAGACCCCCAAGATCTACCTGAGGGGCAAATGCATCTCCTATCTCTCTCCCATACCCCTATTACCGCTGATGACCCGTTGTAATAAGTATTCAGAGAACTCAGCTAAAAACAAAAAACAAAAAATTCTGAGTATTACCTCCCCCCATGACAGTACCTGGATTTAAGAATTATTGATTAAAATAACAAAACCACCGCGACTTTTTGATAATTTCTGTATGTTACAAATATGCAAGATCTATTATTTGTTCATTCAATATTAAATGTTTAACGCACATATTGATTTCCAGATCCACTGCAGAGATCCACAACCCACTCTGTTTCTCCAGTCATTTCTCTCTTTATAGCGAGTTTCCCACTACAGAAAGTATCAAATAGCTCACTAAGCTGGCTTATCTTTAAAATCATTTCCAATCCTGAGATTATAAGATTCTGGGACAATGCAAACTTCTCAAAAGAATTTAGAAATTTCTAGAGAAATTACAGTTTGATCCAATATTTAAGTGCTCTCTCCCTCCTAACATTCTATGTAGATAACGGTAAACAAATTTTAAAAGCTACAACCCCACAGGGAGGAGAAACAGTGGTGGGCAGATGGCAGCACATTTTTGTATGATGAATGGAAAGCAGATGAGGGACTTCCACGTTAAGACTGCAGACTGAACCCACACATCTAATTTTGCTCCCTCCCAAAACCCTACTAAAACAAGATAAAGAAAATGTTGCTGTTGTTTTGTTCTGTTTTTAGGACACAAACCATAAGGATCGAGAGAATGGAAGAAACAACAGCAACAAAATTTTGGAAGCTGGAAAGATGGATGAGTGATAACTGATTTGGTCAAAGACAAATTATAAGACAGCAGTGCTGACAACTAAGAACAAACCCACTTTACGCTACAGAATCTTCAAAGGGTTCAGGAACTGCCAGAACACAGAGAAGGAAGGGAGACTAAAAGAAAGGATCAGGTGAAAGCTGTTTGAACAGTTAGAAATCTAGAGCCCATGCCTCTCCCAAGTTGCTGAGTGACCCAACCTCAATGAGGCATCAGGTTAGAGATTTATTCTCTAAAAAGGATAAATCACACATGGTGGAAGATGAAGGTATCCTAACAAAAAGAGGCAAATTATATGTCCCTTCATATTAAATGCTCTATGGCTCATTACCCAGCCCTCTTTTCCTGAGTTCCCAGACCACTGGCAACTAGACCTCTGGCCTCCAAGCAGAAAACTGGGATACTCTCTGGGAAATCTGACTAGGCCAAATGGAAAGACAGACACTGGAGAGAGCCTCAAACAGCCCACCCAAACCAATGATTTCAATCCTGACCACACACTGGAATCACCTGGGCAACTTTAGAAAATACTGGTGCTAATCTATGCAGACAGAAATCAGAAGTGGTTGCCTCTGGGCAAGAAGTGGGGAAGATAGAAGGGATATGAAGGAATTTTCTAGGGGTTTCACTACGCTCTGTAACTTGTGTTCATTACACAGGTGTACACACAGAAAAATCATCAAACTATACACTTAAAATCTATATATTTTACTGTGTGCAATCACACTTAAATTTTTTTTTTTTTTTTTTTTTTTTTTGGTACACGGGCCTCTCACCGTCGTGGCCTCTCCCGTTGCGGAGCACAGGCTCCAGACGCGCAGGCTCAGCAGCCATGGCTCACGGGCCCAGCCGCTCCGCAGCATGTGGGATCTTCCCGGACCGGGACACAAACCTGTGTCCCCTACATTGGCAGGCGGACTCGCAACCACTGCATCACCAGAGAAGCCTTTAAATTTTTTAAAAATACTGCTGCCTGATGTATTTGGTCCCTCAGTCACAAGCAAAAAACCAAGGAGGATTACCAGACCTCTGAAGAGGGCCTCTACTGCTGAGACTATACCAAACAGAAAAAAAGTAACTTGGAGGAAACAAGCTATGCAAGGAAAAAGAAAGCTTATAGAAGCTGTCTTTAACAATCTCAGGTAGGTAAGAGATATGGCATCTATGAAACAAGAAAAGAGACTTTTTCTTGTTTCATAGGTGCCATAAGTAACTGAGGAATAAGTAACTGAGTAGAGGATGGGAAGCTAAACCTACAGGCCTGCACAAGGGAATATAGTCAACTGGCTGATGTGCCTCGCTCACAGAGCCCCAGAAAGGCTCAGCCCTTGAGAGTCTCGAGGGATATAGTCAGTGGGGAAGAAGTATGGGGCTGAAGAACAGGTTAGTGGTTTAAAGTCTGTACATGGACCTCCAGTTTCCCTTCTCCACTATTCACATCCTCTCATAAATTTATTCTCAGGAAACAGTGACTTGGAGAGACTCCAGACTCAAGAGTGGAGCGAGGCTCAAGGCTGAAAGCCAAGAAATAAAGCAGAAGTACGCGCGGTAATAGCAGCCCTCTCCCACAGCCCAATTCCTCCGTGCAGCTCTCAGAACACCGGGAGCCAGGCATAGTACGTGCCCCACACTTGTATTTAAATGCTCCTTTTGCATGCAGCCAAACCAATTTTCATCACAGCACTTCTCCTAGTGGAGGATAAAGGTCTTCTGAATTTCTACAACTCCTCTTAGACTCTCAACTTCTTAAAAGCAGGGGCAGCATCTTAATCAGCCTCATATCCCCAGAGCCTAACACAGTTACACTCTATGTTAAACACTCTATAAATCTTTAATTGGTCCCAGACACTGGAAATAACATACAAGAGATTTAAAAACCTTGTAAAACTAGAGCATACAAGGTGTAATTTGGACTAGGTCTTGAAGGGACATTAAAGATTTAGGATTTATTGATGAAATGACGTCTGGGATTTGTTTTAAAATAATCCCAGAGCCACCCTCCCCACCCCCCAAAATCAGCTGTATTTCTATATACTGGCCACAAATGTGGTTTTTTTTTTTTTTTTTTTTTTTGTGGTACGCGGGCCTCTCACTGTTGTGGCCTCTCCTGTTGCGCGGAGCACAGGCTCCGGACGCGCAGGCTCAGCGGCCATGGCTCACGGGCCCAGCCGCTCCGCGGTATGTGGGATCTTCCGGGACCGGGGCACGAACCCGCGTCCCCTGCATCGGCAGGCGGATTCTCAACCACTGCGCCACCAGGGAAGCCCGCCACAAATGTTTTAAAATATCACTTACAAGGGCTTCCCTGGAGGTGCAGTGGTTTAGAGTCCGCCTGCCGATGCAGGGGACACGGGTTCGTGCCCCGGTCTGGGAGAATCCCACATGCCGCGGAGCAGCTGGGCCCGTGGGCCATGGCCGCTGGGCCTGCGCGTCTGGAGCCTGTGCTCCGCAGCGGGAGAGGCCACGGTGGTGGGAGGCCCACCTACCACAAAAAAAAAAAAAAAAAAAAAAATCACTTACAATAATATTTTAAAAATCAAATACCTAAGAATAAATATGAAAAGATGTGGGACTTCCCTGGTGGCACAGTGCTTAAGAATCCGCCTGCCAATGCTGGGAACACGGGTTCGAGCCCTAGTCCGGGAAGATCACTCATGCTGTGGAGCAACAAAGCCTGTGTGCCACAACTACTGAGCCTGCGCTCTAGAGCCCATGAGCCACAACTACTGAGCCCACACGCCTAGAGCCTATGCTCCGCAACAAGAGAAATCACCGCAATGAGAAGACTGCACACCGCAACATAGAGTAGCCCCTGCTCGCGGCAACTAGAGAATGCCCATGTGCAGCAATTAAGACCCAACGCAGCCAAAAACAAATAAATAATTTTTAAAAAAGATGTGGAAGACTTTTATACAGAAAACTACAAAATATTAGAGAAATTTTAGGGTCTTCCCTGGTGGCGCAGTGGTTGAGAGTCCACCTGCCAATGCAGGGGACACGGGTTCGTGCCCCGGTCCGGGAGGATCCCACATGCCGCGGAGCGGCTGGGCCCGTGAGCCATGGCGCTCAGCTTGCGCGTCTGGAGCCTGTGCTCCGCAACAGGAGAGGTCACAGCAGTTAGAGGCCCGCGAACCACAAAAAAAAAAAAAAAAAAGAGAGAGAGAAATTTTAAAAGACATAAATAAGTGGAGAAATAAATCATGTTCATAAACTGGAAAACTCAATATTGTTAAGATGTCAATTCTCTATTTCCAAAATGTGTAGCAATGGAGAAGATTCTGAAATTTATGTGGAAACTCTAAGAACCAAGAACTGCCCAGATAATCTTAAAGAACAAAATAGGAACAACCATCGGGACTTCCCTGGTGGTCCAGTGGTTAAGAATCCACCTTCTGATGCAGGGGATGCCGGTTCGATCCGTGATTGGGGAACTAAGATCCCACATGGCCACAGGGTAACTAAACCCACGCGCCGCACCTAGAGAGAGGAGAAGTCCACTGCGAGAAGCCCGCGTGCAGAAACTAACACCCAGCATAGCCAAAATATATATATATATACGAACAACAGATATCAGAGCTTATTATAAAGTTACATCAGTTGATAGTGATATTGGTGCAAGGATAACAAATAGACCAATGAAAAAGAATATTGTCCAGAAACAGATCCACACTTATACAGTCAACTGATTTATGAAAAAGTGTCACACAGTGCAGAAGGGCAAGTATGGTATATTCAGTAAATGGTGCTGGGTCAAATAGATACCCATATGTTATAAAGTGAATCTGGACTCCTACAATCCATCTGGAATTTACTGTAAATTGTACATCTTAAATACGAAAAGTAAAACAAAATAAAACTTCTATACAGTAACATGGGGAAATATCTCCATATTCTTAGGCTAGGCAAAGATTTCTTAAATAGGGCACAAAAAGCAGTAATCATAAAGGGAAGGATTAAGTATGTTTCATTAAAATTAACAATTTCCATTCATCAAAAAAAGGCCATTAAAAGAGTGAAAAGGCAACATACAGAGTGGAAAAAGATTAAGTCCAGAAAGGACTCGTGGAAGATAGATGTGTGTACACACACACACACAGAACTCAAATCCAGAATAAAGAATTAGAGACCAATTTTTAAAAATAATAGTGAGACTTAACAGGCACTTCACAAAAGACGACATATAAATGGCCAACAAGATACCCAACCACAATCATCAGAAAAATGTAAATAAGACCACACATATATTACTACACTTTTACCAAAATAGCAAAAATTTTTTAAACTGACAAGCATTAACAAGGATATGAAGTAAATGGAATACCATTCCCTGATAATTGGTAGAACACTTTGGGAAAATGTTCAACTGTATCTAATGCTAAAGTTTTATCATTTACATACCTCATAAACCAAGAGTTCCACTCCTAGATATAAACCTCAACCTAGCAATGTTCTGTTTCTTGATCTGTGATAGTATACTTAGTAAAAATTCTTTACCTGCATACTCAAGATTGTGCACTTTTTAAAATATATTATACTACAATAAGTTTTCTAAGATTTCTTTCTTTTTTTTTTTTTTTTTTTTTTTTTGGCGGTACGCGGGCTTCTCCCTCTGCGGAGCACAGGCTCCGGACGCGCAGGCTCAGCGGCCATGGCTCAAGGGCCTAGTCGCTCAGCGGCATGTGGAATCTTCCCGGACCAGGGCACGAACCCGCGTCCCCTGCATCGGCAGGCGGACTCTCAACCACTGTGCCACCAGGGAAGCCCTCTTAAGATTTCTCTGACACAAATTTCTCAGAGACATTAACACTAGCATTTCAGAATAGAAAAGGAGCTTCTGGTAAACAGCCAAACGTTTATTAATAAAATTTTTAAAAAACAAAACAAAGCTGCTAACACATTTCAACCCAGAACAAAGGTAAAAACTGTGAACAGATAACTTTTCTCGCTCTTCACGAAGCACCAGATTTCTTTCAGCAATAAAAGGAGTCTTATTCTAGGAGTCTGTTATTCTACACTGTAACCCAAAGAAATCTTTGCAAGAAAATGCTACTTTTTGAAATCACCTCTAATAACAACAGACAGAAGGAAAGTGAAGAAACCATTCTAAAAGTTTTGGTTAACTCTTCGGTGAGAGAATGCCAGCTGAGTTGATCTGTGAAGCCCAAAACACAGAAATAAAGCCACAAAGAAATCACAGCAACTCTAAAGCAAACACCAACACCACAATCCAACCTACCGGAAATTCTGTGGTTAATTTGAGGCTTGCCCCGCTAGTCATAAGGTGATTCAGTGATGGCTACAAACACTCCCCAAGTGCATCCTTGGGCGTCATCTAGCACACCTGGCTCGCCCATCACCTGCCTGGAGACACGGCCTTGCGCAGAATCCCAGAGGCCAAATAAAGACGCCAACTTTGCAAGAGGCGCAGACGGTCTCGGCCCATCAGGTCACCCAGAAGTAACAGACTCCTGGCCTCGAGGGCGGGGGTGAAGAGTCAGTATTCCCCACAGGATTTACGAGGAAGCGCTCCCAAAGCTGCCTAGTCCCTCCACCTCCCCGGGACTCCACTGGAAGTCCCGCTGGCGAGTTTCTTCCCCAGCGCCCACGGCAGGAGGGTCGCGGCGACCACAGGGAACTTAGGCCCCGGGGGGCCGGGCGCACCCGCCCCGCTCGCGCCGCAAGTTTGGTTGGCGGCCCCCACTCGCCGCGCCTCGGCCCGGCTGTGCGCCCCGCGGAACCCGGGCTCGCGGCCCGCCCGGCCTGGCGCGGCGCCCCTCACCTTGGAAACGTTGGGTGGACTCCGCCGTAAACATTAACTTCCCATCCAGCCGGCAGCCGCGCCGCCGCCTCTCAGCGCCTCGGCCTCTCTCCCGGCTCCGCCGGCCGCCGTCCGCGACCCCTCTTGAGCGCCGCGCTCACTCAGGAGCTCGGGGCCGCCTCAGACGCTGACCCACTCCACCCGCGCCGCCGCGGTTTCAACTACCACCCAACCCCTACTGTGCCCGCTGCCGGCTCCTCCCGGGTCCGGCCCGGCCGCGTCAGGAAGGCTCAAGGCGCAGGCGCGGCAGGGTCTTAAAGAGACCGGACCGCTCTACCGCATAATGGGTTCGAGCAGGTTAAGGGACGGGCGGGCCGGCTGAGAAAAGGAGAAGCCGAAGGGATTGGACCGTGAGGAACGGGGGCGGGGAACTCCCGCTTGTTCCTCCGCCTCTCTTTCAAAGCTCCAGCGGTCGGACCCACAAATTGCTGACTTCCCCAGTCTCTGGAACCGCCCCTTGCCTGTAAGAGCTGCACCAGACACTCCCCCCGCCCCGAAGCGAGCGACCCCGCGCTTAAGGCTGCGGGCCTCGCATTGCTGCATTGCTTATGCGCATGTCTCCAGGTCGCGGCCACGGGATGCAGACGCGCAAGCTTCGAAAGGCCTCCCGGGCTTCCCCGAGAGGTGACCTGGTCACTATCAAAAACAATAATTAACGTGTAAATGGCACTTGTGATTGCAAATCACTCTACCATCAGTCGTCTCTACGCAATGGATTTATGCGGAGTCCGGCAGGAACATGGGCACAAATATGTGAGGTCCAGCCGGGCAGTCATCCAATATCAACGAAGATATTCTTAGAAAGAGAGTATTTAAGAACAGAAACAACCTACTAATTCCGGTCTAATCCCAGGAAAAACAGGCAAAAAATAATAATAACAAAGGCAATGTAAATTACTTTCATTATACATTTAGAAGTGACAAAATGATAGTAATTAGCCAAAAAAATTGCCTAGAAATTAGATAGCCCTGGTTATTACCTAATTTAAATTTATAATCTCCAGAAGGGGTTCCACTGTAATAAGCATTTCAGAAAAAGAAACATTCTCCATTCTTTTAAAAAACAAGATTAAGAAATACCAGAAAATAGGAAGTAGAGCCATGCCCTCCACCCAACTAAAAACTTGAAATTACATCTGAGGCAAAATTTTGCATAACTTCAGATTATGCCATTATTTAAAGTAATTTCAACTAATAGTTTCATTGCAACTGAATCCATCTTGTATAAGAAAGCTAAGAGACATTTTGTTAATCTACCTTTCCTTCCTGTATTCCATCTATCAGCAAATTCTATAGATTTTACAACCCAAAATTTCCTTGAATCTGTCCTGTACCATCTCCTCCATCACCACCCTAGTCCAAACTCCCTTGGTCTGGGAGGGCCAGAGGGAGGCCTGGGAGGGCTACAAATTTAGTCTCTAATTGGTTTATCCTCATGCCCTCTAGCCCCTCTCTAATCTCTTCTCCACACAAATGGCTGTGTGATCTTTTATCTTCCCAGCATGTACCACTTCAATGGCCTCCCACTTCCTTAGACAAAACCTCTTAACTAACCTGCATGGTCTGATGGCTTGCCCACCTCTCTACCTCTTCTCACTGCTCAAACCACATTCCATCCTATCTCTGTTCCAGCCAGACTGGCCTCTTCCAATTCCTCAGTTTTCTCCCTCCGCAGACCTGCATATGCTTTGCTTTGTGCCTGGAAGGCTCTTCCAATCCTCATCCTTCTGACCACACCTTTAGTCTCTACCTTTGAGAAGCACCTTCACACTTCCCTATCTTGGTTCATTCCTATCACATGACACTGAAACTGTAATTATATGATTATTTTGGTGAATTTTTGTTTCCGCCCCCCAACACTGGACTAATTACATCAATAGGCCAGGAGCTTGGTTTTCTTTGGTTCATGGTTGTATTTCCATATTTGTTCAATATTTGTTTTGTTTCATCAATAAATGAGAATCATAGAATGCCAGAACTTGAACTAGATATGGCTTGAAGGTTACCTAAGTCATAGGTAGGTAAAATGTCACAATCTGACATTCGGAATCAGAGTCTAAAAAGAACTCCAGTTATTTTTAAACTGATTTTATATCGTTTTAGCTGGGCTGTCAGAAGATCCTTTGGGTAACCTTTAAAACTGAGTTCTCAAAGTACCTGTGTAAAGCCCTGAATTAATAATGATAGCTATGGGATGGGCCCACATAATAATTTTTGCTTCAAGGGAGGAAGATTGAATGGTTGGGAGTCAGGGCTGGGAAGGAGACTTGACTGCCTGCCCTTTTGTATACCTTCTTAATTTAAAGCCATGTGAATATATTACCTATTTGAAAATAAATAAATGACACAGAAGAGTGCATACTCTATGATTCTATTTATTTGAAATTCTACGAAAAAAATTGTAACTGGTTGCCTCTGGCAGGAAATTGACTGGGAAGGTGTATGAGAGAAATTTCTGGGTCATAAAACCCTCCCACACTTGAGCTAGGCTGGGACCTGGGACCCTTTACTAAAGTGCTTGCACCTGCACAAATGTTTCCTTGAGCAATAGAATACAAAGAAACTATAAGAGACTAAAAATAACTGTGCATATGTGCAGTTGGGGCAGTTATGAACAGTAAGATACAAAAAGGCCACAAACGTTTCTGAGATGCCAGGAGCAAAAGCAGGGTACTATGCAGGACCCCTGCACATAGCACCACCAAGGGGGTGGACAGACCACCTAAGCTATGCCTCCTGCCCAAGGGAACCAACTTGCCCCCTGACCCCTAGGAGTGAGTAAGAGCACCTGTTACTTGTTTTTGCTCCCTCATGCTGTACCAGGAGCCCCAGTAACTTGCCTGAATTTCTTGTCTGGCCTCTTATCAATTTCTATTGATTAGAGAGTCCAAGTACTCAAATCAGCACACTATTGGTGGGAATGTAAATTGGTGCAGCCACTATGGAAAATCGTACGGAGATTCCTCAAAAAATTGAAAATAGAACTACATACAATCTAGCAATTTCACTTCTGGGTGTTTATCTGAAGAAAATGAAAACACTAATTTTAAAAGATATGTGTAGGGAATTCCCTGGTGGTCCAGTGGTTAGGACTCCGTGCTTCCACTGCAGGGGGCATGGGTTCGATACCTGGTCGGGGAACTAAGATCCTGCAAGCCTTGCGGCACTGCCAAAAAAAAAAAAAAAAAAGGGTAAAAAGATATGTGTACCCCAAAATTCACTGCAGGATTATTTATAATAGCCAAGATATGGAAGCAACCTAAGAGTTCATCAGAAGATGAATGGATAAAGATATGGTGTATATATACACAATGGAATGTTAGCCATAAAAAAGAATGAAATCTTGCCATTTGCAACAACATGGAAGTACCTAGAGGGTATTTATGCTAAGTAAAATAAGTCAGGCAGAGAAAAACAAATATCATATGTTTTCTCTTACATGTGGACTCTGAAAAACAAAACAAACAAATAACAAAATAGAAACAGACTCAAAGATACAGAGAACAAACTGGTGGTCACCAAGTGGGTGGAGGATTGGGTAAAATAGGTTAAGGGGATTAAGAGGTACAAATGTCCAGTTATAAAATAGATGATTATTTGGATTATTTAGAATATGGGAATGTAATGTAGAGAATATAGTCAATAAAGTTGTGATAACTTTGGTGACAGACTGTAACTAGACTTATCGTGGTGATCATTTCATAACGTATAAAAATATCAAATTGCTATTCTGTACACCTGAAACTAATATAATATCCTGAGTCAATTATACTTCATTTTAAAACAAGCTAACACACGGTTGAGCACTCTCTGTGTGTGAGCATTGGCTAAGGGCTATACATACATTATTTCTTTTAAGCCTCATACTATCCTCATGAGGCAGATATCATTATAACACCCTTGCATATGAGAAAACTGACACTTAGTAAATACCATGTAACTTGCCCCTATTTGTACAAATGGAAAATGGTGGGGCAAGGCTTTGAAACCAGTCCGTCTAATGTCAGAAGTAGTTTATATTACTTACCCACTAGATCAAGAGCTTTGCAATTATTGAAATCATATTTTGTCTTAGACTATTCAGTTACCCCAGCATTTTGCATAGTAGCTGTTCAATGTATTTTGAATGAATGATAAAGAACAAGCTTGGAGCTTCCCTGGTGGCGCAGTGGTTGAGAGTACGCCTGCTGATGCAGGGGACTCAGGTTCATGCCCCGGTCCGGGAGGATCCCACATGCCGCGGAGCGGCTTGGCCTGTGAGCCATGGCCGCTGAGCCTGCGCGTCCGGAGCCTGTGCTCCGCAACAGGAGAGGCCACAACAGTGAGAGGCCCGCGTACTGCAAAAAAATAAAAATAAAAATAAAATAAAATAAAATATTCTAAATAATCCAAATAATCAGTACCATTGTGCTAAGTGCCTGAGATGTACTATCTCTAATGAGGTCATGGGCCTGAGGAGAGAGGCTTCTACCATTAGCTCTGCCTTTCCAATTTATTTGATGAGTTTACACCTTAATTTTTACTGAAAAATTAAAATTAATTTTTTTATTTTTAATAAATAAAATTTGTATAAATAAATAATAAAATTAACATTAAAGCTAATTCTAACTAGAGAAATACCTAATTCTAACCTCTCCCAAGTGCTTGAGCACTTGCGGAAGTGAAATCCCACTGTGTGAATTCCACACCAACACCGCCTCTGCTCCAGCTTTCTGCCCTTGGCTGTTCACACTCTGAAACTAGAGTAGAAGATAGAGGAAGTATGGGGGCAGTGGGCAGGGGCACCCTCCTCAGAGAGACAGTTGAGTATGAGGCAAATTCAGTTAGCAATTCAAGATTGCCTATGTTCTAATACCACACACCCTTATCATTGATTTGTTTCACTGTCCAGGAGGGGAACAGAAGGAGGGTCTGAGCTCTAATCCTCTCTAAACCAGGCAAGGGTTAAGTATCAGAACACAGTGCTCTCAACTGCCAGAAGTGTTTTATAAGTCAGCCATGTGAGCCTCATTGCTCACAGAAAGCAAAGGCAAGGGAGGCATTCCCCTGAGAGGCAAAAACTACCCAGAGTACAGAAAAGGAACTCACCAGTGGAGTCAAACTCACTGCCCACTCTCACTTTGAGCAGCTGGCATCTGGAGCTTCCAGAGAGAACCAGGGCATCTCAGTTACATTCTAGGATTGCACTGTCCAATACATCAGCCACTGGCCACATGTGACTATTTACATTTAAACTTATATTAAAATTTCAGTTTCTCAGTAGCCCTCACACCTTTCAAGTGCTTAATAATAGCCACATGTGGCTGCTTGTTACTAGGGCAGCACACATAGACCATTTCCATCCCTCAGAAAATTCTCTTGGCAGAACTATTCTAGAAAAAGGAGAAACAACACTCCATTGTGACCTCCAGCTAATATTCAGATTTTTTTTTGCTTTGAAAACTGAAGGCTCACAATGAAATAGTGAAAGCCTATCTCACTCGGCTCAATGCTTTCCACAGCACAAATCCAAAAGGCACTCAAGTGCAAAAACTGTGGCCTCTCCCTATACCGAGTTTATAAAAATGGCTTTAACCTCACCACTTCAACTCCACTGCATTCTGTTGTTTGCAAGACACATTATCTTAGGAAAGAACATTGTTTGTTAAGAGGAACACAACTCTATTGCCATCTCTTGGCGTTTGTGCACAGGTAGGGACAATATCTGCCACAGTTGTGGTAAAGAACCTGCTCTCGGGCTCTAGAGGTTGGTCATGATTTCTACGTGTGATATCAGACATTCACATTATCAACCCAACAACAGCTTTTGAAATTGTGCCACCAAAATGGGACATCAATAGAGTGCTAATTTCCACCTCACCAACCAGAGGAGAAGTCTATTCTTTTCTTGACTGTCTGAAATATCTGTTTTACCACAAGACAAAACTTAGTGCAACTATAGTAGCAATTCTAATCTATCCAATTATCTGGGAACTAGTAACCTCCAAATTAATGCATGTGACTAGATTGTGACCTAAAATTTCAAGTGTGCTTGCCAAAAGTGTGTTTAACCTCACTGAGCTCCAGTCTTCTCATCTATAAACTGGAGATAATAAAAGTATCTATGTAAGTGTTGAATTAAATGAATTAATATATGCAAGGCACAGAATAAGCATTCAACAAATGGTAATTGCTATTATCCAAAGCCACAAAGCACCAACACACAAAAAAATTTTTAATAGATTTTAAACAGACTCTTAAGTAGAAAAATCCTGACTCTACCACCTGCTAATTGTTTGGCCTTTGACCTCTGTAAGCTTCAGTTTCTTCATCAGACAATAAGGATAAGAGTTGCCAACAATAAATGTGTTATTTCATGTGAAAATTGTCTAATAACAGTAAAGTACAAACTTTAGCTAATGTTAATTACTACTCTGTCCCCACCTCTACCAAAAAGGAAATTAGGAAACTACATTAGGAAGGTGTTACTTTATGGTAAAATTAATTTAGCTTTTATTATGTCCTGTGCTCCTAAACAGGACTGGGAAGCAACCACTGCTGAAGTCATCATTGAAAGGCCATACAACCATCAACGTTAGGACCAAATGCTGGTAACAAGCATTTTCCTCCGCTAATCTTTTTCTCCACATGAGAAATTTGAAACCCATACAGACACATTGTCTCCTCTGAGAAAGCACGTTCAAAAAAGATAACCAGCAGCCAATTACAGCAAGGAGAGAAATGGTATTAAATTACAAAATGCACTTACTAAAATAATCTTTCTTACAGGTGTGGAATTAAACCTAACACTTCATAAATTTTTGTTCCTCACTCAAATGGCCGCAATACAATGAGATAACATTCTCAAAATAAAACTGAAATGTTCACAACTGTTCCTGTGATTTGAAGATTAAGGAAGGTATATTAACCCTAACTCAGTAACAAAATATCTTCTGCACAGTAACTCCATTTTTATAAGTTTTAATATCAAATCAAACATTGTTAGACATTTACCTGTTTCCTATTAGGGTTTCTAAAGGCAGAAGTCATTTTGGTGGTAACCATGATAAGCAAAGACAGGGAGACTGGGAATTTGAATTGAATTTATAGCTGACTCATAGGGAGTGTTTACAAGACATTGCCACTGGGATCCACCCATTTAACACCCTTTCAGTTCCACCCTGTACATTTGCTAGGTAGTATCCTTAGGGGAAGCTGAGAATGTAGAGGACTAGGAATGAAATAAACAAAGCTTTCTGGGCATGAGTGCTGATTTTGTTTTTCTTCCACCTTTCCTTTTCTTCCTCCATCCCTCCCTTCTCTTTCTTTCACTTTCCTTCCTTCAATTACTTGATTTGTCTCAGAATGACAATTGTATACTAATTCTTACTGTGTTTGGGGTGCTGAGTCTGAGGCATTGGTTAGAAGCTTCTATATATTAGGTGGTTTCAGCCCTTGAATTTGACATTAGACAGAATAACTAACTTGGTAGAACTTACCCTTTGGGGTTTTTTTTAACTCTTTAACTGAGGTTATGGAATACTGCAGGCTTTTGTGTTCTATTAATGGGTATTGCATTTGTGTTATTCAGGACTATTAATTGAGAGTTTCTATGAAATACAAAGGCAAGTGATACAGAGATATCTAAATGGAGATATTCCATTCTCCATGAGCTGGGCTATGGAAGCAATTTTATCTACCATCTCACTTAATCTTCACCATAACCCTATTATTGTCCTCATTTACAAGTGAACCCAAGCAAATCACTAAGAATGCTTCATTTATTTATTCATTCAATCATTCATTCATAAAGGTATTAAGGACATACAATTGTGTCAGGCACTTTCCTAAGAGGAAGGATAATAACTAACATTCTCAGCTCCTACAACATGTCAGCAATAATATAATGTGCTTCCAAATGAGGCAGCCATCATTAGACCCATTTAAAAGATGAGGAAGCTATGGCTGGTCCAAAGTCACAGTGACAGAAAAATGAAAAGCAAAAATACAAGCATAACTCTGTCTTCACTACAACACCTGTGTCGTCTGGAGTTACAAAATGTAGTACCTGTGTTCAGACTTTAGTTTAAGAACATATGGTCTGGTGTAGAAGACAGACATGTGTACAAAAAAATGGACAATACTGAAATGTTCTATTATATAGAGATATAGTATGGCAGGAACATACGGTATGGGGATTACCTAACCTGGCCAGGGAGTTGTACTGTTTTTATTTGTCCACATCCCCTTCCATCTTCTATGAACAAGTATAGGCACCTGACACAAGCTAAACCAATCACATTACCTTAACCCTCTGACCATAGTAACTGGGTCAAGGAGGTAAGCCTGGGAGAGTCCTCACCGATAATTTTTCAAACCAGAGCTGCAGAAGTAAAGTCCCTTTGCCCTCTCATTATGAAGCTCTAGGGATTTGAAACCAGAGATCCTGGCTATTCTCAGAAAACTAAAAATGAAATGGAGAGGATCCTGAAGATATACAATCCCTGGTTCCAGTCAATCCTGCCTTGCCTAAGCCTCTGTTGCTCTGATTTTTCTTTTTATTTTATTTTTTCCCCCTTCTAAATCTTTTTTGCCTTAATGCCTGCCCTGTTTTGGGGGTTCTTTTTTTGAATTTTTGAATTTTATTTTTTTATACAGCAGGTTCTTACTAGTCATCCATTTTATACACATCAGTGTATACAACTCAATCCTAATCTCCCAATTCATCACACCACCACCCCCACACCACTTTCCCCCCTTGGTGTCCATACGTTTGTTCTCTACATCTGTTTCTCAATTTCTGCCCTACAAACCGGTTCACCTGTACCCTTTTCCTAGGTTCCACATATATGTGTCAATATACGATATTTGTTTTTCTCCTTCTGACTTACTACACTCTGTTTGACAGTCTCTAGATCCATCCACGTCTCTACAAATAACCCAATATCGTTACTTTTTATCGCTGAGTAATATTCCATTATATATATGTACCGTTTCTTCTTTATCCATTCATCTGTCGATGGGCATTTAGGTTGCTTCCATGACCTGACTATTGTAAATAGTGCTGCAATGAACATTGAGGTGCATGTGTCTTTTTGAATTATGGTTTTCTCTGGGTATATGCCCAGTAGTGGGATTGCTGGGTCATATGGTAATTCTATTTTTAGTTTTTTAAGGAACCTCCATACTGTTCTCCATAGTGGCTGTATCAATTTACATTCCCACCAACAGTGCAAGAGGGTTCCCTTTTCTCCACATCCTCTCCAGCATTTGTTGTTTGTAGATTTTCTGATGACGCCCATTCTAACCCGTGTGAGGTGATACCTCATTGTAGTTTTGATTTGCATTTCTCTAATAATTAGTGATGTTGAGCAGCTTTTCATATGCTTCTTGGCCATCTGTATGTCTTCTTTGGAAAATGTCTATTTAGGTCTTCTGTGCATTTTTGGATTGGGTTGTTTGTTTTTTTAATATTGAGTTGCATGAGCTGTTTATGTATTTTGGAGATTAATCCTTTGTCTGTTGATTTGTTTGCAAATAGTTTCTCCCATTTTGAGGATTGTCTTTTTGTCTTGTTTATGGTTTCCTTTACTGTGCAAAAGCTTTTTAAGTTTCATTAGGTCCCATATGTTTATTTTTGTTTTTATTTCCATTACTCTAGGAGGTGGATCAAAAAAGATCTTGCTGTGATTTATGTCAAAGAGTGTTCTTCCTATGTTTTCTTCTAAGAGTTTTATAGTGTCTGGTCTTACATTTAGGTCTCTAATCCATTTTGAGTTTATTTTTGTGTATGGTGTTAGGGAGTGTTCTAGTTTTATTCTTTTACATGTAGCTGTCCAGTTTTCCCAGCACCATTTATTGAAGAGGCTGTCTTTTCTCCATTGTATTTCCTTGCCTTCTTTGTCATAGACTAGTTGACCATAAGTGCATGGGTTTATCTCTGGGCTTTCTATTCTGTTCCATTGATCTATATTTCTGTTTTTGTGACAGCACCATATTGTCTTGATTACTGTAGCTTTGTAGCATAGTCTGAAGTCAGGGAGCCTGATTCCTCCAGCTCCGTGTTTTCCCCACAAGACTGCTTTGGCTATTCCAGGTCTTTTGTGTCTCCATACAAATTTTAAGATTTTTTTGTTCTAGTTCTTTAAAAAATACCATTGGTAATTTGATAGGGATTCAATTGAATCTGATGATTGCTTTTGGTAGTATAGTCATTTTAACAATATTGAGTTTTCCAATCCAAGAACATGGTATATCTCTCCATCTGTTGGTATCATCTTTAATTTCTTTCATCAGTGTCTTGTAGTTTTCTGCATACAAGTCTTTTGTCTACCTAGGTAGGTTTATTCCTAGGTATTTTATTCTTTATGTTGCAGTGGCAAATGGGAGTGTTTCCTTAATTTCTCTTTCAGATTTTTCATCATTAGTGTATAGGAATGCAAGAGATTTCTATGCATTAATTTTGTATCCTGCAACTTTACCAAATTCATTGATTAGCTCTAGTAGTTTTCTGGTGGCATCTTTAGGATTCTCTATGTATATATAGTATCATATCATCTGCGAACAGTGACAGTTTTACTTCTTCTTTTCCAATTTGTATTCCTTTTATTTCTTTTTCTTCTCTGATTGCCATGGCTAGGACTTCCAAAACTATGTTGAATAATAGTGGTGAGAGTGGGCATCCTTGTCTTGTTCCTGATCTTAGAGGTAATGCTTTCAGTTTTTCTCCATTGAGAATGATGTTTGCTGTGGGTTTGTCATATATGGCCTTTATTATGTTGAGGTAGTTTCCCTCTATGCCCATTTTCTGGAGAGTTTTTATCATAAATGGGTGTTGAATTTTGTCAAAAGCTTTTCCTGCATCTATTGAGATGGTCATATGGTTTTTGTTCTTCAATTTGTTAATACGGTGTATCACATTGATTGATTTGCATATATTGAAGAATCCTTGCATCCCTGGGATAAATCCCACCTGATCATGGTGTATGATCCTTTTAAAATGTTGTTGGATTCTGTTTGCTAGTATTTTGTTGAGGATTTTTGCATCTATATTCATCAGTGATATTGGTCTGTCCTTTTCTTTTTTTGTAGTATCTTTGTCTGGTTTTGGTATCAGGGTGATGGTGGCCTCACAGAATGAGTTTGGCAATGTTCCTTCCTCTGCAATTTTTTGGAAGAGTTTGAGAAGGATGGGCGTTAGCTCTTCTCTAAATGTTTGAGAGAATTCACCTGTGAAGCCATCTCATCCTGGACTTATGTTTGTTGGAAGATTTTTCATCACAGTTTCAATTTCATTACTTGTGATTGGTCCGTTCATATTTTCTATTTCTTCCTGGTTCAGTCTTGGAAGGTTATACTTTTCTAAGAATTTGTCCATTTCTTCCAGATTGTCTGTTTTATTGGCATAGAGTTGCTTGTAGTAGTCTCTTAGGATGCTTCTGCAGTGTCTGTGGTAACTTCTCCTTTTCTAATTTCATTGATTTTAGTCCTCTCCCTCTTTTTCTTGATTAGTCTGGCTAAAGGTTTATCAATTTTGTTTATCTTCTCAAAGAACCAGCTTTTAGTTTTATTGATCTTTGCTATTGTTTTCTTTGTTTCTATTTCATTTATTTCTGCTCTGTTATTTATGATTTCTTTCCTTCTGCTAACTTTAGGTTTTGTTTGCTCTTCTTTCTCTGGTTCCTTTAGGTGTAAGGTTAGATTGTTTATTTGAGATTTTTCTTGTTTCTTGAGGTAGGCTTGTACAGCTATAAACTTCCCTCTTAGAACTGCTTTTACTGCATCCCATAGGTTTTGGATTGTCATGTTTTCATTGTCAATTGTCTCTAGGTATTTTTTGATTTCCTCTTTGATTTCTTCAGTGATCTCTTGGTTATTTAATAACGTATTGTTTAGCCTCCATGTGTTTGTGTTTTTTACGTTTTTTTCCCTGTAATTGATTTCTAATCTCATAGTGTTGTGGTCAGAAAAGATGCTTGATTTGATTTCAATTTTCCTAAATTTACTGAGGCTTGATTTGTGACCCAAGATGTGACCTATCCTGGAGAATGTTCCATGCGCATTTAAGAAGAAAGTGTAATCTGCTGTTTTTGGATGGAATGTCCTGTAAATATCAATTAAATCTATCTGGTCTATTGTGTCATTTAAAGCTTGTGTTTCCTTATTAATTTTCTGTTTGGATGGTCTGTCCATTGGTGTAAGTGAGGTGTTAAAGTCCCCCACTATTATTGAGTTACTGTCAGTTTCGTCTTTTATAGCTGTTAGCAGTTGCCTTATGTATTGAGGTGCTCCTATGCTGGGTGCATATATATTTATAACTGTTATATCTTCTTCTTGGATTGATCTCTTGATCATTATGTAGTGTCCTTCCTTGTCTCTTGTAACATTCTTTATTTTAGGGTCTATTTTATCTGATATGAGTATTACTTTTCCAGCTTTCTTTTGATTTCCATTTGCATGGAATATCTTTTTCCATCCCCTCACTTTCGGTCTGTATGTGTCCCTAGGTCTGAAGTGGGTCTCTTGTAGACAGCATACAGATGGGTCTTGTTTTTGTATCCATTCAGTAAGCCTGTGTCTTTTGGTTGGAGCATTTAATCAATTCATGTTTAAGGTAATTATTGATATGTATGTTTGTATGACCATTTTCTTAATTGTTCTTTTTTGTTTTTTAATAAATGTATTTATTTTATTTATGTATTTTTGGCTGTGTTTGGTCTTTGTTGCTGCGCATGTGCTTTCTCTAGTTTCGGGGAGTGGGGACTACTCTTCATTGCTGTGTGTGGGCTTCTGGTTGTGGTAACTTCTCTTGTTGTGGAGCATGGGCTCTAAGTGAGCAGGCTTCAGTAGTTGCAGCATGTGGGCTCAGTAGTTGTGGTTCATGGGCTCTAGAACACAGGCTCAGTAGTTGTGGAGCATGGGCTTAGTTGATCTGCAACATGTGGGATCTTCCTGGACCAGGGATCAAACCCATGTCCCCTGCATTGGCAGGCAGATTCTTAACCACTGCACCCTCAGGGAAGTCCCTTTGGGTTTGTTTTTGTAGGTCCTTTTCTTCTCTGTGTTTCCCACTTAGAGAAGTTCCTTTAGCATTTGTTTTAGAATTGATTTGATGGTGCTGAATTCTCTTAGCTTTTGCTTGTTTGTAAAGCTTTTGATATCTTCATCAAATCTGAATCAGATCCTTGCTGGATAGAGCAATCATGGTTGTAGGTTCTTCCCTTTCATCACTTTAAATATATCATGCCACTCCCTTCTGGCTTGTAGATTTTCTGATGAGAAATCAGCTGTTAACCTTATGGGAGTTCCCTTGTATGTTATTTGTCATTTTTCCCTTGCTGCCTTCAATAATTTTTCTTTGTCTTTAATCTTCACCAATTTGATTACTATGTGTCTCAGCATGTTTCTCCTTGGGTTTATCCTGTATGGGACTCTCTGTGCTTCCTGGACTTGGGTGGCTATTTCCTTTCCCATGTTAGGGAAGTTTTCAACTATGATCTCTTCAAATATTTTCTTGGGTCCTTTCTCTCTCTCTTCTCTCTCTGGGACCCCTGTAATGTGAATGTTGTTGCGTTTAATGTTGTCCCAGAGGTCTCTTAGGCTGTCCTCATTTCTTTTCATTCTTTTGTCTTTACTCTGTTCCACAGCAGTGAATTCCACCATTCTGTCTTCCAGGTCACTTATCCGTTCTTCTGCCTAAGTTATTCTGCTATTGATTGCTTCTAGTGTATTTTTCATTTCAGTTATTGTATTGTTCATCTCTGTTTGTTTGTTCTTTAATTCTTCTAGATCTTTGTTGAATATTTCTTGCATCTTCTCAATCTTTGCCTCCATTCTTTTTCCAAGGTCCTGGATCATCTTCACTATCATTATTCTGAATTCTTTTTTCTGGTAGGTTTCCTATCTCCACTTCATTTAGTTGTTTTTCTGCGGTTTTTTATCTTGTACCTTCTTCTGGTACATAGCCCTCTGCCTTTTCACCTTGTCTATCTTTCTGTGAGTGTGGTTTTTGTTCCACAGGCTGCAGGATTGTAGTTCTTCTTGCTCCTGCTGTCTGCACTCTGGTGGATGAGGCTATCTAAGAGGCTTGTGGAAGTTTCCTGATGGGAGGGACTGGTGGTGGGTAGAGCTGGCTGTTGCTCTGGTGGGCAGAGCTCAGTAAAACTTTAATCTGCTTGTCTGCTGATGAGTGAAGCTGGGTCCCCTCCCTGTTGGTTGTTTGGCCTGAGGCAAGCCAACACTGGAGCCTACCCGGGCTCTTTGGTGGAGCTAATGGCAGACTCTGGGAGGGCTCAAGCCAAGGAGTACTTGCAAGAAATTATGCTGCCAGCGTCCTTGTCCTCACAGTGAGACACAGCCACCCCCTGCCTCTGCAGGAGACCCTCCAACACTAGCAGGTAGGTCTGGTTCAGTCTCTGTGGGGTCACTGCCCCTTCCTCTGGGTCCCGATGCACATACTACTTTGTGGGTGCCCTCCAAGAGTGGAGTCTCTGTTTCCCCCAGTCCTGTCAAATTCCTGAAATCAAATCCCGCTAGCCTTCAAAGTCTGATTCTCTAGGAATTCCTCCTCCCGTTGCCAGACCCCCAGGTTTGGAAGCCTGATGTGGGCTCAGAACCTTCACTCCAGTGGGTAGACTTCTGCGGTATAAGTGTTCTCCAGTTTGTGAGTCACCCACCCAGCAGTTATGGGATTTGATTTTATTGTGATTGCGCCCTTCCTACTGTCTCATTGCGGCTTCTTCTTTGTCTTTGGATGTGGGGTATCTTTTTTAGTGAGTTCCAATGTCTTTCTGTTGATGATTGTCCCTCTGATTTTTCTTTAATTCGGTGACCTCACCAAGAACCTCCAAGTGACTCATTCATCTTCAAGTATTTTCTGAACATTTACATATATATACTTCTTATATATAATATACTACTTATTATACCAGGTTATTATTCTAGGCACTGTTCTAGGTACTGGGGATAGATACACATGGTAGCCATCCTCTAATTTGGCCCCCAGTGATCCTTGCTGCCTGTTCTTCATGTCCTTGTACAGTCCCTCCCACATTGAGTAAGGGCTGGACTGTGTGACCTATAAAATACAGCAAAAATGATAGAGTATAACCTCTGAGACTAAGTCATTAGGACACTGTAGTTTTTCCCTGTTCTGTTAGATTGCATGCTTTGGGGCAAGCCAGCTGCTATGTGTGAGCAGCTCTATTAAGAACAAATATAGGATTTCCCCGGTGGTCCAGTGGGTAAGACTCTGCGCTTCCATTGCAGGGGGCCCAGGTTCAATCCCTGGTGGGGGAACTAGGTCCTGCATGCATGCCGCAACTAAGACCCAGATCAGCCAAAATAAATAAATAAATAAATAGTTTTTTAAAACGGGAAAATGTTTATGACATTGGATTTCTTAAATATGACACCAAAAACACAGGCAACAAGAGAAAAAAATACATAAATTGGATTTCATCAAAATTAAAAATGTGTCTGGACTTCCCTACTGGCACAGTGGTTAGGAGACTGCCTGGCAATGCAGGGGACACGGGTTCAAGCCCTGGTCCGGGAGGATTCCACATGCCATAGAGCAGCTGGGCCCATGTGCCACAGCTGCTGAGCCTGCTCTCTGGAGACCGTGAGCCACAACTACTGAGGCCCATGCTCCTAGGGCCCATGCTCTTCAACAAGAGAAGCCACCGCAATGAGAAGCACGTGCACCACAAGGAAGAGTAGCCCCTACTTGCTGCAACTAGAGAAAAGCCCACGCACAGCAACGAAGACCCAATGCAGCCATAAATAAATAAATAAATAAATGTATTTTAAAAAATGTGTCTGCATCAAAGGACACTATCAAAAGAGTTAAAAAATAATTAATGGGGGCTTCCCTGGTGGCGCAGTGGTTTGGCGTCCGCTTGCTGATGCAGGGGACACGGGTTCGTGCCCCGGTCTGGGAGGATCCCACATGCCGCGGAGCGGCTGGGCCCGTGAGCCATGGCCGCTGAGCCTGCATGTCTGGAGCCTGTGCTCTGCAACGGGAGAGGCCACAACAGCAAGAGGCCCACATACCGGAAAAACAAACAAACAAACAAAAAACTCATGGAATGAGAGAAAATATTTTCAAATCATATATTTGATAAGGAATAATATCTAAACTATATAAAGAACTGCTACAATTTAACAAAAAAAACAAATAAACCAATAAAAAATGGGAAAAGAACTTGATCAGACATTTTACCAAAAAGATATACAATTTCACCAAAAAGATATACAATACCACATGCTGCGGAGCAGCTAAGCCCGTGCGCCACAGTTACTGAGCCTGCGCTCTAGAGCCCGTGAGCCGCAACTACTGAGCCCACGTGCCACAAGTACTGAAGCCCACGAGCCTAGAGCCCGTGCTCCACAACAAGAGAAGCCACTTCAATGAGAAGCCCACGCACCGCAACGAGGAGTAGCCCCCGCTCACGGCAACTAGAGAAAGCCCGCGCGCAGCAACGAAGACCCAACGCAGCCAAAAATCAATAAAGTTAAAAAAAAAAAAAAGGGACTTCCCTGGTGGCACAGTGGTTAAGAATCTGCCTGCCAATTCAGGGGACACGGGTTCAAGCCCTGGTCCAGGAAGATCCCACATGCCATGGAGCAATGAAGACCCAACACAGCCAAAAAGTAAATCAACAAATAAATAAATTTATTTTTAAAAAATGCTAAGAGAAAATAATTGTTAATGAAGAATTGTGCACCCATTCAAGAAGAATGGTGAAATGAAGATCTTTTTGGGTAAATAGGAAGTGAGAATGTTTACCATAAGAGACTTGCACTAACAGAATTTTGAAAGGGAATTCTTTGGGACAATGCTTCTCAAACTTTAATATGCATACAAATCAGCCAGGGATTGTATTAAATGCAGATACTGATTCAGTAGATCTTGAGGAGGAGCCTAAGAGTCTGCATTTCTCATAATTGCCCAGGTGATACCAATGTTGCTGGTCTCAGACTAGGAGCAGGAAAAGAAAGAAGGAAAATAATCCTAGCTAAAAGGTGGGAGATGAACTACTGAGCAAAGATATAGGTAAGCAGGTAGTCAAATCTAAACAAATATCTGTATAACAATAAATATTGCTAATTTGAAAGATTAAAGAAAAGGATAAAACAAAAAACTGGAAAAAATAGCATTTAGGTTGGTAAGGTGGTGACCAAAATTAGAGTTCAAAGGTCCTTAGTTTCGGAGGGAAGAATTAACTTGGAATATTGTTACGAATGCTTCAAGGTTGACCACTAAAAGAAAAAAAAATAGAATATGCAATTTCCAGGTTAGTAGAGGGGAGAAAATGGAATATGATAGCATACTAGATAACAATAATTTTTAAACCTTAATATGAAAAAACAAAAGGCCGTGAAGAAAAAAACAGGAAAAAAGAAAAAATAGAAAGTGGAAACAAGTAGAAATGTTAGTAATTTAATAAATGTAAATGGATTGAACTGTTAAAGTAGATTGGATTAAAGAATAAATAAAAGCCAACTTTTTTTTTTTTTTTTTTTTTTGCGGTACGCGGGCCTCTCACTGCTGTGGCCTCTCCCGCTGCGGAGCGCAGGCTCCGGACGCGCAGGCTCAGCGGCCACGGCTCACGGGCCCAGCCGCTCCGCGGCACGTGGGATCTTCCCGGACCGGGGCACGAACCCGTGTCCCCTGCATCGGCAGGCGGACTCTCAACAACTGCGCCACCAGGGAAGCCCCAAAGCCAACTATTTACAAGAGACATACCTAAAACATAAGAATATAGAAAGGTTTAAAGAGATAGAAAAAAGACAAATCGTCAATGTCTGTAACCTGGTGATGATATACCATAGTTTTGCAAAATGTTAGGAGAAACTGGGCAAATTATACAAGAAATTTCTCTGTATTATTTCTTACAACTGTGTATAAGTGTACAATTATCTTAATAGAATTTCAACTAGAAAAAGTCAGGCAAATACCAACTAAAAGACAGCTATGGTAAAATCTCAAACTTCAGTGTGCATCAGAAGCAACTGGAGAGTTTGTTAAAACAGATTGCTGTTTTCCACCCCCAGTTTCTAGTTTGGTATGTTAAGGGTGAGATCAATTTATAGCAGGTTCCCAGGTAGTGCTGATGCTACTGGTTGGAAGACCACACTTTGTGGAAACTTGGATGTTATGAACCTCTAAGTACTAACCCATTTGGGCAATTTTTTTTTTTTTTCCCACACTGCGCGGCTTGCAGGGGCCACCTCAGTGAAAGTGCTGGTTCTTAACTACTGGATCACCAGGGAATTCCCCATTTGGGGAATCTTGTTTAAGATATCTCTGCAATTTTTTTCTGAGGGAGTAAGAGGAACTGGAGTATTTTAAAACAAAATTTTTTTAAACTTTGTATTGTGTGCAATTAAAAAATACATATTTATTTATTTTAGGCTACATCGGGTCAGTTGCAGTGTGTGGGCTCTCTAGTTGTGGCCCGCGTGCTCAGTAGTTGTGGCACAGGCTTAGTTGCCCCGTGGCATGTGGGATCTTAGTTCCCCAACCAGGGATGGAACTTGCGTCCCCTTCATTGGAAGGTGGATTCTTAACCACTGGACCATCAGAAAAGTCCCTAAAGCAAATTCTTGCAGCAAATCATTTCATCTGTAAACACTGTTTTAAGCATTTTTTAAAAATCTTAACCTTGGCAGTCCAGTGGTTAAGACTCCACACTTACACTGCAGGGGGAGCAGGTTCCATCCCTGGTTGGGGAACTAAGATCCCACATGCCTCAAGGTGCCACCAAAAAATAAATAAATTAAAATTTTTTAAAAAGTAATTAACCTTGATTTATTATGGAAAAATAGAAACCTGTCTCCAATAATTTGAGAATATTCATTTGTCTCAAGCACACACTGAACATTTCTAAAAATTGACATGGGACATTTCTAAACATTGACCACTTTTCAGACAATAAAACAATAAAACAAGTCTCAACAAATTTCAAGCAATTGGTATCATATGGAATATTTTCTCTGACCAAAATGCAACTAAATTAGAAGTCGCCAGCAAAAACTTTATTTACCTTTCTATCTTAAAGATAAGAAGATAGATAAATCAATTTTAATCCCCAGAGTTCTCAATATTTGAAAATACACTTCTAAATAACTTCTGCTTTCCAGCAATAACTCTATGCTATGGAAATGTATGAACCCCTAACCATCTGTGCCATATAGGTGTACTGAACTGCAAAGTGAAATATACTTATTGCTTGGGTTGCAGTGAAAAAAAGCCTGAAAGCTATTGGCCTAGAAAAACCCTTACACATGTATATTAGTTTCAAGAAAGTTCATAGCAGCATTGCTAGTAATAGAAAAAATTAAAAACAAACCAAATATCCATTGACAGGTGAATGTGTATGGAATATTAACACAATGGGATATTATGTAACAGTGAAAATGAATGAACTACACCTCCACACAACAGTGTGGATGAACCTTAGAAACATAATAGTGAGTTGCAAAAGCACCTTGCAGAAAGCCTCATAAGATATGATACTAATTTTAGGAAGTTCTAAAAAGAACTAAATAATACATTGTTTAAGAAAGTATACATACCCAACAAAACTATTAAAATAGATGTGAAAATGGCAATGACATCAGGTTAGTGGTTTTTTTCTTCTGGGGAGAGAGGTAGGGGAATAGGATAGGAAAGGAGTGGCCCAGGTACATGCAAAGGTATTGGTGATGTATAGGGACCAGGTAAATTTCTGGGTTGTTCAAGGCCATCTGTTTTGTTGCTGAGTTTCATTACACACAGATGTCCTTTTTTTTTGAGGAAATATTACATACCAAAACAATTTTAAAGAGGAAAACTCTGATTTAGTAAACAAGAAGTAATACTATTAAAATTCTATTTGTAGGGAACAAAATATTCAGTGAATTTTTATTCTACATCAGAGAAAATTCTGGAGCTTAAGTACTCAAGGACTGGGATCCTCAAGCCTTCAGACTTTCCCATTGTCCTTCCCGAGGAGAATGACTGTGACTCTCAGTCATTCAGAGCCTGGGAAATATAAACAGGTCCCATCCTGGACAATGAAAGCAAGTTGGCATAGTTTTTGTTGACCAAGGCTTCTTTTCTCCCACTCTTAGAGAATCGCTTCAAATCTGCATGCCTCTCATTATTTCCAAAGCGTTCTGATGCTTAGGATGGGAAAAGAATGTTTTAAAGTTTTTTGGGGTAAATCTCTCTGCATCCCTCCAGCCATGTATCCTTCATTTTTAAAAATCTGATTACAGAAACATGTTAATTGTATAAAATGTGATTACAGAGATTAAAATCACTTGTAATCTCATCACTGAATGATAATCACCCTTAACTTTTTTGGTCTCTTTCTTTTCTGTCTCATTTCTGAGTAAATGAATACCTATAGTTGGTTAATTTATAAAAATGGGATCATAGTTACTGATACGTGGAAAGCCATAAGATTGAACTGAGTGAGTATAGATGAAAAAAAGAAGAGGCTCAAAGACTGAGTCTTAGCCAGGGCACAATTAGAAAGGTTGAAGAGGGGCTTCCCTGGTGGCGCAGTGGTTGAGAGTCTGCCTGCAGATGCAGGGGACACGGGTTCGTGCCCCGGTCCGGGAAGATCCCACATGCCGCGGAGCAGCTGGGCCCGTGAGCCACAGCCGCTGAGCCTGTGCGTCCGGAGCCTGTGCTCCGCAACTGGAGAGGCCACAACAGTGAGAGGCCCGTGTACCACAAAAAAAAAGAGAAAGGTTGAAGAGAAGAGTAACTAACCAAAGAGACTGAGAAAGAGCAGCCAGTGAAGTGAAGTGTATAGTGTCTGGGAAGCCAAGAGAAAAAAAGTATTTAAAGAATACTTAAAGATTCTTTAAGGTAATACAAAAAAGCCAATTCTTGGGACTTCTCTGGTGGCACAGTGGTTAAGAATCTACCTGCCAATTCAGGGGACATGGGTTCGAGCCCTGGTCTGGGAAGATCCCACATGCTGTGGAACGACTAAGCCTGTGTGCCACAACTACTGAGCCTGTGCTCTAGAGCCCATGAGCCACAACTACTGAGCCCATGTGCCACAACTAATGAAGCCCGTGTGCCTAGAGCCCATGCTCAGCAACAAGAGAAGCCACCAGCCCTTGCTCGCCGCAACTAGAAAGCCCGTATGCAGCAAGGAAGACCCAACGCAGCCAAAGATAAATAAGTAAATAAATTTATTTTTTTTTAAAGCCAATTCTTATTACATGGATTTAAATTTCCAAATTATGAAGTTAGGCAACAATTACCCTTCCTTTTGACAGGAACTGTCAGGTTTGACAATCCGTGTACCTTCCATACTCTACCTTCCATAAAAAATTCTCTTTGAGGATTAGTTCAGATTCAGCTGGGGAACCTCCTTTCCTCTCAGAGAGCTCAATCCCTCAGTTTCTGAGATCCGTAAAATACAATGTCCTAATCAAGGTTTCTGTTAATTCCCAGTGGCGTCTGATTTCATGGCCATCTCTGCCTTTGGCTCATATTTTGGGGCTTGCTGTTTTTGTTCCTCTTTCATTAATGCCTTCCCAGAACTCAGCCCTTCATGAGCTTTCACAAGAAATTCACTTCCACCAACATTTTGTGAATTTTAGTAGACTTCACTGAAGATATGTGGGATCATGGTGAGAGGTCAATTCATAGAAAGCTTCACTTTTCTCTCTCTGCTTTCCATTCTCTCTCATCTACCCTACTCCCTTCCAGAAGCAAAGCAAATTCTTCACCTGGCTTTCTGCATAGCAATTTAGCAAGCTTGATGCTTGAACATGTCCTTGGGATCTCACTCTTCACACCAGCACCTTAACCAAGTATTTTCTTCTCAAGTGCTCTCTTTGAGAAGAATTCTGGTAGGAAAAAAAAAGTTATCTACTCTGCTATAGAGAAAAAACTTACTTTGTTCTGGGAAAAAGGACTTATGATTCAGGAACAAATGTGTCAAGTAATGGTAACAGCAAAATTTTAAAAGTCTTCTACCTAGAAAGTCATGTTAATTTTATACTTTTGGCAGATGAAAAATTATTCTTATACTTGTGGTTTTAAATTTTATTTTATTATTTATTTTTGGCTGTGTTGGGTCTTCGTTTCTGCGCGAGGGCTTTCTCTAGTTGCGGCGGGTGGGGGCCACTCTTCATCGCAGTGTGCAGGCCTCTCACTATCACGGCCTCTCTTGAGCCAGACGCGCAGGCTCAGTAGCTGTGGCTCATGGGCCTAGTTGCTCCGCGGCATGTGGGATCTTCCCAGACCAGGGCTCGAACCCGTGTCCCCTGCATTGGCAGGCAGATTCTCAACCACTGCACTACCAGGGAAGCCTTATACTTGTGGTTTTAAACCAAAGAGCCATTTTATACATCTGAAACTAACACAATATTGTTAATCAACTATGTTCCAATATAAAATAAAAATTAAAACAAAATAAAGCAAAGAGCCATTTTAGACTTCTTTTTTTTTTTGGACTGAGTCTTTACTTCACTATGACTGGGATGACACCATGTTTTAATGATTACTTCCATGATTAAATGGCCAAAGTACCACAGTGAACTAAAAGCAAAGAAGTTAAAACTACACTTAAGTACCCATACTAATGCTGATCAGAACCTGTTATTCCAATGTAAATACTGCAATTACACTGGTTGTATGGGACTTGAAGTTTAGCAAAGTTCAAAGACTCTCAATTGCACTCACTCAAAAACTGAAGATAAGACTGTAATCATCAAGCCAAGTCAGGAAGCCAAATGTTGTTGGGTCATTGCAGATAAGAAACTAGTGATGGATTTAGGATTCCTACATGGCAGGGGCCTGGGACAGGCAGCTTTCTAGGGGGGGGGAAGGTAGGGTGAGGGAACAGGTCTTGAAGCTGCATTTATATAACACTTTGGGCTTCCCTGGTGGCGCAGTGGTTGAGAATCCGCCTGCCGATGCAGGGGACACGGGTTCGTGCCCCGGTCCGGGAAGATCCCACATGCCGCGGAGCAGCTGGGCCCATGAGCCATGGCCGCTGAGCCTGCGCGTCCGGAGCCTGTGCTCCGCAACGGGAGAGGCCACAACAGTGAGAGGCCCGCGTACCACCAAAAAAATAAATAAATAAATAAATAAAATATATAACACTTTACAGAAACTGAGAAAATACTAATTGTCTATTCAATGACTGCGGTGCTAATGAACATTGTGCAGATACTAAAGCCCATTCTCCCTCTTTGACACTACCCTGGCCCTGGGGCCCATAATGGTCTGGAGTCTTTCTGGTTTGGTGGTTTCAAATTTAAAGTTATCCCAGAAGTGATTCAGTCATTTAAGGTCTTCAGAACGTACAAAGTCAATACAACTGAACCTCAGGTATTCTTGAAAAGGTGTCCTACACTAAGCTGGTCTTTTTCTCAACCAAAGAGTGGCAGCAGGTATTAATGGGTTAAAGAGATGGGGCAAAAATTAGGCAACAGTGGGCCTAGGAGATACAGTCAATTCCGTGCTGGAGGCAGAATGTCCTTCTGCGTATTATAGAAGATTGAAATACAAAGGACAGTTGTGGCACGCATATAGGTCATCTCATATTTTAGGGCCAAACATAGAAGTGCACATGGATATGAATTGTATAATGTCTATGAAGTCCTGTGCTTACTTCCTGGTTGTGTGTGTGTGTGTGTGTGTGTGTGTGTGTGTGTGTGTGAAGTTGCTTACTGACACCTACTGACTCTCATTACCCATGTTCTCTCCCTGAGGCATTCCTCCCTATCCTCCCTACCCCACCTGAAACATACACACAGACACACATGCACAAATCCTAAAACTGACCTGCTCCTGCCCCTCCGTTAGTGGAAATAGAGGAATCTTTAAAAACTACCCTTAGCTTTTCATTTGCATCCTCCTCCCGTACTTCCCATATTTTGGGACAGTAGCCAGTAGCTGTGCCCTTCTTCAGGTACACTTGGACAGAGAGGAGCAAGTTATTTGTTCATTTCCCTACTGGCTTTTCTCTCTTGAAATACAGCTTTATCTTCTGGCAGCTTTCTTTCTTTCTTTTTTTTTTTTTAAATTTATTTATTTATTTATTTATTTTTGGCTGCATTGGGTCTTTGTTGCTGCACACGGGCTTCAGTAGTTGTGGCATGTGGGCTCAGTAGTTGTGGCTCACAGGTTCTAGAGTGCAGGCTCAGTAGTGTGGCTCATGGGCTTAGTTGCTCTGAGGCACATGGGATCTTCCTGGACCAGGGCTCAAACCCGTGTCCCCTGCATTGGCAGGCGGATTCTCAACCACTGCGCCACCAGAGAAACCCCTCTGGCAGCTTTCTGAGTGCAATCCTCCTTCTGGTGCACAGAGGCACTGCAAGCAATACCAAACTACCCATAATCAATTGTAAACTTATAAACATCAAAAAATACCTCACGTAAAATTAAAAGACGAACAATCATGCGTATCCAACTACACAAAAGAAGGAATATTTGAAAATGAAGACAGTTAAGAAAACGTTTGGGATGTGTGGTCGGAATACATTTATTGACTTTTTAATTGCTATTTTAAATTTTATTTAATATAATTTTTTAATAGTAAAGGAAAGAGCAAGAATTCAGTCCTGGAAGTCCCTTTTAAAGAGGTGGTTATAGAAGCTGGAAAAGAGCCACAGAAGGTAGGACCAGAGGTGAAGACCAGAAAGAAATTGAATATTTCTTTTTTCTGAGATACTCTAAGCATAACTTGTAACATGAGCCCCCCAAAAGTACAGCTATTATGTAGCACAGTTCCATACACACCAATATATTTGTTGTTATAATTATTTTATGGTTTCTCAAAAATTGGTTTAATTAGCATAGACTATTGGTTTTTTTTGTTTTGTTTTTGGCCACACTGCTTCCCCAACCAGGGATCAAACCCATGCCCCCTGCGGTGGAAGCACAGGGTCTTAACCACTGGACCACCAGGAAAGTCCCTAGAATATTGTATTTTTAATAGATGTCTGTAACAATCTCTCCCATTCTACATGTGCTTCTAGAACCATGCCACTTACTGGGTAAGAGGTGAAGTCCATGCCTCTTCTCCTCTTGGGTGGGCCGTTGTGAGTGCCTTGTCCAGTGGAGTACTGTAGAAATCACACTATGCCATGCACTTCTACCTTGTTCTCTTGGAACTCTCAGTCTAAGAACCAAGTCACCATTCTGCAAGGAAGTCATAGAGAGGCCCACATGGAGAGGAACCAAGCTCCTAGCCAACAGCAAGCCCAAATTACCAGCCATGTGAAAGGGCCATCTTGAATGTGGATCCTTCTGGCCCCAGTTGAGCTGCTTTAGCTGATGCCAAATGGACCAGAGCTAAGCCATCCAAATTGAGACCTGCCCAAATTACAGATTCACAGCAAAATAAATGAATGTTGTTATTTTAAGCCTCTATGTTTTGAGGTAGATTGTTACATACCAATTGATAAATGGGATAATCAGAATAAATGATCAGAAATTATCATGTGCCTATCATGATATTATTCTTTTTATTTATCATTCAATTTATTGCATACCAAGCGCTGTTCTTCATGTTAGTGATACAGCAGTGATTGCAACATATAATGTCCCTCCTTTCCTTAAGGGAGTGCTTGCTGTAGGGAGGGCAGACAGACTATTAAAAAACTAACAAATAAATTGATAATTGCTAGGTGGTAATAAATGCTTTGTAGAAAAAGCAGTCTATGGGGAATAGAGAGTGATAGAGTGTTCTACATTAGATGGAGTGGTTAAGAAGGGTCTTTCTAAAAGGAAGACAAGGGCTTCCCTGGTGGCGCAGTGGTTGGGAGTCCGCCTGCCGATGCAGGGGACACGGGTTCATGCCCCGGTCCGCGAAGATCCCACATGCCACGGAGCGACTGGGCCCGTGAGACATGGCTGCTGGGCCTGTGCATCTGGAGCCTGTGCTCCGCAACGGAAGGGGCCACAACAGTGAGAGGCCCGCGTACAGAAAATAAATAAATAAATAAATAAAATAAAAGGAAGACAATTGAATAGAGACTTGAAAAAAGTAAGGCAGCACATTCCATGAATATCTGGGGGATGAGCTATCAAGACAGAGGGAATAGTGCAAAAGCTCCGAGATAGGCATGGCTTCGAGGCCAGTAAGTTGGAGTAGAAGGAGGAAGGGATGGAATGAGAGGAGATGAAGTCAGAGAAACATAGGGGCAGGGACAGACCCTGTAGGGCTTCATAGGTTATGGTGGGAACTTTGGCCATTGAAGGGTTTTGAGGACAGAGTGACATTATCTGACTTTTTTTTTTTTTTTTTTTTTTTTTTTTTTTTTTTTGCGTTACTTGGTCCTCTCACTGTTGTGGCCTCTTCCATTGCGGAGCACAGGCTCCGGACGCGCAGGCCCAGCGGCCATGGCTCATGGGCCCAGCTGCTCCACGGCATGTGGGATCTTCCTGGACCGGGGCACAAACTCGTGTCCCCTGCATCGGCAGGCGGCCTCTCAACTACTGTGCCACCAGGGAAGCCCATCTGACATATTTTTAAAAGATCAGTCTGACTGTGTGGAGAATAGATTGTAGGAGTGCAAGGTTTGAAACAGAGAGAACTGCTAAGAGGTTAATGCAATGATCCAGGTAACAGATGATGGTAGCTTAGACCAGGGCATGAGAAGTGGTCAGATATTTTATTTACATATATATATATAAAAGTACAGCCACCACAGCAGTTCCCTGGTGGCCTAGTGGTTAGGATTCTGGGCTTTCATTGACGTGGCCCAGGTTCAATCCCTGGCTGGGGAGCTGAGATCCTGCAAGCCATGTGGTGTGACCAAGAAAAAAAAAAAAAAAAAAAAACACAGTCACCACCAGGATATGGATATGGATGTGGAACTTGATTAGAAGAGAGGCATCAAGTATAACTCTAAGGCTTTTGGTGTTATTTGCTCTATAGCAAGTACATTACATGTACTTGTCCTGCCCTCCATTGGAGCTCCTAGAGCCATTCTGAGTATTCACTCATCTAATGGCTATGATGCCAGTGTCAAGTGCCATTCAAGACACTGTGCCTTTAATCACAGACTCTTCAAGATGCTGACCCCTCACAGAAATGAGGGAATGACTCAGAACATTATGACAATCGCTTTGAAGTTGTCTGTAACAGATCTAATTACACCTTTTCTGTTAGCAATATTTCCTTGAAGAAGTTGACTCAGGAAATAGGGAGAATCCAGAAGCTGGTTTTACTGTCACGTCCTAAGGGGAGAATCAGCTACAATAATTTATGTTGTTTCTCCCAAAGAACTTGGTGGGCTTTCTTGTGTGTACCTTGGGTCCTCCTTATATTCCCGAAGTAACTGAAGAGGGAGACAAATATTATTAGTGTCATTTAACAAGTGGAATCTCAAAAGGATTTATGGAATTCGTCATTAGTCATATATTTTAAGCCTTGAAGAACTGGCAAAATAAGACTATAGTTAATTTTGATGTTTCCAGGAAAGAAGAAGACACATACTTTTAATTCCCAGGTAGGTTCCTTACCACCTAACAAACTCCTAGCCAGCTGCTTCTTTCCCCTAATTTCATACCCCCATGGATTTTGTGGCAGTAATAGATTTTATTAGGTGAGAAGGTAGGTGATAACTGCCCTGAAAGCAGCGCTGACCTCTAAAGTTTAGCAATCCCTAGACATTCAAACTTTTCCTTAATAACTTACTATAAATCTAGTCTCCAGGAAAACATGTAAATATCACTGGATCATTTAAATTTTTTGACTTTCATGTATTAACTAATCATCTAATAAAGTGGTTCTGGACTTCTCAGATTTGTCCAGAGACTGTCTTCTTTAGCTTAAAGGGCTTCTCTCCTACTTCTAATAATATGGGCTTCATCTAGCGAACAAGCTACGTTCCTTAGTTCAAACTGATCAGAATTTTGTTAAGTCTTCATTTTTTGCAAGTTTGTAAAGCTTCAGTTTCATTTTGATAACTTAGAAGATGACAACAGTTTACTAGCTGCAGTTTCACCTTTATTTTTAAACGAAGTTAATTGTCGTTAGTCTAAGCCAAAGAATGTTTACCCCTTAGTCAAAAAAAAAATACATCAGGGAATATATTCCAAAGTCAAATACACACATTTATGAATTTTTTTAGAGTACAAGGTCCTTATTTTAGTACAGTTTTAAGGCAGGCTTAGATTCAAAAAAATCCCTGTGTTCCACTGTGATTGGTTGTGGCATCATTTTCTTCATCTGTAAAATGGGGATAATGAACTACTGCTAAAGCAGCTTTGAGATTAAATGAGAAAATGTAGTAAATGCTTAGCATAGACTCTGGCACTTAGTAAGGTCTCAGTAGATGTTTGCTATTTCTAACATATATGTAGAAATCCTCCATCTCCCTTTCTATTCCCCATTCACTACCCTCCCAATCAAGTCTGAGTCACTGAGGCCAGTCCGGAAGAACAGGCCAATAGGGAGGAGCTCAGACATTTCAAGTCAGGTGATCTTCAGTGGTTGTGATGTTTCCAAGAAGTACCTCCCCTTAATCCAGGCAAGAGGCGCCCTTGCCAGGCCCCTTGCCCTGGTCCTGTACTTAATAAAACCCTGCATATCACAAACACACAGAAAAGTAAATTTATCAAGGAATGCGTGGCTATGGCTGCCTCTGTCATTTAGGACTTGGCATTTAGCTCTCACCAGAAACTCTAAGCATCTGCCCTGGTAATGAACACCTTTCAGGCCCCAGGGAATTGCTGTTCCACATTTCTTGTGCTGTGTCCTCGACACAAAAGGCAATTGTGTCTGAATGTCATGAAGGTTTTAGGTTTGTGCTGCTGTTAACATTTGAAACAGATACTGCTTTGGAGTACAGGAGGATTTGAGTAATGGAAATTTTTTTTAGGAAAGACAAAAAAACAAATTAACTTGTTGAATCCTTTCTTTCTGATAACATGAACACAAAAGATTCTGGAATAACGAAGTTTCATGTCTGAGTAAAGCCAAGCCTTCAATTTCGTGCTTATCTTTATGTTCCAGTTCCTGGTTCCAGAGGTTTTTCATTGTGTTAAAAGTTAGATTTGATTAGACCAGACATGAGAGGCTGTAGAAGAGTAAAGTGAAACAACAGAAGGTGCTCAAATAGTGAGCAAATCAGTCTTTGGCAGAAAAAAGTGAATTTAAAATTTGTGCTATCTAATTTTTTAATATGTAGTGTTACTTGCTTTTAATCATAGTACAACTGTTCAAACCCCAAACAGATCTGATTTTTAAAAATATGAAAATTGTAGACAAATTTTTTTCTAAATTGAATGAAACTGCATGAGGAATATTCAACAAATGTGACATTCTAATGAAATATAAGGAAATTAGAAGGTAACGGAAAAGTTTGCATGAATGTGATGAAGAAAACATGTGCAAATAAACCTAAAACTAATTTCGATAGAGATTATTTTCTGACCCTGATAGGTCAGTGTATATAGTCTGATTGAAAAGACATTTGAACAAATTGAGCAACATACTATTTTTGTTTTCCTGTATTACACCCCATCGTTGAAATATTGTAAGAAGAATAACAAAACTTGGGTGGATGTGGATATTATTGTAAGAGACAGAGAAGATTGCAATAAAACTGGCAGTGGTTTATATAATACCAAAATATCTGGTAGCTCCTATTGTATTCTATTGAAAACAATAATTTATCATATATGACACCATTATATTGTTTGAATGTGATATGTGAAAAATCCTGGTTCATTTCCAAATCTAAGTATTGCCTTATGAACTTTATTTAAAATTCCAGTTTCTCTTGCTTCAGCATAGCAAAGTTTCTCTGAATTGAAATTAATAAAAATTATTCAAGAACCACAATGACCCAAGAAATGTTGTCCAATTTGGCCTTCTTATATGTAGAATACAAATGCTATCTTGGTGATGAAAACACAGAGATTTTGCTGAAATGAAGAGATAAAAAGGAAGTTTTATGAAATAAATATATTATAATTTATGAATTTTGTATGTCTTTATCTTATTAGTCATTCAAACATAAATAGCCTATCAACAGAACACCCAGACATGCTCAATCATAATTATGTTTGATTGTCCTTGATATTTTGCTGACTTTCAGTCCCATAAAAATCATAGCTTTATACATTTTCCTGTTAAGAAACAAAGTTTATTCTTTCATTGAAGGCTAATTATTTTTTTCCTAGATAAAAATACAGGTTTAAGGGACTTCCCTGGTGGTCCAGTGGTTAGGATTCTGCACTTCTACTGCAGGGACCACTGTGGGAACTGAGATCCCACATGCCAACTGGTGTGGCAAAAAAAATACAGGTTTAAAATGTTTCTAATGTGTTGATATCAAAAGAGGGGATCCAACCATAAAGGAGTTTACCTATTTGCTATCCTTCAGTGTATAACCATAAAGTCATGTAAAGCAAAAACCAATTTCAGGGACTTCCCTGGTGGTGCAGTGGTTAAGATTCCACACTCCTAATGCAGAGGGCCCGGGCTCCATCCCTGGTCAGGGAACTAGATCCCACTTGCATACCACAACTAAGAGTTTGCATGCCACAACTAAGGAGCCCACGTGCCACAACTAAGACCCAGCGCAACCAAATAAATAAATAAATAAAATAAATATTTAAAAATCTGTCATCTTCATGATTTAATAAAAAAACAATTGCAAAGAAAAAACCATTTTTAAATAAGATGCTTTTTGATCATAATTATGGTGGTTTCAATAAAGAACTAGCTGGTTAGGGCAGTAGGTAGGTACCTCAAATTCATAATATATGGGTAACATACATGGGAAAATAAATATGGGAAAACTTTCCATATTTTGTTGTTAAATCATCACTACCAGAACTAAAAACTGCTGATTTATTTGATAAAACTGAGTTTGCTTTCATTTTAAATAATAAAAGAAATATTTCCTATTCTAACAGGAATCAATGTTTTATTTTTAATAATTTCCATATTTTTTTCTTTTTTTCCTTTGGCCACACCGTGCTGCTTTTGGAATCTTAGTTTCCTGACCAGGTATTTCACGGGCAGTGAAAGCACTGAGTCGTAACCACTGGACCACCAGGGAATTCCCAATGTTTTATTTTTTATCTTGAAATAATTTCAAGATCACAGATTGGTTGTAAGAATAGTACAAAGAATTTTCGTATACGCTTCTTCCAGATTCCCCATTGTTAACATTTTAACACGTTTGCCTTATCTTTTTCTTTCTCTTTACGTATATGTATATGTGTACATACATACAAATATAATTATTTTCTGAGTCATTTGTTGAGAGTAAGTTGCTGAAATAATACCTATTACTCCAAAATAGTTCAGAGTATATTTCCTAAAAAATAAGAACACTCTCATATATAACCATAGTGTGCTTATCAAAGTAAAATTAACATTGATCTATCACTACCATTTAATTCACAGATTCCATTCAAATTTCACTGATTGTTCTGAGAATGTCCTTTGTACAAAAGAAATAAAAAACCTTCCTTTTTCTTTTTTTCCTTTCTTGTCCAGGATGAAGTCTAGGATCACACATTGCATGAAGTTTGTCATTTCACTTTGGTCTCTTTTAATCTGGAATAGTTCTTTAGTCTTTCCTTATCCATCACGATTTTGTCACTTTTGAAGAATGCAGACAGTTACTTTGTAGAATATCCCTCAATCTGGGTTTGTTTACAGTTTCATCATATATCAGACAATTAAATTAGACTGTGTTCTCAGTGCATGATATCAGGAGGCACACAAAACTGACTTGTCCCATTACTGTGATTTTTAAGTATTACTACTTGAACAAGATTATGTTGGTCGAGTGTGCTGGACAAGCTCCCCCTGGTTCCTGGTGTCACCAACTGCACTGGCTGAGCCAGCCTTGCTAGCCACAACCCCCCAGCTGCAACCAAAGGGAATAGGTTCACATATTTTAATTTTGCTCTTATAAAGGTTTATAAGGTAAGAAGAAGTAAGATAAGAAGAATAAAACATTTAATTTTGTGTTAGCTTTCTTCATAACTTCTAAATATTCAGGTTAATGGTATGTGGGCCTTCATATGTACTCTTGCCCTACAACGTGCAAAAGTTAGGGCTGGACCTACTTCTAGGTAGACTTTCCCTCTTGATGATTCCACCTGCAATGTAAGCAGGGCCTGACCAAGACACGTGGCATGTTTCGTAGGCTAATAACTTGATGGACTACCAAAATGAAGGTCTTATGTACTTTCTATAAACACAAATTGTATGCCTCTTTCTTTACATTTCCAAAAGCCACTCAACAAAGATGGAACCACACTTGCCTGTGAGGAATGTTTTAGCATTTCTCCTTGAGGGCTTTGTAGACCTTGGCCAGAGTGGACTCAATGTAAATTTTTCTGGTTATAAAAGGAGTTACAAATTGAAACCAGAGGAAACTGGCCTCACAATTCTGATTTTTTTCAAGTGGCAGTTTTTTGGAACCACTTAACCTGCTCATTCTGTTCAGCAGACCCTTCTCCCAGCTCTGACACTGAGCAGTTTACATGCTGATTCTTTCCTGCTAGATTAAATTTATACACACTCATGTCCTAAGAGCAGGCTTAAATCATTGGAGGATGGGGGTACAGAGTTAAAATTCATTCTAAGGATGGGTACATTTTAAATTGCTGTGCCAGTATGTAATTTGTCTTTTTTTCCTGGTGGAGTCAGTAAATTCCACTATTGGGAAAATAGAATTTGTTTTCTACGTTCCTGAGACCTTTTGGCTTGGCTTGATTGAGGCCAAATATAAAATGTAGACTCCCAGTCCCCAAGCCAGCCAGTCTGATTTACTAGAGGTGGTGAATATTCATATATTTGCATTTTAACTAGTACCCAAACAATTCTCATGCAATAGCCCAAAGACCACCTTTGAAATACTGTTGGGTGAGGGAATACTGTTTCTTGAGGTGCTTTTTTGTTTGGTGGGTTGGTTGATTGGTTCTTCTCAGTCTCTGTGTGGAGAATAGGGAATTCTTAAGTTGCAATTAGTTTTAAAAGAATGAAAAAAAGGACTTGGAAAAAAGTTATGTTGACTTGATGAGAGTGATGGAGGGAGGGAAAAGGAATAAGGCAGTCAGGGATCAGGGAAGACGATGGAGGGAGACAGTAGTAGGTTTTTTTGTTTTGTTTTTTAACCATTTAACAAATACCGAATACTTACTGAATATGAGTACTGTGCTAAATGCTGGAGATTCAAAGGTGAACTTGAGAGCAGGGCCCACCCTCAGGGAGTTTACATTCTAGAGTAGGCTGAGACAGGTACAAAGGTGCTGTGGGAAGGCCCCTAACCCAGGCTTGGCTTCCTGAGGGGGAATCTGCATGCTCTGGACCCGGAGGAGTAGTCAAGGAGGGGGCAAAGGGGCCCTAGAGCTAATTCATTCTATTTAATTTTTAAACTTTTTTTTTTTCTGGCTTACAAAAGCAATAATGTTTGTTATGAAACAACTTCCTAGCATAGGCAAGTGAAAGCCTTTTACAATTCTCCCTGCTACTGCTCACCGCCCTTCCCTGTCGGATCACCAGTCAGGAGATTGGGACCCCGAGACTTTGAGGATTTGTTCCGGGAAGGCGAAGTCCAGCTTCGGTCCTCCCACCAGCAGGGGGTGGCGTACTGCAAGCCAGGAGGCCGGCGGATGTCTCTTCCACACGTCGCTGGCGTGATCGTCAGCGCTACATACTGCGCCTGCGCACGCGCCGCGGCCTTTTTCCCCCCCCGGAGCCGTGCTGGTTCTGCAGCTCAGTTACGGCTAGAGCTTCTGTTCTACAGGATGGTGAGTGTGTATCCCGGTCTCGGGGCTACAGATGCACGGGGGTTCCCTCTCCTTGTCCTAAAGGCCGCCTAGGTTCCGTTTCGCGCTGCGCAGGGATCGGATGCCGTTAGATTGTCGGGTGTGCCGTGGTCGGGCTGCAGCTCTCAGCGTGGCCTTAATGGCTGCCACGGCGCACAAGCGGGCGGGGGGAGGGGTTGAAGAAGAGGGGGTGTTGGGGCAGAGGATTGGGGATGGGGTGATTATGGTAGACAAACGGCAGGGGTAGTGCTGGCCCGGCAGAGGGGACACCGGCAGGCGGCCGGGACGAGGAGATTGCGAGGAGTCAGTCTCAGACTAGCTGGGGGATGCCTGAGTGGAGACGGGCTGCGGCTCTTCGGACCCAGCTCCACCCATGACTGCTTGGTGGATTTTTCGGGAGAGCGTCGGGGCTGGCAAGTTGTTCAGAAAACCTGTGTTTTGGGGCCGAAGAAGTGGCTTTTAAGCCACAACCGTCAGTAGAACCTGGAGGCTGTGGTGTCTTTGGGCCCCGAAAAGAAGTTCATTTAGTTTGGTATGCGTTTTCTGCCTCTTTCTGTATATCGTCACTGGCTCCAGTTTTTAATGATTCTTCGGGTGGGGTGTTGCTTTAGTTGGTGGGGGACAGTGTTGTTTTAATCGGAAGTAATTGCTGAATATATCCTTGGTCAGTTATGTTTTGTGGCAAGTAATTTAGGCTTTTGAAAAACGTTTGTGGAAAGAGGGAAATATTAGGTTCTCGAAATGGGACAGTGTTAAGAACAGATTGACGTTTGCTGTCTTGAACAGTGTTTTGCAAAAGTTGGGCACTAGGATTATTGCTGGTCCAATAGGGAACAAAAGCTGAGAGTAAGTTTAAGAATTTAAAATCAATGTGACAGTTTTTTATATCTGGTGAATATAATAAATTGGCCTGCATTTTGTATTTTTTTATTCCATTTTCCCTGCTGATTCATTTTTATTTTGCTTTATAAAACTGTCAGTCTTGACAGATGGGAAGTAGAAGAAAAAGTGATTCTTGACCTCAGATTTGAAAAAGTGATGGTTGTCTGGATTCACTTTTGAAGTTTAAGTGTTATTTTGTTACACAGTTAACACAAATGTCAAAAGTATCAGAAGCTGAAACATTTATCAAAGTTTTAATAACATTCTTTTATCTTAAAGGGGTTTGTTAAAGTTGTCAAGAATAAGGCCTACTTCAAGAGATACCAAGTGAAATTTAGAAGACGGCGAGGTATGGTCAGGTTTTCATGTTCACGACATGAAAAGAATCTGCTTTGTAGTGGAATAGACTTTTTTAAATTACTTTTTTCTTTCAGAGGGCAAAACTGACTACTATGCTCGGAAACGATTGGTAATTCAAGATAAAAATAAGTACAACACACCCAAATACAGAATGATAGTTCGTGTAACTAACAGAGATATCATTTGTCAGGTAAGTTGTATTCTAGACTCAAGTAATGGATGGTAACCTCCACCCCCCCTTCTGCCCTCACTGTGGTAGAAAAGTTGTACTTGGGGAGCAAAACACAACGTATGCATTAGGTCCATCTAGTGTAGTGCCTGGCACTCCAAGGAACATTAAGTGAGTAGTTCTTTTAGTAGGTCTGAAGTTGGAGCCTGGGAAATTGGTACTGTAAAAAATACTCTGAGGATCAGCAGTTTGGCAGTCCTGTCCCAGTTTAATCCCATTCACTTTCTAATTGACGTGTGGGGGGGGCGGATTAGAGAAGTTCATGGCACTGCTATTTTTGTGGGGGTGGGAGGGTAAATTTGAGACCCAGTAGAAGGTTCTTGCCCATTCCAATTCCAGTAAGAGAATAGAATTTATCATGGACTAAGTTCACTTATCCAATACTTTGAAGAGGTAGGTAGTTTTGAATGTTAAATTAGACTCTTAAGATTATTTTTATTCCTGCTTACTGTTTGAAATAGGTTTTAGTAAATACTTATGAAGGTGTCTCCCATGTAAAAGACTTACAGAAAGTGGCAATTTGCTCCTAGAAGGTAGTTTTCTGGGCTTTTACAACTAGGAAAACTTTTCATACTTGAGATTTGGAGGAGACAGGCACATCTGTTTTCTGGGCAAACTAATTTGTTGGTTGTGAAGTCAGTCTCTTCCTCCATACAAGTTCAGATAACTAAATATTAGGTTTTCTGAAACATTGTTGGACTTGGATATGCTTAGTTTAAAAGGTGTTTGAAATAATCAGGGATTCCTTTTTGATTTTTCAAAGTGCCTCCTTAATTCACCAGCTTTCCCAGCTCAGGGTCTTTTCAGTATTTCTCAGAAGTAAGGAACTACAGTATAACTTATTCCAAAGGTATTTTAATATTCGTTGTCTGTGGTAATTTGAGACTTATGTACTGTGAAATTAGTCAAACATATTAACAAACTCATAAACCTACCTTCTGCAGTTGACCAAGCCATAATGATTGTTGAACGTGAGTGGGTTTAACAAAGATCTTAAGTGATGCAGATCTGTGTCTGTTTTTTTGTTAAATCTTTTGAAAAAGAAGGCACTTGGGACAAGTAAAACAGTGAAAACAGATTACTAACCTGGTTTTTCTCTTTTTGTAGATTGCTTATGCCCGTATAGAAGGAGATATGATAGTTTGTGCAGCTTATGCTCATGAACTCCCGAAGTATGGTGTGAAGGTTGGCCTGACAAATTATGCTGCAGCATATTGTACTGGCCTGCTGCTGGCACGCAGGGTATGTACAAGATTACTTTAAGTGATGTTATTTGGAATTAACTCACTGGAGTTGTCTGCAACATAGATGGTTCACACATGGATAAGATACCTTCAGCTAGCCATGGGGAGAGAGGAGTGCCTCCTGTTGCCCTGTGGCTTATAAGGGCATCACCAGGGAAGATAATTTTATATAAATACATTGTTTAAGACAGAGATGTACTTTATAATCTGGAGAAGGCTTTTTTTCTGTTTTCTCCCATTTGTTGGGTATATCTAGACCAATAGAATTTTTTTGCATTGATGGATATCTGTAATCTGTGCTGTCTGATATGGTAGCCGCTAGCCACATGTAGCTATTAAGCACTTGAAATGTGTCTAGTGCTACCGATAACTGAGTTTTTAACTTAAATATGAATAGCCGGTTGTGGCTAGTTGGTGACTATCTTGTTGGACAGATCTAGTCAGAAGTGTAGATCTGGGCTTCCCTGGTGGCGCAGTGGTTGAGAGTCCGCCTGCTGATGCAGGGGACTTGGTTTTGTGCCCAGGTCCAGGAAGATCCCACATGTCGTGGAGCGGCTGTGCCCGTGAGCCATGGCCACTGAGCCTGCACGTCCGGAGCCTGTGCTCTGCAACAGGAGCGGCCACAACAGTGAGAGGCCCGCTTACCACAAAAAAAAAAAAAAAAAAAAGTGTAGATGTTACCATCAGCGTACATTAAAAATGCAGACTATACCCCACACCTTCAGGATTTATATTGATAGGGTGTCCAGGTGATTTATATGCATGCTAAATTTTTTTGGAGGGGTACGCGGGCCTCTCAATGTTGTGGCCTCTCCAGTTGCGGAGCACAGGCTCCAGATGCACAGGCCCAGCGGCCATGGCTCATGGGCCCAGCCGCTCCGCGGCATGTGAGATCTTCCCGGACCGGGGCACGAACCCGTGTCCCCTGCATCGGCAGGTGGACTCTCAACCACTGCGCCACCAGGGAAGCCCACATGCTAAATTTTGAGAAGCAGTGCCTTAAGCTTTTGAGGTGCGGCGGTAGGCGTTGGTGGAGGGATTCACTTTTGTTTTAACAATCTTTGCCTTTGGGTGGCAACATTTCCTATAAAAGGAAACGAAAATGTGATCTTCACCTTGTTTTTGTATTCTGACCTTGTTTTGCAGTGGAATTGTTAAGCATGCATCATTGTTGGGGACCCACATCTTCACTGGTTATAAACATGTTTGGGTTGGAACATTGTCTTTTATATGAGCATCTTGGTGCAAAGGCACTATAGATAACTAGCAGAGTAGTGGCACATATTAACATAATATAGTGGCAGGGTAGAACCACAAAAGGTGTTCTCTTTAGCACAGGATCCTACTCATAATATTGTAATCAAATTAAACAAAACTGCATATGATAATATTTAATATTTAGTTGTTGAATTATAGCTAAATATGACTGAGGAAAGGTGGAGATTACTTCCCTTGAGTAAATATAAGAATCAAATTTAAGTATCATGTCCTAATTGATTGCTACAAAAATCAAGTGTGGACAATGTAGCAGATTCAGAAACTGTTAAAACAGTTATACTTGTTGGTAAAATTGGATGTCTGAAATTTCTTTTTGTGGCATTTAAAAATTACTATTTAAAAGCAGATTGGGATAAAGGGAAAAAGTGATTTGGAAGGAAATTTTTTGTCAGGTCATTAAAGTTGTGAATTTTGAGATATTGTTGTTTGAATATATTCTAACAAGCATTTAGATTGGCTTCTTTGTTAATAGCTTCTTAATAGGTTTGGTATGGACAAAATTTATGAAGGCCAAGTTGAGGTGACTGGAGATGAATACAATGTGGAAAGCATTGATGGTCAACCTGGTGCCTTCACCTGTTACTTGGATGCAGGGCTTGCCAGGACTACTACTGGGAATAAAGTTTTTGGGGCCCTGAAGGGAGCTGTCGATGGAGGCTTGTCTATCCCTCACAGGTAATAATAGTATTCAAGGCCTCGTTGGGCTGTGGAGATAACTGAACCAATTAGAGTAATAGTAGCTATCATTGTGTACCTGCCATGTCCTGGGTACTGTGCAAAGGGAACCTGGCAGGGTGGGAAGGAACTGTAACATGTTTTATAAATGAAGAGACTGCGGTTCAGGGGTAAAATGATTTGTCCAAGGTTTTAGAGCCAATAAACGGAAGAGCCAGTGTTGAAAACACTACCTTCTGTGTGTAGCTAAGTTTTGGTTAGAAATGAGCAACTTGATTCCACCAGTACTCACCCTATTTATTTTATTTTTTTAAATTCAGAATGAAAATTTGTTTACTGAGTTATGGGGAAATATGGAGTCGGGGGGAAAAAAGAGTTTGAGAAAAAGACATAAATTTTTAAACTTTAAACTGGAAATAAGAGTGTAGGCTGTTCTTAGGAGCTAATAAGTGGGTTGTTTCAATTTGGTTGTTGCCTTGGTTAGAGTTAATGATTTTTATTGTTGAGTAGATACATCTTAAGGTGATTTATTAGCTTCTTAGGAATATTTTAGTGGTTGGTGATTTAACAACCAAAAACTTTCTTTTTCTGGCTTGCCTTTTTTGCGGGGGTGGGGGGGTGGTTGGTGGGGTAAACGATAAAATGTAACCTAACTGGAACTTACTTTTATAATGTAGGGTGGGGTTTTTTTTTGGCGGGGATGGTCTTAGCAGTTCTCATTCAAGGCACCTGTTAAATGTGATCTGGAACAAATCACTTATTACCATGTACCTTGAGGCACCACTGAGAAACTATAGGATTTAGGGAGAGTAATTTTGAAACCCTTTGCTATGAAATAAGGAGAACTAACTTTAGTGGCCTTGGTTCGTTTAATGGTATTTAAAGGTACTTGCGGCATGATTTTCCATCCTGGAATTCAAAAATTAGCTGCTGAATGATGATATCCCACTAACTGAGCAGTCAGTAGTTGGTCCTGTGGTTGCATATGATGCAATTAATTGTTTCAAGACGGGACTGATGGCAGCTACTGAAATGAGTTCCTTCTAGTGAACTGATTTCAACCAATATATACTAAAACATGGAAAACTTTATTTCAGTACCAAACGGTTCCCTGGTTATGATTCAGAAAGCAAAGAATTCAATGCTGAGGTACACCGAAAACACATCATGGGGCAGAACGTTGCAGATTATATGCGTTACCTGATTGAAGAAGATGAAGATGCTTACAAAAAACAATTCTCTCAGTACATAAAGAACAACGTAACTCCAGACATGGTAAAAATTTAACTAAAAATACCTGTATTGGTAAATTTCTAGAACCGGGTTTCCTACCTGTTTTGTTTTCCTAACTGTATATGTTAATACAGTTTTATTTCAGGTTAACAGTTAAAAGTTGAATATGGGCATGTTAAAATGAAAATGGGATGTTGGATCTAGGGTAGGTTAAAAGTCAGACAAGATACTGTTATGAGGAGCTGGACTTGTCAACATGCTTTTAGGAATCTTTTAGATGCTGAAGGATGGCAGGCTTCAGGCATCCAAATCTAAAGCCTTTGGTGGCTTTTATGCATTTGGCTGTTCTGTATTTATAACTTTCATTCATGTGGTCATAATCTACTCCAATACGAGTGCTAGTTACTACACTTCACTCATTTTGAAGTCATGGGGAAAAAAGGTTCTTTCTTCATCTTAGCAGATAAGTGCTATGTTCTGGACTTTCTCAAATGTCTCAGGCATGCACACAGAAAGGGAGATGTACAGATTCTATCACTAGTTCTGTGTGATGTTGCAAAAGTGAAGGGACCTGTGTTTTCAAGTCACTTTAATGTTGCAAATTTTATCACCCCTAAAGTTGAGTCTCAGGGCTTTTTTTTTTTTTTTGCGGTATGCGGGCCTCTCCCTGCTGTGGCCTGTCCCGTTGTGGAGCACAGGCTCCGGACGCGCAGGCTCAGCAGCCATGGCTCACAGGCCTAGCCACTCCGCATCATGCGGGATCCTCCCAGACCAGGGCACGAACCCCTGTCCCCTGCATCAGCAAGCGGACTCTCAACCACTGCGCCACCAGGGAAGCCCTGCTCTATTAATACATTGGGGTAATTGATGACAGTGCCAGTTTCGATAGTGAAGGCATAGAACATAAAAATCACATTATTAGAGGGAGAGAGAGAGAAAGAGAAATGTAATTGGTGGTTAAATCTGGATAGTGGATCTCTAGATGTATATAATGCTAAATTCTTTTTTTGTGAGAATAAAAATATTTCTTTTATACTGAAAAATAAAATCACATTATTATAAACCTATTACAAATACAGAATTATATGTAAATTAATATATGTCAAGTAATTGTTTTTATTAGGTTCTTTTCTGTTGCTGCATAGTTTGTATTTGGCATACCTATGTCTGAAAATTATTTTTTAAATAGAATTATAATTGAGGGAAAGATCACTTTGTTTTTGCATTATTTTCCTTTGCTAATGAGCTTTATACAAATGCATGTAGTAATTGCATTTTTAAAAATAGTTAATTTATTTTTGGCTGCGTTGGGTCTTCGTAGCTGCACACAGGCTTTCTCTAGTTGCGGTGAGCGGGGGCTACTCTTCCTTGTGGTGTGCATGCTTCTCATTGCGGTGGCTTCTCGTTGTGGAGCATGGGCTCTAGGCGTGCGGGCTTCAGTAGTTGTGGTTTGTGGGCTCTAGAGCACAAGCTCCGGAGTTATGGCACAAGGCTTAGTTGCTCCACGGCATGTGGGATCTTCCCAGACCAGGGCTTGAACCCGTGTCCCCTGCATTGGCAGGCGGATTCTTAACCACTGAGCCACCAGGGAAGCCCATTAATTGCATTTTACTCACATGGAATGAGTAGTTTTAGAGACCTGGATTACCTTAACTCATTCTTTAGGAAGGCTGTAATTGTTACTGAATTTCACACATTTTACAGTTTCTCTTCATGACTTGATCTTCCATGTGATCAATAGTCATTTGGGGATGGGTATTGAAACACTTCAGAGAGTTGCAGCATTGTTTTTTCTTGAATTTTAGAACAAAATTCTCATTAATGTTTCTAATTGGATAGTGGTTTTCTAGGGAAATTCGGGCTTCTTTCTGATTCCACAGAGGCCTGATACTGCTGCCAGATACTGGTGATTTGTGGTAGTAGATCAAGAGATTCCTGGTATGGGATCCTGGGAATAACTTTTGAAAAGACCTATCAGAAATCAGTGGAAAATGGAAATATGGGGAACGTGGGAGGACAGAGATGTATTTAGCAGTTGCTTGTTAGTCCATATATTTTTCATCTTAACATCTTAAATACTGCTATGTATCCATACTTGAATGAAAGAATTTAGGTCACATGGTTTTAAATGAGCATAAAATGTGTTTCTACAGAAAACAGTTTGCTTTAAACTTTAGTGACTCATGAAGTATAGCTGAATTATTCAGAAATACGTGCGAATTTTTCTTGAGGAAGATTAAGTTGTTTTGTGAATAGCGTCAATTCATGTTGCTTATGGTAAAAACTGGGACTTTCTTAGGAAAAGATGGGTTACAAAAAGATACCAATATTGACCTAGTTTAAGCTCCTTTTGAGAATCTGGTTTAGAAGGACAAAATAGAGCAAGCAGTAAAATAGTGTGTTTTATTACTGTTTAGGGCATATGAAATGAAACCAAGTACTGTTTGCTTTGCTTTGTTTCAGATGGAGGAGATGTATAAGAAAGCTCATGCTGCAATACGAGAGAATCCAGTGTATGAGAAGAAGCCTAAGAAAGAAGTTAAAAAGAAGAGGTATGTGTTTCACTGTTTTTTGAAGAGAAGGAGGTTGGGAGGGGTTCCTGCCTTGTTTCATCTTGCTCAGACTCTGAAGTTGTGCAAACTCGATCACTAGCTCTGCATGATGTTGCAGAGGTGAGGGGAACCAGGTTTGCTAAAGTAATTGTGGTGATAGAAATGTATTAGCCTTGGATGCTACCGAGGTGGCCCATTCTGTCCCAGTACATTGTAACTGTCAATTACTGCATTTTTAAATAGGCTAACTAAGGAAGAGGACAGGTATTGGACTTGGATTATTTGACTTCCATTTTATTACAAAGTGTGTCTTTTTCAAAGTTAAATATTCTCTATTCTCTTTAGCTATGGTTTTAAAAATTTATGTCCCTTTCTCTTTTTACCTTGTTCTGTAGGTGGAACCGTCCCAAAATGTCACTTGCCCAGAAGAAAGATCGGGTAGCTCAGAAGAAGGCAAGCTTCCTTAGAGCTCAGGAACGGGCTGCTGAGAGTTAATAAACCAAACCACAATTTCTATGAAGATTTTTCAGATAAAGACAGTAATAAACTTATTGAACAAGTAGCTATTTCTGTGTTAAGCTCTTGTTAATGAAACTGTGGGAAATACCTGAAATTGACAGTATTTTCCTTCCAGAAACAAGTGTAGCTTTTTCCAGAAAATCTTACATACTGCCTCAGAGTTCATACCTTGGGCATCTGTTCTTCCTGACAGGAGTTATCCCTTGAATTGTATGATGTGCAGCTGTCCTTAAAAAGTCTGGCAAGCAACAGACAAACCTTCCCCTAGAAATATTTCTTCGATTCATTTATTGTAACCACATGATGAGTTGGAAGAAAAAGTACCTTCAAAGTTTACAATTTTAAAGTAAGTGAAACTGATGCTACTCCATGGCTTTAGTTCTTGAGAGATAGCTGCCCAATGAAGGTCATATAATTTTAACACATATTTATCCAGGTGAAACCTTTGAGCAGAAAATACTGGTTCTTTAATTATATGAAGAGGTGTTTTGTTTTATGGAGTTGAGAGGCCAGATCTGAATAAACACAAAACAGAAGAGCAAATACTAACCCTTGTATATCAAGTTTACAAGAGAAAAAGTGTTAGATGGATATATTTCCATGCCTCTTGAGAAACAGTCCTTTGGCCAATAGGGAATACTGTTTGAAAATGGAAAATTATTAATAGGAAGTTTATGATTTCAGAGTCCTGCTCTTAATGTCCCACTTTCCCATAGCTCAGATTCAGGATATGTGTATCTGCATTAGGTCTGTGGCCTAAAGATACGAGTTTTGAAGACCAGTTGGCTGGCTGATACTAAGATACAGACCCTTTAAATCTAGAATGATGAACTCATCCATATTCAGCCTCTAAAATTGGCAATTATATATTGCCAAGTAGAATGCTTCCTGATGGGTTTTCAGTGGGTAAGGGCCACTCAGAACTTTCTGAAGCCACATAAAATGTGATGTCTAAATGAGTTAAGTGTATTTATAAGAAACCATGCTATTAACCCAACATCTGTTTATAAAGGAGTAATTTTAATTTACCTGCTTTGCAGTCTTAATTTCTGTTAATGTGCAAACTTTACCATGCTGAGACATTAGTAAATTTATAAATTTTCTTTTTTAAACAGCAGCTTCAATGCAAACACAATTTCCAGCACTGATATTTTGGCTAACAAATCTACAAAATACTCTGACTGTTGATGTCTATGGAATGAGGCTTTTCACAGCATTATTTTAAGTCATTAGTCAAAATAGTTACACAGTGAATGTACTAGGAAATGTACCAGCGTTTCTAAAAGGGCAGGAATGAATATTTTTGGACCTTTTGATCCTATACCTCCTGCCATTACTTCAGCAATCAACATGTATTTTAAGATGATGGCTTCCTTAGGTTCAGGGGAAAGTTTTGTGATAACTGGCAAGGGTTTGAATCAAGCCATTTAGAAAAACTGTTCCAAGATTTTTCTTTTGAAGTGCTAAGTTTCTTAAAATGGTCACAATGTCCAAATGAACTAAGAGTCATTTGTGTAGGAAATTTTCTTCCACAGTAATGTTTTTAGATTATTTAGTATCAAAGAATGTTCCATTTCCATTTGATTTGCTGTGACTTTGAGAGCAATACAGGAATACAGCTGCTTTTCTAATTCTTCACGAATTTCAACTGGAGCACCACGCAATAGGTAGTCTTTGAGTAACTGACAGGCTTTTGCCAAGTTTGGTTGTATCACTTCTGAGGTACACTTCATTGTACTCTGATCACAGCTAGTTCGACAATCCGTGCCATAGACACAGTCCAAATCAGACTCACAGTGACGATCCTTTATAAGTTCTTTCAGGTTTGTCTCTGGCACAATTTTTCTCATGTCCACCATTTTCAAATCATACTTATCATTATATCCTAGGTTTTTGGCACTAGTATCGCACATGAGGAAGTTTCCATAGGGGCCATGGAAAACATCTTCCACAAATTCTAGAAGTCCTATGGCTATTTTAGCCTTTCTAGGCCATGATGGTGTGAACAACTGATCCATGCTTCTTCTAAACCCAGATGGAATAAAAAGTTCAATGACCCATGGAAGGCTTATTCCATAAAGAGAGGTATATTCAACACTTTCCATCACATAGAGATCACCACAGAATCCCATTAATTTGGGGGTATGTTCTTTATCTTGAAGTATTACCATGAGAAGAAATTCATTTAATTGAAGAAGTGCCCATGCTGACTTTGCTTCTCCCAAGGAAACCTGGCCATCTTTGTCTCCATCAGCCACTGTCAAGATGAGATTAACCAGTTCAGAGAGGTTGCCTTGGTCACCCAACTTTGCCTGTAAAGATATGAATTTGACTAATTATACAGAAGCAATGGAAAACAACAATCTCATATGTAACATACTAACTTCCTTTACAGGGATAATTACCATGCTGAGTAATAATCTTGCTACTGAATACCCATAGGAGACTTAATACCTTTCCAGAAATTTATAATGTTTGCTAAGTGAGTCAGAACTATGTTTTATGTACTTGAGGTGAAACCCACTTTGCTAAGTATATTTGTTAAGAAATGGCCACCTTAACGCCCATAGCCTCCTTAGACCTCGTAGATAAATACAGTTAACCAAGCCATTAATTAATCTTTGTCTTATTCATACACTTACTTGCAAAATTGCAGTGTAATTTGCCCATATCCAAAGTTAAAGGGTCAACTACAAATTATTTTCTCTTTTGTAATTGTTATTATATTAACAATTATTTTCTTCAAGGTGTTCCAATAATGAATGCTACAAGTACTTCCCTGTGGAGACTCTGGCATAAAACAGTCTAAAAGTGTAAACTGTTCAAAGAAAAGAAAGATATTGAATTAAAATATAAGGGCAATAAAAATGAGAAAAAGATTCTTTCCAAAAACTAATTATTTTCATTGTTTTTTTGGCTGTGCCACGTGGCTTGTGGAAGTTCCCCGACCAGTTATCGAACCCGCACCCTTGGCAGTGAAAGTGCGGAGTCCTAACCACTGGACCCAGGGAATTCCCAATATTTTCATATTTCTATTTAATCTTTGAGTATTTCTTCTTCTTTTTTTTTTTTGTGTGGTATGCGGGCCTCTCACTGTTGTGGCCTCTCCCGTTGCGGAGCACAGGCTCCGGATGCGCAGGCTCAGTGGCCATGGTTCACGGTCCCAGCCGCTCCGCGGCATGTGGGATCCTCCCGGACCAGGGCACGAACCTGTGTCCCCTGCATCGGCAGGCGGACTCTCAACCTCTGCGCCACCCGGGAAGCCCTGAGTATTTCTTTAAATTAAAAAAATAATTTGCAATCAGTCTACTAATTTTATTTCACCTTTTTAAAAGAAGTGTATCAGTTTTAATGTCAAGCTATAGAGCAGCCCATCTACTTAATGAACTCTCACATCTGGACATTTTTAGCGATAGTAAGTAATGTTAAACACCCTCCATACATTTTTTTCTTTTCTTTGAATTATTTCCTCAAGATGGGGTCCCTGATATAGGTCAAAGAATACCAACATTTTTATGGCTTAGAATGAGGTCCTGCCAGCTTCCAGAAGAGTACCACTTCACACTAGCAACATGTGAATGCATATACTTACTTTAAAGAGACTGTAGACCATTTCTTTGAATTTCTGTACAGTAGTTCCCCTAGTTGGCTTATCAAATAGCACTATTTCTTTTCTTGGTTCCAATTCAGTTCCAAAATCAAGATGAAGTGCTTGTTCCATTTGACATTTCACAACACCTGGTAGATTATCCCAAATCCCTAAATACATCTGTGAAAAGAATGACAAGTTATGCTTTAGGCAGAGTAGAAAACTCTAATCTACCACGATATTTTTAGTGTCCTCTTAAAAAAACACACAAGCAACAAAACATCGAGATTGAGCTGACTTTCTGAATTGCAAATTTGAAATCATACTTCAAAGCTTTTTTCCTTAATTTTTTTAAATTATAAAAGTATTCCATACCTAAATATATATATATTTTTGACCATGGTCATCAGTTTTATTATTTTCCATTTTTTAAGTTGTAAAATATCAAAAATAGAAAATTTACCATCTTAACTATTTTTAACATACAGTTCAGTGGTATTAGATTCATGAGGTTGTGCTACCATCACCACCGTCTGTCTCCAGAACTCTTCATTTTGTAAAATTGAAACTCTCTACCCATTACACAGTAACTCCCTGTTCCCCTTCTTTCCCCAGCCCCCAGCCCATCACCAGTCTACTTTCTGTCTTTATTATTTTGACTACTCACTCTAAGTATCTCATATAAGTGGAATCATACAGAATTTGTCCTTTTGTGACTGGCTTATTTCATAATGTCCTCAAGGTTTATCCACATTGTAGCATGTGTCACAATTTCCTTCCTTTTTAAAGCTGAATACTATTACATTGTAGGAATATCCCACATTTTGCATTTCCTTTCATCCACTGATTGACAATTGGGTTGCTTCCATGTTTTAGCTATTGTGAATATTATGAACATGGATGTACAAATATCTCTTCAAGATCCTGATTTCAATTCTTTTACATAAATACCCAGAAGTGGAATTTCTGAATCATAGGGTCATGCTACTTTTAATTTTTTGAGGAGCTGCCAACCTGTTTTTCTCAGCAGCTACATCATTTTACATTCCCACCAACAGTGGGTTCCAGTTTTTCTGCCTTATTGCCAACACTTGTTGTTTTCTGTTTTTTTTTTTTTCCCAGAATAAACTCACAGAGTTTTATTTTACTGAGCAATGCTTGTCCTGAGTTGTTTTACCACTTGTCAACATTTCACACTCTTTATACAATCAGAAAATGATTCCAAGGACACATAGCAATCCTTCTTTTCTGGTTTTTTTGACAGTAGCCATCCTGATGGATGTGAGGTGGTATCTCATTGTGTGGTTTTTTTTTCTTAGTTTGTTCCCCGACCATGGATCGAACCCGGGTGTCAGCAGTGAAAGCGCCAAGTCCTAACCACTGTACTGCCAAAAAATTCCCTAATTGTGGTTTTGATTTGCATTTCCCTAATAACCAGTGATGCTGAGCATCTTTTCATGCACTTATTGCACATTTGTATATCTTTTTTCGAGAATGAATCCGGCTGTTTGTTTTTTTGTTGTTGAGTTTTAGGAGCCCTCTACATATTCTGTATATTAATCCCTTATCAGATATATGATTTGTAAATATTTCCTCCCATTCTGTGAGCTTCTTTTTTATTCTACTGATATTGTCTTTTGATGCACAATATTTAAAAACTTTCATGAAGTACAATTTGTCTATTTTTTCTTTTGTTGCCTGTGGCTTTGGAGTCATATGCAAGAAATCATTGCCAAACCCAATGTCACGAAGCTTTTGCCCTATGTTTTCATCTAAGAGTTTTATTTATTTTTTATTTTTCAAAATATTTATTTATTTATCTGGTTGTGCCGGGTCTTAGTTGCAGCAGGAGGGCTCCCTAGTTGCAGCATGCATGTGGGATCTAGTTCCCTGACCAGGGATCTAACCCGGGGCCCCTGCATTGGGAGCACAGAGTCTTAACCACTGCACCACCAGGGAAGTCCCTAAGAGTTTCATAGTTTTAGTTCTTACCATTAGATCTTTGATCCATTTTGACTTAAATTTTGAGAATGGTGTTAGGTAAGGGTCCACCTTCATTCTTTTGCATGTGTATATCCAGCTTTCCCAGTACCATTTGTTGAAAAGACAGTCCTTTTCCTATTGAATGGTATTAGCACCCTTGTCAAAAATCATTTGAGGGACTTCCCTGGTGGCACAGTGGTTAAGAATCTGCCTGCCAATGCAGGGGACACGGGTTCGATTCCTGGTCCGGGAAGATCCCACATGCCATGGAGCAACTAAGCCCATGAGCCCCAACTACTGAGCCCGTGTGCTGCAACTACTGAAGCCCGCATGCCTACAGCCTGAGCTCCACAAGAGAAGCCACTGCAATGAGAAGCTCATGCACTGCAACGAAGAGTAGCCCCTACTCGCCGCAACTAGAAAAAGCCCGTGCACAGCAACAAAGACCCAATGCAGCCAAAAAAAAAGAAGAATCATTTGACCATACATGTGAGGGCTTATTTCTGGGCTCTCTGTTCTATTCCATTAGTCTATATATCTGTCCTTATTCTACTACCACATTGTTTGATTACTGCAGCTTTATAGTAAGATTTGAAATCAGGAAGTGAGTCCTCCAGCTTTCTGGTATTTTTTTCAGGATTGTTTTGGCTATTTAGGGTCCCTTGAGATTCCATATGAATTTTAGGACTTTCTATTTCTGCAAAAAATTGTCTTTGGGATTTTGCTCAGGATTGCACTGAATCTTGATCACGCTGGGTAATATTAACATCTTAAAAATATTGTCTTCCAATCTTTGAACATGGGATGTGGTTACATTTGTTTATGTTTTAAATTTCTTTCAGCAATGTTTTGAAGTTTTCATTGTACAAGTCTTTCACCTCCTTGGTTAAGTTAATTCCTAAGTATTCTTTTTGATGCAATTATAAATGCAATTGTTTTCTTAATTTCTTTTCTGGATTGTTCATTGTTAGTGTATAGAAATGCAACTGATTTTTGTGTGTGGACTTTGAATTCATTTATTAGTTCTAATGATTTTTTGGTGGAATCTTTAGGTTTTTCTACAAATAAGATCATATCCCCTGTCAACAGAGATAATTTTACTTTTTCCTTTCCCATTTGGATGCCTTTTATTTCTTTGTTTAATTGATCTGGCCAGAGCTTCCAGTACTATGTTGAATAGAAGTGGTGAAAGTAGGCATCCTTGTCTTGTTCTTAGATGACAAGCTTTCAGTCTTTCACTATTGAGTATGATGTTAGCTGTGGGTTTTTCACATACGGGTTTTTAGTATGTTGAGGTAGTTGCCTTTTATTCCTAGTTTGCTGTGTATTTTTATCATGAATTTTGTCAAATGCCTTTTCTGCATCAATTGTGATGATCCTTTTTTTCTCCTTCATTCTGTTTATTTGGTGTATTACACTGCTCAATTTTCATATGTTGAACCAGCAAAAGTTAATAAGGATTAATGTGGGACTTCCCTGGTGGTCCAGTGGCCAGTGGTTGGGACTCTGAGCTTCCACTGCAGGGGTCACGGATTTGATCCCTGTTCGGGGAACTAGAACCCTACATGCCTCATGGCACAGCCAAAAAAAAAAAAAAGAAGGACACACATCCAGGGCTTTTCTTGTTGGAAGGCCTGATTACCAATTCAGTCTCCTTACTAGCTATAGGTCTATGCAGATTTTCTATTTCTTAGTAGGTTTTGTGTTTCTAGAAATTTGCCCATTTCATCTAGATTATCCAATTTGTTGGTGTACAATTGTTCACCTGTACTCTCATATAATCCTTTTTATTTATGTAGAACTGATAGTAATGTCTCCGCTTCATTTCTGATTTTAGTTATTTGAGTCTTCTCTGTTTCTCAGTCCATCTAGCTAAAGGTTTGTCAAATTTTGTTGACCTTTTCAAAGAACCAACTTTTGGTTTCATTGATTTTTCTGTATTATTATTTCTTTATTATTGTTTTTCTATTCTCTATTTCCTTTATCTCTGCTGTAATCCGTATTATTTCCTTCCTTCTGCTAGGTTTGGGTTTAGTTTGCTCTTCATTTTATAATTCCTTATGTTGTAAAGTTTGATTGTTTATTTGAGATCTTTCTTATTTCTAATGTGTTTATAGCTGTAAATATAATTTTTTAAAAGTCAAATTACACAGAAAGATGAAAGGAAAAGTTCTACACCCATTTCTCTAATTCCCAGAATTAGTCACTATTAACTATCTAGCTATTTATCAAACTAACATTATATGGTGCTTTACTCTGTGCTACAGAGTACTAATTTATCTTACTCCCTCTAACAACCCTATTTTACTCCCTATAACAACCCTATTTACCTATTGGCTGCGTTGGGTCTTTGTTGCTGTGTGCGGGCTTTCTCTAGTTGCAGCGAGCAGGGGCTACTCTTCATTGCAGTGCACGGGCTTCTCATTGCAGTGGCTTCTCTTGTTGCAGAACATGGGCTCTAGGCGTGTGGGCTTCAGTAGTTGTCGCACGCGGACATCAGTAGTTGTGGCACGCGGGCTTCAGTAGTTGTGGCTCGTGGGCTCTAGAGTGCAGGCTCAGTAGCTGTGGTGCACGGGCTTAGTTGCTCTGTGGCATGTGGGATCTTCCCGGACCAGGGATCAAACCCGTGTCCCCTGCATTGGCAGGCAGATTCCTAACCACTGCACCACGAGGGAAGTCCTGGAAATGATCTTATTTCTTTATTGACTCTTTTATCATCTGTCCTCTTTCACATGAAACATAAGGCATATGAGGCCAGAGGCTTTGTCTGTCTTATTGCCCATGGTCTCTCCCAATGCCTTAAGCAGTACCTAGCACATAGTAGATACTCAAATATTGGACTTTATTTCAGAAATCCTCTTAAACATGGCTAGTAGTAGACTTAAAATCTATTTTAAATTTCTATAAGATGAGTATTTATATTGGAAATTTAGAAATAATTCAAAGAAAAAATATGAACATAAAAAGCATGTAATATTCCACTGCCCAAGGATAACCAGTGTTGATTTTTTTTTCTTTATAAATTTACTTATTTTATTTATTTATTTTTGGCTGCATTGGGTCTTCATTGCTGTGTGCAGGTTTTCTCTAGTTGCAGCAAGTGGGGGCAACTCTTCCGTTGCGGTGCAAACTTGCTCTGCAAGTTTCTTAACCTCAGACTTCTCTTGCCTCAGTTTCGTTAACAATAAAATGGAAATAATGATAATACCTCTTTCATAGGGAGGTTGTGAGAATCAAAGAGAAATACATGAAAAGTTCTTAGAACAATGTTGACATATAGAAAACAATATAACAAACACCTGTGTACCTACTATCTTCATAACAGACCTTAACCTTTTGCCATATTTGCTTCATTTAAAAAAAATTATTTTATTTATTTTTGACTGTGTTGGGTCTTCATTGCTGTGCACGGGCTTTCTCTAGTTGCCGCGAGCAGGGGCTACTCCTCATTGTGGTGTGAGGGCTTCTCATTGCGGTGGCTTCTCTTGTGGCAGAGCATGGGCTCTAGGCACGCAGGCTTCAGTAGTTGTGGCACGTGGGCTCAGTAATTGTGGCTTGCGGGCTCTAGAGCGCAGGTTCAGTAGTTGTGGCACATGGGCTTAGTTGCTCCACGGCATGTGGGATCTTCCCGGACCAGGGCTTGAATCCATGTCCCCTGCATTGGCAGGCGGATTCTTAACCACTGTGCCACTAGAGAAGTCCCTAGGAAGTGTTTTTAAAAAGATTTAAAAAGAAAGTGTTAGAAAGTTGATTGCACTTGCTTTTAACTTGGGACATTGTGCTACTTAAGGAATTGCTTAGAGATCTGTTCTAGAATCTATTAATAACTAGTGATGGAAGCTATCAAGTTATATCTTTCCAATGGATTTTAACTTTTTTTAAAAATAAATTTATTTATTTATTTTGGCTGTGTTGGGTCTTCATTGCTGCACACGGTCTTTCTTTAGTTACGGCAAGTGGGGGCTACCCTTCATTGCGGTGTGCGAGCTTCTCATTATGGTGGCTTCTCTTGTTGCGGAGCATGGGCTCTAGGCATGCGGGCTTCAGTAGTTGCAGCACGCAGGCTCAGTAGTTGTGGCTCATGGGCTCTAGAGCGCAGGCTCAGTAGTTGTGGCGCACAGGCTTAGTTGCTCCGCAGCATGTGGGATCTTCCTGGACCAGGGGCCGAACCTGTGTCCCCTGCATTGGCAGGTGGATTCTTAACCACTGCACCACCAGGGAAGTCCCGGTGTTGATGTTTTGTTGTATTTTCTTCTAGCACAATGGTGTCCTGTTGTTTTAATTTATATTCCTTTGATGATAGGTGAGGTAGAACATTTTTTTCATTATGCTTATCAGCTATTTATAGTTCTTCTTTTGTGATTTAGCTCATCCTGTCCTCTGCCCATGCCTCTAGTTTAATTCTTCATTCAGGTATGAGCTCAAATTTTATCTTAGAAAGGTCCTCCTTGTTCACCTCTTCTAAAGCATATTTCTACCCTCACTTTCCTCTGCATTTTTCATCAACCCACCCTGTGTACAACCTATATAAAACACACCACGTTCTGTAATTTCCTTATTTATTTATCTATCAATTGTTTATATTCCCCATCCCCCTGGAATAATGTGAGACTCACAGGGAAGTAATCTTATCTATCTTAATCACCACTATTTTCCTAATAACTAAAACGGTGTCTGGAACATGCTGGGAATAGGGGATTTATAAATATCTGTTGGATGAGTGAACCAACGCATACACAATTGAAGTATTTAAAATGTCCTAAAGTTCTAGTTCAAGAATGCTCTTAACAATGCTTTAATTTAGTTTAAGGTAAAATCAGAGAGCACCATAAATCTGGACTGTTTTTCATAATGTCCATACCTGATTGTTGGGCTTGGTCGATAAGCATTTTCCAAAGTAAAGAGTTTCTGTAACACAAAGGCTATTACATGCGGGCCCATCAATAACTCCAGTCTTGTACTTGTCACACTAAAAACCAGGAAATAGAAAAGTAGTTAATAGAAAAATGTTCATAAGAAGAAACATATTAAATATTTTCAAACTAAGCAATTGACAAAGGATTAATCTCCAAAATATACAAACAGCTCATGCAGCTCTATGTCAAAAAAAACAACCCAATCAAAAAATGGGCAGAAGATCTAAATAGACATTTCTCCAAAGAAGATATACAGATTGCCAACAAACACATGAAAGAATGCTCAACATCACTAATCATTAGAGAAATGTAAATCAAAACTACAATGAGATGGCACCTCACACCAGTCAGAATGGCCAACATCAAAAAATCTACAAACAATAACTGCTGGAGAGGGTGTGGAGAAAAGCGAACCCTCTTGCACTGTTGGTGTGAATGTAAATTGATACAGCCACTATGGAGAACAGTACGGAGGTTCCTTAAAAAACTAAAAATAGAATTACCATACGATCCAGCAATCCCACTCCCTGACACATATCCAGAGAAAACCATAATCTGAAAAGATACATGCATCCCAGTGTTCACTGCAGCACTATCTACAATATCCAAGACATGGAAGCAACCTAAATGCCCATTGACAGAGGAATGAATAAAGAAGATGTGGCATATATATAATGGAATATTACTCAGCCATAAAAAATAATGAAATAATGCCATTTTGCAGCAACATGGATGGACCTAGAGATTATCATACTAAGTGAAGTAAGTCAGAAAGGGAAAGACAAATATCATATGATATCACTTACATGTGGAATCCAAAAAAAAGATACAAATGAACTTATTTATAAAACAGAAACAGTCTTACAGATATCAGAAACAAACTTATGGTTACCAAAGGGGACAGAGGGGGTAGGGATAAATCAGGAGCTTGGGATGAACACACACACACTACTATATATAAGATAGATAACCAACAAGGACATACTGTATATAGCACAGGGAACTCTACTCAATATTCTGTGATAACCTTTAAGAGAAAAGAATCTAAAAAAGAATGAATATATGTATATGTATAACTGAATCACTTTGCTGTACACTTGAAACTAACACATTGTAAATCAACTATACACCAAGAAAATTAAAATTTTAAAAAGAAGAAACATATCAAAGACACCATAAAGAAATATCTATATTCTTTAAGAGAAAGTCCTATGATGAAAAGAATTCAGGCTTTGGATCGGGACAGACTTGGATTTGAATACAAGCTCTGCTCCTTACTAGCTATATAATGATGAGAGATCTTGTTGTGACTAGGGTGTGCATTTTTCCCACTTAGCGTGGCCTGAGGTGGTATGGTACCTACTCTCTGAGAAGGTGGGCACTCAATTTTTTAAAATGGCTCAATTTAAAAATAAAAAATAAAGTTTAAAATACCAAAATATTTTAAAATAACAAAATTAAGTCACCTCTGTCATCTTGTCATCTTTGATATTGCCCCAAAACAAGAAAAAAAGAAAAAGATGGGAATTCCCTGGCAGTCCAGCAGTTAGGATTCTTAGCTCTCACTGCCGAGGGACCGCGTTCAATCCCTGGTCAAGGAACTACGATCCTACAAGCCGTGTGGCACAGCCGGAAAAAAAAAAGAAACCAAACGCTTTGACAAAATAAGGTACCCGTGTAACCCTAAGGTACAATAAATGAGGATGGCCTGCAAAATACAGTGAAAATTACATCAGAGTACAGAAGGATGCTGATATTAAATACCTGCTGTGACCTCACTTCTCAGACAAAGTTGGCGGAGCACTGAATTGGTGGTACACCAGAGGAACAGAACCATCACTCTGGTTTGCAATGAAAGTTTAAGGGGCACAAGCTGTGGGAACTTCCAAGGACTCTATTTGGCATTGTAAAGTAGCGGGGCAAGGCAGTGCTGATTGATAAAATCCTTAAAAATGTTATCTATGTTGGAGGCAGTCTGTAAATAAAATAAGGGTTGGGAGAGACTATATTATGAGCATCTCTGTAGTTTCTGGGGAGATAGACAGGCTAAACCAATCTGTGTGAGTATCTCCATCTCATCTTTTTTTCTCTTTCACCCACCACCCCCGACACACAAACTCTGGGCCACAGAAGTTTCACCACTTGCTCATTTCACTGTCCCAGTTGCTTCTTGCAAATAGTGGTTGAATAACTCCTTTCATTCAGTAATGAGTAATACTCAAAATAAAACAAGCAGGAGATCTATACAGCAAATGTACAAGGAAAAGGAGGAAAGGAATAGGAAAAGGACATGTAAAATAAAGAAATTTTCCAGAAAAATACTGCCATGAAGCACACCTAACATACTGTTATGAATTCAAAGGACTTAATGAAACAGTTTAAAATAAGGTCTCAAAGTAGAAGACATAATGAGAGACAAAAGAAGTAAATGTAAAATAAGCAAGCAGAGCTCAAAAATTAAGAAAAAGAAAAAAATCAAAGAAATTAAAGTCACGTTATGAATGGGGAAAAACTGTGGGGGCAGACAAAAATAACAACATAGTAAGACTTATGAGGCCTAGGTTGAAAAAGTGAGCAAAATGAAATGGAAATTTAAAAAGAACTAAAAAGAATTTGAGATAAAATTATAGATATAGAAGACAAAGGATATCCAGCATGTCCATAGGAGGGAGAATATAACACGTAGAAAAGAAAAAATAATCAAAGTAGAATTCAAGAGAATTTCATGTAAGTGAGAGAAGTCTTTAATCTACAGATTGAAAGGACACACACTGTCCCAAGGAAACTGACACAGAATGATCCTTGTGACATATACCATTGAATTTTACTGGACTTCAAAAATAAATAATTCTTTGAGCATCCAGGCAAAAAGATCAAGACACTTTTAAGGGGAAATAAATCAGGTTGGCCTCAGATTTCTCCATAGCCACATTCAAAGGTAGATAACAGTGGTGCAATGCCAGCAAAGTCTGAGAAAGGAAGTGTGACCTGCCTGTGTCCTAATTTTCTCATTTGTAAAAGGGGATGCACCTACTACTTGATATATAGCATTATTATGAGCTATAATGGTTTAATGAGGATAGATCACCTGTGATTTCAATAAGTGCTCAAAATAGCTCTTCTTATTCTCCATAGCCAAACTTTCTTTCAAGTAAAAGGTGTTAAATGTTTTTGAACATGTAAGGATCAGAAGATAGAATTCCCATTAGCAACTCTTGAAGAACTATTAGAGAATGAATTTTAGGTAACCAAGAGATGAACAGAGAAATTGAACATGTAAGCCAGTTGAAATGTAGGACTGGGATGAAAACAACCATGGAAATCTATTTTATAATAATTGTTAATATAGTATATGGTAGTTACTAGATACTTACCATGTGTCAGGCACTGTTTCAGTGCTGTAATTTTATTATGACAACAGCCCTGTGAGGTAGAACCTATTGTTATAGCCATTGTAAAAATAAGGAAACAGAAATAGCTATTAAGTAACTTGCTCAAGCTACAAAATGATAAAGCCAAGATTCCAACCTAGGCAGTCTGGTTACAGAGCTCCTTCTCTTAATCACTACTGTATATTGTTCAGAATGTTAACATTATAAATTATACCAGTAAAAGTAATAAAATTAACAAGAACCAAGAAGGAGAGATGGAAGATGAAAGATGGCAAAAGGATGTTGATTTCCTTATCTTTATTATTTTTAAAATGTTTATTTTAGTTATTTATTCCCCCGCCCCCTTTTTTTTGGCTGAATCGGGTCTTAGTTGAGGCACATGGAATCTTTGTTGAGGCATGCAGGATCTTTTCGTCACAGCACGTGGTCTGCTCGGGTTTCTCTCTAGTTGCGGTGTCCGGCTTCTCTCTAGTTGTGGCACGCGGGTTCCAGAGCACATGGGTTCAGTAGTCTGTAGCACACTGTCTCTCTCGTTGAGGCACACGAGCTCAGTAGTTGTGGCATGCGGGCTTAGTTTTCCGTGGCATATGGGATCTTAGTTCCTCGACCAGGGATCGAACCTGCGTCCACTGCACTGGAAGGTGGATTATTTACCACTGGACCACCAGGAAAGTCCCTGATTTCCTTATTTTTAAAATCCAAGGTCAAAAGATAATATTGGGCTTCCCTGGTGGTGCAGTGGTTAAGAATCCGCCTGCCAATGCATAGGACACGGGTTTGAACCCTGGTCTGGGAAGATCCCACATGCTGCGGAGCAACTAAGCTCATGCGTCACAACTACTGAGCCTGCGCTCTAGAGCCCACGAGCCACAGCTACTGAAGCCCAGGAGCCAAAACTAGTGAAACCTGCGCACCTAGAGCCCATGCTCCACAACAAGAGAAGCCACCGCAATGAGAAGCCCGCGCACCGCAACAAAGAGTAGCCCCCACTCACTGCAACTAGAGAAAGTCTGCGCGCAGCAACGAAGACCCCAATGCAGCCAAAAATAAATAAATAAATTTATAAAAAAGGTAATATTTATATCTTATAAATCCAATAACAGAGACAGAAGTATATTCAAAAGTATAGAGATGACTAGTTGAAGAACTAATAAAAATAATATATTAATTAAAATTAGGTGGAGTAAAGGAGATGGGATGGATGGAAGTATAATAATTTTGTCATTGCTTGCAGTGGGGAATAAATAGACATGGTCTAAAGCAATAAAGGATAAAGTATACTTTTAAAAGTTATAGTATAAGGCTAACCACCGGAAGAGCTAAAATCTGAATACAAACCTTCCTAAATTATCAAAAGGAACATGTGTAAAACATAGAAATATACACCCTCTAGAGAAAGATACAAACCAAAGAAATCCTTAAAAACAAAGTAGGTTATAAAATGTGATACAGAACTAAGACATATCTATAAATGTCAATGGGATAAACTTACCTATTATAAGAAAAATATCTTTAGAAAACAATGTCAAAAAAGTTGAAAATAAAAGATGGTACAGGTATACCAACAAATGCAAAGAGAAAAGTTAAGCCACAATCTCATACCAGATGAGCTTGAATTTTGGGAGGTGGGGGGAGAGCATTAAAAAGGCAAAAAAGAAAAGCTCTTTATAATGGTAAAACATATAATCCACAATGAAGATATTATAATACTACAGTCATGAATTTCTATAAAGTAAATAAAGTAACATCAAAATTGATTCAGTGAAATCTATAAGAAATAGAAAAAGAAATAAACAGAAAGGCATTAGAAGTAGGAGAACCTAATTTGCTTTTCTTAGTCTATGACAGATAAAAAAGTTTACAAAAAAAGATACAGAAGAACTCAATAATCTAATAAGGTAGATCTAATTGCCCTGAGAACAAACAGACCTTTTCAAAAGCCCATGGAACATTTACAAAATTACACCAAAACCTCCATACATTCTACTAAGTAGACATGGCAGAAGCAGTATACTCCAATCACAATATGATAAAATTTGAAATTAACAAAAAAATCTATCTGGAAAATGTTAAATGTTCTTTTAATTCTTGAGTCAAAGAGAGAGCCTAAATTGAAATGTTAAACAACTGGGAAATAAAAAATAATAATAAAAAAATTTAGGGACTTCCCTGGTGGCACAGTGTTTAAGAATCCACCTGCCAAAGCAGGGGACATGGGTTCGATCCCTGGTCCAGGAAGATCCCACATGCTGCAGAGCAACTAAGCCCATGCACCACAACTACTGAGTCCACGTGCCAGAATGAAGCCCATGAGTCTAGAGCCTGTACTCTGCAACAAGAGAAGCCACTGCAATGAGAAGTCCGCACACTGCAACAGAGTAGGTCCCACTCGCCGCAAGTAGAGAAAGCCCACTCTTAGCAACAAAGACCCAATGCAGCCAAAAATAAATAATTTATTGAAATTATTTTTAAATATCAGAAACTAAAGCTAAAGCTAATGATAAAATTAAAAAACTAGAGAAGAATGCAAAGTCTTAATTACATTAATAAACAACACAGAACAAGACAAATGAATTAAAAAATCAAGAAATTAGAAAAAAAATCTAAAGAAAGCAGAAAGAAGGAATTAACCAATACAAAGTGAAAAGAAAAGGCTATGGCTATGTTTCTGTAACTGAGAGAATTCCTCTAATCTTCATCTCCTATTCTCTGCTTTAGATCTTCTTGTTCTTTTCTGGTTTCTGCAATTACCTTTTGTTTGCTCTTTCCAAGAATTTTCCCCATCTGTCTGGTTCTCTTAGTCTGATGACATTATGCTGCTCATAGATAAATCTTGCCCACTTCTGGCTCTTGGGACAATGCAACCTGTTAGAGGGTTGCAATGACTGGGCTTCCAATGATTGGGCTTCCTCTTGTGTGGGATAGCGGCTGAGGATAATTTCTTGAGCCCTTCACTTTGGGGGCATAAATTTTTCATGATCCCAAGCAAATAGTCAAAGCACAGTGGGCTCTGGTAATTATTCAATACTTGGAAAGGCCAGCACAGGCTCCTCACACCTGCCCACTGGGTTCCCCTTCCAACACTTGCCACAGTTTGCTCTGAGGATAAGGATAGCCCAGATAAGATTGAGAGTTCTGCTCACGTGTAGAGTTAAATACCAATACCTAGGAACTGTTGCCCTTCAGCTATCACTAGCAGAAGCTCCTGGGTGAGCCCTTGACCATGCCTCCTTTCTCCTTTAGACTGGGTTGTAACCAAGAATATTAGGTTTCATCTTTATAGGAGGAGCAGAGCAATCTAGTTCCTGGACTCAAGTTTGTGAGGGGCTACACGGGGAGATGCTCAATACTTTCTTGCCCAGGTCAACCTCTGGGGATTTTTAGGAAATGCAGAACCATATGTTTCATATCAGATGGCTAGCAATTTCATTGGCATGTTTCTTCATTGAGGCAAAGGTGGTGGGACTTCTTGGGCCTCACTCAGAAGTGAAACCTCCTGCAGGTATAGTTTAGGGTTTCTAAGGATTTTAGATAACATAGACCAATTTGCTGACAACAAATAAATAAGAAATCAACAACAAAAAATAATGTAAAAATAGACACAGACATGTTTGGAAACAAAAAAGCACATCTCGGGGGCTTCCCTGGTGGCGCAGTGATTGAGAATCCGCCTGCCGATGCAGGGGACACGGGTTCGTGCCCCAGTCTGGGAAGATCCCGCGTGCCACGGAGCGGCTGGGCCCGTGAGCCATGGCCGCTGGGCCTGCGCGTCCGGAGCCAGTGCTCCGCAACGGGAGGGACCACAGCAGTGAGAGGCCCGAGTACCGAAAAAAAAAAAAAAAAAAAAAGCACATCTCTAAATAATTTCTGGGTTAAAGGAGAAGTCACAAGGGAAATGCAGAATATTTAGAACTGAACAACAACAAAGGTACACATACGAAAACTTGTGGGATACAGCTAAAGCAGTTCTTAGAGGAAAATTTACAGCTTTAAATGCAATGATGAAAAAATAAGAGACTGAAATAAATAGTAAACATTCAACAAAAGATGTTTTAAAAAATCACAATAATAACAATAAGAGAATAAACCAACCTCCAGAAGAAGGAGGAGGAGGGGGAGAGGGGAGGAGGAGGAAGAGAGGAAACAGCAGAAATTAATGGGAGGGACTTCCCTGGTGGCACAGTGGTTAAGAATCCGCCCTCCAATGCAGGGGACACGGGTTCAATCCCTGGTTCGGGAAGATCCCACATGCCACAGCTAAGCCTGTGCACCACAACTACTGAAGCCTGTGTGCTTAGAGCCCGTGCTTTGCAACAAGAGAAGCCACCACAATGAGAAGCCTGTGTACCACAGTGAAGAGTAGTCCCTGCTCACCACAACTGGAGAAAGCTCACAGGCAGCAACAAAAACCAACGCAGCCAAAAATAATTAAATAAATAAATTTATTTTTTTAAAAAATTAATGGGAAAAGAAAGAATCAGCAATGCCAAAAGCTAGTTCTTTGAAAACTTTAACAAAAGAGATAAACCTTTAGCAAGACTGATCACTGAGAAACAGAGGATACACAAATAAAGATTATCAGGATAGAAAGGGTAGTGATAGTGAATAATGTAAACAACTCTGGCAATGCATTTAAAATGAGCAATATGTCTAAAACAATAATAAAAAGTGATACCAGAATAGAAAATCTAAGACTAATAAACATTAAAAAAAATTAATCAGTAACAAAAATCTTTCCCTCTAAAAATATCAGGTCAAAGTATAGTCTAGGAGGACTTCAAGGTGCCATCCAGGATGCAGTGCTGTTTGTAAGAGTGGAAAATGATTAATAACATAAATTTCCATCACCAGGAGAATGGCTGAGTAAATTGTGGTATATTCATACAATGCAATACTATATAGTAATTAAAATGAAAGAACTCAGCCTATGCATATCAACACAGAAAAATGTTGAAAACATAATATCAAGTGGAAAAAGTTGCAGATTGGTATGTGCAGTTTAGTGGCATTTATTAAAGTTTAGAAACATGCAAAGCAATACTATATATTGTTTATGTATCCATAAACAGTTAGTGAATGTATGAAAACATGATGGCAAGAACTCACACCAAATTCAAGATGGTGTCTACCGCTGGGGAGGAGGAAGGAGAATACCAGGGAGGGTAAAGAGCGCTTAACTGCACTGCCGTGTTTTTTCTTTTTAAAAATGACGTAGGGGCTTCCCTGGTATCACACTGGTTAAGAATCAGCCTGCCAATGCAGGGGACACGGGATCAAGCCCTGGTCCGGGAAGATCCCACATGCCGCAGAGCAACTAAGCCCATGCGCCGTAACTACTGAGCCTGCGCTCTAGAGCCCGCGAGCCACAACTACTGGGCCTGTGCTCTAGAGCCCGCGAGCCACAACTACTGAGCTCACGTGCCACAACTACTGAAGCCTGTGTGCCTAGAGCCCATGCTCTGCCACAAGAGAAGCCACCGCAATGAGAAGCCCGCACACCACAATGAAGAGTAGCCCCTGCTTGCAGCAACTAGAGAAAGCCCGCACGCAGCAACGAAGACCCAACTCAGCCAAAAATAAATAAATAAAATAAATTTTTTTAAAAATGAAGCAAATATGGCAAAAGGTTAAGGTCTGTTATGAAGATAGTAGGTACACAGGTGTTTGTTATATTGTTTTCTATATGGCAACATTGTTCTAAGAACTTTTCATGTATTTCTCTTTGATCCTCACAACCTCCCTATGAAAGAGGTATTATCATTATTTCCATTTTATTGTTAACGAAACTGAGGCAAGAGAAGTCTGAGGTTAAGAAACTTGCAGAGCAGGTTAGTGGTGGTGCTGGCCGAACCCAGATAGTCTGCCTCCAGAGCCTGTGCTTTTAACCACTGAAGTAAAAGAACCAGGATTACTTATCTTGGAGAGCAACATGCAGAGCAGGTTTAATAGTGGTGGGGTCGGATGCCTGTCCCCAGTGCTCCTGCTTAGGGGCCCTGATCACACTCATTCCCTTTGTACAAGCAACTCAAAGTGAGGTCAGGACTTTCATATTTGTTTCCTTGGGATTTTGCATATACTCAAATCATATAAAAAGCACTTGTTGGATGGAGGAATAAATGAAGTGTAGTCTGGGTTTTTATCCAGAAATAGGGCATTCTATTATGAACAACTCCTGGAATAGGACTAATAGAGCTATCCACTTTAAATGTCCTGATCTTTGGCTCCTGAATCCTGAAGCACATTGTATCTGCAACTCCGCCCAAGGTCAAGATTTAAACATGACCCTTTCCACCACAGTTGTCTTCCAGTGAATAATCCTGAGGCTGTATTACTTCCTTCCTGAGTCAATATTCTCCTCCCTTCTTTTCTTGTATTGCCAAATCTAACATCATTTACATTCACATTATCTTCCCTAATACAAAGTAAGATGATTTGAAGGCACAGACATGGTCTTAGTCATCTCTGAATCTCCGCTTCCCTTTAGCACATAGCACAGAGGTTGATATTTAAGTGTCTAATAAATGTTTATTAAATAACCACATAAAGAACATAGAGGTTTTGATTTTAAAACCTCATTGAGGATAAAATGAATGCTTTTCCATAATATTTAAAACATTTTTTAAAAAGGGACAAACCAGCATCTTATTAGCAAGCTGTGTGTGAAACAGTGAAGACAAGTCTGGTATTCAGCTACAAGAATCAGATTCTTGTTTTGAGCAAAGGCGCCAAGCCAAGCCTGCATCAAAGAGGTAGTCACAAAGAACAGGCTCTTCAACTTGTGGCTTCCATCACAAACCAAAAGCAAATTTCCCACATGCTTTTTTATGAAAAGGATGGCTGGCCACATACTGTTTTGGTTTTTGTTTTGTCTTGTTTTTAGGCTCGGCCATACACACAAACTATAATCACTGTCAGTAATCTGATCTTCTAACTAAAAAGACACAGAAACTATAAAGAATGCTCAACTTTACAATACTCAGCGCAAAACATCAAAGGCTTTATTTTACTATGATTCTACCACACAACCCCCTTTGCTTGTACATACCTCATAGTACCAGAAGATGGCACTCTTCAGCTACATTTTACAAAACCCACTTAACGCTGAAGGAATAATTTCATGAACTATGGGAACTGTACCACAAGGGGCGATAACAATGAACAGATGTATAGTACCAGGTTTTAAATAATTTTCTAAGATCCACGTTCTAAAAATGTATTTCAGACAATCTTATCAATTTCTCCTTATTTAGGAGGAAACACAATAGTTGGGTTCTTAATTCCTGAAAATTCTCCAAGTCTCTAGCCAGCACCCTCACCCATTCCCTACATCATCTATTTTAAATCAACTTCACCATTCTCTGCACTCTCACTGTATCTTCAACCTCTCATTCTTCCCTTCTCTCCTAACTTCTTTCTCTCGGCCATTAATGGTGCTCATCACACTCAGTCTCTTTTCCTCTCTCTCTTCACACATACACACACGCACACACAAACCCTCTCCACTCTTTTGTTCCCTTCTGTTATAATGTCTGTATTTTATTTTCAGCATATACAGTGTGCTACTTGTGTGCTTGTTTATAGTCCAGGTGCCTCTAATGTCCCAATCAGGAATGCACAGGTGCTTGGCTAGCATTCTAATAAGGTAGTCAGGAAGCCCATGCTCCAGAGGTAGCTGCTGTAAGGGCTTCTACAATATTATCCATATCTTGATAAGGATTGATCCATCTCTGAGATTTTGTTAATTAGCAAATTAGAATTTTAACTGGTGAAATTTGTGGCTAATTAAATAGCATGGTTAAGTTAGAAATGAACTATCATTGGTGAAATTAAGAGATATGGATTGGCTAAAATAAGAGACATTCCTACTCTTACACAAAGAGGGTATAAGAACCAGTTAAAGCCATACCTTTATCTTTAGGGAGGTACCCAGAGCTAATCGTTTTACAGCAGAGGTTCTCAACTTGAGGGAGCTTCAGCACAGATCTGTGCACAGTACTGTGCTGCTGGTCCAAGAGACCAGCAGTTTTGAGAATCACTGGTTCAGAATTTCTAGTTGCCTGATGCTAATTATAAGGGTAACAGGAGTTGCCTCTGAAATCTTTCATGAAAGTTGACAGAACACCTAAAAGGCCAGAGTTAGAACTTTAATGAGTTTACAGACTGATTACATGAAATGTTTTGTGACTGCTTATAAATAAATATGTACAGAGTAAATGCCTATGTGTATAGTAGAAATCATTTTCATTATAACCTAGTAAAAAGGTTGTGAGGGAGTAGTTAATACTCACCTATATCAAACATTTTCTGTGGCTACCATTACCTTTCAAAATAGAATCTAAGGAAATGTGCATGACCAAACTGGATTAGGTCAGTTTAAAACAATTTCCCAGCCAAAAGGTGGAGGCAGCCCAAGAATCCGTGGATGGATGGATGGATAAACAAAATGTGGTTATATACATACAATGGAATATTATTCAGCCTTAAAAAGGAAGAAAATTCTGACACATGCTACAATATGGATGAACCTTCAGGATATTATGCTAAGTGAAATACGCCTGTCAACAAAAAGACAAACACAGTTGACCCCTGAACAACATGGGGGTTAGGGGCACCAATCCCCTCCCCAGCAGAAAATCTGTGTATAACTTTATATTCAGCCCTCTGTATCCATGGTTCTGCATCCGCAGATTCAACCAACTGCAGTACATATAATACTGTAGTACATATTTAGTGAAAAAATCCACCATAAATTGACCCATGCAGCTCAAATCCATGTTGTTCAATTAAAGTAGTCAGACTCATGGAAATAGAAGGTAGTTAGGGAAAATGGAAGTTGTTGTTTAAGGGGTATAGAGTTTCAGTTTTGCAAGATGAAAAAGTTATGGAGACTGGCTGCAAAACAATGTGAATATACCTAACACTACTGAACTGTACATAAAGATGGTTAAGATGATCTATGGAATATAGTATTGCTGTTCCTCAAGAAATTAAAAATAGTACTACCGGGACTTCCCTGGTGGCACAGTGGTTAAGAATCCGCCTGCCAATACAGGGGATACGGGTTTGATCCCTGGTCTGGGAAGATCCCACATGCCGTGGAGCAACTAAGCCCGTGTGCCACGACTACTGAGCCTGCGCTCTAGAGTCCACCAGCCCCAACTACTGAAGCCCGTGTGCCTAGAGGCCATGCTCCGCAACAAGAGAAGCCACCACAATGAGAAGCCCGCGCACCGCAATAAAGAGTAGCCCCTGCTTGCGGCAACTAGAGAACGCCCATGCGCAGCAACGAAAACCCAATGCAGTCTCTAATAAATAAATTTATATATATTAAAAAATAGTACTATTATGTGATCCAGCAACCTCACGTCTGGGTATATATCCAAAGGAAACAAAATTATTTCAAAGAGATAGCTGTACTTCCTTGTTCATTGCAGTATTATTCACAATAGCCAAGGTTATAGAAACAACTTGTTTGTGGACAGATGAATGGATAAAGAAAATGTGGTATATAGACACAATGAAATATTATTCAGCCTGTCATTTGCAATGATGAATGAACCTGGAGGGTATTATGCTAAGTGAAGTAAGCCAGAGAGAGAAAGACAAATACTGCACGGTATCACTCATAAGTGGCATTTGAAAAAAAAAAAAAGATCAGAGAAACAGAGAGTAGGAAAGTAGTTGCCAGGGGCTGAGAGGGTGGGGGAAATAAGGAGAGGACAGTAAAGGGTACAAACTTTCATTTATAAAATGAATAAGGTCTAAGGCTGTAACGTATCATGGTGACTATAGCTGATAACACTGTATTGTATAATTGAAATTTGCTAAGAGAGTAGAACTTAATTGTTCTCACACACCAAAAATGGAAGTATGTTAGGTAATGGACGTGTTAATTAACTAGAGGGAGGGATCCTTTCACAGTGTATATGTATGTCAAATCACTGCATACTTTAAATATCTTACTTTTATTTGTTGATTATATCTCAATAAAGTGGGGACTAAAAGTAATAACAAACTGAGAAGCAAACATGGTTAAGAGGGTAAGTGTTATGTGGACATTATCACAATTAAAAAAAATTCAAACCAAACCAAACCAAACCAAACCCAAACCAACAGATTTCCCGGCACAGTTTCTAGAAACAGTAGTTTAAACTCACTGTCAACACTTATTTCCTGCCATTCAAACTTAATCCAACATATTTTTTTTTTTGGCTTTGGACCGTATTACACTTTGAAAATACTTATAACACTTTTTTTTTAAACATTTGGAGTATAATTGCTTTACAATGGTGTGTTAGTTTCTGCTTTATAACAAAGTGAGTCAGCTATACATATACATATATCCTCATATCCCCTCCCTCTTGCATCTTCCACCCCACCTCCCTATCCCAACCCTCTAGGTGGTCACAAAGCACCGAGCTGATCTCCCTGTGCTAAGCGGCTGCTTCCCACTAGCTGTCTATTTTACATTTGGCAGTGCTTATAACACTTTTGACAATGAACTCTGAATTTCAAATTTCAGTTCTTACATTATTTAACCTCTCTTCAGCATTCGTCCTTGTTGACCACTTTTCTAATGGCTTCTGTCCCCATGTTTTTCTCCTACTTCTCTGGACACTTGCTCTGAGTCTTTCTGTGGAGTCATTCTCTTCCTTTCTCATAATTATAAATATTGTTTTCCAGGGTTTTGTCCTACTTTCTTTGGGTTCTCTGTGTGTCATCATGGGTAACATTTATTCCCATGGCTCTAACAAACCTCTGTCCTTACACAGGCCTTTCTCCTGAGTTAAACATCTAAGTGCTTCCTGGACATCTCCTGTGTCCATTTGGATAACTTACAAGTACTTCACACTCAACCTTCCCCAAACTGAACTCACCATCTCCTGCCTTCCTCTCCCCCAAGGGTTGCTCTCCTTTATTCCCTACCTCATTGAAAGGTGCCATCATCCACTCAGGCATCCAAGGGAGGGAACAGTGAGTTGTCTAAACTGTCTCCTTCCTCCTCATGCTCCCACATTCAGCTGGTCACCATGTGCTGGCAATCAAATCATTTCCTTAATATCCTTTGAAGCTATTTCTTCCTCTATTCCCTCTGCCAATGCCATGGTTTAAGCTCTCACTGCTTTGTGCCTGGATTACAACAACCATAAAACTGGTCTCCCTGCGTGTGATTGTCTCCTATCCAATTTACCCTCTACTACAACCAGTGAAATTCGTCTGAAACATAAATCTGATCACTCACTTCCTGTTTAAAAACTTCTATGGATTCTCTACTACCCTTAACACAACATGAATGGTTTTTTGAATTTGACTCTGCTAACCTGACCTCTATAAACTGGCCCTCATGCGCTCTGCTCTAGCCACGCTGTTTCTGGAATGTAGCATTCTTTCACATCTTTGTAGCTTTGCACATGCCTCTTTCTGCCTGCACTGCTCAAAATTCAGTCCAGATACAACCTCTTCCAGAAAGTCTTCTGGAAACTTCTCAGGATGGCTCAATAAAAAAATACATTGTATGGGACAATACTAAAAATTATTAGTTGTATATTGGTAATATTTGGGACGTATACTAAAAAACACTTATTATTTTAAATTCAAATTTAACTGGGTATCCTGTTTGGTTTTTCTTCCCCCTAAATCTAGCAACACTACTCCCAGTCTCAATTATGTACTTCTTGTTTATTTTTTCATGTCCTTTCCTAGTCTGTAAGCGTCTTCAGGGTGGGAACATGCCTTATCTCTGTAACTCCAGGTTCCAGCACAGTGCTAGTAAGCACATAACTAAAATCACATGGTTTTTTTTTTTTTTTTTTTTTTTTTTTTTTTTTTTTTTTTGTGGTATGCGGGCCTCTCACTGTTGTGGCCTCTCCCGTTGTGGAGCACAGGCTCCGGCCGCGGAGGCTCAGCAGCCATGGCTCATGGGCCCAGCCGCTCCGCGGCATGTGGGATCTTCCCAGACTGGGGCACGAACCCGTATCCCCTGCATTGGCAGGTGGACTCTCAACCACTGTGCCACCAGGGAAGCCCTAAAATCACATGGTGTTTTACTGCTGGCTTGTTTCTTCTAAGCTGGCTTTAACCCCTAGTCTCTTTACTGCTTCTCAGGAACGATGTTCATGATAACAGTGATGCCACCTGCCTCAGCATCATGGTGAACGTGACATGAGACAGTGCAGCCCAGAACGTGAAGGCCACCAGGAATGTTACTATAATTTAACCAGTACTATTATCCTTGGAATAGGGCTTATGTCTGTTAAGATTTGAAATAAATTTGTTCAGTAAATACTTTTCTGTAAGTTTGCAAAGAAGAGATTGCTAACCTAACTCAAGTTGGCATAAAGGAAGACCATATTTTTAAAAGGAAAAAGTTAAGCTTGCACTTTAAAAGCAGTATGTTCCAAGTGAACTGGTTCCATGTATTTTAAAAATATAGGATAACAGCACAAAATTAACCTCTAGAGTCAAGTAATAATTGATCCTGAGCAAATAAAAGCTAAGTGAAACCATTAGTTATGTACTGCTATCTAATTGGAAACATGGTTCTAAATATCTTAAATTTAGTATATATTTTTTAAAATAAATTTTATTTTATTTATTTGTTTTTATTTTTGGCTGCATTGGGTCTTTGTTGCTGTGTGCGGGCTTTCTCTAGTTGTGGCGAGCAGGGGCTACTCTTCGTTGCGGTGGGCGGGCTTCTCATTGCAGTGGCTTCTCTTGTTGCAGAGCACAGGCTCTAGGTGCGCAGGCTTCAGTAGTTGTGGCACCTGGGCTCCGTAGTTGTGGCTTGCAGGCTCAGTAGTTGTGGCGCACAGGCTTAGTTGCTCTGCGGCATGTGGGATCTTCCCAGACCAAGGATCGAACCCGTGTCCCCTGCACTGGCAGACGGATTCTTAACCACTGCACCACCAGGGAAGTCTCCAAATTTAGTATATGTTAAGCTAGTTGTTTTAAGCAACAAATTATTATCTCTAGAAATTAAATCTTAAGAGACTGTAATAAAATCTAGAGTCTCTCTCATCTTTTAATGCTTCCATTTTAAAGCATGTGCTCATATAATAGTCACAAAGGTTCACCAGAATATCACAGAGAGTGATTCTTCTATTACCCAGCTAGAACCTCAGAACAAACACTCTCGATCATGGAGAAACATGCCAGAAATTTCAATATTAAACAAAGTTGTCCTGAAAAACGTACAGAAGGAAAATTTCTCTCCCTCCCCCACCATTCTTTTTTTTCTTTTTTAAAGAACCCAGCAAACCACAGAGTCAAACTGTACAAAATTTCTTTATGGTTAGGCACAAAATAGAACTTTGCTGAAATAATAAGTCAATTAGTGATTGCTATGAACAGAGACAATGTACAGTGAATTATACAACATATTGTAACTAGCTTGCTGGAAAAAAGAAAAAAAGCACAAATGGAAAAATAAATGGATCCTTCTGAGCACATCTAATTAGGCTTAGTTACTGTTGCCCTTAGTTTCAGAGAGAGCTGCCTTTAAACAAAGATGAGCAGAACACAGTTCTTATTCCTTACACTTCCACAAGTTAACCTTGGCTTCACAGGAACACCACCCCCATTCCATTTCCCCTCTTGGAGTTTTAAAAGCCTATTATGCATTTCACTAGAATCCAGCTCTAAATAATGGATATAACAGTGGAAGGTTTCATACTTTTATTAAAAACTGAAAACAAGAAACTTGAATTGAAATTGCAAGTCAATGTACAAGGTGCAAAATTAATCTCAGTTTTGGCTAGAAGTTAAGAATCCCATTAACTTTATAACATCTTTTAACAAAAATGATCCATTGGTTAGAGAAAAACATCTCAGGGCAGTAATACTAATATTCTGTAGTGACTTTCCATGTTGAAATTATAAGAAATGTACTTGATTACTAAATTAGACTAATTAACACACAGTACATAATGCATATGGAATACATATTTGATTTGTTCAACATTCTAAGTTTGTTTTTAAAATTTACTGTAAAAAGAAAGAAGAGGAAAAGATATTAATTTGCAGGTAGCCAAAAGGCCCAGTGACCAAGGCTGTGGTTCACTGGCTACTGATGCATGGTTCTGGGAATTCTCAGATCTAATGTTAATCAGCATCTTGCTCTTAGGGATAAAAGTGCTAAGGCAAGCTTGGTTGTGATGAGAACAAGAAAGGTGCTCCTCAGTGTCTTTCCAAATTCTTCCTATTCTGTAAGGCCCTACAGAAGATCTACCTCCTCTATGAAGCCTTTCTCTACTATGCTAACCATAGTGATCTATCTATTCACTGCAACCTTCTTTCCTTAAATTTTTGTAATACAACTATTTGAAGTACAAACTAAATCATTTTAACTGGATGTGATAATCTTCGGATGTGTTGGCTTGGCTAACCTGCAGTTCCCAGCTAATGAAGCAAACCATAATCTAGGTGTTGCTGTATTTTAGAGATGTGTCCATAATCAACTGACTTTAAGAGAGATTATCCCAGATAATCTGGGTGGGTCTGATTCAATTAGTTGAAGGGCCTTAAGAGCATTGCTGAGGCTTCCCTGATGAAGAAGAAATTCTGTTTGTGCATAGCAGCTTTAGCCTAGGCCCAAGAGTTCTAGCCTGTCATTTTGGACTTGCTACAATTGGGTAAGCCAATTTCTTGCAAGAAATCTCTCACTTAAAAAAAAATTGAGATATAATTGACATATAACATTATATTACTTTTGGGTATAGAACATAATGATTCAATATTTGTATATACAGTGTAATAATCACCACAAGAAGTCTAGTTAACATCCATCACCATACATAGTTACAGAATATTTTTCTTATGAGAACATTTAAGATCTACTCTCTTAGCAACTTTCAAATATACAATACAGTGGTATGAACTATGGTCACCATCTTGTACATTGTGTCCCCAAGACTTATTTGTTTTATAACTGGAAGTTTGGTCCTTTTGACCCCCTTCACCCATTTTGCCCACCCTACACCCCCTCCTCTGGCAACCACCGATATGTTCTTTGTATCTATGAGCTGGATTTGTTGTTGTTGTTATGTTTTAGATTCCACATATAAATGAGATCATGTGGTATTTGTCTTTCTCTGGCTGACTTATATCACCTAGCATAATGCCCTCAAGGTCCACACATGTTGTTAATAAATAATATTAATAAATTTGTACTAATAAATAAAATTTAAAATTATAATCAATCTCTTAATATATATTTTTATTGGCTCTGCTTCTCTGCTTGAAACTTGATTGATACAACTGATCATATAATGTCATGTATGTATGTGTGTACGTATATGTCTTATCGTCCCAGTCAGATTCAAAGGCATAAACTTGAAATAATAATAATAATTTATTGAGCACTTACTACATGTCAAGAGTTAAGTATTGTATTAAGCCTTTTAATATGTGAACTCACAACCACCTGAGAATATTAAAATCCTCATTTTAATCCCCATTTTATAGAGGCTAAATAATTTGCCTAACCTATACAGCTAAGGAATGGCAAAGCCAGAACTCAAACCTGAACCTCATTTATTCCAGTGCTTATGCACTTAACTACTGCAACAGACATGACCCATCACACACAAACAGAGGGAAAGGTGAAAAGACAGAGACAGAGATATACAGAAAGAAGAAAGCTATGTAAGCTGAGACAGACCATTACTCTTAAACATAAGTAAACTGATTATCACACTCTGTTGATCACCTGTCATTCCTAACCTAAACAATGTTCTCACCTTGGAGGAGACGCTCTAAATGGGAGAGCCACAGCAATCTTCTGGGGAAACTTCTGAAGTACAATGCTATGGTTACAGGGACAACAAATACTAGGGTAGTTGCCCCAAGCCAAATGAAATCAAGTCAAGGACTTGAGAATCTTCTCTGTATTCAACAGACATGTCAGATACTTTAGCTGCCCAAGAAACTTCTTTGTTTTTCATATTGCGGGATAAAATAAACATTTATATTAAAACAAAAGAAATAGATATGTCAGAGTATCATTCAGCTTAATTGATTCACTTCCACTTTATCCTCATAAAATCTGTGATGCAGGTAGGGCAGAAATACTTTTCTCACCTGTACAATGGAATTAATAGCAAGTCAATGAAATGAAGTCACTTATTCAAAACCATACAGTAGACCACAAGAAAGGGTAAGGCTGGTTCTTTGACTCCAGGCTAGTATTTCTTCCAGTAGACTAACATGATATAGTTGAGTACTCATTCTCAAGAAGTTCCTCATACTTGGTGTACCGTACCATTAATATACAAGGTTTTATAATGTACTGATATGACTAAAGTAATGAGACAGATTTTCATAAGTCACACATGAAACCGGTTGTATTTCCCAAACTCGCTCTGTTCTTTGAGCATTTGCACTCACTGTCCTTTCTCCTTACATGCTTTTTGCCCAGATACACAATTGTTTCCTTTTCACCAGGTTTCAATTCAAAATGCCCTCTTCTCAGGGAAGCCTGTCCCAACCACTCTGGTCAAGATAAGATGCCTTTGCCATTCTCTACTAAATACTACTATCATATCCTTTCTCACTGCACTTCTTAGTACCTAAAGTCATTTATTTATTTTTGTTTTTATTATTCATATTCTGCTACCAGAATATAAGCTCCTCCAGATGTGGACTCTGCTTACTACTGTAACAACAGCACCTAGAATAATGACTAACATGTAGTAAGTGTTCAAGAAATATTTGTTGATCAATGTCTCTTCTAAAATGGATTATACTTTTAATATGATTCCTATGTGATAGTAATTACCTTGAAAATAAATATTAAATTATTAAAAATGAGAAAAAAAACTTGATAAAAGTTAAAAGCTAAGCTGCCAACTTTCAAAGGAAGAAAAGAACCCTCATTGTTAATCTTTAGAAACATTATTTGTAGGGCTACTTTTGGATCTTCTGTGTCTCTTTATAATCTTCCTTAGTTCACTAACATGAAACTGACTGAGGATTTTGAAGAAAATCTATCCAGAGTTTATACACAAGATACTATAATCCTTTAGCAAGCATGTTTTTGCTAAATGTGGTTTTGAGATAATGCAGTTTTATATATTTATATTCCAAACTGAAAACAGTCATCTTATTATATGCTCTGTTCAGTTCATTCCACTTAAGAGAACAATCTATGCAGTAATACAGAGGGAGAGAGACAATCAGTTTAGACTCCACATTTCAAACCAGGAATTACTAGAACCAGAACAAATATGCATGGATATTGCCATAATTTATGAAAAGGCTGAACAATTACTTAGCAGCTATTGTAAAACTGCAATCCGGGACAAGCAAATTTACAAGGAACTGCATTTCAAGCCAGTAAGGGCTGATTCAGACTTTAAAAAAGAGGTATAGTCTGTATAATATAAAACTTACATAAATATATATATAGCCATGGTTTTTCCTCTAAACATCCCCACTTTTAGAATTTGCACGAATGTTTTCCTATTTTTTTACATTCAATCTATCTGCATCTTTATATATTAGATGTGTATCTTATAAACATCATATAGTCGTTCTTAAATTTTAACACAGTCTGACAATCTTTGTCTTTTAACTGAAGCAATTGGTCCCTTTACATTTAATGTAATTACCAACATATTTGGATTTAGATATACTACAGTCAGTGCTGTGGTAAGCCACCCATACTTCCTCTAGAAATGGAACACTCATTCCCTCAGCTGCTGAGCATACAGGCAGTCAACAGCTCTCAGCTGAATCTTTCTTTGGGACTTGGCCTCAGCTGGAATACAGCCTTACCCAAAGTCATATCCCCTTTAGGGAGGGTGGGAGAGGATGGAAAACTGTATACAATGACTGGTCAGTGAGGGGGGTATAAAGGCCTGGACCTTTGCAAGGTCATGCCACCCCCAGGTTCCCTGTAGAATCATCTGATGTTTTTTTATTACGACTGCACTGCAGTTTAAACTTCTCATCTGGTCTATCTTCCTTCCTCACTCCGCCACAGATTTTTTTTTTTTTTTTTTTTTTGCGGTACGCGGGCCTCTCACTGTTGTGGCCTCTCCTCTTGCGGAGCACAGGCTCAGCGGCCATGGCTCACGGGCTCAGCTGCTCCAGGGCATGTGGGATCTTCCTGGACCAGGGCACGAACCCTAGTCCCCTGCATCAGCAGGCGGACTCTCAACGACTGCGCCACCAGGGAAGCCCTCCCCCACAGATGTTAACCTCAAAAGCCCATCCCAATAAACTTCCTTCAGGCAAATCTCAGTCTCTGAGTCTGTTTCCCAGGGAATTCAATTTGAGACATCTATCACCTTATTATGTGTTTTCTACTTCTTCTGCCTGTTATGTTTCTTTTTCTTTACTTTATTGCCTTCTTTAGGACTGAGTGTTCTTTTATTATTTATTCCATTTTTCCTATATTAGTTTGGAAATGATATACTCTTTTTCTATTCCAGAGGCTATCCTAGAAATAGCAAATATATAGTTGAATTAGCAAGTCTAAAGTTAACTGATTAATACTTTTCCCCTACTCTGCAATATGATAAGAATTTTAAACATTTTAGCTCCTTTTACCCTTTTCCCAAGTTATATGTAATTGTTATTCTAGGCACCTCATGTAAGTGGACACATACAACATTTGTCCTTTTGCATCTAGATTATATCATTTAGCATAGTATTTTTGAGGTTCCTCCATATTGTGGTATGTATCCGAATTTCATTCTTTTTAAAGGTTGAATAATATTCCATTATATGTATATATCACATTTTGTTTATGCATTCATCTGTTAATGGACATTAGAGAGTTTCCACCTTTTGGCTACTGTGAATAATGCTTCTATGAACATTGATGTGCAAGTATCTGTTTAAGTCCCTGCTTTCATTTCTTTTGAGTATATACCTAGAAGTGGAATTACGGGTAATTCTATATTTAACTTTTTGAGGAACTTCCATATTATCTTCCTGATTCTCTTAAATACAATTTCAATTCCCTGTTGAAATTATCCATTATTTTATTTATATTCTCTACTTATTTTCCTACTTACTTGAACATGAACATAGTTATTTTAAAATCCTTTTAGGATGATACCAATATCTAGGTCATCTATGGATCTGCTTCTATTGTTCGTGTTTATTTCTTGGTTTTCAGTCATGTCATCTTGTCTTTTGGCATGCTCTGTAATTGTCTACATAATGCCTCCAGAGAGGATTTCCCTTCCCTCTAGTAGGCAGATATAATGGTAGCTGATCACCTTAATCCAATGAGGAGCTGGGCTGAGTGCAGGCTGAATTGTACCTCTGGTAAAGCTCAATCTACTTTTGACTCATCTTTATTCCAAGAGCATAGCCCTCCAGGATTTTTAACTGAGAGCCTGGGAATTCATTGAGGTTTCTCTCCCTGGAAGGTTCATAACTCTAGTCTGTATCTTGTGAGACTGCCAAAACGTCTGCTTTTCAAAGGCTTTCCAATGAGATTTTTTTAGCCTCCCACTCTGTAAAGCCCCAGGATTTGGCAAATATCCCAACAGGATAACTGGCTTTATGCTTGAGGCTCCCTTAGTTTTCTATAAAAGCTTGCTGGTTTCTTATCCCCAGCAGCAGCACTCTCCCAGTATACAGTCCTGGTTCTCAGACCCCTGCTCATGCTTAGCATCAGCAAATTCCTCAAGCGAAAAAGAAGCTACAAAGTCAGCTCGCCTCTCTGAGGTTCTTTTTGCTCACCTTCACTCTTGGTGTTCAGTCCTTTGGAATCTCATCCCAAAGCATGGTGTACCAAGGTCCCACTCTTGGTAGAAAATGGACTTTTAAAAAATCTTCCTAGCCCCATAAGACTGTATTTCAGGTCATACATTTCCAGGCAAACACAGCCACAAAATCTAGGCTCACCTCTCTTAAATCTTATCCTCTCCCAGATCTTGATCAAGTAATTCCTCACTATCTTGTTAGCTCTTTGAAGCTTTAACATATACATTAAAAATTTTTTCTCTGCCTGCTTTTTAGTTCTAATCACACAATTCCTATGCCATATCAGTACAATCTTAGTACTACTGGTCTTAGTACTACTAGTTGTGGTAAGTTTTAAGGACGTAATTCCCAAATGCAGAGAAACTACAATTTTTTTTAAAGCTAGTCTTAGGAAAAAAGATATATTTTAGGCTCAGAAAACATTTTCATTATTTTCAAGTTTTAGAATGATAACCATTAAATTATGCTAGAATTATATTCTGCTTCCATTCCTTATCAATTAAAGTGAACTTAAAGGAAAATAATATGGTACTTCAACTATAATTCACCCATAACAGAATATGTACCAACATATCCCTAATATTTTAAAGGCTATTGTATTAAAACAGATAAAACCATGTCTATTTCATTTGGGCTTAATCTCTAGAACAGTACTTCTAACATAACCAGATGATGTTAATAGGTCTTCCTGGGAAGGTTGCAGTGGAGATGGATTTTTTTTCCTAATCAAGTATATTTGCTTTCTCTGGAGATGCAGAATGCACACTAGTATATTAAAGATCCTGAGAAGTCCCCAGTAAAGTCAGTTATTTATATTTGTTTAACCCTCTGTTTTCAAATATATCTGATCATGGAATACATTTTTTTTTTTTTTCTTGCGGTACGCGGGCCTCTCACTGTTGTGGCCTCTCCCATTGCGGAGCACAGGCTCCGGATGCACAGGCTCAGCAGCCATGGCTCACGGGCCCAGCCGCTCCACGGCATGTGGGATCTTCCCGGACTGGGGCACGAACCCGTGTCCCCTGCATCGGCAGGCGGATTCTCAACCACTGCGCCACCAGGGAAGCCCATGGAATACATTTTAATGTGTACACTTTAATGTGTGAGGAAGGTGACCTAAAAAAAAAAAAAGGAAATAAACATTTCAAATAGTTTTGGTTATTTATATGTTACAGTTGATTATATAACTTCTTTCTTCTTCATTGAAGGTGAGCTGGTGAGTCTTGTGGGGGATTTTATTAGCTTCATTAATCTTATAACTTCCTTTATCAGTCTTTTCTGACATTGGGTAGCAGAAAGAGCATGAGCTTTCTATAGAGACAGAATTAGGATCAAATTCTGGCTCCACCATCACAGGCAAATTCTTCTCTCTGCTAGCCATATTTCTTTATTTGTAAAGTGGGCTTGGGGGGCTTTTACAGTATTATTTTAAGTACTAATGACCATGTAAAGTACCCAATGTATTGTCTGGCTCAAGAGGTTCCTCCTAGTAAAATTCCTCAAGGATCTGGAATGGACCATTGGAATGAACATAAGATTGACATCTTTCAACACTCCTTGATTTGGAACTCTTGTTAATTAATTCCCTTGCTTCTTATATTAGTAATTTCTCCCCTGCCTAGTTAAGAGGCTGTAATACTCCTGGGGAATAATGTTTTTTTTTGTTTTGCTGTTGTTTTTTTAAATTTTTTATCCTGATTGAGTAGCCGGAATTAAATTGATTTTTATTTTCTTAGAACTTTGGAAAGGTTCAGCTCTCCCTGTCTTATGGGGAGACATTTGCTACTGTAATATTTATTTTACCTTACTGTAATGATTCATTTTCTTCCCTGCTAGACTCTAAGATCGTAAGGTCAGGATATCTTCTTCCTTGCTAAATGCACACCCCTAGCACCACTGGCCTAGTTAAAGAGTAACCACTAAATAATTATAGAATTGTTAACAAGTTATAATAACTGGGATCCCAACCACTATTATATCAAAAATATAATTCTCAGATGAAATGTTTTAATATTATTTATATAGAAGATATCAGCAGAAAACAAGGAGTTAAATTTACTTATCCTGGATTTTCTAGAAATCTTAGACTGATAGAGCGATTTTCCTGAGATACATCCAATAATTAGGTTAGAAATTAAATAATAAATACACTTATATGCTTTTTAGGTAAATTTTCAGTATTCGAGAATGACTCCATTTATTCAAAAGATGTGTTCCAGAAAGTCTGCCTGCAAATAACACTTTCATACTATAAATATTTAAAAACCCATCTGACTGGGCTCCCCTGGTGGTGCAGTCATTGAGAATCCTCCTGCCAGTGCAAGGGACACGGGTTCAACCCCTGGTCCAGGAGGATCTTACATGCCGCAGAGCAACTAAGACCGTGTGCCACGACTATTGAAGCCCGTGCGCCTAGAGCCCGGGCTGTGCAACAAAGAGAAGCCACCGCAATGAGAAGCCCACGCACCGCAAGGAAGAGTAGCCCCCACTCGCCACAACTAGAGAAAGCCTGCGCACAGCAACAAAGACCCAACACAGCCAAAAATAAATAAATAAACCCATCTGATTACAGTAAACTAAACTTCAAGTATATTTGAAAAACAAAAATCCCTCTTTGTAATAAGGATGCTTTCACACGGATTTCTGAATACTGGATTTTTCAAAGTGGGGAACAGTCCTACTAACTTGGTCATATCAAAATGCTAAGAAGTTCAGCACAACTCAAAATCAAGTTAACTTTTACTTTAAAAAATTTTTTAGCATGTATATAGTAGTAAATATAATGTGTTATTAATATAGGTTTTTAAATGTGTTATTAAATTTAGAATGAATAAACAACAAGGTCCTACTGTATAGCACAGGGAACTATATCCAATCTCCCAGGATAAGCCATAATGTAAAAGAATATTAAAAAAAAGAATGTCTCTGTGTATAACTGAGTCACTGTGCTGTACAGCAGAGACTGGCACGACACTGTAAATCAACTGTACTTCAATTAAAAATAGGTTTTTCCATATACTAGAAAATAAAAAAATACTTACTATTATTTTCTTACAGTCCTTTCCTCTGCATAGTTCTGTATAGGTAGAGTATTGCACATATATAATCCAGCTTCCAACAAAAACCACCAACCAGGAAAAGAAAAGATATTTCATTCGCACATATGAGAAGCGAGCCTGTAAGTAAAAGAGCACATAACAATCACTCATTCTGCACCAAGTCAGCATTCACTGTCCTACAACATGACTTTTCCCCCTTTCTTGGAAGAACTCAATATATATTCTAGGCTTTCATATGGCAATTCTCCTAGAACAAAGTGTACTTTCACTTAGTCCAAACAGCACTGGTCTTAGAAAAGGAAGCTCCTTGGTCTTGCCAAGGAAAAGGGAACAAAATACCCTTTAAAATGTATAACCTTTCAAATACCATCAGCATCCAAACCTACTCATTAAGCACAAGCACGTGCACCATGCTACCCTGGGCACCCAGTAATATCAGGTAAAGAAGGACACCATTCCCACTTACTACAAGCTTACAGAAGAGTGTTTCAAATAAGAATCTTAAAGTTCTTCATGAATAAGCATGGTAAAATAATTGTGTTTTAAGAAATAAGAACAGAGAATTTGGCTACTTGTCTAATGTCTCACAGTGAAGTACAACCAGAGTAAGAAGTTATTTACATTCATTCCTATTTCCCTGCTGTATTCACCAATGCTTTATGTTCCTTCTATTCAACTAATCAAATGCTTCACCTAAGAGATATTCTGGAAACTTAAGGAGAAAGTTACAACTATTAAAGGAGAAGAAAGGTTAAGATATATAAAGAATAAAATACTCCCTGCATGTCAGTTTGTAAAGCTGCACAACAGGATTCTCTTTGCACTGTTTTGCTCTCAGTGCTCTGGTATCTCATTGCGACTCGGGTCAGTTAGTGCTTTTTCTCCATCAACCACATATCAAACAGTTTAATCTTCAAAATGTCAGCTAGTCAAGATAATTTGATATTTATTTTTTGAGTCTGGAACACCAGTGGTCTGGTTTTATAAACAACTGAGTTTAGGACTATGGGGAGAACTGAACAAAATAAAGATACGTAAACAAACAAGAAAGGCTAGTTTTGCTTTTACAATCACAAGTCAGTTTCTCACACTGGGCAACAGCAGGATACTGTGAGCATGCAAAGAAAGCAGAAAGAGATGAAAGAGACGTAAATGCATCTGCAGAAGACAATGAGTGCAGAGGAAAAAGAGACTCAGGAAATACTGAATTCTGTTGGCTTTATTTGCGGTTTAGATATCGGTCTTTGTGAGGTTAACAGATGGTGAATCCCAGTACCAAAAGGCTTGAGTACAACGAATTCACTATTATATGATAGGTCTCTGAGCTGTATTATTAAAATATTTTTTAAATGCCTTTAATGCAAGTTATTTTTGTATAGTTCTAAATGAATTCAGCAAAAATAAAGTTCATATAGAATTCCAAATTAAATCACATAAATGACAATGGGGTATACACCAAGGGGTTTGTTTGAAAGACATTTAAGATTACTTAGCCCTGATAAGAGGTCTAGTCATCAGAGAGAAATTGATATGTATTAGTATTATGAAGCTTAAATATGATTAAATGACATAATGCCTATAGAACATAAGCACATTGCTAGGCACATAGAAAATACTCAACAAATAGCAAAATCAATTTGCAAGGCACTGAACAAAAAGCCAATAATGCTGTCATTACGGTTTGGCCACCACCTTCTTTTTGGGCTTGCCAAAAAGAAAACTGAATCTGAACCTGATTAAGCCTTACCAGTTTACAGGAAATACAGGAGACAGAGGAATACAAGTGACACTTAAGTAAGTGACACTATTAGGATACAATCAGCAAATTCTAGGCTGTGGGAAGTGCTGCAATACAAACAACCCAGTTCTTCAACAAATAAAATACAAGGGAGAAAACAGAAGATGGGAAAACCAAAGATCAAAAAATACATAAGAAATACTGTATATTAAATAATCACAATCTGTGGATCTTTTCTGAGTCCTGATTCAAATGTAAAACTGTAAAAGAAAATGACATTTATGAGACAATTGAAAACTTGAAGACTGACAGGATACCTGACGTCGTTAAGAAATTATATTAATTTTGCTGATGTAATAATGTAATGTTTAAAGAAAAGAGACCTTATCTTTTAGAGATAGACATCTAAATATTTATGAGTGAAATAATATCTGGGATTTGCCTCAAAATAATACGGGAAGGGAAAAGTAGGTGGGGTATGATTAAAACAAAATTGGCCATGAGTTGGTAACTGTTCAAGCTGGGTGATAGTTACATGCCTTCTTTTGTACATGTTTTTCTCTACTTTTTAAACATTTTTTTATGTTGTGTGATAAGGAATACTTCCACACCAAGACACCCCCTTCCCACACATTCATTCAGCAACTATTTATTGTCTATTAAGTGCCAGGTGCTGCCTTAGGAACTTTTAGAACATCTCCAGTTAAAGGGACAAACAAGTTAAAAATCTACCATACCAGTACCCTTAACACAGTTAAGAGGGTTCTTTGAACAACTGTAGCATGGCATGCTTTTACTTTTAGAAGTCCAATCTTTTTTATTTTTTTGGCCACTAAAGAAAGATTATTTAATAAAAGATGATGAGACAAATGTTAATTATTTGGAAATAGCATATTTAAATACCTAAAACATCTTATATTAAAATAAATTCCACATGAGGGACTTCCCTGGTGGCGCAGTGGTTAAGAATCTGCCTACCAATGCAGGGGACATGGGTTCGAGCCCTTGTCCGGGAAGATCCCACATGCCGTGGAGCAACTAAGCCCGTGTGCCACAAATACTGAGCCTGCACTCTAGAGCCTGAGAGCCACAACTACCAAGCCTGTGCACAGCAACTACTGCAACCCACGTGCCTAGAGCTGTGCTCCACAACAAAGAGAAGCCACCACAACGAGAAGCCCGCACACTGCAACAAAGAGTAGCCCCTGCTCGCCGCAACTAGAGAAATCCCGTGCACAGCAACAAAGACCCAATGCAACCAATAAATAAATAAATTTATTTTTTAAAATAATAAATTCCACATGAAACTGATGTACATGTAAAATCTGAAATAATATAATACAAATGTAGGAATCAAGAAGTTACTGAATAAAATTATTGAAACCATTTTATTTTAGGAGAGCTGAAAGAAAAGCCAATCTTCTTTTTTTTAGACCAACTTTGTGATTTTTATTTATGGGCAACAACTATATACTCATAGATATCACTAAACTGTGTACAATTAGAAACACAGCATTGTAGAAGAGCAGACATCAGAATTAAACAGAGCAGACTTAAGGAAATATCAATCTTCATTATTTTGCCCATTTTTCATCATGTGCACAAAGAAGCATGAATGAAATTTGAAATCTTTTAATGGCAATAAAGTTACAATCACCTACCTGCGTGACAAGTCCAATCGTATATTAACAATGAGATAGGGTTTTAATTTTTTTTTTTTTTTTTTTTTTTTTGCGGTACGCGGGCCTCTCACTGTTGCGGCCTCTCCCGTTGCGGAGCACAGGCTCCGGACGCGCAGGCTCAGCGGCCGTGGCTCACGGGCCCAGCCGCTCTGCGGCATGTGGGATCTTCCCGGACCGGGGCATGAACCCGCGTCCCCTGCATCGGCAGGCAGACTCTCAACCACTGCGCCACCAGGGAAGCCCGAGATAGGGTTTTAAAAGAAGATTAATCTCAATTCATTTAGTAAAAAGTCAAGGAATATTTTTTTTTCCTTCCTGCCTTGCTCCACAGCAGGTAGAAGTCTCAGAGCAAAGGAAAAAACACAGACCTGGTGAGCAGGGCTCTCTCTTAGTGTTCAGAACTTGGTCCTGTCTTACCTTCTTCTTGACACCTACCTCAAGAAGCCTAGTGATGTCAACTACCCTCTGGCCTCTGCATCAATGATTTCTATTAGCTTTCAAATGCATATTGAGCTTAATAGATGCCAGCGGCTAAGACTTGTATATTTCTCCCTCCTGCAGAGCCAGTTTAATAAACTTGGAATCATTTTGCTTTTCTCTAAAATAGCTACGTTAAATTTTTTCCCTGGCATATGTTTCAATGGAAAAACACCCTGTAAACTGGCTTGCCCGCTGAGTGTTCATCATGATACAGAATGTCAAAAATTTTGGAGAGGAAGTTGGATTAATGATGTTCCCAGCAGGGCACTGGGCATCACCTGTTGTACACATAATGACAAAAGGAGTGAAACACGTTTTTATTCCAGAATGCCATGGAACTTATTGTGATTTGAGAGTAACACGAAATAGTATAAGGACCTTCATGTGTGTTTTTTTTAAACATCTTTATTGGAGTAAAATTGCTTTAAAATGTGTGTTAGTTTCTGCTGTATAACAAAGTGAATCAGCTATACGTATACATATATCCCCATATCCCCTCCCTTTTGCATCTCCCTCCCACCCTCCCTATCCCACCGCTCTAGGTGGTCACAAAGCACAGAGCTGATCTCCCTGTGCTATGCAGCTGCTTCCCACTAGCTAGCTATTTTACATTTGGTAGTGTGTATATGTCAATGCTACTCTCACTTCGTCCCAGCTTACCCTTCCCCCTCCCCGTGTCCTCAAGTCCATTCTCTATGTCTGTGTCTTTATTCCTGCCTGCCTTTAGGTTCTTCAGAACCTTTTTTTTTTAGATTCCATATATATGTGTTAGCATACGGTATTTGTTTTGCTCTTTCTGATTACTTCACTCTGTATGACAGACTCTAGGTCCATCCACCTCACTACAAATAATGCAGTTTCGTTTCTTTTTATGGCTGAATAGTATTCCATTGTATGTTTGTGCCACATCTTCTTTATCCATTCATCTGTTGATGGACACTTAGGTTGCTTCCATGTCCTGGCTATTGTAAACAGAGCTGCAATGAACATTGTGGTACATCACCCTTTTTTTGTTTTGTTTTTCTGCGGTATGCGGGCCTCCCACTGCCGTGGCCTCTCCCGTTGTGGAGCACAGGCTCCGGATGCACAGGCTCAGCAGCCATGGCCCACGGGCCCAGCCGTGGGATCCTCCCGGATCAGTGCACAAACCCATGTCCCCTGCATCAGCAGGTGGACTCTCAACCACTCGCCACTAGGGAAGCCCCTGTGACTCTTTTTGAATTATGGTTTTCTCTGGGTATATGCCCAGTAGTGGGATTGCTAGGTCATATGGTAGTTCTATTTTTAATTTTTTAAGGAACCTCCATACTGTTCTCCAGTGGCTGTATCAATTTACATTCACCAACAGTGCAAGAGGGTTCTCTTTTCTCCACACCTTCCTCAGCATTTACTGTTTGTAGATTTTTTGATGATGGCCATTATGAGGTGATACCTCATTGTAGTTTTCATTTGCATTTCTCTAATGATTAGTGATGTTGAGCGTCCTTTCATGTGTTTGTTGGCAATCTGTATATCTTCTTTGGAGAAATGTCTATTTAGGTCTTCTGCCCATTTTTGGATTGGGTTGTTTGTTTTTTTGATATTGAGTTGCATGAGCTGCTTGTATATTTTGGAAATTACTCCTTTGTCAGTTGCTTCATTTGCAAATACTTTCTCCCATGCAGATGGTTGTCTTTTCATCTTGTTTATGGTTTCCTTTGCTGTGCAAAGGCTTTTAAGTTTCATTAGGTCCCATTTGTTTATTTTTGTTTTTATTTCCATTTCTCTAGGAGGTGGGTCATAAAGGATCTTGCTGTGATTTCTGTCATAGAGTGTTCTGCCTGTGTTTTCCTCTAAGAGTTTTATAGTGTCTGGTCTGACATTTAGGTCTTTAATCTATTTTGAGTTTTTTAATTTTTTATTTATTTATTTTTGCAGTACACAGGCCTCTCACTGTTGTGGCCTCTCCCATTGCAGAGCACAGGCTCTGGACGCGCAGGCTCAGCAGCCATGGCTCATGGGCCTAGCCACTCCGCAGCACGTGGGATCTTCCCGGACCGGGGCACTAACCTGTGTCCTCTGCATCAGCAGGTGGACTCTCAACCACTGCGCCACCAGGGAAACCCTAGTTTATTTTTGTGTATGGTGTAAGGGAGTGTTCTAATTTCATTCTTTTACATGTAGCTGCCCAGTTTTCCCAGCACAACCTATTGAAGAGGCTGTCTTTTCTCCATTATATATTCTTGCCTCCTTTATCAAAGATAAGGTGACCATATGTGCATGTGTTTATCTCTGGCTTTCTATCCTGTTCCATTGATCTATATTTCTGTTTTTGTGCCAGTACCATACTGTCTTGATTACTGTAGCTTTGTAGTATAGTCTGAAGTCAGGGAGCCTGATTCCTCCAGCTCCGTTTTTCTTGCTTTCACTATTCGGGATCTTTTGTGTTTCCATACAAATTGTGAAATTAAGTCAGGGAGGCTGATTCCTCCAGCTCCGTTTTTCTTGCTCAAGATTGCTTTCACTATTCGGGATCTTTTGTGTTTCCATACAAATTGTGAAATTTTTTGTTCTGGTTTTGTGAAAGTGCATTGGTAGTTTGATAGGGATTGCACTGAATCTGTAGATTGCTTTGGGTAGTCATTTTCACAATGTTGATTCTTACAGTCCAGGAACATGCATGGTATATCTCTCCATCTATTTGTATCATCTTTAATTTCTTTCATCAGTGTCTTATAGTTTTCTGCATACAGGTCTTTTGTCTCCTTAGGTAGGTTTATTCCTAGGTATTTTATTCTTTTTGTTGCACTGGTAAATGGGAGTGTTTCCTTAATTTCTCTTTTAGATCTTTCATCATTGGTATATAGGAATGCAAGAGATTTCTGTACATTAATTTTGTATCCTGCTACTCTACCAAATTCATTGATTAGCTCTAGCTTTCTGATAGCATCCTTAGGATTCTCTATGTATAGTATCATGTCATCTGCAAACAGTGACAGTTTTACTTCTTCTTTTCTGATTTGGATTCCTTTTATTTCTTTTTCTTCTCTGATTGCCCTGGCTAAAACTTTCAAAACTATACTGACTAATAGTGGTGAGAGTGGGCAACCTTGTCTTGTTCCTGATCTTAGAGGAAATGGTTTCAGTTTTTCACCATTGAGAATGATGTTGGCTGTGGGTTTGTCATATATGGCCTTTATTATGTTGAGATATTCCCTCTATGCCTACTTTCTGCAGAGTTTTTATCATACATGGGTGTTGAATTTTGTCGAAAGCCTTTTCTGCATCTACTGAGATTATCATATGGTTTTTGTTTTTTGGGTTTTTTTGCGGTATGCAGGCCTCTCACTGTTGCGGCCTCTCCCATTGTGGAGCACAGGCTCAAGACGCGCAGGCCCAGTGGCCATGGCTCACAGGCCTAGCCGCTCTGCGGCATATGGGATCCTCTCAGACCGGGGCACGAACCCGTGTCCCCTGCATCGGCAGGCAGACTCTCAACCACTGCGCCACCAGGGAAGCTCTATCATATGGTTTTTATCCTTCAATTTGTTAATATGGTGTATCACATTGATTGATTTGCATATATATTCATGTGTTCTTTAATTTCTGCAGATCCTGCTGCTTCACATTTTAAAATAAAGATTAAGGAAAAAGCCATAAATGACATCTGTAGCTATTAACTAATTTTATTCCCCTGTGTGGCACTCACTAAAATGTTCCCAGTGGTGTGTTCCATACCAATTACCTAGACAATCTAGACTTTGATTAAGAAATGTAGTTACTGTTTCTGACCTTTTTATTTTTGCTGAACTATCCAAAATATGGCCCAGCAGATATTCTGTTCTGCAGATTTTGTGCCTAGCTACTAGTGGTACATTGCTTTATTCCAAATTATGCTCCTGAAAGTCATGATAAGAATTTTAGTAAATACACTACAGCAGTGATTCTCAACTGGAGTCAATTTTGCCCCCAGGGGATACCTGGCAATGTGTGGAACTGGGGAGTGCTACTGGAGTCTTGTGGGTAGAGGCCAGAGATGCTGTTAAACATCCTTCAATGCACAGAAGTGCCCTTCACAACAAAGAATTATCTGCCCAAATGACAATAGTGCTAAGGCTGACAAAACTTGTATTATGGTTACACAGTAAAATGAAAACAAAAATTAAACAGTTGAAAGAATCAAATTTGTATGACACTATCATTTTATTTTAGTCTTTAAGGCATAAACTACTAATTAGAAAAATGTAACATCTATCTGGAAATAACAGAAGTAATTCTTTATGACTAAATGATTGGCAATATCTTATTATAAAGAAAAATCACTGGAGATGGAAAATATATAAATGATGAAATTAACTTTCCAACCAATTCTACTGTAAAGAATAGTGATACTTTTTCTTCTTTTTTTATATCGTTTGATCTCACTGTATAACTTTATTTCAAAACAAATCTGAAGGGCTTCCCTGGTGGCACAGTGGTTGAGAATCTGCCTGCCGATTCCGGGGAAACGGGTTCGTGCCCCGGTCCAGGAAGGTCCCACGTGCCACGGAGCGGCTGGGCCCATGAGCCATGGCCACTGAGCCTGTGCGTCCAGAGCCTGTGCTCCGCAACGGGAGAGGCCACAACAGTGAGAGGCCCGCATACCACCAAAAAAAAAAAAAAAAAGACAGATAATAACAAATGTTGACAAGGATGTAGGAAAAATGGAATCCTCAAAAAAATAATAATAATAAATAAATAAATAAATAAAAACATGACAGGTTGGGGCTTCCCTGGTTGCACAGCTGTTAGGAATCCACCTGCCAATGCAGGGGACACGGGTTCAAGCCCTGGTCCAGGAAGATCCCACATGCCGCGGAGGAACTCAGCCTGTGCGCCACAGCTACTGAGCCTGCGCTCTAGAGCCTGTGAGTCACAACTACTGCAGCCCGTGCGCCGAGAGCCCGTGCTTCGTAATGAAGAGTAGCCCCCGCTCACCACAACTGGAGAAAGCCCGCATGCAGCAACGAAGACCCAATGCAGCCATAAGTAAAATAAATAAATTAAGATATATATAACAGGTTGAACAGTGTCTATCTAGTCCATTCTAATCAGACATCTCTGAAGGTAAACACCTCATTTGTAAAGCAATTAAAACAGAAGTGACATGTTAAATGGTAACTACATCAGAGTTAGAAGGGTCCTCAGTGGACCCAGATTCTATTATTCTTTTTCTCATCAAAGTATTTTCATACCAGAAAACAGTACATGCCCAGTATAGAAAAAATGGACAATAAAGAATTATGTAATTCCAGTTATAAGATAAATAAGTCCTGAGGTGTAACGTACAGCATGATGACTGTAGTTAACAATACTGTATTGTGTATTTGAAAGTTGCTAAGAGAGTAGATCTTAAATGTTCTCATCACAAGAAAAAAAATTGTAACTATGTGAGGAGATGGATGTTAACTAAACTAATTGTGGTGATCATTTTGCAGTATATACACACATATCAAATCACTCTGTTGTATACCTAAAACTACTACAGTGTTATATGTTAATTATATCTCAATAAAAAAACAAAACAAAACAAAAAATAATTATGTAAAAAAGAAGGTAAATGATCGAGTTTTGGTGTATTTCTTTCATAGCTGTTATATAATGTACATATATAACATAAAGAAAAATAAAATTGGGGTCTTATGATAGATGTCATTTATCACTTTTTTCCACTTAACATACTAACATACTATTAAACACATTCTTAGGCCATTACAGTCTTGATATTTAAAAAACATGATATTGGGCTTCCCTGGTGGCGCAGTGGTTGAGAATCTGCCTGCCGATGCAGGAGACACGGGTTCGTGCCCGGGTCCGGGAAGATCCCACATGCCGTGGAGCGGCTGGGCCCGTGAGCCATGGCCTCTGAGCCTGCGCGTCGGGAGCCTGTGCTCCGCAACGGGAGAGGCCACAACAGTGAGAGGCCCGCGTACCACAAAAATAAATAAATAAATAAATAAAAATTTAAAAAATGATATTTAAATGAATGCATAGCATTTTGCAGTATGGGTATACCATAATTTATTTAATCCTATTTCTATTGTTGGACATTTTTATTATTTCCAATATTGTGGTCTATTAATAGTAAAAACAACACTATTATTAATGAGAGCCAATATTTATTAGTGTTACCCTGTACCAGGAACTGTTATCTTCATAAAAAGTCTGCTCTGGGGTGGTAAATTGGTCAGGGGTAAGAAAACTGTTGTCCATGAGCCAAATCCAGTCTGCTACATGGTTTTGTAATTTTATTGGAACACATCCACCCCATTCGCTGATTTACTGCCTAAGGCTGCTTTAATGCTATAATGGCAGAGTTGAGTGGTTGCAACAGAGATCATATGGCCAGCAAAGCCCCAAATATTTACTATCTGGCTCTTTATAGAAATAGTTTGTCAATGCTTGGACTGTAAATATTCATTCCTTCCCCATTCCCCGCTTTCCCGGCCTCTTTAAGGTTGGGCTTGGCCATGTGACTTGCTTTGGCCAATGTTTGTTAGTAGATGTGATGCAAAGAAAAGTGTACAATTGGACTTGCCTTCTTACACTTCAGGCACTGCCAGGAGAAGAACAGGTCCCTGGTAGTCCATTCATCCCAGGACAGTAAATGACACTGTAGCCCACCTGAACCAAACCCATAGCCGGGAGCCAATCCCAGCCTAGAAAAGTTGAACTCCAGCTGACCTGTTGATGTATGAGTGAGAAATTAATGGTCAGTGTGTGTCACCAAGTTTTGGGGACAATTTGTTACGCAGCATTGTTGTTGTAGCTAAGTGATACTGGACCCCTCCTTACGCTTAAATCTCCTTATAAGAACTCTATGAGTGGGGACTATTCATTTTACAGATGGAGAAACTGAGAAACATATGCAGGTTAAAGCAAAGCTATAATAGTAGTAAATAGGAGAACCAGGATTTGAATTGAGGCAACATGGCTTCAGAGTCCATATTCGCTCTACTCTATTGCCTACTGTATTAAATACATAAGTATTTGCTTGAGTATTTGATTATTTCTTCAGGAGAGATTTCAGCAAGAAAATTTCTACGTCAAAGGGTATATAGTTTTAAAAGGTTAATGATACATATTGTTACATACTTTCCAAAAACTTGCAACAATTAACATTCACTGGTTTTTCAAATGCACTTTTTTCACCTTCACCAGCATCCAATTCTATGGGCAATTACATTTTTAGTTTCATTTACAGTTACAGTTTTAAGACAGTGGCCTTGAATTTTTTTAATATGCTGAATCTTTTCTTCTTTTTTAAAAAAAATGAACAATTGATACTCTCTGAATCTTTAGCACTAGATTTGACAAAAGCCCAGGTATACAAGAACCAGTGGGGCACTGAATAGAGCTACAGTGGTTGACTACTTCAGGCCTGACCTAAGTACATTATCCTAAAGAATTATTAGAAGCACAGAGAAATCTAAGATGGGCCTTCAGGTTATGTCAGTCCAAGGAATGAGAAATACGGCCTTCCACTGCTCAAATCAGTCTCTCAGAGAACAGAGAGGTCACAGAAGCATTCTTTCTTGGAGTGAACATCGCCAACACCTAACGATCCTCTTTTCAGTTCAATAGTAAAATAGTTGATAGTTGTAGCAGTTTAAAAATTAAGTATTATTTTAGAATAGACTAAAAATCTGTCTGGAATGATAATCTTATTTCAAAAATATTACAAATCATGCAAACCAGATGGCCATCTCTAATTTTGGAATTTCTCAGGCAAGTGTTAATCTAAATTGCCTTCCCATTTCTCTCCTAAATTCCAAAGAAAGCAAAAAACAACAAAAAAAATGAAACCTACAGAAAATGCTTCAGAGACAGACAACATCTATTTTGATCACAGCAATTTTTACAACAGAAGGATCTCACTTATAAAGAAAACGCACTGAGACAGGTTTCTAAATGAAAACGTTTTTGCCTGCACTGTAAATAGTACTGCACCTACTTGAGGCATGGTTTTTTTTTTTTTTTTTTTTTTTTAACCTAAGAGTAACTAGCACATATTAAAATACTGACAGGAAGTCAGCAGAAAGAGTCTGAAGAGAGTAGGGTGTTGGCAGATTAACAGCACAAGGTTTCTGAGAGGTCAGAAGGGAGGGGACCCAGAGCAGAGATGAAGAGACAGCAACTGCACTGTGCCCAGAGGCAAGAGGAAAATGTGGGTGCACGTGTACGTGTGTATCTGAGTGGGGAGGTTGTGTAGTTTCCATCAGATGACTTCTGTTTTCTCTGTCTTTGAGAATAAAGGGAGAGAGAAACCTAAAACAGAAAAATTACTGTAACCTAGATTCATTTTTCCAACTAATTTGAAGTTATAAAACATTTCAAACATACAGATAAAATGTCTGTATAGAAAAACAGAAGGGGGGAGGGATAAATTGGGAGATTGGGATTGACATATACACACTATTATATATAAAATAGATAACTAATAGGGACCTACTGTATATAACACAGGGAACTCTACTCAATATTCTGTAATGACCTATATGGGAAAAGAATCTAAAAAAGAGTAGATATATGTATATGTTTAACTGATTCACTTTGTTGTACACCTGAAACTAACACAACATTGTAAATCAACTATAGTCTAATAAGAAATTTTTAAAAAAATAAAAAGAGAAAATAACATAAAAGGTAGTTCTGTACCCACCACTAAATGTAAATAGATGTCAACAGTTTGCCATATTAATTTAAAACTCTTTTCTAAGAAGAAATACAATGTTACAACCAGATCTCAATGCTCTCCCCTTATATTCCTCATCTTTCTTTTCATCTTCAGAGGAAATCATTATCTGGATATTGGTGTCTATCTTTCCCATGTATATTTTGTATTTTTACTACATAAATTACCAAGTTATATACAATACATGGTGCTATATGCTTTGTGTTGTGAAGCACAAAGATACAATAAAAGCTTTCTTAACCACTGCGCCACCAGGGAAGTCCCAAGGGTGAGTTTTATAGTATGTGAATTTTATCTCAATAAAGAGGTTATTTAAAAATTATTGATTTAATCCATGTTTACTAATATGAACAAATAAATCAACCACAACTACTTTCTTTTTTTTCTTTTTTTTTTTTTTTTTGCGCGGTACGCGGGCCTCTCACTGTTGTGGCCTCTCCCATTGCGGAGCACACGCTCTGGACGCGCAGGTTCAGCAGCCATGGCTCACGGGCCCAGCCGCTCTGCGGCTTGTGGGATCTTCCCGGACCGGGGCACGAACCCATGTCCCCTGCATCGGCAGGCGGACTCTCAACCACTGCGCCACCAGGGAAGCCCCCACAACTACTTTCTTAATAATTTCTAAAAATGGAGTCTACAGTCTCCTGCAGGAGGTCATTCCAGTGTCATATGCCCTGAGAATGTTCCTTTTTATAACTTTCTAAGAAAGTAGATGTTTCCTTCTTTCCTAGGGAGTAATTCTTTTGGCCAGTGAAATAAAGAGGAAAGGGGCTGAGATTCTGGAGTCTTTCCTTCTTTTTGCTGCAAAAGTACCAGAACAAAGATAATCTGAATTAACTGACAATTTGAAACTCTTTCAATTTTTCCAATTTCATTTACTGAAAAGACATTCAATAAAATTTTAAAATTCACCCATAATTCCACTGAACTAGAACAACAGCTGTTTTCATTATCCATTTCCTTCTAGTTGTCCACATGTAATTCATTTTATACACATCTATAATCAGTGTATATGCAATTTTGTATTCTTTTTCTCATTATACTGTAAACATGCTGTGTTGTTAACATAGTTTTATGACATTCATTTTTAGTGTCGCAATAATATGCCATTCAGTTGATATATCATTATTTTCCTAACTTTTCCCCTTATGTTGACTTTAAAGTCTTCTTTCTCCAATTTTTCTGTGTGTATACAAGTTTTGTAAAGATTTTTATATTTTCCTTCTTTTGAATTATTTCCTTAGGTTGTTTCTCAGCAGTAGAGCTTCTGGGTCATACAGTAGGAACATTTTTATGGCTCTTGCTTTCTAAACTAGTATGAATTTTTCAACATTATTTTGCACTATGTGTGTGTGTGTGTGTGTGTGTGTGTGTGTGAGTGTGTGCGTGTGCATGTGTGTGTAGATATAGATAAATTTAACAGACCTGAAAATGGTACTAAAGGCTCTACTGTTGAATTTCATTTTTTAAAAGTGGGTCATCTTTACTTTTTATTATGAAAATAGCAAATGCTCATTGTCAAACTGAAATAATTTATGAGGCATACAAATAGAAAGTGAAAGGCTCCCCCATTCTTCTTTTGGAGGATTGATTACAACACACCATCTTGTAAATTTGAGTTTGCCGAAGTGGGAAATATGATTTAAGGATCAAAGGTTCTAGGATGGTCCACATACAAACCCTATGAGCTGACTAAAGTCCACCAGAGTTCCATGAGAGGAAAGAATATCCAAGTAGAGGGCTGTGGGCATGTGAGCCCTAGTGAACAAGAAGAGTTAATGCATTCCACAAGGCAAAAGGCAGACGCTGTGGTGTATTTTTGAGAGTAGTGAGATGAAAGGAGAATCTAAGGTGACCCTAGTGTACCCTGGACTGAGGGTGACTTGGCAGAGACACAGGGACTCATTTCATATAAACAATCTCTAAGGCAAACTGAATACCTTAAAGTGCCTTAAAACTAAAATTAGTGGAAAATAACTGTTATTTTCCACTAAATACTTGACACAGCCTCTGTCACCAGTAGAGAATAAGAAAACAATTAAATTTATTATAAAGAAAAAATAAATTTGTCTCCTGCTTATACTATAAAGCTCAGAGATGATTATGTGTTGATCTAACTAGAAGGTCATTTCTTGACTATAGACTACAGAACATTCAAAGGTTTCTAATTTACAAGTACATTACTCAGTTCTGTATTTTCTATGCTCAGCTAGCTCTGATGGAAATTGTTTTTAAGTCCCAGATCAGGTTGTCTCTTTATAACCCATGTTTTCCTAAATCACTCCTATAACTCATCCAGCTGTGCTTATTCAGACACAGAAAACAAACTTATGGTTAACCAAGGGGGAAAGGGGTTGGGGGAGGGATTAATTAGGAGTTTGGGATTAGCAGACATACACTATTATATATAAAACAGATAAACAACAAGGTCCTACTATATAGCACAGGGAACTATATTCAATATCTTGTAATAAACCATAATGGACAAGAATATGAAAAACAATATGTATATATATGTATAACTGAATCACTTTGCTGTACACCAGAAGCTAACACAATGCTGTAAATCAACTATACTTCAATTGAAACAAAAGATTGTACTTATATACTATCTTTGCAATTTTAGTTTGCACTAGTTTGTAGATTGCTTGGTAAGGGCTCTGAACTGTTTATGTGGGTAAATTCTTTATCCTCAATAGGACCATCAACTCCAGGGAGCATATTCTTTTCATTCTTATTCACCCATACAGTGAACACTAAACTACAGCTAGATGATCACAGAAACTTGTTTAATTCTACGATGGAAACGGATGGAAATTTGCTATATAATGGCTCACACTTGGATTATTAATACCACCAGCTATACTGGAGACTACCTTTCTCTTAACTAAAAAGTTTGCCAAACATAAAAGACCTGAGCACTTAAAATATTGCCTATTACCCTAGCTTCATCTCCCACCCCACACCATCCCCATTCTACTAAACTTTATGCTGCAGAGATACCAAAGTAGAATTGTTTTTGGAACACATGATGCTACTTCACATCACTAGGCCTTTGCATATGCTCTTTCTTTGCTTGAAAGTACCTTTCACCTACCTGAGCATTTGGAGTGTCTTTTTATTCTTTATAATCACCACCTCCAGGATCCCCCATGTCTATCCTAAGAATTCTAAGATGCTTTCTTCTGCGCTATCTCTATATCTTGAATAAACTTCTATTGTTGCACTGAGTAGACTGTATTGCAAAAAGAAAATAAAAAAACTTCTTTACATGTATTTACCCCATCGGACACAATTCCAGACTCAGCAAAAATTTATCCAGGAAAGGAATGGGAGGAAAGAATGGAGAAATGGAGGGAGGGAGACCCAGGACAATTTCTGTGACCTCCACTGTGCAGGAACCATGTCTTATTCATCTCCATATCTCCATGGGACTGATCAGTACTTAGGACACATAGGGCTTCATTCAATGTTTGATAAATTGATTTGACATATACCTTAAAGGAAAAAGCAATGAACCACCTTGGCATGAAATTCTTATCAAAGGGTGAACTGCCATTAATCAAAACAATGTATTATTTGAGCCAAATCAATTGTGGTGCACACAAGTACATTAGGGGCCCAGCTTGAGATTCTACAGAATCCTAGTGCCAAGAACTAAGCCAGACACTCCAATGTATGAGATATGATTCTTTCCCTGAAAGGGCTCATAGTTTTGATTGGGAATCAGGTTCATAAATAGATGCACCTTGAGGGCATTATACTAAGTGAAATAAGCCAGACAGAAAGAAAAATACTACATGGTATATCATTTATATGCAGAATCTAAAAATTTTTTTAAAAGTCAAACCCTTAGAGAGTAGAAAAATGGCTACCAGAGGCTGGGAGGTGGGGAAAACAGGGAGAAGCCAATAAAAGACCAGTAAAACCTTACAGCTGCACAATGAATAAGGTCTGAGGATCTAATGTAAAACATGGTGACTATAGTTGATAACAATGTATTTTTTTTTTAAAGATGATGCAATCAATAGTTATTTAGGAGATGCACTAGTGGACTTGCTGAGGGATTAAACATGAGGGTAAGGAAAGAGGAGAGTCTAGAAGGACTTGAGTATATTTATCTCTTCAGTAACTGGAGAGTATCACTAACTGAAATAGGGAAAGAAGCAATTTGAGGGCAGGACTCTGGCTTTGGACACGTTGAATATGAAGTGCTATCTAGAGGTAGATATCAAATAAGCAGCTAGATGCAAATCTGAAGTTCGGGGTGGGGAGGTTTGGGCTGGTGATACAGCAGGTTCTCATTAGTATTCTATTTTATACATATTAGTGTATATATGTCAATCCCAATCTGTTTTTTTTTTTGGTTTGTTGTTTCCTTTTATTTGTTATGATGTTTCGTAAACTGATATATCTGAAAAACTGTAAAGCCACTATTAAAATAAGTCCTTATTTAAATAAATAAAAATAAAATTTTAGAATTTTGAAGTTGAAAAAGGTGAATGTTTCAGTGTTCCCTTTTACATTGTTTTAGCTAATACTATACTTTGAATAATACATGTATTCTCCGGTTTAACTGTTTAATGAAGTCTTAATTGTTTTTGGCTCTTTCTTGTTCCACTATTTTGTATGCTTTTTTTTGCTAGCAACAGCATTTTCATCAATTTTTCTTTCTTTTTTTAACTGGAAAACAATACATGCTCATTTCAAAAGCTAAAAAATACAAGAAAGTCAAAGATAATTGAAGTATAGTTGATTTACAATGTTGTGTTAATTTAACATTTTGAAGTATTTCCTTTCAGTCTTTTTTTCTGAGAAGTAATTCTTTTCTTCTTTTTTAACATTATTGTACTTTGCTCTTATTTGAGCTTCTGAATCTTGTAGTAAACAGTGCCTGAGGGAGATGATTTCCAGATGAGTTGTTTGTGCCCAATTACCCAATTTTGTCCAGGGGGAATAACAACTCATAAGGAAACTGTTTGCTTTTAAGTTTAGTCCAGATAGCACACGACACACATTCCTGCAGATTCATCAGTGTGCTTAGTTCCATCAGAGTGGTTTGGTAGGATGAGGATTCCACTAAGAGCTTGTGACTGCCTTCCGCTTACTGGTAGTCCTTTAGGAAGTCTGCCAGGACTTTCGTAACATATATTCTGCCCTTAAGTTCTTTATTTTTTGATTTGTTTTTCAGTCAATTCAATGTTTTGTTTTTCAAGAAGGTTATGTGAACTGTTGGCATAGTTTTGAACCCCGGCACACATGAATGTCTGTTACCCTTATGAACAACAACAAAAAATGCAGCTGGATACAAGACTGCCTAGTCACAGCCTTTTCCCTTGAAAACTTTGGCTCACCTTCTGACATTTGATGTCATCAACAGCTACCATCTCTCCCACAGTTTTCAATCTCTTTTATTTATCCCTCTGATTTCCCAGGACATTTCTCAAATGTGTTTTCCACATCATTACCTCAGTACACCTCAGTGTGAATCCTACTTTTTACCGTCTCCAATTTGTATTTTAATTCTGCTACTGCATGTTGTTTACCTACATCTATCCATCTTTTTTGCCCTGTTTTCATCTCAGCCTATTTGTTCCTTTTGTTTTTATGCTTCAGTTCCATAGAAGCCTTTTCTTCTTGCATCAACAAAGGATACAGAAAAGTTTTAAAATTTCTTATAATTCTTATAAAATATAATTTTCAGAGTTGCTCTTCCTTTAAATCTCCGTGATGATGTTCCCTTTCCCTTGTTCTAAAAGTTTTATAAGTCTCATATTGTTATGTGACCTCTCATTTGAGGATGAGAAAGACATCTAGACCTGCTGTTTGAGAACAAACAGAATGTGTGGACTGCCACTGGCCCCATTCTGTCAATGTATGTGCTAGTGGATTCCCCTGCTCCAATCAACAGCTGTACAGTTGATAAGTACAACTTCTTATCTAATTCCCGGTGTCTAACAGGTTTCCATCTGCTAAATTGAGATAAGATCCAACTACTAGGCTTATTGTTATGCAGAAATGATAGTATATTTTTTTAAAAAAACAAACACTACAATCTTCAGTGTATTATTTGAGATGCTTTTGACTATGAGTAATAGAAAAATCCATCTCTGATTGGTTTTGACAGAAATAAAATTTATGGGCTCAAATAATTTGAAAGTTCAGTAGTATGGTGGGCATCCAGTTTAAAAAAAAGTAGAACTTTTTATTATGGAAAATTTCAAATCTGTACAAAGTAAACAGAATGGTACAACGAACCCCTATGTACTCAGCACCCAGCTTCAACACTTTAAGATTCTGCCATTCTTGTATCATGGATGCCTTCACCTTCTCCCTACCCCTACTTGTTATTTTTGTAATGGAAGTTCTCAGGTAACATTTACATAAATGGAGGTGCACAAATCTTCACTGTAAAATTTTACCAAATGGCCACACATTTATAACCCACATTGAATTGAAGCATAGAACACTTCTGTTTCCCCAGAAAGTCCTCTCATGTTTCTTCCCAGTCAACCCACAGCTCCCCACTGCTAGTCCCAGTCTACCTCTGTTCCAACTTTTTTTCCAGTGGAGATTAGTTTTGCCTCTTCCTCCAATCTTATAGAAATGAAATCATTCAGCATATGCTTTTCAATGTCTGGTTTCTTTCACACAGCATTATGTCTATGAGATTCATCCATTTGTTGCATAGATCAATACTACACTCCTTTTTTGGTGAGCAGTATGCTACTGTATGCATATAACCACAATTGTTTATTCTCCATTTATGGATACGTGGGTTATTAGTTTTGTACATTGAATAAAGGTGCTATGAACACTCTTGCACAAGTCTTTTTGTGGAGTATGTTTCCATTACTCCTGTATAAATATACAGAAGTAGAATTACTGATTTAAAGGGTAGGTATATGTTTAACTTTCTAAGAAATTGACAAAAACATTTCCATCCACAGTGTATGAATATTCCAGTTGTTCCACATTCTTGCCAACATTTGGTGTTTTGTTTTGTTTTGCGCTACGTGGGCCTCTCACTGTTGTGGCCTCTCCCGTTGCAGAGCACAGGCTCCGGTCGCGCAGGCTCAGCAGCCATGGCTCACGGGCCTAACTGCTCCCGGACCGGGGCATGAACCCGTGTCCCCTGCATCGGCAGGCGGACTCTCAACCACTGCACCACCAAGGAAGCCCCGATAATAAGTTTTTTGATGATTCATTTTCTACTATATAAATTATCTGTGTATAGGAACAGTTTTTACTTCTTCTTTTACAATCTTTATTCCTTTGACCTTTCCTTACCTTACTGCATTAGCAAGGACAGTCAGGAAAATGTTGAGTAGAAATTGTAAGAGTGGTACTTTTGCCTTGTTCCTAGTCTTAAGAGGAAAGTGTTCAGTGGTTTATCATTTATATTATTTTTTAAATTTGTCTTCAACTTTTTTGACTTTATTTATTTTTTTGGCCAGGCCACTCGGCTTGTGGGATCTTAGTTCCCCAACCAGGGATCAAACCAGTGCCCCCTGCAATGGAAGCACAGATTCCTAACCACTGGATGGCCAGGGAATTCCCAGTGGTTTACCATTTAGAATTACATTAGCTGAAGGTTATTTTGTTGATGCCCTTTATCAGGTTGAGAAAATTCCCTTCTAATTCCAGATCCATGTATCAAGTATTTATGCTGAATTTTGTCAAATGTTTTTTCGGCATCTATTGAGATGATCATATGTTTTATTCCTTATTCTGTTATTATGGTAATTATGTGTATTTTCAAATACAAAACCAGTGTACATTCCTGGGATAAAACCTACTTGGTCATGCTGTGTTAATCCTTATATACATTCCTGGGTTCAATTTGCTACTATTTTATTAGACAGTTTTATGTCTATGTTATGAGACTTTTTTATTTTAAGTTTTTATAATATCTCTACTATGTTTTAGTCTCATGATTATACTAGTCTCATAAAATTAGTTGAAAATGTTTTCTTCCTTTATTTTCTGAAAGAGTTTGTAAGGTTTAGTTTCTTTCATAATGTTTGATATAATTTACCAGTGATATTCTCTGGGCCTGGCGTTTTCTTTGGAGGCATCTTTTTTACTACAAATTCAGTTTCTTTCACAAAGTCTTCGACAGGCCTATTCAGACTTTTTATTTCATTTTGTGTCAGTTTGGGCAAGTTGTATTTTTCCTGGAATTTTTATATTTCACTAAGTTGTCAAATTTATTGGCAGAAGTTGTTTTTAGAATTCCTTTATTATTCTTTAAAGTTTATGGATCTATGATGATACTCCCTCTTTCTTTTCCAATACTGATAACTTGTGTTTTTCTAGGGGTTTTTGAATTTTATTGATCTTTTGAAAGAATTCATTTGGCTTTGTTAATTTTTTAAAAAATGTATTTATTTTTATTTATTTATTTTGCCTGCATTGGGCCTTTGTTGCTGCGTGCAGGTTTTCTCTAGTTGGGGCGAATGGAGCTACTCTTCGTTGCCGTGCACGGGCTTCTCATTGCAGTGGCTTCTCGTTGCAGAGCACGGGCTCCAGGCGTGTGGGCTTCAGTAGTTGTGGCATGTGGGCTCAGTAGTTGTGGCTTGCAGGATCTAGAGGGCGGGCTCAGTAGTTGCAGAGAATGGGCTTAGTTGCTTGGCAGCATGTGGGATCTGTCTGGACCAGGGCTCGAACCCGTGTCCCTTGCATTGGAAGGCAGATTCTTAACCACTGCGCCACAAGGGAAGCCCTGGCTTTGTTAATTTTCTCTGTTGTCTTTTTTCTATTTAATTGATACTTGCTATTTTCTTAATTTTCTTCTTCTTGGTTTTACTTTGCTTATGTTTTTCTAGCTTCCAGAAATAAACAAAATAAATTTTAACCATTCCTTCTTTCTAATATAGGCATATCTTGTTTTACTGCACTTCACGGATACTGCATTTTTTACAGATCAAAGGTTTTTGGCAACCCTGTGTCAAGCAAGTCTATTAGCACCATTTTTCCAACAGCATTTGCTTACTGTGTATCTCTGTGTCACAGTTTGGTAATTCTCACAATATTTAAAACTTTTTCATTATTATTATACTTTTTATGGTGATCAGTGACAACTCACCGAAGGCAAGATGGTTAGCACTTTTTGGCAATAAAGTCTTTTAAAGATAAGGTATGTATGTATTTTTTAGACATAATGCTGTTGTACACTTAATAGTCTAAGTATAAGCATAACTTATATGCACTGGGAAAGCAAAATATCCATATAACTTGATTTACTGCAGTATTCACTTTATTGCAGTGGTTTGGAATCGAACCCATAATATCCCCAAGGTACACCTGTTATGAACAATTAAAGCTATACATTTCCTGCTAAGCAATGCTTTCACTACATCTCACAAATGCTCGCATGTTTGTTTTTCATTATCATTTACATGAAAATATTTTCCAATTTCCCTTTGATATTCTTTTGATCCATGTATTATTCAGAAATATACTGTTTAATTTCTAAATCTTTGGGAATTTTCCAGATATCTTTTTGTTATTGATATCTAATTTAATTCAATTGCGATCAGAGAACATACTCTCTTAGATTTCAGTCTTTTGACTCTTATTCAAACTTGCTTCATGGTCCTATAAACAGTCTATTTTGGTAAAAGTTCCAGGATACCTGAAAAGATTCTGTATTCTGTAATTGTTGGGTGTTGGATTCTATAAATGTCAATTAGGTCAAGGTGATTTACAGTGCTATTCAGATCTTCTATATCTGTACAGATTTTTGACCTAGTTGTTCAATTAATTACTCTACAGGGATATGAAAATCTCCAACTACAATTGGGTAATTGAATCCTTTTTCCTTTAGTTTTGTCAGTTTTATGCTTCATCTATTTTAAAGCTACATTATTAGGCACATACACATTTGTAATTATGTCTTCCTGTTATACTGGGGATTTTATCATTATAAAATGTCTCTATCTCTGATAATACTCCTTGTTTTGAAGTCTATTTTTGGTCCAGTATTAAAATATCTACTCTAGGGCTTCCCTGGTGGCGCAGTGGTTGAGAATCCGCCTGCCGATGCAGGGGACATGGGTTTGTGCCCTGGTCCAGGAAGATCCCACATGCCGTGGAGCGGGTGGGCCTGTGAGCCATGGCCGCTGAGCCTGCGCATCCGGAGTTTGTGCTCCGCAACAGAAGAAGCCACAACAGTGAGAGGCCCGCGTACCACCAAAAAAAAAAAAAAAAATCTACTCTAAATTTGTAATGATTCATGTCTGCATGGCATATCTTTTCATCTTTTCCTATCCTTTTATTTTCAACTTTGTGACTGTGTTAAAGGTGCATGCCTTGTAGACAACTTATAGTTGGGTCATGCTTTTTATCCAATTTGACAATCTCTGCCTTTTAATTGCAGGGTTTAGTCTAACATTTACATTTGATTTGGCTGGATTTAGATTTGCCATTTTGCTACTTGTTTTCTATTTGTGTCACCTGTTCATTTGTTTGCTTGTTTTATTGCTCCTCCTTTGGGGTTAACTAAGAAAAAGGTTTTAGTATTCCATTTTGATTTCTCCCTTGGCTTTTTGAAAACAGCTTTATTGAAATATATTTCGCATATCATACAATTCACCCATTTAAATTAGTATACAATTCAGTGTTTTTTAAAAAATATATTCACAGGGTGCATAACCATTACCAAAATCTAATTTTAGAACATTTTCATCCCCTTAAAAGGAAATCCATACCCATGAGGTGTCCTTCCCCATTCCCCCTCATCCACTCAGCTCTAAGCAACTACTAATCAACTTCCCATCTCTATAGATTTGCCGATTCTGGGCCTTTCATATAAATGAATATACAATATTAATATACAATATGTGGTCATCTTTGACTGGATCCTTTCATTTTTTCATAATGTTTTCAAGGTTCATCCATGTTGTAGCATGTGTCAGTACTATATTTCTTTTTACTGCTGAACAATATTCCATTGAATGGATATACCACATTTTACTTTTCCATTCATCAGTTGATGGACACTTGGGTTGTTTCCACTTTTTGACTATTATGAATAAGCTGCTATTAATATTCATGTACATGTTTTGTGTGGATGTACATTTTCATTTCCCTTGAGTATATACCTAAGAGTGGATCTGCTGAGTCATACTCTACGTTAAACTTAAGAACTGCCAAGCTGTTTTCCAAACAGCTACACCATTTTACATTTCCACCAGCAATGTATGACAAGTCCTATTTCTCCACATCCTTGTCAGCACTTGTTACTGTCCATCTTTTTTATTATAGCCATCTTAGTGGGTATAAACTGGTATCTCACTGTGGTCCCCATTGACTTTTAGTTGTAACTCTGCATTTTGTTTTATTGGTTGCTTTAGAGATTAAAACATTCATCTTTAACTTAATATAATCTACTTAGAGTTAATCTTGTACTACTGAGCATTAAATATAGCCATCTTGGGGCTTCCCTGGTGGCGCAGTGGTTGGGAGTCCGCCTGCCAGTGCAGGGGACATGGGTTCGTGCCCGGGTCCGGGAGGATCCCACATGCCACGGAGCGGATGGGCCCGTGAGCCAAAGCTGCTGAGCCTGCACGTCTGGAGCCTGTGCTCTGCAACGGGGTAGGCCTCAATGGTGAGAGGCCCGCGCACTGCGATGAAGGGTGGCCCCTGCTCGCCGCAACTAGAGAAGGCCCTCACACAGAAACGAGGACCCAACACAGCCAAAAATAAAATATAAAATATAAAAAAAATTTTTTTAAGTTCATTTGTATCAATTAAAAAAATATATATATATATAGTCATCTTGTAACAGCATAATTCTATATACCTCACTTCTTTGTACTATTGGCATAAACTCCACAATACAGTGCTAAAATTTTTGCTTTAACCACTAATATGTCTTTTAAAGAAATGAAGAGAAGAAAATATAGTCTTTTAAATTTACCCACATTTTTACCATGTCTATTGAACTTCATCCATTTCTGAAGATATGAGTTACCACCTAGTATCACTGCCTTTCAACCTGATGAATTTCTTTTAGCATTTCTTATAGTACAGGTCTGGTGGAAATCAGCTATAATTTTGTATGATTGGCCCCTTGTGTATAAAGTGTTGATTTTCTTTGGCTAAAACCAGGATTTCAGCAGTTTGACTATAATGTACCTGGTGTGGTTACCTTTGTATTTATTCTTCTTAGGGTTTGCTATGGTTTTTTGTTTGTTTTTTTGTGGTACGCGGGCCTCTCACTGTTGTGGCCTCTCCCGTTGCGGAGCACAGGCTCCAGACACGCACTCTCAGCGGCCATGGCTCATGGGCCTAGCCGCTCCGCAGCATGTGGGATCTTTCCAGACCGGGGCACGAACCCGTGTCCCCTGCATCGGCAGGCGGACTGTCAACCACTGTGCCACCAGGGAAGCCCTGCTATGTACGGTTTTTGGATCCATAAATTGATTTTTTTTTTTTTTTTTGCCAAATTTACCATTATTTGTCAATTTTTTTGGCCTCATTTTCTCTTTCCTTTCCCTTAGAGACTCAAATTACATGTTATGTTAGCCAATTGCTGTTGTCCCAGAGGTCTCTGAGGCTCTGTAAGTTTTCATGAATCTTTCTCTTTTTAAAAATTATTCATTCATTCATTCATTCATTTGGTTGCATCAGGTCTTAGTTGTGGCAGGCAAGCTCCTTAGTTGTGGCTTGCCTGCTCCTTAGTTGCGGCATGTGGGCTTCTTAGTCGCGGCATGCATGGGATCTTGTTCCCTGACCAGGGCTCGAACCTGGGTCCCGTGCACTGGGAGCATGGAGTCTTAACCACTGTGCCACCAGGGAAGTCCCTTTATGAATCTTTTTTATCAGCTCTTCAACTTGAATATTTTCTATTAATTTGTCTTCAAGTTAATTGACTTTTTTAAAACATCTTTATTGGAGTACAACTGCTTTACAATGGTGTGTTAGTTTCTGCTGTATAACAAAGTGAATCAGCTACACACATATATATATATATATATATATATATACCCCCATATCTCCTCCCTCTTGTGTCTCCCTCCCACCTTCCCTATCCCACTCCTCTAGGTGGACACAAAGCACCGAGCTGATCTCCCTGTGCTATGCAGTTGCTTCCCACTAGCCATCTATTTTACATTTGGTAGTGTATATATGTCCATGCCACTCTCTCACTTCGTCCCAGCTTACCCTTCCCCCTCCCCGTGTCCTCAAGTCCATTCTCTATGTCTGCGTCTTTAAGTTAATTGACTCTTTCCTTGACATCTCAAGTCTGCTGTTAAGCTCACCCAGTTTATTTTTCATTTCGGTTATTGTGCTTTTCTGTTCTAAAATTTTGACTTAAAAGATAGTTTCTCTTTCTCTGTTGACATTTCTCATCTGTTTAATCATTGTACACATATTTTCCTTTTAGTCCTGGAGTATATTTATGATGACTTCTTTAAAGTTCTTGGCTTCTAATTTGAACATCAGGATCATCCTGGAGATGGTTTGTTATTGACTGCTTTCTTCCTGAGTATGACCACATTTTCTTGTTTCTTCATATGTGTAGTGATTTTTTATTAGATACTATATATTATGTACATGTTGTCAAGACTCTGAATTTGTTATGTTCCTCTGAAGACTGGTGTTTGTTCTAGCAGGCAGTTAATTTGGCTGGACTCAGTTCTCAAATTCTGTCTCCCCTGCCATCAGCAACTGCTGAAACCTCTCTCAGTTCTTCTAGCTTCTGGGTACTGATTTTGCATTGCATTCCCTGGGGCCTTCCCATCCATACATAGGAGTTGGGAAGTTTTAAATCCAGGTTTGTGGGCTTTTATGTAACTCCTTCCCTTCCATGATTTTCTTCCTAAATTCCCAGTTGCTCTGCTAGTCCTGAACCCTGTTATCTATGACCTTTGCCTATGGAACCAGGCAAAGATTGGGGAATGCCCTCAAAGGGACTTTCTGTCTTTCAAACTAAGTTTCTCTTTTGTCTTGGTTTCTTTCCAGTGCCTTCAAATAGTTGTTTAAGAACACATGAACACACACACACACACACACACACACACACACACACCACACTACACAGTCGTGCATGCACACATTATACGCAGAAGACTAGCATGAGCAATTGACTATGCCATTATCAGAAGTGGGAAATATTCAGTGTTGTTTTGATTCAGTATCTCAACATTATTCCCCAAGAGTCAGTTTCTTTGATTCTCCATTCTACCTTTCAGAGGTTCATCTTCATCTGAAGGCTGACTTTCCAAGTTGTCAGGAGATGCAACCAGCAGCCAGCATAGTCACATGATTTCAATCTCCAAATTCAGATAGAGACCTTAAGAGGTTATCACTATGCAACCATTAAACTCAGTCCTGGACTTCACTTCATCTGAACACATTTTTATAACATACAACTACTGCTGAACTACGCACGGTGTTTAGAAGAATGCCATGAGCTGAATGGCTTAATCCTGGGTCACTGGTTATCTCCTCCCGCCAGCCCTATTCCTTATTTCGGACTTCCCAAAGGCCTAAAACCCAAGCTCTAAGTGCTTTGTTGCTTCCTTAGGTGTAGTTGTTGTATTCCTTTCCTCAAGAGCCCTTTGTGGCTCCCAACTTTCAACACATAGATCAGTTCCAATTCTCTGATTATCACAGGCCTGAAGCTCTCTCTCCTCACCTCATGTAGTCCTTAAAACTACAGCTCCCACTCCTCACTGTCCACTTGGCTTTAACTCCCTTTCATGTTTAGTTTCTTCTTCATTTCTGGTATATGTAGATTTCCTTTTCTTGCTTTCAAGCTCTGCTATATATTTATTACAAAGCTAGGAAAGAGAGTTTACAATTTATCCAGCATTACTACGTATTTGAAGAAGAAAGCAGGAGGGAACTTCTTATATCTGGTAAACCCACCTTAAGAAACTCTCCATAGCCTTCAGGATAAAGTACAAACTCTAGCTCATTTAATACACAGGGTCCTTCATGATATTATTTATCCCCTTAATTTCATGACTCACATTACCCCTAGATGCAAACTTTCCTATAACTAAGGAAAGTTTGTAATTTTGTAATTTTCTTTTCATACCATGCTGATTCTTACCTCTGTGCCTTTTCAGATACTGCTTTGTCTATATAGATAGACAACAGAATATCATCTTCTCAAGGTGCTCATTCCCTGTCACATACATTTTTATCTAGTCAACTGCTACTCACCCTAAAAATCTCAAACAAAGCATGACCTCTGAGAAGCCTTTTCTATGACTTCTTCCCCCTCCCCAATCCAGACTAAGGTGATCCCTTCCTGGGTCCCAAAACAGTCTATACACACTTCTGATATAGCAAATATCATCCCAATTGTTGATTTACTTTCCCCACTAGACTATACACTCTTTGAAAGATATATGTCTTACATAATTTATTACTTCGAGTACTTCACTCTTTGGCACATAGTTGATATTTAACAAATGTTCATTGAATGAATGGAGAGACATACTCTTTTTATTTAAAAATTAATAGATTTATTTCTTATAGCAATTTTAGATTTACAGAAAAATTGAGCAGAAAGTACACAGTTCCCATATACTCCTTCTCCTCCCTCCTCTCATTTTCCTCTATTATTGATATCTTATATTAGTGTGCTACATTTGTTACAATTAATGAACCAATATTGACACATTAACAAAAGTCCATAGTTTATATTAGGGTTCACTCTATATTGTACAGTTCTATGGGTTTTGACAAATGCATAATGTCATGTATCCACACAGTATCATACAGAATAATCTCACTGTACTTCAAATCCCTGGTGCTTCCTTCCCTACCTCCAACCCCTGACAACCACTCTTATTTTTACTGTCTCCATAGTCTGCCTTATCCAGAATGTCATATAGTTGGAATCACATGGTATGTGGCCTTTTCAGACTGTCTTCTTTCATGTAGCGATATGCATTTAAGTTTTCTCCATGTCTTTTTGTGGCTTGATAGCTCATTCCTTCTTATTGCTGAATAATATTCCAGTGTTTGGATGAATTACAGTTACTGAAAGACATCTTGGTTACTTCCAAGTTTCAGCAATTATGAATAAAGCTGCTATAAACATCTGTGTATATGTTTTTGTGTGGACATAAGTTTTCAATTAATTTGGGTAAATACCTAGAAGCATGATTGCTGAGTCATATGGTAAGGGGCTTTGTTTAGCTTTGTAAGATACTGTCAAATCTTCCAAAGTGGCTGTATCATTTTAATTCCTACAAGCAATGAATGAGAGTTCCTGTCATTCCACATCCCTGTCAGCATTTGGTATTGTCAGTGTTTTGAATTTTAGCCATTCTAATAGGTATGTAGTAGCATTTCATTATTGTTTAAATTTGCATTTCCCTAATGGTATATGATGTGGAGCATCTTTTCATTTTCATACACTTATTTGCCATTTGTTTATCTTCTTAGATGAGGTGTCTTTTTACCTCTTTTGTCCACTTTTAATTGGGTATTTTTCTTTTTTATTGTTGAGTTTAAGAGTTCTTTGTATATTTTGGATACTAATCCTTTACCAAATATATGTTTTATAATTATCTTCTCCCAATCTGTGGCTTGTCTTCTCATTTTCTTAACAGTATCTTTTGCAGAAAATTTTAATTTTTTTTTTTTTTTTTTTTTTTTTTTTTTTTTTTTTTTGCGGTATGCGGGCCTCCCACCGCTGCGGCCTCTCCCGTCGCGGAGCACAGGCTCCGGACGCGCAGGCCCAGCGGCCATGGCTCACGGGCCCAGCCGCTCCGCGGCACGCGGGATCCTCCCGGACCAGGGCACGAACCCGTGTCTCCCGCATCGGCAGGCGGACTCCCAACCACTGCGCCACCAGGGAAGCCCAGAAAATTTTAATTTTAATGAAGTCCAACTAACCACTTTTTTCTTTCGTGGATCGTGCTTTGGTGTTGAATCTAAAAACACATTGCCAAACCCAAAGTCACCTATATTCTTCACCTATGTCATCCTTTAGAAGTTTTACAATTTTGTGTTTTACATTCAGGTTTATGACCCATTTGGGGTTCACTTTTGTGGAAGGTTTCAGGTCAGTGTATAAATTTACTTTATTGCACATGGACATCCAGTTGTTCTAGCATCACTTGTTGAAAATACTATCCTTTCTCCATCAAATTGCCTTTGCTCCTTTGTATAGGATGTGTTGAAAGAGACAAACTCTTGAACATAGTTTTTCAAACTAGAGGCAGTTAAATCAACTTAGTGGACCATAACCAGCACTTTAAAAAACGAAATGGCCTAGAGAATATCAGAATGCAGTAAAGGAAGTAGAAAAATTAAGTATTATTACTGAAATTTTTGCTACAGTTACTTGTGTGTGTTTATTCACCATACAAAATATATTTCTTATTACAGGTTATGGTTGAAAAATTTGGAAAGTCATTGTCTAGAGAATCTACTAGAGATGGAAGGACATAGCCATTAGACATCTTTAATAACTGCCATATTCACCATAAGTTTTCAGAGTTATATATCTAAAATGAAAATTTGATATCATTGTTCTGCATAAAACCCTTCATCATTCTGCAAGCAATGTAAAGTAAAATGTAGTGATGTAAGAATAAATTCAGCAAGACCATTTAGAAGACTGTTGTAACAAAGTGGGCAAATTATGGTAAAGATCTAAAATAAGGCAGTGGCTCTGGGACTAGAAAGGAGATGGCTCTATGACCTGGAGACTGAATATGCAGGGAGCATAGATGAGGATATATGAGAAAGGAATGGTAGTGATATTCCAGAGAATACAGGTAGTAGAACAGTTTTAGAGTAAAAGAAGGTATGGCTTTGGATATGGTGAATCTGGGGAAGTGATAGGATCTCCAAGTGGTGAAATCCAGGAGGCAATAAAATAGACAGGCTTGGAGCTCAACAAGTAAATAGTAGTTGAAATTATAAGTATGAACAAAGTCACCAAGGACAAGTACACAGAGTAAGAAAAACAAAAGGCAAATAATGAGATCCTGGGGAACATGAGCATTTAAATGGTGAACAGAGAGTGACACCCCCCCAACACACACACACAAAAAAAAAACTAAAAAAAACCACCTCAGGTATGAAGAGAACCAAGACAGTAACATTACATAAACTAAGGGAGACAAAACAAAATAACATACTTAAACAGATCAGTAACAACATGAAATATGAATGAATAAAATGCTCCTGTTAAAAACAAAGATTATCAGGCTGTTAAAAGAAAAAGATTTTCTTGGGATTTCCCTGGTGGTCCAGCGGTTAAGACTCTGCACTTCCAATGTAGGGGGCACAGGTTCAGTCCCTGGTCAGGGAACTAAGATCCCACATGCTATGTGGCACAGCCAAAAAAAAAATCAAAACAAAACAAACAAACAAGACAAAGATTTTCAGACTAGATAAAACAAAACAAAAAAATTCATTAAGACTCATGTGTAATTTAAAAATACAAAAAGGGTGAAAGTAAGAGTAGAAAAAGTTACACTGAGCAAATACAAACTGAAAGCTGGTATAGCTATAGCTGGACCATAGCTGATAATATAGCTATATTAGTATCAGTCAAAAGAGACTTCAAGGGACACTTCCTAATGAAAAAATGTGAAATCATCATGAAGATCAGCATTTTTAGATTAATAGGCTCCTAATCATATAACCTCAAGATACATAAAGCAAAAATGACAGAACTACAAGGAGAAATAGACAAATTCACAATAGTTTTGGGAGAGTTTAACACCTCTCTCAATAACTGATAGGATAAGTAGACCAAAAAAACAATCAGTGAGGTTGGAAAAGATTTGAACAATATAACATCATCAGGAAATTTGACCTAATACAGAACATTTCACCCAACACTGCTAACTACATATTATTTTCAAGCACACATGGAACTAATTTTTTAGTGCTGAGGTATAAAGAAAGTCTAAATAAAACTCGAAGGGTTCAAATCATACAAACAGATAAGCAACTAAAGCACTAACAGGGAAATACACAGCCTTAAAGGAACAGGTCAGAAAGAAGTTTGAAAATTATAGTCAGAAGATCTAAAGATACCTCACCAAAAAAGATATACCAATGGAAAATAAGCATATGAAAAGACACTCTCCATCATATGCCATTAGAAAATTGCAAATTAGAACAGCAATAAGATACCACTATGCACTTATTAGAATGGTTAAAATTCAAAACACTGATAAATACCAAATACCGACAAGGATGTGAAGCAACAAAAATTCTCCTATTGCTGGTGAGAATGCAAAATGGTACGGCCACCTTGGAAGGCAGTTTGGCAGTTTCTGATAAAATAAAACATATTCTTACCATACAATCCAGCAATCATGCTCCTTGGTATTTACTCAAATTAACGGAAAAGAAGTCCACAGAAAAACCTGCATACAGATGTTTATAGCAGCTTTATTCATAATTGCCAAAACGTGGAAGCAACCAAGATATCCTTCACTAGGTGAATGAATAACTACACTGTGGTACATCCAGACAAGGGAATATTATTCAGTCTTAAAAAGAAATGAGCTATCATTTTCATGAGGACATGAAAAGCCATGGAGGAACCTCAAATGCCTATCACTGAGTGAAAGAAGACAATCTGAAAAGGCTACATACTGTATGATTTCACCTATATGACATTCTAGAAAAGGCAGAACCATGGAGACAGTAAAAAATAATAGTGGTTGCCAAGGATTAGGGTACAGGGAGAGATGAACGGGTGGAACACATTGGACTTTAGGGCAGTGAAACTACTCTATACAATACTATAATGGTGGTGGATACTTATCATTATATATTTGTCCAAACCCACAGAATGTACAACACAAAGAATTAATGCTAATGTAAACTACAGACTTTGGGTGATAATGAGGTGTCAATGTAGGTTCATCAACTGTAACAAATATACCACTCTGGTGGGGGATGTTGATAGTGGCAGAGGCTGTATGTGTGGGAAATATATTGGAATGCTGTACTTTCTGATCAATTTTGCTGTGAATCTAAAACTGCTATTATAAAATAGTCTATTTGGGAGAATTCCCTGGCAGTCCAGTGGTTAGGACTCTGCACTTTCACTGTCGAGGGCCCGGGTTCAATCCCTGATCAGAGAACTGAAATCCCACAACCCACATGGGATGGCCAAATAAATAAATAAATAGTCTACTTTTAACAAATGGGACCTAATCAACCATATAGGCTTTTGCACAGCAAAGGAAACCATAAACAAAATGAAAAGAAAACCTATAGAGTGGGTCAAAATATTTGCAAATGATGTGACCGACAAGGGCTTAATTTCCAAAATATAAAAACAGCTCATACAACTCAATAACAAAAAACAAACAACCCAATAAAAAAAATGGGCAGAAGACCTAAGTAGACATTTCTCCAAAGAAAACATACAGATGGCCAACATGCACATGAAAAGATGATCAACGTCACTAATTATTAGAGAAATACAAGTCAAAACTACAATGAGGTATCACCTTATACCAGTCAGAGTGGCCATCATTAAAAAGTCTACAAATAACAAATGCTGGAGAGGGTGTGGAGAAAAGGGAACCCTCCTACACTGTTGGTGGGAATGTAAACTGGTGCAGCCACTATGGAGAACAGTATGACGGTTCCTTAAAAAACTAAAAATGGAGTTGCCATATGATCCAGCAATCCCACTTCTGGGCATATATCCAGACAAAATTATAATTAGAAAAGATACATGCACCCTAATGTTCATAGCAGCACTATTTAAAATAGCCAAGACATGGAAGCAACCTAAATGTCTATCAACAGATGAATGGATAAAAAAGATGTGGTATATATATATATATATATATACACACACACGTACATATATACATATGTACATACACACAATGGAATATTACTCAGTCATAAAAAAGAATGAAATAATGCCATTTGCAGCAATACGGATGGACTTAGAAATTATCATACTAAGTGAAATAAGTGAGAAAGAGAAAGACAAATACCATATGATATCACTTATACGTGGAATCTAAAATATGACAGAAATGAACTTATATACAAAACAGAAACAGACTCACAGACATAGGGAACAGACTTGTGGTTCCCAAGGGGAAGGGGCATGAGGGAGGGATGAACTGGGAATTTGGGACTAGCAAATGTAAACTATTATACATAGAATGGATAAACAAGGTCCTACTGTATAGCACAGGGAACTATATTCAATATCCTGAAATAAACCATAATGGGAAAGAATATGAAGGAGAACATATATATATATATATATATATATATATATATATATATAAAACTGAATCACTTTGCTGTACACCAGAAACTAACACAACATTGTAAATTAATATACTTCAATAAAAATTAAAAAGCTAAACATACATCTCAAGAAGTTGGAAAAGAACAGGAAAACAAACTGAAAAAAAAAAAAACCCAAGGAAGTAGAAGGAAAGGAGGAATAAATACAGAAACTAATAAAATAGAAAATAATCCAAAATAAAGATCAACAAAATAAAAACTCTGTTCATTAAAAAAAATTCCAAGAAATAATAAAAAATGTGAATAGTTTCTATACCTAGAAACTGAGGAAGGAAAATGTGTCAACAAAGCAGGCAAGATTGACAGCACCTAATGCCATGTAAAGCACAATTAGGACTGAAAAATGCCTGATGAACCTGGCAATAAAGAGATCACTGATAACCTTAGCAAGAACAATCTAAGTGCAGTGGAGTGAAGTAGAACAAGTTTCTAAACAGAAAAAAAATCCTGGATGTGTTAACATTAATGCTGATATTATACATCTACAAGAAGCTAGATTTTATTTATTTTTACCTTTGCACAGTGTCTTGCACACAGTTGCTTAAAACAATATTTGCTGAATTAATTCAGTTGGATGGAAAAGAAAGGACCACATACAGATGGTTTTAAAGGCTTGATAGCACTGAGAACTGAATTAAGAGGTTTTAAGATTTTTAAACAGATATATACCCTGGTTAAATTGACGTTTAAAGAGTAATCTGGGGCTTCCCTGATGGCACAGTGATTAAGAATCCGCCTGCCGAATGCAGGGGACACGGGTTCCAGCCCTGGTCTGGGAACATCCCACATGCCATGGAGCAACTAAGCCTGTGTGCCACAACTACTAGAGCCCATGAGCCACAACTATTGAGCCCACATGCTGCAACTACTGAAGCCCATGCGCCTAGAGCCTGTGCTCCACAACAAGAGGAGCCACCTCAATGAGAAGCCCACACACGGCAACGAAGAGTAGCCCCCTCTCGCTGCAACTAGAGAAAGCCTGAGCGCAGCAACGAAGACCCAACATAGCCAAAAATAAATAAATTTAATTAATTAATTTTTTAAAAAAAGATTAATCTGGGTTTTAGTTGAATAGTTTGAAAGGGAATACCAAGGTCAGGGGGACTACTTAGAAGGCTGTTGCAGCAACCTAGGCCCAGCATGGATTAGGATGGGGCAATGCAATAAGGACGAAGGTGAAATCTGAGAGACGTTATGAAAGTAAAGTTATTAGGATATGTTAATAAATAGATATGGAGGTTAGGAGAAAATAATTTTAAAGGTATCTGAAGGACTGAAAGAAGAAATGAAGGATGAAGATCAGTAGTGACATACAGTGACATTTTAGATAAATACAGCTTCAACAGGATTTATTCTTATAGCTTATGAAATTCAGATATTTTCAGCATTTAACTTTCAGTCACAAAATAAACTTTCTCAAACAAATTAATTTTAAATCCAGTTGTTAATTGGGATCTTTACAAATAAATAGAAAGTGGTGGAAAATTTATTCAAATACTTTCATCTTTATTTCCAGAAGGCAAAATAATGGGACAGTTTTGGAATATCTGTAAAAAGTACAAATTTTTCCAATAATGAAGTTCTTTTTAAACAATTTACACTCCAATAAAGATGTTTTAAAAAATTTACAGCTAGGAGACTAGTTCAAAATGAAAAAATCAGCACAAGAATGTCTAAAATGACAAACCTGGCAAGACAGTTAATACTATATACATATATCTGAAGTTTCCAGTATATTGGATTGGCCAAAAATTTCGTTCGGGTTTTTCTGGAAGATGTTATGGAAAAACCCCAACGACCTTTTTAGCCAACCAATATGTAAACACACATAACTCAAACAGTTCAAATTCATTTCCAGAGTCAGCATATACTGTGGATGGTTTCTCACCTTCCTCTTTTTATTTCATTTTGGCTCACCTCCATTCAACACATCTTGAAACATAGTGCGGAAACAAATGAACAAAAGCTATCTCTGAGAGCATTTAGAATGAAATAGCTCAACATTCCGTTTCTTTTTCACTAAACTATGCACTGCACCACAAAATTAAGCAGTCATCTCTAGGGATACAGATTTGCCAAGAATATCTCTGGCAAAAATAAAATCTGGCCTTTCTCCAGACTTCTATACATGGACAACAGTGGCTGTTCTACAGATGGAGATTGATTGCTGGTTGGCTAGTCTGTGCTTACTTAGTAGTGTCAAGATAAAGAATGTAATGCACAGATCATTTTCATGTCTAAAGACCTCTGACAACAAACTTGCTCTGCCTAACTTCTCATATTTTGCAGTAATGAGAGTTATTTACTAAAGAGACAGTTATAATTCTAGCCTTACTTCTTATTTCACAGACAAGCAACTGAAGCCCAAATAAGGTAGGTCATTTGCCCAAAATCACACAGCTAGTTGGTGCCAGTAGAAAATGTGGGTCTCAAGACTCTCAGTTCAATAAGCTTTCAACTTGAACTACCTTTCTAAATAATATTAAAATGACCATGTTGCCCGTATCTTAAACTTTTAATCTAAGTCATTTCAAAAATTTGAAAGTCATAGGCTCTTTCTCAATCAGTATTTTGCTAGAAATAGGAATATACTGTTATTTTGTGACCCCACACATGATAGCTTTTTAAAAGAACTGTACATTTTAAGTCCCAGAGTCACCAAAGTATCTGAGGTTAGAACTGGATTGAAAACTATGAAAACATAATTAAGAAATTCTGTATCTTTAAACTTGGGAAGATTCTTTAAAAACTATGCCCTGGAACTATATTCAATATCTGTAATAAACCATAATGGAAAAGAATATGAAAAAGAGTATATATATATATATATATATATATATATATATATATGTATATATATATATCTGAATCACTTTGCTGTACAGCAGAAATTAACACATTATAAATCAACTATACTTTAATAAAATAAATTTTAAAAATTATGCCCCAATTTATTTAAGGTGGCAGGGCACTGGAACCAGGTTATAAGAACAGGAATTAAACCTTAGCTCTGCTACTGACTAGCTGTGTGACTCCGAGCCTGTTTCCTCCTCATCTATAAACAAGCAGGTTGGTTCAGCATCACTAAAATTAATTCTACCATTTACAATGAAATTTCAGATAACTCAAGAATGAGATCTTTAGCTTATCCTGATTATCTTTTTTAAAAATTAATTTATTTTATTAATTTATTTTTCGCTGCATTGGGTCTTCGCTGCTGTGCACGGGCTTTCTCTGGTTGCAGTGCGTGGGGGCTACTCTTTGTTGCTGTGCGCGGGCTCCTCATTGCCGTGGCTTCTATTGTTGTGGATCATGGACTCTAGGCACGCGGGCTTCAGTAGTTGTGGCGCACAGGCTCAGTTGCTCCACACCACGTGGGATCTTCCCAGACCAGGGATCGAACCTGTGTCCCCTGCATTGGCAGGCGGATTCTTAACCACTGCGCCACCAGGGAAGTCCCTATCCTGATTGTCGTAGAACTTATTCAAATAGTAAAGCAAAGAAATAAACACATTGATCCATATTTGATTAACTAAACAAGTTAAAACACAGGAAATATCATCTCCACTATAAAAAAAAGGCTCTGCATTTGATTTGGCTCCGCATAGAGTCAGAGAGAACACTATTATCAGAAAATTGTGGTAGTACACAGTTGAAATTATGGTGATTTAGATATCTTTCTGCATTCATTTATCTAAGTAGATAGTTTTGAAAACGGAAGTCTAGTTTTTCTGAAGGGGGAACAGAGAAGAACGAACGTAAATGCTCAGAGTCACTGTTTTAGTCTAGTTCTGCCAGAACCACCATAGCAAGTGCCATGAACCTCTATCAGATATGAAGAACCTTGATCTATTGCTTTATTGAATGCTTTATATATGGCCCTGGATAATTTATGTTTGAGCCTTTTAATGAATAGGTCATTTAGATATATATTTTTTTAACTACCACTAGTAGAAACAACTTTTACCTTCACTTCTCTACTTGAGACAATTGTTAGTTCATACAGACTATAGATGTTCATTACATGTGGTTCACAGTTGGTTACTCTAGGGAAAACCAGAAACTAAAAACACAGTCCCTGTACCCACCAGCTGCCTAGGGCTTACAATTGAGTAGGATCATGCAAATTTGATGACCTCTGAGTTATACTTTAAAAATTAAATTCCTACCAGTTTTAATGTCCAGTTTAATTGCATTTGGGTCCTGTGTCTGTTTGCTAACAGATATCAAATGCAAAGTTTATTTATAAAGTGCTAGGAAAAGGGATTAAGGCATCATAAAGAGCTAATTCAATTGACGGTTGTAAGAAGACAATAGGAAAACATGAGATTATCAGACTCTATGACCTGAACCCCTTCAAGCTCCAGCTCATTCGTCAGACCTAAAATATTTTGTTTTGATTAAACACTGAAGCTTTATATCCCTTTGAGAGAATAAATCATATTTTGGGGCTCCCTGCATCTCTGGTTCAGTTTGCCTAGAGAAATCTTGTAAAGATGGTTGGATCAAAGGAAGAAGACTACTGGGTTATCAGTTTTATCAAATTACTTATCAAGCTGATTAACTGATCTGAATTTTAGGTTTTTTTCTGTTAAATGGGGACAGTAATATCTGTCTTGAAAACCTTGCAATGCTAGTTACTATAATGATCAAAATGAAATAGTGTAAATGAAAGTACTTTGTAAACTGTTTTAAAAATGTAAGGCAATATTATTATTATGGAGCTTTTTACTTTTTTTTTTTTTTTTTTTTTTTCGGTATGCGGGCCTCTCACTGTTGTGGCCTCTCCCGTTGCGGAGCACAGGCTCCGGACGCGCAGGCCCAGCGGCCATGGCTCACGGGCTTAGTTGCTCCGCGGCATGTGGGATCTTCCCGGACCAGGGCACGAACCCGTGTCCCCTGCATCGGCAGGCGGATTCTCAACCACTGCGCCACCAGGGAAGCCCGAGCTTTTTACTTTTTAAAAAACTTTTATATAAAATCCAAAACTAGATACCGTCAGATCTACATCTTTCTCCAATCACTCCAAGTTCCTATAGCACAGCAGTCCCTAACCTTTCTGGCACCAGGGACCAGTTTCGTGGAAGACAATTTTTCCACGAACCGGGGTCGGGGTGGTGGTGGTTTGGGGATGAGTCAAGCCATGATTACATTTAATGTGCACTTTATTTCTATTATTATTACATTGTAATATATAATGAAATAATTATACAACTCACCATAAAGCAGAATCAGTGAGAGCCCTGAGCTTGTTTTCCTGCAATTAGATGGTCCTATCTGGGTGTGATGGGAGACAGTGACACCTGAAGTGTGTTGCTATGTCCAGTCTACTCCGTAAGATGCAGCTTAACTGTCACTTGCCACTCACTGATTTTTTTTAAAAAATATTTAATTATTTATTTATTTGGCTGCATCAGATCTTAGTTGCAGCACGCTGGATCTTTGTTGCAGCATTCAGGTTCTTTCATTGAGGCATATGGGCTGGTCCTTGCAGTGCATGGGCTTATTTCTAGTTGCGGCGCATGGGCTTAGCTGCCCCTCGGCATGTGGGATCTTAGTTCCCCGACCAGGGATCAAACCCATGTCCCCTGCACTGGAAGGTGGATTCTTAACCACTGGACCACCAGGGAAGTCCCACTGATAGGGTTTTGATATGAGTCTGCAAGCAATTGATTTATTATGGTCTCTGTGCAGTCAAACCTCTCTGTTAATGATAATTGGTATTTGCAGCTGCTCCCCAGCACTAGCATCACCGCCTCGGCTCCCCCTCAGATCATCAGGCATCAGATTCCCATAAGGAGCATGCAACCCAGATCCCTCGCATGCGCAGTTCACAGTAGGGTTTGTGCTCCTATGAGAATCTAATGCTGCTGCTGATCTGACAGGAGGGGGAGCTCAGGTAGTAATGCAAGCGATGGGGAGTGGCTTTAAATACAGATGAAGCTTCACTCACTTACCTGTAGGTCACCTCCTGCTGTTTGGCCTGGTTCCTAACAGGCCGGGGACCAGTACTCGGAGGTTGGGGACCGCATTAAAGCACATTAACTGGTGACTAACCCATCATGAATAGTTTGCAAGTAGTACTGCACAGTTACTGCATGTTATACTTTACCTAACTCTAGCAGACATGACTTTTAGCTTATAGGAATCAACAGAAATCCCTACCTGCTTTACTGTGCTGGAGACCAAATGGCAAAGCCGGAAAGAAAAAGAGGTCTTAAAACGCTCTTTCAGTCTCATTTTGAGCTAGGGTTGGAACTCATTCTTGTGGTGAATGACCCATTATTACCAAAGTATTCATGCTGCTTTTCAAAAAATCTCAGCAAAGGTCATCTGAGTCCCCAGTTGGAAAAAAAAAGTACCTTAACCTCTAATTACACCATAGACAAAAATCAGTTCGTGATGGACTACAATTCTAAATATGAAAGATAATAAAACTTTAGAGAAAAACCTAAAATATCTTTGTGACCTTAAAGCATTTTAAGCATTTGTATCCTCTTAAACAGGATATAAAAACTGACCATGAAAGAAAAAGAATGGATAGATTTGATTACATTTATCATTTCTGTTCATCAAGAGACAACGTGAACAAAATGACAACCCACAAAAGTGGAAGAAGGTATAACAATAATATATCTGAAAAATGACATATAGATTTTACATAGAGAATTCCTATTAATAAATAAGAAAAATAGAGACCACACAACAGAAATAGGTACAAAAGACTTGAACTTGTGTGACTTCACATAAAAGTCCATCCAAATGGAAAATAAACCTAAAAAGATGTCCAACTTCATTAGTCACCAGGAAAATGCAAATTAAAACCGCAATGTCATATTCTACACACATCAGAATGTATAAAATGAAGAAAATGCATTGGTGAGGACATGGAGCTGGAACTATCATATATTGCTGGTGGTAAAAACTGGTACAGTCTTTTGGAAAATTGAGTATAATTATTTATTTAAACTCCATGTAGGCATACCTATGACTCAGCAATTCCAGTCCAACAGAAATGCTTTCATATATTCACCAAAAGACAGGTACCAAAATCTCCACAGCTTTAATATTTGTAACTGCTAAAAACTAGAAATAACCCAAGTATCCAATAACAGTAGAACAGATAAATAAATTGGGTTGTGCTCACACAACAGAATACTATACAGCAATGAAAATGAATATATATAACTATGTAGTAGAGAAGAACAAATATGACTCCATACTGGATCTATTTCTTTCACTTTAACCTTTGTATTCTACTGCTATCGCTATAAGTTAATTACTAAAAGCATGTTGCCAATAGCCTGAAATATACAGGATAACTCATTCTCAAGGCTCTGCCTTTCAAGGTATAACACTTTCCCATTCATACAGAGATAAAAAGTTGCAGAACAGAGAACAACATTTGTCTTGTTGGAGGTTTGTAGGAATCTCATGACTGGACCTACACGGACTGCTGCAAGAACAAAGGATTCTGGCACCAAGAAGTCTGCAAAAACCAATAACACTCCCTCCCCTCTTAGTATGATAGAAGCCTGAATTTTAATTCAGAGAAGATGGTTCTTTGGGATGCTAGTCCACCATCTTCTCCGTCTGCTGGCTTTCTGAATAAAGTCACTACTCCTTGCCCCAAGACCTCATCTCTCGATTTATTGGACTGTTGTGTGGCAATCACTATGAGCTTGGACTCGGTAACAACTACACATGACGATATGGATCAATCTCACAAATATAATGCTAAGCAAAAGAAGCCAGACCCAAAAGACACGAGTCTATTTATATAAAAAACAAAAACAGACAAAATATGACCTATTATCTATTCCATTAAAAGTCAAGACAGTGGTTACCATCGCTGGGGATGGTGGTAATAGGAAGAGAACATGAAGAGGGCTTCTAGAGTGTGGTATGGTTCTTAATCATATATGTACTTTTCCATATGCATGTTATACTTAAATAAAAAGTTAAGAAGTAGTATTTTCCTTGCTATTTTGTGTTAGGGTTTTGGCCTTTCACATAAAAAAAATCAGCCCCTCTTGGATAAATGTCAAAGTTGCTGTAAGGGCTAATAATGAAACTGATTTTAAGCTAACTGCAGAGTAACCTTTACCAAACTCACAGCTTCACAGAATTAGAGATCTAGTAACATGCTAGTGGAAGGAATTTGCTCTTTCCTGATTTAAAAAAAATTTTAAGGCATTAGAAAAGAGTGATTTTCTTCCCCCTCCCCTTATCATTGTCTTTATTATGAGCTATACACAGAGCAAAGTGCACTATGTATATTATTTCATCTAATTCTCATAACTCCATGATATAATACTTTCGTTATATTCCTGATTTTATGTTAAGGAGATTTAGGCTGAGTATGTTGTCTAAAGGCAGACAGCACATACATGGTACAGCCAGAATCTGAATCCTAGTGTGTCTGACTCCCAAGTTGATGCTTTTAATCACCATTTCATATCACCTCATTGTCATACTGGGGGCTTTAGAGCGTATGGTGATGATAATCTTCTTTGGCTTTTGCCTAATCACTTTAGAAGGTTAAAGAAATTTTATAAAGACCCATAGAGGGACTGGACTGTTAAGGAGTAAAAGCTGGGTGTTGAGTAAGGACAGAAAGCCTGTGCCATCAGTATGCCTACAAAAAAAATGTTTGACAGCTTTTAACAACTGCCTAAATGGGACACTGGGTAGAAGTCTCAGCACACTGGTCTCAAATTAGACCAATTCAGGGTGAATGCTTCTACTTAGGCCATAATGTTAGAAGCAGGGATAAACAAAGCAATTTTGTCAAAAATGAAGATCAATGAGAAGGTTCATGTGTGTGCATGCGTGTCTGCATTTCTTTAAGTCTTCCTCTAGATAATGTTATTTTCCAAAGTTATGTTGACAGGTATTGATTAATATGAATGCTAGTAAGGCATTAATAAAGTTTAGAGTAGAAGAAAATATATGATTGACTAGACTATTGATTTTTTTTTTAACAACTCCTTTTTTTAATTGAAGTATAGTTGATTTACAATATTACATTAGTTTCAGGTGTACCACATAGTGATTCAGTATTTTTATAGATTATACTTTATTTAAAGTTATTACAAAGCAATGGGTATATTTCCCTGTGTTGTACAATATACCTTGTTGCTTCTCTATTTTATACATAGTAGTTTGTAACTTTTTTTTAACATCTTTATTGGAGTATAATTGCTTTACAATGTTGTGTTAGTTTCTGCTGTATAACAAAGTGAATACGCTATACGTATACATATATCCCCATATCCCCTCCCTCTTGCATTTCCCTTCCACCCCTCCCTATACCACCCCTCTAGGTGGACACAAAGCACCGAGCTGATCTCCCTGTGCAATGCAGCTGCTTCCCACTAGCTATTTCATGTTTGATAGTGTATATATGCCAGTGCTACTCTCTCACTTTGTCCCAGCTTACCCTTCCCCATCCCAGTGTCCTCAAGTCCATTCTCTACATCTGTATCTTTATTCCTGTCTTGCCCCTAGGTTCTTCAGAACCATGTTTTTTTCTTTTAGATTCCATATATATGTGTTAGCATACGGTATGTTTTTTTTTAAATTTGTCGTGAATTTATTTTTCTGGTAATGGATGTAAACTATGACATATAGACTTAGCTCAAATGCTGACTGACTGGATGCCCACGCCCTAGTACTGAAGGTTCCTGTCAAAGATTACATGACTTACGCAGAGGCAGGTAAAATTGCTAGTACATTTTAAAGTTTTCCCATTATAAAAGTTAAAATGAAAATGGTTTTCAAGCTCTCAGGAAAACAAAAGATTCACTTATGTATAAGACACTCCCTTTTTTTTAACACTGAACTATGCCTTATGATTTTATTGCATTCTTTTTTTCTTAACATCTTCATTGAAGTATAACTGCTTTACAATGGTGTGTTAGTTTCTGCTTTATATCAAAGTGAATCAGCTATACATTTACATATATCCTCATATCTCCTCCCTCTTGTGTCACCCTCCCATCCTCCCTATCCCACCCCTCTAGGTGGTCACAAAGCACCGAGCTGATCTCCCTGTGAGATGTGGCTGCTTCCCACTAGCTATCTATTTTACATTTGGTAGTGTATATATGTCCATGTCACTTCATCCCAGCTTACCCTTCCCCCTCCCTGTGTCCTCAAGTCCATTCTCTACGTCTGTGTCTTTATTCCTGTCTTGCCCCTAGGTTCTTCAGAACCCTTTTTTTAATTTTAGATTCCATATATATGCATTAGCATATGGTATTTGTTTTTCTCTTTCTGACTTACTTCACCCTGTATGACAGACTCTAGGTCCACCCACCTCACTACAAATAACTCCATTTCGTTTCTTTTTATGGCTGAATAATATTCCATTGTATATATGTGCCACATCTTCTTTATCCATTCACCTGTTGATAGACACTTAGGTTGCTTCCATGTCCTAGCTATTGTAAATAGTGCTGCAATGAACATTGTGGTATATGACTCTTTTTGAATTATGGTTTTCTCAGGGTATATGCCCAGTAGTGGAATTGCTGGGTCATATGGTAGTTCTATTTGTAGTTTTTTAAGGAACCTCAATACTGTTCTCCATAGTGGCTATATCAATTTACATTCCCACCAACAGTGTAAGAGGGTTCCCTTTTCTCCACACCTCATCATTTATTGTTTGTAGATTTTTTAATGATGGCCATTCTGACCAGTGTGAGGTGATACCTCATTGTAGTTTTGATTTGCATTTCTCTAAATGATTAGTGATGTTGAGCATCCTTTCATGTGTTTGTTGGCAATCTGTGTATCTTCTTTGGAGAAATGTCTATTTAGGTCTTCTGCCCATCTTTGGATTGGGTTGTTTGTTTTTTTGATGTTGAGCTGCATGAGCTGCTTGTATATTTTGGCGATTAATCTTTTGTCAGTTGCTTCGTTTGCAAATATTTTCTCCCATTCTGAAGGTTTAGACTATTGCTCTTTACTCAGCTTCTGATCTTTAATCAGATACTTCTCTGGTCAGAAAAAATATCACTTAGTAGATACTTTCCCAAGTTGCCTAAGAGAAAATAAGCACTTTTACTCATTCTACGTTGGTAAATCCTAAACTTAAAAAGTAACTGTCGGGCTTCCCCGGTGGCGCAGTGGTTGAGAATCCGCCTGCCGATGCAGGGAACAGGGGTTCGTGCCCAGGTCCGGGAAGATCCCACGTGCCGCGGAGCAGCTGGGCCCGTGAGCCATGGCCACTGAGCCTGAGCGTCCGGAGCCTGTGCTCCGCAACGGGAGAGGCCACAACAGTGAGAGGCCCGCGTACCACAAAAAAAAAAAAAAAAAAAAAAAAAAGTAACTGTCAATTTGTGTCAAAGGTCCATTGCAAAATTAAAAATCACACCTTCACCTAAGGTTGTTTCTATCACCCTTCATTTATAAGAAATTTCAAAGTTTATTTTTGAACCGTCCAACTTGAAGGTTATTTAAGCCTTAAATGCCATACTTAGGAATAAGTCTACCTAAGAAGGCAAAAGACCTGTATGCAGAAAACTATAAGATAATGATGAAAGAAATCAAAGATGACACAAACAGATGGAGAGATATACCATGTTCTTGGATTGGAAGAATCAATATTGTGAAAATGACTATACTACCCAAAGCAATCTACAGAATCAGTGTAACGCCTACCCAATTACCAATGGCATTTTTCACAGAACTAGAACAAAAAAGTTTACAATTTGTATGGAAACACAAAAGACCTCGAATAGCGAAAGCAATCTTGAGGGGAAAAAAAAAATGGAGCTGGAGGAATCAGGGTCCCTGACTTCAGACTATACACAAAGCTACAGTAATCAAGACAGTATGGTACTGGCATAAAAACAGAAATATAGATCAGTGGAACAAGATAGAAAGCCCAGAGATAAACCCACACACCTGTGATCACCTAATCTATGTCAAACGAGGCAAGAATATCAACAGAGCAAAGACAGCCTCTTCAATAAGTGGTGCTGGGAAAACTGGACTGCTACATGTAAAAGAATCAAATTAGAAAACTCCCTAACATGATACACAAAAATAAACTCAAAATGGATTAAAGACCTAAATGTAAGGCCAGACACTATAAAACTCTTAGAGGAAAACATAGGTAGAACACTCTTTGAAATAAATTGCAGCAAGATTTTTTTTGACCCACCTCTTAGAGTAATAAGAATAAAAACAAAAATAAACAAATGGGAGCTAATTAAACTTAAAAGTTTAGCAAATGAAACCATAAACAAGACGAAAAGACAACCCTCAGAATGGCAGAAAATATTTGCAAACAAAGCAACTGACAAAGGATTAGTCTCCAAAATACAAAAGCAGCTCATGCAGCTCAATATCAAAAACAAAAAAACCACAAAAACCCAGTCAAAAAATGGGCAGAAGACCTAAATAGACATTTCTCCGAAGAAGACATACACGTGGCCAACAAACACATGAAAAGATGCTCAACATCACTAATTATTAGAGAAATGCAAATCATAACTACAATGAGATATCACCTCACACCAGTAGAATGGCTGTCATCACAAAATATACAAACAATAAATGCTGGAGAGGGTGTGGAGAAAAGGGAACCCTCTTGCATTGTTGGTGGGAATGTAAATTGATACAGACACTATGGAGAGCAGTATGGAGGTTCCTTAAAAAACTAAAAATAGGGCTTCCCTGGTGGCACAGTGGTTAAGAATCTGACTGCCAATGCAGGGGACACAAGTTCGAGTCCTGGTCTGGGAAGATCCCACATGCCGCAGAGCAACTAAGCTCATGTGCCACAACTACTGAGCCTGTACTCTAGAGCCCGTGAGCCACAACTACTGATCCCTTATGCCACAACTACTGAAGCCTGCACACCTAGAGCCCATGCTCTGTAACAAGAGAAGCCACCACAATAAGAAGCCCACGCACTGCAACGAAGAGTAGCCCCTGCTCGCCACAACTAGAGAAAGCCCATGCACAACAACAAAGACCCAACGCAGCTAAAAATAACTAAATAAATAAATTTATTTTTTAAAAAAACCTAAAAATAGAACTACCATGTGACCCAGCAATTCGCTACTGGGCATATACCCAGAAAAAAACATAATTCAAAAAGACACATGCACCCCAACGTTCACTGCAGCACAATTTACAATAGCCAGGACATGGAAACAACCTAAATGTCCATCAACAGAGGAATGGATAAAGAAGATGTGGCACATATATACAATGGAATATTACTCAGCCATAACAAGGAACAAAATTGGGTCATTTGTAGAGACATGAATGGACCTAGAGAGTGTCATACAGAGTGAAGTAAGTCAGAAAGAGAAAAACAAATATCATATATAATGCATATATGTGGAATCTGAAAAAATTGGTATAGACGATCTCATTTACAAAGCAGAAATAGAGACACAGACATAGAGAACAAACGTATGGGTACCAAGGTGGGGCTGTGGGATGAATTGGGAGATTGGGATTGACATATATACACTATTGATACTATGTATAAAATAGATAACTAATGAGAACCTACTGTATAGTACTGTATAACACAACATTGTAAAGCAACTATACTCCAATAAAAATTAAAAAACAGAACAAAACCTTAAATACCACTTTTTATAACAGAGGGAAAACATACTTGCCAATATACAGAGTTATATACTTAATGAGTATGTTAAAGTATTTCATACAAAGTCATTATCTTCAATTATGAGCTAGGGATACTCCCCACCCCAACCTCTCCCAACAACTATAGGTAAAGCAGCCTCCTGATGACACTATGATCCTCACAGGTGTGAGGCCACCACAGGAGGTGGCCCAGTGTGTGAATCTAAGCCACACCCACTCGCTTAGATGAAGGACATAGCATCCAGACTCTTGAAAGTGTTTATATATACGGGGGCGGGGATAAACCACATGAGGCTCTATTTAGTAAATATAGATAGCATCGACCTATACCTCCATTGTGTTATTCTATCTAGGCCCTTTCCCAAGTAAAAATGTAAACTGTTGGGCTTCCCTGGTGGCGCAGTGGTTGACAGTCTGCCTGCCGATGCAGGGGACACAGGTTCGTGCCCGGGTCTGGGAAGATCCCACATGCCGCGGAGTGGCTGGGCCCGTGAGCCATGGCCACTGAGCCTGCGCATCCAGAGCCTGTGCTCTGCTCCACAATGGGAGAGGCCTACAGCAGAGAGAGGCCCACATACCGCAAAAAAAAAAAAAAAAAAAAAAAAATGTAAACTGTTTACTTCTTCAAAGTTCTACAAAAATATTAGAAGGATCTTTTTCATATTAGGTAACATAAATATGTCCCTATTTACTTGCTGAAAGTGAAAAAAAATTCTGTGGAACTTTGTAGTTTGTTAAAGCATTTATTTATCATCATACATAATAATAAAATTTTCTATATTCAATATGATTAAATGTAAAAATAACTGGTATATGAATTTCTAGAAATCTTTATGTAATGGATATATTAACAGCTCTCAATATGAAAAAATATTGATTTCTCCAAGGTAATCATAAACACATACCAAGATAAATAGACAATTTGAAGGAAGAAAGTGGGCATTTCACTAATCTGACTTCAAAAAAATCCTTGAAATACATAACAGTACAACATAGAAGGCTATAATGTATTTTCTGAAAGTCATTCAAAAATGTATAATTTTTGTATATCATAGCATTTTATGAAGAAGCTAAAGCATTCGTCTTTCAATTTTTTTTTGATAGGTAAGAAGTGGATTTATTTATAGAGAAACGCACTCCACAGACAGAGTGTGGGCCATCTCAGAAGGCGAAAGCAGTCCCAGGGTATGGGGTTGTCAGTTTTTATAGGGGTGGGTAATTTCATAGGCTAATTAGTGGGAGGAGTATTCCAGCTATTTTGGGTAAGGGGTGACGATTTCCAGAAATTAGGCCACCACCTACTTTTTGACCTTTATGGTCAGTCTTAGAAGTGTCATGGTGCCTGTGGTTGTGTCGTTTAGCTTGCTGATGTGTTACATGAGCGTATCCTGAAGCTTAAGGTTTAGTGGAAGTGGACTCATCTCACCATCTTGGACCTATTTTGTTCTAATCAGTTTATGTCGTGTCCTTGGGTTATGTCATTCTTTTAACCGTTGTGCCCTGCCCCCTTCCCTCCTGGTTTAATAAAGCCTAAGGAATGTTAATTTCAGCTGAGTCATGTAAGATGTACGACATGATTGCATTTCCATCTATGAAAAATATGCTTTGTTTCACCTTTTTTTAAGGAATTAATAATTACTGTTTTTGGCATTTACTTAACTGTACTTACCACTCACAGTACATCCCTAATTTCTCCAACAGAAGTGTGTCCTTAATATTCAAAACATCAAAAAAAAAATTCAAAGCACCAAATGATCTTTTATTTCAAATATCCATCATTTATTAATCTGTTATCAGTTCTAATTAGAACTAGTTGTTCTTGAAAACTGCTATCCTACTGAAAACATAATGCCTGTCTTCACTATCGTTCTAGAAATCTTATATAGATTAGATATATTAGATTCCCTGCTTCCTGGTGCCCAGGAGGTGAAATTTTTGAGATTTTGCATGTTTGAAGATGTCTTTATTCTGTGACCAGACATGACTGATTGTTGGGTTAGGTACAAAAGTCAAGTTTGAATATCATTTCACTAAGAATTTTAAAGTCATTGCTACATTCTTTTCAATTTCCATTTTTATCTTGCCTGACACCATTCTGATTTCTATTCTACTGTATGCGGTTTGTTTTTGTTTTTCCCTCTCTGGAAGGTTTAGGATCCTATATTTGTTCCCAGTGTTCTAAAATTTCACATTGAAGTAACTTGATATGTCTTTTACATTCATTGTTTAGGGTACTTTGTGGGACTTTTCAATACATGATTTGAGCAATTTCCTTTAATTATTAAAAAAAATTCATCATCTTTATTTTACCAATTTTTTTTTTCTGAACCTCTTATTATGGTATATTGGACCTCACTGATTGATTCTCTAACTTTTCAATTTGTCTTTTCAATTTTCCAAAATCTTGTATTTGTTCTATTTTCTGGAAGATTTTTTTCAAAGTTATCTTTTAATTCTTCTATGAAATTTTCAATTTAGCTATCATATTTTTAAATTCTGAGAATTCTGAGATTTTTGTTTTGTTTTCTGTTTTTATTTCATGGATGCAATACCATTGCTCATAACTCAGAAGATATTAATTAGATTTCCGTTTCAAAGTTTCTTCTGTTCTCTGCATTCTGTTCCTCTCTTATTCCAAAATAAGAGTTTTGTTTTATCTCTGTCTTTCATATAAGAGACTTTCCTTGAATTTCTAGTTACCTTATAGTCAGTCATCTTAGACTTTCTTTTATATTTAAAGGAAACTTCAAAAAGATGATTGGAAGCTCTATATGTGTGGAAGGCATTTGTCCATGGTGACCTTCATTACAGGGTGGACAATTTTTGAGTCCCTCCAAAGTCAGTCCCTCTAGATCTTCATCTGGGGCAGGTCACTCACTCCAGAGGATTCCTTCAATCTCTTGCCTGCAGAATATATTTCTAGTTGGCATACTAGGTTTCTAGTAGGTGTGGGTCTTATCATTTGTTATGTAGACTTACACTTATACCCCATTTTTGCTTCTCATTAGTCTGTGACTGTTAATTCTGACTCCAGAGCTTTTCCCATTTTACTCCTCCAGAGTGTAAATATCTTATCTTCTGTTGGTGTGGGAAAAATTAGTCATCTGGCTGCTTAGATCAGGAGAAGGGTATATGGGTCTAAATGCCCCTTACATAGTCCTTCAACCCTTATGTAGTTCTTCCTTTTGACAGTCCCACCTGAACTTTGACTTTCTGAGATGTGGGTGCCAGCAATTTCTTGTTTTTTAATGAACTCATTTTGTATGTCTCTGATTCACTACCCTTACCTGCCCATTGGCAATTCGTTTTCAGATTTCTCCATTGCATTAGTTTTCATGTCTCTGTCCATTCCTCTGGTATTTTATTGACATCTTTTGTCATTTCTCATATACTCTTTTTTTTTTTTTTTTTGCGGTACGTGGAGCTCTCACTGTGGCCTCTCTCGTTGCAGAGCACAGGCTCCGGACGCGCAGGCTCAGTGGCCATGGCTCACGGGCCCAGCTGCTTTGCGGCATGTGGGATCCTCCCAGACCGGGGTATGAACCCGTGTCTCCATCGGCAGGCGGACTCTCAACCACTGCGCCACCAGGGAAGCCCTCATACACTCCTATTTTTGAGGCTTTTGATTACTTCTTATGTTTCCTTTTTTCCACAGTCCTCAGAAAACTTGATTAAAAGGCACAAATAGCTCATCTTGTTGTGGCTTTTTCTTTGTCTTTGGATGTAGAATATCTTTTTTGCTAGGCTTGAGCCTTTTTTGTTGATGGTTTTAAAGCAGTTAGTTGTGGTTTTGGTGTTTTCGTGAGAGGGGACGAGCTCAAGTCGTCCTCTACCATCTTGTCTCTGGGCAAATTTAAGTCTTGCTGAGCACTCCTACGGCAGTTAAACTCCAGGGGGTCACCAGCTGGGTTCATCTGTGCAGGATTAAACCTGTCTCCACCGATATGTTACAGGAACCTGAAGACTCACATTCCAGCCATTACTGTGAATCCACACCGCGCTTCCTCCGCGTTTCCACAGTATCTCTCTTCTTTCAATATTGAAAATATTGTTAGGGAGGTAAGAAAAAATTGTCTTATAAACCATCATCATCGTCTCACTAGTAAATGAAAAAAATAAGGCTAAGAAAAACAAAGGGGCTGGATACAAGTCAAATCACATGCCTGAAATTTCATGCTAAAGCATATTACTCATCTTAAAAGAATACAACATTAGAATTCTTTCACTTTTATTTAAATTCAAAATCACTTCATTAAAAATACTTGCTACATAAGATATTTATATCCCAAGAGTATCATTTTGTATGATTAATTTCTATCACCTTTGGGGAGGGAAGTCTACATAACTTAATGACTTTTACATTTACTTGGTAGCTCTAGCTATGGGCCATTTTTATATTAATCTGATTTAATAGGATCTATTTTAGGTTAATTAATCCTCAGAGATATAAATTCCTTAATAAAGCAGTCAGCATTATTTTAAAATATTAACCAAAACATTCATAAATCATGTTAAACAATGCATTAGCAAGACCAAAATACCTCACTTTCTGCTCCTATCTGTAGCTCTCAAAGCTTAACTCCCTGCTTCCCCACCTTCCCAAATGCCCCCTTTTTATCGAATGATAAATATTCCTTCACATTCCATTCCTCTATCAACTAGAAAATGATTAGATATAATTTACATGTATCAAATGACTGAAATTCATTTATACTATAACTATACTTGCATATTAAGTCAGCTAATGGTGAAATGGAAGGTTTAACCCTCTATTTAAGACTGAGACATGAGCAATCATATAGAGAAATTTTCTTTCTGGGAGGCAAAAACAGGAAGTCTGAAATCATGCATTATCTAAAGGTTAACATGATGTAGTCCTTTCAGGGTAACTACTGGAGGTGGAGGTGAACATCCCTTGTCATTCTGCCCCCCACTAACATAGACTGCTAAAAACCCAACCCTCTTCCGCCTCTCCTTTTCTTCTCTTGCCTATTTAGAACACAGCAACTAAACATACCTGTATTGATTCAAAAAATAGGCCATTAGAGGCCAGTAACATTATCTAAACACAGTACAACACTTCTTCCCTTTCTTACTCTTTTTGAGCCATATTTGTATTCTTACTTATTTAATGGCTTTTTGATACTATAACCCTACGCTTAACTGACAGCTCCCAAGTTCTTTAATATTTCAACTAGGGACTTCCCTGGCAGTCCAGTGGTTAAGACTCCAGGCTTCCACTGCAGGGGGCATGGGTTCCACCCTTGGTTGGGGCACTAAGATCCCACATGCTGCGTGGTGTGGCAAAAAAAAAAAAAATTCAACTACCTCTGGAAATTAAGATTTTGACTTTTTTAAAGTATACTTTTGGGGACTTCCCTGGTGGTGCAGTGGTTAAGAATCTGCCTGCCAATGCAGGGGACAAGGGTTCAATCCTTGGTCCAGGAAGATCCCACATGCTACAGAACAACTAAGCCCGTGCGCCACAACTACTGAGATTGCGCTCTAGGACCTGGGAGCCACAACTGCTGAGCCCTCATTCCACAACTACTGAAGCCCGCTCACCTGAAGCCCGTGCTCCATAACAAGAGAAGCCACCACAATGAGAACCCTGTGCACCACAATGTAGAGTAGCCCCCTCTGGCTGTAACGAGAGAAGAAAGCCCGTGTGCAGCAATGAACACTCAATGCAGCCAAAAATAAATAAATAAAATTTATTAAAAACAAATAAAAAAATAAAAGTACACTTTTGGAATTTAGTCTCCTCATCAATGGGGGTATTATGCTACTGAAATCTAGTTTTTTTGTTTGTAGACGCCCAAGAGAATTTTGAAAACTATACACTGTCCCCCACCCCCGGCACATTTTAAAATCGACATCTAAAATTTTTCACCATAAGTTTATATAGTTACAAAGGAGTAATTACTAACGTATTGTAAGTATTGATACTTTAAAATAAGGCTATTATGTTACCTTAAATGAATCAAATGAAATTTAAACCCTATAGCAATTTGATAGCGCCAATATCCACTTCAAAAAACTGATGAACTTTATGAAAAAAAAGAATGGGCGTTATCAGAAAATCTACAAACAACAAATGCTGGAGAGGGTGTGGAGAAAAGGGAACCCTCTTGCACTGTTGGTGGGAATGTAAATTGATACAGCCACTATGGAGCACAGTATGGAGGTTCCTTAAAAAACTAAAAATAGAATTACCATATGACCCAGCAATCCCACTACTGGGCATATACCCAGAGAAAACCGTAATTCAAAAAAAGGAATTCATAAAAAGGTCCAGAATGGCCAGAAATTTTCTGTATCTTATTTTCCTTCCCTTTCTACTTTCACCACAAATAATTTTTAACTTTTATTTTGAAATATTTATAGATTCACAGGAAAGTGCTAAGACATGCAAGAAGTTCCAGGTACTCTTCACCCAGCATCCCCCAACACTAACACCTTGCATAACTAAAAATGGCAAAACATCAAAGTGAAGAAATTGACATTTGTACAATCCAGAGCTGATTCACATTTCACCAGTATATATGCACTCATTGCATATGCGTGCATATGTGTGTAGTGCTATGCAATTTCATCACATGTATAACTTTGTGTAACCAAAATCAAGATACCTAACTGTATCACCACAAGACTCCTTTTACTACTCTTTTATAGCTATAGTCTTCCTCTCTCCCATCCCTTTCCTATCCCCTGGACACCACTAATCTATTTTCCATCTCTGCAATTATGTTATTTCAAAAATGTTATGTAAATGGAATCATGCAGTATGTATCCTTTTGAGATTGGCTTTTACTCAGCATAATATCCTCAAGGTTCATCCAAGTAGTTGCATGCATCAATAATTCATTCTTTTTTATTGCTGAGTAATACTCGATGGTTTGCACTTAACACAGTTTCTTTAACCATTCACCCACTGAAGGACATCTGGGTTGTTTCCTGTTTCGGGGTATTACAAATAAAGTGGCTATAAACATTCGGTATATAGGTATGTGTAAACATAAGTATATTAGTCATCTCAGGATACCATAACAAAATACTATAGACTGGATGGCTTAAACAACAGAAATTTATTTTCTCACAGTTCTGGAGGTTGGAGATCCAAGATCAAGATAGCATCATGGTCAGGTTCTAGTGAGAGATCTCTTCCTAGCTTGCAGATAATTGCCTTCTCACCATGTCTTCACATGGCAGAGAGAGAGAACAAGCTCTCTGCATTTATTCTTTTTTTTTTTTTTTTTTTTTGCGGTACGTGGGCCTCCCACTGTGCATTTATTCTTGTAGGGGCACAATAGGAACACAAGGGCTCTGCCTTATCTTCAAATACCACACATTGGGGGTTAGGTCTTCAACATATGAATTGGAGGTATGTGTACAATTTAGTCCATAACAATAAGTTTTAATTTCTCTGGAGTAAATGCCCAGGAGTTTAATTGCTGAATCATACAGTAGTTGTATGTTTAGTTTTTTAAGAAATTGCCCATCTGTTTTCCAGGGTGGCTGGATCATTTTACATTCCCACCATTAATGTATGAATGATTCAGTTTTTCTGCATCCTTGTCAGCATTTATTATTGCCATATTTCTTATTTTTGCCATTCCAATGGTATCTCACTGTGGTTTTGTTTTGTTTTGTTTTTTTTGCTTACGCAGGCCTCTCACTTGCCGTGGCCTCTCCCATTGTGGAGCACAGGCCCCGGACGCTCAGGCTCAGCGGCCATGGCTCATGGGCCCAGCCGCTCCGCGGCATGTGGGATCCTCCCGGACCGGGGCACGAACCCGCGCCCCCTGCATCGGCAGGTGGACTCCCAACAACTGCGCCACCAGGGAAGCCCCTCACTGTGGTTGTAATTTGCATTTCCCTAATGGCTAATGAATTGAACTCTTTTTTTTTTTAAAGTAATTAATTTATTTTGGCTGTGCTGGGTCTTAGTTGTGGCACACAGGATCTTCCTTGCGGCATGGCTTTTTTTAGTTGAGGCATGCTGGCTCTTAGTTGCAGCATGCATGTGGGATCTAGTTCCCTGACCAGGTATTGAACCCGGGCCCCCTGCACTGGGAGTGTGGAGTCTTACCCACTGGGATACAAGGGAAGTCCCAAGTTGAACATCTTTTTGTGTGCTTATTTGCCATCTGTATATCCTCTTCAGTGCAATGTCTGTGCATGTCTTTTCCCTATTTTCTAATTGGACTGGTTTTTTTAACAGTTGAGTTTTAAGAGTTCTTTATGTATTTTAGTTACTAGTCTTTTGTCAGATATGTGGCTTGAAAACATCTTCTCCCCCTCCCTCCCTCCAAAAAATCTTCTCCTATTGTATAGCTTGTCTTTTTATCCTCTTAACAAGGTTTTTTGCAGAGCAAACATTTTAATTTTGGTGAGTTAAAATTTATCAATTTTTCCTTTTATGGAACATGCTTTTGGTGTTAAGTCTAAGAACTTTTTGCCTAGTCCTAGGCCCCAAAGCTTTTTTACTTTTTTTTCCCTAAAAGTGTTATAGTTTTACGTTTTCCATTTATATCCATGATCCATTTTGATTTAATTTTTGTATAAGATTTAGGTCAAGGTTTTTGTTTTTGTTCTTGTTCTTTTTTTTTTGGCCAATGGATATCCAATTGCTTCAGCACTTGCATAGTTTTATTTAAAAAGCTATCCCTCAGAAAAAACGGAGCTGGAGGAATCAGACTCCCTGACTTCAGACTATACTACAAAGCTACAGTAATCAAGACAATATGGTACTGGCACAAAAAAAGAAACACAGATCAATGGAACAAGATAGAAAGCCCAGAGATAAACCCACGCACCTATGGTCAACTAATCTATGACAAAGGAGGCAAGGATATACAATGGAGAAAAGACAGCCTCTTCAATAAGTGGTGTTGGGAAAACTGGACAGCTACATGTAAAAGAAGGAAATTAGAACACTCCCTAACACCATACACAAAAATAAACTCAAAATGGATTAGAGGCCTAAATGTAAGACCAGACACTATAAAACTCTTAGAGGAAAACATAGGAAGAACACTCTTTGACATAAATCAAAGCAAGATCTTTTTTGATCCACCCCCTAGAGTAATGGAAATAAAAACAAAAATAAACAAATGGGACCTAATGAAACTTAAAAGCTTTTGCACAGCAAAGGAAACTACAAACAAGATGAAAAGACATCCCTCAGAATGGGAGAAAAATTTGCAAACGAATCAATGGACAAAGGATTAATCTCCAAAATATATAAACAGCTCACACAGCTCAATATTAAAGAAACAAACAACCCAGTCCAAAAATGAGCAGAAGACCTAAATAGACATTTCTCCAAAGAAGACGAGCAGATGGCCAAGAAGCACATGAAAAGCTGCTCAACATCAGTAATTATTAGAGAAATGCAAATCAAAACTACAATGAGGTATCACCTCACACCAGTTAGAATGGGCGTTATCATAAAATCTACAAACAACAAATGCTGGAGAGGGTGTGGAGAAAAGGAAACCCTCTTGCACTGTTGGTGGGAATGTAAATTGATACAGCCACTATGGAGCACAGTATGGAGGTTCCTTAAAAAACTAAAAATAGAATTACCATATGACCCAGCAATCCCACTACTGGGCATATACCCAGAGAAAACCATAATTCAAAACGACACATGCTCCCCAGTGTTCACTGCAGCACTATTTACAATAGCCAGGTCATGGAAGCAACCTAAACACCCATTGACAGACGAATGGATAAAAAATTGTGGTACACATATACAATGGAATATTACTCAGCCATAAAAAGGAATGAAACTGGGTCATCTGTTGAGATGTGGATGGACCAAGAGACTGTCACACAGAGTGAAGTAAGTCAGAAAGAGAAAAACAAATATCGTATATTAACGCATGTATGTGGAACCTAGAAAAATGGTACAGATGAACCGGTTTGCAGGGCAGAAGTTGAGACACAGATGTAGAGAACAAATGTATGGACACCAAGGGGTGAAAGCCACGGGGGGGGGTGGGGTGGGGATGGTGGTGTGATGAATTGGGAGACTGGGATTGACATGTATAAAATTGATGACTAATAAGAACCTGCTGTATAAAAAAATAAATAAAATAAAATTCAAAAATTCAAAAAGAAATGGCTATCCCTCCTCCATTTAAATTACTTTTAGATCCCTTGTAAAAAATTAATCAGGTATATTAATGTGGCTCTATTTCTAGGTTTCCCATTCTATTCCATTGATTCTTGTGTACCCCTCTGTCAGTACCACACCATCTTGATTAATAAAGCTGTATAGCATTAACATTCAGAGAGGTGATTCTTCCCACACAGTTTTTTTTTAATGTAATACATTTCATGTTTGAAAATCTTTTATTGCCACTCTATTTTTCCTCAACAAAAAATTATCTGTAAATTGAAAATAAATTTCTCTTTATTTTCTGTAATAAAAGACTTCAAGTGTTAAAACAATTTTTTTTCTGATTTGAGTTTTCTTTATAATTAAAGAACACCACCCAATCAAACATAAATATACTGCAAATTCTTGATTTAAGAAATTTAAATATAAGAAAGAAAACTTTTAAAAAGAGATGGGTGAGATTTTTCTTCTTCAGTTAGTTCACATTTCCTTGCAGTGACTATTACTTATTGCCAGAATGAAACAGGACTCAGTATCAATTCTATCCCTACTTCTTGTTTTCATAACTTTAGGTGATGAGAAACCTTTTCGACGTAAATGAGAAGATGAGAATGGAAGTTTTGTTTCAGCAATTATTTCTCAATTATTTGAAATCTTTTGACTTATGTGACAAAAAGGTGATCTTCCATCAAAAATATACTTAATCAGGGATTTCCGTGGTGGTCCAGTGGTTAAGACCCCATGCTTTTACTGCAAGGGGCATGGGTTCGATCCCTGGTTGGGGAACTAAGATCCTGAATGCCAGTGGCACAGCCATAAAAATATACACACACATCCTGAATGCCAGTGGCACAGCCATAAAAATATACATATACATCCTGAATGCCAGTGGCACAGCCATAAAAATACACACACACACACACACACACACAATCACTTTGCTGTGCACTTGAAACTAACACAACACTGTAAATCAACTATACTCCAATATAAAATAAAAATTAAATTTAAAAAGTATCAGTTATATACAAATATTAAGCATTTTAAATATCTATATATGTGTGTATACTTAATGATCTACTAATTAACTGGCAAACAACTCAATTAGGTCTTTTAGTTTTGTGAAAGCAAAAAATGGGAAACTATTTGAATTGCAAAAGAAACTGTTATCCAGTCATTCCTTGAGATAGTGTTACTTACTCATTCACTGTCTCAACACAGACACCAATATTTTCAACTGTCCTTTCTTTGGTACCCTGGTGGCTTTTATATCTAGGGACCTTTGTAAGATCTCAGATGGATGAGCAGTGCGCCTTTCTTTTGTAATAGTGGAAGAAGGGCAACTGTGAACGAGAAGGTGGAAAAGCACCCCTGCACCTCCATCAAAGGCACATTCTCAGGCAGAGTAATGTTAGGAAAGAGTACGTGGGGAATCTTAAGGATCTACAAATTGGTCCCCTTAAACTATCCATGCCCCCCCATTCTCCTTGAAAAGTGTACCCAATTTAAAGATAAAAGCGAATGTGCATCTGCAGCCCATGGTATCAATACAAGCACCGCAGCTATATAAGTGAGCAGTAGGGCTTCCCTGGTGGCACTGAGGTTAAGAATTCACCTGCCAGTGCTTCCCTGGTGGCGCACTGGTTGTGAGTCTGCCTGCCGATGCAGGGGACGTGGGTTCGTGCCCCGGTCTGGGAGGATCCCACATGCCACGGAGCGGATAAGCCCGTGAGCCATGGCTGCTGGGCCTGTGCGTCCGGAGCCTGTGCCCCGCAACGGGAGAGGACACAATGGTGAGAGGCTGGCGTATCACACACACACACAAAAGAATCCACCTGCCAATGCAGGGAACACGGGTTCGAGCCCTGGTCCAGGAAGATCCCACATGCCGTGCAGCAACTAAGCCCATGCGCCACGACTACTGAGTCTGCGCTGCCCGCGAGTCACAACTACTGAGCCTGCATGTTGCAAATAGTGAAGCCCACGTGCCTAGAGCCCATGCTCCGCAACAAGAGAAGACACTGCAATGAGAAGCCTGCGCACCACAACGAAGAGGAGCCCCCACTTGCCGCAACTAGAGAAAGTCCGTGTGCAGTAACAAAGGCCCAAAGCAGCCAAAAAATAAATAAATAAAATAAATAAATTTCTATTTTAAAAAAGAAGTGAGCAGTAAATGCTTTTTTTAAAAAATAAACTTATTTATTTATTTTTGGCTGTGTTGGGTCTTCATTGCTACACGCGGGCTTTCTCTAGGTGCGCAGGCTTCAGTAGTTGTGGTTCACAGGCTCTAGAGTGCAGGCTCAATGGTTGTGGCACACGGGCTTAGCTGCTTCACAGCATGTGGGATCTTCCTGGACCAGGGCTCGAACCCGTGTTCCCTGCATTGGCAGGGGGTTTCTTAACCACTGCACCACCAGGGATGCCCAGTAAATGCTTTTTGATGAGGAAAAGTGCAACAGCAAAATGACAAGCACCAAAATAGCAACACAATATATCAAAGGAAGACTCCACATGAAAGCTAAGAATCAAACTGAAGCAAATTAAGTTGTTGCTTAAAGCATAATAATTAAGGCCTTTAAATTCACCAAAGCATTCCTGCTATCACAGACTGAAAAGGCTTGCTTATCCCTTCTCTGTCCTAGGGGAGTAAATTATCCATTGAGTCTTTCTATTTCACCAAAGTGCTCTTTCAAAGGTGATGAAATGTTTAGGCAATTCATTACATTAACATGAAAATCTTTTACAGGACAGAAGGATGATCAAAACCAAAAGGGGGGTGGGTAGCCCTGACCAAAGAGGAAAGGATATGCTCTCTCAGGGTAATACCAAGTTTCCCGTTCTCGCCTGGCTGGCTCCTGCTTGTTAGTCAGATCTCAGGTTCTCCAGCCAGCCAACACAGATGTCTTGACACTCACTATCACATCACCTATTTTAATTATTTGCATTGTGCTCGTAGCTACCTGATGGTTTTGTTGTGTGGTTATTTTTTAACTTCATTTATTCTCTATCCATCAGTGCCCCTCCCCCAAACAACATGCAAATTCTATGACAGCAGAGAGTTATCATAGTCACTGCTACAAACCCAGTGCTTACCTGATACATAGCAGGTAATACCCTTGTTGACTATAACCTATAGAAATCAGGAACAAAATTGATGCTAATTTTAAGACTCTAATCTTTAACTGAGTAGTTTTTTCTTTCTTTCTTTCTTTCTTTCTTTCTTTTTTTTTTTTTTTTACTAAAATAAACTGTTGCTATTATACAAGACTTTCTGGAAAAAAATGTGCCATTATATCTTTATCCCTCTGAAGTTATTTACGCCAATTCTCTTGCCTTATTTTACTGAAATAACTTATTAATTATTCAATGCTTAAACAGAATTTGCAGCCATGAAGATAAACATGGTAGGTAAATATTCAAATGACAGAGAGTTAAAATTCATATCAGGACTTTTAGTTCAAGATGGTAGATTGAGGATATATGTTTACTACTTAAAGCTTGCAAAACCACACTGAAAGAAGGGAGACAAAAGAAGCAATGAAAGTTTAATATCAAAAGGAAGGGGAAGTAGGGGGGTTCACCAGTGGATGAAAGATCCAACAAATTTCTAGAATTCAAATAGCAGATGGAATTGTGTTGACAGATGAGATGGGCAAAGAAAGCCACAGCCCAGAATACTCCACAAAGCAACCTAAAGGAACTGGAAGCCAAACTGCTTGTTGGAATGCTAGAAGGAATCTAGAGAGCCAATCTGCCCTGGAACACCTGATGGCTCTGGGCTCTGGGCCAGAGGTATGAGGGAGGGCAGGAGTGAGAAGTGGGGCTGAAGACAGTGGGGATAATTGAAGGTCTGTACCTGGAACTGCGCTGGTTGGCACCTCCATCTGCTTCCCCCACCCCCACGCAGATCACAGGCAGCCTGGCATTAACCCACAGTTGAAAAACCAGATAGCTGAAGGAACAAACAACCTGGGGAAAGCCAAGGCTTCTAATGGTAGTACAGTCCACCTGGGATAAAGCACTCCTCTGACACGGGGCCCCCAGGGCCTAAGCACAGGCTCACCCCAGAGCAAGAAGGCCAGCCAACGCACCCCACCTACACAGAGGACACAGTCAGCCATCCACTCAAGTGATAGGTCTAGGGGGAAAAGAGACCCACTTTTCAAATAGCAGAGGAAATCCACACCAGTTTCTCAGCCCTGCTTTCTAAAATATGAATAGATGACCAAGGCACATGGAAAAATCCAGCAGCATGAAAAAGAAGAGCTGAGAAAAACATATAGAAAAAGGAATCCTGAGGGGAACAAATATAATTAAGGGACATAAGAAAATAAAATATATTTTTTTTAAAAACTACTATAATCAAAAGATTCCAGAGGGTATTACATGCATATAAACTAGGAATAGGAAACCACACACACAGAAAAGGAACAAAGAACTTGACAGAAGTCTTATAAATTAAATTTAAAAGTCAGAATTTGAAGAGTGATTAGAAAAGGCAAAAAATCAACAGATGAGCTGGAAAATAAAACTGAGAAACTCAGAATGAGAGTGTATGGATAAAAAGATGGAAAATAATAGAAAAACTGTGAGAGATACAAAGAGCCAATCCAAGAGGTACAACATTTGACTAATAAGAGCCCCACAAAAGAGGAAACAGAAAAAAGAGAAGGGAGAAGCTATTAATTAATAGAATTCCCCAGAGTTGAAGAAACACCCAAGTCTTAAGATTGAAAGGGCTGGGGGCTTCCCTGGTGACGCAGTGGTTAAGAATCCGCCTGTCAATGCAGGGGACATGGGTTTGAGCCATGGTCCAGGAAGATCCCACATGCCGCGGAGCAACTAAGCCCGTGCGCCACAACTACTGAGCCTGCGCTCTAGAGCCTGTGAGCCACAACTACTGAGTCCGCGTGCCACAACTAATGAAGCTCACGCACCTAGAGCCCGTGCTCCACAACGAGAGAAGCTGCCACAACAAGAAGCCGGTGCACCGCAACGAAGAGTAGCCCCTGCTCGCCGCAACTAAAGAAACCCCATGCACAGCAACAAAGACCCAACACAGCCGAAGATAATTAATAAATAAATAAAATAAATTAAAAAGATTGAAAGGGCTGAGTGCTCAATACAATCAACTGATAAAAGACCCACATTTATACATTTCCTCATGGAATTCCAAAACAAATATAAAAAGGAGACACTGAACAGGAAAAACAGGTCACCCACCAAGGATTGACAATCAAATTGGCTTCTTTTTTTTTTTTTTTCAAACTGGCTTCTTGTCAGCAACAGAGTATGTTAGCAGACAATGGTTTTAAAGAAAATTACTTTCAGCCCAGAATTCTGCATCCAAGCTAACTACAAACAAAGGTACAATAAAGACAGTTCTAGACATGACTCAGAAAGTTTACTTCCCACACATCCTTTCTAAAGAACTTATTTCAGGATATACCCCAGTAAAATTATGGCATAAATCTGAACAGTGGAAGACCCAGGATCCTAAGAACAGTGATTCCAACATAGAAGAATAGAGGAAAACCCTTGGAAGACAGCTGTGCAGTAGCCTAGAGAAACATTTGGTCATGAATGGGGATTCCACAGAATAAAAAAATACAGCTGAGAATATGGAAAAAGTGAGGCTATGGTAAAGGCATATTATGCCAAAAAAACCCCCCAAAAACAAAAAACAATTAGAAACTCCCTGAAAATTAAAAAGAAAGAAAAAGACAAATGTCACCAAAAAAAGCTGCATTTCAAGTAAGAAGCACGCTTACATATCCTAATTATAAGGAACTGGAATATGAAAAAAGGGGATGTAGTTGTTATTGATCTTACAGTCTTGAGAGCCAAGGGGTCATGACCCTGGCCCTGGAGAAAATGTAATCCCAGCACACAAATTGGCTCTGCACTAAATATAGAATGATATTTTAGGGGTTACTAAAAATAGAGAGGCCCTTCATCTTAGGCCAGAATTAACTTTGATGTGGTTGGTCTCAAGACATAAATTTCAGGACCCTAAGAGAAAGATGGGCCAAAACTGCTTTACTCTCGTTTTATTTTCTATAATTGTGGCATCAAATGATAGCCAGTTCCTACCTGCAGTGCTTTCCCGGAAGATGAAAGTTGTTTTCATTATTCAAATGGTCTAGGACTCCAAAACTAGCTCAGTTCACTTGGATTTGAGGGGCAGATAACATAATAAATGTCTGCTTCCTAGAGCTGAGCATAACCAGGTAATCATTCCAAAACAGACAGTATATTGACTGCTCAGGGGAGAAACTGTGGCTCAGAGTGATCTCAAATCATAACTCTGTTACTTCACTACAGATCCCAAAGGCTAGGCTTTAAATTACGATTCTTTAGTAGGAATATTAAAAGGCAAGCAAGCATGATTTCTAAGCAAAAAGAAACTTTCTATAGGGAATGTGCAAATATCACATGTTCTTTTCCCTATTGGCAAAAATGTGGTTTAGCTTCTGGAAAGGGACAAATCCTTGCAGTAATTTGCTTAATAACAAAAGGCATTTGTCCCAGTAATTCTACCCACTTTCCTGACAAGAAGAAAGTAACTTCATGCTGCAGTCAATGGATCTCAGGTTTACAAGGGAGATTTTTCCTTTCTGGAAGAATTAACAAGTCATAATAATCTAATACTGTTTATAGTTTTCATCTTTTAGAGTCAACTTATTTGGAGATTTGGTTATTGTCACAGGACAAAATATAAAAATTATCAACTTTGACAATGTAGAAGTGTTGCTGGACTTTCCTGGTGGCGCAGTGGTTAAGAATCTGCCTGCCAATGCAGGCAACACAGGTTTGATCCCTGCCCGGGGAAGATCCCACGTGCTGTGGAGCAACTAAACCTGTGCACCACAACTACTGAGCCCGTGCACCTGCAGCCCATGCTCCACAACAAGAGAAGCCACCTCAATGAGAAGCCCACGCACCACAACAAAGAGTAGGCCCTGCTCTCTGCAACTAGAGAAAACCCGCACGCAGCAATGAAGACCCAACACAGCCAAAAAAAAAAAAAAAAAAAAAAAGTGTTGCTGACAGAAACTGGAAAAACCAGATGAAAAACAACATGTTCTAATATCCCTTCTTAAAAAGGGGGGAGTAGACAGACTGACAAAAGTGGATGAAATGAGAAAGAGTTGTCATTATCTGAAGTTACTAAGTTAAGCAAAAGAAGAAATAAAATTTAAAACAAACACTGGAAGAGAATGAGATGGCTGTAGTGTAAGCAAGCTAAAAATACTCCTTAAAAGTAGAAAGTCAATAGATATATCTAAAGTTGATAAATCAAGAAACAGAGGTAAAAGTCTATTATTTAGAACAGCAGCCCCAAATCATTTTTTATTGTATAATCCTCTCAGGGAAAATATTTTAGAGCACAAATCCCTAACATTTGTATATTTACTTATTTATACTCTATATAAAATCATGATTATATTAACCTATCATTTGTATACTGTGACTCACACAGTAATAGAAATTAAAAGTATATAAGAATAATTTTGAATAGATTTTTATTGTGGGGGGATGCTTATTATAATAAGGAACTGAAAACAAAAAATCATCAGCTATTCTGAGAAAAACATTTTAAGATAAAAAAGGATATGAGAATAAATACAATTTCAAATAATTTCTTCCAGTACCCAAATTCAGCATCATATGCACCTCCCAGGGTGTGTGCAGTTCCCTTTAGACACACAGCTCTAGAAGTTAGAGGTTTAGCCACCAGGAAATCCAATAAGATAAGTGATTCAAAGAGGCTACCTTTCGGGAACAAAGCTGGGGGTAAGGAGAAGTGGAAGGGGAGACTTATGATCTGCATCATAAGCTCACCTATACTATTTTACTTATTGTATATACATTTTCTTTCATATAAGTAATTAGTTAATCTGATCAACTCCATAAAACTCTGTCTGGATTCAGTCATTCAACAAACATTTATTGAACATCTGCTTTGGGCTAGGCACAGGGGATAAAGAGAGGAAACTGACATCTTGGCTGTCAGAGATCACAGTCTGGGACTCAGAAGAGAGATATGAAAATCACTGATGACAATTCAATATCATAAGTGCTGTAAGAGAAGTGTGTGCCAGATATCACGTACCCACAGGGTGGGGCACAAAAGAGGTACACTAATACCATGTGGGATGTTAGGGAGGAATTGCTGAAAGGTCACTTCCTCTCTGAGTTGAAACCTAAAGGACAAGTAGAAAACTGAGAATAAACCAGGTAAAGAGGGATGCAGGGATATGGGGGAAGGGCATTCTAGGGCAAAGAGGAAATGGTGGGGTAGACAGGTTGACATGTGAGAGAGAAGCACAGTGTGTTGGGAAACTGGAAGGTTTTCAGAATTGCTAGAGCAAATAGTGCATGAGATGGTAGTGGCAGAAATGAAACAGCAAGATAGGAAGGGACCAGAAAAAAAGAGCCATGCTCAGAACTCTGCTTAGTCTACTGAAGGCAATGTTAAGCCACTGAAGGATTTCACTGGTAGGGAGGGAGATTAGATCAGATTGGCATTTTGGAAAAGACTGCTCTGGAAGTAATGTGGAGGGTGGATCTGAAAGGGGTAAATGAGGAAGGGCCTTCTGGAGGCTATTACAGTGGGCCTAATGAGACAAAAGGAGAGAATCATGGTACTTGCAGGAGACAAATGGACAACAGGTACATGAAAAGGTGCTCACTATCACTAATCATCAGAAAGATGCAAATCAAAATCACAATGAGCTATCACTTCACACCTGTTAGAATGGCTATATCAAAAAGACAAGAGACAACTATGTTGGCCAGGATGTGGAGAAAAGGGAACCCTTGTGCACTACTGGTGGGAATGTAAGTTGGTTCAGCCGCTATGGAAAACAGTATGGAGATTCTGCAAAGAATGAAAAATAGAACTACCATATGATCCAGCATTCCTACTTCTGGGTATATAACCAAAGGAAATGAAAATAGGATCTCAAAGAGATAGCTGCATTCCCATGGTCACTGCAGCATTATTCACAATAGCCAAGACATGGAAACAACCTTAGAGTCCAAAGTGTCCACTGGAAGATGAATGGATAAAGAAAATGTGGCATATACATACACCATGGAATACTACTCAGCCATGAGAAAGAAGGAAATACTACCATTTGCAACAAAATAGATGGACCTTGAAGCCATTATGCTAAGTGAAATAAGCCAGACAGAGAGAAAAATACTACATGGTATATCATTTATATGCAGAATCTACAAATTTTTTTAAAAGTCAAACTCTTAGAGAGTAGAAAAATGGCTACCAGAGGCTGGGAGGTGGGGAAAATAGGGAAAGGCCAATAAAAGGCCAGTAAAACCTTACAGCTGCACAATGAATAAGGTCTGAGGATCTAATGTAAAACATGGTGACTATAGTTGATAACACTGTATTTTTTTTTAAAGATGATGCAATCAAAAGTTATTTAGGAGATGCACTAGTGGAATTGCTGAGGGATTAAACATGAGGGTAAGGAAAGAGGGAGAGTCTAGAAGGACTTAGGTATATTTATCTCTTGAGTAACTGGAGAGTATCACTAACTGAAATAGGGAAAGAAGCAATTTGGGGGCAGGACTTTAGCTTTGGACATGTTGAATACGAAGTGCTATCTAGAGGTAGATATCAAATAAGCAACTAGATGCAAATCTGAAGTTTCGGGTGGGCAGGTTTGGGCTGGTGATAGAGTTAAGACCCATTAGTATTTGGGTTGTACTGTAAGCCATGTGAAGAGATGCAATTACCCAAGGAGACTACAAAGTGAGAAGTAGAGAAGCTTGGAGTTCTGAGGAAAGCAGGGGGCAAAGGAAGATGAGATTGAAAGGAAAGTGTGGAATAAAGGATAGAATAAGAATAGGGCTTCCCTGTTGGCGCAGTGGTTGAGAGTCCGCCTGCCGATGCAGGGGATACGGGTTCGTGCCCCGGTCCGGGAAGATCCCACATGCTGCGGAGCAGCTGGGCCCGTGAGCCATGGCCGCTGAGCCTGCGCATCCGGAGTCTGTGCTCCGTAACGCGAGAGGCCACAACAGTGAGAGGCCCGTGAGAAAGAAAAGAAAAGGAAAGGAAAGGAAAGGTCAGAGGAGCAAAGAAGTAGTGAGTGAGCAAAGAAGAGTAGCTGAAATGACAGAACATGTGATCCTGACTGAATAGGTAAAAGAGGGAAGCCAGAGGAGGTTGGCAGATTGGAAGAAATGGAGGTGGCAAGAGCCTCAATTATAATGACAATGATGAGGATGATATGATGGTGCTGGTGGTAACAGTAAAGAGTAAGAATGTGAAAGAGACAGCAGTGTGTGCTTAGCGTGAGCTACTGGAGTTCAATATCTCAGAGTCATTACAGAATATTTTTGAATATATGTAAAAATATATGTACTGTACTATATCATTTTGCACATCCTAAGTACTATGCTCAGGATAAAGGACAAGACCAGGGTAATAACCAAGCTCTGCCTTCACTGGATACGAATTTAGTTCTACTGGATCAGGTGTGACTGAAAAATCTTATAAGCTGGCACATTAAAACAAAACCAAGCATTGTCTTCTTTAAGAGGTAAAGAACAACAATGTTAGTTAATTACAGTAATAAACAGAAAGAAATAGGTTACATTTTAAAGAAGCTATTCTTAAAGTGTTCATAAAGTGATACTTTTCCACTTTTACTTCAGTTTGTACCAGGATACAAAAGATTTAAGAATAGTATCTATAGTAAAAACAAGTATCACCACATGTGGTTGTTCAGCAGCTATTTATTTGTATTTTCCTTCCTTTAATAAGTATGCAAGATTCCTCTCATAGTAACTGCTGGAATGATAAATACAATAATAACTCTCTTATAAAATCTCTTCTTTGGCAATATCTTAAAACCTAATAGTAATGGGGGAAAAACCAAAATATTTTAGGAAATGATCGATTTTTTTAAACTGTCAGAATATTCAGTTGTATTCTTTCTGGGGTAGACAGAATTCTAAAGCTGTCTCCCAATATTCCCACTCCCTGGTTATTTAATCAAACACTAATCTGGATGCTGCTGTGAAGAGACTTCAAATAGAGATATTATCTTGGATTATGCAGGTGGACCCAATGTAATCATATGAACCCTTAAAAGCAGAAGAGGAAGGAGAGAGATGAGGCAGAGAAAGGTAGTAAAAGGCAGAGGCAGAAGAAGTCAGAGACACTGGAAACATTCGAAGGACTCCACCCACTGTTACTGGCTTTGAAGATGGAGAAAAGAAGCCATGAACCCAGAAATGGAGGCAGCCTCTAGAAGCTGAGAACAACCCCCAGCCAACAGCCAGCAAGGAAATGGAGCTTTCAGTCCTACTACAGCATGGAACTGAATTCTGAAAACAATCTGAAAGAGCCTAGAAATCAATTCATTCCCAGAGCTCCAGAAAGAAACTCAACCCTACTGATGCCTTGATTTTCAACCTTGTGAAACCTGGAGCAGAGAACCAGCTGGGCCATACCTTCCTGGGACTTCTAACCTTCAGAAGTGTGAGATAAGGGTACAAATAAATGTGTGTTGTCTTAAGCTGCTAAATCTGTGGCAATTTGTTATAGGACCACTGGGAAACTAACAATGCTTTCTTTAATCACTGACTTCAAACATGCTCTACCAAATCTCATTTTCTTAACCCCTAATGTAACTTTGGACAGAGTTCATTCATTTCTAGTCAGACTCAGTGATTATGAAGTCCAGTCTAATTTATTTTCTCCCAACCTTTTATTTTGAAAATGTTTAAATCTACAGAAAATTTAGAGGAATAGTGCAATGAATACCCTTATGCCATATGCCTATATTAATCAATTGCTAACATTGTCCTACATTTGTTTGCTTTCTCACTTTCTCTAAATGTATTTAAATATCTCTCCCTCTTCCTCTTTCTCCTTCTTAAGAAAGAAAAGGGAGTTCTGTTTACAATAACCCATAACCCTGTTGAATAAACATCGTTCTGAAACAGTAAATCAAGAAAAAAACTTTCTCTAAAGAAGACATGCAAATGGCCAAACAAGCACACGAAAAGATACTCAACATCACTAATCATCAGGGAAATGCAAATCCAAACCATGAGATATTACCTCACACTCGTTAGGATGGCCACTAAACAAACAAAAACCCAAAAAACAGAAAATAACAAGTGCTAACAAGGATGTGGAAAAACTGAAGCCGTTGTGCATTGCTGATGGGAATATAAAATGATATAGCCACTGTGGAAAACAGTACAGAGGTTCCTCAAAACATTAAAAATAGAAGTACCCTATGATGTGAAAATCTCACTTCTGGGGTATATACACAAAATAATTGAAAGCAGGATCTCAAAGAGATATTAGAACTCCCATGTTCACTGCAGCATTATTCACAATAGCCAAGAGGTGGAAGCAACCTAAATGTCCATCGACTGATGAATGGTATACACATACAGTGGAATATTATTCAACCTTTAAAAAGAAAGAAATCTGTCATACACTATAAGATGGATGAATCTTGAGAATATTATGCTAAGTAAAATAAGCCAGTCACAAAAAAACCAAATACTGCATGATTCTGGGGTTTCCCTGGTGGTGCAGTGGTTAAGAATCTGCCTGCCAATGCAGGGGACACGGGTTCAAGCCCTGGTCTCGGAAGATCCCACATGCTGCGGAGCAACTAAGCCTGTGTGCCACAACTACTGAACCTGAGCTCTAGAGCCCGTGAGCCACAACTCCTGAAGCCTGGCGCCTAGAGCCCATGCTCTGCAACAAGAGAAGCCACTGCAATGAGAAGCCCACACACTACAACGAAGAGTAGCCCCCACTCGCCGCAACTAGAGAAAGCCCGCGCACAGCAACAAAGACCCAACGCAGCCAAAAATAAATAAAATAAACAATAATTTAAAAAAATACTGTGGGGCTTCCCTGGTGGCGCAGTGGTTGAGAGTCCGCCTGCCGATGCAGGGGACGCGGGTTCGTGCCCAGGTCCGGGAAGATCCCACATGCCGCGGAGCAGCTGGGCCCATGAGCCATGGCCCCTGAGCCTGTGCATCCGGAGCCTCTGCTCCGCAATGGGAGAGGCCACAACAGTGAGAGGCCCACGTACCAGAAAAAAAAAATAAATAAATAAAAAAATACTGTATGATTCTACTTACATGAGTTATCTAAAGTAGTCAAACACATGGAAACAGAAAGTATAATATAATGTGGTCACCAGGCTGGTGAGGAGGGGAAAATAAGGAGCTTTTGTGCAATGGGTACAGAGTTTCAGTTCTGCAAGATGAAAAAGTTCTACAGATCTGTTGCCAAAAATGTGCATATATTAACAGTCCTGTACTGTACACTTAAAAATGGTTAAGATGGTAAACTATATACTGTGTTTTGGCCACAATAAAAAACAAAACAAAAGAAAAAAAAACATACCCACAACATCATGATCATACCTAAAAAGATAATTATTTAATTTCATTAGTCATCAAAAAAATCCCCTACTATTTCTAAAGAAAAATTCATCCACTAATATTTTGGGTTTTTAAAACATGTTCATTTTACAGTATCCTGGTTTTTCTAAACTCATATACTTTCTAGATTAAAGGGTTTTAAAGGAAAATTATTCACAAAATATTTGTCTAGAAATAGATATGTTAAGAATCTGAGACATTTATCTTTTCAATCGATGTAAAAAGATGGTATTTAACAGAATAGTATAGTATTGTTTTACAAAGTAACTTTAAAAAAATGAAAACATTAAAATGAAAACCTCTAAAAAAAGAAAACTTCTATAAAGAATACAAAACAACATTAAGATGAAAAACTGAGGCACTGGGAAGATGACAATGAAGAAACCTTTTTACTATATGCTACAGCCTGAAAATGTGTGAGGATGAAATCTGCCTGAGAATGCACCATTTCTTTGAGTTTCTAACAGGGGTAGAAAAGCAACTTATGGTAATATCAAAAGGCTGCATTATAATTCTATGCTTGAATTTAAGACATTATGGGATACAGATGCTCCCTGTGTATTCACTAGTCTCAAAGCTAATCATCATTCTGGAGATTTAGTTTCAGGCAAAGGCAAAAGTGTAGCTCTGAACAGCAGGTATAATAAACCTATATTATTAAACCATGCTACCTATAGTCCTTCTCCCTTTGGAGAATAGGAAACAACTACTTGCTCTTACTATCCTTAGATTTAGAATAATCCTGTGAGCTGAAAATGAGCAAAGAGCCGTATTAGTCTTACTACCATATTTGTCAACATTGTCACTATTACCAGCTAATCTGTATCAGTAACCCTATCTGGCACTAAATCCTGCAAAATATTCACATAAAGTCATAAAGAACCAAACTATCTACAGTAGTCATATTTGAAGACTAGTACTAATGTAAGTCAAAGAGCCAGGCAAGTATCAGAAATGTTAAACAAGTACCAACACCCTGATTAGAACATGCCATCTATCCATCCATTCATGACTGCCCTACTGAACACATTGAAACTGTTAGTCATTTTTAAGAGGATGCCTTAAGAAATCTAAAACTTTTGCGATTTAAAGGACTTGAAAAACCTTCAGAAGTAGCCAAGTATCCAGACTTAGAGTTGCACCAGCTTTTTATATGTAACAGGGCATGCAGGCAGAATAACTGGAATGGAAAATGTGTCTAGTCTAAGTATAGAGAATTAGCTTAAATTGTCTTAACTTTCATTCTTCCAGGACTTAATGATAGTGAGAAGGAAGAAGGTATTAAAAAGTAAAACCAATGAATTATAGGGCTGCTGTGTTATCAGTCCCACTCAGACTGAGTATACACCAAACAAAGTGGATCCTAATTTGTAGAAAACATGATGCTAAAAACAGACAAACGCAGGTGTCATTCTGGGTCACCATGCAGGCCACAGGAGTATCATCACAATGGTGTGTGGAAGAAAAACACTGCCTAAAAATGGTCCAAACTGGTTAACACACCTACAGATTCTGTTCTCACAGGCAGGATTCTACTCCGTTCAATGTGCCACAACATTTAGCTAGTCCAGGAAGTACTATTTCCCAGGTAAGTTTTCAACAAAATAGCTAGGAAGGACAGAACCCAAGTTAGTGTGCTCTGAGAATACTGCCTGGCCATGAGCTACTTGTTGCTCAGGTAAATGCTTGTGGGTTATCACAATCCCTCCTGGAATCCACAACCGTACAGTTTATTCATTTAAAGTATACAATTCAATGGTTCTTAGTATATTCACAGAGTTGTGCAAAGCATCAATTTTAGAACACTTCCATTACCACAAAAAGAAACCTCATATCCATTTCCCCCCAACCCTCCCAGCCCTAGGCAACAACTAATCTATTTTGTCTTTATAGATATGCCTTTTCTGGACACTTCATAAAAATGGAACCATAGAATATGTGATCTTTTTTGAGTGGCTTCTTTCATACAGTGTTTTCAAGGTTCATCCATATTATAGCACATATCAATTCTTCATTCTTCTTTATTGTCGAATAATATTCTACTACATGGACACACCACATCAGTTCTTTTCTTCACAAGCAGTAGAATCTCTTTTGCTATATAAACAAAACTACAAAAAGGACTTAGGTCCCCACATTAGTCCATAAATGCCTATTTAAGCCATATTATAGCTGAAAACTTGTAATTGCATAATACTACGGTTTCTAGAAACATTATCAATCATCACAGTGAAATCTGAATTAAAGACATACTGAGAATGAAGCTCCTTTATAATTAAGTTAATTGCTTAAAATTTTTTCCCTGTAAATTGCAGTAGGAAGAGGAACTTGGAAGCCCTAAGGCCCGAACACCTCAGGACAAAACTACTTTTTGACTCCACCCACTTGAACATGAACATACAAAGCTGGTGTCTGCAAGTTCCCTCTCTTCTTGCTGGGCCCTTCATCTCTTCCCCCTATCTTTGACATTCAATTCCTTCGGTACTCTTCACCCCTCCTCCTAGTCCCAAACAAAACAAGACCTTTTATATCTGTTGACTAATTACAACCTCACTTTAAAATATTACATTTACATGAAAATGTTAATTAAAACAGACATTTTCTAAGACATTCTCCCAAAACCTGAAATGAGAATTAATTTCCCTGCAAAGAACTTCGGGTAGGAACAAGCTGGTAAGCGGTGAGTTTTTTGTTTTGTTTTTACCAAGAGACCCTCTCAAATCATAGTAACCCCACCCCATGGCAAACTGAATTTAGTCAGTCCTCTCAGGGTAATGCATATCTAGGAGAAGAGTGAGAGAAAATAAGGAACTGTTATTAATTTTGTTAGGCATGATAATGGTATTATGTCTAAAGATATCCTTATCTGTTAGAAATTCATACTGAGGTATTTGGATGAAATGATGTGACACCTGAAATTTGCTTCAAAATACTTTAGTTGGAAAGAGGACATGGGGGAGGGGAAATGAAACAAAATACTGATAATTATTGAGGGTAAGTGACAATGTACATGAGAGTTCATTATTCTTTTCTGCTTTATGTATGTATAAAAATTTCCATAGTAAAATACTTTTAATCAGGCAGTCTTTTGTTCCTTCACTTTTCCTTCATAACACTTACTGTTGTCACTATATATTTCTTTTTTTAAGTTATTTTTAAAATTTATTTATTTAATTTATTTATTTTTGGCGGTGTTGGATCTTCGTTGCTGCACGTGGGCTTTCTCTAGTTGCAGTGAGCGGGAGCTACTCTTTGTTGAGGTGCACAGGCTTCTCACTGCGGTGGCTTCTCTTGTTGTGGAGCACAGGCTCTAGGCGTGGGGGCTTCAATAGTTTGGCACACAGGCTCAATAGTTGTTTCCGGGCTCTAGAGCGCCAGCTCAGTAGTTGTGGCACACGGGCTTAGTTGCCCCGCGGCATGTGGGATCTTCCCAGACCAGGGCTCGAACCCGTGTCCCCAGCATTGGCAGGCAGATTCTTAACTGCTGCGCCACCAGGGCAGCCCTAAATTAATTTTTATTGGAGTCTAGTTGCTTTACAATGTTGTGTTAGCTTCTACTGCACAGCAAAATGAACCAGCCATACATATACATATATCCCCTCCCTTTTGGATTTCCCTCCCATTTAGGACACCACAGTGCATTAAGTAGAGTTCCCTGTGCTATACAGTATGTTCCGCTCAGTTGTCTATTTTATACATAGTATCAATAGTGTATATGTGTCACCCCTGTCTCCCAATTCCTCCCACCCCACCCCTTTCCCCCTTGGTATCCAGACATCTGTTCTCTACGTCTGTGTCTCTATTTCTGCTTTGCAAATAAGGTCATCTATACCATTTTTCTAGATTCCACATATATGTGTTAAAATACAATATTTATTTTTCTCTTTCTGACTTACTTCACTCTGTATGACACTCTCTAGGTCCAGCCACATCTCAACAAATGACCCAATTTCGTCCCTTTTTATGGCTGAGTAATATTCCAGTGTATCTATGTACCACATTTTCTTTATCCATTCCTCTGTTGATGGGCATTTAGGTTGTTTCCATGTCCTGGCTATTGTAAATAGTGCTGCTATGAACATTGGGGTGCATGTGTCTTTTTGAATTATGGTTTTCTCTGGGTATATGCCCAGTAGTGGAATTTCTGAGTCATATGGTAGTTCTATTATTAGTTTTTTAAGGAACTTTCATACTGTTCTCCATAGTGGCTGTATCAATTTACATTCCCACCAACACTGAAAGTGGGTTCCCTTTTCTCCACACCCCCTCCAGCATTTATTGTTTGTGGATTTTTTGATGACGGTCATTCTGACCAGTGTGAGGTGATACCTCATGTCACTATATATTTCTAAGATTATTTGATTAATGTTTGTCTCCCTGACTGGACTTTAAGCTGCATGAGAACCACAAAGGAGTTCTGTTTAGCTCCTGTAGAATCCCTACCACCTCACAGAGTTTCTGGCATGTGAGAGGCATCCAACAAATATTTATTAAGTAAATAATGGAGTCAATAAAATTAAGTCATATCATGCCCCCAGATCAATAAATAATAAATAAAAAGGGGGATGGTAGAAAGTCAGGGACCTTTGGTTGAAGGAATTCAACATATTTACCTATATGTATTTACCATTTAAGTTCATAGGCTTTTCTATTAAAAAATGTAGTAAAGGTGTCACAAAATAGATTTAACTTCCTCTAGCTAATCCTCACTACGTTCATGTGATTACTCAGCTAAGAACTACACTCTCCACTTCATGATATGGAAACTATGGAACTGAAAAGTTGGGGCATAATGAACCAGATGCACAAATTAACAAAACTCAGCTCTGTCCTCATGCCTCATGCCTCATGCTGTTCCCAAAGGAACATGATTTTATTCTCAAGAAAAAGAAAACAATAAAAATATAAGAGTACTGTATATGTTAATTCAACTTTCAGTGGCTGAGAAACTGAATAACTAGCTGTATAACAGTCTTAGATGAAAATATTTTATTTTGACTTCACCCAAAACAATTTCAAGGTTGAAGCACCTAATGGTAGAGGAAGTATTAAAAACATAAGGTGAGGCATTTAGGCAATAGAGAACAGAAGAAGGCATGACACGAGTAACTTGAAGGCCTTTTTTTTAAAGCTGGTTAAATTGAAACAGTATGGTGAGGGACAACTAACAAGAAAATTCATAAAGAAATTCATAAAGAGAATAAATACTAATACCAAGACAATGTTTAAAATACCAGCGTACCAGGTTCCCAAGTTTTAAATTTATTTATCTCAAATATAATACTATAATCAATAAAGATTTCTACTTAATCATTATTTTATATAGAAATAGCCTACTAAAATACCACCATGCCCCCAAATCCTTTTGAAATGCTTAAAACCTGAGTTTACCTTAATTTGGTAATAATGATGCACACATGCAGGAAGGCACAAATACCAAATGTTTCCCATTAACAGAAGCACAACTATTTGTAAAACTAATCTTAACTCAGCCAATCTGAAAGCTATTGTACTATGGTGCCAAAAAAAAGACACAACCACACCTGTGGAGAACACTGAGAACCAAATGAGTCAGTCTAAAAGTCTGCCACAAAATTGAATAAATAAATAAATAAATAGCTAGACAGTTTTAGTTAAGAAAAAACATTTAAAATATCTCAATAAACTTATTTTGAGTATAGAGTCTGGAAAGATTTTTTTTTCTCTTACATAAAGGGTTACAAAGAGGTATCTGGCCTGGGTTGAATTCTAGACTGGGTTGCTCTACTGTTACTCAAGGCACAGTTACTACTGGTGGAGCTGCTACAAAGACTCAGAACGTTCCGTTTTACTCCAATACTCTTCATATCATGGGCTGTCTACAAAGACCCAGAACGTTCCGTTTTACTCCAATACTCTTCATATCATGGGCTGTCAATCATGCTTCCAACTTGCAGTACATCACTCATTGCGGAGTAATGATTCACACACGCAATTTCCAAACAAAAATGTAAGATTTACTTGCCCCATGACGCTTTCTTCTCAACTTTTAAAATAACTGATAAAAGCACCAGCTGAGCATGAATTCCCATCCTAAAATAATCTATCAATAGCTTTAAGCCTTTTAAGGTAAGCGGTAAAGGAATACTGTCCTCTGAATGCAGACAAAGCTGCAGACCCACGCGAGGCATTGATTTGTAGTTGTTTTTCCACTGGGGTGATGGATTTGCGCTCAGCTACTCGCGGTGTCTACTAGGTCCCCCTGGTGACCAACGGTACATGAAGACAGTAGTAGGGTTCGAAGACACAGACTGGCAGCGCAACAGAGGGTGGAACGGGAAACCATGAAAAATTAACACGCCAACAGTACACATGACATGACTGAAAATTACGTTTGCATTGTTGGGGTATCTGAGATCGGCCAAGACACTGTCCCCTTCCTTTTAAAACGCAAACATCCATCCGCCTCGCTTGGGCTTCCGAGCCCTACCTCCCATTTAAATCACGGGTGTAACGGACAGACCGAACCTAGGGGTTCAGCCCGAGGCACATGCCGCTTCTCCAGGGTTTGGGGAAAACACTGACGTGACAAATTACTATAATCTTCTAAAATATGGAGGAATGACACACCACCTTTCCTACCACCTACTGAAGACTCAGGACAGAGTCGAGAACAGCCGCCCTGAGGGGCCCACCACGGAGTGGGGGGAGGAGATCACCGGACCAGGGAGAAGACGGCGGCACGTCTCGAGCCCAGACTGCGGAGCCCCGAACGCGAGGGCCGTAGGGTCGCACCCGGGTCACGTCCCGGGGCTCTCGGGATGCGAGGGACGCGAGGGCGAGCCAGGGCCGGCCGACATGCGGGGGGCGGCGGGACAGCGGCTGGGGCTGCGGCGCCCGGGCGGCGGGGGAGGGCGCGCCGCCAGGTGCCGGACGGCAGGGGGCGGCGGGGTTCGGGCGAGCGCCGGACCCAGGGAGGGAGGAGGGAGGCGGACGAGTCCCGCGCAGAGAGAGGGCGCGCGGCGGACTCGCCGCCGGCCTACCTGGAGGTAACAGGGTTTCCTTAGCCAGGCCCCCGGACAGAGGCTCCTCGCCATGGTAATCACACATCGCCCCGCCGCGCCGCAGTCAGAGGCGGACCCGAGCGCTGGCGAACCGGCTCCCCGCCTTCCCCCGCCCCCAGCTCGGCCAGGCCCGCCCACTCCTCCGCCCCCGCGGCGGCGCGCGCCGCGCTTCTCTCGGCCCCGCTGAGGTGACTGCAGCCGGCGGCCTGAGGCCCGGCCTTCTGCTCTGCTCGCCGGGCTGCCGCGGCTGTCAGAGCCGTCGCCGTCTCCGGCATAAAGGGGAGTCGCGCCTCGCCTCGGCCGACACAAATCCAACTGCGCCTCGCGCTTAAAGGGGAGGCGTGCGGAGGAGGGGTGGGGCGCCGCGGAAGCGGGGGTGTCGCATGCTCGGCGCCGGTAGGGGCTGGCCGGTCCGGGTAAGGGCTCGCGCCCCGCGGACGGGAGAGCCCAGCGCTCAGACGGCGCCGAGCTAAGTGCCTGCTCCCGGCTCCCAGCTCCCAGCGCTGCGCGTCCCGCCACCCCGCCCGGAGGGTCTGACGCTCCCTTTGGACTCTGCTCCTTCAGGCCGGACGTGTCTGGGCGGGTTGCGTGGAAATTCAAGGGAAGCTTGGGGCTCCTTCCTGGGGGACCGGCTTTTTCTCCTTGGAGCACGGTGGTCCGTTTGGCCGCGGGAGGCGCCGACGGGCGCATCCCCTGAGCGAACGCAGACGGGGCTCCCCTCTGCTGAAGTCAACGTGCCTGCCAACTACAGTTCTCTAATGGCCTTCAACTTTTTTCCTGAGTACTTTTTAGAAAGTCTGACCTTTTGGGTCTGTATTGTTTTCAGACAGCTTCAGAGTTTTCCTGGCCCCACCCAGGAACCCTGAGGCAAAAGAAAAAAAGAAAAATATTACTGAATTAAATACAGTACTGAAGACAGGAGACCTGGGACGTGGCATAGCTACTCAGTTAAGGCTACATAACCCAGGGTGTGGTGTCTTTCTTTTGACAGTGAAGTCCAAATAAGGGAAAAAACAGCCACCCTAGCGGGAGAACAGCTGTTGATTCTAGTAACTTGTAATGGAGGAAGATATGTTTTTGCTTCTTTTTACCCGGTATACCACCTTTTCATGTGACTCCAACAAAGTTTAGGTGGCCACTTAGAACTCATGCGGGCCTGTTGCTCTGACAAGAGGTTTCCCCAGAAGCAAACCTTTACTCACTATTACTGTGGTTTTTACATAAGCTTTGTTCTAGTGCTTTCCGTTTATGAAGAGATGCTTTCTTGTCCGCCCTTCCCCCAGCCCAAGCACAGACACAGGTTTAAAACCTGTGTGGTATTTTATTACCACGTATAAAACTCAGAGGAAAACATAGGAAGAACACTCTTTGACATAAATCACAGCAAGATTTTTTTTAATTTATTTTATTTTATTGTTATTTTTTTAATTCTACCTTGAGGTGGGTTTTTTTTCCCTTTCTTTCTTTTCTTTTTTTTTTTTTTTTTTTTTTTTGCGGTACGTGGGCTTCTCACTGTTGTGGCCTCTCCCATTGTGGAGCACAGGGTCTGGACGCACAGGCTCAGCGGCCATGGCTCACGGGCCCAGCCGCTCCGCAGCATGTGGGATCTTCCCGGACCGGGGCACGAACCCGCATCCCCTGCATCGGCAGGCGGACTCTCAACCACTGTGCCACCAGGGAAGCCCAGCAAGATTTTTTTTGATCCACCTCCTAGAGTAATGGAAATAAAAACAAAAATAAATGGGACTTAATGAAACTTAAAAGCTTTTGCACAGCAAAGGAAACCATAAAGAAGATGAAAAGACAACCCTCAGAATGGGAGAAAATATTTGCAAACGAATCAATGGACAAAGGATTAATCTCCAAAATATATAAACAGCTCATGCAGCTCAATATTCAAAAAACAAACAACCCAATCCAAAAATGAGCAGAAGACCTAAATAGACATTTCTCCAAAGAAGATATACAGATTGCTAACAAACACATGAAAGAATGCTCAACATCATTAATCATCAGAGAAATGCAAATCAAAACTACAATGAGATATCATCTCACACCGGTCAGATTGGCCATCATCAAAAACTCTAGAAACAATAAATGCTGGAGAGGGTGTGGAGAAAAGGGAACCCTCTTGCACTGTTGGTGGGAATGTAAATTGATACAGCCACTATGGAGAACAGTATGGAGGTTCCTTAAAAAACTAAAAATAGAATTACCATATGACCCAGCAATCCCACTACTGGGCATATATCCAGAGAAAACCACAATTCAAAAAGACACATGCACCCCAGTGCTCATTGCAGCACTATTTAGAATAGCCAGATTATGGAAGCAACCTAAATGCCCATCTACAGATGAATGGTTAAAGAAGATGTGGTACATATATACAGTGGAATATTACTCAGCCATAAAAAGGAACAAAATTGGGTCATTTGTAGAGATGTGGATGGACCTAGAGACTCATACAGAGTGAAGTAAGTCAGAAAGAAAAACAAATATCGTCTATTAGTGCATATATGTGGAATCTAGAAAAATGGTATAGATGAACCAGTTTGCAAGGCAGATATAGAGACACAGATGTAGAGAACAAACGTATGGACACCAAGGGGGGAAAGCAGCGGGGGTGTGTGTGTGTGTGCTGGTAGTGTGATGAATTGGGCGATTGGGATTGATGTGTATACACTGATGCATATAAAATAAGTAACTAATAAGAACCTGCTGTATAAAAATTAAAAATTAAATTTAAAAAAAACCTGTGTGGTATTTTATTGCTGGCAAATAAACTCGTTTTTCATTGATTTTCAGTTTGGGTTAAGAGACTAAGGTAATTTCTAAGTATGATAAGTACTGGTTTAATTCGTTCTTTCATTCATTCAATAAATAAATATTATTTGAACACCCAGACATTGTTCTAGTTGATTGGTTATATACTTGAGCAAAATACAAAAACCCCAGGGCTTGTGGATATTACATAAGTATAAGTAATAAATAATAATAAGTAATAAATGTAGTAAAGAAGAAAATCAAATAGGATAATAAAGCTGATAGGGGATATGTAAGAAAGAAGACAAACCAATGGAGATGAGGAAGACTAAAGGTAGAGTTGCTTTGGGGAGAAAGATCAGGAATTCAGTTTTGGACTTTGTTACATTTGAGATATCTATTAGAAATTCAAGTGGAGATCTTGAATAAGCAGTTGTACATATGAGTCCAGGGTTAAGAAGGGTGGTCCAAGCTATGGATATATGAGAGATAGCAGCTTTTTTTTTTTTTTTTTTTTTTTTTTTTTGCGGTACCCGGGCCTCTCACTGTTGTGGCCTCTCCCGTTGCGGAGCACAGGCTCCGGACGCGCAGGCTCAGTGGCCGTGGCTCATGGGCCCAGCCGCTCCGTGGCATGTGGGATCTTCCTGGACCGGGGCACAAGCCCGCGTCCCCTGCATCGGCAGGCGGACTCTCAACCATGCCACCAGGGAAGCCCAGCAGCATTTTTTTTTAAAGATGAGAGTTATGTTTTATTCGGTCCCCTTACTGAGGACTGCAGCCCGGGAGACAGATAGCTCTGAGGAACTGTACCAAAGAGGTAAGGGAGGAGCTCAGATATATAGGATTTTTTGCCAATTCAGTAGTATGATCTAAAAGTAATCAGAAACTTATATTTGTCAAAAAGTAGAGAGGTGTCAGCATTTAAATGATATTTAAAGCCACAAAACTAGACAAGATAACCAAGGGAGTGAGTATAAATAGAAGAGAAGCAAGGAGGAAACCTTGCAACTTCAAGGCAGGAGAGTGGATGAGCCAGCAAAGGAGGCTGAGAAGGAGCAGCCAGTGAAGTAGGTGAGCCAAGAGTGAGGTGCCTGGAAGCCAAGTGAATATAATGTTATCAAGGTGTGAGTGCTCAGTATGTGAGTGAGGACTGAGAATTGACTATTGGATTTGGTACCATGGAGCCACTGGTAATATTTCAGTGGAGCAAAAGGGGAAAAACTTGATTGGAATGGGTTTAAGAAAAAAATGGGAGGAGAGGAATTGGAGATGGCTAATATTATAGGCAATTCTTTTGAGAAGTTTTCCTGCAAAGGGGAGCCCCAAAATGTTGGTGGGGAGCCCACTACCACAGTAACTGGTGGTGAAAGTGGAGCCAAAAGTGGGTTGGCCAAAAAATTGGGAGAAATATTTAGTTTTGATGAGAATGATCTAGAAGAGAAGGAAAATTTTACGAAGGGGCAAGAAGAGAGAATTGCTGGAGCAGTGTCCTTGGGAAAGAAAGAGTTTAGAATCTAGCACACAAATGAAAGGATTATCTGTAGACAGGAGCACAGTCTATTCATCTATGGAAACTGGCAGGCAGGTGGTAGAAGTGGCGGTGGGAATCTGTGGAAGTTCTCTTCTGACTGTTTCAGTTTTCTCAGAGACATAGGAAGTCAGGTCTTCAGCGGGGAGGAAATTCAGAAAAGCAAGGGAAGGTAAGGAGAGAAGCAAAGGTACAAAATAGTCATCCGGGAGAATGGAAAGATTAATAGACTAGGAAAAAAATATCATATGCTTGCTGAGTGTCATTAAGGGCCCACCTGAGTTCATGGTCATAAATTTAAGTGGGATAAGTCAGTGTGATTGTGCTTTTTTTCCTCCAGCATTAATTGACTGCCAGGATGCAGGCTCAGAGTAGGCTTAGAATTCTATGTAATCAGGTTTTACCAAGGAAATAAGAGCAAGGAGAGAGGACCAGGGAAGTCAAGGATGTAAGTAAGGGAGTGATTATGATTCACCATGGAGTTTAAAATGAGGGAAGAGTAGATGTGGAGAGATTAAGGACAGAAAAAAGTGGTAGGATCAGTGAATTGCCAGTCCTTGTGGGGTTGAGGGACTGTAGGAGTCAGAGAACAAGGGGGAATTATCTGAAAAGATAGGTATAGCATAAAGGGTCTGGCTCCATTTTTTATACTCAGTGACAGCTTTCAAGCCCCACCACTTCTCTTTTCCCTGTGCCCCACATCTGGGAAAACTGATAAGAAAGCCCAGGCGCTTGCTCCTTTGGTGTCAGTGGGAAGTTCAAACTATGCAAGACCCAGTCCATGCGAGGGACCATTCACTCTGGCCCCATCCACCCCCAACCACCATAAACCCTAAGAAAGTCTCCTTTCTCTGCTCCCTCAAGCCATATTCAGACCAGTTTGGAGCCTGCCCTGCTCTCCCCAGAAAGCTTCTTTATGTATGTAACGAACTTTTTCATACTCTGAAAAAGTTGGTACATGTGTAGCGTCATCAATCTTGACATCCAAAACAAAATTTAAGTGGAGGAATCTATCTCACTTCTGCAGAGTGACCACAACAATGTGGTAGTTAGAGTGGGATGCATGAAATTAAGATTATGAAGAAGTGATGAAGTCTAAGGTGGAATTTGAAAATGGCAGTGAATGGCTGAGGAGTGTGGAACACAGTGTCACTAGAAGAGAGTCAAAGAGAGGAGTATCATGAGGATTATCTATGTATATATTGAAAACAACAAGATTTAGGACAAGACAGATGCTGGATAGGATGCCAGTAGTCAAAAGCTAAAGTCCTTGAGAAATAAGGCAGAGTGATCTATGAGCAAGTAGGGGACTACCATAATGAGGAGAGTGATAACATCAGAGGACATGAGTTAAAAAAACAAATAGTGGGTAGGGGGAGGAATTAAATAGGCGGTGGGGAGAATAACCTGAGAGAAGCAATGAAGAGCAAAGAGGATCCCTCTCCCCCCACCTCCAAGTCCAGTGGTACAAGGGCTCTGGGAAGGCTGCAGGGACAACAGCATCCAACAGGGGTGCACCAGGTTTGCTTTAGAACAGGAAGGTGAAGGAACTATTCAGAGAAGAGACTGAGGATACAAAGGTTTTTGATGAAGATGGACTGTGAATTCCAGAGGACACAGTGGAAGAGTCTCAGAAATTGGGAAGTGTGGTAAAGGGATTCAAAATAGGTGATGTGAAGAGCTTTGAGTGAGTTAGGGGATGGGAGACAGAGTGACCCAGGAGTCTGGGACTTCTTATGGTAAAGGATATAAACACAGATAACAAGGACAAAGTTTCAACCAAATGAAAAGAAATGATTGTTCATTTTCCACATAGAGTCAACAAAGATTAAGTGTAGTTAATATTTTCTTATTTGAGAGGGGAAAATTAGTTTAGATCATTTTCATTTCTCACATGGATAGTTTATCTTGTCATCCCATGGGAACCTTGCAGGTTGTTTGATGAGCTCTCATACCACTGGACTTGCACTTTGGGCTTTAAATCCATCTATGTGAGTCCCAAGATGGGTCCAAGCAGCTTGACCTGTAGCAAATTTGGATAAGAAACCTTCTACCTCTTGACCTTGCTCTCCTCCCCACACTCATTACATGAATTCTTGATGTCCTATGCTGGACCTACCTTACAAACATTTAAATTTACCTGTTTACCTAGCACCTATTCTTATGGAACTTAAAAGTTTGTTTTTCTAAATAAAAGCTAGCTAATCCAAAACTAATTGTTGTGTAGCTGATCCATATGGTTGTGTTCAGAGGTGCTAATTTGTGGCCTCTTAGTCCTCATGCATAACATAACTCTGGTTTTATAGAGACAAAGGAGCAGCTCCAGTGATTTCAAATATAGGAAAAATCAAGATCAATGGTCTTTGGACTTTTTCGTTAACATATTCCCAAAAGAATTTTGAAAAATACATGCATATCTTCCTTATTTTTATCTCAGCATACAAATTTTTTCTCATAAAATTAAACAATTGTAAAGGAAGTTATTTCCAGCATTATGTTCTAAATATTGGCATTTTAAAATAAATTAGTTACACAATTCTTAAGTATGTCCAGTTGAATATAAATACCATCTTGATTTAATATAATTGAAAGAGTATCACCCATTTGAAGAGTAAAGGAAACATTGTTTCTTTAGCTATCAGAAATGTAACAATTGTTCCCTTTTCTTCTTCTTGAACTTTAATAATTCCACTTCCCTTATAGCATTTTTCCTATTATATACTTTATGCATTCTAATCTATTTTTCAACCGACCACATTTCTCTGCAATAAAAAAGACATTTTAATGCCTTTTACTTTCATTATTAAATTTATTTTAATTTTTGAACATGTAATACTTTCACCTAGTTCAAAAGTAAATATTTTAACAAGTCAAATTAAACAATATGTAAAAGAAATAATACATCATAGCCAAATAGGGTTTATCCCAGGAATGCAAGGTCAGTTTAACATTTGAAAGTCAATCAGTGTAACACACCATATTAACAAACTGGAAAAAAAGTCATATGACCATCTCAATAGATGGAGAAAAAACATTCAACAAAATCCAGCATCCTTTGCCAATAAAAACTCTCAAAGAACTAAGATTAGAAGGGAACTTCATCAACTTGATAATGGCATACATCAAAAACCTATAGGTGGGCTTCCCTGGTGGCGCAGTGATTGAGAGTCCCCCTGCCGATGCAGGGGCCATGGGTTCGTGGCCCGGTCCGGGAAGATCCCACATACAGTGGAGCAACTAAGCCTGTGCGCCACAACTACTGAGCCTGCGCTCTAGAGCTCGCGAGCCACAACTACTGAAGCCCGCGCACCTAAAGCCCGTGCTCTGCAACAAGAGAAGCCACAGCAGTGAGAAGCCCGCGCACCTCAACGAAGAGTAGTCCCCGCTCACCGCAACTAGAGAAAGCCTGCACACAGCAACAAAGACCCAACGCAGCCAAAAATAAAATAAATTAAAAATGAATAAATAAATAAAATAAAGAAATAAAACAAAAACATACATTGAGAAGTCTTATCCCCACACTCTTGCCTTTCTACCTTGTCCCTACCCACATAGATAATCATTTTTAGTAATTTTTATTGTATTCTTCCAGTGCCAGTGTTTCTTTATAAATAGAAGCAAAATTGAATATATGTTAAAAATTAAATATATATTTCATCCCCCTTTTATTACATAAAAGATGGATTACTTTATTATATATATTTTTAAACTGCAGAATGACAATCTACTATTTATTATTTATTTATTTATTTGGCTGTGCCAGGTTTTTTAAGTTCTGGCATGCAGGAGTTTTAGTTGTGGCATGTGGGATCTAGTTCCCTGACCAGGGATTGAACCCGGGCCCCCTGCTTTGGGAGTGCGGAGTCTCAACCACTGGACCACCAGGAAAGTCCCTCTACTAATTATTATTACTGAAAATATACTGATTAGACCAATATCAAATCACACTTCTAATAAGAAGTCTGTCTTTCTCTTTTCTCTGGATAGTGGGGTTGGATCACAGAACTCAACTTACATTCTTCAAGGACATTTCAGAAACCTAGATGCTTTTAGTTCTTTGAATCCAACTCCAATGAGAGCAGAGGTTGCAAATGGCAGCCCTGGGCAGACACATTTTGTTTGACTGGTCCAACATTTACGGATCGGGATATTTTACATAAAGCTCCAGATTTTTGACTCTTAGAAATCAGATGATCAGCTAACCAAGCCTTTCACTCACTCAGCAACAATGAGCTGGCACTGAGTACCACATCCTCCACCTTGAGGGGGCCCAGGTGCTGCAGTTTGCCACGGTCGCCCCTCACTCCTCAATTTTCCTGCCCCAGCCCCCAGAACTTATTTATTTTTCCAGTCTGGACCCTGTAGGCATTTAACTTTATGACCTCTGAGTTAACCACATAGTGATTTGGGAAAGTAGACCCAATCAGGAGCATCTTTGAAGCTTCAAAATGGGAAACAAGAAAGGAACTGGTGAAGAGTATAAGAGGAGATTAGGCTCTGGATTAATAATGCAATTAAAAAAGAACGCATGTTTCACCGGAACTGCCCTAGAGAAAAGAATACACAAATGAATTACTTACTCACACTGTTTAGCCTGTATCCACTAGATGGCTTAGGGTAGAGGTTAGGCAAGGTGAAGACTGAATTTGTACTCCAGGAAAAATGAAGTCTGTTGTGTTTTAGGCATGAGAACATAGACGAAAATGAGAGACAGGGCTCTTTTTTATCTTCTATGAGAAGGTAAATTAAATATTGGAATAAAAAAAAATACAATGGTTCTCTAATTTTCCACTAACACCACCACCAAGTATTATGAACCTTTTATGTCCAAAATGTTATGAAATGACGTTAAGAGTATGGAACACAGAAATTTTTTTTTTAAATTTATCTTTGGCTGCGTTGGGTCTTTGTTGCTGCACACAGGGTTTCTCTAGTGGCGGTGAGCGGGGGCTACTCCTCCTTGTGGCGCGCGGGCTTCTCATTGTGGTGCCTTCTCTTGTTGCAGAGCATAGGCTCTAGGGCACGCAGGCTTCAGGAGATGTGGCTCACAGGCTCTAGAGTGCAGGCTCAGTAGTTGTGGCGCATGGGCTTAGTTGCTCCATGGCATGTGGAATCTTCTCAGACCAGGGCTCAAAACCGTGTCCCCTGCATTGGCAGGTGGATTCTTAATCACTGCACTGCCAGGGAAGCTCTGGAACACAGAAACTTAAGATGAAATAGGGCAAGTATTTTGTGTATCTGGTTTTTATATGGAATGCTTCAGAAAAGAAAAAAGGGAATAATTAGAATTCTAGTTCATTGTTATGTCTCTAATACCTAGCACAGTATCTGGCATATAGAAGGTAATTCATAAATATTTGTTGAAAGAATGAATAAATGAAGCTGCCAGGAGAATATGAGGTAGAAGAATAGAATAGATTTTAAAGTTTAAAGTTTTTAACTTGAAAGCAACATTCAGAATCTGAAACAGAATCATTTATTCCATTCCTTAGTCTTATCTGTACATTCACTGAGACATTTTGGGGGAATAGTTCCTCAGGAAAAAGAATAGCCTATAATAATTTGGTGCTAGGATTTTGTCTTACTTGACGCATAACACTAAAATTCTGGAAATTGAAATCCCCCCTAATGAAAAGGTTGCAATAAAAGACCTGTATTGAGAATTCACAATGACTGCAGCAAGTGTGTCAAAAATGATCATATAAAACCTGTCACATGGGAGTTATTGAAGGGATTACCTTATTAGGGTGAATTATGGTCTTCAGCAGGATATGAAGACTGAGAATATTTTCAGCCTCTGGCAGTAGTCTCAGGGTTTCATACAGACAAACTGTTAATGTCATAGTATTCAAACAGCATTCCACAATATGGTTTGACTACCCTCTTAATTTGGTTTATGGGATATGCCATGCTCTCTACCAAAGGGGAAAATTGCATAGAGACATAATGCAGCAAGAGATGACCTGGTAGCACTGCCAGAACACTGTTCATTGGGTTATTTGTAGTGTTTCTTTCCTTCTGAAGACCAGTCCTAAATATTTCCCAATTCTCTTGAACACAAGAATAGCCACCCTAATCCAGGAAACAGCCGATTCACTCAGATGATAGCAGAGCTCTTAGAAGACCCATCTGTTTCCTTGCTGATTACCCCGAGTAAAATCCAGTTATAACCAACCAATCCAGAAAATGTCATAAGGATTCCAAACTTCATGTGGCACATACTCCTTATCTTTTCCTGAGCTTTTTTTTACCCCCTTTCTTTTTTTTCTTTTTTTCAGTGTTTCTTATTTCCATGTAATGATTAGGAGCTATCTAGAGACAGATAAACTGTCTGGTTCTGCCACTTTCTAGCTGTGTGACCTCAGGCAAGTTACTTAAAATCTCTATGCTTCAGTTTCATCTTTAGTAATAGGTTAATAAACTTGTGTGAGGATTAAATGAGGTTATATGTTATAAAGCTCTTAGCATAATACCTAGCACAGAGTAAGAACTACACACAGAGATGTCTAAAATGCCATGTTGCCAGATGTCTAAAAACGCCATGTTGTCTAAAATGCCATGTTGCGGTCCAGTGGTTAGGACTTGGCATTTTCATTGCAGGTTCAATCCCTGGTCAGAACACTACAAGCCACACAGTGCAGCCAATAAAATAATAAAATAAAATAAAATAAAATGCTGGAAGGCCATGTAAGATTACCTTTTTTTTGATGAAAAGAAACAATAAAAGGATTTTTTTTTAATTCAAAGGTATACTGAATACGTAGGTTTGTTTACAACCATTCTTGAAATTTATTATTGAACAATTTCATGGAGAGTCAGCATCTTCAAGAAACTTTCCCAAAAAGCTTTAGGTAAAAACCCATTTCTGAGTTTTAAGGGAATGAGCTTTTCCACACAAATTAATTTTCTTAGAAAACAAAATTCGTCCCTTAAGTACCAACTCTTATAAAACTTTAGACCCTTGTTACATTAATAGAGATCATTTTGAACTATGTCACCCAAGTCCCTATCTTATTAAACAGATTATAATGAACACAATTTAACAATTTCTTAGTGCTGTAGGATCATACAATACAGAATCACACATCTGGCATCTTGGAAGTAGGTTGGGTATGGCCCTCTAATACCAGAGAGGGGAAGAGAACCAGTCTTGAACATATCCACTGGGATAAGATTAGAACTTGAGAATACTGACATGCCAGCAAGTGTTCAAAATATTTCTAGGTATCAGGCCATAGTTCACTAAGCAGTTGTCAATGAGAGGTCCAAGGCAGCAGTTGATCACTGAGACAAGTTGACAGAAAATCAGGCAGTTGAGGGGTAGATAGTGTTCTGGGATTCAGACTAGCAGGTTGGAAGTGGTAACTGGAAGATCTGTCTAAAAATTGTCATCTGTGTGAAGGGCAGGTTTCTAAACCTAGAGGTGATCAACTGTGCTGGACAGGCAACTGGAACACAAATTTTGGAATAGGGGTCAAGGCAAAGGTCTAACTATTAGAATAGGGACACATGGAGAGAGGTAAAGTTTAGAATCTTATCTAGATTAAACCAGTGGCAAGGATGACTTGACCCCAGGTCACAGACTGTGGAAGTGGAGTTCGTTAAAAATCTTTCTCAGGTGAAGAGACATTGAGTAATTTCCCCCAGGTCTTACTGTGAGGCTGCACACCTGGAATTTTATCACAGGCTGTCTGATTCCCTACATATTTCTGCTGTTTTGCTCTATTCACTTTAAAATAAAATAAAGGTTATACTACTCTGGAAAATACAAAAATAACTGGATTTGTTTTTCTGATTCCAAGGAAAACTACAATTGTACATTTCTAGAGTCACATCATTTATAAATTTTGAAGGGACAAGAAAAATATATTCATAAGAAAAATACACTGTTGGTAAGGAATAGCTTTCTATATATATAGAAACTCACCGTTGTGGCCCCTCCCGTTGCAGAGCACAGGCTCAGGACTCGCAGGCCCAGCAGCCATGGCCCACAGGCCCAGCCGCTGCACGCGGGATCCTCCCGGATCGGGCACGAACCCCGTGTCCTCTGCATCGGCAGGCGGAATCCCAACCGCTGTGCCACCAGGGAAGACAGATTATTGCCTTTTGAGATTCAGATCTAAAGAAGGCTAAACAACCTTCCACTCTAATCTTGCATTTCCTCTTTCCAAAAAGGTATTTCCTTGTGATTGCTCCATCTCAGGCTCTAAAAATGTCAGTTCTGGGGTTGTGAATAATGATAGCACTTTGCAAAGACAGGTAAAAACAAAATCCAACAGGTAAGGAAAGTTGGAAGTGGATGTCTTCTAGGCAGTGGGCCAGCAAGCATGAAAAAACAGTTTAGAAATACACAAGAACAACCACAACAAAAAATCAGTGATCTAGAAGCCAAAGGCAGGCAAAATTCAGAGTGTGCCAGAAATCAGCCAAGTAGACAGCAACCACATTGACCAGAAATCCCAAAGGAATGCTTTAGGAGACCAGGAATACCCAAAGCCAGGCAGACAGTTAGGAACCCAGTGAGCAAATAAGAGGTAAGAGCACTGCCTCTGCAAGAGGTCTGAACAGCAGAAGTCAAGCACCCAGGCAAAGAAGTCTACAAAGGAAACTTGATTCTCAGGCCAAACCGTGTCCAGCTTGGGACTGTCAGGAGAAGTAGAAAAATGGACACCTAGTTGCCCTGGGAATACAGAGTTGGTCCATCCAGAGGAGGTCTTTCCTTTTCCTTGTTAACAAAAGATTTGACTCAATGACTAGCTAGCCGTTTTTTTCACTTTTGGATACTTTAATCCAGATAAGAGTTTACAGCATTCTGTTGCTCTCTTCCTAGGTAATGTGACATTCTTAATCGGTTTCCACAGATGCTGCTCTAAATCAGCTTGGCAAGAGGCTTACAAGGTCTCAGGACAAGTTGAAAACTGAAAATAGATCCTGCCCATAGACTCAGCATGACTGGAGAGCTTGCTACGTAATAATCCCACACCAAGTCAGTACTTGTTGTGTCTAGGACATCCTATTCTATCCCAGTGTGGGTCTGATTTTGTTCCAAAGGTTGTTTACTTATTAAAACAGAAGTATTAACAGCTAGTACCATGCTATTTTTTCCCTCTTTACAGAATGCTAATAAAGTTCTACAGATATGAGTCTGGTGACATTTCCCTTCTCTTTATAAAGCATAAATCTCACAGAACCCACACCCTGTCGAGGCCATCTGGGGAAACGGAATCTTTTATCTCTGTAGGCAGAGGGTTTATCGGTTTCACTTCCTTCTTTTAAGCTGGGGACCATCTCATGTAGTTACATACAGCTGGCCCTCCGTACCCGTGGTTTCCACATCCAAAGATTGAACCAACAGCAGATCAAAAATATTTGAAAAAAATTTCAGAAAGTTCCAAAAAGCAAACCTTGAAATTACGCTGTGCAGACAACTATTTACATAGCACTTGCATTGTATTATGTATTTTAAGTAATCTATAGATGATTTAAAGTATATGGGAGGATGTGTGTAGGTTATATGCAAATACTGCACCATTTTATATTAGGGACATGAGCATCTGTGAATGTTGGTATCCTCGGGGGTTCTGGAACTAATCTCTGGCAGATACCAAGGTCTACTATACATTGATAAATGACTCTCTTCTCTTGCCTTACCTGACTAGGTTGATAGGAGAAGTTGAGGACATTTCCTTAGAAGATAAGATTGCTTTTACATTGGGTTCACAGAATGAGGACTGATGGATCTAGTTTTCCCTTTCCCCCTCATCTTCACAGTCACTACAAGGTCTGACAGGGAATTCCAGCCACATTCATTCTTGTAGAGACTCCTGTGATGACTGGTGTTTATATGGATTTGGATCAGACTACCAGAGTTTATATCCCAGCTCTAATATTTTCTAGCAATATGACCTTAGGTAAATTATTTCTCTGGTGCCTAATTTTATCATCACTGAAAGATTAAAAAATGATACTTAAGTCACAGACTTGTGTGAATTAAACAAAATAATATATCTGAAAATGTTTTGCATATTGCAAGTTTTCTGTGGAGATTAACATAGCATTAAGTTAAAGCCTTTGTACTTTAAGGGGATGGGGCAGACACTGATCCTTGTAGGTTATCCATCCAGACCTATTTACATTTGAGACTGTTCTTTCACAGTGAATAATTTCATTAATAAAAAAACCACCACAACTCCCCAAGGGCTCTTTTTCTATAGATGGCTTTCCTCTTGAGTAGATGGAAATTTCCAGTGTGCTGGTGCCTAGAGAAAGTTTAGCTTAAATCCCCAATACCAGTAGCTGGATTGGTAGCTCAGCATTTACCATGCACTTAAGGATCAGTTTTATACCCGAGAAAACAGGGTTAGAAAGGTTGGATCATTTACCATAGCTCACAGATAGTCATTATTTAAAATGCTTCAGTGGCATTCCACCTGTCTCCTGGCATAGCCTCAGCTAGCACCACTGTCCCTCAGATGTCTGCATTTCACCACACGGCTCCTCTTTCAGTTCCCCCATTGTACTTTGCTCCCTCCTGCCACATGGCTTTTGCACACACTTTTCCTCCTTCACAAAATTCTTCTTGCTTCTTCCTATCCTTTCCCTAAACTTCTAGATATCCTGTAGATCTCAGTGCAAAGAAGTCTTCCCTGACTCCCAAGACAAGCTCTGATTCTACATCATATGCTCCCAAAGCCTACTTATGGCCTGTAATTACATTTGTGGGATTATTTGATTAGTGCCTGTCTTCACTTCTAGATTTTAAACTCTATGAGGGCACAGGCCATGTCTGTTTTTTGTTTACTATTGTATCCACAGAACCTGTGTGCCCAGTACATAGTAAAATAATGATAAATATTTAAATGAATGAACAAACTAACTGGATCTAGAGTTCAAGTCTTATGACATTTTTCACTAACCCAAAACACAATAGCTTGCTGTAGACAGTATTGATTTTATAAGGTTCTGTGACTCTCATGGTCACTCTAGAGTTGTGACAGTAGGGCTTGATGTTAATATTGAGGACACTGGTATTAATATGGTATAATCAGAACCATTGCACAAGACTTTGGGAATCATGTGAGGTTTAGTAAATTTTATGCTCCAAAGGTAAAGTGAATCCCTTAGTACACTTTAAAAAAAAAAAAAGGATTTGGAGTCATTTATAGAAATACATAAAATATAACAATAAAAATCTACTAATATAAATGAGAAAAGGGAGCAAAGGGAAAGTAAAAAGGTAGAAAAATATAACACCTAGGGTTGAAAATAGAATAGAATAGAATAGAATAGAATAAAATAGAATGGAATAGAATACCCAGGCACTAAAAATTCATCCATGAACTTCTACATAGATACAGAGAAAAACACAAATTTGGCTCAGAGTTTCCTAATGCCCAAGCAAAAGCAAAGCTACTACAAGATTCACAGTATCCATAAGATAAAAGAGAACAAGACGCTCAGGAAAAAATGTTGCTTTTCCTATATTGTTGTGATGTCCAGAAAATGTTCTTAATTACAGTTCTACAGTATTATACCATGGTGACTATAATTTGACTGTTTCTTAAAATACTTCTCAGTGTAGACTCAAGGCAAAATGCCAAATGTAGGTCAGAAAAGGGCCATGTCATGAGGGAGAGGGGTGTTGGGACAACGTGGCCCAAGAAATCTCTCCAAGGATCTGTCTCCAGACCTAACAAAATTTAGAATGGCTAGAGAATGGGTCCATTCCCGTCAGGCTGTTCTCCCTGAACATGATTTTTACGACTAAACTTTTGTTAATAATTCAACACCAGAAAATTCAAGGTTGTATTTTCTGATAAGAGCCTGAAGTGTAGAAGTTCTATGGTATAATTAAGCATAACCAACCTAGAATTGGTACCCTTTATGAAAGGAAAGCAACTAACAAGTATGCATATCTAAATGGAGAGTGACTCAACTTTTTCATGGAGGTAGACAGGAAAATGCAGGACTACATTTTTCCTCAGATCATACTTTTGGGGAGTCCTTTTTTTTTTTTGGCCACAGAGTCTTAACCCCTGGGCCATGAGGGAAGTCCCGTAAAGTGTCCATTTTCACACACACAATAGGCATACAGCATGAATTCTTAGCAGGAAAGAAAAGAGTTTAATTACAGAGTAATAAACACTTGTAAAATATTCACACCACACAGAAAGCCTTCCTACCCCCATCATCTCTGTTCTCACTGCCTCTGGGTACCCACTATGGATGGCTTCTTGTGTCTCCTTCCAGACCTTTATCTATGCACAACCTTAAGGAAATCCCGAAGGATGGGGTGACTTGATACCCCTAACACTATATATTATAATTCTCTTTTTTTCATGGAGAGCAGATGAGATGAACAGGCTGTAACTACTGTCTATTATTCTTAAGCAAGGTACACCAAGACTGTGTGATCCTTCCAAGAAGATAAGACTCATATCTGCAATAAAGGAGAATTTATGGAGCATCCATAAGTACCCTGCTTTACAATTCTTAGTACAGAAAGCATTGCTTGCTTTTTGTGTTTCTACAAAAGACTGAGGAGAAATCTGTCTGTCTCTCAGGGCCTCAAGAAAGGGGTCAAGGTTGGCCATAACCATGGGCTCACAATTTATGCTCTGAGGAAATTAGTTGAAGGCATCTGAACATCTTCCTGCTTTGGAACATTTGTTCGCTTGGTTTGGGAAAGGTTTGGCAGAGAGAGAGGACATCCCTCTTGCTGTTGACGCTCATTGCCTAGTGAGCAGAGCCAATCCCATTCAGATCATTGAGCAAGCTCACCTTCAGGCAGAAGCGCAGGGGTAGTATGATTGGTATCAGGACAACGCCTGGTCGGACTGCAAAACAACATACACACCTCTCCCACAATAAAACAAAACAAACCTATTTTACAACTCTCTCTCTCTTGCTATTCTTTGATTTTTATCTCATTGCTATTCTTTAAAAAAAATGAAAATAGGGTCCTAGAGAGATAAGGAATCCCAAATTTTGAGAGGGTCTCTATACATGTATTTTTAAAATAAATGAGATTATATTTTATATACTGCTGTGTAATTTGCTCTTTCCATTTAACTATATCACCTACATGCCAACACCTAAATTCATCCTACTTTCTACAATAGTGTTATGTATACACCATAGGGCCATAGTTATAAAAAACCTTGTTGTAAAATTGTTTTAAAATGTACCATCAGGGCTTCCCTGGTGGTGCAGTGGTTAAGAACCCTCCTGCCAAGGCAGGGGACATGGGTTTGAGCCCTGGTCTGGGAAGATCCCACATGCCGTGGAGCAACTAGGCCCATGTGCCACAACGACTGAGCCTGCATTCTAGAGCCCGTGAACCACAACTACTGAGCCCTCGTGCCACAACTACTGAGGCCTGCACGCCTAGAGCCCGTGCTTCGCAAGAAGAGAAGCCACCACAATGAGAAGCCCATGCACTTCAAAGAAGAGTAGCCCCTGCTCACTGCAACTAGAGAAAGCCCGCACGCAGCAACGAAGACCCAACGCAGCCAAAAAAAAAAAAATGTACCATCATATGAATGTACCATAATTTATTGAAACTTTTTATTAATAAATATTTTACTTTGTCTCCAACTTTCACTTGTTTAAATAATGCTCTGATGAATATCCTTATGTGTGGTTTTCTGGAGTGACAGTTTCCTGAAAGTAAATTGCTGGTCAAAAGATACATTCATTTTAAATTGTGAGTACTATTGGAAATTTTTTTCCACAAATGTGGTAACAATTTACATTCTCATAATAGTATATTAAAACGTCTGTTTTCTCATTAAGAGGAATTGAATATTATCCAGTTTTTGAAACTTTGTCAATCTTCTAAGCAAACAAGAGAGTATCCTCCTTTTGCTTTAATAATAATTTCCCTAATTAGAAGTGAGGTTGTGCATTGTTTTATATGTTTACCAGCCATTTATATTTCTTCTTATGTGAATTGCTCCAAAGGTAGTGCTAATTCTTTAGCGAAACTGGCCCCTTTGGAGGCTGCGGCAAAGGCCAAAACTGGTCCCTTAGCATTCTCTTTGGTTAACAATTGAGTTTAGAAGGTGTATTGTCTCAGGTAACATAAATGAGGGGTGAGTAATGTAGCCAAGCGAGCCTCAAGTGTAACTGGAGCAGGGATTGAAAACCTTCAGGACCCTTCTTTCAGTCTTCGTTGCCTTCCGCACATTGGCTTTCCTGAGGATGATCCCATGACTTCCAAGGGCTCCCAAGTTTCCATCTCCCATCTTTGTCACTCCCATTGGTCCAGCTTAGGTCATGCATCCATCTCTGTGACCAATGAGCTGTTAAGATAATTGGCAGCCTTTACTAGAACCACACACTTCATAAGAGAAAAGGAGTTGTCCTCAAAAAAGAAGAGGATATGGCAAAGACTGATTAGATGTCTCTTAATATCCTTATTCTCCCTTTTCCTCTTACATCTGTACACATGGCAACTCAGAATGAAACAGCGTCTCCTAGTTCTCATGGCCTGCGTGTGGTCATATGACTAGCCATAAGTTCTAGCCAATGGGATGTAAGCAGAAGAGTGTATACACAATTTCTAAGTATCCTAACAGGAGGGGCATACTTCTTTCCTCCTTCCTGCTTCCTGGAAGGGAAATGTTCTGGCTGGACCCGGAGTAGTAGCCAGGATCACAAAATGGAAACTGTAGCAACAAATTAGAAGGAATCTGGGTCCCTGATCGTCATGGAGTCATACCAGCCCCCAACTGCCTAGATTTATGAAAGAGAAGAATAAACCTCTAGAATTTTTAGCTCCTAGCCTTTAAAATTTGCTGTCACTTGCAGCCAAAAATAATCCTAACTGATGCAAAAGGTAATATTATACTAAAAGGAAAAGTTGCTGGGTTAAAAAAAAAAAGAATGTTTACTGCAAATATTTGGTTAATATGTTTTTCTAAATCTCCCATTAGTTATCCACAAAGCTAACTTCCTCACTTCCCTCAAGTCCTTGCTAAATTATCACTTTTATTACAATTTTTAAACATTTTTATTCAAGTATAATAGTATACAGTAAACTGCATATATTTGAAGTGTACAATTTGGTAAGTTTTGCTGTATTTATACATACACCTGTGAAGCAATCACCATGATCAAGGTAGGGAATGTATTCATCACCCTCACAAGTTTCCATGTATACCTGTACACCCTCCCTAGCCACTCCCTACCAGGTAAGCCCTGATCTATTTTCTGTCACTATGGATTTATTTGATTTTCTAGAGTTTTATATAATGGAATAATACAATATGTACTTTTTTTAGGGGATCTGAATTCTTCCACTCAGCATAATTATGTTGAGATTTATTCATTCTGTTGTGTGTATCGATAGTTCCTTGTTTAAAAAGAAACAGACGGGGCTTCCCTGGTGGCTCAGTGGTTGGGGGTCCGCCTGCCGATGCGGGGGACGAGGGTTCGTGCCCTGGTCCGGGAGGATCCCGCATGCCGCGGAGTGGCTGGGCCCGTGGGCCATGGCCGCTGGGCCTGCGTGTCCGGAGCCTGTGCTTCGCAACAAGAGAGGCCACAATAGTGAGAGGCCCGCGTACCGCAAAAAAAACAAAAAACAAAAAACAAAAACACAGACTCACAGATATAGAGAACAAACTAGTGGTTGCCAGTGGGGAGAGGAAAAGGGGGAGAGGGAATGTAGGGGTAGGAAATTAAGAGATATAAACTATCATGTATAAAATAACCTATAAGGATATATTGTACAACACAGGGAATATAGCCATTATTTTATAATAATTATAAATGGAGCATAACTTTAAAAAATTGTGAATCACTATATTGTACACCTGTAACTCATACAATATTGTTCATCAACTATTCTTAGGAATAGGAATAGGAAATTTAGGAATAGAATAGGAAATTTAAAAAAATACCATCATACTCACCCTCAGGACTTGGCATTCCTGAAGCAGATCAGAATGCTCCAGGCTGGCAAGAAGCCGCTCTGGATTCCAAGTTGCCCCCAAAGGATGCAGTGGCTTGCACATTAAAAAGGTCACCTATGACTCTAAGCCACCCCAGGACTATTTGTTAATTACTGCTGGAGTAATTTACAAAAATTGAGATTTGACAACTTGAAGAAATAAAGATTTCCACAAATGCCTGATGTACTCATGCAGACAGAAAAAGAAAAAAAATTTTCATTGTTTTTTATTCTGAGTAGCAGGCCATTGCATGGTTATACCACAATTTGTTTATCCATTCCCCCTTCAATAGACATTTGGGTTGCTTCCAGTTTTGTACTATTACAATTAAATCTGCTATGACCATTCACATACAGGTATTTGTATAAACATATGCTTACTTTCCTCCTGAGTAAATACTAGAAGTTGGCTGGATCATGGGATAGATGTATATTTAACATTTTAAAAGACTTCCAAACTGGTTGGTATCATTTAAAATTCCCACCAGCAATGTACAAAGTTTCAGTTTCTCCATATCCTTGTCAACAGTTTATATTGTCTGTCTTTTTTTATTATGGTGCCTGCATGGTGGTGTCTCATTGTGGTTTAAATTTGCATTTCCCTGGGGACTAATGATAAGCATCTTTTCATGTGTTTATTTGCCATCTATATATCTTCTTTGGTGAAGACATACAAACTTTTTGCCTATTATTTATTTTATTGTATTGTTTGCCTTATTGAGTTGTAAAAGTTCTTTATATATTCTGAATAAAAGTCATTTATAAGATACATGCTTTTGGGCTTCCCTGGTGGCGCAGTGGTTGAGAATCCGCCTGCCGATGCAGGAGACACGGGTTCGTGCCCTGGTCCGGGAAGATCCCACATGCCGCGGAGCAACTAAGCCCGTGAGCCATGGCCGCTGAGCCTGTGCGTCCGGAGCCTGTGCTCCGCAACGGGAGAGGCCACAACAGTGAGAGGCCCGCATACCGCAAAAAAAAAAAAAAAAAAAAAGATACATGCTTTGAAAATGTTTTCTCCTAGTCAGTGACTTGCCTTTTCATTCTCTTAGCAATATCTTTTGAAAAGCAGAAGTTTTAAATTTTGATCAAATCAAATTTATCATTTTTCTTTCATGGATTGTGCGTTTTGTCTTAGAAATCTTTACCTAACCTAAGATCACAAAGATGTTACCCTTTTTTTTCCAGAAGTGTTACAGTTTTAGGTTTTACACTTAAGTTATGATCCATCTAAGTTAATTTTTGCAGATGGTATGAGCTGTGGATTGAAGTTCATTGTTTTGCATTAGAATATACAATTGTTCCAATTCCGTTTGTTGCAAAAAACTACTCTTGTTCCACTGAGTCTACTTTGTACATTTGTTGAGTCTTTTCCTCACTCTCTATTCTATTGTTTTGATCTATATGTCTACCTTTACACTAATACCACACCATCTTGAATAGTATAGCTTTATAATAAGTCTTGAAATCAGATATTGTTTGCCTTCCAACTTTGTTCTTTTTTTCTCTTTTCAAAAACATTTTGGCTAATTTTTTTTTTTTTTGCGGTACGCGGGCCTCTCACTGTTGTGGCCTCTCCCGTTGTGGAGGATGCGCAGGCTCAGGGGCCATGGCTCATGGGCCTAGCCGCTCCGCGGCATGTGGGATCTTCCCGGACCGGGGCATGAACCCATGGCCCCTGCATCGGCAGGGGGACTCTCAATCACTGCGCCACCAGGGAAGCCCACCTATAGGTTTTTGATGTATGCCATTATCAAGTTGATGAAGTTCCCTTCTAATCTTAGTTCTTTGAGAGTTTTTATTGGCAAAGGATGCTGGATTTTGTTGAATGTTTTTTCTCCATCTATTGAGATGGTCATATGACTTTTTTTCCAGTTTGTTAATATGGTATGTTATACTGATTGACTTTCAAATGTTAAACTGACCTTGCATTCCTGGGATAAACCCTATTTGGCTATGATGTATTATTTCTTTTATATATTATTTAATTTGACTTGTTAAAATATTTTTAGAATTTTTGCACTATGTTCATGTGGCGTATTGGTCTATATATAGTTTCCTTGTAATGTCTTTGTCTGATTTTGGTATCAGGATAATACGGGTCTTATAGATTAAGTTAGGGGAAAACCCCTACTTTTCAATTTTCTGAGAGAGTTTGTGCAGAATTGATATTGTTTCTTCCTTCTATGTTGTTTAGAATTTAACAGTGAAACAATCTGGGCCTGGAGTTTTCTTCCTTTTCCAAAAAATCATTCATTCATTTTTAAAAATTTTAAAAGAAAGGCAGACTGTCATATTCAGTGCCTTATTTGGATGTGTTTAGCATCTTAGAAACTCAACTGTTTATATCCTCCTATGAATGGACCATGAGGACTTGTGGAGTTTTCTTTGTAGGAAGGTTTTCAACTACAGATTTAATTCTTTAATTGATATAGAGCTATTCAAGTTCCTTATTTCTTCTTGAGTAAATTTTAATAGTTTGTGTCTTTCAAAGAATTTGATAGTTTATCTATGCTGTTGAATTTATAGGTACAAAGTTATTGATAATATTATCTTTTTAATAGCTGTAGAATCTTTAGTGATGTCACCATTCTCATTCTTGATATTAGTAATTTGTATATTCTCTGTTTTTCTCTGACAAATCTGGCTATAGATTTATTAATTTATCAATTTTATTGATCTCCTCAATTAGCTTTTGGTTTTATTGATTTTTTCTTTATTTTTTGCTATTTAATTTATACATATTTTTATCTCTATTTTTACCTTTCTGTTTACTCTGGGTTTAATTTGTTCTTTTTTTTTTCCTGTGCTATCATTGAATTTATTTTATTTTATATATTTTTTGGAGTATAGTTGATTTACAATGTTGTGTTATAATTTGCTCTTCTTAAGACAGTTTCTTAAGGTAGTTTCTTAAAGTTCAAAGGTAGTTTGTCTGTTTTGTTGTTGTTGTTGTTGTCATTGTGGTTTCTGGCAGGAGAAGAAGTCTAGTTCCTGTATCCCATCATGCCTGGAAACAGAAGTTAGAGTTAATTAATAGGAATTAGCTCTTCATCAAAATTTATTGATTATAGAACCCAGATCTTTCCTTCTATATACTTTTTAGATCTACTGATTCCAGATCTGTCATTTGATACCAGTACTGCTGAATAGGCATCAGACTCCTATAAATGCTTTTTTTAAAATTTGTTTTTCATTTGTTTCTCTGAACAAAATTAGAATTAATGGTTCTTTCTGAGTGAAAAACTGCTCCTTTCTATGTTCTATGGCCTTTCTTTGTATTTTGTGATCTTAGGTCTTAGCATATTTCTGGAGTTTGAGGAAAATAACAGCATGCTCGGCAGTCTAAATGAATGAATTATGCTTTTTTTAATTTCAAGGATCTAATGATACCCCGGGGTTTATCCATGTGTGCTCAAGAGGAGTAAGTGATGGCTTCCATGGTTCAGTGGGATAATAAATGATGGTATCTAGGGTTCTGAATACCCAGTTTTGGCTGAACTGTGTAATTTGGCAACATCCCCTAGGGACAGCCTTAGGATTCAGAGGAAACTAATGGTATTGATGGATCTTGCTACATCTGGAAGTTTTTCTAAAGTTTGACTGTGGTGGTTTTAAAATATGTCCACAAATTCTGTGATACTCTCCCCTACAATAGTCTTTCTTTCCCTTAACTGTTGCCTGGACTTAGTGAATTACTTCTAACATGTTGAATATGACATAACTGACATGTCAATTCCAAGACTAGACCATAAAAGACAATGCAGTTGCAGCTTCTAAGTTAGTCTCTCTTGGATCACTTATTCTAGGGGAAACCATCTACCATGTTGCGTGGAAAGCTGCGCTCTACAAGAAACTGAACCAACAGCCATGTGAGTGAGCCATCTTGGAAGCAGATCTTCAGCTCCATAAGGCTTCAAACAACATCTTTACTACAACATCATAAGATATGCTAAGCCAGATCCACCCTACTTAGCTGTTCCTGGATTCTGACCTTTGGAAACTGTGTAAAATAATAAATATTGCTTTAACTGCTGATTTGGGGGCGATTTATTATGCAGCAATAGATAACTAATACAGATTCATTGTGAAATAGTTTCTGAGACTTGAGGTAAATAATAATGGGTTTCTAGAACTCAGAAAGTACCAGGGTAAATTTTTTTGCCAGACACTGTAAGGAGCTCTCAGAACATTGATGGAAAAATAACAGTGATGGGTTCAGAGGGCCCAGGGAAAATGGGCGACAAATGCATCAGCAATGCAGATTTCTGTGGAAAGTGATTCTCTGGTTCTAGGGAAGTGCTGGAGGTTTTTTATAGTGAAAAAAGAGCCACACAGATTTTAGAGAGTTCAAGAGATAAAAGGCAAAGATTCTGGAGCTCAGAAGGTAAAGGACTATTTTCTGGTGCAGTGAAAAAAGAGGAGCTTCTTTTACTCCCCCCCCCCTTTTTTTTTTTTTTTTTTTTTTTTTTTTTTTTGCGGTACGCGGGCCTCTCACTGTTGTGGCCTCTCCCGTTGCGGAGCACAGGTTCCGGACGCGCAGGCTCAGCGGCCATGGCTCACGGGCCCAGCCGCTCCGCGGCATGTGGGATCTTCCCGGACCGGGGCACGAACCCGTGTCCCCTGCATCGGCAGGCAGATTCTCAACCACTGCGCCACCAAGGAAGCCCTCACCCTTCTTAATTTAACACTCTCACATTCAAAATCTGTAGAAAATATAGATAATCAAAAAGAATAAAATAAAAATCACCATATAGAAAAAAACACTTAGCATTTTTGGTTTGTTACTCTAACAAATAAATAAATACAGACAAAGCAGACAGACAGACTCTCAGTTTATACTTCAGCTGGCCCTTTAGAACATCATTTTGGCATTCTATGAGCCTGGCTGCATCTGGATGATGTGGCATGTGATATGATGAGTAGAATACATGGTCATAAGTCCATGGAATGGACCATAGAATACATAGGACAATAGAATACATAGGTCCATAGAATACCTAGGTCCATACATAGGACCATAGAATATATAGGTCCATACCTGCACCTTTGCTCTAAATCAGGTCACCTGATCAGATATTATGCTGTGTGGGGTGCTATGCCTGTGGCTCAAGCATTTCAAAAGCTCCTGGAGAGTAGTCCTAGGTGAGGCTCTGTGGGTACGAAAGGAAAACTCATACCTGGAATAGGTATTATCTTTGTAAGAGGGAGTCACTAGCTCTTTTAGAATAGGAGAGCTCCAACGTCTATGACGATTTCTTTGAGGAATAATGTTACATTAGGAGCTTAACATTGGTATCTGTTGCTGACATGTTAGACATTCAGAGGCAGCAGTATTGTTAACTATGAGTCCATGCTATTGGGACCACATGTAGCCTCCATCTCTGCCACATGATCATGCCATTTATATGTCCATCATGTCAGCTCTGGGACTGCTAATGATGACATCTGGTTAATAACAATTAGCTGAGCCATTTTGTCTACTTGGTTGTTTAGTGTCTGGTGCATGTTTCCTGGTGGGTGTTAACATGTGATACAAATATCTTCACACTTGTACCTCCTCTCACATTTTCATACACATTCCTCTACCCAGACCCCTTTGTCTGTGCTCTTCCAAATTTTTTTTTTCCAGGCCTCCAACCAAACAGCCAAGCCATTGCCCATAACTCAGGAATCTATATGTATTCTTACCTCAGGCCATTTCTCCTTCCACCAAAGCAGATGAACAGGTTCTCTGCTAACTCTGTCATTTGGGAAAATTTGCCCTCTCCACTGTCTTCCAAGACCAACTCTGAATGTGGCTATGAGGCAGTCATCCATTTTTAGCCGGTAGGTACTTAGAGCTGACCCATCTATAAACCAGTCTTCGGCTTTTCTCACTGCTTTACCTGGTCATACGGGGCCGTTCACTAGGCTGTGAGTACAAGCCATGGGAGGAGGACTAGCACAGTTATGATGGGGGACATGAGAGTCTGAGATATTTGTTCATACAGCTTACTGGTGCCCTCTGGCCCTGTTTGAATTTGATTCTGGATATCCTATTTCCATCTTATAAAGGATTGTTACTGAGCCCCTCCAACTTTTTGACTTGGTGTAATTGACAGAACACAGCTTATAAGAGGAAATTCTGAATGCATGGGTCATTTGATGTTCCATCATCAAGCATTCTGCCTTTACCCCTCTGTAACTTGCCAAGACCTGTTTTTCAAATAGTATGTAAAAATAATAATTAATAATAATATGTAATTCTCTGCTGTGGATGGTATGACCTTTTTCCAAAATGTCAAGGGCCAACCTTGTGGAGTTCTCCATAGGCTCTTACTGCATTTTTTGCCACCACTGATACCTCTAACACCGTAGGCCCTGCTGGATCGTATGGCCCAAGTGGCAGGGCTAACTGCTCCAAATTTTGGACCTGCTGGAGTCTCTTTTCCTGCTTTGAGCCCCCTCAAAGCTGACATCCCTCCATGTCACCCAGTATATGAGCAGGAGCAATATATATATATTTTTTTTCGGAGAGAGCTCCACTTTATTATGGAAAGTTAAGAAAAGACAAACAAAACCAAAAAAAAACAGGCAATTGAGAAGGAAGGAGAATTGGGGGAAGAAAGTTGAGGCACCTCATTACTCACCCCACACCCTTGCAATTCAGTTCAATTGTGAACCACTAGGAGGAACAGAATTAAATAACTAGAGGGAGATACAGAGTTAAGGTTCCCAGCCTTCCCTCTTGGGGAAAACTGAGACAGTAATACTGAGCAAAGGTGGAGGAAGCCATACCCCTAGGTCACCCCAATGAGGTGACTTCAAGGGACAGGGAAGAGGATTCTATGTGGACACACAAGTAGACGTGGCTTGTAAACCCGGGACTTTGGCAGGTGGGGCTGGGAACTGGGGGGTTTTGTAAACCAGGCTGTGGTCAAGAGAGGAGGCAGGCGCTGTAAACAAAGGGGCAGTGACCTAAGAAACGGGAGGGAGAGGTGCCTGTAAATGCAGTGGGGGCCAGGTCTCCCAGGGACATGGGTACTTAAATCCCGAGAGCCCCAGGGGGTGGTGGGGAGTCAAGGAAGGCTGTGGAGAGAGTTACCCTGCCCATGGAGATGGAGAGAGTGCTCCATCTGTACCACCCCCCCACCGTGCCCTGTGAGCTCTGTGCTCCTCCCCAGGACTGGATGGGGATCTTGGATCACCTAGGATGCACCAGCATGTCTGATGAGGGTGGAAACCGTGCAGTTGCCTCCACCCCCAGAAACAGGATGAGGAAAACAAGTTGGAAGATGTTGGTTGCCCTTCCCTGCCAGGCTCATGTTCAGGGTCCGTCTGCTCTGAATCTTCTGGGCTCCAGGATCTTCAGTTCTGGGAAGGAGGGAGGTATATCCCAGTGTTGGAAGAGGGTCACCTCTGGCAAGATTCATCCACTATCAGGGCCTTGGTGCGCAGCCCGCCCTGGAGCTCTGGCTGCAGCAGTAGCAGTTCCTCCTCATCCTCTTCGTTGTCAGGTTGGACTGCTGGGGGACTGGAGGCACTGGGGGCCTGAGGCTCCGGACCCAGCTCCTCCAGCACCGAACTCTCGGAGGGGTATTGGTACGTGGTCTCCAGGCCTGTCTCGCTGAAGGAGATCTTGAGATGCCGCGAGGCTCCCAGGGGAGGGGGTGCGAAGAAGCCTGAGGTCCAGAGAGAGGAGGAGAGAGGAAGAGGAGCAGGAGCAATATTCTTTTTTTTTTTCTAATTTTTATTTTTTTGCAGTACGTGGGCTTCTCACGTTGTGACCTCTCCCGTTGCGGAGCACAGCCTCCGGACGCGCAGACTTAGCGGCCATGGCTCACGGGCCCAGCCGCTCCGCGGCATGTGGGACCCTCCCGGACCGGGGCACGAACCCGTGCCCCCTGCATCGGCTGGCAGACTCTCAACCACTGCGCCACCAGCGAAGCCCAGGAGCAATATTCTTAAGTGTGGAATACGTTGTCTCCAGAACCCAAAGACACTTCCAGTTTCTTTGCTTCTCTCTTTATGGTGAGGGTGAGAGATGTTACAATTTGTACTTTACTTTGAAGAGATTATTCTGGCAAGCCTCTGACCACTGGGCTCCTAAAAACCACACTGAATTGGCTGTTCTCTGAATCTTGATGGAGTTTCTCTCCCAATTCTGGAATGCATGTGTCTTACTGAGGTATCCAGCCACCTCTACCTGACCACAGAGCACCCAATATGCAGTGAGTTGCCCATCTTAACTGGCAGTTGTCTGAGCCACAAAACCATGAATTTGGTGAGGTAAGCATTCCATCATCGGGGGAAATGGCATGTATAAGATCAGATTTAAGTAACTTCTGAGGACCCAAGTAAGTTGCATGAGCAGGTGTCTCTCACTAACAGTCTGACTACTCTTTTCACAGTCACTCCACACTTATATCCTTATGGGAAATTACCTATGATCAATTGACAGAGAAAAAATAAATTTAAGCCTGGATTACAGATGACTCCATGATCTGATATTGTTAGCCAAAACTGAACTGCCATGGCAGTTCAACTTAGGTATGTCCTGAAAAGACAATGGAGGAATGGAAATCCTCCCAGCGGGCATAACTTTGACCAGTACATTTTATGGTCCATTTGCCAAGAAAGAGAGCTGAACTGAAGTATAGATGTATATAAATTCAAGGACAGGGGCTAAAGGTTTGGTCACATGTTCAGAAACTTGGAAGGAAGAACAGAACACCAGGGGATCAGTTGCTGTAGGTTTAGGGAAGATATATGTGAATGAATATCTTGGAATGATCCCAAATGTGAGAATATTTGTGTCCTTTGAGAATGCCCATCAAACAGCCTTTGCAGTAGAAGATGCTCTGCATAGTCAGGTGGACAAAATTACCCACTTTGTGACTCAAGCTTCTTTCCCCAGACACTTCAGTACTTGCACAGTAGGTTCATGGAAAGACTAATGGTGTCAGGGATAGAGATTATTCATGGATATAATATGGGATTCTCTTCAACAAAGCTGGTCTGGCTACTACCACTGTTTAATGTCAACCTGACCTTGAGCCCTCAATTCCACCTACCTTGAGCCCACAATACATTGCTATACTCAGCAGGAAAACACTGCCACCTGGTGGCATATTGATTCTATTGCCCCCCCCCTTCTATTAGTACTATTAAGGGATAGTAATTTAGTAATTTGTCCTCATTGTAATGGAAATTTATTCTGGATAATCTTTCTTGCCCACTGTATGTCCTCCAGTAATATTTCCATGTACTTACTTAATGCCTCATTCACCAGAATAGTATACTATACAACATTGCTTCTGATCAAGGAACTTATTTTACAGTTAAAAAAAAAAAAAAAAGTAAGGCTGTGATTATGGGATTCACTGGTCTTAGCATTTATCCCATCCTCAGAAATTCTAAGCAGAGTAGTGTCATTCAAAGTAATCTATTCAAAGCTAATGAGGACAATGAGAACAGGACCCAGCTCTTGGGAAATGGGATAGCAGAAATGAAGTGGGAAAGCAGGACTTTGGCTTTTAACTGGGGCTCAGAGTATAGATCTCTCCTGCAGTGACTGTATAAGGATGCAAAAGCCATAAGACCCAGCAAGAAGAGATGCAGAAGGGTATCTGGCTTCTTTTCACCAGGGGTTTCAGGGGGCTCATGTTCAGATTGGCATTGTAGCATTTAGGGTTGCTCTCAGTGGGCAAACAACTAAGCTCTTTTTAAATCTTAATAGTTCCATGAGAAAGAAAGACACAACCTATGAAACCTAGACGTTCATGAAAACAGGAGTTTAATTTTTCAGGAGGAATGGAGATGTTTTTAGAGGAAAGAGGTAAGCAGCAAGGGACTTAATGGTTATAGCATCTCTCTTCTCAACTGCCTACCACTGTGCTCCTCCCTTCAGAATCTCTATACCTCCACTCTCTGCCTCACCATTAATACTGCCCAATAAAGAAGTAAGATTACTAGGCAAACAAATCACAGAACAGGCGTGAAAGTAAGCTTTATTTTTACTGCCATGATAATGTAATCTTCCCAGCCTTTGGTCTTCAGTGTCATGACAAAGCAAATACTTTGGTGGATGGTGCCCAAACACAGGATTTGGTTTTAGGCCAGTCCTAAGGGCACAGGCTCAAACTGGGCAGGTCTGTATCCTCTGCCATCATGTGGAACAGACCAGTTCTTACTCCTTCCTTAGCCTTGTAGTGGACAGGGAGGTTAGGCTGGGTGCCTAGAGAATTACACTGCGGGTTAAAATCAGTTCAGGTAGGAAAGAAGCCTGAGGCAAACCAAAATCTATGACCCTGTATGATATGACCATAGATAGACACAGACCTTGCATATTTCTTGACTCCACTGTTTCAGGAACTGGCTAAACTATTGTGTTTTTCACTTGGTCAGCCACTTCATATGTTCCAGAACTGGGGCAGGGTAGGGAGTGAAGAAGAGCTGTGGGAGGTGGGGAGGTACGTCTTGGCCTAGTTATTCCAAGTCCCAGACACTTTGGAAGGATCTGGAGGAGCACAGGGATATTAGCAAGCTTGGCCCAGTGACTCTTAGAGTCTGTGCCTGGAGTAAGATCTTTGTATAGGAGAGCTAGAGGGATGGCAGGCTGTCAAGGTGCGTACTTTACAACACATACTTCCCTGCTCTCCCCAGGTGCCCATTATCCAGGAGATCTATCTATATATCACGGGATTACCTCCATGGTTTAAATCACTGAGTGTTTTTCCTAAGCCAGGACTCATTTATGGTGGCCACTTATTTTCTTTACTGTTAGTCCCTTAATCATTTTTATTATTTATTACTAAATCTTTGCCTGAATTTCTCACACTGCCTGGTTTTTACTTGATGGAACAGCTTTTCTTTTTTTTCTTTCTTTTTTTTTTTTTTTTGTGGTATGCGGGCCTCAGTGCTGTGGCCTCTCCCGTTGCGGAGCACAGGCTCGGGACGCGCAGGCTCAGCGGCCATGGCTCACGGGCCCAGTCGCTCCGCGGCATGTGGGATCTTCCCAGACGGGGGCACGAAGCCGTGTCCCCTGCATCGGAAGGCGGACTCCCAACCACTGCGCCACCAGGGAAGCCCGGAACAGCTTTTCTTAACCACATTTATTCTGGTTAATTAGCCATGGTTTTTCTGCCATCATCTTTATTGCTTGAAAAAAAAAAAAATTATTTCTTTAGAGGCACATTATGCCAAACTTTTTTCGGCCTTTTTAGAATTCTTTTTGCTTTTATTAAAGAGGATTTTTGTGTGTGTGTGGTATGTGGGCCTCTCACTGTTGTGGCCTTTCCCGTTGCGGAGCACAGGCTCCGGACACGCAGGCTCAGCGGCCATGGCTCACAGGCGCAGCCGCTCCGCGGCACGTGGGATCTTCCCGGACCAGGGCACGAACCCGTGTCCCTTGCATCGGCAGGCGGACTCTCAACCACTGCGCCACCAGGGAAGCCCAAAGAGGATTTTTAATGAACTGATTTCATCAGGAAGTTTTAATTCTGTTTACTATTTATAAGTATGGGAGGTGATTAATATTCAGAGTTTTCCTTTTCCTATCCAGGTTCCTTTCTAAAAATTAGGCCAGGGTAGTTTACCAAGGGAAATTAAAAAAAGGTCTACTGCAAAAAACATCACTACTGAGATTTGACTGAAATATTCCAAGGGTGTTGAATACTGCCATTGATACTACAGACACCATTTTTCTTATGATTCTTAATCTTGAGATTGAGACATTAGGAGACTCAGCTGTCACTAAGAACTATATTGCTCATAAACCCAAAGAATCCCATTTCTCGGTGAGATATAAGAAGAACTTTAAGCAAAAATGTCCTACTGTATAGCACAGGGATCTATATTCAATATTCTGTGATAAACCATAATGGAAATGAAAGAATATGAAAAGTATATATATGTATAACTGAGTCACTTTGCTGTACAGCAGTAATTAACACAACACTGTAAATCAAGTATACTTCAACTAAAAAAAAAAAAAAAGAACTTTAGACACCCATAAACCACCATTGCTTCTTCCCTCACTTTTACCCCACTGGATGGGTTGGAAAGAAAAGAAAATGAAAAATATCTGTCACCTATTACGCTATTTGTTTTACATATGAAGTCTCAAATAATCCTCACAATGACCCCATTGCCCATATTTGACAAACGCGAAAATTTAAGCTCAAAGTAGTCGGTTAATTTAACCAAAATCAAATATCTGGTAAGTTGGCAGTGTGGGACCCAAACTCAGATCTACCTAATTTTAAGGCCTGGGCTATTCTACTAGACCCATTGCTCAGAAAAAGACAAGGATCACTTCATAAATTAGGCAATGAGTCAGCAATAAATGTTTTATCCAGATGCCCACAAAAATTAAAGGCCAGTGCAAAGCAAGGAATTATAAATTATAAACCAAGCCTAGAGAAGTTAGGGAGATGTAGATGTCAGAGGTCGGGTTAGAGACTGGGCAGGCTCTGGGAGCGTGGAGATGGGTTTGGCTAGAGAGGAGTGTGTGGGCAGAGAATGAGGTCCTATCAGGATAAACCAGGAGACATTATGCAAAGTGAAATAAGCCAGACAAAGAAAAACAAATACTGTATGATCTCACTTATATGTGGAATCTAAAAAAAAGAAAAAAAAATTGAACTTACAGAAGCAGAGAATAGAGTTGTGGTTACCAGGGGCTGGGGAGTAGGGAGGTGGAAGGGGGAGATGCTGGTGAAAGGATGCAAATGTTCAGTTGTGTAGCATGAATAAGTCTAGAGATATTATGTACAGGCATGATGGCTATTTTTTTTTAATCAACTTTAAAAAAAAGTTTTATTATTTCGCTGTGTCAGGTCTTAGTAGCGGCACGTGGGATCTTTTGTGTGGCGCACGGGCTCTTCTTTGTGGTGTGCAGGCTTCTCTAGTTGTGGTGCAGGTTTAGTTACCATGCGGCATATAGGATCTTAGTTCCTCAACCAGGGATCGAACCCACATCCCCTGCATTGGAAGGTGGATTCTTAACCACTGGACCACCAGGGAAGTTCCATGATGGCTCTTCTTAATAATGCTCTATTGAACACTAGAAATATGCTAAGAGCATAGATTTCAGGTACTCATCACACCAAAAAACTGGTAACTATGTGAGGAGATTACATGTTAACTAGCTTGACTGTAGTTATCATTTCACTGCATAAATATAGATCAAATCATCATGTTATATCTTAAACACATACATTTTTATTAAAAATAAAAAATTCAAAATTATTTCAAAAATGCTCAAAGTTGTTAAAAATGTAAGTTATATTTAACAAGTTATAAATTAAAATTTTTAATGGAAAAAAGAATGGTATTAATACATAAGCACTAATATGAACACATTAAATCTGTGTTTCTGGGCTTTCCTGGTGGCACAGTGGTTGAGAGTCTGCCTGCTGATGCAGGGGACACGGGTTCGTGCCCCGGTCTGGGAAGATCCCACATGCCGCGGAGCGGCTGGGCCCGTGAGCCATGGCCGCTGAGCCTGTGCGTCCGGAGTCTGTGCTCCGCAACAGGAGAGGCCACAGCAGTGAGAGGCCCGTGTACAGCAAAAAAAAAAAAAAAAAAAAATCTGTGTTTCTCAGGCATCTGACAATCACTGAGGTCATTTCTCTATTTCTCCCTCCACCTCTTCATTCTCCTGCTTTTCTCTATCATCTCTCTGATTATACTTTAGAACTGGATTTTTCAAGTTACATTTAATTAATTAATTAATTAATTTCATGGCTTAAAATAATCTTTATTTTTATTTGTGAATCATGAATTTGGATAGGGCTCAGCTGAGTGGTTCTTAGATATCTATGGAGTCTGCTGGGGTTCACTTGACTGCATTTAAGAAGGTTTTATCATGTCTGGCACCTCAGTGCTACCTCACACGGTCTTCTGCCTGTCTGTCTCTTTCTCTCTTATGGCTAGCTTGGGCTTCTTCACCGCAAGATGGTCACAGGATAGGTGGATGTTTTACAGGGTCGCTGGGTTCTCGGATGGAGAGTTCCAAGTGGCATGATGAAAGTTGCAAGTCTCTTAAGGCCCAGCCTCAGAAGTTATCCAATGTTACTTTCACTGCCTTGTGTTAGTCAGAAGAGGCCATATGGCCTCTCAATGGAAGGGAAAACTGACTTCGTCTTTTCAGTGGCTGCCCAATGACAAAAAATTTGTTCCATCTTTAAGGTATCACACAAAACTTGCCACATCCAAAACCTGGCTTTTGTTTGTTGATTGAGGGTTGTATGGGGTCTCTCGACCATCATTCAAAATGTGAATGATGAGTACACGGTCATGTGGATGCTGGAGATGTGACAGATCCCAGCATCAGTTAAAGATGCTTTCAGCTGTGAAGAACAAACAACCTAAATCAAATCTGTTAACATCATGTAAAAACGTATTTGCTTATTAGGCATAAAGTCCAGAGAGGGAAGGCTGCCTTCAGGGTTGGTTTATCCAGTACTTTAGTGATATCAGTGAGTGATATCATATTATTCTCATCTCTCTTCTGTGACATTCACCATATTGGCTTCAGCCTAAGCTCCTCTTCTTATGACTGGGTGGCTGCCAGTAGTGATTGTGGCTGTTTGTTTCCTATAGCTGCTAAATCAGTTGCAAAATAAACTGGTTTACTGGTCTATCTCAATGCTGGCCTGCCCATCTTCAGCACCTTTGACGATCTGGAGCCGAAGCTACATCTCTTGAAAGTCAAATTTTATTTTTCTTAAATAGAATTTTCAGTTCTCTAGTCTTCACTTTCAAAACAAAAAGGCAAAATTAAGTTGGCTTTAGTGCCTAAGGTCTTTAATTGAAACTTTTCTGTTGTTATTGAACGTTGATAGTTAAAGTGTTCAGAAACCAAGAAATTTCCCAAGTTCCTCATACAGCCTTCCCTGCCCCATCCTCTCACTCTTGTTCTCTTCTTTCTCACGGGGAGGACTGTTTTAGGTGGGGCATGGGTGGCAGGGACAGAGCAGAGGAGAAGGGAGAGAAGGGAGAGCTTTCCACTTTCTTTGTATGCACCTCACAACCTGCCGTTACTTTGTCTACATTACTAATCTCAGGCTGAAGTTTTGCCCTAAGACAATATTTGATAACCAACTTTCTAAAGTAGAGCAAAAAATACTTCATTTCTTTTAACTTGGAGACAAATATCCTACTTAAGAAAACAGATCGACATTTATACTGACTTGAAAATGCTGTGATATTTTTGGGAATTGCTGGGCTTGAATAACTTTCTAAAGCTAGGAAACCAAAGAAACTGTGAGATGGCATTTTCGCTCCAGGGGGAGAAGGAGTACAGAAGAGAAAATTTGGATTCACAGCTGAATGTCTGGCTTAGATGTTAAACATCCCTAAGAATGTGCTTTCTTGCTCCTGTTTTTGGTGTAATGCCAAGGCAACTGTCAGACCACAAATAATCATTGTTAACTTGCAATGGAAACCAGAGCCATTAAGAAAAATATTGAAAGCTTGTTCCAGGATAATAACATTTTAGAGGGCAAAGAAATAAGATACCTGACTAACCTGTTTTACTAGGTCATATACGGAAAATGTGTTGACCAGATGAATTTTAAGCAAAAATAATGACTTTTCCTTGATTTGTCAAGGATTTTAAAAAGACAATGTGCTTAGAAAAACAAATTTGCTGTAACTTGGGTAATAAGGAAACCAAAGGCAGAAAGCCTAGGTAGCTCAGATTCATGATGCGGCAAAATAATTTTGTTATCTGGCCAGGTTTTCTGGTTCTGATGCATTTAAGCTCCAAGGAGTTGCCTAGGTTGCAGGAAACAAACCACACTTGTGCAGGATGCAAATTCCTTTGAACTTCACTGTAAAAGTCTTTACTTCTCAAACTGTATTTTAGAAGATCTTGCTACAAGATTGGCAAAAACTGCAGACTCCCAAAGGTTATTTTCATCAGATTTTACAACTAAATAACCTAACAGGTAAGAATAGATGGAGGGACTTCCTCTAACAGCTGAGAACAATTTTCCTTGTTTTATTTTTGTTTCTCAATTAAAATGTCTGAAATACTATTCCAATTCAGGCTAAGAAGTGATAATTTGAATTGTTAATTTAATTGGCTGAACTCCAGCATGGACTTCTATTTGCCTCTCCAGGTCTACTCTCCACCCTCACCTGCATTCACACCTGGAGGCTGACTTGAATATACCACAGAGTCTCCAAGTCCTTGTAGTTGGGGTTTACCAATGTGGATCCCAGGCAGTGGACTGATGAAAGGGAGGAAAGTGAGTCAGGGAGAATTTCTAGGCTCCTGGCTTCTTCCCTGTAAATTCCTTGACCAAAGAATATAGGTCAAAGTGACCTTCTCCATATGACTTTCTCCTTCTGGGTTCCAGTAACTGCCCTCTCCCCTTGTCACATCTAGTTGGGGCCTAGGTTATCCTTTGTGGTTCCCTTACACCCTGCCCACATCTTTATAAGCAACCCTTTGTAAAGAAGCTCACTCACAAGTATTCTAAGTATGCCATCTATTTTTTGGTAGTTGTTCTGCAAGGTTTATCATAGTCCTGTAAGGACATTCTAGGATACTCTAGGACAAGAAGCAGGAGACTGACTAGGTGCTCCTTGGAATCTAATACAATGTCCCAACTCTTTGCTGAACCCCATCTGCCAATGTGTATGGTGTAGTGCTCAGTCTCTGAGCCTCTTCCATACCCCTGCTCCCCCAAACTGCCAATCATTACATCATCCATATCCTTCTATGCCCACTGCAACCTCTAGGGCAAACCACCACTGTCTCCCACTGTCTACTTCAGAAGCTCACCCACTAGTCCTTTGCACTTGTTCTTGCTCCCTCTGATTCATTTCCCATATTGCAATCAGAGTACTCTTTCTAAACTATGAATCTGATCACATACATGATGGTCATGTACAATAGATGATGTTTAATAAATATATGTTAAATGAGGAAACAAGTAACATTCCCCTCAGGCTTAAAGTCCCTCTGTGGCTTCCTAGTGCTTTTAGGCTAAAACTCAATAGTCTTATAAGGCATTTAAGGCTTCAAAGACCATATGATATCTGACTCCTGCTGATCCCACCAGCTTCATCTCACACAGTGGCTCCTCTTGTTCTCTGCTTGAGCCACACAGACCACTTTTTAGTTTCCGGATTTAGCTGTGCTCTTCCTGGCCCCAAAGCTTTCCCACCTGCAACCCCCGTTCTAGAAATTTTTCTTCTCCTTTCCCACTTCACTCATCCTTCCAGTCCCTGCTTGAATGCCATTTGCTCAAAGAAACCTTACCTGACTGCTCTTCTACCCACCAGACCAGACCAAGTTGAGTTGCCTCATTCAACTCTTTTGTGGCACATATCTCAATTATAATTAATTATTTGTTTAAATAATCACTTGATATCTGGTTTCTACCTTTGCCCACTGCTACCCTGGTCCTGGCCATCAGCATCACTTGCCTGAATGGCTGAAAGAAGCTCCTAGCTTGTTTCTAAACTTCTACCCTTGCCCCCTCTCAATGTTCATTCTCCACATGACTACCAGAATGATCCATAAATGGGTCATGTCACTTCCACACACTAAAAATAAAATCCTAGATTTGCACCCTGGCCTGCTGTGCCTCCCTCTCTGTTTTCATGTCCAAGTGCTCTCTGACTCACTCATTCTGGCCTCCCTTCTGTTCCTCCAACCCCTTTCTGCCCCTCACCATAACATCTAGCATTTTCTCCTTCTTTCTCATTTTAAGTTTTCTTTCTGAAATTTCTAATGTGATTGAATAGTTTATGATGAGTTCGTGGGCTACCATGTGGACAGCTATTGGTTTTGTTTCCCAACAACCTATCTCCTCCCTTCCTTAGCTGAACCTCTCCCACCCCAGTTCTAATTCTGTCCCTCCACTCCCCCAGCTGTGTGGGACCCTAGTCTGATCAGTCCAGTCTCCCATTTCCTGGAGATTTATTATGTATATTGTTAGAGACTCTCACCTGGAGAGAAAGTATATCCAATCTGGGGACTTCCCTGGTGGTCCAGTGGTTAAGAATCCACCTTCCAATGCAGAGGGCATGGGTCCAATCCCTGGTCAGGGAACTAAAATCCCACATGCCACAGGGCAACTAAGCCTGCATGCTGTAGAGCCCGTGCACCACAACTAGAAAGCCCACATGCTGCAACTACTGAGCCCACGCACTCTGGAGCCCTCGCGCCACAACTACTAAGCCCATGTTCTCTAGAACCTGTGTGCCACAACTAGAGAGAAGCCCCTGTACTGCAACGAAGACCTTATTTATAAATAAATAAATAAATTTATAAATAAATAAATAAATATTTTTTAAAAAGTAGACCAAATCTTAAATTAAGCAATACACAAGTAGGAATTTCTCAAATGCTTCAAATCCATTTATCAACAAACATTCATTGAGCACTTTCTATGCTACCTACCTATTGTGCTAGGAACTGGGGAAATATATAGCAATGAACAAAGCAGACATAAATCCCTGCCCTGGATGATGCTGTAACTCGGACAACATCGGCCATGTAATTGCTAAAATTCCAAGTGCTAAAAAGGAATGTAGGGCATTTACTGGATCCAGCAAAGATCTTTATGATCAAATAAGTTTTACCATAGATTTTGTGGATTCTAAGACTAAATTACTCTATAAAGCATATTAAAAATGCAAGATATCAATAGAAAGAGACATTAAAATTCTGTTCTTTCAAAGAACTGAATCACTCTGCTGGTTAGAGCTAATACGTAACCAGTTCTGAATCTAAAATGATTCTGGGAAGTAGAGACTCAACACAAGGTCACACTCACATCTTCCCTCTCCACATATTTTCAGAACATCACCACAGTATTAAAAAGAAAATGCTTTTCAAAAAGAGGTAAATCCGGGACTTCCCTGGTAGAGCAGTGGTTAAGACTCCGCCTGCTAATGCAGGCGACAAGGGTTTGAACTCTGGTCCTGGAAAATCCCACATGCCTTGGAGCAACTAAGCCTGAGCACCACAACTCCTGAGCCTGCGCTCTACAGCACGCAAGCCACAACTACTGAGCCCATGTGCCACAACTACTAAAGCCCATGTGCCTAGAGCCCGTGCTTTGCAACAAGAGAAGCCACCACAATGAGAAGCCCGCACGCTGCAACGAAGACCCAATGCAACCATAAATAAATAAATAAATAAATAAATAAATTTATATTGAAAAAAGAAAGATAAATCCTAGGCCTAGGAAGTGAAAGTGCAAGAATATGAGTTTGGCGTTGCAGGAAAAAATGGCCAAGCTACTCCATCAGTTTATTTCAGTAAAAACCTTCTTAGCAGTAGTTCAATTCTTCAATTTTTATGATTAATTCTGTTTTTATATCATGTTTTATTTAGTGAGGGTGAGTTGAAAAATAAATAAGAGAATAAAGAGGAAAACAATCAGCCATATTCCTACAATTCAAAATCAACTCCTCTTAATATTTTGGCATATTTGCTTCCAGTCTTTTCTCATGTTTATAGTATTCTTTTAGAATGTTTCTTTCTGGGCTTCCCCGGTGGTGCGGTGGTTGAGACTACGCCTGCCGATGCAGGGGACACGGGTTCGTGCCCCGGTCCGGGAAGATCCCACAAGCCGTGGAGCGGCTAGGCCCGTGAGCCATGGCCGCTGAGCCTGCGCATCCGGAGCCTCTGCTCCGCAACGGGAGAGGCCACAACAGTGAGAGGCCCACGTACCACAAAAAAAAAAAAAAAAAAAAAAAAAAAGTTTTCTTCTATTTCTCTGTGTCTGTCTTTGTCTCTCTGTCTCCCTCTCTTTTCAAAATATCTTCAAGTATTAGAGCATTAAACTAATGCTAAAGTCCCTTTTGAATGTTATCCCTTTTGGTTCCCAGAGATAACCACTATTTTGAATTTGATGAATATGTATCTATCTATTTATCTATCTATCTATCTATCTATCTATCTATCTATCTATAAAATGGATCCTCAGGCCACTTATCCAATGCCAATCTAGGATCCTGGTGAGTTGGTTGTAGAATCCACATGCTTAGATCAATGTATGAATTATAGTTTAGGCCCAGCTGAAAGTCTCACCAAAATTATATGCATGCAGCCATTTTTCTGTAAGAAAATTTTCTATTCCATAAGAAGAAATTAAATACATTATTTTCCCAGCATTGTATCATGATTTCCCAGTATTTCACCTTGAATAAATGTGAAGACCACTGCTCTATGAAAGGGTTGCCACAGTGCAAAAATTATTCATTAAGTGTTTATCATGTGACAGGTGCTGCTCCAGGTGCAGGGGTTCAGCAGTAAACAAAATCCTTGCCCTCATGGAGCCTAAGTTCTATTGAGAGATACACAGTAAACAAAGAGACCAACAGACATCAGGTAATGATAAATGTGATTAGAAAAGTAAAATCAGGTAGGAGAATAGAAATGAAAATATCTGGGTGGGTGGGTCAGGGAGGTCTCTCTGAAGAGGTGACTTTGATATGAATACAATGAGGTAAGGAGCCAGAAAATATCAAGGATTCAGAGCAAATCAGTGTGGTATGATATTTGATATGATTTGTCACTTTAGGACTCTGTGGTTTATGTTACAACCTAATCCTCAAGGGAAGAAATGCTAGTGGACAGAACTGGGTACATTTCCTTCCCCAGCTACCTAAATAGCAGAAGATAAGAGGTCTCTGGGGAATCCAGCTCATTATTACTGGGTTTGTTATATTATCAGAAGCATAAGCCAGAGATGACTTGAGGGCTATGTAGGGCTGTTAGGACTTCTAGGGCCTTGAAAAAATTTGCAGGTAATAGGAATTTGTTGTTACACTTTTTTTTTTATGACAGTCAAGTCATTCTTACTTTTTTTTCCCCCAAAATATTTATTTATTTATTTGGTTGCACCAGGTCTTAGTTGCAGCAGGTGGGCTCCTTAGTTGCAGCTGGTGGGCTCCTTAGTTGTGGTTCACTGGCTCCTTAGTTGCGGCATCTGGTCTCCTTAGTGGCGGCACGTGAACTCTTAGTTGCAGCATGCATGTGGGATCTAGTTCCCTAAGCTGGGATTGAACCCAGTCCCCTGCATTGAGAGTGTGGAGTCTTAACCACTGCGCTACCAGGGAAGTCCCTGTTGTTACACTTAAACCTCTTTCTGAACCTTCTGACCAAGGCCTTGCCAAGTCACCTGGGGTGTTCCCCTAGTGGACACCTAGCATGCGTGTTGGTCCACATGCTTTCCTTCCTCAGAATGGCACCACTTTTCTTCTGGGGTATATTATTCCTATTACTATCATGTGATTCAAAAGGAACTGCCAAGCTGTTACAAATCCTGACCTTTGTTCAGTTGATGGGTCTGTGGGTGCAAACATGACCCAAACTGAGCCAACCAGAGTATTTCATAACCTGGTCAAAGCTAGGTCAAATCATAAGCCAAGTTAGTTAGCATCCATCCTCAGGATTTTTTTGGCTTGGAGCTCAGGGGAAAAAAGTCAGTCATCTAGAGGCAAAACTGTGAGAGCCCAGGATAGGGACCTAACAGTCCTCTCCCGGCTGTGGAGGAAGCTATACTGAGAGAAGGAAGCCTCATGCTGAGAGACGCAAAGAAATGAGAAAGATAGTGGTGTTGGATCCCCTGGTTCCAGACTTCTTTGAATTCTGGCTACGTCTTGTCTGCAGTCATGATAGGCTGCTAATAAATTCCCCCGTTCGCCTGACCAGTTGTGGTCAATTTCTGTTATGATAAGAAGTGTTCTAATATGTCTTCCCCCAAATTGCCCTACATTCTACAGTTATTCTCATCCCAACTTCTGCTTCCTAAATAAAATTCCTCTCCAAGGTGCTAGGAGAAAGTAATCTGACTAGGTATTGGAAGAAATTCACACTGAGATACGGACAATTTAAAAGCTTTCCCATGTTGATAATGGGGGGAAGCTATGCCTATGTGGGAGCAGGGAATATATGAGAAATCTATACCTTCTGAATTTTACTGTGAACCTAAGACTGCTCTAAAAAATAAAGTCATTTTTTAAAAAAAGCTCCCCTGGAGGCTTGGCCTTAAGATTGAATCTTTTTTAAAAAAATTTTTTATTTTTTGTCTCTGTCGCTGCGTGTGGGCTCTCCCTAGCAGCGGCAAGCGGGGGCCACTCCCTGCTGTGCTGCACAGGCTTCTCATTGTGGCAGCCTCTCTTGCTGCAGAGCAGGGCTCTAGGGGTGTGGGTTTCAGTAGTTGTGGCACATGGGCTCAGTAGTTGTGGCTCACAGGCTTAGTTGCTCCATGGCATGTGGGATCTTCCTGGACCAGGGCTTGAACCTATTGGCAGGCGGACTCCCAACCACTGTGCCACCAGGGAAGCCCTGAATCTTTTTTTTCTAATTGAAGTATAATTGAAATACAGTATTAGTTTCAGGTGTACAACATAGTGATTAGATATTTCTATAGATTATACTCCATTTAAAGTTATAAAATATTGGCTACATTCCCTGTGCTGTACATTACATCCTTGAATATTATTTATTTTAACCTAGTAGTTTGTACCTCTTAATCCCCTTCCCTTATCTTGTCACTCACCCAACCCTCTCTCCACTGGTGACCGTTAGTTTGTTCTCTGTATCTTAGTTTGTTTCTGTTTTGTTATATTCATTTGTTTGTCATATTTTTTAGATTCCACATATAAGTAAAAAAAAAACCTTTGTCTCTTTCTGTCTGACTTATTTCACTAAGCATAATATCCTCAAAGTCCATCCCTGTTGTTGCAAATGGCAAAATTTCATTCTTTTTTATGGCTGAATAATATTCCAGTGTGTGTGTGTGTGTGTGTGTGTGTGTGTGTGTGTGTGTGTGTGTATTCTTAAACAACTATTTGAAGGCATTGGAAAGAAATCAAGACAAAAGAGAAACTTAATTTGAAGTTTTCACTTTGCCTGGAATAACCCGCACCTCCTTCCATTCTCATAGCTCAAATGCCACTTCTCAATATACTTCTCTTACCCACTCATCTTAGGGCTCTTTGGTCTCATTCATTTTGAATCGTCATCGTTTAACAGACTGCCTGGCATATAGCAAAAGTTCAGTAAATATTTTTTAAACAAAATAACTAATGACCGAACCTATTTCTTCCAACAAAATTGATTATTCCATTCCCAATGGACCCATAACATTTTATGTCCCTTCTATGGCATTATTGTAAGCAGATAAGGTAGGAGTCCCTGGAGAAAGAGAACCAGGGATGGCTTTCTTGACATTTGAGAAGCCATTTTTGGCCTAAGCCATTTTGTGATCTAAGCCTGGCTGCAATGCTTGCCCTTGAACAGTTCTCAGTAATTGATGATCTTAAGGGAACAAAAGGATGGAGAAACAAGTGACTGTTAATAGGCCAGAGAAGTAACAAGAGCAAAGGTAATACAACCGTTGTGAAGACTCCTGTTCTGTTCCTATGGTAAAGATTTGCCTAGAGCGCTCAACCACCAGATCAACTGGAACCTAAGCTGATGGTGTTGACCTTTTCTGACCCTCATGACTTCAATCCACTAGAGCTTGCACTCTGTCGACCGCCCAAGTCCCTTCATGACTATGCATGTACCCCTAGCTTAAAATTTCCCCAGTTTTAGGGCTTCCCTGGTGGCTCAGTGGTTGAGAGTCCACCTGCCAATGCAGGGGACACGGGTTCGTGCCCCGGTCTAGGAGGATCCCATGTGCCGCAGAGCGGCTGGGCCCGTGAGCCATGGCCGCTGAGGCTGCGTGTACGGAGCCTGCGCCTCGCAACGGGAGAGGCCCGCATACCGCAAAAAAAAAAAAAAAAAAATTTCTCCAGTTTTGCAGTTGAGGAGACACTGCTTTGGGAAAGATGGGAAAGATCCCTGGTGCTCTCCTTACTTGCTGCGAGTGATAATAAGTTGTTCTGTCACCCACTCTGCCTGGGTTATGTCTTTTTGGCTCAACAGCCACCAAGAGGCAAACCCAGTTTTCTGGTGACATTATGACTTTCTCCCTTGTATTACAATTTATTAGTGTGAATGTCTGCTTTCCCTCAGGAACCACATAACACCAAGCATAGTGCTTTTTTTTTTTCAAAAATAAATTTATTTATTTTATTTTTGGCTGTGTTGGGTCTTTGTTGCTGTGTGCGGGCTTTCTCTAGTTGCGGTGAGCAGGGGCTACTCTTCGTTGCGGTGTGCGGGCTTTTCATTGCAGTGGCTCTCTTGTTGCAGAGCATGGGCTCTAGGCGCACGGGCTTCAGTAGTTGTGGCACGCAGGCTCAGTAGTTGTGGCTTGTGGGCTCTAGAGCACAGGCTCAGTAGTTGTGGCGCACAGGCTTAGTTGCTCTGAGGCATGTGGGATCTTCCTGGACCAGGGCTCAAACCTGTGTCCCCTACTTTGGCAGGTGGATTCTTAACCACTGTGCCACCAGGCAAGTCCAAGCACAGTGCTTTGTGTATAAGCATTCAATTAATATTGAAGGCAGCTGGGCAATAATTTTTTGAGAAACAAAAGTAATTATTGCCATTCTAGTTAATATGCGAAACAAATGTATGTTGCAGGAATATAATAAGAATATAAATAGGACTTCATTTCCACAGTACTGTCATCCTAGAACGAAGGGGGATATTCTGCAGTTTAAGTGAGTTGATTTATGCACACAGTGCTTAACAGCCAGAGCAGCTCAATCAACTTGCTCTTCCTCTCTCTTTCCCTTAGGCCTCCCCTCCAGCTAATGATAATTTTAACTTTCACACTGTAAGGAAAACTGGTCCCTGGAAAAGTCAGAGGTTTACTTCAGTTCAAACAGCAAGTCAACTGCAGCATTAAGACAGGTCTGTCCTCTCAGCTGCTCTGGCATAGATCTGCACAAGCTCTGGCCTTGGGAATGTGGGGACAATTCCCACATTTAGGAAGCTGATGACACACATCAAAGGAGAAGCTGCTTGTCAAGTTAATTCCTCTCCCTACATTCAGAGAACAGAAGGGAGCTTCTCTATCTGAGATCTTAGGGCCCCAGTATATGCCTGTTTTATATATCATACTCTCCTTAAGGGCTTGTGAGCATGTCACAGCCTCAGCCTTATACTTAAGCACAATTATCTTTGTGCTGAGGGAGGAACTCTGAGGTATAAGCTATTTAATATTCTGGGAGCAATTTGCAGGTACTCAGCTTAGTCACAAAATCTGCTTAACAATGCTGAACACGAAAGTCTGGATTGTCTATTTCCAAGATGCTATCCAGGCTGGCTAAATGATCCATTTTAACTCTGGCTTGAATTCCAAGAGCAGCTGGAGTTTGGAGTCCAATCTGTACAGCTATCATCAGCTAAACCAAGGTTTCTTCACCTTAGCACTATCGACATTTTGGGCCAGATAATTCTTTGTTATGGGGACTGCCCTGTGCATAGTAGGATGTTTAGCAGCACCCCTGGCCTCTGTACACTAGATGCCCACAGCATCACTCCTCCCCCAATCAGTTGTGACAACCAAAAAAGCCTCCAGGTATTGCTAATGTCCCCTCAGGAGCAAAACCTCTGACATAGACCCTGAGCTACTTGCTCACTATCCTCCGGGCCAGAGACAGATGATCCCAAACTCCTCTTATCTCCATGTCCCTAGACCAAGCCATGTCTTTTTTCACTGAGCCTTAGCTTTGACTGTTTCTTCCTTATTTGCCTGATAATTGCTGGTCTCCTGAATGCTTAAGCTCCTTGATCTGATTTCCCTCTGACCTTAGGATGACCTCACTGCTTTCCTGTTCCAGCCAATGAACTTCTGGACCAACAAAAATAATGTACACCCCCAAATTTGCAACATTTATTCAATAAACTTTCATTACTATATATTTTGCACTGGTAATATTAACATATGCTAGAGATTTTAAGGTTTAACAGCTAGAATTATGCTCTGTTGCTAGTGATGGTAGCTTGAATAAGATAGAAGAGTTTATCCTACATAAAAGTCCAGATGGAGGCAGGCCAGACTGGTGAGTGATTTTGCTCCATAAAGTTGCTCTGCCAGGCCTGGCCTCTCTTCTAAGATCATTTCATGGTCAAAGCTGCTCACCTCCTGGAAAGTTGCTCACCTCTAGCCATTAGATCCACCATTCAGCCAGCAGGAAGAAGAAAAAATGGAAAAGAAAGCTAAATTAAGGAAGGCTCCTGGAGACTGTTTACACTTATGCTTACATATCATTTGTCTGAACTTAGTTACCAGGCCACACCTACTGTTAAGTCAGCCTGAGGAAATGTGTTCTTTATTCTGAGTGACCATGTAACCCACTTAAAACACTGGGGGCTGTAGTACCATGAATACTAAAGGACAACTGGAAGCCTCTGCTGTGTGAAGGCTACAAGGACATTTGAAACACATACATGCCCTCAGGATGTTTCAGCCTAGAAGCAGAATTGGTTGTTTACACAATTACCTCTAGTCTAACTTGACTAAAATAACTTTTTGCCTAAAGGGAAAGGTATGATTATAATACTGATAACATTTTAAGGACTGTAAGCTAACTACTAACTAGCCAAATGTGGATAAGAACACATGTTTGTATTCATGCAACTGTGACTTTCTATAATTCCTTAGATCCTGAAATTTTATTCTACAATGAATTTGAGTTTAATTTTTGGAAAAGCTTACATCTTAGGAAGTAAATACAGGAAACTTAATTACCAGTATTTTAAATGTTGGAAATAATAATTATGAGTCACTTGGTAGTTTCCACTTCTGTCATCTTGTAGTGGGTGTCAAATTAACTGCTGCTTTATATTTAGCTATGTGATGTGTCAGTACACATTACCTGTAGGACCTCATTGGCTGAAATATGAAAAAGATTTGTAGTATCAATAGGGTTGCCAAGTCTTTGTTAAAGACGATCACAAACTGGTAATTTGTCTCTTGGTACAAATTGGTCTGTTATCTTCCAGTGCCAAAAGTCAAGATTATCAGAGTTGGAGCTATTTAATATTCTGGGAATATTACTTACTCTCTCAGTTTCCACATTTTTATATCTCTTTCCCCTAGAGAACTCTATTCCAGGACAGTGCTGTTCTAATGACCTCCATGGGGTGCTGGGCCAATCTCAAGGCCTTGTCACATATTACAGAGTCAACACGAGGGAGAAGAGTTCAGTTCTGAGCTCTCGAGTAGGAAACAGGCAGCCTAAATATAGATCAACAGATTTGCTTTGACTTTCTTTAGGAAACTTACATGGGGCAGAGTCAAGAGAAAGTTGACCTCATTTTGCTATTTTCATAAAAGAAAAGCTTGGTGTCTTCTAATTCTGATCCAAGTTCTTATCATCTCTCATTTCTGGAATTGTTTAGGTAAATATAGAATCTCAGAGGTAGAAGAAAATGAGGTGATCTAGAGACCTGATCCCTGGATAAGACAGAGGAGGTGCCCAATCCCATGGAATACAGCAATTGGTAATGCAGTGATTATTTTAAAGCTTTGGGGCCTAGAGACGAGGAGCTGGGGTGAGGAAGGCCTGAAAGTGGCAGCTGCAGCTAAACAGCAAAGGGCAGGCTTTCTACATATGTGTCAGACAATGTCCCTTCAGTTACCCCACACACTTGAATAGCACTCACCTTCAGTAGTATCAGCTTCCAACAGGAAGCATGATGGAGTTTTCTCCATATCTTTGCATGTGTGTGTGTTACACACACACAAGGACAGTCCTGTCAGGGAAAAATACGCATACAATGCCCAGCACTTTGCCTGGCACATGGTAGTAGGTGCTCGACAAGTGAGAGTCATTGTTATTGCTATTATCTAAGTGACATCAGAAGGGGAACTGCAAGCCCCTTCCTCCCAACCTTAGAAAAATGCACTTGTTATCCGGGACCTGAGGCAGTCTCTCTAACCTTCTTGCAATACTCGTTGGCAGGCTTATTTTCATCAATCATCTTACTGCTCCCTTCTCACCCTCAAATGCCTACTTTTTCCTCAAGGCCCAAGGTAAATGTCAGCTTTTCTCTGTATCATGCTTCATCACATTCTTACGTAGATGTCCACTTTCTGCTATGGCTGCCCACAGCTCCTTGCTTATACATGTAATATAGCTTATGTAGATGTCCACTTTCTCCTATAGGTGCCCACAGTGCTTTGCTTATACATGTAATATAACTCTTATCATGCTGTAGTTTATTTATGTGCAACCAACTCCAGTGGCAGGGAATTTCTCCAGGGTAAGGATGACTTTTTCATCTCTGCATTTTCAATTATTAAAACATTGCCTGACTGGATAAATTGTACATCTATTCAATGGGATATTATTCACAGATAAAAAGAAACAAGATATCAAGCCACAAAAAGACATGGAGGAATTGCAAATGCATATTGCTCAGTGAACTAAGCCAGCCTGAAATGATTACATACTGTATGACTCCAATTATATGACATTCTAGAGAAGGCAAAACTATAGAGACAATAAAAACAGTGGTTGCCAGAGTTTCAGGGTGGAGGGATGGGGAGCTGAATCACAGGTGACATTTAGGGAGGTGAAATTATTCTGTATAATACTTTAATCATGAATATATGACATTCTACAATTATCAAAAGCTATAGAACTGTAAAACACAAAGAGTGAACTTTAATGTATGAAAATTAAAATAAAATCATTTAGGAGGTCAGAAAATTCCAGGTAGGAAAGCAGATCATGATAAGAGAATCTAACTGTATTAAAAATATATGAGGCCTTCCCTGGTGGCGCAGTGGTTAAGAATCTGCCTGCCAATGCAGGAGACACAGGTTCGTGCCCTGGTGTGGGAAGATCCCACATGCTGTGGAGCAACTAAGCCCGTGCGCCACAACTACTGCGCTCTAGAGCCTGCGAGCCACAACTACTGAAGCCTGCGCCTAGAGCCATTGCTCCACAAGAGAAGCCACCACAATGAGAAGCCTGCGCACCGCAACGAAGAGTGGTCCCCGCTCGCCGCAACTAGAGAATGCCCACACGCAGCAACAAAGACCCAACACAGCCAAATATAAATAAATAAATAATTTTTTAAAAAAAAATATATATGTATATATATGAAACAATGCCACTGAAGGAGAGGGCGGGGAAGGTGCTGACCTTAAGTAAAATTGGAAATGAGTGGAATCTGGAAGACTGAAGGCAAAAGAAATTGCATAGAACTCTACTTTCGTTGATAAAGTTGTTTCACTTGGGGGTATGTGTTAACAATTCTGATACTGCTACATGTGTATACTGGAACTGAACAACTGAGTGAATGGGCGGCAAGTGTAGCTCATTGCTGGAGTAAGAATTTACAGACAAGCAAAGGGAGGAGGCTAGAATGATCTGTGTAGTGATGGGTTAGAGTTGGAGGTATCAGGAAGAACTCATGTTTAGCTTACTGTAGACGCATATGGTTACAAATAGGAATATTAATAGATATGTATGTATACACTGATTAATATACATGCATATATTTCTTTGATCTGTTAACCAAGAGGGATCATAAAAGAAATGACATCCTCTAGCACAAATACACATAGCACTCAGATCTTGGTTTCTAACATTATTCTCTAATAAAAGGAACTAGGGGTTTTTGGAGAAATGGTTGATTCTAGGACTAGGGCAGGAAATATACAAGATGAGCTTGATGCATGTTGAAGTGACAGAAAGTAAGGAATGAGATTTCATTCTTTTTTTATTTTTAGGAGGTGATTTCTTTAAAAACCATATTGATAGGGATATGACAAAGGGACAGAGAAGACAACTGAAAGAGTTCCCTATAGCCAAAGGTGGAACAATTTGGAAAAAATAAATAAAAGTAAAATTGGACAATAACCCAAAGCATAAAATAATTATCTGAGTCAATACTGGTGTAAATAAATCATTGAATAAAAATAAATGGAGGAGAAGAGACAAATAGCCTATGCAGAAGAATTTCAAATAATTTATATGGATAGTCTTTCCTCAAGGAGAGGGAGCATAAATCCCTACTCCCTAAGTGTGGGCTGCATGTAGTGACTTCCCTCTAAAGACTATGGAAAGGGAGGAAATAGAGTAACTGTACTCTGGAGAAACCTACAAAAACTTAATGTGGACAAAAACTACATCAGCCAAGTGATCAAGGTCAACATCAACAGTCATAAATCATGATGATAGTATATATGATGTGATGAAAATGGCTCTTTGCCTCTGTGATCTTCCTCCCCAACTCCCATAACTCCAATCTAATCATGGGAAAAATATCAAATCCCAATTGAAGGACATTCTACAAAATACTTGACTAGTACTCCTCAAAACTGTCAAGGTCATCAAAAACAAGGAAAGTCTGAAAAACTGTCATAGTCAAGGGGAGCCTGAGGAGATTATGAAAACTAAATGGAATGTGGTATCCTGGATGGGATCCTAGAATAGTAAAAGAACATTAGGTAAATATTAAGGGAATCTGAATAAACTGTGAATTTCAGTTAATAATAAAGTGTCAATATTGGTTTATAGATTGTAACAAATGTACCCTACTACTGTAAGATGTTAATAGTAGGAAAAACTGGGTGTGGGAATTCTGCATACTATCTTCTCAATTTTTCTGTAAATATAAAACTTTTATAAAAAATAAAGTCATACCTGAACAAACAAGACATACAGATGGCAAATAAACATATGAAAAGATGCTTCACATTCTATGTCATCAGAGAAATGCAAATTAAAACAATAGATACCACTACACACCTATTAGAATGGTCAAAATTCAGAACACTGACAGCAACAAATGCTGGCAAGGATGCAGAACAACAGGAACTCTCCTTCATTGCTGGTGGGAATGCAAAAGGGAAGACAGTTTGGTGGCTTCTTGCGAAACTGAACATACTCTTATATGATCCAGCAATCACTGTCCTTGGTATTTACCTAGAGGAGTTAAAATCATATGTCCACACAAAAGCATGCACGTGGATGTTTATAGCCGCTTTATTCATAATTCATATGGAAGCAATCAAGATGTCTTTCAGTAGGTGAATAAATAAACTGTGGTACATCCAGACAATGGATATTATTCGATGCTAAAAAAAATGAGCATTCAAGCCATGAAAAGACATGCAACAAACTTAAATGCATATTACTAAGCGAAAGAAGCCAACCTAAAGAGGCTACATACTGTGTAACTCCAAATATGACATTCTGGACAAGGCAAACTAGGGAGGCAAGAAGGAAGTCAGGGGTTGCCAGGGGTTTGGCGGGGGGGAGGGAGAGATGAATAGGTGGACCAGAGAAGATTTTTAGGACAGTGAAAATACTCTGTATGATACTATAATGATGTATATGTGTCATTACACAGTCGTCCAAACCCACAGAATATACAACAACAAGAGTGAATCGTATTGTAAACTATGGACTTTGGATGATAATGGTGTATCAATAGTTTCAGCAGTTTTAACAAATGTTCTATCTGTTGGAGGATGTTGATAATGGGAGAAGCTATGCATGTGTAGCGGCAGCAGGCATATAGGAAAGCTCTGTACCTTCCTCTCAATTTTTCTGTGAACCTAGAACTCCTCTAAAAGAGAATTCTTAATAAAACAAAGTCTATTTTAAAAAATTTCCTCACACATGATTATTTATTATTAAAGAAGCTTAAGCACAGAGAAGTTAATTTTCCCAAGTTTAGAAAAATTATAAATTATTGTCAGTATAATGTAAATATAAGAATGAGCTTTACTGTGATTTGCTCTAATTTATTTAGCATATATTTATATTATGTGATAGTCACTGTTCTAAGTGCTTTAAAAATATTAACTCAATTAATTCTTGTAAAAATGTCATGAAGAGGGTACTATTGTTATTCCCATTTTACAGAGAGAGAACTGAGACATGGAATGATTAAGCAACATTTGCCCAGGCTCAAACAGCTAGTCAGTGGCAAAGTTGGTGTTTGGACTGAGGCAGGCTAGCTCTGGAGATTATGTGTTAACCACTACACTATGCAGCCTCTATTAGTCAAAGAAAACTTTGAAAAGTATTGATAGTTTTAAATCAAAGTCTTCCCCATTGTTTTTGGCTTCAAAACAAAAGCCAAAAGAGAAAACCATAATTCAAAAAGACAAATGCACCCCAGTGTTCATTGCAGCATTATTTACAATAGCCAGGTCATGGAAGCAACCTAAATGCCCAGCGACAGACAAATAGATAAAGAAGATGTGGTACATATATACAATGGAATATTACTCAGCCATAAAAAGGAACAAAATTGGGTCATTTGTAGAGACATGGATGGACCCAGAGTTGTCATACGGAGTGAAGTAAGTCAGAAAAAGAAAAAAAATATTGTATATTAACGCACATATGTGGAATCTAGAAAAATGGTACAGATGAACCAGTCTGCAAGGCAGAAATAGAGACACAGATGTAGAGAACATACATATGGACATGAAGGGGGGGAAGTGGGCTGGGCGGTGGTGGTGTGATGAATTGGGAGATAGGGACTGACATATATACACAAATATATATATAATAGATAACTAATAAGAACCTGCTGATAAAAATGAATAAATAAAATTAAATTTTAAAAACAACAACAACAAAAAGTTACCGCAGAACTGTAAGGGCAGGCAGACAATACTAATATAACTGGCCACTAGGGGGCGTCAAAACTCTTACAAACCTGCCAAATTATTTTGAGAGCAGTAGAGGACATGGTCTCTTGTTTGCATTACTTTTTTTTTTGTGGTATGCGGGCCTCTCACTGTTGTGGCCTCTCCCGTTGCGGGGCACAGGCTCCGGACGCGCAGGCTCAGTGGCCATGGCTCATGGGCCCAGCTGCTCCGCGGCATGTGGGATCTTCCCGGACCGGGGCACGAACCCGTATCCCCTGCATCGGCAGGCGGATTCTCAACCACTGCGCCACCAGGGAAGCCCTTAACCTGTTTTAATTTGCTAGCCCATGAATAAACAGAAAATCACACAAATAAAATTAGTACAGAGATGTTTAAGTCTCACAAAGTTTTTCACTTGTCTTTTTTTCTTTATTATCCATATCCTACAAATTTTCCTTGCTGTACCATTTAATGCTTCATTATATACTGTTTTGTTTTCAAGTTGTTCAATTTGTTTTTCTTGTGCCCACAACTAAGATGCAAGCTCCTTGTCACTGGGGAACATGACTTATATTATACTTATTATTTTAAAAAATTACATAGCACCTGACTCAGTATTAGGTATAGTTGGCACTCCATATCCTCGGGTTCCACATCCAGGGAATCAACCAACCACCAACCAAATCGAAAATATTTGGAAAAAAATTCCAGAAAGTCCCAAAAAGCAAAACTTGCATTCGTGCAACGGCAACTATTTACATATCACTTACATTGTATGTACAACTATTTACATAGCTTTTACATTGTATTAGGTATTATAAGCAATCTAAAGATGATTTAAAGTATACAGGAGGGGGCTTCCCTGGTGGCGCAGTGGTTGAGAGTCTGCCTGCCGATGCAGGGGACACAGGTTCGTGCCCCGGTCCGCAAAGATCCTACATGCCGCGGAGCGGCTGGGCCCGTGAGCTATGGCCTCTAAGCCTGCGTGTCTGGAGCCTGTGCTCCGCAATGGGAGAGGCCACAACAGTGAGAAGCCCGCGTACCGAAAAAAAAAAAAAAAAAAAAAATTCAGTAGGGGTGCTAAATGTTTACAAAAATCCAGTAGTGAATCCTTGTAGAAGAAAATCCATTTCTGGGGCTTCCCTGGTGGCGCAGTGGTTGAGAATCCACCTGCCAATGCAGGGGACACGGGTTCGTGCCCCGGTCCGGGAAGATCCCACATGCCGCAGATTGGCTGGGCCTGTGAGCCATGGTCACTGAGCCTGCGCATCCGGAGGCTGTGCTCTGCAACGGGAGAGGCCACGACAGTGAGAGGCCTGTGTACCGCAAAAAAAAAAAAAGAAAATCCATTTCTGTATCTTGTGCAAGGTTTAATAAAGGTTTACTCCCTTTCCCCTTGCTGCAGTTGACCGAAACAAACTGGGGGACAAGATAGGCTGGGTGGTCAAGTGGTCAAAATGTTGCCCGAAGAGACAAGAACCTGAAATTCTGGTCCTGTTCTCCATCACTCATTTCGCTGGGCAAACCACTTGAACTTTCTGGGGCTCTGTGTCCTCATCCCTAAAACGATGATGTTGACTGAGATGAGCTCTTTCAAAGTCAGCATTCAATTTCCCAGCTAAAGGGATGGGTAGGCAGAAAAGCCTTCAAACTCTCCCATCAGGCTATGATACTTACAGCACCTTATTCTTTACCTTAGTTGGATGCCATCGACATGGAACAGTTTGTAATTATATAGTTATTCTCCAAAATGTTTTTAATATTTCTTTGATCCTCCCTGATCATCCTGGATACTATATACATATAAAGGCAGGTATCATCCTTGTGCTCCAGTTTCAAAGAGCAAGATTGTTAAGAAGCTAGTAGGAGACCTGGCAGTCATTGAACCTAACCTCTTCTCTCCAAAACTAATTTAGAGAAAATGCTCAGATGTTATTTTTTTCTAACAAATAATTATAAACATTTAAAGAGTATAGGATTATTCAGATATTTCATTTTTTTCAACCAAGGGACACTATGGTTCATTTAACTTTGAACCTATCATAGGCAAAGAGACTTGGGGGTTTCTGGGAGGGGTTTATGAGCTGTAAATTGAGCGCACTGAGAGCAATTAAGCATTTAAATTAGAGCAATGTGTAAAATTAACAGCTGGTAAGTGTTGTCAATTGTAAGCGGCAGACCTCCTGCTTGATGTAATCTGCATACAAACTGAAGAAACTAAATTGAAGAGTGGAGAATAGAATCTGGATTTCGTAATTTGGAGAATAAATTCAGATTACATATATTGCTGGAGTAGCTTTAAAATTAATCTGGAAGTACAGCATCTCCTCTAGGAATGCTTGCCTGGACAAAGATCTGTTAGGCTCTTTAAAATGTGCTTAAATTACAGTTTATTTATTCTCATAGTTAATAGCTTGAAATCGTTTCAAAAGAATCTGACCTTGAAGACTGATGTCTATTTATCTTATAACCATTTTTTGGTGTTAAAAAGAATGGTTCTAATGAAGACCTAGATATTTCTGTTTACACACATGGTATTTATAAAATTTATTGAAACAGTGGTTCTCACCATGATCCCAGGATCCTTCCTTAGCACTTGCCAAAGGGAAGGAAAGGGAGTTCCTGAGACATTGGTCTCCTAGCTTTCTATCACTGACCATCTTCTCAATTAAGTATGTTTTAAATCCTCTGTAATAAAGTATTGATAATTGTTGAAGGGAAAAAGGTCATGGGATTTGAATTTATACTTGGTCTGGCCTGCACTTATTACTCGTCTTTTTCACATCAAAATCAACTCATCCTAGATCTGTGGATCTCTGAGTTTTTTTAAGGTGGCAGGTTTGGTAATTTCTAATAAATCGGGAGACATAAATCACAGAAGGAAGCCATATTTGTTTTATTAATTGGAAAAGGGAAACTTCTGCAAAGCTTGAAGGGTCTTTTAGTGTTGCTGTAGTTTTTTTTGGTTCCTTCTTTCTTTTGTCTTAGAACAGATGAGATTCTGAAACACATGCTTAGTTCTTCATGCATTCATGAGCTTATTCAACAAATGCATATTGAGCAGTCTCTAAATGCCAGGCATAGTGTCAGAAGTTAATGGTACAAAAGTGAATAAGGCTGTTCCTGGCCCTCAAGGAACTCCCCTGGTGAAGTAGGAGAGATAGAAACATAGATATAACCACAACAGAATAATAATACCTCAATACTTTGCGCACTCAATGTCAGACACTTTTTTTTTTCCTGTACGCGGGCCTCTCACTGTTGTGGCCTCTCCGCGGAGCACAGCCTCCGGACGCGCTGGCTCAGCAGCCATGGCTCACAGGCCCAGCTGCTCCACGGCATGTGGGATCTTCCCAGACGGGGGCACGAACCCGTGTTCCCTGCATCGGCAGGCGGACTCTCAACCACTGCGCCACCAGGGAAGCCCCATGTTAAAATACTTTTGTTCAAGCTAGTGAATTATCAGGAAAGAAGAAGTTCACATATAAGTGTGGGAACTAGAGCACTTAATTTCACCTCAGAATATAAGTGTCTTGGGTTTTTGTGTAAAAGAAACAGAATGCATTTGATGTTTACTCTCTTAATTTTCATAGTGCCAACAGTTGCTACCCATCTGGCATTCTAGTGGCCACACCTGGGTCATCACAAAACTGAAAACAGATGTGTGGGCTCCTAGAAAGCAGAAGTACGTGTCAGATTGAATCAGAGAAGCAATGGGAACATTACAGGGTGAAGCCTGTGTTTAACCACAAGATGCCAAATTTGATTGGGGTTGCCACTGACAAAGAGAAGCCACAGATGAGCAGCTGGGAAAGGAAAAGAGGCAGAAGGAGAAAAGAGATGGAGATAAGACATGGGAAAGCAGATGTAGCTCAGCCCAGTGTACTTCGGTGTGTTCTGGGGTTTGGGTTACTTTGAGTGAGCTCAGTGCTACAATCATTCCTCTCATCTCCCTGCACTGCCCAGCATTCGACACCTATAACATGTACACTTTCATAGAAGGCCAAATATCATGGCAATTAAGAGCCTGGGCTTTGAAGTCAGGAAATCTGGTGTCAAGGCCCAGCTCCATTATTTACCACTGTGTAATCAGTAATTAACTAAACAATTAACAGCTCTGACTTTTAGTTTCATTATCTGTAAAATGGAGCCAATAAGGGATTCTTCCTCATACAAAGGTGTGGTGATGGTTATATGAGATAATACATTATAGAGTTCTTCACACAATGTCTGGCACATAATGAGTCCTAATAAAAGTTAGCTAGTTTTATTAACCTGGGTCAATAGTGCTCTGAGCTCTAGAAAGACGGAGAGATGTGTGGACGTGTCTTTGTTTACTCCCTACCTTCACCAAAGCCATTCCTCTTTTATCTATTTTACATATCTTCTGTGAAGATTTTACTTGAGTGAAGTTTTGCTTTTAAAAAACCCTTCGAAACCATGATCTAAATCACCTATATAAATCTTGAATTGGGCAAGTCCTACAACTTACCCAGGACACTTTACTAGAAAATTCTCTCCAGACTATTAGGGATTACCCTTTGGTATACAATACCCCATGAATACAATGTCCCATCAACTATGAAGACACTTGTAATGCCATCATCCTGCCTACACTTTAATATCCTATAGGAGACACAGAAATTTTTGCTAACCATCCTGCTCTAATCTGGAAACATTGCAGCCACAGCATTACCTCAATCTATCAGTCTGGTTGACAGAAAAAGAAGCAATATTGTTTCTCTTTGGTTTCATTGTTTCCAGTGCAGCTTCACATGCTGGCAATGATCATTTACAGGTTCTTCAATAAATCTGTTCCCTCCATACAGAGTTCAATACCATGGGAATTCATATAAGTTCAATAAAGGGAACGGGAGAGTAGACATAGGAAAAGCTTTGATTTCTATAATTTCATGCCAAGGAACTTTGATTGAGAGAGAAGTTTTAAAAATCCCTTTCTGGCATTAGTTATATAGTTAAATAGTTTTCTTTAAAAAATAACAAAGCTAGATGCATCATCATTTTAAAAGGTTAAGTTGATGCATCTTTTCACGCACTAAGTATTCTTTTTTTTTTTTTTTTTTTTTTTTTTTTTTTTGCGGTATGCGGGCCTCTCACTGTTGTGGCCTCTCCCGTTGCGGAGCACAGGCTCCGGACGCACAGGCTCAGCGGCCATGGCTCACGGGCCCAGTTGCTCCGCGGCATGTGGGATCTTCCCGGACCAGGGCACGAACCCGTGTCCCCTGCATCGGCAGGCGGATTCTCAACCACTGCGCCACCAGGGAAGCCCTAAGTATTCTTAATGTAGAAGAAGATCCCAGGTGGTCTCTCTGATTGTTCTGTGCTTGAACAATGCTTCGAAAATTAGTCTGGTATTTTATTTCCCGTGCTTCCACCTCCATTTACCAAAAGGTAGCATATCAACCATCTGCACGGGGATAAATTTACATCATGCAGTTTTTAAAAGAATATGTTGTTTTCATAGCAGGGCTATGACACAAGAAGGCAACAAAAGTGAATTTTATAACCTTAAAGGGCAAGGGTCTGGAAAAATAAATTCATTATATTTATTTGACGGTAATGAAAATACTTTTTTTACAAAAGCAGAAAGATGTTTTTGCTGATACAGAGAGAGGATATAAATCTTACTCTAAAAACTAACTAAATAAAATCTTTAAGTAAAGTAGAGTATATTTGGTTAGAGGATAGGATATATTGATAAACACCACATGCACACTATAAACATAATGTTCTGGGAATTAAATCTTCAAGGCACTGAAATACAATGTTATTAAAATAAAATTGAATGTAATGCCATCATTTAAAATTTTTGAATTACTACATGAGTTCCAGGGTCGTACGTGAAACCCCATAATCATTAGGTAGTACTGGGTTAACAAGGGAAGTGTCAGCTAACAGGCATTTCTCACTAATAGAATAAAAGATAATAGAATTTCTGCATTCGATAGCGTCTAGTGGCCCATCACCGCAGCTTAAACATTTTTTCTTCAAAACTATATTCTTTCATCTAAATCTACATTCTGTAAGCATTTTTGAGCTCCTAATGTTGTAATAATTATAAAATAACTTAGAAATGTTCTGTGCTTTGGCTACATGAACCCTGATTGAATATTTCTCTTAAGCAATCTGTTTAGATGACCTTTAATTATTAAGGCCATAAATTAGCTACAGATAAAAAGTTACTAAAAGTTATTATTGAGCATCTACAATTTTAATTTACAAACTACCTTTCTACTCATTTGCTCTGGAGAGGGTTGGGAGGCTGATGAGTTTTTTCTCATACCTCTCCTGGTTTATATGATGCACATCCAGACCAGATGCAAGCCCCAATGAACCAAGATGCATGCCCCAACTAACCACAGCCATGCTCCCCTCATCATCCAACTGCTCATATGCTCCCTGTTCCCTCAGTCAACCACAGACCCTCCTGGGGATTAAAACCTTTTATGCAGGGCAATCTGTTCCCCACTTAGACTCATCCCTAGATATCCAAGTGATCATGGCATATATTTTCACTGAACTTTTCTTTCAATTGAATCTAGAAGAGTTAAGAAAAATGACTCAGTAATTCACTCTTCTAGCTTTTTTAGGTTAGAACAGTGTAAGGGAGAGATGAAATCACCCAACTAAATTTTAAGAGCCTTCAGAGTAAAACATCATTTGCTCAAAGTCACTCAGTTAGAAAAAAAATTAAACTAAGGAAATGTTATGCCCTCAGATGCATTGCTTATCCAAAGCTGTATCTAAAATCATTTAGAAATCAAATACTTCCATCGAGTTGGTTTCATGGCCATGCAACCTGTGCAGTTCACACAGGGTCCACACTCAAAAGTGCCCCACACTTGACTTATGCTCTACTATCTTCATCTTGAAATTCTTAATAATGTAAGCTTTGAACTTACATATTGTAAGTGAAGTCTGATGGGACAATGTGGCCTGTGCATGAACAGAAGAGATAAAAGTGCTCTCCATTCTTTGCTGCTGAATTTGCATGTAACTTTCTAGATTTGCCGCATGAACGTAGAATTCTGGAGGAGATCCACAATGCCTGAGTGTTCAGCAAGATTCAAAACAAGTACAAGGTAAGCATGTTATGTCCAAAACTAAGTGGGGCCTTGACAGCCCCAAGAGGCTTGTGCTTTCTGTTCAGAGCAGAACCTGCTTTCTGGTTTCCTAAGAAACACAGATGACTGAAAAACACTGTCATACCCTTTCTTACTTGTGTTGCTCCACTATATTAGCCAACCATTTACACTGAAAATGACATAGAAGGAAAGGGAAAGATAGCGACCTATAGTTCTTTTACTTTCAGTTCTTCTTTACTCATCAGTAAACTGAAGATAGTAGTTGTAGGATGTATGCATATCAAGAAGTGAAATAAAAACAGTTGAGCTATTTTTGTGCTGTGTTTCCACTGTTCTGGTAAGGATGAAATATATGTGCATATATGAGCTACAATATATGAAATCTGTAATTTTGGTAATTCTGCATGAATTACATGCTCTTATATTTGCATTTAAAACTGGCATTGAATGATACAAAGATGAACATTAAAATTCATGTTAATAATTTAAAATTTTACTTTTTCTTTATTTAGAATGACAAAAATATCAAATAAAAAACACCATTGCAAATCAGAAAAAGACCTCAGAAGAAAGAAAAAAACTTTATATTTTAGTACCTTTTTTTTAAAAAAAAAAACAGCTTTATTAAGATACAGTTCACAAAAATGAAATCTTGCCATTTGTGACAACATGGATGGATCTGAAGGGTATTATGCTAAGTGAAATAAGTAAGACAGAGAAAGGTAAATACTGTATGATTTCACTTATATGTGGAGTCTAAAAAATAGAACAAGGAGATACAAAGCTCTAGTTATAGAATAAATAAGCCACGGGGATGTAATACACAGCACAAGGAATATGGTCAATAATATCACAATAACTTTGTATGGGGACAGATGGTTACTAGTGATCATTTCATAATGTATACAAATGTCAAATCACTACATAGTATACTTGAAACTAACATAATATTGTATGTCAACTATTTCAATAAAAAAAGATGAACACACACAAATGATATAGTTCACATACTCTACAATTTACATTACAATTTAGAAGTATAGAATTCAATATTCACAGACAGGTGCAACCATCACCACAGTCAATTTTAGAACATTTTCATCACCTCAAAAAGAAAAACCCTCTCCTTACCCTTGCATGTCCCTCTCCCTCACCTATCCCTAGGCAATGAATAACTTACTTTCCATCCCTACAGATTTTTCTGTTATGGATATTTCATTATGAGTGGAATCATACAATATGTGGTCTTTTTGTGACTGGCTCCTTTTACTTAGCATATTGCTTTCAAAGTTTATTCATGTTGTGGCATGTATAATACATCATTCCTTTTTATAACCAAATACTATTGAATAGTATGGATATACCACTTTTGTTTATCCATTTATCAGTTGATGAGCTTTTGGATTGTTTCCATTTTTTGGCAAAACGAATAATGCTGTTATAAACATTATATTTTAGTACTTTTTATGTCACTTTTTTCCTCCTTTTTGAGCAAGGGGACCTGTATTTTATTTATTTTTTCTCTGGGCTCGGCAAATTATGTAGCCATCCCTGGTTCTGATTCATTTAATTTAAGAAGTATTTGTTAGGTGTCTACTCCACCCAAGGTATTAGAGTTGACAGTGCCTGCCTTTCAGTGGTCTACAGTGTGGTAAGCAAGAATAAATCAAATCCATGTCATACTTGGATCATTACCTTCAAATAAATTATAATACTTAACAATGTACTTAGCACTAAAAAACTTCAATACACAGAATACAGTTAGACCTGGACAGGGACTTCTCTATGGAAGTGTGCTCCAACTTCTGGGATCAGCATTGGTCAATTTCATGAAAATACTGACTCCCTGAGGGCTGATAAACAGAGAGTCTTTTCCCTATATTAAGCAGGCAAAAGCAGACATGCTGATAAGGACCAGGGAAACCCACCCTCTGAAGCTGCCAGGTGCCTCTGCCATTGAAGACAGGAGAGAAAAGATTTAATATTTGATAAAAGCCAGTATAGTAACTTTATTTGACTTTATCTTTCTGTTGTGACTAATGTTTGCCATTAAAATATATCTCAGTTGACTGATGAATAGTTCAAATGAAAAGAAGGCTAGGACATCAGTCTGAATCAAAAAGTACCTTCATGACTTAAGAGTAAGGACAAGACTGAAGGTGACTTTAATACTTCAGAATTGAATAAAGTGGGTGGGGACTGAGGAAGAATGTTCTCCAGGACACCCTGAATAAGATTCCTGGGTTTCTTGCCATTACAGAATTGGGAAAGGAAAAAAAAATCTTATGAGAAAGAGACACATAATGCAAACATGTAAAACAATCCACACTGGGTTTTTTTGTTTTTTTTTTTTTTACTCTTTCATGGGTGTATGTAGACTAACTCTAATGAAAAAGTATAGGCAAAAAAAAAAAAAATGCTGTTAAAAAAAAGGAAGAGAAAAAAAGGAATGCTATTCACTTAATTGTTGATTCGTCGCCTATTTATACTGTGATCCTGCTCTACGGTAGAATATATAGGGAAAATACATGTTTCTTTCTTTTCAAGGAGCCCAGACTAAAAAAAAAGAAACTAGTTCATATCTAAATAAATTATACTGTGAACAACTGAAACATAGAAATATGAAAAAAGGAGAACATAGAAGGAACTTTCAATTCTGGCAGTAATGGGACTAATATCTAGAACATCTGAACTGGTCTTTGAAGGATGAGGAGGAGCTCACTATGTAAAAAAAGAAGTTCACGACAGCATGCCAGAAGACCCAGGGCTATGAGAGAGCATATTCTGTCTGGGGAATGCAACTGTACTAGTGGGCTGGAGAGTGGGGTGTGTATCAGGGGATGCAGATGCAGATTCTGACCTCAGGCTAAGGGCTCAGGAATGTTGCCTCTGTCCTGTGGAATCAGGGGTATTTTAAGAACAGGAATGATATGCTAAAATGCATATTTTAGACTGACAAATCTGGGCTGCAAGAGAGGAAAAATCTTTGAAGGGAGAAGAAGAAAATGGAGGCTCAGAGACTGGTTAGGAGACAAAGGGAAGAAATGATGCGAGTGTGGTAGGGCACTAGCAATGGGAAAGAAAAGAAAGATCTGAGGGGCATTTCAAGGAAGAATCAAAAAGATTTAGGCATCAGCTGAATGTAAGTCAAACTCAAGCTGAAACCTATATTGTAGAGCCTGACCAAAAGTCCTCACCCATAAGAAGTTTACAATCAAGTTGAGAAGGCAAGACAATTACATGGATACACAAGCGCACACACACATATCCACAACCCAGCAAACAAACAATAACCTAAGCGGTAAATGACAAGAGTTATTTAGAATGAATGAGCGAGTAGTATAGTTGACAAATGCTTTGACAGTCAGAGGAGCACAGTAGTAGACTATTAGGCACAATATTTATGAGTACAGGCTTTGGAAGCAGGCCTTTTATCAAATTTCCATACAACCACTTAGCAGCAGGGAGAACTTGGGCAAGTTATTTAATCTTTCTGAGCTTCATTTTTGCATTTGTAAAGTAGGCATAATAATCACACCCTCAAAGTGTTGATGTGAAGATAAAAAATGTATTGCCTGTATAGGGCCTAGTACATAGTATATGATCAATAAATGATAAATATTATATTTGTGATATCTTGGAGATGGTCCAGGAAGACTTCTCCAAGGAGGTGAAACTTTGTAGACCCTAAACTGAATTCTATAGAAAAAGTAGATTTTATATAAGCAATGAGAGAGCAAGGCGTTTGCTACAGTCATGAGGAATGATATGAGCATTACAAAGAATAAAACAAGGCAAAATCATAAACCAGTTCCGCTGTGCTTCTTCTCCATACTCCCATTCTGTACACATGGGGTTTTTAGGGTCTGATTCCCTCATTCTTTGAAAGCAAGAAATGTATCATTTATGACTGTCACTGTATTCTCAGTACCTAAAGTAATGCCTGGTGTACAGTAAGCACTCAGACATGATGTTCAACGAGTGGAGAAATAAACAGATCTTCATGGAGCTGCAAGATTAATCAGGGATAGCTTTTGTGGGACAATGCCACCGATATGCATCTTATCAGCAGGGTATCTTTTTTTCTCCCATGCCATAGCTATTTTTATTCGAGTCACAACTGGAGGATGGTTTTACATCCTTGGCAACATAAAGGCAGCAGCTTGCTTCTTTTCTGGCTTAGGACTTTAAAGAATGAAGTATCTTTAAAAGGAAGTTAAGGGACTTACCTGGTGGCGCAGTGGTTAAGAATCCACCTGCCAGTGCAGGGGACACAGTTTCGAACCCTGGTTGCGGAAGATCCCACATGCCTCGGAGAAACTAAGCCGGTGTGCCACAACTACTGAGCCCGTGTGCCGCAACTACTGAAGCCCATGCGCCTAGAGCCAATGCTCCACAACAAGAGAAGCCACTGCCAGGAGAAGCCCGTGCACCACAACAAAGAGTAGCCCCAGCTTGCCTGCGCACCGCAACTAGAGAAAGCCTGAGCGCAGCAACGAAGATCCAACGCAGCCAAAATAAATAAATAAATATTTTTAAAAAGAAGTTAAAATCCATTGGAAAGCTATAACTTGATAGCTTCCATCACTAGTTATTAATAGATTCTAGAACAGATCTTGAAGCAATTCCTTATAGTAGCACAATATCCTAAGTTAAAAGCAAGTGCGATCAACCTTCTAACACTTTCTTTTTAAATCTTTTTAAAAACACTTTCTAGGGACTTCCCTGGTAGCACAGTGGTTAAGAATCCGTCTGCCAATGTAGGGGACACAGGTTCGAGCCCGGGAAGATCCCACATGCCGCGGAGCATCTAAGCCCGTGTGCCACAACTACTGAGCCTGTGCTCTAGAGCCTGCAAGTCACAACTACTGAGCCCACGTGCCACAACTACTGAAGCCTGCGTGCCTAGAGCCCATGCTCTGTAACAAGAGAAGCCACTGCAATGAGAAGCCCGTGCACCACAGTGAAGAGTAGCCCCTGCTTGTGGCAACTAGAGAAAGCCCACGCACAGCAATGAAGACCCAACACAGCCAAAAATAAATAAATAAATTTATTTTAAAAATAAAAACACTTTCTATAAATAACTTTATATGAGAAATATTGTTATAACTTATAAAATGATCTTTTTCTCTCTCTGTATCTTTACTGTCTTGAACATAGTCTTGATTAAAATTATAGCCTTACTTTTCAAGGAAATAAAATTTAAGTTATCTAAAATATACTTTTAAAAAGTATTATAGATAATGGACATACACGCTCCCCTCTGTCTCTCCTCAGCACCCTTGTAGTAATCAGAACAGCAACCTCCTTTCTTCTCTTGTTTCCATTTTTTAATTATCCAATCAATTTTCTGTGTCAGTACACTGAGCTCTCCTCATTATTTTTACAGCTCCATAGTATTCCATTTATGGATGTACCATTGTTTATTTAACCAGTTCTCTATAGATCAGTGGTTTTCATCAGTGGACTGGGAAAGATCTTGTCCCCCAGCCTTACCCCAGGAGACATGTGGGAATGTCTGCAGTCATTTTGGTTTGGAGGGAAGAATGTTACTGTCATCTGGTGTGTAGAGGCCAGGGATGCTGCTAACCTTCCTACAGTGCAGAGGACAACCCCACAACAAAGAATTTATCTGGTCCAAAATATCAGTTAGTACAGAGATTGAGAAACCATGCTATAGATGGGCACTTGGGCTCTTTCCAGTCTCGGCTAGTACAAACAATTATTCAACACATAACTTTGTAAATTTGTTGTTTTATATAAATGCAAATATATTTTTAGGATAAATTGCCAGAAGTGAGATTGCTGGGTCAAAGAATAAATGCAATTGAAATGCCTTCCAAATGTCCTCCAAGGGACTGTGGATTTTATACTCCCAACAGCATTTTATTTATTTCCATAGTCTTGTCAGCAGAGTGTGTAGTCACACTTTTGCTTTTTAACAATCTGAAGGATTCAAGATGTTATTTCAGCTAGTTTTATTTTGCAATTATCTTATGATAGTATCTTTTTATGTGTTTAAGGGCCATTTGTGTGTTTGTTTGTTTTGGCTGCACCATGCAGCTTGCGGGATCTTAGTTCCCTGACCAGGGATTGAACCTGGGCCCGGGCAGTGAAAGCATTGAGTCCTAACCACTGGACCTCCAGGGAATTCCCAGGGCCATTTGAATTTTGTTTTCTGTTGCCTGAGTGTGAGATTCAGACAGTTGTCTATTGGATCGAGTTTTCAGAGGAAGGGACTTGGACAATAGCCCCCTCTACAGTGTCATGCAAGAAACCACCACAGGGCTTCCCTGGTGGCGCAGTGGTTGAGAATCTGCCTGCCAATGCAGGAGACACGGGTTCGTGCCCTGGTCCGGGAAGATCCCACATGCCGCGGAGCAACTAAGCCCGTGAGCCATGGCCGCTAGGCCTGCGCATCCGGAGCCTGTGCTCCGCAATGGGAGAGGCCACAACAGTGAGAGGCCCGCATACCGCAAAAAAAAAAAAAAAAGAAACCACCACAGATGGAGGGTAGAGACATAGAATATTCCCTCTTATCTGGGCAAGAGTCAAACTTCCATTTTACTTGAACTATAAAGATGGGATAATCACCAAAGATTGATGATTTAGGACTCTTCCAGTTTCTGGGTTATTGCAGCTAAGGACCCACACTCCTTGACAATAGAATTTCTAGACAGTGAGTTCCATGAGAATGCAAAAATCTACAAAGACAGTGTCTCTGGTGTTTTTGTTCATTAATGTATCTCCAGAATCTAGAATAGTGCTTGGTGCATAGTTGGCTCAATAAATAGCTGTTGGAATGAATGGATAATCTGCAAACTGTGTTATAAGGATATGGGAATGGGAATGGAAAGAAAATGACAAGAGGCCTAGAAAAAAAGAATTTGTTGATTAGGACTGGAGTGTCAAGGGTAAGGAAGGAGTTAAGAGGATTTAGAGGATTAACCAGCTGGTGACTTTGGGAATTTTAGCCCCATTGACATAAGCAGGACAGTCAGAAGGGTGTCTAGTTACAGGTGTTAGTTCATGTTCATGGTGAGTAAAAGGAAATGACAGAATATTCGAGTGGAAGTACTCAAAAGGCAGAGAAGGGACAGAGTTGAAGGTATTGACTTGGAAGACATTTGTTAAAAGGGTTGATATTTCAATATTGCCTGAGATCTTTGAGGGACAGAATATTGAAACAAACGTTTGCTAGGAAAAAATTTATTTTTAAAACTTTTTTGAGAAATAGGTGAGCTCATCTAATCAATAAAATAAGCCCTTGCTCCATCAGCTATCCTCACTTCCTTGTATTTTCAAGTTCTCTCTCTCAAATGGCAACTTTCTCTAATCAATAAATGTGCTCAAATATCGCTAGTACTAATAATGTTCTCTCTCACTTCTCTGGTGACCTGCCTATCTCCTCTTCAAGTCCATAGGGTCTCACCTTTCCAAAGTGATCAAAGGTTTTCCCAAACAGAGAGGAGTTTTGATGCCAGGTGGTGACAATTTTTAACCTTTTATTATGAAAAATTTAAAATAGTTACAAAAGTAGAACAGAATAAAGAATTCCTGTTACCAGATTAAATAATTACCAACTCATGGGCAATTTTGTTAATTCTGTTAGCCCCCCCATCGCCCTCATCATTTCTTATGAGCAAATCCCAGACTTCATATGGCTTCATAGCGAAATATTTCAGTGTGTATTTCCAAAAGATATGGAGTCTTTAAAAAACATAATCACAAAACTATTGTCACATCTAAAAATGAACAGTTTCTTAATATCATCTAATATTCAGTGTTCAAATATCCTTGATTGTCTCACAAAGTTTGTCTTTTACAGTATTTGTTTCAATCAGGATCCAAATAATGTCCATACATTGCAACTGGTTGCTATGTCTTTTACCTTTTTTAATCTATAGATTCCCCTGCACTCTGCCCCCCTTAACTTGACATTTATTTGTTGAGAAAAACATGGTTTTTGTCCTAGAGTGTTTCCATAGTCCAGATTTGCTGAGTTATCCCCATTGATATTGTTTAGTATATTCCTCTGTCCCTTGTATTTCCTGTAAATTGATAGTTTAGATCTAAGCTAGATTTGCCTAGATTTTGGACTTTTTTTTTTTTTTTTGCAGGACTACTTCATATGTGGTATTAGACACAAAAGGCACACAATTTCTGATTATCTCTCTTTTTTAATGTTAGCAGATGTAATTAATACATCTATTAAGTCGTTAGAAGTTGTAAAATGGTGATATTCTAGTTCTATAAGTCCTGCATTTTTAGCTAGAATAATTCTATAATGAGAAATTTTCTCTCATGAACTATTTGATTATTTGGTAGAGTTCATATAGGAAAGGTAGAATAAGGGTTTGATTCTTTCCTTTTTTTTTTTTTACTGGTTTTCAAAATACAGTGTTGGTTCCCTAGAACCTTCTAAACGTGACCAATTAGTTTCTTCTAAGCATTATGAACTCATGGATTTAAAGTTTATGTTTTTCAATCCACTGCAATTATTTTCTTTTTAAATAACTTAATACTTAAATTATCCCATCTTTGATCAGTTGGCTTCTGAGTTCTTTGATTTGCCAGTGGTCTTTGATTCGCCTTCTTGCTTTGTGGTATTACAAAATATTCCAAGCTTTTCTTTTATATTTTCTGCCCTAGACAGAATTGGCCATTTCTCCTAGGATCCTTGATTTCTTTTAGTGCAAAATGCTGCATACAGCCTACAAACTGGGCACTGGGGTTGCTCATTACTTCTGGTTTGTCATTGTTTCTAGACCATTTTGGTGGGCAGAGATAGGAAATGTATATATTTAAAGATAAAAGACATTATGAGATCATATTGATATTTTCAATTCAAATTCAGGGTTTTTTCCTCTTCTCTTTTACACCTCCTCATTTGTCCCATGGCAAAAATCCCAGTTCTCAGTGATGCCAGTATAATTGCTAATTTGCTTTATGCCACAACACACAATTATCCCAGGATAATACCAACACCTCCATCAACTATATGAATACTGAAATTGAAAACAGTTTAAGGGTTTTGTTTGTTTGTTTTCTTTTGTTTTTGCGATTTTCTTTTTCTTTTTCCTTATGGTATATCCCAATAAGAACCTACAGTTAAATTACTGTGTTTTAAAGTCATTTGGAATAGTTCCTCTCTGTGTGGTTATGCCACCAACTGGATACGTGGTTAAGTTGAATTGGTTTTTTGCTTTAAATTTTTCAAGATTTTTAAAAATTTCATTTTGTTTTATAACTATATTAAAAATTTACCTTGTTCCAGAGTCTAAATTAAAAACAAGGTATAATTAAACACATCTATCTTCTATCCCTGTTCCCGCAGCACTATCCTTCTTGCTCCCACAGGTAACTATTTTTAAAATTGTGTGATTTATCATTCCACTTAAAAAATATATATAGGCAAATGCATGTGTACCTCCATTTTTCTCTACTCATGCATGGATAAATGGTAGCATATCAAAACACTTTTGTCCACCTTGCTTTTTGCACTTAATACATCCTGATGATCATGTTATTTTAATATATAATGATGTTTCTCATTTCTTTTTACAGTTTTATAATTCTACACTGTGTAAATGTATCATAACTTTTTGAACTGTTCCCATATTAATGGACAATTGGGTTGTTTTTAGTCTTTGGATAATACAAAGAATGTAGTTATGAATATCCCCATGCAAAATTTGTTCTCACTTGTGTCAGTAAATGTTCGAGATAGATTCCTGGAAGTAGGATTTATGGGTCAAATACACGTGTAATTTTGCCAGATACTGCCAAATTCCCTGCCATTCGCAGTTGTAGTGTTTTGCATTCCCATAAGCCATATAGGAAAGTGTCTATGCTCCAAACAGCCTCACTAAAAGAGTGTTGTCAAACTTTGGGATTTTTGCCAATCTTATAGGTGAGAAATGATATCTCACTGCAGTATTGATTTGCATTGTTTTTCTTATGAATGAGATTGAACATCTTTTCATATGGTTGGGAGTCATTAGCATTTCTTTTTTGTGACATCTCTAATCCACTTTTTCTATGGGATTTTTGGTCTTTTATATTTTAGAAGCTTTTTATATGCTAGAGATATTAATCCCTTTTCTATGATAAATATTGCAAAATTTTTCCCAATTTGGGATTTTTCTATTTTGCTCATTGTGATTTTTATCACAAAATTTTAAATTATTTTATGAAATAAAATTTATTAATCTTTTCCTTATTGTTTCTTGATAGGAAAGTTTTCTCCACTCCCACAGAGAAATTCATTATTTTCCTCTTTTTACAGTAAAACTCTAATCCCCTTAGAATTTAGCTGGTATACCTTGTATATGGTATGAAAATTGAGTCCAGTTGTGTCTTTTACCATATGATTATCTTCTTCTAGTCTAAATTAATAAATACAATTGGCTGATAATCATTGCAGCATATTCAGTTTTATTTGTGTGTATGTAAGTGACCAGAAACTCAGAGTATGATGAAAGTCCTGCTCTTGGAAACAACAAAAACAGAAAATATACCCATGCTATGATATCCCTCTTTCATGCTTTTTGTGAATATTTGATGGTTCATGTAAGACTATAGCTCTCATGCCAAGTAAAATACTCTTATTGAGTTATACAGACACCCTTCAGCTGAAAAGTTCTAGAGAAATACTAATGAAATTATAGTTACCAATTTTACTTTTTCTGGATTATTTGAGACTCAATTTCTTTTGGTGGTATTTTAAAAATTATATTACCAGTCTTTCTTCAAGGCTGGTAATATAAAAGTCTTCAATAGGCTTTTATAATTATTCTATAAATCATGCTGATTATATTGTACTTTATTTATTTTTTAAAATTAATTTTAAACTTTATTTTTATTTATTTATTTTTTGGTTGCATTGGGTCTTTGTTGCTGCGCACGGGCTTTCTCTAGCTGTAGTGACAGGGGTCTATTCTTCGTTGTGGTGCACGGGCTTCTCATTGCAGTGGCTTCTCTTGTTGCAGAGCACGGGCTCTAGGCAGGTGGGCTTCAGTAGTTGCAGCACGCAGGCTCAGTAGTTGTGGCTCATGGGCTTAGTTGCTCTGCGGCATGTGGGATCTTCCTGGACTGGGGATCGAACCCGTGTCCCCTGAACTGACAGGCGGATTCCCAAACACTGTGCCACCAGGGAATTCCCCTGATTATATTTTAAATTGAATGTTTCTTGATGACTTAGCAAGAAATATATGACTCTCAACACTAAACGCCTACTAACACTAAACTGTAGAGTTTAATATTTCAGGAATGTTTCTTGCAGACAACCAACCCCATCAAAGTTTCCACTTGGTTCAAAAGTTATCTTATGAAAGTAGAATAGTAAGTTAGAGTTTTGTTCAAAGCTTGATTATCATGAATTGAAGTATTTATTATCTTCTATGCTTATAGTACCATATTTGGGCAATGCGAAGTTGAGTAATACATATTTTCTACCTCCCAGGACGTCAAAGATTAGTGAAGGAAATAAGCAAAACATACAACTAATGACAATATAAACCAGACTGTGTGGTGTTTTCCCCCATTTTTAAAGCCCCAATTGTGGTTATAAGCAATTGCTAAATGAATACAAGGGTTGAGTCAGGAGTAGCTTCACAAAACTATTAACATTAAAGGACGATTAAGATATGGAAAGATGAGATGCAGGGCAAGGGCATTCCAGGCAGAGGGCACAGCATGAAAAATGGCAGAGAAGTAAGTAAAAACGTAGCACAGGGGGAAGTGGGATAGAAAATGGTAGATGTATAGCCAAGATAGGAACACAGGGATAGTGGGTGTTTTTAGTGGAAGGAGGGAGGAAATAAATGATAGGTGATAAGTAACAGTTGAAGGTATGGAAATGGATGAACTAATTTACGAAAAGTAGACTATAGAATAAAAACGAAAAGGATTGAGGAGGGGGTGTCATAGTTATTATTTAAGGGCTAAGCAGAGGAAGAAGAATTAGTAAACATGCAGGTAGAAAATCCATCAGAAAAGTATTGAGGTTTGAAGATTCATATTATTTTCCTTTACTTATTTTTTTAATATTAAAAAATTACTGGACTTTATTTTTTAGAGCAATTTTAGGTTTACAGAAAAGTTGAGAAGAAAGTACAAAGTTTCCATATACTCCCTTCCCTAATCCTTCAGTTTCCCCTGTTACTAGCATCTTGCATTGCTGTGGTACATTGGTTAAAATTGATGAACCAATATAGACACATTAATATTTACTAAAGTCCATAGTTTATATTAGGGTTCAGTCTTTGTGTTGTACTATTCTATGTTTTTTTTTTATTGTACTTCTCAATGTTCTTTTTCACTTTAAAGATACATCTTGATAATGAGTTTATTCATCTCTTATTCTTATGGTATTTTGTAATTATTCATATTTTAAAATTTTTTCAAAATTAATAGATCTTTTCTTGAGAATGGGAATTACAGATCTATCTCCTCTGTCTTTACTTCTGGTTTCATGGAGCTATTTATCCATAGTCCAAAGTAAGTATCAGAAAAGGAAATATTCATAAATATTTGTAATCACACTTCTAGTATTTTCTACTTCCAATTTAAATGAACCATAGGTGTCACATTTCTTTTCTTCCTTTTCAAAGAAATATTTTATATGGGACTGTGGAGAGCAAATGTTAATAGTGTTTATTTCCATATAGATTATGAGTAATTTTTATTTTATGCTTTAAACTTTTTCTATATTTTCCCAGAAATAACATCAATACTTTATAATTGGAAAAATATGTGTTAGAGACACCTATTGGTTTGTACAAAATTTTTTTGTTTGTTTCTTATTTTATTGTGGTAACAACACTTAACATGAAATCTACCCTCTTAAGAAATTTTTAAGTATACAATATATTATAGTTGACATAGGTACAATGTTGTACAGTAGATCTCTAGAGCTTATTCATATTGTTTAATTGAAACTTTATGCTTGTTTTTCTTTGATTCCATGAATTTGACGATTTTAGATACCTCACATATGTGTAATCATGCAATATTTTTCTTTCTGTGACTCATTTCACTTAGCATAATGCCCTCAAGGTTCATTCATGTTGTTGCATGTGAGGTGGTTTGTTCCACAGAAGTTTGTGGCAATTGGTTTGCAGGATATCTGACACAGATCAAAAAAATTTCTTTTGGTTTTGTGAAAATACAGAGGAAAAATCTAATGTTATTTTACAATGAAAATGTGTTATATGTTAACAAAAGAACCCTTTTTACAGAAGCCCCTAGAAATAAAAGGAAAATTAAGGCCAAAGCAAAATTCATGTCATGACTTAAGAGCACTTTACTCCCAAAGATACAAAATCTATTAATTTAAACAGTGGGATTTCTGTCCATAAGAGTACCAAATATTCTGAATGGATAGAAGACGAGCTGTAAGCTGATGGACTTTTGTGGTCTAAAAGCAGTTGAGAGTTTCTACCCTTAAGAAAAGCTTTCTCATGTTACAGCAATTGAGGTTGTGAAAAGTGTATAGAACAGATTGTGTTTCACGCTTTTTATGAGTGAAACAGCTTGCATGGCTTATTGAAGGTGGATTAAAACTGTGGGAATCCTTATTCCATTCACAATTCTGAATACGTACTTATGGTATTTATACATCTAGAGTTTAAGTGATCACTCATTACCATCTGTACATGGATAATTTTTACCCTATGAACTATTGGTTCCAAAGTATTGTTTTGACATTAAACACTATAATTTATCCAAACAGAAGTAAATACCACAACAGTTGGTTCTCCAAAACAAAATTCAGCCCAGTAATTTCCACATTATTGTGAAATCTAATATACTCATCACCCACACTTAGTTCACTACATAGTCAAAGTTTAGGAAAGTAAGAATGAGATCTATGTAGACATTATCATCACCCACTTGACAAAAATCCTAAATGAAATCAATTGAGACCCCAGAGTTCAATTTAAGAAAGTTACATAGACCTAGAATTCCCCAAATTTATCAAGTATGGCTGTTGGCTACTTATGGCCTCCCTTTCCATTTGTATTCTACTGTTTCTTTTTAATCATGGTACAGTATAACTTGTCTAAAATTTTTTCAAGGACTGAAGATTCAGAAACAAAACTAAACAATTTGAAAGCAAAACTTCTTGGGATTATAGATGCAATCTAATAAATAGAAGCATAGGATATGGGAAATCTTTATAGTTTATAGCCTTTTAGACGTTTTAATAGCAGCCAAGGCATAATAGGTACCAAACAATCAAATTCCAGCTACAAAGGATTGTTTTAAGACTCATTTTAAAAGTTTTATAAACAGCTTCTCATAACCATAACACTTTCCACCAATTAAAAAAAGGAGGGTGGGAAAGCACATGGATTAGACAAGAGGATTATTGTTAGGCATAATTGATGTTATTTATTTACAAGTATGTATTTCTAAATACCAGAATAATTGAAGTTTTGTGTTGAGTCATTTAATCAAAATTTGTTTAAAGTTGGAGAGAGAAAATATCCTGAGAGGTTGCTGTATTAATTCCTAACCTGAGTTGCAATGCATACTGACCTGACTAATATAATCTGAAACTATTAGGTCAATATTACCATAATTATCTAATTCTGAAAGTTCATACACATATGGTTGGCTCTAATAACCTTTGAATATGTTTGTAATTCATTGAGGAGTTTTGACCTGTTCTAACAACCACAGCAAAAAAGGAATCAATGGGAGTGCTCAATTGTTAAGGAACTCAATAAAAGAGGGAAGAGAAATTTACATTCCTAGAATGCCACTATATATCAGACATCATGCTAGGCACATTACATGGGTTACTTACTTAATATTTCCAACAATCCTATGAGTGATATTTTGTAGTATTATCCTACTTCACAGATGAAGAAAAATAAGACTTAAAGGGAGAAAGTGATATGTAGGTGACACTTAGTTCTTCTTTGTGATGAAAACCCAAACTCATGAGGATAAATTAGAGGAAGCTGTTGTAAGACAGTGAGGCTGGGCAAAAAACATGTCAGATAGGTTTCAGCATGAACAAATGCAAGGTGACATTTCTTTAAAATATATTCAGAGAATAATGGTAAGTCATTATTAACTACTCCTGTAGTTAATAAGATACTAATCCAAGCTGTTATAGGCAACATACCAATAAAGGATTGAGCGTCACCAAACATTAAATGTAAAACTAAATTGAAAACACTGCTCTACCCCTCTACAAACTACAATGTATTCAGATCCATTCTATTCTATTCTGCCTACTTCATCTCTAGAAATAAATAGTGGAATCAAAAAAGGCCCAGATGAAATTGACTGACTTATTTAAGGGAAAATGACACAAAGTTTTTTAGGTTAAGAATATAAATTCTTCCAGTCTCAGAGCACTTTATGTGAAATGTTGGTCTAGACTCTGCAGTATGATGGTAAGAAGGATGAACATGCTCACTCATCTCTTTTCCAGTAACTCATGTGACAAACATCAAATACTGTGCAGATGCTAGAAATCAAAATGACAATGGTATCTTTTAGTCAACTTCTGTCTAGACATCCCTGCCATTTTACTGTGACCTGGGATATAAACGCAGACCTGTGCCAGGCTCTACTCCCCTTGGGCCTGGAAAAGCAATTCCATACTGTTACATTGGTTTTCCTCAACCCCTGAGCTACCCCAACCCTGGTCCTATATCATCCTCCCATCCTTTAGGGGAAGGCTAGTTAAAAAAGTTTAGGGACTTCCCTGGTGGGGCCTCTGTGCTCCCAATGCAGTGGGCCCAGGCTCAATCCCTGACCAGGGAAATAGATCCCACATGCATGCTGCAAATAAAAGTTTGCATGCCGCAACTAAGGAGCCAGCCCACCGCAACTAACTTGGCACAACCAAATAAATAAATAAATATTTAAAAACAGTTTGTTGTCCTAATTTCTCCCTCCAGCTGGCCTGGGCTTCATTGGGGAAGATGTCTCACATGTGTGGAACCCTAGGATCAAAGCCCCTGTGTCAACTTCAAAACCTTGCAGAAACGAAAGTGACAAAACCTATCATTGTTCCTGGCCCTTGTCATTTATGTAGAGTAAAATATTTTAATCAGGCCTTAGTACAAACAAGACAGCACATGAAGACAATAAATCTACAGTACAATTTCTAAAATATTTATTTGATAAAGCATGGTCAGTTTAATGAATGTAAACTCCATTAATATTAACAAGTTCATAATGGGAAATACAGGGACCTTTGAAATAAGACATGAATATAGTAACTACAACTGAAGTGGAGATTAGAGCTAGACTAGTGGTAGCAGAAAATCCCAAAGAGTTGGGCCCCTCCCTTCCCAAGGTCAGCCCTGCACTGGGCACAGGAGAAGAATGAAAGACCAAGCACCATGCATTTTCTGACTGGCTTAGATTACAAATCCACTGAGCCAAAGTCCTTGGTTTGGTCATCATTTTATCCATATAGTTATCATAATCTATTTTTCTGGCCCGGAGTACCTCTCATACATCTGCCCCTACTAGGTACATGAATTTTTGCTAAAAGCAGTTTGTTACAGATTGGGTTCTCTGGGAAGCAGACCCTGAGATGGAAAGTAGCAAATGGGAAGTTTATTTAGGAATCTCTTAAAATCAACACTTATAGATGAAGGGAAGAAAGAAAGAGTGGGCAGAGGAAGAATTTGGCTGCAATGTAGCCAAAACAAGATCTTAGCTGACTCCATGGGAAGGTCTGAAGTTAAGATGATCCTTGAGCTGTCTCCTGCTGAAGTAAAGGATCCTGATGGCCAATAATGTTGAACATTTTGCTGTGCTCGTTGGCCATTTGTGGATTATCTTTGGAGAAATTTCTCCCTTTTTAAAAATCAGTAATGTTGTTTAATCTATTTGTTGTACAGAAGAGGAAATAAAGGAACGTAGAGTTATTTTCACAAGATTGCCCAAATAAAATCTGAGCAGGGCATACAGCATTTCATTCCCACCTTCTTTCTTTTTTAAAAAATATTTATTTATTTCAGCTGCACGGGGTCTTAATTGTGGCATGCGGGCTTCTTAGTTGCGGCATGCAGGATCTAGTTCCCCAACCAGGGATCGAACCCAGGCTCCCCACCTTGGGACCGCAGAGTCCTACCCACTGGACCACCAAGGAAGTCCTTCCACCTTCTTTCTTGAATGACCCTGGACCATTGACGCAACCAAGCATCACAAGGCCTTGGCATAAGCCATTCCAGAGTCTAAAGAATTAGACTTAAAAGTCAAGCAGGGACTTAAAAGTCAAAAGTCTGATTCTATTAAAAATGAACTCATATGTATATTTTCAAGCAAGCTATTCTCAGGGGATTTTTTTTTTTTTTTTTTTTTTCAGTACGCGGGCCTCTCACTGTTGTGGCCTCTCCCGTTGCGGAATACAGGCTCCGGACACGCAGGCTCAGCGGCCATGGCTCACAGGCCTAACCGCTCCGCGACATGTGGGATCCTCCCAGACCGGGGCACGAACCCGCGTCCGCTGCATCGGCAGGCGGACTCTCAACCACTGCGCCACCAGGGCAGCCCTCTCAAGGGATTCGCAAGAGTCCTTTCTCAAAATGACTAGGTTTCACAATTAACCTTTGTGAATTTTTTTAAAAATAAATTTATTTATTTATTTTTGGCTGTATTGGGTCTTTGTTGCGGGCTTTCTCTAGTTGTGGCAAGCTACTCTTCGTTGTGGTGTGCGGGCTTCTCATTGTGGTGGCTTCAGTTGTTGTGGCTCACGGGCTCCAGGCGCGCGGACTCAGTAGTTGAGGAACACCAGCTTAGTTGCTTCGCGGCATGTGGAATCTTCCCAGACCAGGGCTCGAACCCGTGTCCCCTGCGTTGGCAGGCAGGTCCTTAAGCACCGTGCCACCAGGAAAGTCCACAACTTTTGTGAATTTTAAGCAGAAGAACAAAATTAAGCTGTTAAAGGATCAAATGGGATAATGTATGACAAAGGAAATACAAGGGATTATCGTGATTAAATATGTTTCTTGGTTTACCACAATATTTGCCCTATGCTAGAAAGTGAATAAGTAATTTTAAAAGAACTAAATTATAGTTTTTTAGGCTCCTTAAAAAATTAATTTCTTCCTTCCAGTTTTATTGAGCTATAATGACATATAGCATTGTATAAGTTTAAGGTAAACAGCATAATGATTTGACTTACATACATCATGAAATGATGACCACAATAAGTTTAGTGAACATCCATCATCTCATATAGATATAAAATAAAAGAAAAAACCGTTTTTTCTCCTTGTGATGAGAACTCTTAGGGTTTACTCTCTTAACAACTTCCATATATAAGATAGAGCAGTGTTACTTATATTAATCATGTTGTACATTGTGTCCCTAGTATTTATTTATCTTATAACTGGAATTTTGTAGCTTTTGACCACACTCATCCAATTCCTCCTCCCACCACTGTGTGCCTCTGATGACCACAAATCTTATCTCTTTTCTATAAGTTTGTTTTTGAAGTATAATTGACCTATAACACTATGTTAGTTCCTGGCACACAACACAGTGATTTGATATTTCTATACATTTTAAATGATCATCACAATAAGTCTAGTTACCATCTGATACTATAGAAAAATATGACTATATTCCACACACTGTACATTTCATTCCCGTGACATTTTGTAACTGGAAGTTTGTACCTCTTAATCTCTCTCATCTATTTCTTTTATCCCCTTACCCAGCTCCCCTCTGGCAACTGCCTGTTTGTTCTTTGTATCTATGACTTGGTTTCTGTTTCATTTTGTTTGTTCAGTTGTTTTGTTTTTTAGATTTTACATATAAGTAAAATCATACAGTATTTGTCTTCTCTGTATGATTTATTTCACTTAACATAATATCTTCTAGATCCAAACGTTGCAAATGGCAAGATTTTATTCTTTTTTATGGCTCAGTAATATTCCATTGTGTATATATACCACATCTTCATCCATTCATCTATTGATGTCCACTTAGGTTGCCTTCATATCTTGGCTATTGCAAATAATGCTTCAATGAACATAGGGATGCATATATCATTTTGAAATAGTGTTTTTGTTTTCTTCAGAAATATACCCAGGTGTGGAATTGTTGGATGGTATGGTAGTTCTATTTTCAATTTTTTGAGGATCCTCCATACTATTTTCCATGGTGGCTGCACCAGTTTACATTCCCACCAACAGTGCACAAGGGATCCCTTTTCTCCACATCCTTACCAACACTTGTTTTCCTTTTGATAATAGCCATTCTGACAGATGATATCTTATTGTGGCTTTGATTGTTTGCATTTCCCTGATGATTAGTGTTGTTGAACATCTTTTCACGTGCCTGTTGGCTACCAGTATGTCTTCTTTGGAAAAATGTTTATTCAGGTCTTCTGCCCATTTTTTAATTGAGTTGGCTGGTTTTTTTTATATTGAGTTGTATGAGTTCTTTGTATATTTTGGATATTAACCCCTTATCGGATATATCATTTGCAAATATCTTCTCCCATTCAGTAGGCAGCCTTTTCATTTTGTTGATAGTTTCCTTCACTGTGCAAAAGCTTTTTAGTTTGATCTAGTCTCATTTGTTTATTTTTGCCTTTTTTTCCCTTGCCCGAGGAGACATATTCAAAGAAAATATTGCCAATGCCAATGTCAAAGAGCATACTGCCTGTGTTTCTGGAGAAATTTCTATTCATATCCTTTGCTCATTTTCAATTAAATTGTTGGTCTTTTCATAAGAGATTTGAGTTCTTTATATATTCTGGTTAAATGTCCTTATCAGATATATGATTTCCAAATATTTTTTCCCATTCACTTTTTTAAAAAGATAAATTTATTTATTTATTTTAATAAATTTATTTATTTAGTTTTGGCTGTGTTGGGTCTTCGTATGAAGACGCAACACTTCGTTGCTGCGTGCGGGCTTTCTCTGGTTGCAGTGAGCGGGGGCTACTCTTTGTTGTGTTGCGCGGGCTTCCCATTGCGGTCGCTTCTCTTGTGGAGCGTGGGCTCTAGGCGCGTGGGCTCAGTAGCTGTGGCTCGCGGGCTCTAGAAGGCAGGCTCAGTAGTTGTGGCGCATGGGCTTAGTTGCTCTGTGGCATGTGGGATATTCACGGACCAGGGATTGAACCTGTGTCCCCTTCATTGGCAGGCAGATTCTTAACTACTGTGCCACCAGGGAAGTCCCCCCATTTACTTTCTTGACAGTGTCCTTTGAAATACAATTTTTTTTCATTTTGATGTCCAATTTATCTATTTTTTCTTTGCTAGTGCTATTGGTACCGTATCTAAGAAACCATTATCTAATCCAAGGTCACAGGTATGTTTTCTTCTAAGAGTCTTAGCTTTTAAAGTCTTTAATTTTTAGCTAATTTTTGTACCTGAAGTGCAAATAACAATTCAACATGGACAACAGCCTATACACTATAACACTTGACCAAAACACAAAGCAATCCAGTGAGATCCTCTGAAGACTTAAAGTAAACAGAGAGATTCTCTATTAGAACCCCTGGCTGTGTGTACTCAAAAGAAAGAGCAGCACACAAACACTGCAGGTCTCAGCAAAGTTGCCACATTCCATTCAATATACTGAATACAGTCTGCAGAGAGCTGAGGTGATCCTGCATGTATAACACCTTCCAATACATAAGGACTTACAGCACCTGCCTATGTCAATTACAGGTCTTTTAGGCTCAAGGGATGATGATGCCCATTCCCCTATGTTGGTATAGGCAGGTGACTGACAAGCCTGTCTCTAGGCTTATAGACATATAAATCAGTGCAGGTAAACCAGGTCCGGGGGAGAGCAATGCAAAAACTTTTAAAGAAATTAGATTAGATTTCAGGTTATGCTGATCAAATCTATTAGAGGTAACCTTTAGAAAGTTTTGGAAGCAGTAGCATTTTTAAGGGCTATTGGGTTGGCCAAAAAGTTCCTTCAGTTTTTAAGTAAAAATAAAAGACACATTTTTCATTTTCACCAAGAACTTTATTGAACAACGTATTCACCCTTTTGTTCCACCACCTTCTGTCATTTTTAAGGCAACTTCATAATTCCGTCTTCCCCAGACTTTTTATCTTTTTGAGCAAAGAACTGTTACAGGTGTCTTTTATAGTCTTCCAGAGAATTGAATTTTTTTCTACTAAGAGAATTTTGTGAAGACCGAAATAAATGGAAATCTGAAGGTGTAATGTCTGTTGAATACGGTGGATGAATCAGACCTTACCAGCCAAGCTGTAACAGTTTTTGCTTGGTCATCAAAGCAACATGTGATCTTGCGTTATCCTGATGGAAGATTGTGCGTTTTCTGTTGACTTATTCTGGATGTTTTTCATCGAATACTACTTTCAGCTGGTCTAATTGGGAGCAGTACTTGTTGGAATTAATCATTTTGTTTTCCGGAAGGAGCTCATAATAGAGGATTCCCTTCCAATCCCACTGTATATACAACATCACCTTCTTTGGGTGAACACCGACCTTTGGTGTGGTTGGTGGTGGTTTGTTTCACTTGCCCCACGATCTCTTCTGTTCCACATTATTGTACAGTATCCACTTTTCATCGCCCATCACAATTTGTTTTAAAAACAGAACGTTTTTGTTACATTTCAGCAGGGAATTGCATGAGAAAATACGGTCAGGAAGGTTTTCTTCGCTTAACTTATGTGGAGCCCAAACATCAAAGTGATTAACATCGCCAAGCTGGTGCAAATGATTTTCAATGCTTGATTTGGATAGTTTGAGTATGTCAGCTATCTCCTACGTGATATAATGTTGATTGTTCTCAGTTAATGTCTGGATTTGATTTCTATCAACTTCAACTGGTCTACCTGAACGTGGAGCATTGTCCAGCAAGAAATCTCCAGCATAAACTTCTGAAACCACTTTTATTATTATTATTATTTTTTAATTTATTTATTTTTTTTTGCGGTATGCAGGCCTCTCATGTTGTGGCCTCTCCCGCTGCGGAGCACAGGCTCTGGACGCGCAGGCTCGGCGGCCATGGCTCACGGAACCAGCCGCTCCGCGGCATGTGGGATCTTCCCGGACCGGGGCACGAACCCATTTCCCCTGCATTGGCAGGCGGACTCTCAACCACTGCGCCACCCGGGAAGCCCTGAAACCACTTTTGACACATTTGATCAGTCACAGCACCTTCTCCATATACCGCACAAACCTTTTTTTGCGCTTCAGTTGTGTTTTTACTTTTCTTGAAATAATAAAGCATAATATGCTGAAAATGTTGCTTTTTTTCTTCCATCTTCAATATTAAAATGGCTACACAAAAATTCACCAGTTTTGATAAGCTTTTTTAAAAATGCACGCTGATATGACAGCTGTCACAATACAATCTAACAAAATTGTTTTGAATGAAGTTAAAGACAACTAAGCGCTCCTAGAGCCATCTTATGGAAAAAAATGAACAAACCTTTTGGCCAACCCAATAAATTGATGTGTGCTCAGGAAGAAGTGTTCTTTTTTTTTTTTTTTTTTTTGCGGTACGTGGGCCTCTCACGTTGCGGAGCGCAGGCTCAGCGGCCATGGCTCACGGGCTCGGCGGCTCCGCGGCATGTGGGATCTTCCCAGACCGGGGCACGAACCCGTGTCCCCTGCATTGGCAGGCAGATTCTCAACCACTGCGCCACCAGGGAAGCCCAGGAAGAAGTGTTCTTGATAAATGTCCTGGCCAAACCTCAGCTGAAGAAAAACCACTGCTCTCATGGTTGGTTGAGTGGTTGTGTTTAAGAGAGCTTTAGGCTGAAAGAAAGGGTGAAGTTCAAAGCTAACTGAATACATCTGGGACACAGTTGTGACTAAGCCAAGAAATAAAAGCCGACAAATTAGCTTGTAAAGCTTAATGAATTAAACTGGTTGAATTTAAGTTGGTCTGCAACTGTAGTCTGCCTGCTTTCACATTGTTTGCACCCCAAGATTTCCCTATAGGAGAGAAAAGTAGCTTTACTATCTAATCAACCAATCAAACATGCTGTCTTGAGAAGGAATAATTGATAATTTAGGTAAAATACAGGAAATTTTCCATTATTTCCCTAGTGAAAAACGGACATGTATGAGCAACAACATTCATTCATTTACTCATTCAATAAATAGTTATTGACCAGATATGTGACAGGTCACTAGGGATATCACAATGAACAAAACAAAGTCTTAACTCTCATGGAGTTTATATTTTAGTGTTGAAGACAGATAATAAAAATATATTTTTTAATGTCATGAAGAGAGTGGTAAGATGGGAATAAAACACAGACCTACTAGAGCATGGACTTGAGGATATGGGGAGGGGGAAGGGTAAGCTGTGACGATGTGAGAGAGTGGCAGGGACATATACACACTACCAAATGTAAATTAGGTAGCTAGTGGGAAGCTGCTGCATAGCACAGGGAGTTCACCTCTGTGCTTTGTGACCACCTAGAGGGGTGGGATAGGGAGGGTGGGAGGGAGGGTGACGCAAGAGGGAAGAGATATGGGAACATATGCATATGTATAACTGATTCACTTTGTTGTAAAAGAGAAACTAACACAGTATTGTAAAACAGTTATACTCAAATAAAGATGTTAAAAAAATAAAAAAAAATAGTTCATAAAAAACCTTCATAAAAGGTAAAATGCTCACTAAGAGTCAATAAAGGGTCACAAAGAAAAGTAAAATATATATATATATATATTTTTTTTTTTTTTTCAAGTGGTGATAAGTGCTATGAAGCAAAGAAGGGAGAAGAGTGACTGAGAGTTTCTGTTCAATATAGGGCATCCAGAGGAGGTGACAACTGCTCTGTTAACATTAACAATATTAATCAATATTGTGCAATAAAATTGTCAACTATTAAGCATTTTTTTTGGTGACTACAAGAATAAAAATAACAATATTTGAGTACTTCTAGTGCCAGGCATTATTTAACTTACCCTTACAACAAATCTGAGGTAGGTATTATTATTATTTCTAACTTACAGTAGGCAAAACTGAGCCTTAGAGAGGCTGACTGTTTCAGTTATCTATTGCTATGTAACAAAGCATGCCAAAGTTACCGACCTAAAACAACAACTTATTTGCTTGTAATTCTGAAATTTGGTCAGGTCAGGTCACATCGGCTCACATGGATGGCTTGACTGGAGCTGAAGGATGCACTTCCAAGCTGGCATCATAAATATGGTTGGCAAATTGGTGCTGTAAACTGGAAGCTTAGCTGGGACCACTGGCAAGGGGCTTCACTTATCTTCCACATGGCCTCTCCAAATAGCAAGGTTGGGCCTCTCATAGCATGGTGATCTCAGTGTACTTAGACTCCTTAAATGGCCACTAGCTTTTTAAATGGCCACTTTAGGGCACAAATGTGGGAGCTGCCAGGCCTTCTTAATACCTGGACTCAGAAGTCTCAGAATATTTTTCTTGCCATATTCCATTAGTTAAAGGTCACAAAGCCAGACTAGATTCAAGAGAAGGGGTTACACAGGGGCATGAATGCCAGGAGGCATGGTTCACTGGGGGCTACCAATATAATTGACTACTACAGTTTGCCTTTTGGCCTCTAATGATTTATGTTCCTCCTACATGTACAATTATATTCACATATCCCAATACTTCCAAAAATCTTGTTTCACTTTTACAATGGCTCAAAATCTAGGATCTACCTGGAATCTTAGCTCATGGTACTAAGCTCCTGCCTGTATGCTTGGGCCAGAATCACTCATTCTCCTTAATTCCTCTCACTTGCTCCTTCCATTTCAACCAAGCAACCTATATCATTGAATTTACTTCCTAAATGTCTCCCTAATCCCTAATCCTAACCCTAATCAGTTCACTTCCTTCCTTTTCCACCTCCTCAATTCTAAGCTACGATAATCGCTACCTGGGCTACGGTGAAATCGCCAATGGTCTCCGTCATTCTCTCTTGCTCTTCCTTAATTCAGTGATTCTCAATGAGGGATGATTTTGCTCCTTGGGGACATTTGGCAATGTCTGGAAACTTTGGTTGTCTCAACTCCATGTGTGGATACATCTAGCATGGAGATGCCAAGGATGATGCTAAACATCCTATGATGTATAGAACAGGGCCCCACAACAAAGAATTACCCCTCTCAAAGTGTCAATAGTGCTGAGCTTGAGAAACACTGCAATCTTTTCTTCACCAAGTAGCCAGAGGTCTTTTTCAAATGCAATCATGTCAACACTCAGCTGAAAAATCTTTGAAGGTCTCCCTACTGATTTTAGGTTAAGAATGTGAACCCCTTTTTTTCTGGTGCATAGGGTCCTCTGTAGGGTAGCCCCCACCAGGCTCTTTAGCCTCAGCTTGTGCACTCACCTCTTTGCTTTCTGTGCTCTAGCCACTTGGGCCTTCCTTCAGTCCTATACATATTGCATCTCACTACGGGACCTTACCCACCCTCTGTCAGAATGCTCTCCCTCCTAACACCCCCCATCCTGACCTTAATTCTACCCCCCATCCTGACCCTAATTCTAACTCTAACAGAAGAATTAGTGCAGGTGTTGGGGGGAGCTGGCAGCTGGGAGAGATCCAGAGGCTCCATATTGATGATTCTGGAGTGCTGAGTGAGGCCACTAAATATACCGGTCTGCTCTCCACTCATTATACAGAATCTTTTAAAAAAGGCATGATGGGACCCAGTGGGGAGGGGTGCAGCTGAATGGAGCAGTGAGGTGGGAGCCTGGCATTGCTTCCCTGAGAAGTGCACTGAGCAGTGCAGGTGCTGGTGGCTCCCGGGCTTCTGGTGCTCCCTACACGGGAATACAGTGATCCCGTCAGAAGCAGAGACTCCCAGGATCTTTGTTAACACTATGGGGCCTTCCAGCCATAAGCCTGGCTGCTTAAAAAGGAAGAATATAACCCTTAACTTGGTTGTTGAGGACATTATCTCAAGAGAGGAGAGAAGCCGCTGGTGGAGCTGGTGGCTGTCTGCATCCTCCTGGCTATAGTGAGCCTGGGTGGCACCTGCTATATGATGCAGCTGGTGGGGATGTTCATGTTCTGAGTCCTGTTTGGTGATGGGGTCCTGGTATCTTTAATATGATTGTCAAAACAGCTTGCAGGAAGGGGAGAGGTCTGTATTGTCACACTTGGCTGTGCCTTGTGGCTCCTTTTTGGGAGACATTTTCAGTAAAAAAATAAAAGGGGTTACAGGGCCAGCCAGCCTGCCTAGTGCCTCCCCAGGCACGTCGGTAAAGAAGCCAGACACAAACATGAAAAATAATGCAGCAAGTGAAGGGGTGTTGGCTAGCTTCTTCAATAGTCTGTTGAGTAAAAAATCAGGCTGTCTTAGAAGTCCTGGTGCTGGTGGGGTGCAGAGCAGAGCCAAGAAGTCAGGACAAAAAACTGTGTTGACAAATGTTCAGGAGGAACTGGATAGAATGACTCAAAAGCCAGACTCCATGGTAACAAACTCTTCAGCAGAAAATGAAGCCTGATCCTCCTTAAAAAGTGCATATGTAAAAAGACCAAATAACTATGTATATTGATCTGCTCTAAGACCAGGATTTTCCTGAAAAAAAAAATTTAAAAAAAATAAATAAAAGGGATGAATCCCCATACTGTAAATAAACAAACAAATAAGCAAACAACAAACAAACAAAATCACATATCTAATTAACTCTTATTCATCCTTGAGATCATAGTTCTAACATCTCTTCCTTAAGGAAGACTTCCCTAGACCTCCACACTAGGTATAAGGTCTATAATCCCGCGAAACTTTCATTCACAGCAGCATGTAATTACGCACTTGTGACAATATTTCATTAGTATCTGTCCCCCCTACAACCCACATGCTACATTGAAATGCCAAGAGGGCCAATAATCCCAGTTTTTAGGGCAATGGCTGACATATAGTAGACATTAGATAATATTTTTATTATCTAATTTTTAGAAGTTTTAGGCTTACAGAAAAATTGAGCAGATAGTACAGTTACCATATGATGCCCCCTCCCCCACCCCGGTTTCCCATATTATGTCTTTAGCGTGGTATTTTTGTTAGAATTAAAGAGACAATATTGAAACATTAACTGAAGTCCATAGTTTTCATTAAGGTTCATTCTTTGTGTTGTATATTTCTATGGGTTTTGACAACTGCATAATGTCATGATCCACCATTATAGTATAATACATAATAGTTTCGTGACGCTAAAAATCCCCTGTGTTCTTCCTATTTATTCTTCCCTCTCTCTCCTTCCTAACCTCTGGCAACTACTGATCTTTTTACTGTGTCTATAGCTTTGCCTTTTCCAGAATATCATAGTGTTGAACTCATACAGTGTGTAGCCTTTTCAGACTGGCGTCTTTCACTTAGCAATATGCATTTGTTTCCTCCATGTCCTTTCATTGCTTCATAGCTCATTTCTTTTTATCATTGAATGATATCCCACTGTAAGGATGTACCATAGTTTGTTTATCCATTCAACTGTTGAAGGACATGTTGGTTGCTTCTAGTTTTGCTACAAACATGTAAACATTCATGTGCAAGTTTTTGTGTGGACATATTTATATTTATTTAGGTAAACACCTAAGATTGTGATTCCCAGATCATATGGTAAGACTGTACCTAGTTTTGTAAGAAACTGCCAAACTGTCTTCCAGAGTGCCTGTACCATTCTCCAGCAATGATAAGAGTTCCTATTGCTCTACATCTTCACCAGCATTTGGTTTTATCAGCATTTTGGATTTTAGCCATTCTAATAGGTATGTAATAGTATCTCATCGTTTTAATTCGCAGTTCCTTAATGACATATGATGTTGAGCATCTTTTCATATGCTTATTTGCCTGTATGTCTGTATGTACCTGTATGTCTTCTTTGGTAAGTTGTCTATTCAGGTTTTTTGCCCATTTTTAATTGGGTTCTTTGTTTTCTTATTGTTGAGCTTTAAAAGTTCTTTGTATTTTTTGGATATGTTCTTTACTGGATGTGCTTTGCAAATATTTTCTCCCAATCCTTGATTTCCTTTTCTTAATGGTGTCTTTTGCAGAGTGAAGTTAATTTTCATAAAGTTCAACTTATTAATTTTTTAATTCATGGAGCATGGTTTTGGTGGTGCATCTAAAAACAAATTGCCAAGCCCAAATCACAAAGGCTTTCTCCTATATTATCTCCTGGAAGTTTTATAGTTTTGCATTTTGCATTTCTTTGTATACTCAGTAGTATTTTTTAATATAAATTAAGGAAGGTTAATGTCAACAGAAATGGAACAGATGAGTTTGGGTGGGAAGAAAGTTACTGGTTCTACCGATTTTGAAGGCATCAGCATAAAATTAACAGTTAAAACCTGTTGGGAACTCATCCAGAGAACTAAGTTGCCAGTTAAGACACAGTTGAGACAGCCAGTTGATCAGAGGGCAGGATTCAGGGTAGACCAAGGACAGATAAGTCAGAAGAGACATAAAGATCTGGTTCACCGGTCAGAATTTCAAGAGAGGAAGTCCAGTACCCTGGAGAGCTCCCCATGTTTGGACAGCCTGGGAGCTTTCAAAAGCTCCTAGCTGACAACATTCACATTTTCTTACAGGTTACATGACCAGAAACCTATACCACTGTACTGCATGAGTTTTAAATATCCTTTTAAATATTACAAGAGTGGAAAAATTAGGAAATAGAGAGGAACATGAAGAAGAAGAAAAAAATCTTATCACAGAGATAATGATTAACTAATGACAGCGGTGAAACAAGATCCACAAATTGACCCTATTTATTCATTCCTGTTTTCTTTTGTCAGCAATCCTTCAAATACTCCAGTTTAATTTGTACATTTTGTGAAATAAAATTTGAATACCCAAGATTATGTAATTAAATATATTCGGATTCATTTATAATTACTATTGTTGCCAAACCCTTGTTCCTGGCATAGGAGAGACAGGGAAGAACATCAGTGAAGCAAACTGGACTGGAGTACCAAGGCTTTATTAGGTGTGTAGCTTTCCGTCAAATACCAGCCGTCTCCTTTATTGAGCTCCAGATGAACTTCCTGCTGCATACTTGACATCTTATTTTAATATCCCATGGGTGCCTTAAACTAAAATTGTTCAGAACTTAGTTAATTAGATTTTCCCTCAAAATGTTCCATACCTTTTATTATCTATCTTGTTTAATTTTTATACCAACCACCTTATCCAGTCTTTGCAAAAATGAAGACGGGAAGAAAGAAAGGAAAGAGGGATGAAGAAATGAAGAAATACAGTCATCTCTCATCTCACTCAAGCCACAGACCTCAAAGATTATCCTCAAATCAACTCATTCTGTCACCTGTCTCTTCCAGTGACTGCCAAGTTTTGTTGGCATCTCCTTCTGTCTCATGTCTTTCTTTCCTCGCTGTTCAGACCTTCATCCATTACTCACCTACACAGTTGCAGTGGCCTCTTTATTTGCAGTATTTCCCATCTTGAATCCAATTTCCACACTACTACCAGAGATATATCTCTAAAGGATGGATTTATTTAGAAATCCTCTGACGATTCTCCTGTTTCTCTATAGGATAGTGATTAAAAAATCATCTCCAGAGTCAAACAAAACTGGATTCAGGGAATTCCCTGATGGTCCAATGGTTAGGACGTGGCGCTTTCACTGGGGTGGCCCAGGTTCAATCCCTGGTCGGACAACTAAGATCCTGCAAGCTGCGTAGTCTTGCCAAAAAAAAAGGATTCAGATCTGCACTTACTGTTCTGTGACCCTACAATTTGCTTATCTTCTCTGTACCTCAGATGCTTTACCTGTAAAACAGGAATTGATACTATCTGCTTCATAGGGTGGTTGGGAATATTAAATAAAATAGTATATGTAAAGTACTTTTTCACACATTTTAGCAGAGGGTAAACATTCAATAAATATTATTATTATTACTATTATTATAATAATGGAAGTTCAAACTTCACTGCATATTAGTAGATTTAAAATATTTTGATAGCCCAGAATAGCAAATCCTTCTTTGGGAAAACATCTTATCTCCCAGTAAAGTCCAGTACTCTGCCTCTTGTGACAGCTAATAAGACTCCACTTTTTTGGCTACAGGAATGGGCATTGGTTCAATTTTTGTTGACTATCTCATCTTCCTGCCTATAACATCTGGTTCAGGATGGGCATGTGACCCAAGCCTAGCCCAACAGAATACTTCACTGGGATTTTTTTTTTTTTTTTGGCTGGTACACTAAAGGTGGCAGGTAGGGATGGGGGAAGGAGGTAGAGGTAGAAAATTCCCTTTTCTTAATTGGTTCCTCTAGAAAATATAACCTTCCTAAAAGCCCTGTTTCCCACTAAATAGAGAACGCCATCTGCAGAGGAAGAGATGAAACACCATTCAGAGAGGAGAAGAAATGAGAGAGAGAGAGGGAGAGAGACGGAGTATTCTCATATCTTTTTAGTTTCTGTTTCTAGGCAACACCAAGGCAAGGGTTTTCACCTTTCCAAGGCTTGTTCTGGTTACAGTCATGACCTTGCAATGAAAAAAGTCTTGACTGATACCACTTGTCATATGAGGTCTCTCACGATAAGACCCAACCATTTTTCAATCCTGTTTCTATCCTTCACACTAGGTTTCACTAAATTTGTTCTTATTCCTAGCATACATCACACCCTTCACACCTCTGTACATTTGTATTGTATCTCAATTACTTATTAATGGCACTATCTCCACACTCTAAGCCCTTTATTTATTAATGGCACTATCTCCACACTCTAAACCCTCCAGCCCACTTTGTGGATATATACTATCAATGCTTGTACCCTGTCCTGAACACTGTGTAGCACAGTTTTTCTGTTATTTATTGTTAAATAAATATCCATTTAAAATTTTATTTATATAAAGGCAGATCTGTGGTCCAGATGTGTTTCCAGGAATAGTGATATAAAGAATAGTAATGGCTTCCTACCCTCAAGAAGCTCGCAGTTGAATTAGGGGAGTCAGACATGTAATAATTGCTGTAAGAGAAAAAAATACTTTTACACATATTATTTTATTTAATCCAAATGATAAAGATTTAATGTTGATATTCTTATCCTCCCCATTGAATTCAGCAAAGAAACTCAGGTTGTGAGAGTTTAGGAAACTTGCCCAAGATCACTCAGCTAATAAAGTGAGAGAGGCTGGCCAGCAACTCAGGTCCTTTGTCTTCCAGCGTTCCTGCTTCTGTTATTCTGTCTCTCACATCATGCTTTCTGTCTTATCTTGTCTACATCTTTGAACACTCAGTGGACAAAACAGCAGAGCAAAGCAGATAAAATGCTTTATTTTTCTTACCACTGGATAATTCTCTCTCTCTCTCATCCCCTTCCTCCTAGCTTTTGCTGATTTAATCTTCAAAAGCTTCTGTCATAGGTAGGATATGTCACAAGCATGAATTGGAACCTAGTTCTACGACTCTTTTTATTAGGGGGCTGTGCTATGCGACATGCAGGACTTTACCCAACCAGGGATCGAAACTGTGCCCCCTACAATGGAAGCGTGAAGTCTTAACCACTGGACCGCCAGGGCAGTCCCTTTATGACTCTTAATTGAGTGATTTGTTTTGACTGCACACACAGTTTTCACTTGCCTTAAATTTTTGACTGCCAAGACAGCACAAATATCATTTGATGGAAGCACATGTAAATTCTTCTGGGATTAGGGTAGGGGAAAGATGATTTGACGAGCCTGAGGAATGTGCATGTGCTACAGGGTCCCAGCTCTGGGGAAGCTTTGCACACTGTGGGAGGCTGCTGAGAGTACACTTTGGAACCAGGAAGGAAAACCACTTTATTCTTTTTTTAAAAAATATCTTTATTGGAGTATAATTGCTTTACAATGTTGTGTTAGTTTCTGCTGTATCACAAAGTGAATCAGCTATACATATACATATATTCCCATATCTCCTCCCTCTTGTGTCTCCCTCCCACCCTCCCTATCCCACCCCTCTAGGTGGTCACAAAGCACTGAGATGATCTCCCTGTGCTATGCAGCTGCTTCCCACTAGCTATCCATTTTACGTTTGGTAGTGTATATATGTCCATGCCACTCTCTCACTTCGTCCCAGCTTACCCTTCCCCCTCCCCGTGTCCTCAAGTCCATTCTCTATGTCTGCATCTTTATCCTGTCCTGCCCCTAGGTTCATCAGAACCATTGGTTTTTTTTTACAGAATGTGTTTCTTTGACGTCTCTGACTTGTCTAGTTATTCGCATTTCTATCTCTGCACAATGAATAATGTAAAAGATCTTCTAGTCTTTCTCCACAGAGAATAATAGCTAATAATTGAGAGTTGTAGGTTTATAAACACAGTATTTTATAACATTCTCTGTGATTTTTCAATTATATAAATTTTGAGAATTACCTAATATTTTGAATATTCTGCTCAAATTTTTGTATTTTTCACTTTTGGCTTTGAATATGGTAGAGAGCTCAATGCCGTTATTGAGTTCTGTTACATATTAACATATCAGGATTGTTTCAGTCAGAGTAAATTAAAATATGCTGGGCGGCAGACAACTCCAAATTGCAGTGGCTTAACATAACAAGAGTTTGTTACTCAGGCTTCCCTGGTGGCGCAGTGGTTGAGAATCCGCCTGCCAATGCAGGAGACACGGGTTCGTGCCCGGGTCCGGGAGGATCCCGCATGCCGCAGAGCGGCTGGGCCCATGAGCCATGCATGGCCGCTGAGCCTGCGCGTCGGGAGCCTGTGCTCCGCAATGGGAGAGGCCACAACAGTGAGAGGTCCACGTACCACAAAAAACAAACAAACAAAAAAAGAGTTTGTTTCTCTAATTAAAAATCTACATGCAAAAAGATGAATACAGGCCCATACCTCACAGTATACACAAAAATTAACTCAAATGGATCATAGACTTAAATGTAAGAGCTAAACCTATAAAACTTCCATAAGAAAACATAATAGAAAATCTTTGTTATCTTGGGTCAGGCAAAGAGTTCTTAGCTATAACATCAAAAGCATATGGCATTGAAAAAAGATCCTTTGGACTTTATCAAAATTAAGGAACTTTTGTGCTTCAAAAGACACCATTAGAATATTACTCAGCCATAAAAAGAAACAAAATTGAGTTAGAGTCTGTCATACAGAGTGAAATATGTCAGAAAGAGAAAAGCAAATATAGTATGCTAACACATATATATGGAAACTAAAAAAAGTTTTTTAAATGGTTCTGAAGAACCTAGGGGCAGAACAGGGATAAAGACACAGACATAGAGAATGCACTTGAGGACACGGGGAGGGGGAAGGGTAAGCTGGGACGAAGTGAGAGAGTGGCATGGACATATATACACTACCAAATGTAAAATATCTAGTGGGAAGCAGCCGCATGGCACAGGGAGATCAGCTCAGTGCTTTGTGACCACCTAGGGGGGTGGGATAGGGAGGATGGGAGGGAGACGCAAGAGGAAGGAGATTTGGGGATATATGTATACATATAGCTGATTCACTCTGTTATAAAGCAGAAACTAACACACCATTGTAAAACAATTATACTCCAATAAAGGTGTTAAAAAAAGTGGTTAAAAGATTTGAATATATGCTTCACCAAACAAGATATAAGAATGGCTAATAAGCACATGAAAAGTTGCTCAACATCATTAGCCATTCGAGAAATACAGATTGAAACCATGAAGAAAAACCACTTCACTCCCACTGGAGTCAGTAAAATAAAAAAGACAATAACAAGTATTGGTGAGGATGTGGAGAAATCGGAACCCTCTCTCATTGCTTACACTTTGGAAAACACTTTGGCAGTATCTTAAAAGATTAAACATAAACTTACCATACAATGCAGCAATTCCACTTCTAGGAATCTATCCAAGAAAAGTAAAAACAAGTATCTACACAAGACTTGTACACAAATGTTCATAGCATCATTATTCATAATAGCCCCAAACTGGAAACAATCCAAATGTGCATCAACTGGTGAATGGATAAACAAAATATGGCACATTCATACAATGGAGTACTATTCAGCAATAAAAAGGAAAGAACTAGAGACACATGTCACAACATGGATGAGCCTCAAAAACATTGTGCTGAGTGAAAGAAGTCAGACCAAAAGACTACTTACTGTGTGAGTCCATTTATATGAAATGACCAGAAAAGGCAATTCTATAGAGACAGATAACAGATTGCCTGGGTTTGGAAGTCAGAACAAGGATTGATTGCAAACGGGCATAATGAATTCTTTTAGGGTGATGGAAACATCCTAAAACTGGATTGTAGTGATGGTTGCACAACTTTATTCTCTGCTTGTTGTCGTTTAGGGACCCAAAGTGACAGATGTCCTATCTCAACACATGCTTCCATAATCATCACAGCAAGGGGGAGGGGAATGTGCCACTGCCTCTTAAAGATTTTTCCAGAAAGTGATTCATTTCCTCTTCCATTCTATTGGTAAAAGTGAGTTACATGGCCATGTCTAACTTCAAGGGTGCAAAAGAGTGCATTTTTACTCTGTGTTCAGAACAAAGGAGAACCAGAATTTTTGTGAATAACCCTTATGACTATCACAGAAATACATAACAATAAAGGGTATAGTTTACTCTGACTGGAGTTATTTTGCTTTGTACTTCTGAGAGGTTTGACATTTGTTTCTTCTTAAGGTTCTAATCCATTGCATGTTGCTTAGTTAACAGAAATTTCTTTAAAAAAATAATCATTATAATATATATATATTTTACAAATTTTATTTAATTTTTATACAGCAGGTTATTAGTTATCTATTTTATACATATTAGTGTATATATATCAATCCCAATCTCCCAATTAATCCCCCCACTCCCAATTTCCCCCCTTGGTGTCCATACGTTTGTTCTCTATATCTGTGTCTCTATTTCTGCCTTGCAAACCGGTTCATCTGTACTATTTTTCTAGGTTCCACATATGTGCGTTAATATACGGTATTTGTTTTTCTCTTTCTGACTTACTTCACTCTGTAAAAATATATATATTAAAAAATTTTTAAATTTATTTTTGGCTGCTTTGGGTCTTCATTGCTGTGCGTGGGCATTCTCCAGTTGTGGCGAGCGGGGCTACTCTTCGTTGCAGTGCACGGGCTTCTCACTCCTGTGGCTTCTGTTGCGGAGCACGGGCTCTAGGCACAAGGGCTTCAGTACTTGTGGCTCGCAGGCTCTAGAACGCAGGCTCAGTAGTTGTGGCGCACAGGCTTAGTTGCTCCGCGGCATGTGGGATCATCCCGGACCAGGGCTCGAACCCGTGTCCCCTGCATTGGTAGGCAGATTCTTAACCACTGTGTCACCAGGGAAGTCCCCAGAAATTCCTAAGACCACAGTTACAGGATTTTTTTTTTACTGTGCCTCCCTCAGTGCCCTTGATTCCCTGAGCACCTGGTTTCCTCAAATTAAATGATTGCCCTCTTGTACTTATATGTTTACATAGGGAAATAGCAAGCTTTTTTTTTTTTAAATTTCAAAAAGACAGGTATCATTGACTTCTCTAATGTATAAGAAATTAGAACACTTTCGTGTGGCTAAAGAAGCCAAAAGTTATACCAGTAAGTGGAAATTATAGGAAGGCAGATTGTACATCTATACAAGGAATAACTTTCTAGTTATTAGGGTTTGTGAAATTGAAATGACTGCCTCTGAGGTATTGAACCACTGAAGATGTTGAAGCTGAGGGTTGCTGACCACTTGAGAGAAATGTTGAGAATTTGGACCAAATGTTCTCTAAAACTGATATTCTGTGACTAGGCTTAGATGCACAGCATATATACCTGTTTGTGTAATATCTTTATCCATTTTTGGACTGCATCTACTTTTTTTAAAGTTAAACTCTACTCATCCAAAAAGTGTGAAGGGCATTGAAGATATATTTTTGAGAAACTATTTCTCACAGAGTTCAAAATGAAACTTGAAAGGTAGCAGATAGACTGATGCTGTCTTCTTAAACAGATTGAAAAACATGGTACTAATTATCCCTGTGATGTAATATGACACAAAATATAAAATGATTTAAAAAATATTTTGACAAAGTTATAAACAAAGGTCCCTCATGTGGCTACTAAGAGGAGGTGGGTTTTATCTAAGTAGAAGTCACAGAGACAAGCATGCACTCTCTGTCACCTGGAACCTCTGTCGGCAGCAGAATACTGGCAGGCTAAGGGTCTGCCCTAGTACGAAAAAGTTCTGTATTCCTAAAATAAACCACTTTGCACGAAATTATTCTCAGATTTCATCACAGTAAGGATTTGCAAAGCAAATAAACAGAGGAACCTTTTATCGTCAGGGAAAAAAAGTCCGAAAATCTTCTATATAAGCAGCTTCTGATAGGAGGGAATTTGGGGCTGGACAATAATCGCCGAACAAAATATAATTCTGACATCCAGGGTCTCTTCCCCGCTGAATGAAATTCGAACAGCAGGTCTCAGGGTGAAGATAAGAGATTTTCCCCACAGAAAGGATACTGGCAAGGCAAGACGTAGCGAGCACCGTCCCATTTCTCAGGAACAGAACATGCAGTGTGAAAGTTGGACACAATCTTTCCTCTGCAACACAAACAGCAGCAGGACACCCTACGCTCCCAAGCTCAGCGTTCACTATTGTGTTAGCGCCGGCGGCGGAAGGACTTACTCCCATCGCAAAGTTAAAGAGTCCTTCTTTGTTCAGCCCCGGCCGCGGACGCAGGGCGCGGTGTTCTTCCGCGCTCACCACGCAGTCTCCGCCCCCTCGCGGCTCTGGAGAGCTGCCATTCGGCCCCGGAGTCTCTCTGCGCTCCCAGAATGCACCGGCAGTCCGCGGGAAACCAAAATGGCGAAGGGGTGTAGCGAAGTGGGTTGTGTTTGAGGCCGGTGTAAAAACGCTCACTCTACCCCCCCCCACCTTCGTCCCCAGGACCTCGGTTTGTGCGTGTGTATGTGCGGGGTACCCGGTGGGGCGGGTGCCCGGTAAGTGCTCGGACTCGCAGGGGAAGCGCCCACGGGGTCGTGATTGGTTGTTTTTTCCTGTATGAAGCGGTTGGCACCACTGAAGTGACCGAATGAGGTGAGAGACCTTGGCCTGGGAACCAGGCTCTTCTGGAGGAGGTGGAGGGGGTGGGGAGGAGGAAGAAAGGAAGCAAGTATAAAAGGGAAAGATGGAGGCTCGAGGTGGGGGTGGGGGCTCCAGTGTACGTATGGGGGTGCCTTGCATATATGTATATGTTGTAAGGAATGGATGGAAAGGAGTAGTCAGTTGGGTGTTGGAGAAAATAGGGACTAAAGGAGCGAGCAGGGCGTTGGGGAAGTCGGTTGGAGGAACAAGATGAAACGTTGAGACGGGGAAGCTGTGTTTGGAGGGGCAGGAAGGAACCTGGGGGCGGGAGACGGTTGGAGGGGCAGGATGAACCTGGTGATGAGGGGGTGGGGAACCGAGGGGAGGAGCCGTGAGGAAATGGGGACTGAGGGAGATGGGGGGGACCAGAGTGCAGGGGTTGCCTGGGACCTTAGGGGCCGCAAAGGGAAGTAGCAGCTTGAAACGGGAGGGTGGTGGAATTGTATGGAATTGGAGTATGGGGGTAGAGTAGAAGGGCAGGATGGAGTAGGAGGATAAGGGGAACACTAAGTAGAACGTGAGAGCAAACCCTGAAAGCTTAAGGGGAAGAAGTGGAAGGGAAAGTGTGAGATGGGGGAGAGGTACCTTATATTCGGAACCCACCAAAAATTTGAGACAGTTTTCTGTTTAATTAAATCTAACTCATATGCCTGCTTGGATGTAGATTTGTATTATTGTATTCATTTTTACAACTGAGGTACTTACGGTTGAAGGGATTTTTAAGTAATTTGCCAAGATTTCTTAACATGTTTTAGTAGTGCCAGAACTCTTAACTATGTGTTTTACAGTCTGGCGTCCTTGGTTGCTAGAATTTTTCTTTGGAAGCAGCTAGAGGGAACAGATGGATTTATCGGGGTGATCTGACGAATTGTGAGGGTTCCTGAACAATGGGGAAAGGGATATGGAATGCTATTCTATTCTTTAAAACATTTAAGTTTCGTTAAAGATAGAACCCATTTACTAATGCAAATATATAAACCTAGGTAGGCCTGCGTATAACGTAAGAAAGCACCATGTGATGTCAGTATAGAACTAGAAATATGTAAATAGTGCCTGATTTAATTTGACTCCAGATGCTCCAGTAGTAGTAACTTTCTCCTTCATATTGATTCCAGGTGACCCTTCTGTACATTTTGCCTATCAGCTGGTTTCAATTTCCATGTTTTCATTCTCCCTTGAGAATTTTTTTGAGCAGTGGATTGCAAAGACAGTGAATTTAAAAGTATTTAATGTAGGTAAAATAAAATGTACTTACATTATTGAGTGACCTTTTCAGAGGTTTGAAATGCTTTAAATGGAGCCATTTTGACGAACAGCTTTAAGTGCCCAGTAGTTATGGCAAGGAAAGAGCTGATTTTAAATGTCTTTTCTATTCTTGATATTTGGAATGTTATTCACACTCCAAGCATTTGTAGTGATAGCTTGCAAAGGGAATACAAGGTGAAACTTCTTGTTTTTTTTAGGTTCCTAATATAAAAATCTATTTGAATTCATATTTTAAATTTGCTCGCCTTCATTTTTTTTAAGTGCTAAAAATATTCTGAAGTATTTGAATTAAGAATGCACCTGTTTCCTGATAACTGCATATTCATGTCAATGGGCATTAACGGATATCTATACCTATCATGATGAAATGCACACACAATTTTATAACTAGAAGTATAGAAATCATCTGGTTAAACTTTTTTCTAGATGAAACAAAATATATTTAATTATGCTTTTAATTATGCCTGTTACCTCAAAGCTCAGTTAGGAAAGGAATTTTATCCTGTGTATTTTGCTGTGGGTCATAAGGTCTTTGATTCATGGATTATAAATATACCTTTACATTAGATCTTCGAATGAAAGGATAATTTGCTTTATTTATATTTCAGCATAATCTTTACATCTGACTTTAGGAAACTGGCAGTATAGTGATAATCTATTTTAACAGATGGGGAAATTTGCCTCTGAGCAGTTGCCATGGCCAACATCTGTAGCTTGGTGGTTCTGAAAGTAAAATTTAACTTCAGCTTTAGTTAGTCTAAACTTCTGTGAATGATACTCCTTGGTTGATATTTTTATGCTTTGTTTCCTGTGTTCTTCAAGATTTGTTTCTTGCAGCAAAATACAGTATAACAATCCCAAACTGGAATATGGTAGTTTCTCTTTGGATGTTTTTTATGTATTCGAGTAGTGTTGTCCAATAGAACTTTCTGCAATGATGGCAGTTATCTATATCTGCTGTATCCAGTATGATAGCCATAGGCCAATGTGGTGTTGAACACGAGAAATGTAACTGGTGAGGCTGATAATTGAATTTATAATTTAATTTATTTCATTAAAACTAAAATTTAAGTGGCCATATGTGGCTGCTGTATTGGACAGCACAGTATTATTGCATCCATTTATTAGGCATTGTCACACCCATCAACCATGGAAACCACAGGAACTGTCTTTGCACTAAGGAGATTCAGGACTATCTTTGAACTAGGGAGAGTCAAATTCTCTTTGTACTTTTTTTTTTTTTTTTTTTTTTTTGGAGGTACACGGGCCTCTGACTGTTGTGGCCTCTCCTGTTGCGGAGCACAGGCTCCGGATGCGCAGGCTCAGCGGCCATGGCTCACGGGTCCAGCTGCTCCGCGGCATGTGGGATCTTCCCGGACTGGGGCACAAACCCGCGTCCCCTGCATCGGCAGGCGGACTCTCAACCACTGCCAGGGAAGCCCTGTACATTTTTAAGATGAAGTAATCTTCATTTTTGCCACACATGATGTCTTCTGTCATTTCTCTTTTCATATAACATTGCAAAAGAATAATGAAGGTATCAATGTCTCTGGTCTTTTTAAGATGTAAGATTCTTTTTCCTTTGTCAAAAACAACAAAAATGGATTTTAGGGGCTTCCCGGGTGGCGCAGTGGTTGAGAGTCCGCCTGCCGATATAGGGGACACGGATTCGTGCCCCGGTCCGGGAAGATCCCACATGCCGTGGAGCAGCTGGACCCGTGAACCATGGCCGCTGAGCCTGTGCATCCATAGCCTGTGCTCCGCAACGGGAGAGGCCACAACAGTGAGAGGCCCGCGTACCGCCAAAAAAAAAAAAAAAAAAAAGGAGTTTAGGAAAATTAGTTTACCTTGTTATTAAAAAAAAATTATTTTGTTGTTTTTACACATAAAATTTCAAACACATACAAAGTGAACAGAAGTGTAATGAACTGTTTTGTATCCATGCTTGTTTCATCTGTACTTCTACCCCCTCCCCACTCCTTTGTTTTTATTATTTTTTAAAGTATTTTGAGGGAAATTTTTTTGTTGTTTTTTTGCGGTACGCTGGCCTCTCACTGTTGTGGCCTCTGCCGTTGCGGAGCACAGGCGCCGGATGCGCAGGCTCAGCGGCCATGGCTCATGGGCCTAGCCACTCTGCGGTATGTGGGATCTTCCCGGACCGGGGCACGAACCCGTGTCCCCTGCATTGGCAGGCGGAGTCTCAACCACTGCACCACCAGGAAAGTCCGAGGGAAAATTTATACATCTTGAAGATCTTAACTCTACACTTTTAATAATAGCTTGAGATATAATGCATGTATTATATTTATATATACATAACTCACATGTATATACCCTTTTAAGTTATAATTCAGTGACTTTTAATATATTCCGAGTTGCGCAACCGTCACCATTATCTAATTTCAGAGCATTTTATTACTCCAGAATGAAAGTCTGTATCCATTAGTAATCACTCTCCATTCCTCCCTACCCCGGCCAACCACTAATCTACTTTTTGTGTTTATATTTTGTCTGTCTTGAACATTTCCTATGAATGGACTCATACATTTTTGTGGCCTTTTGTGTTTGGCTTCTTTCACCTAGCATGTTTTCAGAGAACATCCATGTTGTAGCATGTATCAGGACTTCCTTTTTATGGCTAAAATGTATTTCATTGTATGTACATACTACATTTTGTTTATTCATTCATTAGTTGATTGACATTGTTATTTCCCACTTTTTGACCATTATGAATAATGCTACTATAAACATAACATGTACAGGATTTGTATGGACACGTGCTTCCATTTCTCTTGGGTATGTAGCTAGGAGTAGAATGGCTGGGTCAGGTGATACCTCTGTGTTTAACGTTTTGAGGAAATGCCAAGCCATTTTCCAAAGACCCTGCACCCTTTTACAGCCTCACCAGCAACTATGAGGGTTCCAGTTTCTCCACATCCTTGCTTGTACTTGTCTGTCCTTTTGATTATAACCATCCTAGTGGGTGTGCAGTGGTATCTCATTGTGGTTTTTATTTGCATTGCCCCGATGGTAATGTTGTTGAGCATGTTTTAACCCTGTAGTTATTGGCCTGTTGTATACCTTCTTTGAAGAACTGTCTATTCAGGTCCTTTGCCTATTTAAAAAAAAAATTGGATTATTTCTCTTTTTACTGAGAGTTGTAAGCATTCTTTGTATATTTTGGATACAAGTCCATTATCAGATGTATCATGTGCAATTATTTTCTCCTGTGGGTTGTCTTTTCACTTGATGGTGTCCTTTTTTTTTTTTTTTTTTTTTTTTTTTTTGCGGTATGCGGGCCTCACACTGCTGTGGCCTCTCCCGTTGCGGAGCACAGGCTCCAGACGCGCAGGCCTAGCGGCCATGGCTCACGGGCTTAGTTGCTCCGCGGCATGTGGGATATTCCCGGACCCGGGCACGAACCCGTGACCCCTGCATCGGCAGGCGGATTCTCAACCACTGCGCCACCAGGGAAGCCCGATGGTGTCCTTTTAAGCACAGAAGTTTTTAATTTTGATGAAGTTTAATTTATCCCTTTTTCTTTTTTTGCTTGTGCTTTTGATGTCATATCTAAGAAACCATTGTCTAATTCCAGTAAGGTTTTTGACAAACGGATATAACTGTTTCTCATAAGCCTATCATGGTGTGGAACACTTCTCTCTAGGAAGCTCACATGTAGCCTTTCTCAGTCTTCCCTCTCCCTAATTACTGTTCACTTTAGTTTTGAATAGGACTTTATATAATGGAATCATACAGTATGCATATCTCTTAAAATTTTTTTTTCATGAAGCTAGAACTGCAGTCTTAGCTTGAAAAATCCCATTATGCAAAGGATATTGTAGTAGTGTCTTAAGAATCTTACATTATGTGGTGACAATCCTAACCAGTACTTTGTGTAACATGAAGGTTTTTGTTTGTTTTTTTGTGGTACGCGGGCCTCTCACTGCTCTGGACGCGCAGGCTCAGCCGGAGCACAGGCTCCGGACGCGCAGGCTCAGCGGCCATGGCTCACAGGCCCAGCCGCTTTGCGGCATGCGGAATGCTCCCAGACCGGGGCACGAACCCGCGTCCCCTGCATCGGCAGGCGGACTCTGAACCACTGTGCCACCAGGGAAGCACGAAGGGTATTTTTAATGGCTTATGAAGACAGTTCTCTTATTTTGAATGGATAAAACTGAGTAGGGACTTAATGAGTATTTACTTCCAAATATTGCCTAAGATGAGGATTTAAAAATTAATGGTACAGGGCAATGTGAGGGATGCTTGTGATGATGGAAATATTGGTATCTTGGTATCAAATATTTTTGGTTGTGATATTACTCTGTAGTATAAAATGCTACATCAAGATGCTTCCACTTGGTAAGAGTTACATGGAATTTATTATTTCTTACAACTGCATATAAATCTACAATTATCTCAGACTAAAATGTTTGATTAAAAAATAAAAATTAGGGGGACAAAAGTGGACCAAAGCAGGCATAGTAAGAACAGGTCAAATTGGTTTGCTTTCGGTTAGTCAGGTTCTAAAAACAAACTAAAGATGCGCGTTTGTTTTTCTCTACCCTTACTAGTGAAATTTACATTGCAGAAAAAGCTCCCACAATTTTTTTAAGTTGTAGTGGGGGGTGGAGTGGAAAGAGACAGGTGTCTACTGGAAAGTACTGAATGTATACTCAGAAAATTGGGGTCTTTGTTTAATCTGCTAGATCCGCAGCAGTTTTAGTTTCTTTACCTGTAAAATGGGGATGTACCCACATGTGTTATTCACGGGATTGTTGGGAGTGTCAAGAAGGAAAATAAAGGAGAAGGCACTTTATAAACTCTAGGTGCAGTGTAATTGGTTAGTATTATTTTCCAGAATCTTTTCCCAGAAGAGTTGTTGTATAGAACAAGAGAATCAGGTATACCTGTAATGAAACCTATGCACTAAAAACATCCTCTACAACTTTCCTCTCCAGATGATGAGTATGTCTAATACTGAATGAATAAATTATTTTGCCCTGTTCATAATTATGACTTCAGACATGTTAACTAAACTGCCATGTACGCTGTTGAGTATAATATATTTAGAAGTATTACTGAACCAGATGTTGAATTTTTTAAAACAATATTTAGTTAAAATTTGAAAATACTGGCCCTTGGTGTTTTGGGATGACCAGTGCTGATAGATCTAATTGATGTAAGATAAGCACCCATAGAGCTATCAATAAAAAACCGAGAAACCAAACCAAAACAAACAAGACAAGTTTCTTAGAACTCATACCCTAGAGATTCTGATTTGAGAGATTTGGTGCAGGCTTTTATATACGTTTGTGTTTACAATTTTTTCCCCACTTGATTTTGTTTTGCAGCCAGGGTTAAGAAGTACTAAATTTTGTTCTAGGCTCAAGTTTAGAAACTTACCACTTCTTATTAAAACATTACTAAGAGCTATACAAAGGAAAGACTAATAATAGGCATGTTTTTCATACTTGAAATGAAAAAGAAAAATATTTTAGTAGTGTTTCCATCACACTCACTTAAAATCTTTTAAGTAAGTGGTTAATAAAGTAGTTAATGGAACTTTGTAGTCTGCGAACCTTGTGAACCTGTTAAATGTTTTATAAAATTGCATTTAGGTGTTGTGAGATAGAGAATTCTTTCAGGGAAGCGTTTAAACAGGGGCTAGATGATCATCTTATTTAGGGATATTATAAGGAGGGATTTTTTTTTTCGTTAGCTAGGAAGTAAATGACCTTCTAGGAACATTCTAAAACTAACATAAGTTTCTAGATTATAATGAAAACAATAGGCACTCTTCTTCCTTTAGGTTGATGAGAATTGTTGAGGGGGATAGAATCCTTCCCCAAGTCAAGTTTCTCCTGAATGTCCTCTTTTCTATTTTTTTCAGTCTTTTCTACTTTATGTCTAAATTCATCTCTTAGATTTTTCTTTTTCAAAAATAGGCTGCAGAATATGATGTTTTTCAGTTTTTTTGTTTCAAGAGTTTTGTTGCTGTTCATTAGAGAGGAACAAACAAAAAGTAGTTATTTGCAAAGATTAAAAATTTAGAATATCCTTACAGAATTCTCTAGTGCAGTGATTCTCAAATTTTTTGGTCTTAGGACTCCTTTACAGTCTTAATTCTTGAGGACCCCAAGAACTTTTACATGAGTTACCTATTAATATTTACTGATTATAAATTAAAACTCAGAAAATTAAAAAATGAGAATACATATGTGTACACTCCATTAATCTTAAGAGTGAAATCATCACATATCATTTAGTCCCTGGAAAATTCAACTCCACAGTTCTGGGAGAATGAAAAATGCACATAATGTCTTAATATTATTTTGAAATTAGCTAGTATGTTGTAGAGCTCATAGATCCCCAGGTACCATACCTTGAGACCTGCTTCTTTAGTCTACTCTTTCTTTAGGGAGTTAGGGTGGTTTTATGCATTGCAGGGTGTTTAGCATTCCTGGCTTCTCTCCTTAAGCAGATTTTTGTCTCTTCTTGGAAAAAAATTTGAGGCTTTCAAACATGAACTGCTTCAGGACAGGACTGAAGATGCAGACGTAGAGAATGGACTTGAGGACACAGGGAGGGGGAAGGGTAAGCTGGGACAAAGTGAGAGTAGCATTGACATATATATACTACCAAATGTAAAACAGATAGCTAGTGGAAGCAGCTGCATAGCACAGGGAGATCAGCACAGGGAGATCAGCTCCATGCTTTGTGACCACCTAGAGGGGTGGGATAGTGAGGGTGGGAGGGAGACGCAAGAGGGAGGGGATATGGGGATGTATGTATACACACAGCTGATTCACTTTGTTATACAGCAGAAACTAACACAGTATTGTGAAGCAATTATACTCCAATAAACATGTTTAAAAAAACAACAAAAAACCCCACGATGAACTGCTTCAACTTCCTATCTTCACGTCTACCAACTTAACTATAAATGTACCCAACCTGACATCAGAAGAAATGTACCTTCTTTGATTCAAGACTAGTCTTTCCCTTAAAGATTCAATTTCTCTGACTTGTGTTTTCAGTTATCTTTTGATATCCTCCTTTCATATTAGAAACATGGTCAAGACTTTTCATACTTAAAAACAGAAAAAGCCATTCACCTTAACTTTGTATCCTTATCCAGGTGTTTGTAGCCCTGTCTCCTTTATGTAGCCAAGCTCTTTGAAAAAATAGTTTCAACTTCAGCTCTCGTATAAACTTTTATTAATAAAGATATATATATGCTACACTCATTGTAGAAAATTTAAATATTAAAAAACTTTAAAAAGTAATCTGTATCACTCAGCTACCAAAAATGCCTTTTTAAGTCTCATTGCCTTCTTTTTAAGCATATTTTTCACTTATGCTAAACACTTTAAAATTTCCTTTAGTGGGGTAATGCATGTAGTTGACTAAAAATATCAGAGTATAGAAACAGAAGGATTTAAATGAACAGCTATAGTCTTCAGGCCTCCTCAGTCCTGCTTTGAGAGGGAATTATTTTATTTTTAAGTGTTATATTCTTTTGTTCTGCTTATTGTCTCCATAATGCTAAGTGATACTTTTATACTACTATTTGATTTACTCACTTTAGACATTTTGCTGTATAAAGACATAAAGATTATGCTGCGATAAAGATTCAGTTCACTTATGCCCTACATTTCTTTTCTTTCCCCTTTGCAATTTTTGGGTTTTCTACTGGTTAGTTCCTTAACGTTAAATGTAAACCTTTTTTCATATCCCATCAGTTTTGGACTTTATTCCTCCACCTTGTAAGGCAAGTATTATTAAACTCCCTTCCTTTGCTTTGGTTTCTCTTCCTCCTTCCATTGCTCAATTTTTGTCATTTTCACATTGCTTTTGTTTTAAATTTTGATAACATTTAATATTCTCTTCTTAGCCATAATTATCTGTCTTGTTTATAGTTGATTCTAAAGGTTGAAGATTAATAAGCAGCTTTCATATGATCTTGACCAAGTAAATATTATCGTCTGCTGTGCCGGATAGAACCATGATTACAGTTCCTTTCTTGTAACGCTTTTTTCCCTTAAAATTTCTAACACTTTTTCAGGTTTTCTCTGCCTTTGTCTTATCTGTAAATTTTTCTGGTGTCTTAAACTGTCTTAAACTTTCTAGTTTGTTAATCCTCCTTTTTCCTCAAGCACCACTCTTTGGAACCTTTTTTTTTTTCTTTCTTTCTTTTTCTGGTCCAGACTGTTTGTGCTCTAGATTATTTTCATGGCTGCCATTGTGGGGATTCTCTCTGTTGCTCTCTTGGGTTGGATGCACTGTTTCCTGCATCCCATGTTTTTTCTTTCTTGGGGGATACTTCCTCACTTTACTAGAGCCAAATCCTCAAATCTTGGTGTAAGATCTTAACATTTATTTTATATGCCTTCATTTTTTTCAAATTTAGTTTGGTTGATTGGGATTCTAGTTTGAACTTTATTTTTCTTCACAATTTTTTTTTTTTTTTGCGGTACGCGGGCCTCTCACTGTTGTGGCCTCTCCCGTTGCGAAGCACAGGCTCTGCACGCGCAGGCTCAGCGGCTATGGCTCACGGGCCCAGCCGCTCCTCGGCATGTGGGATCTTCCCGGACCAGGGCACGAACCCGTGTCCCCTGAATCGGCAGGTGGACTGTCAACCACTGCGCCACCAGGGAAGCCCATTTCTTCACAATTTTGAGGCAGTCCATTATCTTCTAGAATCTTAACTCTAATTCTGATTCTCATTCTTTTGTAGGTAACTTGATTTTTCTCTTTGGAAGCTTATTGAGTCTTCTGTTTTCAGTGTTATGCAATTTCGTGAAAATTTAGGGTTTTTGAAAATCAGTATTTTGAAAGTCCTATCATTTTGAAGATTTTTGTCTCCTTTCAACCTTGGGAAATTTTCTTTTATTATTATTTTAAAAATAATATTCCCTCACACCTGTTAGATTGGCTGTTACCAAAAAGACAAGAAATAACAAGTGTTGGTGAGGATGTAGAGAAAAGGAATCCTTGGGCACTGTTGGTAGCAGTGTAAATTGGGGCAGCCACTATGAAAAACAGTGTGGTGGTTCCTCAAAAAATTAGAAATAGGACTACCATATGATCCAGCAGTTCCATTTCTGGGTATTTATTTCAAGAAAACAGAAACACTAACTCGAAAAGATACCCAGTTGACCTAGAATGACACAGGTTTGAAGTGTGTGGATTCACCTTTATGTGAATTTTTTCCCACAAATATAGTATCTGTATTTTCATTTTATAGGTCTTTAAATTAACTAAGTGTGGGGGGAAAGTTTGTGTTTGATTAGAGATCACAATATGTGGAATCAGAAAACTAGGATTTGATTATGATTCTATCCAAGACTATTTCAGTTTCCTGACCTTGGGTGAGTCATTTATCAGTTCCTTTGTTTTTGAGGCAGAGATAGCAGCACTCAGATTTTGACTGTGCATCATGGTGGGGGTGGGGGGTTGGTTGGTGCCCCTAACCTCCTGCTTGTTCAAGGGTCAACTGTATATATCTCCCATGTTCATTACAGCATTATTTATAATAGCAAAGACCTGGAAGCAACCTGAGTGTCTATTGGTGGATGAATGGATAAAGAAAATGAGGTAGGGATGTGTATGTGTTTGTGTCATGGAATATCATTCAGCCATAAAAAAGAATGAGATCTTGCAATTTGTGATAACATGATGACTGGACCTTAAGGGCATTATGCTAAGTAAAATAAGTCAGACAGAGAAAGACAGATACTGTATGATCTCACTTATATGTGGAATCTAAAACAAGGACAACAACCAAAAAACCCAAGCTCAGATACAGAGAACAGATAGGTGGTTGCCAGAGTTGTGGTCTGTGGGTGTGGGTTGCACAAAATGGGTGAAGGGGGTCAACAGGTACAAAAACTTCCAGTTATAAAATAATGTTATGGGGATGTAATGTACAGCATAGTGACTGTAGTTATTAATACTCTATTGTGTATTTGAAAGTTGAGTAGATCTTAGAAGTCTCATACAGGAGAAAAAATTGTAACTGGTAACTGGTGTTAACTAGACTTATTGCTAACTGATGTTAACTAGACTTTTGTTGTCATTTAACAATATATATAAATATTAAATCATATTGTATATAGGAAACTAATATAGTGTATGTCAATTGTATCTCAATGTAAAATAAATATTAAGTAGTAAAGATAAAAAGGTGCTGTGGAATATATTTCTAGATATGGAAAGATGTTTCAAATATACTGTTAAGTTGTAAAAAAAAAAAAAAAAAAAAAAAAGGCATGTGATGAGCAGTATGCAAAGTAGACCTAATTTTTTTTTTTTTTTTTTTTTTGGTGGTACGCGGGCCTCTCACTGTGTGGCCGCTCCCGTTGCGGAGCGCAGGCTCAGCGGCCATGGCTCACGGGCCCAGCCGCTCCACGGCATGTGGGATCTTCCCGGACCGGGGCATGAACCTGTGTCCCCCACATCAGCAGGCGGACTCTCAACCACTGCGCCACCAGGGAAGCTCCTAGACTTTATTTTTTAAGTTCTCTGTTCCTGGATTGTTTCCTTTGTAATTTGTTTTCTTGGGCTTTGTCTTTTATATTGTAGTTTTTCAATATTATTAAATCAGGAGGCAATACATGCTTGGGTACCTGGCATGGCAGGGTTTAATTCATGATGAAATGTGGGTTGCTAGCTCCCTTCTGCTTCCCATGTGCCAGAATGTGAAAGACATTGGGACACCAGCACTCATTCAGCCTTCATAGTTCTTTTCAGGCACTCTCCTTGTGAGTTGAACACTCACTTTTTTTTTTTTTTTTCCTTCCTTTGCTCCCAAAGCCAGCAGCTGGTCATACCAATGATGGTTAGATGTAGAGGAGGCAGCCAGTTCTTGAGATGCTGCTCAAGAATGGTGACATCTCAGGAACATGGGGAGGTATATTTAAAAATAGTCCCTTCCTCCCCTCAGTAAAAGGGGGAAGGGGAGTAGTAATTAAAGGAAAGAGAACTAACTAATGCTGTAGTGCAGTGGTCCTGAACCTTTTTGGCACCAGGGACCGGTTTCATGGAAGACAATTTTTCCACGGACCAGGGTGGGTGGATGGGTGGGGGGATGGTTTGGGGATGATTCAAGTGCATTATATTTAATGTGCACTTTATTTCTATTATTATTACATCATACTATATAATGAAATAATTATACAATTCACCATAATGCAGAGTGGGAGCCCTGAGCTTGTTTTCCTGCAACTAGATGGTCCCATGTGGGGGTGATGGGAGACAGTGACACCCGAAGTGTGTTGCTTCTGTCCATTCTACTCTGTAATCTTGGTTTGGTTGCTGTCACTGCAGAAAACCCTGCTTCACAAAGATAGGATGTTGGAAATGGAAGCAGGCTTTTCAGTGTTTTTGTGGCAGTCTCAGGGTATTCTGCCTTGAACATATGGAGATTTGAAGTTGTCTCAAACATACTTTTAAGGCCACCGTCGTTTGCGATCTCAAGCAGTCGATCCTCTTTTAGCACGGACAAAGTTGATTCACCCGGCTTATTCACAAATGGGTCGCGGATCCATTCCTTCCCAGTTTGGGGGTCTTTTGTGGTTGTGAAGTAATGCTCAGACTCTTTTGAAAGCTGAGATAGGTGATCATGCACCAGCTGGGAGAAAGAAGGCCCTGGTTCAGTCTCTTTCAAAATCTCTGCTAAAGTTTGAAACATGTCAAAAATCCCACTGTTCACTTGTTGCCCCCATAATTCCAGTTTGGCTTTGAATGCAGCAACTTTATTTGCCAACCTGAACACAGTTGTCGTTTTCCCTTGAAATGACAGATATAGTTTGTTGAGCAGGCTGAATATGTCACACAAGTAAGCAAGTTTTGCGACCCATTGTGTGTCACTGCAGTGTGCTGCCAGTGGTGACTGTTTTTCGAAAAGAAATCTCTGGAGCGGCTCTCATAACTCAAAAACTCTGGCCAGTGATCTACATTTAGAAAGCCATCTCACTTCTGTGTATAAGAGAAGACGTGTGTGCTCTGCGTCCATCTCCTCACAGAGCTGCATGAACAGATGTGAATTAAGGGCATGTGCTTTAATGTGGTTGATAATTTTAATCAGATCCTGTAAAACGTTAAATTCAGGTGACATTTTTCGGCTAGCCAGCACTTCTCTGGATGACACAGTGCATAGACTCACATTCAGAAGTGACCTCTTCGACCCAAGTAGTGAAACCAGAAAGCCGTCCAGTCGTGGCAGCTGCTCTGTCCGTGCATATACCAACACAAAATGACCAGTTCAGTTTTCCTGATATGTAATCATTCAAAGACTTGAACAGTTCTGCAGCTGTGGTGTTGGTTGGCAACAAAAGTGTACTTAACATATCCTCATGCGCATCTTCCTGAAAAATATATCGAACAAAAACACGTATTGTTGCCTTGTCAACATCGGTAGACTCATCAACCTGGATTGTGTACCATGGTGAGTCGTTAATCCTCTAACAGTTGTGCCTCAGTGTTCTCTGCTGTTTTGTCAGTTCATCTAGTTATGGTGCTAGCTGAAAGAGGAACACGTGCCACCTTTTGAACTGCAGCCTCTCCTAAAAGTTCACAACAGATGTCCTTAGCAGCAGGCAGGATCAACTCTTCACCAATAGTGAAGGGCTTCTTAGCTTTAGCAATGCAGTTAGCCACTAAGAATGATGTTCACAGTGCAGACACATTAGATGAAGTGGTGGCCTTCAATAATTGCTTCTGTTCTTCGTGTTCACGTTTTTTTCTTTTGAAAAACTCCAAAGGCTTGTCTTTTAATGCAGGGTGCTTGGTCTGCATGTGGCAAAGCAGTTTTGAAAGTTTCATGGCTTTGTTGGATAGCCGGTTGCCACATATTATACAAAGCGGGCTTGGAGAATGTGAATCACCTGTTGGAATGAACCCATAATTTTAGTAGCATTCTTGGTATTTTCTTTTAAATGCAGCTTTCTTTTTGTTGGCAGTCTTAGAGTCTTTTGCTGTCTCATCATTGGGTCTTCCCCCTTTTCAAAGAAGCTCTCCAGTGACGTTTGTTTTTTACTCATTTTGTCTACGGTTAGCCTGTGGGCTTACCAAAACTGTGACTCAGACAAGTGCGCAGTGCAGGAAAGAGGCACGGACAGAAGTAAATGAAACAATGGGCAGGTCATGTGCGGACTGAAATAAGTGTCGGATTCTGACTTAAAGCCTGCCACCAGGTGCAGCTGTACAATTGAAGTACATCAACTCACTATAAAGCCTGCCACCAGATGCAGCTTGTCACTTGCCACTCACCAATAGGGTTTTGATGAGTCTGCAAGCAATTGATTTATTATGGTCTCTGTGCAGTCAAACCTCTCTGCTAATGATAATCTGTATTTGCAGCTGCTCCCCAGCACTAGCATCACACCTCAGCTCCCCCTCAGATCATCAGGCATTAGATTCTCATAGGGAGCAGGCAACCTAGATCCCCCCTCGCATGCGTATTTCACAGTAGGGTTTGTGCTCCTATAGCTGATCTGACTAGGGGCGGAGTTCAGGTGGTAATGCGAGCCATGGGGACTGGCTGTAAATACAGATGAAGCTTCACTTGCTCACCTGCCGCTCACCTCCTGCTGTGCGGCCTGGTTCATCACAGGCCTCAGACTAGTACCGGTCTGTGGCCCGGGGGTTTGGGGACCCCTGCTGTAGTGAGTTGCTGTTATTAATGGGATTTTCAGGAACATTGGGCCAAGGTGGGAAAAAAAAATTGAGCCCTCATATCTGTGGGGTTCTGCATTCATGTATTCAACCAACCTTAGATGGAAAATATACAGGAAAAAAATTCCAGAGAGTTCCCAAAAGCAAAAATTGAATTTGTCTTGCATTGGCAACTCTTTACACAGCATTTACATTGTATTAGGTATTATAAGTAACCAAGAGATGATTTAAAGTATATGGGAAGATAGGTTATATACAAATACTATACCATTTTATATGAAGGACTAGAGCATCCTTGGATTTTGGTGTCTGAGGGGTCAGGGGAGAAGGGGTGGGGGTGGGGGTCCTGGAACTAATATCATGTGAATACTGAGTGAGCCTGTAATGTTTATAAGTTCCAGACGTAACAGATAAAGCCCTTTATGGTGTGTTTGCTGACAACGTCGTCTCACAGGAATAATGAGAAATAATGAATTATTGTTGTGATTGAAATATTGGGGAGTGGGAATGAGGATTGTATGAGAGGTTAACGTACGAAAGCATTTTATATTTTGTAGGGATTTAAACTTTATTCTTTTGACCAATGTGATTCTTAATTTTGTTGCCAAAATGATTTCTTGCCATATCTGAGTATCTCTATTATTATTTACTAAATGGTTTTCTTTATATTAACTTTAACTCATTTAGCTTTATTCTAAGCAATAACCATTCAGTTTAGGAATGAATATATATATATATATATATATATATATATATATATATATATATATACACTTTTTTTTTTTCTGTCCGCGGGCCTCTCATTGTTGTGGCCTCTCTCGTTGTGGAGCACAGGCTCCGGATGCGCAGGCTCAGCGGCCATGGCTCACGGGCCTAGCCGCTCCGCGGCATGTGGGATCTTGCCAGACCGGGGCACGAATCCGTGTCCCCTGCATCGGCAGGCGGACTCTCAACCACTGCGCCACCAGGAAAGCCCGGAATGAATATATTTTTAATACGCACTAAAATAATTACACAAAATGAAAAATGTTTTTTCCTGCCAAGATACTCATTACAACTCTGAAAAATGCTGTATTTCATCAACTATGAGATGCCGACAGTTGCAGGATGTGCTATTATTTGGTGTATCATTAAGAAAGAAAAGGCCCTATTAAGCTGGAACACAGAGCTTATCATGTAGAATTTTTATTTTATGCCGATTGAAAGACAGCTTTTTATTATCTATCATTCTTGTATAAACAAAAAGGAAAGTATAAAGGACATTGGGTTAAGGTATTTCTATGACTTCTTTCTGTTAAAAATTTGCTTGTTTTGAATTACTTAAAAACAGTTAAAAATAACATTTTTATTGAGATACTTCATATGTTATTATAATTCATCCTTTTAAAGTATACAATTCAGTGTCTTTTAAAAAAATTCATAGAGTGTAGAATCATTACCATTATCTAATTTTAGAACATTTTATTACCCCCAAAAGAAACCCCATACCAGTTAGCATTCATTCTTCATTTCCACCTCCTCCCCCTAGTCCCTGAAAACCACTAATCTACTTTGTGGGTTTATATTTTGCCTATCCTGGACATTTCATATAAGTAAAATCATACATTTTGTGGCCTTTTGTGTTTGGCTTCTTTCACCTAGCATAATGTTTTCAAGGTACATCCATGTTGTAGCATGTATCAGTATTTCCTTTTTATGGCTAAAATATATTTCATTATATGGACATATAGTTTGTTTATTCATCAGTTGATGGACATTGGGGTTTTTTTTCCCCTATTTTTTAGCTGTTATGAGTAATGCTACTGTAAACATACATGTACAGGGTTTGTATGGACACATGCTTCCATTTCTCTTGGATACGTAGCTAGGAGTGGAATTGCTGGATCAGACGATACCTCTGTGTTTAACATTTTGAGGAACTGCCAAACCATTTTCCAAAGACCCTGCACCCTTTTACAGCCTTACTAGCAATTAAGGGTTGTAGTTTCTCCACATCCTTGCTTGTACTTGTCTGTCCTTTTGATTATAATCATCCTAGTGGGTGTGCAGTGGTATCCCATTGTGGTTTTGATTTGCATTACCCTGATGGCTAATGTAGTTGAGCATGTTTTAAACTCTGTAGTTATTGGCCTGTTAAATACCTTCTTTGAAGAACTGTCTATTCAGGTCCTTTGCCTATTAAAAAAAATTGGATTATTTTCTCTTTTTACTGAGAGTTGTAAGCATTCTTTGTATATTTTGGATACAAGTCCCTTATCAGATGTATGATGTGCAATTATTTTCTCCTGTGGGTTGTCTTTTTCACTTGATGGTGTCCTTTGAAGCACAGAAGTTTTTAATTTTGATGAAGTTTAATTTATCCCTTTTTCTTTTTTTGCTTGTGCTTTTGATGTCATATCTGAGAACTGTTGCCTAACACAAGGTCACAAAGATTTACTCCTATGCTTTTTTTTTTTTTTTTTTTTTTCGGTATGTGGGCCTCTCACTGTTGCAGCCTCTCCCGTTGCGGAGCACCGGCTCCGGACGCGCAGGCCCAGCGGCCATGGCTCACGGGCCCAGCCGCTCCACGGCATATGGGATCTTCCCGGACCGGGGCACGAACCCGTGTCCCCTGCATCGGCAGGCGGACTCTCAACCACTGTGCCACCAGGGAAGCCCACTCCTATGCTTTTTTTCTAAGAATTGTATAGTTTTAGCTCTTACATTTAGTCTGTGATCTGTTTTGTGTTAATTTTTGTGTATGGTGTGAGGTAGGTTTCCAGCTTTATTCTTTTTACATGTGAATACCAGTTCCCTAGAATCATTTGTTAAAAAACTCTTCTTTCCCCATGGAATTGTTTTGGCAATCTTTTCAAAGATCAATTGACCATAAATGTAAGGGTTTGTTTCTGGATTCTTAATTTCATTCCCTCCACTTATGTGTCCTTATGCCTGTATCATAACATCTTGATTACGTTTGCTTTAAGTTCTGAAATTGGGGCATGCTTAAACTAGTTTTGTCATTCTTTTTCAAGGTTATTTAGGTATTCTGTGTTCCCTGCTTTATGTGAATTTTAAGATCTGTCTGTCAGTTTCTGCAAAAAAGGCACCTGGATATTGATAGATATTGCATTGAATGTTTACATCAATTTGGGAAATATTGCCATCTTAACAATGTTAACATCTATGAACATGGGATGACTTTCCATTCATGTAGGTCTTATTTATTTATTCCTCTCTCTGTTGTGTAGTTTTCATTGTACAAGCCTTCCACTTTTTTGTTAAATTTATTCCTAAATATTTTGTTCTTTTTGGTACTATTGTAAATGGAATTTTTTCTTAATTTCATTTTCTGATTGTTCATTGCTAGTATATAGAAACACTTGATTTTTGTATGTTAATCTTGTATTCTGCAACCTTGCTGAACTGATTTATTAGTTCTAATATTTTTGTGTGTGTGTGTGGATTCTGAATCACTACTTGAGTTTTATAGCATAACTTTCCCTCACAGTGTCAATTTTGTTGCCATCATGAATATTGGTGATAGTATTTCCTAAACTAATCTATATAAGAATTAAAATAATTATATAAAGATTGCTGCTGGTTTCTATTGCAGGTTTATAGTGAAGTAGAGCAGGTCTTTTCTTGATTCTCACCTTAGGAGACCAGCTGAACATGTCTGATTTACTATGTGTACCCTGACTTCACCCATAATCATTTGTTTCCCGGAGGGATAAAAGGTGCCTCAGTATTTTCTCCAATATTTTCTCCCCAGTGGCTTCTGATACCCATTCTCTCTGTTTTGATTCTGGTGTTCTTATTGTATGCATATGCACTGGCAGTGAGGAGTACTTTGCTGCTGCTGCTTGGCTAGTTAGTGATTAGGAGTTACCAGCAGTTGTAAGACAGATTTGCATTTCATAGAGTTAAAATGTGAAAATTATATGTCCTTTAGATAATGACTTCTCTAGGCATAGGGCCCATTGGAGCTCTTTAAGCAAAGGAGTAAGTGGCTAAAACAGGTTTTCCTTACAGCAAATTGAAAGTGCATTAAATAAGTGGTGGGGTTGGTGGCAAAAAGATCAGTTAGGAGTTGATGGTAATAGTGCAGGCGAGAGCTGGTAATGATCTGAAATAAGGCTGTGGTTATAGGCGATATTTGGGAGGTGGTCTTTAAGGGAGAATCAGCAGGATTTGGTGAATATTTGGATGGTTAGGGAGGAATCAAGGATAACAAATTTCTAGATAGAGATGGTCAGATAGTAATGGTATTAACTGAGATAGGGAATACTGGAGAAAGGGGAGGAATTTGAAGAGAATGTTAGTTTTGTTAAGGTAAAGGTGCTGGGAGAATCCAGGTTGAGGTGTCTAGTGGGCAGTGCCAAATGAGGGTCAGAAGCTTTTGAGATAGGATGGGGCTGGAGATGAAAGATTTAGAAATTGTCAACAGACAAAAATTAGGTGAAGCGTTAGGAGAACATGACTACTTAGGACAAGCAGAACATGTAGCACAAGAGGAGGGAACCCTAGGCAACTCCACCAATTTAAAGGGTTGGCAAAGGAGGAAGAATTAGTAACAGGAAATGTCAGATAGATGGGAGAAGAGTCGTGCACTAGGGGTGAGGAGTATTTTAGAAACTAAGAGAAGTGAATTTCAAGCAGTATGTCATGATCATCAGTTACGTAAAGATTTGGGTACAATGAGAACTGAAATTAGAGCATTGACTGGTATTGGGTCATTTGGAGGTCTTTGATGCAACTGTTAATTTGAACTGTCAATTTGCTATGGATTAAGTGGAGTGTGCTTTTTAAAGTTTATTGGTGAAAAGAATGAGAAAAATGGAGATGTAGTTTGTAAAGACTTTTGTTTGTTTTTAATTTGATTTTGGTTACGGCAGATTTACACCAAGGAGAGTTGGAGATTTAAAATAAAGGAAAGGCAGTAATTGATAAAGTGAGATTCTCAACGCGAGATCTCGCTCTCATACTGGAGAGAAGACGCTTGTCTTTCTTAGAGAAGCTTATTAGGTACTTGCTTTTGTGGATAGGTTTAGGGGAAAAGGGGTGGGAGAAAGTTGAGGTATTTAATATTTGTAGCTTCTGTTTTCTGTGATTAAACTCTACCTTGTGAGTGAAGGAATTGAGTGCCCCAGCAGACCTTCCACCAGGTTCTTCTTTCTGAAAGTGTGTACATAGGAGAAAAATGGTAAACACATATTTTTCAAAAAGCTTAGGTGCTATAACTAGACATATGCTAAGTTATTAATACACACCAAAAAAAGAACTTGGCTCTTTAAGGACTATCTGGCACAAGTACTGCTTTACTATTCCTAGGTGAGTTTTTTTTTTTTAAGAATTATAGTTTTATAATATTAAGATGTTTTAAAACGTATAGAAACAAAATAAACCAGTTTTCAATGAGAAGAGAGATCATCATTTCCTCCTCACAGTTTAAAGTTTCTTTATGGAAACTTGAACCCCTCTATTGACAGTTGAGGACTTTTTGATAGCAGCAGTTCATGAATTCTCTATTAGACAGAAGAGTAGTTTATGCAGCTCTGGTTAAGAACACTTACGTAGTACTAAAAATACATTTATACTGAATTTCAAAATATTCTCCTTATAATGTAGTTTTGGATCCTAATGACATTACCTTTTTTTTTTTTTTGCAGTACGTGGGCCTCTAACTGCTGTGGCCTCTCCCGCTGCGGAGCACAGGCTCCGGACGCGCAGGCTCAGCAGCCATGGCTCACGGGCCCAGCCACTCCGTGGCATGTGGGATACTCCCAGACCGGGGCACGAACTCGTGTCCCCTGCATTGGCAGGTGGACTCTGAACCACTGTGCCACCAGGGAAGCCCTACCTTTTAATCATGAACTAACATCAACAGATATCTGTTGGGTGCTCATCTTGAAGAAAGTACTATAATTTAATGCTATATGCCATGGAGAATTTATTTTCTTATTTGTTCAACAAATATTATTGAGGACGTTATAATGTGGGATATAGTTTTACATGCTAGAGATATGTTGTGGAACAGCATAGACATTTTCACCGCTTTTGTGGAGTATGCAGTATTTTGGAGGAGGGAGTGGGGAGGGAGACACACACAGACACATACACACAGGAAACAAGTAAACACACAGTATCACCTATGTAGTGTTTTTGCTAAAACTGTTTAACTTTAATCATGAGGAAAGGATAAGGCAAATCCAGAACGCGTAGCATGCTACCAAGATAGCTGACATGAAAAAATGTTGAGTGTTAAAAATACAAAACAACAAAACAAGGACAGGGATAAAGTTGAGATTAAAGGAGGCAAAAGAGACATGACAGATGCAATGTGTGAACCTTGACTAAGATCCTAGGTTTTGAAAAGAACTTTGAAGAACATTTTTTTTGTGTGTCAAATGGGAGAATTTGGACTGTACATTAGGTGATCATATTAATGTTAAATTTGCTGCGAATTATAATGGTCTTGTGGCTACATAGGAGAAAGATCATTGTTTTAAGGGGGTACATGCTAATATTTGCTGGTTGAAGTGTCATGGTGTCTGTAGCTTTCAAATGGATCAGCAAAAAAGTGTGTGTGTGTGTGTGTGTGTGTGTGTGTTGGAGAGAGAGGGAGAGAAATGTGAAATATTAATTGGTGAATCTAGGTGAAGAGTATACTGATGATTATTATGTTTTGACTATATTTGGCAACTTTCAAAATAAAGAATTGAGAAAAAAGAAATTTAAATATGTTATAAGTGCTTTAAAGAATAAGACTTCTCTGATAGTATTGTAGAGTGCAACTATTTTGATATAATTACTTAGAAGAATCAGCTATTCAAAGAATGGAGGAGTTGGGGTGGGCAGTTTTGGGAGTAGGTACAATATGTATGAATGTCTTGGGTGGGAAAGATCTTGATTTTGAAGAATTGAAAGGTGGAACGTATGGCTAGATATTGAGATGCAAGGATGTAATATTCCTATGAGAGGAGAAAAGTAACATGTGATACTTTATTTGTAGCATTTTTAGCCTAATATCTTTTAAAAAATTCATTAAAGTATAGTTGATTTAGAGTGTTGTGCTAATTTCTGCTATATAGCAGAGTGACTCAGTTATACACATATATACATTCTTTTTTAAAATATTCTTTTCCATTATGGTTTATCCCAGGAGATTGGATATAGTTCCTTAGCCTAATAAATATCTTTTTAAAAATTTTATTTATTTATTTGGCTGCATTGGGTCTTATTTGCAGCATGCGGGGCCTTTTGTTGTGGCACGCAAGCTTCTCTCTAGTTGTGGCACGTGGGCTCTAGAGTGTGCGGGCTCAGTAGTTGTGGTGCTCAGGCTCTCTGCTTGTGGCATGCGGGCTCTAGAATGTGTGGGCTTAGTTGCCCCACAGCATGTGGTTCCCCATACCCTGCATTGGAAGGCGGATTCTTAACCACTGGATCACCAGGGAAGCCTCTAAATATCTTAATGCCCCAGTTTTGTTAGTGTTGGAACTATTTATAAAACTCCTTTTGTATTTATCTATATGAGACTCTTATACACAAAAGTTTGAAAAAGTAAAATAGAGACAGTTGGTTGTCTTTGAACTTTTTACTGTGTCAGAATCAGGGACAGCCAGCTGTTCTTACCCAGGAAACTTAACATCCAAGTTGAACCATCTCCAGAAAGACATTTCATCGTTGGTAAATTAGGCTTGTGGAAGCCTTGTGGTTAAATATACTATGGACAGAAGGCTTGTTAGTGGTAATGAATGACCTGATTTCACCACTTGTTAAGTCTGAAAATGTTCTTGGCTTTCCCACTATATTTTGTGACTTCATTTCATATTTAGGATCCAAAATGACAAATATCTAGAATAACTTCATCTGTTTCAGAGATGATGTGACTTTCTTTAGATCTTCAAGGAAGTGATTGTTTTTTAAAATTTTTATTGGAGTATAGTTGACTTAAAATATTGTGTTAGTCAAGGAAGTGATTTTTATTTTTTTATGGTACGCGGGCCTCTCACTGTTGTGGCCTCTCCTGCCGCGGAGCACAGGCTCCGGATGCGCAGGCCCAGCAGCCATGGCTCACGGGCCCAGCCGCTCCGCGGACCGGGGCACGAACCTGTGTCCCCTGCATCGGCAGGCGGACTCTCAACCACTGCGCCACCAGGGAAGCCCAGGAAGTGATTTTTATTTCTGAGTTACAGGTTTCTTGTTTGTTGAAGGGAAGAGTAGTTTCCCCTTCCTATCTTATGGCATTGTTATTAGGAAGAAATGAGATGTGAATGATCCTGAGAAAGTTAAACAGTATAATAAGGTGAAGATGTTTTCAAGCCCTTTAAAATCTGTCTGTTCTGTTGTACTATCCAAGATCCAGTTCATATTTTTCTTTTAGGAATTGGAACTTTTTTTTTTTTTGCGCTACGTGGGCCTCTCACTGTTGTGGCCCCTCCTGTTGCGGAGCACAAGCTCCGGACGTGCAGGGTCATTGGCCATGGCTCACGGGCCTAGCCGCTCCTCGGCATGTGGGATCTTCCCGGACCGGGGCACGAACCCGTGTCCCGTGCATCAGCAGGCGGACTCTAAACCACTGCGCCACCAGGGAAACCCAGGAATTGGAACTTTTAAACTCTAGGGCATTGTTGGCTTGCAGCAAGGATACTGCAGTTCTGTTTGGTTTTAGGACCAAATTCTGCAGGAGGACCAAATTCTGCAGGATTACAATGAAAATTCTCAACTTTCCATTCAGTTCATTTTTGGCTGAATTTTTAGTGGAGTTTCATTTATGTATTGCAATCAACCTTACCAGTTTTGGACTTGAACGTGAATATATATTTAACTCACAGTTAATACAGTTAATCTGTAGTTTTTATGTATATTATTAGTATTGTTGGTTTTGGTGTTTTAAATCTATCTGTAGTTACCCGCTATCGTATGCAATAGAACGAACTTCTATGCAAGATAACTAATCATCTCACAACTAATATATCATCAGAGACCTGCAAACTAATATTACTAGCTAATAATAAAATGTCATTGTGGAGACATTCTGTTTTCTATTTGCACAAATAGTTTAGATGACTGTGGATGTTGTGATGAAAAGACTTAACCAACTGTCATTTAAAAAAATCTAGTATATTCTTGAAATCTTATACTCTCTCTAAATGTTTGGTATTTCTTTGCCATTCTGAAAACACTTGATATATTAATGTAAGTGTCATTTACAATTCTTTAAAAAGTTAACCATCTTTTTTAATAGTTTATAAAAATCTTTTTATGATCACAAAATATATACTTATTGCAAAAGCTTGAGCATACAGAAGTGTTCTATAAAACTGATATTTTATCCTAAATTTTAAGGTTTTTAAGTATATTTTCTATAATTTCATGAAGAGAGCCAAAGCCACACTCACTGAAATTGTAAACACTTCTGTCATTTCCTGACCTGTTAGCCGGCTAAGCTATTTTTAACTCTACAGGGCACAGGCCGAACTCGAGGTTGGGGTGGAGAATTTGCCTCTGCTTTTAGTTTGTCTTCAAGTGAGGTGAAATTAAGGGCAATTTTTGGCCTTTTGTGTAGTATATGTGTATTCATAGGATAGTGATATTTGCCTGGTAGCTTTTTCTTTTTTTAACTAGTATGTGTACTGGTAAGTATAGGCTTTCATTAATTTATTCAAGAGATAATTATTAAGTACCTACTTGGTGCCAGACACTGTGTAAAGTTTTAGAAAGCGAAATATTTTCTTTCACTTGTAATTTGAAATGCAGATTCCATTTGTTTGAAGTTATTAGGTCATAAATTTCTAGAAAATTGTTTGAGTCTGCTTTTAATATATGTTTTTCACAGAAGATTCAGACTTAATCATCAGTGTATGAAAGAGAATAGGTTTGTTAGAATATGAATATTTATGGTTAAAAAATAATCTAGTTTCAACAGCCTCTTCATTCTTGCAACCAGTAGCTTGTATTAATGCTCAGACTTTTTTCCCACCCCAAAACGTCTTTTTACCTCCTTGAGGAGCTAAGCTTTTAGAAAGAGTAAGCTAAACTTAACCTGTTAGTCTTTGCTTCTAAACCCCATGTTGTCTGGCATTTAAGCTCAATGATCATATGTGACTGGAATTGTTAACTTCGATAAACAGTTTTTATTACTTATTTTACCTAAACCTATTAGGTACATCTGATACGCTACTTTTCCCTTTTTCTTAGTTGTCTTTTTTTTTTCATTTTTTAAAATATAAAAGCTTTATTTTATTAAAATAAACCAAGTCTATCGCTAAAAAATGTTAAAGAGTAACCACATTATAAATAACCATAAATGATCCAATCAGCACAAACTTGACACAGGTATTGCTTTAAAAGGCAATTAAATATACAATGAAAATAAGGAACTTGATGAAATTACGAAACACACAAGATGGAGATGCACGTGGGCACAGAAAAGGGAAACGGAGAAGACAAACTCTTAGCACTTAGCCCAAGGGGCCTCATTCCAGGCAGCCTGGGGCGCTCGGCCGGCTGCTCCTCCAGGATCTAGATACGGAAGGCTCTTTTTAAAAAGGTTCCACGTTTATAGTGCCAACTTCAGCTTGGTTCTCTAATCAGACTCATGCTGCCATCAACTGCAGCGACTACATGATAGCCAGGACCACAGCAGCAAAACCAGAACGCTCTTCACTAAGGCCTCATCCCACGCGCCCTGATCCCCAGGGTTCTGAGGCCGGTACTTGGACCCAAGGTCCCCCCAAGGCAGAGCACAGAAGCCAGTGCAGGGAATGTTCTCTCATATGAACCCTCAAGGAGGGGGCAGGTGGGACCCTCACTCACACCCAGCATCCGCTCCCTCTGGGATCCCAGCTGGCTTGCAGGGAATCAGTGGCTCCTAGGCCCAAACAGACAGGGTCAAGGTTGAGCTGGCTGTACTAAGGAACTGAGATGCTTGAGCCCCCGAGCCCCCCCCCCCCCGCCCCGATCCCCGAGGCCGCAGTGTGTCTCTTCTATGCCTTCTGAACATGTCTGAAATCCAGATTATTTATTTGACATTTAATTGCCTCTTTTTTTTTTCTATTTGTGCCTTATCCCTTCACGACATCTTCTGAGGGGGAAAAAAATATATCCTACAGGCAGGTCTCTGAAACCCCTTTAAGCCCCCAAACAATCCACTCCACAGAGCAGGTGCCTAACTGCTAGCTGACCACAAATCCAGGCTGTGGTTAGTACCTTGATAAGTGATGAGCAGGGTATTATTCACACTGGACTCAGCATCTGACATTTGGTTCCAGGAAACAAAGGACAGTTTGGGACATCTTAGAGGAAAAAGGATAAATAACAACACTAATACATTTACAGGATTCTGAAAGTCTCCTGGCCTAGATACTAACCTTTTTAAGAGAATCTCCATGTCTTTCCTGAATGTATTTCAGGAACGCTGTGGTCCACTGTAGAGTCGTTGCCTTATCGGTCTCGGCGTTGCAGAACAGGACTAAAAGATTCAACTCGACTAAAAAATTCAACTAACTCATCACAACAAATGCGGATTCTGCGCCTTCTGTCTCTTTCCATGCGGTTGTGCCTCTCCCTGTGCTGGGACCTGCCCGCCTGGGGCCCGCTCTGGGTCTGCTCCCCGAAGGTGGCCTGGGACGACTCCCCCGACTGCCAAGCACCCTGCGCTGCTCTGGAGCCTTCACCCACATTCTGGAGCCTTCACCCACATTCTGGAGCTCTCCAAGGGCTCTTCGTTCTATGTTTGTGTCCAATTGTGTCCTACTCCGACTCTTATTTATTGCTTGTTTACATAGCGCTTCCACTTAATCCACACCTGCTCAGGCAAAGCTTTGTTTCCACTACCTAGTCTATTTAGTGGATTCAATTTATGGCTATAACAGAAAGAAAATGCTCTCGGCAATCCAATATCCTGATGCTTGGTAGTTTCAAGTACAGAACACGAGTTACTAGAACTCTGTGTTTGTGAAAGATTAGAATTTCCACTAGTAGAGCAACTATTTGCAGTAAACAGAAGGTATGTAAATTGCAGAGCGGTAGTTGCAGCAGCAGGTTTTTTTTTTTTTTTTTTTTTTTTTTTGCGGTTACGCGGGCCTCTCACTGTTATGGTCTCTCCCGTTGCGGAGCACAGGCTCCGGACGCGCAGGCTCAGCGGCCATGGCTCACGGGCCTAACCGCTCCGCGGTATGTGGGATCCTCCCGGACCGGGGCACGAACCCGTGTCCCCTGCATTGGCAGGCGGACCCTCAATCACTGCGCCACCAGGGAAGCCCAGCAGTTTTACTTTTCACCAATGTACATTTGTTTTGTCGCTGATGAAGAGGAACATTCATTAATTAGGATGGATGGCGAATAAGAGTTACCAAATTGTTGAGTGCCATGCCGGGCTCCGGGGGATCGGCTGGGATGCTGTTGAAGCGGTCCTCCAGGCGGACGCGCACAGCCTACTTGGCCCGCGCCTCGGGCGCGCCCTCCACGCCTTGGGCCGGGGTGCGCCGGCGCCCGGGCTGTCGGCGCCCGGCGTCTTCTCGGCGGCGGGGGGCGCGCCCGGCTAGCTCAGCTAGCCGCAGCTCCTGGAAGCCGATGTGGCCCAGGCACTGGTTGGCGCCTGCGAAGCCGCCATCAGCCAGCGCAGGCGGCCACAGCACCAGGTACACGGGCGCCGCGCCCCGCGCCGCCGCCGTTAGGAAGGCCGAGTTGAGGCGCGTCTCGAGTTCGCCGTCGGCTGCCGCTGCCCCCATGTGCGAGTAGAGGATGTGCTGCAACTGCGTGTACTCGATCTGGGTCATCTCCACAAGGCTCAGGTCGGTGGTCGTGAAACTCAGCCCCGCCTCGAGCCCAGTGCCGAGTCTGCGCCCTTGGGGCCTGCCGGCCCACCCGCCTGCCCGCCCCGCCTTGCGGCTCCGGCTCCCACTGCCTGGGGCCCGACATGCCGGCGCCAACTGCGTGGGATGCATGGGCGGGCAGGCGGGGGCGCGGAAACTTTTTTTTTTTAATGATATTTCTCTATATATTATCTTTCTTTTTTTGTGGTGACTCCTTTCCTCAGAGGATTTTTTTGTTCATCATTTGAATAAAAGGTTTCTGAAGATTCCCAGATTTGACTTGCACAAACCTTTAGCTTTTCTTGGTGGGATGAAGGTAGTGTACTGACCTAGGGTTGCCAGCTTTTTATTTTGGGAAGTAGAAATGTCTTAAAAAAACTGCCACATATCACCATTATTTCGTAAAAGAGGTATTTCAGCTCTAAGAATGTAAGAAGGATGTGCTCTCAAAATGCAGAATGGTCAGTAAGGTGATTAATTTTAACTCAATTAAAGCTCAATATATTGTCTTTGCTTTTCTTTGTTATAGATTGACACTGGTCTATAGACCTAATTACATTTGAGAACTGCTGACTTAAAAAAGTAGTTTTTTGAGCTGGTTCAAGGGGAAGGGAGTGTGGGGAGTTCTGTGGTCTCATGTTAAGGAAATACTAAAGTGTGTTATAACATATTAAAGGCTTCAAAGTAATCCTTTGTGAAAAAGCCCCCCACTTTACATGGTATTATTTTTTTCATGTAGCAACTGCATGAAAAAAGTAGAACTACATTTAGTTCTGCTTTTTTCATGTAGAACTGTTATTCCAGAGGATACCCTTTGGGAAACACTGCTGTGGATGTTGATGTTACCAAGAGTTTTTCTTCACTTTTATCATTTTCTATATTTTTAAAGTTAATTTCTAATATTCATCAAAGTATTACTTACTAAGAGTATAAAACATCAAATAGTTGTAACATTTAAAAACTTTTAACCAAAAAGATGCAGTTGCTTTATCTGTTCCCTCTACCCTTCTTAGGTTAATTTCTAATATTCATCAAAGTATTACTTACTAAGAGTATAAAACATCAAATAGTTGTAACATTTAAAAACTTTTAACCAAAAAGATGCAGTTGCTTTATCTGTTCCCTCTACCCTTCTTAGAGGCAACTATTTTTAACTTTTAGCTATTTCTTCTTTATATTTTTAAATAAAACATTGCTGTGTCTTTTAAAAAATATATATTTATTTATGTATTTGACTGCACCAGGTCTTAGTTGCAGCATGTGGGATCTTCGTTGTGGCATGCGGAATCTTTTAGTTGAGGCATGTGAGATCTGGTTCCTTGCCTAGGAATTGAACTCAGGCCCCCTGCATTGGGAGCAGGGCGTCTGAGCTACTGGACCACCAGGGAAGTCCCATTGCTGTGTCTTAATTAATTAATTAGTTTTGGCTGTGTTGGGTCTTCCTTGCTGTGCGCAAGCTTTCTCTAGTTGTGGCGAGTGGGGGCTACTCTTTGTTGCGGCGCACGGGCTTCTCTATTGCAGTGGCTTCTCTTTGTGGAGCACAGGCTCTAGGTATGCGGGCTTCAGTAGTTGCATCCCGCGGGCTCAGTAGTTGTGACACATGGGCTCTAGGGCATGTGGGCTTCAGCAGTTGTGGCTCGCGGGATCTAGAGCACAGGCTGAGTGGTTGTGGCGCATGGGCTTAGTTGCTCCACGGCATGTGGGATCTTCCCAGACCAGGGATTGAACCTGTGTCCCCTGCATTGGCAGGTGGATTCTTAACCACTGCGCCACCAGGGAAGTCCCCATTGCTTTGTCTTGATTCATCAATTTTAGGCATTTTCTTCCTGTGATGTTGGATGAGGAATTTCTCTCATAGCCTCTTCCTCCATCCTTTCAATATGGTTATATAAAAAATTTCAAAGCCTGTTTACCTTTGTATGATATAAAATTAGTTCACATATGAGCCACATAGAATATGATATGGCAAAGTAATGGTGAGACTTTAGTGAGTTAATATATGCAAAGATCTTAGAAAAATGTCAGGCATTTGTTAGCTGTTTTTAGCTCTTATCTCTAGGATTCTATTTCTTTCTCATACAGCTAGGTTTAAAAATTGTCTCTTGAAAATTTGCTCAGTTTTCTTTGAACATTGAAATCTTCACAGATCTTTCCACTGTTTGTAAGATGTCTTGCAGTTCTTTTCCACAGTCAATCTGTTATTTATCAGTTGCATTTATTTTTCTTAGAGATATTCTCCTGGAGCTCTTCTGGAGTTCTGCCCTAATCTGGACTGGTAGCTCTCTAAAAGCTGTTGTCTTGGGGCTTGCCTTCACAGTCATCCCTTTGCTTGTCTGCTATGTTGACTCCCTTGCATCTTTATGTCTGTCTTTTATTTGGTTTAGTTCCTCTCTTTGGTATCGGTTATCAGGGCTAAAGAACGTGTGTTTGGGGACAAGTCTTACAGACTTCGTAGGCGTGAAAATACTCTTATTTTACCTTCATTCTTTTCTTGGGGGGGGGGCATGAGGCATGTGGGATCTTAGTTCCCTGACCAGGGGTCTAACCCGCGCTCACTGCAGTGGAAAGGCTGAGTCTTAACCACTGGACTGCCAGGGAAGTCCCTTCCTTCACTCTTGATTGGTAATTTGGCTGGTTATAAAGTTGATTTTCACCCAATTTATTTTTTGCCCAGAATTTTAAATGAGTAGTTTCATTGTCTTTTAGCTTCTAATGTTGCTGTAATGATAATGTCATTCCTATTCTCAGTCCTTTGTAAGTTGCCTTTCTAAGCATAGTATCTGGCTTTGATTTTCTTGGCCTGAGTCTTTTTCATTCGATTTACCTTTTCAATCTGGTGACTCTCATCCTTCAGTTCTAGAATGTTTTCTTCTACTTTTCCTTTGATAATTTTCTGTCTATTTCTTTTACTGTTTATTGTACTTTTACTAGTCACATGTTAGATTTCTTAGATTGATACTCTGATTTTCTTAGCTATTTTCAATTAGTTTTGGTTCTGTTGAGTTTTTTATTTTGGCTGTAATTTCATTTCTTAGAGCTTGTTATTCTTCCTTTCACAGTATCTTACTTCATGGATGCAGTATTTTCTCAGATTTCTGAGGATATTATAGTTTTTTTTTTTTTTTAACAAAACCCTTTCCAGAAGTATAAGACAAAGCACATATGTAGAGTGCATAAAATAAATTTATAGATTAATGAATTATTATAACATGAAGGTCTTTGTAACCAACCCCGGGTCAAGAAATAGAATGTTGCCAGCCAACGCAGAAGCCCAAATGTCAAGTGTTCTGTTCCCTCAAAGGTAATCACATCCTGACCTTTGTGGTGATTACTTATTTTTCTTTCTAGTCTTATTATGCAAACGTGCCTCTTAAAGATTATAGTTTAGTTTTGCCAAATTAAAAATAAATGTTTTAAATCTTTTTCACTTACAGGTTCCAGCTTGTACCTCAACCTTTCCTTCCTTGCTTTCTTCCTTTCTCCCTCTTTTCTTCCCTCCCTCCCTCCCCTTCCTGTTATTTGCTAAAGAAACCAGGTCGTGTAATATGCCGATTTCCCAACCTGGATCTTGCTGATTATATACCTGTTGGGTAGCTGACCATTTATTTCTCTGCGTTTCCTATAAATTGGTAGCTAGATCTAGAGGTTTACCAGATTGAGGTTTGTTTTTGGGGGTGGGGGTGAGACTCCTTCATAGTTGTGGTGTCTTCTCCCGTCAAGAAGCATATAATGTCTGGGTGTTCGTTGTGCATGATTAGAAGCTACTGATGCTCAGTGCAAGGATCTATTTATTCATTAGGTAATGCAAAATGGTGACTTAAAAAATTCATTCATTCCTTTTTTTAATTTATTGGCTTGATATGTTTATAAAGAAAACTTACCCCTATTTTCAGTAGACACTTCACCTATTCCCCTCCCTGTTGTCTTGTGTTCCCCTGATTCAGTTCCTTGAAAGAATAAACTTTCCATCTTCTGATGGGAAATGCAGGATTGGAGATGTGACTTGGGAATCCAACTGTCCTTTTATACAGACTTCTGCATATTATTCCATTCTTTGTGCCCCACCTGACCTCTGCCTTTTCCGTCTGGTGCCACCAATTCTTCAGACTTTTGGGGTTCTGTGGGACAAATCAAATGGGTTTGCTTCTCATTGTTCTTTCTGCTGGGTACTTAAGTTTAATCTTCCTCATTTTAGCAGTGTTTATTATTCTTTCATTTGCTTTCCATTTTCCTGTATTGTGGTTTGGAGTTTCACAAGTACTCTCATATGAAATGAATATGGACTCTGTTTTAATTTTTTCTTTTCTCCTTGTTTTAGGGAGAGAAGGGATAGAAAAAATCTTTACTCTGCCATCTTAATACAGTAAGATCCTCCTCATCCTATTTCTCTTCTCATTTCTATCCAGGGCTCCAAACAGCCATCAGTATTTTCAAGACTTCCAGATCTTTAGTTCCAAACCTGATTTTTGTTCTGAGCTTCTGATTTCTGATTTCACGTATCTTTATATCCAGCTGCATCCTAGATTTACTAATTAATCTTCTGCAGATGTTTGCCAGTTTTATCAGTCTTTTTGAAGGACTGATTTTTGGTGCCATTGGGTCTGTTTTATGGGTTTTTTTTCTTTCATTAATTTCGGTTCTTTTTTTTTTTCATTTGGTTTCCTTGCTTTTGTTGTTATTTCCGACTGCCTTCAACATGAGATGGATACTAATTAACTTTCTGTCTTTTATCTTTGCTTTTCTGTTTTGTTTTGTTTTGTTTTCTGGGATCTGCTCCACTTTTTACTATTTGAAAACTTACCAACTGGCAAAGTAAAAACGACAAGTAGAACTTTTCTCATTTCAATCCCTGGTGTGACCCTGCAACCACTACTGGGATTTTGTTTCTTTTTTTCTTTTTTTGTGGTACGTGGGACTCTCACTGTTGTGGCCTCTCCTGTTGCAGAGCACAGGCTCCTGACGCACAGGCTCAGTGGCCATGGCTCACGGGCCCAGCCACTCCGCAGCATGTGGGATCTTCCCCGACCGGGGCACGAACCTGTGTCCCCTGCATCGGCAGGCGGACTCTCAACCACTGTGCCACCAAGGAAGCCCTGTTTCTTTGTTTTTTGATGTATGATTGACATATTATATTTCAGGCATACAACATAATGATTTGATATTTGTATATACTGCAAAATGATTACCACAATAATCTACTTAACATCTGTCATTGTACATGGTTATAAAACTTTTTTCTTATGATGATAACTTTTAGGCTTTTCTCTTTTAGCAATTTTCAAGTATGAAATATAGTATTATTAATTATAGTCATATGCTGTACACTGCATGCCTATGACTTGTTTTATAACTGGAAGTTTGTACCTTTTGACCCTCTTCACCCCTTTGGCCCACGCTTCCTACCCCTACTCCCCACAGCTGGCAGCCACCAATCTGTTTTCTGTATCTATGAGCTCAGTTTGTTGTTGTTGTTGTGTTAGATTCCATATGTAATTGAGATCATATGGTATTTGTCTTTGATTTATTTCATTTAGTCTAATGTCCTTCAGGTCCATCCATGTTGCAAATGGCAAGATTTCATTCTTTTCTGTGGATGAACAGTATTCTATTTTACACATACACCCTACGTTTTCTTTTCTCTCTCTCTTTTTCTCTCTCTCTTTCTAATTAAATTTTATTTATTTATTTATTTTTGGCTGAGTTGGGTCTTTGTTTCTGGGTGCTGTCTTTAGTTGCCGCAAGTGGGGAGCTACTGTTGTTGTGGTGCTTGGGCTTCTCATTGTGGTGGCTTCTCTTGTTGCAGAACACGGGCTCTAGGCACACGGGTTTCAGTAGTTGTGGCACATGGGCTCTAGAGCACAGGCTAAGTAGTTATGGCGCACGGGCTTAGTTGCTCTGTGTTATGTGGGATCTTCCCGGACCAGGGATCGAACCCGTGTCCCCTGCATTGGCAGGAGGATTCTCAACCACTGTGCCACCAGGGAAGTCCTCTCTCCCTCTCCCTCCCTCCCTCCCTTCCTTCTGACTGGTCACACCATGTAGCATGTGGGATCTTAGTTCCCTTACCAGGGATCGAACCCATGCCCCCTGCATTGGGAGTGGGGAGTCTTAACTACTGGACCACCAGGGAAGTCCCCAACCCTGTGTTTTCTTTATCCATTCATACATAAATGGAAATTCAGGTTCCATGTCTTGAGTATTGTAAATAATGCTGCAGTGAACATGGGGGTACATATATATTTTTGAGTCAGTGTTTCTCTTTTCTTCGGATGAATGCCCAGAAGTGGAATTGTTGGATCATGTGGTAGTCCTGTTTCTAATTTTTTGTGGCCTCTCCATACTGTTCTCCATAGTAGCTGCCCCAATTTACATTTTCCACCAATAGTGCACAAGGTTTCCCTTTTCTCCACATCCTCACCAACACTTATTTGTTGTCCTTTTGATAATAGCCATTCTGTTATCAAAAGAGAAGTGTTAACTTATTGTGGTTTTAATTTACATTCCCTGCTGATCAGTTGATGTCGTTAGCTGATGTTGAGCTCCTTTTCATGTGCCTGTTGGCCATCTGTATGTCTTCTTTGGAAAAAGTGTCTATACAGATTCTCTGGCCATTTCTTAAAACAGATTGTTTGTCGTTTTGTTGTTGAGTTGTATGAGTTGCTTATATATGTTGCATATTAACCCATTACACAATATATAATTTGAAAATATTTTCTCCCATTCTATAGGTTGCCTTTTCATTTTGATGGTGGTTTCCTTTGCTCCGCAGAAGCTTTTCATTTTGATGTAGTTCAACTTGTTTATTTTTACTTCTGTTGCCTTTGCTTTTAGTGTGAAATCCAAAATATCATTGCCAAGACTGATGTAAAGGAGCTTACATCCTGTGTTTTCTTCTAGGAGTTTTGTGGTTTTCAGGTCTTATGTTCAAGTGTTTATTCCATTTTAAGTTAATTTTTGGGTGTGGTGTAAGATAGTAATCCAGTTTCATTCTTTTGTATGTGGCTGTCCAGTTTTCCCAAAACTGTTTATTGAAGAGACTGTCCTTTCCCCATTGTACGTTCTTGGCTCCTTTGTTGTAAACTGTTTGACCATATATACACTGGTTTATTTCTGGGCTGTCTATTTTGTTCTATTGATCTGTTTGTTTTTATGCCTTTGCCATACTGTTTTGTTTACTGTAGCTTTATGAGATAATTGTAGTATAGTTTGAAATCAGGAAGTGTGATCCCTCCAGCTTTGTTTGTCTCTCTCAAGATTGCTTTGGCTGTTCTGAGTCTTTTGTGGTTCCATACAAATTGTAAAATTTTTTGTTCTATTTCTGTGAAAAATGCCATTGGAAATTTGATAGGGATTGCGTTGACTCTCTAGGTGGCTTTGGGTAGTATGGACATTTTCACAATACTCATTCTTCCAATCCATGAGCATGGTATATTTTTTCATTTATTTGTGTCTTCAGTTTCTTTCTTCAGTGTCTTACAGTTTTTCAAGTACAGGTCTTTCCCTTCCTTAGTTAAACTTATTCCTAAGTATTTTATTCTCTTTGAATCAATTGTAAGTGGGATTGTTTTCTTAATTTCTCTTCCTGATAATTTGTTATTAGTATATAGAAACTCAGGTTTTTTTTGTTGGTTTTATATCCTATAATAACTTTACTGAATTTGTTTACTAGTTCTAGCAGTTTTTTGGTAGAGTTTTTAATATATAATGTCATATCGTATTCAAATAGAAACAGTTTTACTTCTTCCTTTCCAATTTGGATTTCTTTTTTTTGCAATCAATTTTATTTTATTTTTAAATTAATTTTTATTAGAGTATAGTTGATGTATAATGTTGTGTTTGTGCTGTACAGCAAAGTTAATCAGTTATACGTATACATATATCCCCTCTTTTTTAGATTTCCTTCCCATTTAGGTCACCACAGAGCATTGAGTAGAGTTCCCTGTACTATACAGTAGGTTCTTATTAGTTATCTGTTTTATACATAGTAGTGTATATATGTCAATCCTAATCTCCCGATTTATCCCACCCTTCCCTTCCCCCCTTGGTATCCATAAGTTCTCTACATCTGTGTCTCTATTTCTGCTTTGCAAATAAGTTTATCTGTACCATTTTTCTGGATTCCACATATAATCAATAGTATACAATATTTGTTTTTCTCTTTCTGACTTACTTAACTCTGTATGACAGTCTCTAGGTCTGTCCACATCTTTGCAAATGGCACTATTTTGTTCCTTTTTTATGGCTGAGTAGTAATCCGTTGTACATATGTACCACATCGTCTTTATCCATTCCTCTTTTGATGGACATTTAGATTGCTTCCATGTCTTCACTGTTGTATTGGGTTGGCCAAAAAGTTCCTTCAGTTTTTAAGTAAAAATAAAAGATTTTTCATTTTCGCCAAGAAGTTTATTGAACAATGCATTCAACGTTTTGTTCCAGTACCATCTGCCATTTTTCAGGCAACTTCATAATTCCGTCTTCCCAGAACTCTTACCTTTTTGAGCAAAGAACTCTTCCAGGTGCCTTTTACAGTCTTCCAGGGAATTGAAATTTTTTCCATTAAGAGAATTTTGTAAAGACCGAAATAAATGGAAATCCAGAGGTGCAATGTCTGGTGAATATGGCAGATGAGTAGGAACTTCCCAGTCAAGCTGTAACTATTTTTGCCTGGTCATCAAAGAAACACATGGTTTTGCATTATCCTGTTGGAAGATTATGCATTTTCTGTTGACTAATTCCAGATGCTTTTTGTTGAGAGTGCTGCTTTCAGTTGGTCTAATTGGGAGTAGTACTTGTTGGAATTAATCGTTTGGTTTTCTGGAAGGAGCTCATAATGGAGGACTCCCTTCCAGTCACATCATATATACAACATCACCTTCTCTGGATGAAGACCGGCCTTTGGTGTGGTTGTTGATGGTTCATTTCACTTGCCCCCCGATCTCTTCCATTCCACATTATTGTACAGTATCCACTTTTCATCGCCCATCACAATTTGTTTTAAAAACAGGACGTTTTCGTTATGTTTAAGTAGAGAATTGCATGTGTAAATATGGTCAAGAAGGTTTTTTTCACTGAACTTATGTGGAACCCAGACATCAAAGTGATTCACATAACCAAGCTGGTGCAAATGATTTTCAATCCTCGATTTGGGTATTTTCAGTATGTCGGCTGTCTCCTGCATGGTATAACGTTGATTATTCTCATTTATTTATTTATTTATTTATTTATTTTTTGCGGTACACGGGCCTCTCACTGTTGTGGCCTCTCCCGTTGTGGAGCACAGGCTCCGGACGCGCAGGCTCAGCAGCCATGGCTCACGGGCCCAGCCGCTCCACGGCACGTGGGATCTTCCTGGACCAGGGCACGAACCCGCGTCCCCTGCATCAGCAGGCAGACTCTCAACCACTGCGCCACCAGGGAAGCCCCTATTCTCATTTAATTTCTCGATTTGGTCTCTTTCGTCTTTGGCTGGTCTACCCAACCGTGGAGTGTCATCCAGTGAGAAGTCTCCAGCATGAAACTTCACAAACTACTTTTGACACGTTTGGTCAGTCACAGCACCTTTTCCATACACTACACAAGTCTTTTTTTTTTGAGTTTCAGTTGCATTTTTACCTTTCTTAAAATAATAAAGCATAATATGCAGGAAATGTTGCTTTTTTTCTTCCATCTTCAATATTAAAATGGCTACACACAAATTCACCAGTTTTGATAGGTTTTTTTTTTAAATGCATGCTGATATGACAGCTGTCACAATACAGTATAACAAAATTGTTTCAAATGAAGTTAAAGACAGCTAAGTGCTACTATAGCCATCTTATAGAAAATACTGAATGAACTTTTTGGCTAACCCAATAAATAGTGCTGCAGTGAACATTGGGGTGCATGTATCTTTTCGGATTTTGGTTTTCTCCAGGTATATGCCCAGGAGTGGGATTGCTGGGTCATATGGTAACTCTTTTTAGTTCTTTTGAGGAACCTCTGTGCTGTTCTCCATAGTGGCTGTACTAATTTACATTCCCACCAACGGTGTAGGAGGGTTCCCTTTTCTCCACACCCCTCTACCATTTATTGTTTGTAGATTTTTTTGATGATGGCCCTTCTGATCGGTGTGAGGTGATACCTCATTGTAGTTTTGATTTGTATTTCTCTAATAATAAGTGATGTTGAGAATCTTTTCATGTGTTTGTTGACCATGTATGCCTTCTTTGTATTTCTTTTTCTTGACTAATTGCTCAGGCTAGGACTTCTAATAGTGTGTTGAATAAAAGTTGCAAGAGTGAGCATCTTTGTCTTGTTCTTGATCTTAGAGGAACAGCACTGAGTGTGATGTTAGCTGTGGGCTTGTCATATATGGCCTTTAACATTCCTTCTACATCCACTTTGTTGAGAGTTTTTATCATAAATGGATTTTGAATTTTGTCAAATGCTTTTTCTGCATCTATTGAGGTGATCATATGGTTTTTATTCTTTATTTTGTTAATGTTGTGTATCAAATTGACTGATTTGTGGATGTTACACCATCCTTGCATCTCTGGATGATCCCACTTGATCATTTTAATATATTGTTGTGTGTGATCTTTTTAATATATTGTTGAATTCAGCTTGCTAATATTTTGTTGAGGATTTTTTGCATCTGTGTTAATCAGGGATATTGGTCTGTAATTTTCTTGTGACATCTTTGACTGGTTTTGGTATCAGGGAAATGCTGCCCTCATAAAATGAATTTGGAAATGTTCCTTCATCTTCTGTTTTTTGAAAGAGTTTGAGGTGGATTGGTATTAATTCTTTGAATGTTCAGTAGAATTTACCAATGAAGCCATCTGGTCCTGGACTTTTCGTTTCTTAGGAGTTTATTTTAAAATTACTGATTCAATCTTCTTACTGGTAATCGGTCTGTTCAGATTTTCTGTTTCTTCATGATTCAGTCTTGGTAGATTGTGTGTTTCTAGGAATTCACTCATTTCTTCTTGGTTGTCCATCTTGTTGATGTACAGTTGTTCATAGTGGTCTCTTATGATTCTTTGTATTTCTGTGGTATCAGTTGTAACATCTCCTCTTTCACTTCTTATTTTACTGATTTGAGTTCTCTTTCCTGGTGACTCTAGCTAAAGGTTTGTCTATTTTGCTTATCTTTTCAAAGAATGAGCTCTTAGTTTCATTGATCTTGTTTATTGTCTTTTTAGTCTATATTTCATTTACTTCTGCTCCGATCTTTGTTATTTTCTTCTTTCTGCTAACTCTGGCCTTTGTTCTTCTTTTTCGAGTTCCTTTTTTTTTTTTTTTCCCGTCACATGGGCCTCTCACTGTTATGGCCTCTTCCATTGCGGAGCGCAGGCCCCGGACGCGCAGGCTCAGTGGCCGTGGCTCACAGGCCCAGCTGCTCCACGGCATGTGGGATCTTCCCGGACCGGGGCACGAACCCGTGTCCCCTGCATCGGCAGGCGGATTCTCAACCACTGCGCCACCAGGGAAGCCCTCGAGTTCCTTGAGATGTAAAGTTAGGTTGTTTATTAGAGATTTTTCTGGTTTCCTGACATAGGCCTGTATTACTGTGAACTTCCCTCTTAGAACTGCTTTTGCTGCATCTCATAAGTTTTGGTATGTTGTATTTTCATTTTCATTTGTCTCAAGATATTTTTTGTTATCTTTTGGTTTTCCTTTGAATTATTATTGGTTGTTCAGTAGTGTGTTGTTTAATCTCCACATATTTGTGAATTTTCCAGTTTTTTTCTTGTAATTGATTTCTAGTTTTATACCATCACAGTGAGAAAAGACTGTAATAAGAGATGCAGAAGGGCATTACATAATGGTAAATGGGTCAATACAACAAGAGGTTTTAATATTTGTAAATACTTATGCACCCAAATAGGAGCACCTGAGTATTTCAAACAAATGTTAACAAACCTAAAGGGAGAAATACACAGCAGTACCATAGTAATAGGGACTTTAATACTCCGTTTTCATCAATGGATAGATCATCCAGACAGAAAATCAAAAAGGAAACATTGGGCTTAAATGATCCAGGTGGACTTTCACAGATACATACAGAACATTCCATCCAGAAGGAACAGAATATACTTTATTCTATTCCATCATGTGTTTCAAGTGTACATGGAACATTCTTCAAGATAGATTATATGTTAGGCCACAAAAGAAGACTTAATTTATTCTTTTCTAAGACAGATATTTTAAGACTTATCTAAGTACTGCATTAGCTGAATCCTAAAAGTTTTAATATATGGTGTTACTATAATTGTTCAATTCAGAATGCTTGGTAATTTCCATTATGATTGCTTCTTTGGCCCGTGGGTTATTTTAGAAGTATACGTCTAGATATTTAAACTTTTAATTTATATTTTTTATTGCTTTTTAGCTTTACACCGTTGCAGTCAGAGAACATAGGCCATATGATTTTTCTTTTTTTTAAAGATTTAATTTTTTTGTTTATATTTTTAGCTGCGTTGGGTCTTTGTTGCTGTGTGCGGGCTCTAGTTGCGGCATGCGGGGGCTACTCTTCGTTGTGGTGTGCGGGTTTCTCATTGCAGTGGCTTCTCTTGTTGTGGAGCACAGACTCTAGTTGTGCGGGCTTCAGTAGTTGTGGCACATGGGCTCTAGAGCGCAGGCTCAATAGTTATGGCACATGGGCTTAGTTGCTCCGCGACATGTGGGATCTTCCTGGAGTAGGGCTCGAACCCGTGTCCCCTGTATTGGTGGGTGGATTCTTAACCAGGGTGCCACCAGGGAAGTCCCCATATGGTTTTATAGCTTGAAATTTATTGAGGCTTGTTTTGTGTTTCAGTATATGGTCAGTGTTTATAAATATTTTGTCTAATAGACATTCCTTCTTTGATGAAATGTAGATAATTTAATGTTGCTACTGTTTTCCTCCGAATTTCCCTCATACTGTCCTCCCAGTTCCCCAAGTTGAAAACCTGGGAGTTATTCTAAATTTCTCCTTTTCTTTTTTTTTTTTTTTTTTTTTCAGTACGCGGGCTTTTCACTGTTGTGGCCTCTCCCGTAGCGGAGCAGAGGCTCCGGACGCGCAGGGCGCAGGTTCAGCAGCCATGGCTCACGGGCCCAGCCGCTCTGTGGCATGTGGAATCTTCCTGGACCGGGGCACGAACCCGTGTCCCCTGCATTGGCAGGCGGACTCTCAACCACTGCACCACCAGGGAGGCCCTCTCCTTTGCTTTTAATACCACATCAAAATAATTCTTAGTACCTGTCCCGTCCACTTTTAAAATTATTTCTTAATGTGAGTCATGCTATGATTATTAAAATAAGAACCTTGGAAAGCCTAAAGTATATAAACTAAGTAGAGCCCTAATGCACAGGGCTTTTTTTTCCCTCCAATTTCTTCATGGCCCTAATTCATGTTATTCTTTCTTGTTCATAGATTATCACAGATTTATTATGGTTCCCATCTTTTCTCTCCTTTAATAGCATTCATTTATTTGTATGTTCAATTATTCAGCCAGTATTGAGAACCTATTTATGTGCTAGGTACAGGGGATATATAGCAGTGAAGTAGAGAGGCAAGATATTTAATTTAGCCTGGGTCTTTTTTAAAGACCCAAGCTTGTGTCTTTTTCATTTGGCCAGTGTTATTTTTGCCACTTTCTCTCTGTTATAATTTGAGCTGTAACTATTCTGAAGTTTTGTTCCTAGAAAAGTGTGTGTTGTCTTGGGACTTTGTGCCTTTGCATATGTTCCCTAGGCTTACAAAGCCCTCTGTAAAGTTCATCTGGGAAACTACTACTCATCTTTCAGGTTGACTGACCGTTTTTCTTGCTTCTGGATAGATTAGAAATTTTTTTGGAGTGTATTCATTATAGGAATTACATTACATAGTTTTTGTGTGCCCTTTTGTTTCCCCATTTAGGCTGTGGTTCCTTGGTTTTTTTTTTTTTTATTGGATCCTTGGTTTTATGTCACATATTCTTTCATATTTGTTTCTTTTACCACCTAGCATAGTACCTGGCCCATAGCAGGTATTCAGTAAATATTTGTTGAACGTCCACAGCTGTACAGTTTAAATAAAATCATTATGTTTTCCTTAACTTTCATTTGGCCTTTTCTTCACAAAGGTTTTTGGGGAATGGCCTGTTTTGGTTGCTTAAATGATTTGGTTAATTTAAAAGTATATTTGTTCTGAGATACCAATTTTCAGTTACTAGCAGCTTAGGAGACGAAAGTGTATGAGTTAGTTGTTTATAATAAGGCTGTATTCTGGGATGCCCCTGGTGGGCCAGTGGTTGAGACTCCATGCTTGCAATGCAGTGGGCGTGGGTAGTATATATGTGTCAGTGCCACTCTCTCACTTTGTCTCAGCTTACCCTTCCCCTTCCCCATGTCCTCAAGTCCATTCTCTATGTCTGCGTCTTTATTCCTGTCCTGCCCCTAGGTTCTTCAGAACTTTTTTTTTTTTAGATCCATATATATGTGTTACCATTCGGTATTTGTTTTTCTCTTTCTGATTTCTTCAATCTGTATGACAGACTCTAGGTCCATCCACCTCAATACAAATAACTCAATTTCATTGCTTTTTATGGCTGAGTAATATTCCATTGTATATATGCGCCACATCTTCTTTCTCCATTCATCTGTCCATGGACACTTAGGTTGCATCCATGTCCTGGCTGTTGTAAATAGTGCTGCAGTGAACATTGTGGCACGTGACTCTTTTTGAATTATGGTTTTCTCAGGGTATATGCTCAGTAGGGGGATTGCTGGGTCATATGGTAGTTCTATTATTAGTTTTTTAAGGAACCTTCATACTGGTCTCCATATTGGCTGTATCAATTTACATTCGCACCAACAGTACAAGAGGGTTCCCTTTTCTCCACACCCTCTCCAGCATTTACTGTTTGTAGATTTTTTGATGATGGCCATTCTGACTGGTGTGGGGTGATACCTCATTGTAGTTTTGATTTGCATTTCTCTAATAATTCGTGATGTTGAGCGTCCTTTCATGTGTTGGTTGGCAATCTGTATATCTTCTTTGGAGAAATGTCCATTTAGGCCTTCTGCCCGTTTTTGGATTGGGTTGTTTGTTATTTGGATATTGAGTTGCATGATCTGCTTGTATATTTTGGAGATTAATCCTTTGTCAGTTGCTTCATTTGCAACTATTTTCTCCCATTATGAGGGTTGTCTTTTCATCTTTTTTTTTTTTTTAACATCTTTATTTGAGTATAACTGTTTTACAATAGTGTGTTAGTTTCTCCTTTACAACAAAGTGAATCAGTTATACATATACATATGTTCCCATACCTCTTCCCTCTTGTGTCACCCTCCCTCCCACCTCCCTATCCCACCCCACTAGGTGGTCAGAAAGCACAGAGGTGAACTCCCTGTGCTATGCTGCAGCTTCCCACTAGCTATCTAATTTACATTTGGTAGTGTGTATATGTCCCTGCCACTCTCTCACATCGTCACAGCTTACCCTTCCCCCTCCCCATATCCTCAAGTCCATGCTCTAGTAGGTCTGTGTTTTATTCCCATCCTACCACTAATCTCTTCATGACATTTTTTTTTTTTAGATTCCATATATATGTGTTAGCATACGGTATTTGTTTTTCTCCTTCTGACTTACTTCACTCTGTATGACAGACTCCAGGTCTATCCACCTCATTACAAATAACTCAGTTTCATTTCTTTTTATGGCTGAGTAATATTCCATTGTGTATATGTGCCACATCTTCCTTATCCATTCATCTGTTGATGGACACTTAGGTTGCTTCCATGTTCTGGCTATCGTAAATAGAGCTGGAATAAACATTTTGGTACATGACTCTTTTTAAATTATGGTTTTCTCAGGGTATATGCCTAGTAGTGGGATTGCTGGGTCATATGGTAGTTCTATTTGTAGTTTTTTAAGGAACCTCCATACTGTTCTCCATAGTGGCTGTATCATTTTACATTCCCACCAACAGTGCAAAAGTGTTCCCTTTTCTCCACACCCTTTCCAGCATTTATTGTATCTAGAGTTTTTGATGATGGCCAGTCTGGCCGGTGTGAGATGATATCTCATTGTAGTTTTGATTTGCATTTCTCTAATGATTAATGATGTTGAGCATTCTTTCATGTGTTTGTTGGCAATCTGTATATCTTCTTTGGAGAAATGTCTGTTTAGTTCTTCTGCCCATTTTTGGATTGGGTTGTTTGTTTTTTTGTTATTGAGCTGCCTGAGTTGCTTATAAATTTTGGATATTAATCCTTTGTCGGTTGCTTCATTTGCAAATATTTTCTCCCATTCTGAGGGTTGTCTTTTGGTCTTGTTTATGGTATCCTTTGCTGTGTAAAAACTTTTAAGTTTCATTAGGTCCCATTTGTTTATTTTTGTTTTTATTTCCATTTCTCTAGGAGGTGGGTCAACAAGGGTCTTGTGATTTATGTCATAGAGTGTTCTACCTAGGTTTTCCTCTAAGAGTTTGATAGTGTCTGGCCTTACATTTAGGTCTTTAATCCATTTTGATTTTATTTTTGTGTATGGTGTTAGGGAGTGTTCTAATTTCATCCTTTTACGTGTAGCTGTCCAGTTTTCCCAGCATCACTTATTGAAGAGGATGTCTTTGCTCTATTGTATATCCTTGCCTCCTTTATCAAAGATAAGGTGACCATATGTGCATGGGTTTATCTCTGCGTTTTCTATCCTGTTCCATTGGTCTATATTTCTGCTTTTGTGCCAGTACCATAGTGTCTTGATTACTGTAACTTTGTAGTGTAGTCTGAAGTCTGGCAGCCTGATTCCTCCAGCTCTGTTTTTCTCTCTCAAGATTGCTCTGGCTGTTCAGGGTATTTTGTATTTCCATACAAATTATGAAGTTTTTTGTTCTAGTTCTGTGAAAAATACCATTGATTGTTTGATAGGGATTGCATTGTATCTGTAGGTTGCTTTGGGTAGTACAGTCATTTCACAATGTTGATTCTTCCAATCCAAGAACATGGTATATCTCTCCATCTGTTTGTATCATCTTTAATTTTTTTTTTATCAGTGTATTATAGTTTTCTGCATACAGGTCTTTTGTCTCCTTAGGTAGGTTTATTCCTAGGTGTTTTATTCTTTTTGTTGCAATGGTAAATGGGAGTGTTTCCTTAATTTCTCTTTCAGATTTTTCATCATTAGTGTATAGGAATGCAAGAGATTTCTGTGCATTAATTTTGTATCCTGCTACTTTACCAAATTCAATGATTAGCTCTAGTTTTCTGGTAGTATCTTTAGGATTCTCTGTATAGTATTATGTCATCTGCAAACAGTGACAGTTTTACTTCTTCTTTTCAAATTTGGATTCCTTTTATTTCTTTTTCTTTTCTGATTGCTGTGGCTAAAACTTCCAAAACTATGTTGAATAAGTGTGGTGAGAGTGGGCAACCTTGTCTTCTTCCTGATCTTAGTGTAAATGGTTTCAGTTTTTCACCATTGAGAACGATGTTGGCTGTGGGTTTGTCATATATATGACCTTTATTATGCTGAGGAAAGTTCCCCCTATGCCTACTTTCTGGAGGGTTTTTATCATAAATTGGTGTTGAATTTTGTCAAAAGCTTTTTCTGCATCTATTGAGACGATCATATGGTTTTTATCCTTCAATTTGTAAATATTGGTGTATCACATTGATTGATTTGCATATATTGGAGAATGCTTGCATTCCTGGGATAAACCCCAGTTGATCATGGTGTATGATAACTTTTAATATGCTGCTGGATTCTGTTTGCTAGTATTTTGTGGAGGATTTTTGCATCTGTGTTCATCAGTGATATTGGCCTGTAGTTTTCTTGCTTTGTGACATCTTTGTCTGGTTTTGGTATCAGGGTGATGGTGCCCTCATAGAATGAGTTTGGGAGTGTTCCTCCCTCTACTATATTTTGGAGGAGTTTAAGAAAGATAGGTGTTAGCGCTTCTCTAAATGTTTGATAGAATTCGCCTGTGAAGCCATCTGGTCCTGGGCTTTTGTTTGATGGAAGATTTTTTTGTGTGTGTGTGCTACATGGGCCTCTCTCTGTTGTGGCCTCTCCCGTTGTGGAGCACAGGCTGCGGACGCGCAGGCTCAGCGGCCATGGCTCACATGTCCAGCCGCTCCGCGGCATGTGGGATCTTCCCGGACTGGGGCACAAACCCGTGTCCCCTGCATCAGCAGGCAGATTCTCAACCACTGTGCCACCAGGGAAGCCCCTGATGGAAGATTTTTAATCACAGTTTCAACTTCAGTGCTTGTGATTGGTCTGTTTATATTTTCTATTTCTTCTCGTTCAGTCTCAGAAGGTTGTTCTTTTCTAATAACATGTCCACTTCTTTCAGGTTGTCTTTTTTTTTTTTTTTGGCATATAGTTGCTTGTAGTAATCTCTCATGATCCTTTGTATTTCTGAGTGTCAGTTGTTACTTCTCCTTTTTCATTTCTAATTCTATTGATTTGAGTCTTCTCCCTTTTTTTCTTTATAGTTTGGTTAATGCTTTATCAATTTTATCTTCTCAAAGAACCAGCTTCTAGTTTCATTGATCTTTGCTATTGTTTCCTTCATTTATTTTTCATTTATTTCTGATCTGATCTTTATGATTTGTTTCCTTCTGGTAACTTTGGGGTTTTTTTTATTCTTCTTTCTCTAATTGCTTTAGGTGTAAAGTTAGGTTGTTTGAGATGTTTCTTGTGTCTTGAGGTAGGAATGTATTGCTATGCACTTCCCTCTTAGAATTTCTTTTGCTGCATCCCATAGGTTTTGAGTCGTCATGTTTTCATTGTTATTTGTTTCTAGGTATTCTCTGATTTCCTCTTCGATTTCTTCAGTTATCTCTTGGTTATTAAGTAGTGTAGTGTTTAGCCTCCATGTATTTGTATTTTTTACAGATTTTTTCCTGTAGTTGATATCTAGTCTCAGTGCTGTGGTTGGAAAAGACACTTGATACCATTTCAGTTTTCTTAAATTTACCAAGGCTTGATTTGTGACCCAAGATATGATCTATCCTGGAGAGTGTTCCATGAGCACTTGAGAAGAAAGTGTATTCTGTTGTTTTGGATGGAATGTCCTATAAATATCAGTTAAGTCCACCTTGTTTAATGTATCATGTAAAGCTTGTGTTTCTTTCTTTATTTTCATTTTGGATGATCTGTCCATTGGTGAAAGTGGGGTGTTAAAGTCCCCTACTATGATTGTGTTACTGTTGATTTCCCCTTTTATGGCTGTTAACATTTGCCTTATGTATTGAGGTGCTCCTATGTTGGGTGCATAAATATTTACAATTGTTATATCTTCTTCATGGATCGATCCCTTGATCATTATGTAGTGTCTTTCTTTGTCTCTTTTAATAGTCTTTATTTTAAAGTCTATTTTGTCTGATATGAGAATTGCTACGCCAGCTTTCTTTCTTTCTTTTTTTTTTTTTTTGTGGTATGCAGGCCTCTCACTGTTGTGGCCTCTCCCATTGCAGAGCACAGGCTCCGGACGCACAGGCCCAGTGGCCATGGCTCACGGGCCCAGCCGCTACGCGGCATGTAGGATCTTCCCGGACCGGGGCCCGAACCCGTGTCCCCTACATCCGCAGGTGGATTCTCAATCACTGCGCCACCAGGGAAGCCCTCCAGCTTTCTTTTGATTGCCATTTTCATGGAATATTTTTTTCCATCCCCTCACTTTCAGTCTATACGTGTTTCTAGATCTGAAGTTGGTCTCTTGTAGACAGCATAGATATGGGGCTTGTTTTTGTATCTATTCAGCCAGTCTGTGTCTTTTAGTTGGAACATTTAATCCTTTTACATTTAAGGTAATTGAGATGTGTGTTCCTATGACCATTTTCTTAATTGTTTTGGGTTTGTTATTGTAGGTCTTTTCCTTCTCTTGTGTTTCCTGCTTAGAGAAGTTCCTTTAGCGTTTGTTTTAAAGATGTTTTTGTGGTGCTGAATTATCTTAGCTTTTGCTTGTCTGTAAAGTTTTTAATTTCTCCGTTGAATCTGGGTGAGATCCTTGCTGGGTAGAGTAATCTTGGTTGTAGGTTTTTCTCCTTCATCACTTTAAATATGTCCTGCCACTCCCTTCTGGCTTGCAGAGTTTCTGCTGAAAGATCAGCTGTTAACCTTATGGAGAGTCCCTTGTGTGTTATTTGTTGTTTTTCCCTGCAGCTTTTAATATGTTTTCTTTGTATTTAATTTTTGATAGTTCGATTAATATGTGTCTTGGCGTGTTTCTCCTTGGATTTATCCTGTATGGGACTCTCTGTGTTTCCTGGACTTGATTAACTATTTCCTTTCCCATAATAGGGAATTTTCCAGCTATAATCTCTTCAAATATTTTCTCAGTCCTTTTCTTTTTCTCTTCTTCTTCCGGGATCCGTATAATTCGAATGTTGGTGCGTTTAATGTTGTCCCAGAGGTCTCTGAGACTGTCCTCAGTTCTTTTCATTCTTTTTTCTTTATTCTATTCTTCAGTAGTTATTTCCACTATTTTATCTTCCAGGTCACTTATCTGTTCTTCTGACTCAGTTATTCTGCTATTGATCCCATCTAGAGTATTTTTAATTTCATGTATTGTGTTGTTCATCGTTGCTTGCTTCCTCTTTAGTTCGTCTAGGTCCTTGTTAAATGTTTCTTGTATTTTCTCTACTCTATTTCCAAGATCTTGGATCATCTTTACTATCATTATTCTGAATTCTTTTTCAGGTAGACTGTGTATTTCCTCTTCATTTGTTAGGTCTGGTGGGTTTTTCCCTTGCTCCTTCATCTGCTGTGTGTTTTTCTGTCTTTTCATTCTGCTTATCTTACTGTGTTTGGGGTCTCCTTTTCGCAGGCTGCAGGTTCGTAGTTCCCATTGTTTCTGGTGTCTGTCCCCAGTGGCTAAGGTTGGTTCAGTGGGTTGAGTAGTTTTCCTGGTTGAGGGGACTAGTGCCTGTGTTCTGGTGGATGAGGCTGGATCTTGCCTTTCTGGTGGGCAGGACTGCTTCCAGTGGTGTGTTTTGGGGTGTCTGTGAACTTAGTATGATTTTAGGCAGCCTCTCTGCTAATGAATGGGGTAATGTTCCTGTCTTGCTAGTTGTTTGGCATGGGGTGTCCAGCACTGGTGCTTGTTGATCATTGAGTGGAGCTGGGTCTTAGCGTTGAGACAGAGATCTCTGGGAGAGCTCTCGCTGATTGATATTACTTGGGACCAGGAGATCTCTGGTGGTTCAGTGTCCTGAACTCGGCTCTCCCACCTCAGAGGTTCAGGCCTGACACCCGGCTGGAGCACCAAGACCCCTAGAGAACTGTGGTAAAAATCTCACTGGTGTCTTGGATGTTTCTTTGCTGGGCGATTTATCCTGCTGGCTGCTCATGGCTGCAAGGATGCACTGGTGGCACCCAGTGGCTCCTGGTTTGCTCCTGCCTGGTGCCCCTGGGACCCTCTTGGACAAGAGATGTGGTGCCCGGGAACAAGGCAGTCTCTGCTCCCTCAGCGCCCGGGCTGTCTGGCCCCCTCATGTATTTTAATATTATCCTTGTAGTAGTCTTCACAGATCATCTCAGACAGATGAAATAAACTGTCCATGGTCTCACAAGTAACAATCAGAAAGTTTTCTAGTTAGCTGGGGGAATAAGTTGGGGAATGGCTGGGGGAGAAAAAAAGGCACACTATTTGAATTATACATCCAGTTCTCAAGTTCTTGAGTCAGGGGCTTATTTACTGTATGAGTAGTAAACCAAGAAGGAGGGAGTGGCTTGAACCCTTGGTCTCCACTTGATTTCAGGGGAAGAAACTTCTTTGTCCAGGCAGTCTCCTTCAAGATGGATATCAGTAGTAGTGATGAAAGAGAAAATGCTACTCTAATAATAATAGCAGTCTTTGTGTATGTGTCGTCAAATTTCAAAAGCAAATAATAGTAGTGGTGAGTGTTGAATATTTGGTGGTGTTATGTATGCATTTTTTCAGTTTGCATAAATGATAATTGTGCTATATATTTTGTTCTGTTTCTGTTTTGTTTGTTTGTTTGTTTTGTTTTTTGCGGTAGGTGGGCCTCTCACTGTTGTGGCCTCTCCCGTTGTGGAGCACAGGCTCCGGATGCGCAGGCTCAGTGGCCATGGCTCACAGGCCCAGCCGCTCTGCGGCATTTGGGATCCTTCCGGACTGGGGCATGAACTTGTGTCCCCTGCATCGGCAGGTGGACTCTCAATCACTGTGCCACCAGGGAAGCCCCCTGTTTCTGTTTTTATCAACACTTTTGCAGAATCTTTCCATGTCTTTGAATGTATGCTCCACTTCCAAGATCAAGACAATATTCTACATTTTCCAGTTAGATTTCAAGTTTTACATTTTACCTTTATGTCTTTGGTCCATTTGGAGTTCACCTTTTTGTGTATTGTGAACTAGGGATACAACTGTTTCTCCCTTTAAGTGAGCCATTTTCTCCAATACTGTTTAGTGAATAATACATCCTGTCTGTACAGACTTGTAGTATCATTTTTTTTTTTTTTTTTTTTTTTTTTGCGGTATGCGGGCCTCTCACTGCCGTGGCCTCTCCCGTTGTGGAGCACAGGCCCCGGACGCGCAGGCCCAGCGGCCATGGCTCACGGGCCCAGCCGCTCCGCGGCACGTGTGATCCTCCCAGACCAGGGCACGAACCCGTGTCTCCTGCATCGGCAGGCGGACCCTCAACCACTGCGCCACCAGGGAAGCCCTGTAGTATCATTTTTATCATTAACAATTTCCCATAAATAGATCTGTTTTGGAAATACCTGTTTTGTTCAACTGGTGTTATTGATTGTTTCTTACCAGTACAGAATAGTTTTCTCTGGAATGTGTCACAGTATCTGGTAGGGCAAGTCTTCACCTCTTTGTTCTTCCTTTTAAAAGTTGACTTCATTATTCTAGGACTTTTAGTTTTTCATATTAATTTTCTGAAGTGTTTGACCTCAAAAAATTCTGCTGGGGTTTTCATTGGAATTGCATTGAATTTATATGCTAAAGATTATCTGCCCAATACTGTGAAATGTAGCTTGCATCAACTCCATTTGGGAGAAGCAGGAGTATTCTAGACACTCTTAACATCCTGTAAAAGAAAAGGTACGGATTGGAGGTTTAATGGGTGTTGAGAAGAGCATTTGTAACCCAACAGCAAAGGTAGGGAGTACAGAGCTTAAGGAAAGGGCAGGTGGGCCAACTCCTTTATTCGTTTTGGTTTTCTGTGTGAATTTCTCAGGTTTGACTTAAACATGAGAGGCAGCGTAGCCTTGATGCAAGATGAGAGATACAGCTTTGTAGCCATAGACCAGAGTCAACTGAGCACCCAGAAGCACCATTCTCCCAATCAAAAAGTCTATTTATGAAGGAAATTTTACAGTATATGAACTGGGAAAAATATTTCCAACTTGTATAATAATGAAGTTCAAAGTATATAAGATGCTCTTGAAAATCATTATGGAAAGGATTAACATTTCAGTTTTAAAAACAGGCAAAGAACATCAACTGCAGTTCCCAGAAGACATACAAATTGTTAAAAAATTTATGAGAAAAAAAAGCTTCTCAGTAATAGAAATGTAGATGGAAATTTGTGCTTGTGTGTGTTGTCGCATAGCGAAAGGCTAATGCTCACTCCATTTTGGTGAAGGTGTGGGCCATCAAGTACTACTCTGATAGTGCCAGAGTGTTGGTTTTTAAAAATTAATTAATTAATTAATATTTTATCTTTGGCTGTGTTGGGTCTTTGTTGCTGTGCCCGGGCTTTTTCTAGTTCCAGTGAGTAGGGCTACTCTCATTGTGGTGCACAGGCTTCTCGCTGTGGCCTTTCTTGTTGTGGAGCACGGGCTCTAGGTGTGTGGGTTTCAGTAGTTGTGGCATGTGGGCTCTAGAGCTCAGGCTCAGTAGTGGTGGTGCCCGGGCTTAGTTGCTCCACAGCATGTGGGATATTCCCTGACCAGGGCTCAAATCTGTGTCCCTTGCATTGGCAGGTGGATTCTTAACCACTGCGCCACCAGGGAAGTCCAGTGTCAGAGTGTTATTGGTACCACTTTTGAGATTCATTTGACAATATGTATCACATTAAATATATACATAATATGGGTTTGGAGGAAACGGGGTGTTTAAATGAAACAGTACTCGTCATGAGATGATAATTGAAACTGGATGGTGAATATCTGATGGTTCATTATACTTGTCTACTTTTGTATATATTTATAATTTTCTACAATAAAAGGGCAAATGCATATTCTTTGATATAGTAATTATTCTTTATGGATTTATCTTATATAGTATTTGGAATACTTTAAAAATAAAATGTAAAAGGATGAACTTTGTATTATTGCCTGTAATAGTAAAACACTCTAGTGTTTAAAGCCTCAGTGTTCCTCAGTTGGGTAATAGTTGGAAAGTAGCTTAACAGCTGATGGAAAGATTATCTTACATACTTTTATTATACAGATGGACATTACATAGGCTAAGATACATTGTTATGTGAGAAAACTTGTAGAGCAGTACATGTAATAATCCACTTCTTTTAAAACTTGTAAATTATACCTACATATGGATTATATATGTAAGAAAAATCAGGAGACGAACAGTTTTCTTTTCATCATTACTTCTTTTCAGGAAGTAGCATGGGGAATTTTCAGTTTTGATTTCTCTGTTGTTTAAACAGCTGCATGTTTATCTTTGTAATCAGAAAGGAAATAATAAATTCTAAAATTTTAAAATCAATTTAATTTCTAGTAAAGGATACATTCTAGAGAGGAGGGAAGTAATCAGTGAGAGTAATACGGGGATAGCACAGGGAGATCAACTCAGTGCTTTGTGACCACCTGGAGAGGGGTGAGATGGGGGGGTGGGAGGAGATGCAAAAGGGAGAAGATACAGGGATATATGTATAGGTGTAGCTGATTCACTTTGTTATACAGCAGAAACTAACATACCATTGTAAAGCAATTATACTCCAAGAAATATTAAAAAATGGGGGGAAGTTCCTTAGAGGGGAAGATGTACATTGTTTATCCTAGTTATGTTTGAGTTGTGGTATTATGGGTCATTGGGTCATTTACCCTTTCTTAACTTTGTTTTCTCTAAAATTTCTTTGGGCAGAGGAATTTTCTTTTTTTTTTTTTTTTTTTTTACAATCCACACATGAAATAGCTTTATTATTACCATAATGTCTAATTTAGGGGCAGAGGAATTTTAAAAGAGGGTAATAATTTTACAGAATACCTGTTTATTAAAGCAGTTTTATATAATACATGATTTATGTTCTCCATGTTTATATGGATAAAAGATTGGTGTGTATTTATTTGCCTTAGAATGTGAATTAGAGTCCCTTGTTTACTCAGAGCAAACTGAGATTATTTGTGCATAGATTCATTTTTAGAAAAAATGTTACTTTAAATATAGATGTTTTTGAATTGAATTTGAACTTTATAAATTCCATATAACCTTTCTGACTTATGTATCCTGCACTATATAGAGCATTGAGGATACAACTGTAAATAAGAGTAACACACACATTCCCTGGTTTTGGTGGAATGTTTGGGTGGGAGAGTGGTGGTGTGTGTTGCAGTGGGTTTCAGACTAATGGGAATGACTGTAAGAGCAGAGACAGTTAAATGTGTATAACTTTCTCCCAAAGGTTTGGCTGTGAACGGGAGGGAAGAAATAATAGGAAGTGCTGGGAGGGGCAGAAGGAATCAAGAGAATTTTAGTTCTCTTTTCCTGCCTCGATCCTTGCAAGTTTTTAAGAATAGTTGAATGCTACTGGGAAGGTGCCAGTAGAAAGATTTATTGAATGCTGGCTCTGGTCTGTAATTCTATAACCTTGGTCAAGTTATTTAATCTGTCTTCTTAGAGTCACGGTTTTTTCATATGTAAAAAGGCATCTGTGAAATGGTTATCTGTAAAAATGTCTCCATAACATTGTTCTGAGTATTATCTCTGTTCTGCTGGCACAGTAAATGGCTCATAATGGGGGCTTAACAAATGATCTGTGAAAGAATAAATATGAAGAAAGCTTAATGTGTGGTTGAGCACATAGTAATCACTCAAGTAACTTTTCCCCAGAGGTTTGGCTGTGAATGGAAGGGAAACAATAAGGAGGTGGTAGTGGGAGGGGGGCATAAGGAATCAAGGGCAACTGTTATTAGATTAGGTACCCTTGATACAAGATACACCAGAAATATTAGCAGAAGCAAGGTGGAAGCACTAGGAGATGGAAAAAATTTTTTTAATGGTTCATTTCTTAGGATCTAAGGACATACTGTGTAGTGGGAGTAATATAATGGAGAGTAAGATGGGGACAGACCTTGCCATTAAAGGTGAAAAAGGGAGGGAATTTGATGAAGCAATAGCAGAGCATATGAAACTATCTGGGAATGTTTGCAGTTTTGATTTTTGTACATCTTCCACTCTAGAATTGGAAGGCTCTGGGTCATTATAGTCACCCTGGCATTCTGTTGAGGTCATTTCTCACCCATAATTAATTAGGTTGCTCAGGCATTAAGTTAGTTTTTTTTAACTTAAGGGAAGCAAAGTCCTGCTGTGACCACTGGATTTGTAGCTTTCTAGAAAGTTGCTTGCTCATAGGGTCATTTTCATACTGTGATTTGAAGGTATTTTTTACTGTCTGGAGAAAGTTCTCAGCCTGGCATTGAGCATTCCTGCTGATAAAATTTATTGTAGTGACTCATTCTCCATTTTTACTTACCTAGGATTCATCTTGTCAGGCTTTTAAGTCTTTTTAACCTTCTAATTATAGTATTGAAGTGACTTTTCCTTACAGCTGACTCTGACAATAATGTATGACAATATTTATTCCTTTATTTAGAGCATGGCTCTTAAAATGTGATCCAGGGCTCTTTTCAGGTGGTCTGCAAGGTCTAAACTATTTTCATGATAATACTAAGATGTTGTTTGCTTTCCCACCATATTGACATTTGTACAATGGCATAAAAACAGTGTTTGGTCAGACTGCTGTATGCCTTAGCATGAAACAAGGCATCAAACTGTGCTAGCATTGTTTACTTTTGAGCACTCACAGTAAAACAAACAAAACACACATGTGCACACACATGCAGAAAACCCTATTTCATTCAAGAACATTCTAGATGAAGCAGTAGAAATTATTTTCACTAAATCTTGAGTTTAGGTTTTTAATGTTATGTGTGACAGAATAGGAAGTATATATATATATATAAAGTATTAATGCCGTTGTTTGAGTTGCTGGCTGAGCTAGTAGCTTTTCCATGGAACACCATTTTTTACTTGAAACAGTGACTGCTTTGGTATATGGTGGATACTTTCTTGACACACTCATTTCACTTATACTTACTTTACTTAACATTTTTGGTTTTCTAGATTTGTTCCTATGGGTTGGAGCTGCCATCTGGTGTCATTACTTAAATACAATTTTGTTCCCACCAACACCTTTGTGCTCTTATTGTCAAATATATTACATTCCTCTATGTTATAGGCCTAACAGTACAGTTATGTACATATTTTTCCATATGTTTCCTTTAGAGGAAATATGCATTTATACTGTCTTTTATAATTACCATATTTTCCTAGTGTTCTTTGTTTTTTTAGTGTGTGTGTGTGTGTGTGTGTGTATTTGAGTTTCTACCTTGGTTTACTTAATTTCAACCGTAAGAACCTGCTTTATTTCTTGTAAGGTAGCTCTGCTAGCAACAATTTCTCTCAGGTTTTGTTTATCTGCGAGTATCTTTATTTCACCTTCATTTTTGAAAGACAGTTTTGCTGGATATAAGATTCTTGATTGACAGTTTTTTTTCCTTTCAGTACTTTGAATATGTCATTTCACTGCCTTCTGGCCTTCATTGTTTCTGATGAGAAGTTAACCTTACTGGGGTTTCCTTGCATGTGATGAATTATTTTTCTTGGCTGCTTTCAAGATTTTCTCTGTCTTTCAGCATTTTTACTGTGGTTTGTCTGGATGTGTATCTCTTTGTATTTATCCTACTTGGAGTTTGTTTAACTTCTTGGTTATAAAGATTAATGTTTTTTTTAGCAAATATGGGATGCTATCAGTCATTATTCCTTGGGATATATATATTTTTAATTTTAAGTTTTTAAATAAATTTATTTATTTTATTTATTTATTTTTGGCTGCATTGGGTCTTTGCCACTGTGCCTGGGCTCTCTCTAGTTGTGGTGAGCGGGGGCCACTCTTCGTTGCAGTGTGCGGGCTTCTCATTGTGGTGGCTTCTCTTGTTGCAGAGAATGGGCTCTAGGTGCGCGGGTTTTAGTAGTTGTGGTTTTGGGGCTCCAGAGCACAGGCCCAGCAGCTGCGGTGCACAAGCTTAGCTGCTTTGTGGCATTTGGGATCTTCCCCGAACAGGGCTTTAACCCATGTCTTGGGCATTGGAAGGTGGATTCTCAATTACTGCGCCACCAGGGAAGCCCATATTCCTTTGTATATTTTTAAAATGTAGTGTATCTTTCAAACTGAAACTCTATGCACTTTAGAAGTGTGTAGAGTTTCTCCTCCCTCCTCCAAGCCACTGGCAATCCCCATTCTATTCTGTCTCTATCATGACTGCTCTTATACCCTTATGTAAGTGGAATTATACAGTATTTGTCCATTTTGTCTGGCTGATTTTGCTTTAGCATAATGTCTTTAAGGTTTGTTCATGTTGTAGTTTATGACAGAATTTCCCAGAATTTGTTTATCCTTATAGGTACTGAAAATAGGTATTCCCAGTTGGAAACTTTTTTTTTTCTTCCTTACTTGTTTTGTTTTTACTTAACTTTTATACTGTTTTTGAATTACCATCTATCTAGTTTTACGTACTGTTGTATGTTTAGTTAACAAAAAGAATCTAAATTGGGAAAGTGAAGCCAAACAAATACGGCTTTGTTTTCTTTAAGAAAGCTGTTGGTGGTACACTATGCTGTTTATACAATAACTGATACATAAGTTACAATGTAATTTTGGAGTATGTAATTTTGGGGTCTTATGCTTAAAAAATGTAAGTGATCTTATAATTGGCTTCTCAGTTGAGTATGATTTGTGAAATTGGTGGCTCTTAGTTTTTTTTTTTTTTTTTTTTTTAAACTTCCGGTCTGCATATTTGAGGGACTGTGACACATTCCTGTCAATAAACAAGGCTTAATTCAGTAATGATTCCCTGTAGGTAGGTCATGACTGCCCTTCCAATGGGTTGAATATACCCAACTACCCAGAGTCACTGGTTAGTGTGTTTTAACTACATGTGGCATAATCTTTTTTTAAGTTGAAGTACAGTTGATTTACAGTGTTTCATGTGTACAGCAAAGCGATTCAGTTATACATATATGTATATATGTGTATATGTATGTATTCTTTTTTTGTTCACATGGCATGCGGGGTCTTAGTTCCCTGACCAGGGATTGACCAGTGACCCCTGCATTGGGAGCGTGGAGTCTTAACCCTGGACTGCCAGGGAAGTCCCTATATATGTATTCTTTTTCCGATTCTTTTTTTTTTGTTTTTTTCCGATTCTTTCCCATTATAGGTTATTACAAGATATTGAATATTGTTTCCTGTGCTATACAGTAGGTCCTTGCTGTTTTTACATATAGTAGCGTGTATCTGTTGGCCTAATCATTTTTATTCTTTATCAAGTGCTTATGAAATTATACCATGCAGCTTCTTTTAGTTTATCTAAACCTAGATATGAGATTTATGGCATCCTTTGATCATGACCATGGTCTCCCCACTTCAACTAACAGCTGTCATTTTGATGAGAGCTGCCCTGAATATGTTACCTTGGAGTGGTTGCTGAATCCTGGCCTCATTGGATGAATATTGACAACTACTGTCATTTTGTTTTAAACTTGTTTCTGGAGAGTTTTTACGATTTGAGTTACTTGTTAATATTTTCCCTAAATGTAAGGTTTTCAATAAGTAAAAAAAATTTGATTAATACATGAAATATATGATTGTTATAAAATAATCTCTATAAGTAAATCAGTCCTGTTTTGTTTCATTTTATTAATTTTTATTGGAGTATGGTTGCTTTACAATGTTGTGTTAGCCTCCACAGCACAATAGAGTGAATCAGCCATACACATACAGATATCCCCTCCCTTTCAGTCAGTCTTATATATGGTTATTTATTTTCTAAACAGAGACTCTACAGGGGCAGGTAATTCACTGGTCCACAAGCGGTCTCCTTTACGTCGAAACCAAAAGACCCCAACATCCTTGACCAAGCTGTCTTTACAGGATGGACATAAAGTCAAAAAGCCAGCATGTAAATTTGAAGAGGGTCAGGATGTCCTAGCTAGATGGTCAGATGGCTTGTTTTATCTTGGAACTATCAAAAAGGCAAGTTACCTTAATATCTTTTGCTGTTTCTGCAGTAAACTTTTAATAATATTGAATTGAAATTTAACTTCGTGGTTTTGATTTTAAAAGAAATCACCATAAGTTTTCCTCTGTATTTCAGATAAACATATTGAAACAGAGCTGCTTCATCATATTTGAAGACAGTTCTAAATCCTGGGTTCTCTGGAAGGACATTCAAACAGGCAGGTGCTACTATTTCCCTTGGACATGATTTACACTAAAATTTTATTTTCTTCAGCTTGTCATTTTCTAGTGTTTTCTGTTTAGTACAGTGTATTAAGATAACTAAAAAAATCAGTGTATTCTTCAGAGTCTTCAAGGAGTTATAATCTATTTTATAGACCATAAGAAGAACAAGAATTGCTCTGTTAAGGTAGAGATAGATTAGATGACAGACGCATCACTGATGCACATGTATAAATTATTGTTAGGACCTTTCTAAGAACTTTGAAGAAAAATTTTAGTTACTAATATGAGTAACACGGCTTCACCTTTGCTGTTACTTGCCTGTATTAGTACAAAGTAATATAAAGAGCTAATATTTATTGAGAACACACTGTTTGCCAGATGTTTTGGGGAATTAGGACTATTAAATAGCTTTAGAATGCTAGAAATATTCATTGATACGAATAGTTTAAAATTACTGCTTAGTTATGGTTTTTTATGTTTAGTTGGGAAAATGAGGCTGTATTTGGGTAAAAGTAAAAATGAATACAGGTATTCTCTGATTTGGTTATAGATATGTTTCTTGTTATGCTCTTTATTTTTTCAAGCTATAATTGCTGTATGTTGTTTGAATCTGCTAAATAAAGGTAGTTTTTTAGGTATCTCTTTCATGGAAAGTGCTTTATTTATGAAAAATTATGAATAGTAAAAATCTGAGTACTTCAGCTGCACACTAAAGCCCCACTTTTGGTATCCTTTTAATGGGTTAATGGGCCTACACTAAGGTGTTTTTGTATGTCCCCCTGTAGAAAGGAGACAAATTCTGTAAAGTATTTGTCGATTGGGTTTTTTATTTGAATCCCAAATGCGACTTTATGGTAGGTTACTGTTGTGTTCAGTTTCTTGATTTCACTCTTAGTTTTTTTTTAAAGAATAAAAAAAGTTTTGGTAAAGGAATTGGAATGTTGTAGTTGCCATTTTTATACATGATACTCAGGGATTAGGTGGAGAACTCAATAGCTGTTACTCTAGTAAAATGTCTTTCCTAGTGAAAGAAACATTTTACAGTTTTTAGGACTGATCAGTTTAAAGGTCTAAAGTTACGTTTTGAATCTCAAATTGAGGGGTCAGTGAGGAAAAGAATAGGAGGCCGATAAGAGGTCTCCAGCAGTAGTGATATTGAACAGATCTTATTACCCTGCATACAGAATTATCCCTTTTGCTTAGTTTGTAAATATGGTTCTCTCTGGTGGAACTGAAATATGTTATACTGCTTCTGTTCCCGTTGTATTAACGATGTGTCCCTTTCAACTTTTCTACCTTTCTGAGGTTCCTGTGGGTTAAATATAGGTCTGTCTTTCTGTCTTCTTCCCTCCCTCCCATCCTTCCTCCCTTCCAGAAAGGAAGAAGAAAACCAGTTTTACATAGATAGAAAGTGGTTGTGAAAGTGAGGAGGTCTTGTCCTACATGTGTTAATAACCAGTATATCAATTCAGTGGTCTGTGGTTGTTTTTTCCTTTCTGGCTCCTTTTACTATCCTTATAATGAGATAGGATAGCTCCTTGGCCATTTAACTCTTTGTAACACCCAGAAAGTTAGCACACATGTATGTAACTTGCATTGATATAGAATAAGTGAACCTGAAAATTGCAATATGGCAGATGTCAGTGTGGAGTGTAGTTTTAGTAGTTTTCTTCCTGTAAGGATCCTGCTTATAGTAGTTATATATCAAAATAACTTAATAAATTATAGTAATTTCACTCATCTATAAGATTCTTTTAAAAAATATTCATAAATAGGAACAATGTATAGTCATATTAGTAGTCAAAGAAGTGTACATTACAACAGGGAGATAGCATATTAAAACCGTTAAATAATTTTAAAAGGATTTTTAATCTTAATACCTAATACTGTTACGGTTTCTGTGAAAACGATACACTGCTGGTGGCAATGTAAATTTCTATTTTTGGATATTTAATAGTTGCATTAAATGCATAAAGATGTTTTATATGCTTTCATCTATACAGTAGACTCATTTGTAGCAGTTTATTCAAAAGAAATAATTCATAAGTAAAAAATCTAGATGAAAAATATTTGCTGTAGCTTTATTTTAACAACAACAACAGATTTGGCGTATCTAAGATGAAATGGCTTTATAGTCATTTGGGTTTAGAGTGAGGGAGACTATAGAAGGCCATTAAGCTACACAGAAAGTTTTTGTAAACTTGATGATAAAAAAGACATGTTGGATTTCACAAGTAAAGGCAATTCTCTGCTTCCTCAGGATTGTTTCCTGAGGGTGAACACATATTGTTCGCTGGATCAGCACCCTTTTTTACGAGGAACTGCCTTCTCCCACACCAGTCCAGTTATAGTGGGTGTCAGATCAGGCACCTACCAAAATCTGGGGCTATTGGTCCTTTTCCAAGAAGTTGCAGATTTGGACTGAGGTTCTAGTCTCAGTCTGGTCGCTCTCCTGACTGGAGCCATAAACTGAGAAACTATGGGAAGCCACATCCAGCCAAGCAAACAAAGCCTGGGAGAGGAGAGGAGAGAGGACAAGAGCCAAAACAAAAAGGAAAAATGCAAAAAACGAACAAGCAAAAAATTTGGTAACCTGCATATCTAAGAATAGAGTCATAATAAAGTAAATTTGGTTCTTTCCACTGAACAGAATATTATACAGCTTTTAGAAGTTACACGTTTGAGAACTACAGTGTGAGGAATGCTTTTGATGGAAGAAACATTACATAGTATTAATGAAAAGAAGCATCTCACAGTGGAGAGAATATGGACTCTGGTATATCTGGGTTTGAATCCTAGCCTTGATACTCTGTGACTGAGGGTACTTGGATTAGTTACTTTATCTTTCTGAGCCTCAATTCTTCTCTATAAATAGGATATGTATCTAATAAATTGTGGAATTAAAATAATATGTATCAAGAGTCTAACACAATGCTAGCTTATAGCACAAAATTGTACATTTTTATTATTGTTGGTATGTGAATAAAGTGTATGTATTAGTATTTTAACTATGTATACTGAAATTCATGAGAAAAGATTATCGGAAATGTGCTAAAGTGATAAAATTATATTCTAAATTTTGCAGAATAAAATTGTTTTTAGAATAAAAATGTTTAAGGAAGAAATAACTTACCTATTCAGGTAAAAAAATGTAATTAATAACTAGAACCCCCCACTTTTGTTTCAGTGGGATATTGTTTAGGTACGTTGTTTGACACCATAGTTCCAGATTTCAGAAGCTGGAGATCAAATAATTAGTGCTCAGCCTTTTTTATAAATTAGTAAGTAAAAAGAAATGTTCTGAATCTTGAGAGTAGGGAGTCATTAGCGGATCTTCCTTGCCCGTTTTCTTTAGTCTCATGATGTTAGGCAGTGTAGGGTGAGTGAGTAATGTACATGGGTAGGTGTGTGTTCTGGAGAGTAGTTCTAGTGTTCACAAAACATCCCCTTCTCTCGCCTCCCAAGAGGGTGGGAATATTGGAAGTAAATGGTAAGGGATCCTGCCTGAGAGCAGTTTAAATTATGCCCTCTGCCAAAAAGCAGATTAAATTATGAATGTAGACAGTGAGGCATCTTAAGTTAAAGGTAGGAAGAACACAGATAAGGAGCAGAGAGAGAGCATTTTGTGTATAGTACTTTGCCTTGAGAAAATACCATTATGATCTAGGAAACAGACATTGCCAATATGGGCTACTCACTGAGTAAAAAAAGGTGGTTTTGTTATATGGAACAATTCTTTATGTGTATTTTAAATATTTCAGGAGCCACTGGAAGTGGGGAAATGGTCTGTACAATATGTCAAGAAGAGTATTCAGAAGCTCCCAATGAAATGGTTATATGTGATAAGTGTGGCCAAGGTAAACATTGATTTTTTTTAATCTTGTGGAAAACTTTTTTTACATACTTAATGCCCCTGTTGAAGATTAATGATTAAAAATTCTTTACATTTTTAATTTGAAGCTGTTATCATAAGTTTAGTCATCAGTTTTAAATATATTAATGTAGGAAAAGAGAATGCTAAAATGCCTTCTTTAAATTGTGTTGCAGTATTTATTAATAAAATAGAATTTGCTTTATGCTTTTTTTGATATTAAGGATATCATCAGTTGTGTCACACACCTCATATTGATTCCAGTGTGATTGATTCAGATGAAAAATGGCTCTGTCGACAGTGTGTTTTTGCAACAACAACAAAGGTATCTTTTAAGTGTTTTGGGCTAACGCCCTAAATGGAATTTGTAAGACACTATCAGCGTAATGATTGTGTACGTTGAAAGTTTATTTGAATGAAATGAGCAATCAATCTTGGGTAGAAAGAGGTACTGCTTATTGTTTGACTAATGATGCTTAAGTGACTTGCAACTATTGCACTTATTTTCTAATAGTGGTCTTAGAATTGGGGCAATAATTTGAAAGAAAAGACAACAAAATAAATAAAGATTATTATTGGTCAAACAGTTTGTGATATGGTAAGAAATTTAGAATGGAAATTTCTTCATAAGTTTCAGAAGCATTTTAAAATTATAGAGTTGTATTTAAAATTTTATCCTTCACTCTTTTAAATAAATTTTTCCCTCTAATATAGAGGGGTGGTGCGCTTAAGAAAGGACCAAATGCCAAAGCATTGCAAGTCATGAAGCAAACATTACCCTATAGTGTGGCAGACCTTGAATGGGATGCAGGTCATAAAACCAATGTCCAGCAATGTTACTGCTATTGTGGAGGCCCTGGAGAGTAAGTAAATATGGTTATTTAATGCCCTTAATGTTTAATTGCCTATATTGTCCACTTTATTTTTGTTATTGATTGTGGTATGGGAGTGATAGTGAATTGTAAATGCATGAAATTATCAAAAAAGAAAATTGTGGGGGGATTCGAGGCTGTAGTTTTTATTCATCTTTATCATTAAATGTTTGCTAAATAAGTGAGTCAGAGTTCTAACTAAGAATGTTTAGAAATTTACCTTTAACTTCTGATCACTGGTTCTAGTTGTAACTAAACACATGCATCTTATCTTTCTTAGGAGGTAGCTCTTAAAATACTTAAATCCAGTAATCGTATTTCCCACTCCCGTGACTCACATACCAAGTGTTCTCTTTTCTAGGCTAAAATCTCCATTCCTATCAAACATTCTTTATGACGTGTTTTCCAAACTCTGTCTTTGTTGCTCTTCAGTTTTTGAAAGTTTACTCTTGAAATAATGGTGCCATGATTACAAAATGCAGTGTTTCCAGGACTAGTCTGACAGACTATAACAAAGCTATTAGAGTTCTAGATATTATGCTTCTGTTGTTGCAAGGAAAGATTGTATTACCCCTCTTTGGTCGTCCCATCATATTCTTTTGGCTCATTATGGGTTTGTAGATGGTCAACTAAAACTTAAGCTTTTAGTTCTTTTTTTCATAAAAGCTGATATTAAACCAACTTGTGCATCATGTATTTGTACTACATTTTAAAAAATGTTAGTGGATAACTTTACATTTAACTATTAAATTATAATTATTGGTTTCTTAAATCTTATCAAACTCCATGTTTCTCTTAAGACAGGGCTGCTCTCTAGAAGAATGCTGGGACATATAAGATGTACAGTGATGAAAACATGAATAAAATGAATATGTAATTGAATGAAATTTTAGTTCTTCATTCTACCTTGTCTCTGATCTTATGGAATTTTTATTTGTGGTTTAACATTTGTGTAACATTTCTCAGTTTTTGGTTGCCTGCAGATTTAAGAAGCATTCCCTCTGGTTTCTTTAAATCATTTATATGAGCTACAGTGAACCTAGAGATTGATCTTTCTCCTTTACTCATTTATACCTAGCATCTTAGTTTATAGACATTATTTTATGAAGCAGATTGTTCATTGTTCTTTAAGTACCATGACTACATGAACTATGTTTGATATTGCTAACACTTTAACACCTAACAGAGTACCTAGAACATAGTATTCATTAGTCTTTTGATGAATGAATGACCTTACTAGTAGCATCTTGCCTTTGCCTGTGTATGGCTTAAAATTAACGTGGGGCTAACTTACTGAGCAAAAGAATTATCTGGAGAAAAGGCGTTATTTGGGTGGCAAGTAAGGATATTAAAACCATGTACTAACTAAAAAGAGAGGATATCTTTAGCTGAAGATTCAGTTTTATCATCTTCAGCCATCTGAAAGAGAACAAAATGTGTCACAAAGCCTTTATACCTGGTGGAGTCTTAGATTTGTGGTTATGTTAAACAAATTTATTAAATTGCTGTACTCCTTTTCTTTTCATTATAAGGAACAAGAATAATAGAAACACAGTGAAGGCATGAAGTTGCCTATGGCTATTTGGTATGTGCGACAAATAGCTCTACATATCAGTGACCTCTGAGACTGTTGATGTGAAAAAAATCCCAGGCTTGACAAAGATCCTTTACTAATTTAGGACCCAGGCACTTATTGACTAGAAATAGTAGATGTAGCTTTCAAGAGCTTATAAATTCTCATGAATAAAAGAGAGGAGGAATGAAATGGTCAATATTAATAACCTTTTTGGGAAGAAAAAGTTTAACACTAAATATACCAGAAATGTGATACTGTAATCAGAACTATATTCTGTATGTCACTTTTGTCGGTTTCTTTTTTTTTTAAACCTTACCTCATGAAAGTTAGTAATTTTAATCTTAAATTTTTTCTTATAGCTGGTATTTAAAGATGCTACAGTGCTGCAAATGTAAACAGTGGTTTCATGAAGCTTGTGTGCAATGCCTTCAAAAGCCAATGCTATTTGGAGACAGGTGAGAGAAGGGCATTTGACTGATTTTTTTTTTTTTTAGCTAAAATTGTATTTATGTTTTTTCATTTTCACATTTCTAAAAGTAGTTTTAATAGTGATTCGTAAAAGGTTCACCTTAGGGGGAATATATTGTTTAATATACTTAAATTATATATACTTTTAAAAAACACAAAATTTTTGTGCTTTTGGATATTGCAGAAAGCTTTTAAGTATTTGACCAGTGAATATATTTGCACCTATTGCCCCGCAATACTCTAAATTATTCTCATTGGTACCTTCTTTTAAAGAACCTCAAGGGGATCCAAAGAACCTCAAAGACAGAACTAATGTCTTTTTGGATTAAGAGAGTGTGAAATAGCAGAGAGAGCTCTAGAAGAAAAATTAGAGCACTAAATGTAACATCAAAAACTCTGGGTTTAAATCTTAACTTATGTGATTTATTGTCTTTCTGACCTCAGGAAGGTCAGCTTGTCTCCTGGGCTTTTTCTACCATGTTGTTTGGAGCATTGAAAAGTGACAATGTGTTTGGGAGTAGCCATCACAATTCCTGTTACACACAAGCCATTAGTAAACTATGCCTGTATATCAATCTGTATGTGAACTCTGAAGGTCTCTAATGGTTAAAAAAAAATTGCCCCTTTCCCCCATATACAAACTATTTTATTATTTGTCATTACTGGAAAAGAAACTCTTTAAATCACAGTGTCATGATTCAAATTATATTTTGCTTTGTGTATCAGTCCTTATGTCAATTGTAGGATTTGAACTTGCTGAATATTAATTTTAATTGTTAAATAATTTATATGTACTCTTGATTACTCAGTATATAACTTTTCTTTTTTCCTTAGGTTTTATACATTTATTTGCTCTGTCTGCAGTTCTGGACCAGAATACCTCAAACGTCTACCATTACAATGGTAAGTATGGACACTTCTGTTAAGGAACAAAGAGCCATATTTTAAAATCTACAGGATGAAACTTTCTATATACATTTACTTAGCTTAAATAAAAATTTGTTCTTCTTTATGCCTGGTTTTATTTCTTTTCCTGTATTTATCCTCAAGCCTGATGTCATCTTCCCCAAAGATTATCTAGTTTTATTGCTGAATTAATAAGGCCATTCAGTTTCTAATGGCATAAAAAGTAACTTTCAAATGTCTTTTAGATCTTCAAAATTCTTATTCATGTTTCTAGTTCTTTTGGGCCTTCAGAATAACATCAGTAGAACAGAGAAACGTCTTATAACAAATATGCTACTTTCTGCCTCAGTTAAGTAATTCTTGGGCATGGGAAGTATGATGAATTTTGGAGATTTACTGAAAATGTTTATAGTAAGTGCTTAGAAATTTTTGTCAAATATTTTACATATTTTAGGAAAAGATAAGATTTAATTCATGAATCAGATAATAAAGTCTGTTAAAGTGTGATCCATTTTGTAGCTTATGTAGTAGTGAAAACATGACATTTTGATCGTACGTTATTTTTTCTTAGAGTCAGGTCCTCTTTGAATGTATTTCAAGAAATCAAATATCTTTTAATTTTTACTTACTATTCAGGATAAATTAAATGTTTAGTTAATGTTTTTCATTTATTTTCATATGTAATAATTTATTATGAATATGACTTGTGATATTAACCCTCTGTTCACCTAAATACTTTACTTTGGATTTTTTTTTTTTATAACATCTTTATTGGAGTATAACTGTTTTACAATAGTGTGTTAGTTTTTCCTTTACAACAAAGTGAATCAGTTACACATATACATATGTTCCCATATCTCTTCCCTCTTGCATCACCCTCTCTCCCACCCTCCCTATCCCACCCCTCTAGGTGGTCACAAAGCACAGAGGTGATCTACCTGTGCTATGCGGCAGCTTCCCACTAGCTATCTAATTTACATTTCATAGTGTATATATGTCCCTGCCACTCTCTCACTTCGTCACAGCTTACCCTTCCCCCTCCCCATATCCTCAAGTCCATGCTCTAGTAAGTCTGTTTTATTCCTGTCCTACCACTAATCTCTTCGTGACATTTTTTTTCCTTACAGTCCATATATATGTGTTAGCATACGGTATTTGTTTTTCTCCTTCTGACTTACTTCACTCTGTATGACAGACTCCAGGTCTATCCACCTCATTACAAATAACTCAGTTTCATTTCTTTTTATGGCTGAGTAATAGTCCATTGTATATATGTGCCACATCTTCTTCATCCATTCATCTGTTGATGGACACTTAGGTTGCTTCCATGTTCTGGCTATCGTAAATAGAGCTGCAATGAACATTTTGGTACATGACTCTTTTTGAATTATGGTTTTCTCAGGGTATATGCCCAGTAGTGGGATTGCTGGGTCATATGGTAGTTCTATTTGTAGTTTTTTAAGGAACCTCCATACTGTTCTCCATAGTGGCTGTATCAATTTACATTCCCACCAGCAGTGCAAGAGGGTTCCCTTTTCTCCACACCCTCTCCAACATTTATTGTTTCTAGAGTTTTTGATGATGGCCAATCTGACCGGTGTGAGATGATATCTCGTTGTAGTTTTGATTTGCATTTCTCTGATGATTAATGATGTTGAGCATTCTTTCATGTGTTTGTTAGCAATCTGTATATCTTCTTTGGAGAAATGTCTATTTAGTTCTTCTGCCCATTTTTGGATTGGGTTGTTTGTTTTTTTGTTATTGAGCTGCCTGAGTTGCTTATAAATTTTGGAGATTAATCCTTTGTCGGTTGATTCATTTGCAAATATTTTCTCCCATTCTGAGGGTTGTCTTTTGGTCTTGTTTATGGTATCCTTTGCTGTGCAAAAGCTTTTAAGTTTCATTAGGTCCCATTTGTTTATTTTTGTTTTTATTTCCATTTCTCTAGCAGGTGGGTCAAAAAGGATCTTGCTGTGATTTATGTCATAGAGTGTTCTGCCTATGTTTTCCTCTAAGAGTTTGATAGTGTCTGGCCTTACATTTAGGTCTTTAACCCATTTTGAGTTTATTTTTGTTTGTGGTGTTAGGGAGTGTTCTAATTTCATCCTTTTACGTGTAGCTGTCCAGTTTTCCCAGCATCACTTATTGAAGAGGATGTCTTTGCTCTATTGTATATCCTTGCCTCCTTTATCAAAGATAAGGTGACCATATGTGTGTGGGTTTATCTCTGGGCTTTCTATCCTGTTCCATTGATCTATATTTCTGTTTTTGTGCCAGTACCATACTGTCTTGATTACTGTGGCCTTGTAGTAGTCTGAAGTCAGGGAGCCTGATTCCTCCAGCTCCATTTTTTGTTCTCAATATTGCTTTGGCTATTCGGGGTCTTTTGTGTTTCCATACAAATTGTGAAATTTTTTGTTCTAGTTCTGTAAAAAATGCCAGTGGTAATTTGATAGGGATAGCATTGAATCTGTAGATTGCTTTGGGTAGTAGAGTCATTTTCACAATGTTGATTCTTCCAATCCATACTTTGGATTTTTTAATTGCTGGTTTTATAAAAATATTGTGTAATTTAAAAATAATAACGAAAAACATTGTTTTCATATATTTTGATTATTTTTGGATTCCAGGGTAGATATAGCACACCTATGCCTTTACAACCTAAGTGTTATTCACAAGAAGAAATACTTTGATTCTGAACTTGAGCTTATGACGTACATTAATGAAAACTGGGATAGATTGCACCCTGGAGAGGTAGGTGGTCTTAGAACTAACTTCATTAGCTACTTAATGTCTTTTTTGTTTTGTTATAAGCAACTATCGCACATGTATAAGCCATACATCTAAAGTAGCATTTTATGTTTAGTTAGGGAGAAATATCTTTAAGTTTAGTTAGGGAGGCTGTAGCCCTCATTCTCCTGTTTGTTGCCTCTTGACTTGAGGAAAAATGTAGGAGGAAGTAAATTACTTGATTCTTCCATTTTCTGAAGTGAAAATCACTGTAGTTAAAAATAGAAAGGAGGGCGAAATCCTTATTATTGGGTATCTTACTTATGATTCCTCCTCCTTTTCTTCTAAGCTTACTCTAAACTTAGAGATGGGGACTTCCCTGGTGGCACAGTGGTTAAGAATCTGCCTGCCAATGCAGGGGACATGGGTTCAATCCCTGGTCTGGGAAGATCCCATATGCTGTGGAGCAGCTACTGAGCCTGTGCTCTAGAGCCCGTGAGCCACAACTGCTGAGCCCGCGTGCCGTGACTGCTGAAGCCCATGCGCCTAGAGCTTGTGCTCTGCAGCAAGAGAAGCCACCACGATGAGAAGCCCACGCACCGCAACAAAGAGTAGCCCCAGCTAGCCACAACTAGAGAAAAGCTCATGCACAGCAACCAAGACCCAATGCAGCCAATAAATAAATAAACAAACAAACAAACAAACAAACAAACAAAACAAACTTAGAGATATAACCAACACTCTTCTTTCCTCTCTTGTTGGTACTCCCTTATATATCTTTAACTTCCAGGAATAGTGAGACTTGGTAATAGTGTTAGCTAAGTTAGAGAGTGAAGCTACCTGAGTTGGAGATTATCCCCCTCATTCTGACATCTCATTTGCTTTTCGTTTGCAAAGTGTAACCACTCATGCTGGTTTACAAAGAGTCTTTTTTTGAAAAAGCAATATAAAAATTAATGCGTATTCATTGAAGATTTTGAAACTACAGAATAGCACAAAGAAGAAAATAACTAGAGTAACTTTAATATTTACCTTGTTTTTAACATTTATTTAGAATTATTAAAACACAGATATTAAATATTAAAATACAGACATTAACTAAATTTTTTGTTTTATAATGTGTGGAATTAGTTGGTCATGCATTACTTTTTGAGGTAAAAACTGTAAACTGATTTGAAATTTAGGGAGAGTTTCTGCATTTGTAGCTTTTAGACGTGAGGCAGTTTATAAGGTTCACATCAAGTAAGACACCAAGTTTTTGTTGTTGTTGTTCTGGGGGTTTTATGGGGCATCTAGGAGTGCATAATACACATTTATTTAAGTTAGTGGTAGATCAGTTGTATAAAATAAATACCTGTGGAATACTTAGATTTTAAAATCAAAGATATTATTAAAATCAATTGAGCTAAGATGTTTTGAGTGTTAGAAATTGGAGTATAATACTCTCATTAAGTTTTCTGTTAAAAGCTTTTTTCAGATGACTTTTGAGAGAAAGTAAATTTGATAAATTTTAATAAATTGATTAGTAATGGGAGAAAAAAGTGTGTAAGGCACTGTTTAGTGTTCTTTATAGTCAGTATTTAATGTTCTAATACATTAATTTGAAATGCTTTCTTTCTAGCTATGGTTCTTACAGCACTTCATATGCAGATATATCTATATTCCTTTTAGTACACTTTATGTTTTACATGATTAAATTCTGCATTGGGGGCTTCCCTGGTGGCGCAGTGGTTGAGAATCCGCCTGCCGATGCAGGAGACACGGGTTCGTCCCCTGGTCCGGGAAGATCCCACATGCTGCGGAGCGGCTGGGCCCGTGAACCATGGCCGCTGAGCCTGCGTGTCCGCAGCCTGTGCTCCGCAATGGGAGAGGCCACAACAGTGAGAGGCCCGCATACCGCAAAAAAAAAAAAAATAAAATAAAATAAAAATAAAAATAAAAAAAAATAAAAAATAAATTCTGCATTGGTTACTTCACGTAGATAGCGGGCATGCATATAAAAACTCAAGTTTTGGGACTTTCCTGGTGGTAATATAATTTAGATTCTATTCAAGAGGCTGAAAATAGAAAATAATAAAAACCATAATTAGATTTGTTAAAGAAATGAGTTCAGTTTATGAATTTCAGTTATTTCAGTTCCAACTGAACCTCTGACACGTCAGAAAAAGTTTATTTCAGCAATAGGTACATGTTTTATTTTCTGTAACCTATGAGATAATGTCTTAACACATAAGAAATTTCAATTTCTTATTCTTTGCCAAAATGGAAAAATATATCTTTTTATTTAAAAACTAAGAAAAACATGATTACAATCTAATATAACTTTACAACAGAAAAGTTTTACTGTTCTGAGGAGTGTTTTCATTTTTGGGAGCCATAAAATTTATTATCAGAACAAGTGACTTTCTAGTCACTTCTTATTGCTCTTTCTCTGCATTAAAAAAAAGAAAATATTTCAGACGTCTTAGGTTAGTCATCCCATCCTCAGACTAGTTATTTACAGATGGAAGTTCAGGTTTTAATCCTCTGTATTAATATTTTCATCTTAATATTGTGATTGGTTTTTAGAGTAAGATTTTAATGATAAAGAAACCATTAAAATTTGTCAGTAATATTTATTCAGTGTTTTCATTTAGTTTACTTCTAAATGTTTGTGGTAATAGAAACAAAGATAATACAAATAATGTATTATTCCAGATTATTAAAGTAGTAAATCTTTGCTTACCTGAAATTGAATTGCAAATTGAATTTTGTCACTAGCTCAAAATTAGGTTAATAAAATTTTCTTTTTGTTTATATTTGTATTCAAAATCTTTTTATAACATAACATTAATTACAGTTATCCCTTGATATTCATAGGGAATTGGTTCCAGGACCCCCTTCAGATACCAAAATCTGTGGATGCTCAAGTCCCTTACATAAAATGATGTAGTACAGTTGGCCCTTAATATCTGATTGATTTTCTGCAGTTGGAACCCAGGGATACTGACAGCCAACTGTACTTTCAATACATGAGAATTGTTGTATGCTAAGTATATTACAGGCATACCTCAGAGATACTGCGGTTTCAGTTCCAGGATGCTGCAATAAAACGAATATCACAATAAGGAGAATCACGAATTTTTTGGTTTCCCAGTGCATATAAAAGTTGTACTACATTGTAGTCTGTTGTGCACAATAGCATTATGTCTTTAAAAAGCAATGTACATACCTTAATTTAAAAATAATGCTGTTGCAAGAATGGAGCTGATAGACTTGCTTGAGGCAGGGTTGCCACAACCTTCAATTTGTAAAAAACACAGTATCTGTGATACACAATAAAGTGAGGTAAATGAAAGGATGTATGCTTGTATTGGTTAATTGAGTACCTTGGAACACTCAAGTCATTTTGAGCATCAGTTCTTACTATACATGCTATAGATTATATGACAAAGACGTTTGCTCTAGAATTTTAGAGAGTATATTTTAGAGAGTACATCTTAGAGAGTACAGTTGACTCTTGAAGAACACGGGGTTAGGGGCACTGACCCTCTGCGCCCTGCCCTGTCTGCAGTTCTGCACCTGCAGATTCAACCAACTGCGGTATAGTACTGTAGTATGTATTTAGTGAAAAAAATTTGTACATAAGTGGACTAATGCAGTTCAAACCCCTGTTGTTCAGGGGTCAACTTTATATCCTTACATACTGAAAGGCAAATTTAACATTTATGTATCATATATTTTGTTCTTTCTTGATTATTTTTCGGATTATTAGAACATATTAGAATACAGTGATTATTTTATATCATTTCCTTATGTGATCTTGTTAAACATCTTTGAGACTTGGTGCCTTAATGATTATCATATAGACTGAGTATAGCTATTTGAGAAACTGCTGTGTTTTGAATTATTTTCTTTGAGATAGTAAAAATATGTAATATAACATTTGACACCCCAAATAAAAGTTGCTTAAGGTTTTTATATACAGTAAGGTGTTTAGAATGAGGTTGTATCAGATTGCTTTTGGGAGTTACAATGAGATATTAATACTTTTTAGAATCTGCCTATTATCATTTGTCTTTGCTTCCTGATGTGACTTGAAATTTCAGTTCTGTAAGGACAACCCACTTTTCTATTAACTGTGGTCTTAAATTTTAAACACCTAAAGGTTGATAGGAGAGCAGTGTGTTGAGTGCTGCCTCACTTGAAGGATGTAGGGAGAAAAGCATAGATAAAATTCAAGTGGAATACTGTGGCAGAAACAATGTTTTGGCTAGAGGAAATGTAGTGTAGTAGAGGTGGTGTAATACTTTTAAGTGAAAATTATAAGAAATCTAGTTAAAAGCAGTACTTGGGGCCTTGCATTGTATATTAGCATACAGTGTATATGTTGGTAAACAAATTACTTAAGCTGTTTGGCATACTTAAGCCTTGGTGGTGTGGAATTAGATATTGGTAATTGAGGCATGTATTTTATTGAAGGGAAGAATTTTAACTATACATAATAGCATGTATATCTGTACAGAAATATACAACTCTGAAAGTGAAAACAGTGTGAGATTAGTGTCTGTAGAGGGAGGAACAAAAGTGATTATTCTGTTGAAGGTATATATTATAAACCTCATGGTCAGATGGAAGATCTAGAACATGGTGCTCTTCTAATACAGCTTATTTGATTTACATTATAATATTTGCACTCTTCGTTTTCAAAATACAGAAAGGGAACCCTTGACCACATTATGCGAGTTGAAATAAACAGCCCTATGCAGAGCAGTCCTGGAGTGCAGAAGCAACTTACAGATAAAATTTCTGGGAACCCACAGAGAATAAGTACCAAAAGAAAAAAGATAGGCCTTCCCTGGTGGCGCAGTGGTTGAGAGTCCACTTGCCAATGCAGGGGACCACGGGTTCGTGCCCCAGTCCGGGAAGATACCGCATGCCACGGAGCGGCTGGGCCCGTGAGCCATGGCTGCTGAGCCTGCGCGTCTGGAGCCTGTACTCCGCAATGGGAGAAGCCACAACAGTGAGAGGCCCGCATACCGCAAAAAAAAAAGAAAAAACAAAAAAAAACGGGAAAAAAAAATGATAGTTCATTGTGATTTTCAAAAAGTAAAAAGGAGTGGATTTGAGAAATTAGAAACTGTTGTTGAATGTCAGCAAAATTGTAGAGATTTTTCATATATATGGCCTGTGAAGATTTAAAAAGCAATAAGAAAAAAACGCCATTAATTTATTAGAATAAACCATGTTAAATACCCTGGTTTCTTTTTTGATATGATTAGCAACACTGTTACGTCAAATGCTAATGTACGTGGTGTAGACATAGTATATCTCAGTTTCACATAAGATATCGAAATGTGAACTGGTTAAAATAAATATTAAAAGGATTTGTAACTAATTGAGTAATAGTAACAAAAGCAGTCAATGGCTTGGAAATATTCTTGAGGGAGATTCTAGTGGAGAGCCACAGGGTTCTGTTTTTGTCTCTATCTTCAAGAAGGATGACAAAATCAAGAGAAAAGACCATCTCAAACACTGAGCTGAAAACAAAGTCAAATTAACAACAGTTGTATAATTTTGCTTTTAGGCTTAAATATGCAAACAACAGTATGGAAGAAGCAGCGTATGATGGGGGATACTTGGCTTGATAGCAGTTCATCTAATAAGATTTTAGAGTTGAGGTGGCAGTGGGAGACCAGGAAGAGGATGGAATTATTTAGCCAAGCTTAATATGAAATAATCATGTGATGGGGCTTCTTAAAAACTTTAATCTAATCTTATACTTAGCCATGATAGCTATTGTCAAATATTTGAAGAACTGTCTTATAAAAAAGGGAATCCAGGAAGGAAGGTTTTGTTCACCCATGGAATGGGCACCTTCATTAGGTTTCATTAGTGGTACTATTTAAACCAAGGTTGCATGACTCAGTACTATAAAAGAGTTTGAAGTATTAATGAAAACTTGAATTAGATGGACATCTTGGGTCTCTTTCCGACTGTAAAACCCGAGTCCATTATTTCTTCTTTAATAGAAATTTTCTATCACTGGACACTTCAGAAATTACAATAAGATGGTGTGGTAGGGTTAAGAGGAATGAGCACCAAACCAGCTTCCTTCCTTTCCTTTCCTTTACCTTTTCCTTTTTTTTTTTTTTTTTTTTTTTTTTAAAGTACCCAATACCCTGAGAATGGGCTCTCAGTGAATGTTGAATGAAGGTACTTAACTGTCACTTGGGTTCATGTTCTAGCTCTCTAGCTAACCAGCAGTGTGAATTTAAGCAATTTAACCTTTACATCTGTTGACTAATCTGTAAAATAAAAGTAGATGAATTTATGAGTCTCTTCTACTTCTAATATTCTATTTGACAGATTTGTTTGTTCTTTTTACTTGAAGAAGTTCTGAGCTTTGGGAGTTTTAACTGGTAAAGAAAATTACTAGTAGTAATTTTGAAAGTCAGTGGTGATATTTTGGAAGTTTTTTGTTTGTTTGTTTTGGTTTTTGTAGTTTTGAGGATGGTCTTTTATAACTTGTCTTTCTGTTGGGCCCTAGTCTTTAAACTTTGAAGAAAAGGCAGAAATGACTCTGAAAGAAACTTTCTGGAACAAAATAGAATATTTTCTAGAATTGAATGTTTAAATTTTAAAATGGTATGTGATGATAAAAAAAATTACTGAGCCATTTTGGGGTTTAGGGCTAACCAAAGTCTATAATTGTTATGAAAATAAAATCCCCAAATTTACATCATTTTTTAAAACTATAGAGAGTATTGGTTTGCGTTAGTATTAGAAGTATTGGGAAATAAAATGGCATGTTTCTCCTTACTTTTTACATTCCTTCCTGTTAATATTTATTAGAAGCTTTTATGGTTGATATTAAAGTAATTCTAATGTATTATTACTTTCCCAGGTTATAGAATTAAAATAAATTTAATGATAACTAATAATAAAATCCCATTTTAACTGTATTTTACAGTTTATAGTTCTTGCAGGCATATCATTTGAGCTATACAAGTATTAGTAAAGAAACTACTGAAGGATTTATACTCTCTTTTTTATAGGTGAGAAAACAAGCCTTGAGAGGTTAAATGGCCTTAGGTCACATAGCTGGTCAGTGAGGACCTGGAATTAGAATTTGGATCTGACTACTAGTCAGTACACTTTTCTTCTGTATTGCATTGCCTCTATCTAGCACCTGTGTATTACTAATTGATGAAATTATTGTGCATTAAATTGTTTCTTGTTACTTCACAGCTGGCAGACACACCAAAATCTGAAAGATATGAGCATGTTCTGGAGGCATTAAATGATTACAAGACCATGTAAGTTGATTTATTTTATGTATCCCTATGAGGGAGATATTTAGGAAGTATAAAGAATAATGGCATTAAGAATTGTGGGATTGATTATAGAGTTAGCACATACCATTTTAAACCTTTTAATGTCCTCTTCTCTTTCAGTCAGAGTAAAGCAGTGATTCTCAAAAGGCTGGAGAAGGGAAGATCAGTCCTCTGGGAATGGTGGATGGGAGGCATTATCAGTGTCTCAGGGGAATTTGGTCAGTTCAGTTGAAAAAGCATACTCAATAATGACTTGTTTTTATAATTTAATCTACTGAAAGTAAAATAAAATCTTGCTAGCTGATAGGAATATGCAAAAGATAGGGGGATATAGTATAGAGAATGTGGGATTTTAAATGATTGAGATCTGTGGTTTTAAGTTTAGTTATTGTCATCATTTAGAGAATAGTAGTATTAGTTTTTGATAATTAGTAGTATTTTGATAAATAGTAATATTAATTTTTGATCTAAGATTTTTTTTTGATCTAAGTTTTTGATAATTAAGTTACATTGTTTGATACATTCTTATATAGATCTTTCCCTTTTTTTAAACCAGCATATCTACGTCTCTTAACAATTTTTTCAAAATGCAGTGGAAATAATTTTTTAAATGTATATGCTGGTTCCAACCAACTATTGAATTATAACATTTTTGTTTGTAGCAAGTTGCCTTTTTGAACTTAGCAACATTTCCTCATTAAAAAATGTTACAATTACAAATGACTAGATCTTTAGGCCAGCTCAAAAAGCCACGAGCAGTTACAGTGCCATAAAAATACTTTATGGGACAATGAATTCTGTAATCCAACTTAGTGTGCTTGAAATACATTTGTTCCTGTTACGGTAGAAATGGGAGCTCCCCTTTCTCAAACCTATATAAAAGTGGAAGAACAATGTAAGCACTTGGTAGTGGTTTTTATGGCCAGGAATGCTCTAGTAGAGCTAAGAGGGTGTTTTAGAATAAGGACCCTAAGGACTTTGAGAAAGGATTAAGGAGCATATTTTTCAGGAACTCAGGTCCACACTGAAATGTCATTTCTCTGCTCCAGGTTATTTCCAATTCCAGATCTGACATACTAGACACTCCTTTTCTTTTCTGGGCCTCTAGGATTGGTCTCCTATTTTCTTTTCCAATGCTTTCACCGATTACTTTCTGGCCAGGGTTTTTCTCCTCACAGATCCACTCTGAAATAGAATTACTCTTTTCCTAAATCTTGTTTGAGATGTTTTTGACAGATGACACTAAAAATATGGAAAAACATATTGGAACTAAAAAGACACCACTCTCTATTCTTCGTTCTTCCTTTAAAAAGTTAGATGCCACATTAAAAAAAAAAAAAGTGGACATGTGTTCTTCTCCCATCTGATACTATTCCTCTCCCTACTCCCCCCATCATATCCTACTATGGACTGGCTCTGGGGCAGATAAGAATCAAAGAAAGCAAGGGGCAAAAAGTCAGTTTTTCTAGTATTGGGTGGACTTTCATGTGTAAAGGCTTTATATCTGCAACTTATAACTTAGGGTCTGCCATGTATATGTGTTCAGGTTTTAAATTTTTAGTTAATTTTTTTAAAAATTTAGGTTTATGTCTGGGAAAGAAATAAAGAAGAAGAAGCATTTGTTTGGGTTGCGAATTCGTGTTCCTCCTGTGCCACCAAATGTGGCTTTCAAAGCAGAGAAAGAACCTGAAGGAACTTCCCATGAATTTAAAATTAAAGGCAGAAAGGCATCCAAACCTATATCTGATTCAAGGTAAAAGTTGATCTGTGGCTTAGTTTTTCTCTTTAGCTTATTTGTAACTAAAAATGTGTGTTATTTAGTCTCATTAGTATATTTAAAAGTACAAGTGGCAGTGACCCTGATTTGTTTTCCTGTTTATAATTTCTTGCTTGGACAAGGTACAAAGAGTTAATGCTAGATGTTTATTTATGTTTAGATCTAAGGCTTTCCATGAATAGGCCTTATTGATTTTGTTAGCAAACAGCTTAAGTACTGGCCTGTTCATTTGTTTGTTCATTTCTCATTCGTTTGTTCATTCATTCCATTTATCAAGCACCTTACTGTCTAAGTGCTGGAGATATAATAACAAATGAGACTTTCTTTCTGCCCTGATGGGGTTTACATTGTAGTGGGGAAGAAAGGTGATAAACAAGTAAAATAATTACAGATCATGCTAATACCATTTAGGAAATAGCAAACAGATTTAGACTGTACTGGGATGGATAGAGATGTAGGGGTCTACTTTAAGAAGGAGGCTTAATGAAGGCCTATTTAAGATAGTATTTAAGCTGAAACTTAAAGAATGAAGATGACCTAACAATGTGAAGAACAAAGGGAAGAATATTTCAGGTAGCAAAAGTAAGTGTGAAGCTGTGAGGCATGTTCTAGGAACTCACAGAAGGCTACTGAGGTGTGAATGAGGGCTAGAGAATAGCATCAGGTGCTAGAAACGTTGGGTAGGGCTTGGTCATATAGAGTTTTGTAGGTCTCATAAGGAGTTTGGGTTGTTTTCTGAGAATAATGGGAAGCTATTTAAAGATGTATGCAGTTTGAATTATCCTTTAGAAATACTTCTTTGGGTGCTGTTTGGAAAACAGATATCAATAGAGGTAAGAATAGAAGCAAGAAAAAATGGACTTGTTCACTTTTCTAGGTGAGAGATAAATAATGGTTGCTTATGTAGGTGTAGGTGGTAGCAGTCAAACAGAAAATAGATTCAAGATCTCCACTGGAGGCAGAATTTGCTGGCTTTGCTAATGAATTAAATTTCTGAAAGGAAGGGAGAAATGAAGTTACACAATGCCTAGATATCTGGCTTGAGCAACTAGTGGATGGTAGTAACTTACTAAGATCTGGAAGAACAGATTTTGGCAAGGTGAATAAAGCATTCTTCTGTTTCATACTCATTGAGTTTGAGATTCTTATGAGGAATATCTGAGTGGTGATGAAGTTAGATACAGGCAGTTGGGTGTGTAAATCAGGAGCTCAGAAGAGGTCAGGACACATGATAATAAATTTTGAAGCTGATTTATAAAGCCATGAGAATGGATGAAATTACCTAGAGAGAGAGGGGAAGAGAAGAGAATGTGGCCCAGGATAATGTCCTGATATCATTTAGAGTTTTGGAAGAAGTGAAATAAATGAAGGAGACTAACAGTAAACAATCAGTGAAATAGGAGGAAACCAGGAAAGTTTGATGTCATGAAAACCAAGTGAAGGAGAGTATTTCAAGAAAGATGTGGGTGTATTAAACAGTACTGAATGTTGCGGAGAGGCAGGTTAAGATGAGAGAAAAATGTTCATTGGATTAGATAACATTCTGTTATTAGTGACCTTGACAAAAACAATTCTGCTTGAGTGGTAAAGATAGAAGTCAGATGGGAGTGGGTCAGTGTGATCGAATCCAGCACTGCCCAATTTACGTGTCAAAACTGGGCTTTTTATACAATAAGGGACATGGGCGGATTCAAAATGGTGATGATGATGATGATAATAAAGGAAAAGGGGAAAAAAGGAAATAATCTTTAAAAATTCTGAAAGAGAAGGAAGAAAGTGGAAAAGGGTATGTATCATCAGCTCTCAGAAGTAGTTTTACTGTACTGTAAAGGGAATGGAAGCTGAATCAATTGATTTTTTTTTTAATAGATAGAAGATAATTGTAACTTGTTTTTTTGTGTGTCAGTGGAGAAGAGAGTGGTATAGGAGAGAGAAGAGGAAACTGAAGATATTGTGAAGTCTTTGAGAAGCCAAAAGGGACAGGATTTAGCGCCTAAATGTGGGAGTAGCCTTTGATAGGAGGACTTACACCCTTTTGTTGAAATGGGGAGAAAAAGGAAAAGGTGGATACAAATGCTGGTTCTGTTTTAGATCTGGCATTTGGAAGATGACTAAAGTTATTTCTTGGTAACTTCTGTTTTCTCAATGAAATGATGAGGGAAAGAGCTGAGGGAAATTTAAGGAGCAAATACAGGGTATGAGATAATTATCTTGGAGAATAAGAAAATGTAATTACAGAGGGTTGACAGTGCTTTATATCCATTTGAGTTGGTAATAATGTAGATACTACTTTAAGGGTTTGTTTTTTCTGAAGGAAAGAATACTTACTCCTATCACTTTCAAATTTTATCATTAATCTTTTGCTAACAATTGCTTATATTATGAATTAGAAAAAAGATTTCCACAATCTTTCTCATTCCTATCATGATTTTGATAGGACACTTTGTCTGTGGTAGCTATAAGGTTTTCATTTGATGCCACCAGGTAATGGTTCAACTTTCTCTAAAGGTATTCTCAGTTCCTTGTGGGACCTATGTATGAATTGGACTAAAGTGTACTTTCTTTAGTCCAGGGGTCCTTTATAAATGTTGATCATCTTTCCAAAAAACAAAAACAAAAGTGTATACCCCATCCATCTTATCCTTGAAACTTTTGATTATAGTTCTAGTTATGCTTTGTTCCTCTAGCTTCTCTACTGTCTCCTTCCTTGTATTTCCACCTTTATTTTCCCCAACCTTAGTTTGGTGCGTGGAGGGATAGTCTTTCCTAGTTTTCCTCCAGTCACCTCTTTCTAGCCTGTTATATAATATTGTTCTTTTACCTTGTTTTTAAATTGAATGTTCCTGGATAATGTTCTTACAGCACTTAAACCATTTTATTATCCTGCTTGTATACACATTTGTCACCTTCAAACTATATTGTGAACACCTTAGCACAGGGAATGTCTTTGTATTCCTATTGTTAGTATCCCCTTTATATGGAGATGTTTGTTGAATAAATGAAATGGATGTTCTGTGTATTGATATTTGCCATTCTTCCCTTCTATTAATTAGAGATGTTCTTGGCCTATTGCTTTTTTCCCCTTCCTATTGCTTGGTATTTGCCTTTGTGTCTCAAAAATGGTTTTCTTGATCTTTCTAATTTTGTCCTTGAATGACTCCCCTGCCCAGTATGAAGGATTCCTTCTCCCTTTACATTCTCCCACCCCGGGCTTCATTCTCTTTCTGATTAGCATCATTTAGGAACCCACAGGATGTCCCTGTTTATACCTACTGTATTTTAACATAGCTACTTCCTGGCTCCATGAGGTTAACTACTAAATTCGTAATCACTTTTAGTATAGTAAATTCTTGAAACATCCCCCAAGTTACCTACATAGTAACAACCTAAATGAAATAATTGAACTTTAAGGAGTTTTTGAATCTTCTATCTAATATAGTAGTATTTTTTTGTTTTGTTTTATGTTTTTAAAAAAATTTTAGGTGGTATGTATTTTTCAGAATCGTATTAGAGAACTTTTTTCTTAAACCTTTTATATGTAAATATCTCTTAAGAAATATTTAAATTGGAATGTATTATCTATGAACTTGACTAAACTTGTAGATTTAACTTATCTTTGTTGTTTTTATATTACCGTTAATGTAAAAATATAAGTATAATCTAATTATTACATAAGTAGAGCTATGATAGTGTATATTGTCCATTGTCTTTTTGTTTTCTTTGTGCAGAGGTTAAATACATAAATGGTTTTATGTTTCAGGGAAGTAAGCAATGGCATAGAAAAAAAAGGAAAGAAAAAGTCTGTAGGTCGTCCACCTGGCCCATATACAAGAAAAATGATTCAGAAGACTGCTGAGCCACCTTTGGTAAGAGGATATGTTGGCATATGTTTTCAGAGAGGAAGTCTGCTTGAAATTACTGAGAAACTAGTATCTTTACTTTAGAAACCATGCTTTAAGTGTGTTTTTTATTTTCCAGGATAAGGAATCAATTTCAGAGAATCCTGCTTTGGATTTACCTTGTTCTATAGGGTAAATAGAAAGTTATTTTCTTCTACCTTAGGAATTTTCTTTTGGGGGGGAAGTTAGTATTTCTACTGTTATGTAATACAGTCGTTATACCATTTAAATTCTTTTGTCTCAGGAGAACTGAGGGAACTGCACATTCATCCAATACCTCAGATGTGGATTTCACGGGTGCTTCCAGTGCAAAAGAAACTACCTCATCTAGTATTTCCAGGCATTATGGGTAGATATTTTATGTTCTTTTTCTTGACTAATTTTCCTCTAGACTTTTTCTTTGTAAAGTGGTGATTAAATAAATTTTTAGCAATTGAAAGTGATACAAGTTTGTCTTTCAGCTTTTGAGAAGCAATCTATATTTTGATTCCTTAGGTTGTTAATATTCATCTGAATATTTTTGCTTTTCAGAGCACAGACATTAAAATTTTCACATTTGTCAGGAATTTTGCTATGTACACAGAGAGGAGGTATCCTGGTGTTTATAGGTGTGCTGTTTTCTGTGAGACCTTTTTATGCTTCTAATATACAAGTGTGGATTTTTTTTTAATAAGTTAGAATCAGGAACACAAATCCTTTTATTAATAAAAGGACTTTAAACTCAGGATTTTTATCAATAGTAGACTTCCCCTCTAATATTTTATTTAACCTAACTCTTCAGAAGGGCAACTTTTTCCTGAAGTCTGATGTATCAGGTAAGAAAAGTTTAGTTTACTTTGGGCCAGAGCTACGAGCTTCTAGGTTTTATACTTCCTCTTGTTTAATTTTTGTTCACAATTCAAAAACTGCTCTTGTAAATCATATAAAATTCTAAGTATTTAAAGGCTTAAAATGTAACTCATTTTTAAATGAATTGTGAATAATAATAATTTGAGCTTTTTTTTCTGCCTTTTGCCAAGCATTGTGTTAATCTTACATATGTCTTTTTTTTTTTGTACATCGTCTTATTTAATTCTTAAAACAATCTTTTGAGTTGTTCCCATTTTATAGATAAGAAAACTGAGACTTAGAAGGGTTTTGTAACAAGCCCAAGATGGCATGTTTATTAGAAAGTGTACAGAGCTGGGATTTTAACTTTGGCAGTATGATTATAAAATCTTTGAACTTAGCTGTTATGCTATATTTTGACTTTGTTTTATAAAATTATTATATTTCTGAACTCAAAGATTGTCTAGTTCAGCCCCTTCACTTAATCTCTTCACTTAAGAGAACACAGAGGGTAAGAGATTTAAATTTGGCTGATATCATATTGAGCTAGACCAAAGGTACCCTGACATCTAGTTTAGGCTTATTTCTTACTTAACAGTAGGCCTAGAATTAGTAACGAAGAGAATCTTTATACTAGTTCTGCCATCTGTTTAAGCACATGGAAAGGTGTCTTGTTATGTAGTAGGTGCTTATTAAATGTTTCTTGCATTGAATGAATAATGAATGGTCTTCTTTTTAATGATAAAAACGTTGACAAGACCTGACTTACAAATCCTCTTGGTAAGAATTTGCCTCATTGGCCTCATAAATCAAAAATTTCCTCTGATTCTTTTAAGCTTAATAGTACATAGTTAAGGAAGAAAAGCTCTTCAAAGGTCAGCCTCAAGAAGTGATTGAATTTAATGAAGGCGAGTGATAATCCATTTTATATAGCATTTGTTGTTTTGATTTGGCTGATTTTTATGTCAGCAAGCGTAGACAGTTGTGGCCTTTTTTGTTCTATAGATTATCTGACTCCAGAAAAAGAACTCGTACAGGAAGATCTTGGCCTGCTGCAATACCACATTTACGGAGGAGAAGGGGTCGTCTTCCAAGAAGAGCACTCCAGACTCAGAACTCAGAAATTGTAAAGGATGATGAAGGCAAGGAAGATTACCAATTTGATGAACTCAACACAGAGATTTTGAATAACTTAGCAGATCAGGAGTTACAACTCAATCATCTAAAAAACTCCATTACCAGTTATTTTGGTGCTGCAGGTAGAATAGCATGTGGTGAAAAATACCGAGTATTGGCTCGTCGGGTGACACTTGATGGAAAGGTGCAGTATCTTGTGGAATGGGAAGGAGCAACTGCATCCTGACTGTAGGACTGAACATTATGTTCACTGCACTCTCATTTTCTGTAGGTACAGTTCAAAGCCCTAAAGGAGTCTGGCTTTTACTATCTTTCTTAAAAAAAAAAAAAAAAAGGTAAAAAAAAAAAATCACATAAGGAGATAATACTAGCCTTAACATGTACTTGTCAATGTTATGGATATTGTCATAAAAAGATATCTTTTAAAAATCAGAAAAGAGACTTAATTTTTTAAATCTTAAGATTTGTAGAATGTTTCTAGGATAGGATATTAAAAATGATTCAAACCGATGCATGGTGTTAGATAATTTTTCTGGTTATTCCATTGAGTCAGTTTTTGTGGTTAGTGGTTATCAGAGCAAACTTATCATGTAGATAGATAGCACAAGTATTTGGAGAAACATTGTCTGTTTTGTTACCAAAATGTTGGAAAAAATTTATTTCAATACCTTTTAGAATTCATAAAGTGCAGTGTATATAATGCCTACTAAAAGACTGTAAAATATTGAAATTTTCTTTCAAAGTGTAAAAAATATATTGAGCCTGTAAATTGCTCTGTGACTAGACTTCATTGTCGTCTTAATATATTCTTTGCATGTGCATATATATACACACGTGTGTATATATATGTGTGAGATTGATTATGTGACCTATGCAATACAAATTATGGGAATGGGCAGCTTTGGAGTATATATCCCATAATTCTTTTTTCAGGAATAGTTGCAGTATTTACACAGCAGCATTTCTTCTCAGGCTTTTATTGGGTGCTGTTGCTTGCTATGTATGAAGAGAAATGTGTCAAACAAGTTTAGTGTGTTCTGAAGAAGGGTGTGAACAACAGTGTTCATGGGCTTTTTCGAATGCTTTTCACTTTCAGTCCTTGTAACTCAGCTGTTCAGTACCTAAAACAAATTCAAATAGTATGAATATTATCTCCTACTAGAAGTAACGTTTTCAAGTTTTCATGGCACATTATGATTGTAAATGTCTCTCAGTTTTAACAGTAAGTCTATAGGAGTCCCGTGAAGATTCCTGAAATGTCTGTAGTTAACTGTTAGTCATGTTGAATAAGTGTAGTGTGAACAAAGTATTTTATTGCACAGGGTTAACAAACAGTATGTTGCCTGCAGAGGCAACTGCTGTTTTATTACAACATTACCTCTTGTTTTTATACAGCGTACCAAGATTTAAATTGATAACTTTATTTTACATGTGTTAAAAAAAAAAGAAAAAGTTTCTTTTAGCACCAGTGTTAGAGCTGTCTTCTGTTTCTTTTTGTTTTGTTTTGTTTGTTTGTTTTCTTTTTAGCCAAAGAGTAAACAGAAGAATATTCTTATTTTGGTGGCTATTCATTTTACTCTTAAAAGTGATTGGTGGATTTTAGCCTAAAAATTGGAGAATTTGCCACCAAAATGAAAAATATGTAAAGTGTAGTGATTACAGAGCAGTTAAAAATGTGGGTTAGTACTTATTTATTCCATTGATTGATTATTTGACTGTTTATAAGAAAGTTGCTTTATTTCTTTAAACATCTTCAAAAGATGACCTTTTCTTGTCACATTATAGCCAAAAGAAGCAGAGAACTTCGTAGTCCTGCATTTGGTTCCTGGTTGGCCAGGTATAAATGAGCTTTACAAAAGTGCAAATTAAGAACTGTCACTTCTGTTTACCTCCACCAAAACTTGATTTTCCCCTAGCTATTAATTTAAAGTTGCCTTTCCTGCAGCTGCAATATTTTGAATAACACACAGAGTTTGTGTTGATTTTGAATGTTTGTTTATATCTAGGGGTAATGGAAAATGTAAATCCCGTGTAACCTTATTCACTCCACGTGTATCATATTATTTCATTTTTCCCAAAGTCCTTTAATTCTAACTGAACACCAGCAGTATTTTTAGTAATTCTTTCTTTAGCATACTTGGAAGATGATTTATTAAGCTGAACTGTCTTTAGACGTAATTATTGTGAAATGTCTGTTTTATTTTATCATGGTGGTTCACATGGCTCTGATGTTCAGTTTGTATTTTTGGAATTGCTTTACTTAGATTAAAACAGACCAACATTAAATGTGTGTATTTTTTAAAGAGCTAATGAGTTTTGCTTCTGTATTTGCCTGAAAATACACACTGGTGCAGTAGATGACGGCTTTTATTTAGCCAGGGAGACAAGGAGTTCTATCTAGTTCCATTGTAAATATGTTCACTTGAATTAATCTTTATAAAACTTTGCTTTCATTTTCCTCTTGTCCCCCAAATAAATATTAATAAGTATTGCATGTTCATCTTAAATGATCCTGTAAAGAAGTAAACTATGTTTAGCAGCTTGTACACTTTATACTTGAAAGACAATATATCCTCCTGTATCTACCCTGTCCCCAAACTTCAAAAAAATTCACTTTTCAACTGTGATTTCTTTTCTTCTTAACGTATATACAAGGTGTCAGGGTTCATGTAAAAGGATTTCCTTTTTTTTTCTTCCCTGAAAAGCTTTGCCCCAGACTACAGAAAGAAAAGATGTAGAAATAATATACCTTATTCATTTTAATCCAAAACAAATATATTTTATAAATACCCTGAAAGTCATGGATAAATATGGATTCTTAGGCCTTTAGGTGATCAAACTAGATCAGAATATGAGCTATCAGAGTTATTCTATAGATTCTAATGTGGGAGTGATGAAGACAGATCTTGCTGGATATATTTTGTTACTAAATGTTTAACAGAAGTGAATGTTCACTGATACGTGAGTTGAGGGTATTTTTCCATGTTTTATTTTGCAAGGTATGTTTGGTTTCTATTGTGTATGTATTAAGATTTCTGTTAGTGTTGGTGTAGAACTAATTCTGTGTTTTGGGCTACTTGATTGAGTTTTTATTAGGTACTGTTAAGTTTTGGTTGGAACCTGATCTGACTTGTATAGTTATAGCAGACTTTTATAATCTGGTTCTAGAGTTGTCTGTATGAGAATGTAATGGCAAAGGAAGATGTCTGTGCAACGTTGGGAAATAGTAAAAATGCCTTCTTTGCTTGGGGAAGTTTTCCTTTTTAATTATATTTGAGTACCTCTATGAATATACTCCCAAAAGTCTCCTTCAGTTTCTTTTGTGGCAGTTGATCAGTCATGTTCTTTCCTCAGGGAAATAAAAACTTGCCAGTTAAATGTGAAGTGAGAACTTTATCATGGGATTCTTTTATAATTAGTAGCAGTTAAGAAACTAGATATCTGTCTGATATAAATTTGGAGGTGGGAGAAGCTGTGAAAGCAAACTGGCTCACTAAATAACAAGTAGATGGGAGCAAGTAACTTTTAAGTCATAGTATCAAAATATCTTGGAGCAATAACTAGATCAAAATATTATGCTCTCTTTATATTTAAAATTAGAATAAGGCTGCAAATTAACCAGCTCACTTTTTTTCTCCCCTCGCCTCACTTCTACCCAACAAAATCCCTCTTTGCTTTTTTTATTTGGTCTCGCCATGCAGCATGTGGGATCTTAGTTTCCCATTTGGGAGCGGAGGTGGAGTAGTAACCAGTGGACCACCAGGGACGTTCCCTTTTTGCTCTTAACCCTTGAATTTTCTCTTTGTTGGAGATGATGCATAGATGCTTAGTAATAACTCCTCACTTTTGCAGTATCTTCAAGGAATGTGATTTCTCATTCAAGAAAGTTTTCCACTGGATTTAAGCAAGCAAACAAATGAATAAAACCATCATAGATGACAAAATGTACTTACTGCATAAAGTAAAACTATATCCTGTTTAAAATCATAAGTTTAATTTCTGTTCCTTGTATTTACCGAAAGGTTTTGATCCTTTTTCTTCCCCCTACCCTATAAGATGCTTTCCCAGTGGGGGGAATATGGGCACAAATTGGTTTATGGCGTGGGGAGGGTGGGCCAAAAAAGTCTGAGATAATGGTTTGTGTCCCTCCAGAGCTCACTCAACTCTACCTGGCAAAAATCTTATTCCTTAATATTGAATTACTTTCGTTGAGTTTTCTTGAATATCACAAGAGCAGCACTGACATTGAGTTAATAGAACATACACAAAATAATTTTAAGATCAGTGCTGTGAAACCATGGCAAATGTATAGCTATGTTCTGGAGGACTTTGTTCAGTCTTGAACTCACATTGTGAGAGGTGGGTCTGCACATGTGTATTGGCTTCTACTAACTCCCTTGTGATGTCATTTATGTTTGATCCTAAGTGCTTTTGTGTGTGACCTGAGCTTGGAGAATTAAATAAAGCTAGTTTATATTTTGTTATCTAGTTTTCAAGGTTATTTAACCCATCACTAACTGTGTTAGATACTGAAAAGAAAAAAATGTTGACAATATCTGAATGAATATCTAGCAGCTAGTTAAAAGTAATTTTTTTCTATTAAGCAGAGGTTCAAAGTTAGCTCACCAAAAACAATTGTTTTAAGAAATTAAGTTTTTCAAATGTTTTACATTTGTTGGAGAAATACCACTTTTGAATTTTTAAAATATTTACATTGCTGTTGTTATGTGTTTATAAAAATTACACATGTAATTTTAGAATCAATTTATATAAGTAAATAAATTATATTGAAAGTTACTCAAAATGAAGTTATAATAGCAGCATCCAGTATTAATAATATTGTACATACTTAGTAAAGGATTAGAATTTCCTATACAGAATTAGTGGAATGTAAGGAAATTTTTCCTGTACAGAATTTGGGACAAAAACAAGATTTTGTGAGAATTTGGGTCCCCTTTGAAAATATGTAAAACTTGCTTAGATATCCCTGAAGTTAAACTTCCTTGAGGAGACATGGAAGTTTAAGGAAATGAAGCTTTTTGGAGAGACTTTTGGGAGAGAAAGCCTATTGGTTCATTTAAGATGGAGGCACAGTTTTGGTTCTTGTTATCCCTGTATTGCCAGATCTCTTCTAGAACCCAAGAGCATATCTGTAACAGTTCCATTGCTTTTTTTTTCCCCTTTGGTGTTACAATTTTGCATAACCATATATCTTAGACTTTCTGTGCTTTTCTTACCTCGATATAAATTTTCCAGTGAAGAATTATGTCATTAGAAACCCATTTTTAAAAATATCTTTATTGGAGTATAATTGCTTTACAATGGTGTGTTAGTTTGTGCTTTATAACAGAGTGAATCAGCTGTATGTATACATATATCCCCATATCTCCTCCCTCTTGCATCTCCCTTCCACCCTCCCTATCCCACCCTTCTAGGTGGACACAAAGCACCGAGCTGATTTCCCTGTGCTATGCAGCTGCTTCGCACTAGCTATCTGTTTTACATTTGGTAGTGTATATATGTCCATCCTCTCATTTAGTCCCAGCTTCCCCTTCCCCCTCCCTGTGTCAAGTCCATTCTCTACGTCTGCGTCTTTATTCATGTCCTGCCCCTAGGTTCTTCAGAACCATTTTTTTTTTTTTTAGATTCCATATATATATGTCAGCATACGGTATTTGTATTTCTCTTTCTGATTTAATTCACTCTATGACAGTCTCTAGGTCCATCCACCTCACTACAAATAACTCAGTTTCATTTCTTTTTATGGCTGATTAATATTCCATTGTGTATATGTGCCACATCTTCTTTATCCATTCATCTGTTGATGGACACTTAGGTTGCTTCCATGTCCTGGCTATTGTAAATAGAGCTGCAATGAGCATTGTGGTACATGACTCTTTTGGAATGATGGTTTTCTCAGGGTATATGCCCATTAGTGGGATTGCTGGGTCCTATGGTGGTTCTATTTTTAGTTAGAAACCCATTCTTGATACCTCTTTATAAACCACAGTTTGCTCTTTAAGCAACTTTTAAACCATTAAAGACCAGAAACATTTAAAATGCAACTTTATTGAAGATTTTTCTAGTTATGAAGTACTTCACATTTTAAAAAACACTATTCTTAGCATGCTAACCTTTTCCTAATTACTGAGAGATTGTGAACGTTCATTTATTGTATGTTGCTGTAATATGGTGCTACTCTCAGGGATCCAGATATGGATAAGGAAATATAGTCGTTACTCCTTTTTTAAAAAAAATAAATTTATTTATTTATTTATGGCTGTGCTTGGGTCTTTGTTGCTGCACGCGGGCTTTCTCTAGTTGCGGTGAGCAGGGGCTACTCTTCGTTGCAGTGCGCGGGCTTCTCATTGTGGTGACTTCTTTTGTTGTGGAGCATGGGCTCTAGGTGCGTGGGCTTCAGTAGTTGTAGCACATGGGCTCAGTAGTTGTGGCTCGTGGGCTCTAGAGCTCAGGCTCAGTAGTTGTGATGCACGGGCTTACTTGCTCTGCGGCATGTGGGATCTTCCTGGACCAGGGCTCAAACCCGTGTCCCCTACATTGGCAGGTGGATTCTTTACCACTGTGCCACCAGGGAAGCCCTAGCCCTTACTCTTAATGACGTAGCCTAGTAGTGCTTTTATATTTGTCTACTTTTTTTTTTTTTTTGCGGTACGCGGGCCTCTCGTTGTTGGCTCTCCCATTGTGGGGCACAGGCTCCGGACGCGCAGGCTCAGTGGCCATGGCTCACGGGCCTAGCCGCTCCGCGGCATGTGGGATCTTCCCGGACCGGGGCACGAACCCGTGTCCCCTGCATCGGCAGGCGGACCCTCAACCACTGCGCCACCAGGGAAGCCCTATATTTGTCTACTTTTCACATATCTTTTGTGTCAGTCCCCATGCTAATAATCCATATGTATTCACAGTGTGTTGAGCAGCTTTCTCCCTTTCCGTTCTCTCCCATCTAGCTTCTAAACGTTTTTAATTTACAGTAGACAGAGAAGAATTTAAGCAAGGTTTTCTGGAACAAACAGATAACCACTTAAGTAAAAATTTAAACCTTTTCTTACCCACAGTTCTGATGTTTAGATTCTTGAGTAATGGCTCAAGAGTGATTTTCTAATGAGAACCTGCTGTATAGCACAGGGAGCTCTATTTCACTTCACTGTACAGTAGAAACTAACACAACATTGTAAAACAACTATACCCCAATAAAAAAATTAACTAAAAAAGTGATTTCCTTTGAGCAAAAGAAAATGGCTTTTTTATATTTGTTCATTACTCAAAACGAGGGGTTTTTTGTTTGTTTTTTTACTATTTAACATTTTATTGATTGAAATGTTTATGATCATAAGTTGCATCAGGTTTTCTATTATCAAACACACAAGATAGTTTTTCAACTGTCATTGAATAATTGAACATAGAAAATAAAAATCTTTCATTTGCAGGTACTTAGAGTTGGAAAAATTCTTCATTATTCTGTATTCCATCTTGTGTGACATACAAGGCTTTGTCTTTTCATCTAAGAATTTAAAGCCCTGATTGAGAAGGCTCTAATTGGTTGTAGAATCCATGGCAAAATAGGGTTTCAGTAAAAGCCATATATTCCTATGTAGCTGAGGCAGAGCCAGCAACTACCATAATGACTAAATTTCAAATTTTCCACTATTTTCTAGCTTTTCATTGTGGAAAATGCATTTATTGGAGTAAGTTTGGCCATTGGTTGTAAGATTGGATCCATTTCTCTGGTGCAAAAAATGTAATTGCTCTGTGTATACATTACAGTCTGGCATTTTGCATGCGTCTCCTGAAGATGCAAAATCAGTTTCAGAATAAAGAGGAAAAAGGCAATGATGAAAATAACTTTGATCTATAATGAGAAGAGAGGCATTTTATCAAGTCTTTTAAGTCTTCACCTGGCACCTTGGTCCTTTTCCATATCCTTGTTTTGGTCATCTGACTCTTCACAGTAGTTCCTTGGAGATAGCTGAGAGGCTGTATCCTGGACTTCAGTCCTCAGTAGGTCCACCGAAAAAAACATAATTCCCAACTTTTAGGTTGTGCACTTTTTTTTTCAATCAACATCCTTCTTTTGAGTAATGAACAAGTTTTTGTTTTTCATGCTTCCTATTTTAGGAGATTTTTTGAAATCTCAACTCCTGGATAAGTGAGGTAAGACTGTAATATAGGCTACAGTAGGTTGATTATTTTGTGGCTCTCTGATTGATCTTCAGATTGTCTTAAGATAGTAAAAACTGCATACCCCCCCCAAAAAAAAAATCATTGGACTTGTTATAGATATGCTCTTGGGTTCTGGAGGAAATTTGGTGATAAAGGGCTGCAGGAATCACAACTGTTCCTCTATAAAACTAGATGAGCCAATAGGCTTTTCCTTTCCAACAAGGGGTTAAGTGTTGGCTCATGCCATCTGTGCATTATGGGAAAGAGAAAATACGTTTTTTGTCTAGTTTGGACGTGTCATATAAGAACAGTATTATTTTAGAGAATAGCAAATTGCCATGGTGTTATTACATGCACATATTTAATAGTCACAAAAGTAGTCTAAAGGAGTAGAGAGGAGATAGTATTTCAGTCAGCAATAATTCCATACTAATTCTCATGACTTTATAGGTTAAATGAATACAAGAATTGAATAGTAGTAATTTAACTTTTTACTACTTTAAATGCTGAACTTGTGTGATTGCAATTAAACTTTAAAATGTCAAGCTTCAGAGGAACATAATTTCTAAGAAAATAGTCGTTTTACTAAATTTATGTAATTGTATGCCAGCTAAATTTGGTTTGTTTTATTTTCTTGGCTAAATAAGTTAGGAAAATATGTAAAATTAAGTTACCTATGCTGTTTATTGCCTTTGTATGGAAGGTATAATTTAAAATGTCTCAGTAGGGTCAAACTCTTGATTTTTTTGAAATAATTTTTTTAAATTTGAAAATATTTAAAAAATAAGTTTGTACTTAAAAAGTAGTACTTAATGTAAGACTCAGTGGGTTGTGATTTTTTTTTTTTTTTGTGGAGCGCAGGCTCCGGACGCGCAGGCTCAGTGTCCATGGCTCACGGGCCCAGCTGCTCCGCGGCATGTGGGATCTTCCCAGATGGGCACGAACCCGTGTCCCCTGCATGGGCAGGCAGACTCTCAACCACTGCGCCACCAGGGAAGCCCAACACTCAGTGTTTTAAAATATAATTTACATTTATTTGGGGGCCCTTTCTAGAGAAACTATGTGTGTTGTTAGCCTTGTTATAATAAAATTTTATCTGCTAATTGAAAATGCCAGTGTCATAGATAAGCAGATTAACAAAGTATGCAATTACTTATATTTTGAAATTGATGGCTTTGTTATTGTTTTAGGATTATTGAAGTCAGTTTTGTGTTACTTAAGCACACTCTGACTTAGAAAAGCAAAAGTTAGATAACTTAGACACATGATATAAGAGTTAAAGGGTAGTGCTGTGTTAAATTTTTTGATAGAGAATAAACAAAATATTGACCCATACCTAATAGTTACATTGAAATTTTGAAACTTCACCATTAAGAACATTAAGATTTATATTGTAAGGAAAATAACCTCATAAAACAAAACTTTATCTATTCATCATGATTATTATATTGAGAATTGGCATGAATTTTTAAAATTATAGTATATGTAGGTATACCTTTGGTTTTACATCTTTTAAAATTGTATACTTTTAACATAAGACATTTCATATTGAGAGGTTGCCCTAAACTCAGTTTAAGGTAAGCCACTGGTTATCTACCATATCATAAGTTTAGGTAAAATACGGTTTTACTTAAATAAAATTCAAAACCTGTTTATTTCTTAAGAACTTCATTATTGTGCTTATTTTTGAAGATAAAAAATTCATTTTTCTGGATGTTTAAAAAACTATATATATTGGTTTCCTAGAGCTGCCATAAAAAATTACCACAAACTTGTCATAAAACAAAAGCAATTTATCTCATGGTTCTAGAGGTTAGAAGTCTGAACTCAAGGTGGTGACAAGGTTGGTTCTTTCTGGAACCTCTGATGGAGAATCAGTTCTATGCCTCTTAGTTTCTGGTAGGCAGCAGTCCTTGACATTCTTTGGCTGTACACATATCATTAAAATTAATGCCTTCAATTTATACAACCTTAGTCTGTATCAAATCTCCCTCTCCTTTCTTTTTTTTTTTTTTTTTTTTTTTGCGGTACGCGAGCCTCTCACTGCTGCGGCCTCTCCCGCTGCGGAGCACAGGCTCCGGACGTGCAGGCCCAGCGGCCATGGCATACGGGCCCAGCCGCTCCTCGGCAAGCGGAATTCTCCCGGACCGGGCACGGACCTGTGTCCCCTGCATCGGCAGGCGGACGCCCAACCACTGCACCACCAGGGAAGCCCCTCTCGTTTCTTTTATAAAGGCACCAGTAATTGGATTAAGGCCCCACACCAAATCCAAGATGATCTTATCTCAAGATCCTTAACTTAAATACATCTACAAAGCCCTGTTTCCAAATAAGTTCACATTCAAAAGTACTTGAAGTTCAGACCTCTATCTTCTGGAGGACTCGATTCAACCTACTTCAGTATTATTGCAGGATTTTTTTTGTATGCCTCAGTTCCTGAAAATGGTTTTTCAAACCATTTTGTATTATTGTTTATTTAAGTGCAGCAATTATATTTTGAATACCTGTGAGTTGCTGGTAAGAGAAAAATGAAATATTAGGAGTCTGGCTCTGAATTTTTAAATTATGGAGGATGCAAACATAAATAGAACTAAATTTGAGTTGAAATATGTTAGGTACTATGGAATATTGGTACAGAGTTCCATAGGAAGAGTAAATCTAAGAGAGGCATTAGGGAAGGACTTACTGAAGGGAATCTCATTTGAATTTGGCTCTGAAGGATGACAGGATTTTTAAAAAATTAATTTTGTTCAAGTATAGTTGGTTTACAACGTGTTAATTTCTGCTGTAAAGTGATTCAGTTATACATATATATTCTTTTTCATAGTCTTTTCCATTAGGGTTTATTATAGTTCCCTGTGCTGTGCAGTAGGGCCTTGTTGTTTATCCATTCTGTATATAATAGCTTGCATCTGCTAATCCCAGACTCCCAATCCATCCCCCCTCCAAGGATGATAGGATTTTGATGGGCAAAAATAGGGTAGGATAAGAAACAGCATAAATAAATTCAAGGAGATGGAATTTTGGTGGTGGTGGGGTGGGAGTTCAATGAGCATACTTTAGAGAATGGTACAGTCTTGGGGAGTTTAGGATATAAACATGAGAATTAAGCAGCGTTTGGGAACAGCATATGACTACAGGTATCCAAATATGTGCTATATTGCTGGAGAAATGAGATTAATTTCGTGTAATATTTCTTAGGTCGTACCTTGAAAGATGGGTTAAATAGAGGCTAAGGGAAAGAAAAGCTAAGTTCAAAATGAGGGAACAGGGTAAGAACAGGCCTGGAGTTGAGAATGAACATCTCACTCAATATTTGAGGGCCTACTGTTTTCTAAGACACTACCAGAAGAAAATGTGAAGTAGTCTCTTCCTCTTTGCTGGGAAGCTTAGAACGTATATGTTTACCTATTTAAAGTGTGAAGAGTGGCAAGAGCATTTAAGGGAAGGGAGAGAGTACTTTTGCCTGGGGCCTGGCTGTGGAGGACATTTGGGAAAAGGAATTATTAGGGAAGACTTCATAAAGGGATTTAAAATGGACCATGAATGATCAGGATTTGTAGAGAAGGGAACACACTAGGGCATTCCACAGTACAGGAACGGTAAGCAAAGGCATTAAGCCCACACACAATAAAGGATAGTAGAATTTGGGTAGTGTGTGACATAGTTGAGGCTGGAAATGATCTGGATTCTGATGGGACTGCTATGCTGTATTTTACAATTAATTTGGCACTGGGATATAGGATGAATTAGAGGGAAATATGAGGTACAAAGCCAGCTAGGGCTAATCTAAATATAGGTAAATCTTTTTTGTTTTGTTTTTTTAACTGTGTCTTAAAAAAAAATTGTATTTATTTGGTTGCGTCGGGTCTTAGTTGCGCCAGGCGGGCTCCTTAGTTGGGGCAGGCTGACTTCTTAGTTGTGGCATGCAGACTCTTAGTTGCAGCATGCATGTGGGGTCTATTCCCTGATCAGGGGTCAACCCGGGCCCCGTACATTGGGGGCGCGGAGTCTTAACCACGGTGCCACCAAGGAAGTCCCTAAATCTAGGTAAATCTGAGGTAGTAGAAGCAGTGGGGATGTTGGGAATACTTATGAGAGAGGTTAGAGAGATTAGTTGAAAGTACTTGACTGAGCAGGTCATGGGTCTTTAAGTTTTGAGGACCTGGGAGGCTAGTTATGTCATTAAATAGAACAGCTCTGTTCAGAGAGCAGTAAGGAAGATAGGCTTGATTGGAAGAAAAGGTTGATGGTTGGAAGTAGTGAAATAAGTAAAGAAGTGGAGTAGGATGGGATTATGGAACAAGACTATTTTTTAACAGTTGTTGCTTCTGCCAGGCAGTTCCCAGAAGCTTCTGCTCTTTATTGAACATTTGCTCATCACCATTCTTCAAGCAAAGATCTAGAACATTCACATTTCTTCATGATGGTACTGTGGCAGGTATGCTGAAAATTTTCAATAAAAATGTGTCTTGGGCTTCCCTGGTGGCGCAGTGGTTGAGAGTCCGCCTGCCGATGCGGGAGACACGGGTTCGTGCCCTGGTCCGGGAGGATCCCACGTGCCGTGGAGCGACTGGGCCCGTGAGCCATGGCCGCTGGGCCTGCGCGTCCGGAGCCTGTGCTCCGCGGCGGGAGAGGCCACGGCAGTGAGAGGCCCGCATACCGCAAAAAAAAAAAAAAAAAAAAAATGTGTCTTGCCTGCTATCATAGAATAAAAATAATAATTAGAGCAGATTTAAGGTATTAGTTGAACAAAGGAAGTATTTGGTATTTTGAAACGATACCTACATAGTGGGAAACCATTGTGTTGTTTTATTTAAAAGCTTATTCTGAAGCAAAAGCACTTGGAAATGTTTTCAAGAGAATACTTTCTGGGGCTTTCCAGATGGATACTCTATACTGGGGATTCAAAAGTCCATGCTTCTGAATGGTGTTGCACAAAAAACAGGTTGTAATAAAAATCAAAGAAATACTGAAAAAAAACTAATGTGAATGTAGTTTGAGTTTTAAAAAGAATGAGGTAAAGTCTCTGTTCTGGGAAGGAAACAGAGTCAGTAATATTGATACTTACAATATTTATAAGGTATTCAGAGTAGTGAGTAAAAATGTCAGATGGTTTTCTTGGCTAACTCTGCAAAGCAGTCTTAAATATTTGAGGTAGTTACTGAAAGTGACCTCTTTAAGAAATTATACTTGTGTTTTTGGTATTGAGAAATATAAATTTAGGTGTAGAAAATGACAAGCCTTTGCTATAGTCTAGTAGTAGTAATAATTGAAAACTAGTTAAATATAACAATCAACAGGCAGTTCATTCCCTTCATAAGGAAGCTGCAGTATTCTCCAATTATGGATTTTCTTGTAATAGAAATTACATCTGGGGTTTAAAGTACTCCTTTTCTTCATCTAAATCTGACTTGGAGGAAATAATGCTAATTTGTTTATCATGTATTGCTTTTCTGCTTACTTTCACGTTGTGTATTAGCTGGCAACAAAAATAATTAGTGAAGTGGTTCTAAGAAAATGAAGATGTGGTTTAGAAGAAAGGGGCAATGATTGGGAGGCATGGAGGTAGTAGATGAGAAAAACAGAGGAGGAAATCTTTATCAACTCTGTTATTTTTTTCCCCAAGTGAAAATGGTTTACTGTTTTCAACTATGATACAAAAATATTTCAGTGAAAATTCAGATAACACAAAACTTATAGTTCTGAAACTCCTCCAAGTTCTACAATCCAGAGATAATGGTATATAAACCTTAGTCTTCAAGACTTTTTATCTGTTTCTCTTTTTACTTAAAGAGGATTGTTCATGTTGTTTTGAAACTTCACTTTTTACTTAATAAAGAGTGTGCCTCATCTTTGCATCAGCAAATACTGTGTTCTAGGTATTGTGCTGGGTGCAGTGGATAGAATAAACATGTTCTCTGCTTTTAGAGATTAGTCTTATATAGGGTTTTTATACGTTAATTCTGATACGGTGTGAAGAGTGATTTGAAAGGGAAGTGTAGAGGGTGCACATAAGAGGGATGCAACATAAATTTGAGGAATCTGGCAAAACTTGAAGCAATGAATGACAGCTGACTTGGAAAAATGAGTAGCTGATAATTCCTGAATACTAACTAGTCTTCCTCCCCAGGTAAACCATCAACTCTTTAAAGGCATATTCTTTGCTTTTCTATTCTCCAAAGTACTGGATATAGTAATGCTCAAATTTTTCATATTCTAAAGTATTAAACCTTGCCTTGGATATATTGTGATGAATGTAACTTGTATTAGAGGCTATGGGGATATAACAGTATTGCATCCTGATCTTCCCTTGGGTGCCAGAAAGGAAATATATTATCAAAGGAGAGTATGAGTCAAATGCATAATGTTTTCTAGCATATCCCTGTTCCTCATTCTAAATAAAATGACCTTTTTCATTCTTTACTCCTTTGCTATTTGTCCAAGGGATAGTGAAGTAGTAATTGCCAGCACATTTGTTTTTAAATTTATGTGCCTTTGGCATTTAAGAGTTTACAGTGGTTTATATTATACTTAATAAGTTGCTTCTCAGCTGCATGTCCTGTATATGCCTTAATTCTAAGATCCTTTATAGCAAAAAGACGTTGTTACCTTTATAGGTGAAGGAATCAATCATCCACTGTTTAAGATTTTCCTTATACCTACATGTCATGATTGTCAGTGAAAAGTTAGCATTTGAAAAAGTCAAGGATAGCTTCTCTGTTGAGATTCACATGATGATTTTGCAATATTTGAGAAGTAGATGTAGTCTTCACATGGCAGTATTGTAATAACCACTTCATTGTAGTATAACCTGTGGATGATATTTTGGAAAATGGAATCGCTCTAAAAAGGAAAAAGGTTGACTTTTGACTCTTCTTTCGTATTTCATGTCAAAACGATCAGGCTCAATTCCTTAAGAGCCTTGAAGAATACAGTGTTTCACATTTCTACCGATAACTAAATTCTTAAGAATTGAACCAATACTTAAAATGACAATTCTTTTTTCAATGAGAATATTTTGTTTTTATTTAACTCAAGTTAAATTATTTTACTTATTCCTGGGCTCATTTAGAAATATGTATTTTACAACACAGTAATGTCTGTTCCAGGTATAAAATTCACCTGCCCCGTTTTTGTTTTAACTTTTTATTTTGAAATAATTATAGATTCACAAGAAATTGCAAATAAAAAAAATTGCAGGGTGTTCCTGTGTACTCTTCAGTTTCCCCCAATGGCGACATCTTGCATATAGTACAATATTAAATCCAGAAAATTGATGTCGGTACAAACCACAGAGTTTATTCAGATTTCACCAATTTTACAAGCACTCATTTGTATGTGTATATAGTTCTGTGAATTTTATAACACGTAGATTTGTGTAACCATGAGAGTGAATTGTTCCATCCCGAGGCTGCCTTTTTTAGCCACATTCCCTTTCTTTCCTCCATTCCTAACACCTGGCAACCACTAATCTGTTTTCCATCTCTATAATTTTGTTATTTCAAGAATGTTACATAAAAGAAATGGTATAGTGTGTGACCTTTTACGGTTTTTCCCCCCACTAACCATAATTCCTTTGAGGTCTATCCAAATTTTTGCGAGTATCAATTGTTTATTCTTTTTATTGCTGCTCAGTATTCCATAGTATGGATGTACCAAAGTTTAACCAGTTTAATCTTTAAAGCACATTTGGGTTATTTCCAGGTTTGGGCTATTGCAAATGAAGCTGCTGCGTATAATAATGTGTACAGGTTTTTATTTGAGCATGTTTTTATTTCTCAGGGATGTGTCCAAGAGTGTAAATGCTGGGTTGCATGGTAAGTGCATGTATAGTTTTATAAGAAACTGCCAAAATATTTTCCAGAGTGACTCTACCATTTTATATCCCACTAGCAATGTAAGAGTGTGATCCAAGTTCTCTTGCATCCTTGCCAGTATTTGGCGTTGTAACCACTTTTTTAAATTTTAGACTTTCTGGTAGGTGTGTACCGATATCTTATGGTTTTAACTTGAATTATCCTAATGGCTAACGATGTTAAACTTATTTTCATGTGCTTATTTGCCATCCATAAATTTTCTTCAGTGAAATGTCTGTTCATGTCATTTGCTCATTTTCTAATTGAATTTTATTTTTTTTAACTGTTGGGCTTTGAGATTCTTGATATATTCTAGTCCTTTTTTGGATATGTGATTTGCATCTGTTTTCTCCCCATGGGTAGTTTAATTTTTCATCCCTTAATAGGGTTTTTCATGGAGCAAAAGTTTTACTTTTGAGGAGGTCCAGTTTATCAGTTTTTCCTTTTATGGGTCATGTATTTGGTGTTAAGTGTGGAACTTCTTTGTCTAGCCCTAAGTCCTGAAGATTTTCTCATTTTTTTCAAAAAGCTTTATCATTTTAACATTTAAGTTCATGTTTTTACCTGTGTTTGTCTCAGTTGCTCCAGCATCATTTGTTTAAAAGGCTGTCTTTTCCCTATTGAATTGCTTTTGCACCATTGTGAAAAATCAGTTGGACTTGTTTGGGTGTGTTCTAGAATGTCTGTTCTATTGATTTATGTGTCTGTCCCTCCACCAGCACCACACCATGTTGATTACTATAGCTATAAGGTAAGCCTTAATATAGGTAGACTTTATTATTTTTCAAAATTGCCTTATTCTTTTGCCTTTCCATTCCATATAAATTTTAGAATAAGCTTGTCCTTGTCTACAAAAAAACCTTGCTGGATTTTTATAAGAATTAATGTTAAATTTATAGAACAATTTAGGGAAGAATTGATCTTTTTACTATGTTGAGCCTTCCAACCTTTGAACATGGTATGTTTCTCCATTTATTTAGGTCTTCTACCAGCCATTTGATAATTTTTATCATACTGATCCTGTATATGTTGTTATATTTATACCTAAGTATGTCATTTTCTTTGGAATAATTATAAACGGTATGGTGTTTTAAATTTTGTTTGCAATTTGTTTTTTAACACCAAGCAAGAATCCAGCAAAATAGAACTCTACAATGTGTCTTTTGAAACCCTGGCCTTTTCTTTCAACTTTCTCCTAATCCTTTAAGGATTAGACAGTATTACTTAGTGCTTTTAAAATTGAAATAGGAGTATAAAGTTTAGTTTTGTTAGTCCATCCTTCCATTTTATACCAGATGTAGAAGTAATCCCTTTTATGTCTGATCATTATTGCCACTTGAAAACTTCCAAGATTGGGGAGTAGTTGCTTTCTTTATATATAAGGGAGTTCATTTCACTGTTGGATAACTGATTCTCATTGTTCATTTTGCTGTTGACTCATGGTCATTGAAGACCTCTGATTTTATTCCCTGCTCTGTATTTCCTCACCTTTTCTTCTAGATGCAGGGATCTGGCATCCATGATATGCTCGTTCTCTTATGATATCATCTTAGGTGTGGATTCTTTATTGTGTCATTCTCCTAGATACACATTAACTGTATATCCATTGTCTAATGACACAAGCCTTCCAGAAACCCAGACACCTGAAAGTGATGGGCGTGCAGAACCAGAAAGGTGCCTAAGGAATTCTACTAGCTTGTGGGGGAAGAGTGGCTTGTCTAAATGGCTTGAAGGAAATCACCAATAATATACCAACCTTCACCAAGCACTAGACTCTCTTAATGCTCTTTTAACTGAGTTTTAAGATGTTACTTAAAATACCTATACAAATAAAGAAATAGGTTCAAAGGAGTTTTGATTTCCCAAGTTCACCGAGTTAGCAAATGGTCCAAGCATAATGTGGACACCAGAATCCCAAATTGCGTGGGTGAAAAATTAAGATTCTGGAGCCAAATTCCAGTCCTAAACAATCAGTTTCTTCAGTGGGGTAGAAGACTGGAACAAGCTTATTTAGGATCCCAGACTTTCAGAACTGATGATCTTTGCCCCTGTATTTTGAGTACCTTTTAGTTACAATGCATGTTTGGGCAACAGAAGAATAAGTACATATATGAAAAGAAGTCTGATGCAGGGTAGAACGATATACAATAAAAAGTGCAGAGACGTATGGGTTTTCAAATGGAAGGGAGAGCACACTTGGTTAATATGAAATCAATGAAGGCTTTAAGGATTAGACAGCATTTACAATGACTGGTAGATAAGACATTCTTTGATTGTAATTTTTATTATATATACTCAGCACAGTATTCATTGCTTATTTAATATGGCTGTGTCTGTTCATAATTATAAAGCAATTTGAGCAACACTGATTGTGCATTATTACACTTCAACTGAAAAACCATTACATGCTGAATCAATATCTTTGAAAATTTCAGATAAAGAATTTTCTTTGGGGAGGCACAGAATTATAGGTACTCAATTTTTGTCAATTTTAGGACATAATAATGCTTAAGAAGGATAAACATACATAGCATAAAATTACATTTCAGTTTATCATTTATTTCAGTGCTATTCAACCACTTATCCTCTATGTCTTGACATTCACATGAAAGAATAGCAATCATTAATGATCCAAATGCAAAACATAGTGAAACTCTAGGCCTCAGTTAAATATTGTAGTATTTTTAAAGTTTATATGATTAAAAACTGAAGACAAAATAGGCTGTTAAGTGATAAATAGCTTACTCAGTTTTAGCATAATTTTAATGTCAAAACAATACTGACATTAAAAAAAACATGAGGCAGATAAACAATATGCCTTTAGAAATATTAAATAATTTAGTACAAGTTTTACTTTTTGGTTAATACAGGTAACATGTTTCTTAAATAATCTTTTCACTTTGTCTATAAAAATAAAATTGTCCTCAATATTCTTAAATTCTTTGTTTTCCAAATAAGGCCATTATTATATAGTAAGTTACTGAATCAGTGGTTTAAAATCAGTGACACAAATCATACGTAGAAGGTGATGTAACAAATTTGTTAGGTAAAGAATCAGTACAGTACAGTAACCAGCCATACATAAGAGGTAGAATTCTTAATCACAGTTTTATAGAAAAGATGCAGTAGTTTATATCTGTACTGTTTTATTAGCTATAGTACTTTAAGTTTGCTTCTTATGAGTGTATCAGAAGGGGAAAAGGGAGGGCTCATCATAGGCAAAAATCTTATTGGCCCTTGTTTTGCATGTATTATAGGGGCTACTCCTGGACACATAGGAGCATTTTCTTGATCAATTAAGGTAATCGTACCTTATCTCATTTTTAAAAAGCTTCAGAGTTGGGAAATCTAAACTTCTTTTCTGAAGAAGAATAGAGGGAAATATATAAGAAGGAGGGAAATATCTCTCTTTTTGTACCACTCTTGATTGTAAATTATAGATGAAAGCATTCTCTCTGGATATCATTATTGCTTATTAAGAATTCCAGCAGTACTAACCCACAGAGGTTGTTCTATACTCAAGTTTATAAGTTGATTGTTTCTAACTTGTATATGTCATAAACAATATTACAAATGGGTATAACCTAAAAATTCTATTTAATTCTTTAAATTATTAGTACTTGAGTAAGACAGGATGGCAGAGACTATAGGGTTATTCACATATTGAGTGTTTAAACTTCTGTGGGTTTCCAATCCTTATTTGAATGTCAAATAAAGTGATCAGAAAGGTCACTTTATGAAAGTTGTAATAAAAACTAATAAATATACCCAGTAGGACTTATGTTTTGTAAAATCTACCTGAATACTTATAAATGATCATTCAAAACAGAATAAAACAATTGTAAAAAAATAAAACCCAGTTTCTTCCAGTTAGCTGGAAATTAATCTCATAATTTATATTAGGATTGAGTCATTATGAGCCAATCAGATTCCAAATACTTTATTTATAGTTTAAGTGAACTTTATTTTGATAGGATATTCTCTAAATTCTTTTATATTGAGTTTATTCTTTTCTTACTGATTTTGAGAACACAAAAGTGATATTTACTTACATTAGGTCCAGATCCTTTTAGCAATATTTCCTTCACAGCTGCTAGTATTAATGTATTATCCAAGTCAGTAAACACGTTAAAACTAACATAACACTGTTGATAATATAAAAATAAAATGATTTTCCCTCACATTTAATTTAAAAATCTATATTTTGGTTAAGGATTAGACAGAATGTATTCTTTTTTAAAAAAAAAATTATTTATTTATTTATGGATGTGTTGGGTCTTCGTTTCTGTGCGAGGGCTTTCTCTAGTTGCGGCAAGTGGGGGCCACTCCTCATCGTGGTGCGCGGGCCCCTCACTATTGCGGCCTCTCTTGCTGCAGAGCACAGGCTCCAGACGCGCAGGCTCAGTAATTGTGGCTCACGGGCTCTAGAGCACAGGCTCAGCGGCCATGGCTCACGGGCCTAGTTGCTCCGCGGCATGTGGAATCTTCCCAGAGCAGGGCTCGAACCTGTGTCCCCTGCATTGGCAGGCAGATTGTCAACCACTGCGCCACCGGGGAAGCCCCAGAATGTATTCTTATAGAGACTGGGAGCAATCTTTATTCTTCAAAGAGAAAATCTGTCCTAATTTTAATAAGTATGACTTAGCATTTTTAAGAATTATTCAAAATGTCAGCTTTTGGGAATGTAAGCTAGGTATATAAAACTATTTGCTAATATTTTAAAATGAAATATATTTGGTTATAAAAATCCCACATATCTGTTTTCACAGCTATGCTTCTATTTACATTTAGGAGATACATATGTAAAAAGAGAAAAGTTGAGTCTGTCTTCTAAAGATATCCATGATTAGGTAATTCTCAGATGATTTATAACTTAATATATTGAAAAATTTCTACAGTTAATTTGTAGTTGCCACATTTACAAAGAAACTTTTGGGTAACAATCTTTTAAAAACATAGTTCAGTATTACATTTAGGCCCAAAGTTCATTTATTTAAATCACCTATGACATCTGCAAAATTTTTTCAAACGTAGGAAACTGCTGTTATTAATATGGCTTCATTCATTTATACCTGCAAAATACTTGTTATACACTTCAGTACAACTGGAACAATAAGATTACTTGCACAGATGAAAGTGAAGACTTTCCTTTCACATTAAAATTAATATTTATTTCACACTTATGGTAATGCCTGAAAACGTTTTGCAAACACTATTAATGGTCTTGACTGTAAGTTTATTGCATTTTTCTGTCCCTTTTTTTGAATGTTAAGTACTCTACTTTGGAGTTTTAAGTTCTACTTTTCCTCTTATCTTCAAATAGACTCTTCAGCATATATACTTGAATGGCTGACACTATCACCATTACCACTAAATTAACCATAGACCAGAAATTTACTCTATCAAAGTTGCTTTCTTGTATATTTCGATCACGAGCTTCAAATGCTCTAAGCAGAGTTTGGATATGACCACTTTTGCTTAGTCTGGACTTGATACTGTTGATGGACTCCTGGAGATAAAAAAATAATTTTATTGTAAAAGAATGCTCAGTAATTTTAAGTTAATTTAAAAATGTGCTTCACAGTACTCTTACTAGTTTAATATCCAAACACAATTTTAATTAAGGGGTGGGTACTACTTAATTACCTAAAGATCTTTATTATATAAAGATTATGTAATAGTTCTCATGATGTATTTAAATTATTGTTTATAATTAGTTATTTTAAAAATGAACAAAGCTACTGTGAATTGAAAATAAATAATGTGAAAATACATTTGAGTGCTATAGTGCCAGTAATTTTATATACATTATCTTCTTAGCCCTAACAACCATAAAAAATATAATCTGTTTTTAATACAAAAATGTTACAAGATCACATTCATAAAACAAGCTTATCAAGATGCATTCTAAGTTGCACATCTTCTGAAAAAACTTTTTATAGTAGGATCCTGGTGAGAAGTGATTTAAAAACTATAAAAGGTTTACATGAATATAAGGTAAAGTTGAGATTCGAAATTCGAAAAGTATTGATGGCAAAAATAAGAAAATACTAGAAACATTTTCCTGGATAGTCACCCTGCTTAAAATACTCATTTAAATGCAAAAAAAAATACACAAAATTGCAGACTGCTCTGCTAAACCTACAAAACTACAAAATATAATATTTATCATATGGGCACATTTGTAAAGCAATGGTATATTTTCCAGAAAAATATGGGATTCAGATCCCCAAATAAAAAGACCATCCATAGTTCTTTTCAATATCATGATGATGATAGTCAAGTATAAAATTATTTATTCAAATTTGATGTTGTGATAAAAAATTTGGGGGGGGGGAGTAAATGAAAAATCTCCTGAAAGACATTTTATTTTTTTTCAAAAAAGACCAAGTATTTTAAGCCATATTTAAATCTGAACTTTCTGGTCATTTTGTTTAATTATGAATGAAGTCAATCTCTTGAGAATGCAGTGAAGTACTAACAAAATTTACAGCTACTTCTATTTTGCTCTTGTTGGCAGTATAAATTTAAAATGGGAGAATATATTAATATGATTGAGATTTTAAAAATGAGTGGGAAGAAGACTGGACTAGTTGTGAAACTATGGATACATCATTTCCATTTTAAGCCAGTTCCATACATATAAAATGGAATGAAAGGGGAAAGGGAGTTTGGAGCTGGACTAATGATAACCAAGTCTTCTTCTAGTTCTAAAATTCAACTAAGTTTAGTATACATATGAAATGGTGAGATCAAAAATTTTCATGGTAAAAATTCATGCCAATTAAACTTAATCCTTTGTTTGTATTCACAGTGACACCAATGGAGAAGGTAAGAAAACTAACATTTACTGTGTGCCAGACTCTGTTTAAAGCATTTATATACATGCCATATCACATTTCATCCTCACAACAACTCTAGAGGTATTATCCCTGAGGATAATAGGAAACCAAGGCTCGGAGAGCTCAGTCACTAAGGAATTACACATATGATATGATCATTTAATTTTCTGACTTCTTAAGCTAACTGATCTACAGTATGTCTCTTATAATTTGATAGTTGCTTTCCTAAGAAAACTCAAAGTGATCAAAATATCATATTATAAAAAAAAAGTTCAGGTTATAAGAGTATTAGAGGTTATATAGTTTGAAACATGGAATAATCACATTATTTCTCCTGTGGAAAGTTCTGTAACACAGGTATATATGCTATTTATAAATATCACTGAGAATTCTATCATTTTATTACATCTAGCTGTGGCCAAAGGGTAATTATCTTTCTCCCCATCACTGGCAGTACTATTATTAGCAAGTACGTTCTTATACATGCACATTTCATTATAAATGTTTTTTTTTTTTTTTGGTTGTACGCGGGCCTCTCACTGCTGTGGCCTCTCCCATTGCGGAGCACAGGCTCCGGACGCGCAGGCTCAGCAGCCATGGCTCACGGGCCCAGCCGCTCTGCGGCATGTGGGATCTTCCCGGATCGGGGCACGAACCCGTGTGCCCTGCATTGGCAGGCAGATTCTCAACCACTGCGCCACCAGGGAAGCCCCTCATTATGCATGTTTATGATAAATAGCGCATAAAGCAATTCAAGCCAAGAAGCCATAATCTAAAAGCTTTTACTCCTAAGTGTAGTGCTAGTTTCTGATAACTGCCAGGTTTGGCTAAGTAATATTAATAGTGTTCCCCAAATTAAGTAATATCAAATTTCATGTTATAAAAACTATGGTGTGGGAAAAAATGCCTGTACATCTTGTGTTTACAAATTACTCAATTTTATTATATGTGCAGGTGTTCTGCAGATCATTATTACAGTTTTCTGTCTGTGAACATTCTCAGGGAGTTTTGCAGTTTAGAGTCTGTTTAAATTCTAGTTCTCTCTCTCTCTGGTTCTGTGACAGAGACATTACAAAATATCCCTAATCCATAATTTTCCTCATTGGAAAGATGGAGATAATAATCCTCATAGAATTAAGTAAGGATTTGGTGAGATAATGCAGATAAAATGCCTAGCTCAGTGCCTATCACATACTAAGGTCTCTAGATGTTAGTAATTTTTATTATTTTATTAAACCATACTGACCAGAATGTCTTCCAGTTTCATATCCAACATATCTGTGCCAGTAATATATTTCTTCCAGTCCTCTTGTTCTTGCTCCTGTTCTCCCATATTATCCAGGATTAATTCAAAGAAAATCACCTTCTCAGAAATGGTGCTGAATGTATTATCAAAGCAGAACATGTAGTCACCGCCTTCAGTCTCTATCCTGTATTAAAAAGAGGACATGTCTTCAGTTATCTGTACTTCCATCTGGGATCAAAGGAAAAACTACTGTAAAAGAGAAGGAATAAAATGGTTTATAATAATTGGACAGGTTACTGATGGAAAGACTTCCTTATTATTGAAAGACAATTTAAAATTTCTTGGGAAACCAGCAATCTGGAAATACGTATTCAAGTACTTGCAACTTAGGTGTGCTTGGCATTTACTCAGTAAATTGGGCAAATGTGCTTGACCTAACTTTTGCAAGAAAACAGGCTTAAAAACCTAGATACATGATACCTCACAATGAACCTTAATATTTATACATTATTAAAAGTAATTTATAACGAGTTCAATTCATATGGAAATATCACTACAAACCTTCCCTTTGAGATTAATCTGTAAAGTGAGTTTTGCTTTGTTTTCAAAAGCAGTGATGGACTGTCCTAAATGCTTTCTTCTAGGCTCCTTTGGATTAAGTACATCTTCGTAATAGTTTACAAAAATTAGGAACGAGTTCAGTGTCCAAGAACCAGAGCTTTACTCGCAGTGGCATTACCTTTATGAATAAATGCCACTCATAACAACTTATGATCTTGTCTTCACATTCAAGATAATTGACCTGGGCCGAGTTAAAATTTAGCAAATAGCTTTCTAATAATATTTTTGTGGAGAGAAACTTTAACAAACAAAATATTGCACAGGCTAATGACATTTAACTACTGCTGGCCACAAAAAACAAAGTTCAACCTGTGTTTTAGTTTTCGTTGTAACTATTCACAAAGGTTGGTCTAAATGATTGTGAACTTTCCTTATCTCCAATATGCTAGATCGCTTAAATTTTGGGGCAGCTTATATTATTTCCTACAACCTTCTGAACAACATGTGAGTCTCATCTTTTAAGCTAATCTCCATCCTTTTTTTCCCCTTATTTCTGACTTAACTTTTGTTTAAGCATGAGAGAGAACTACTCAGCAATGTGATTTGATTTTAGCATATATACAATAAATAAAAATAGCGAATACTTGTATACCTCTTCATAATTTACATACTGCTTTGACACATTTTATCTCTTTTAATCCTTATCATCGTATTTGAAAGTAGGCATAATCGACCTTTTCAAGGTGAGTAAAATAAGGTTCACATAGATTAAGATACTTGCCCATGATCACATAGCCTGTTATAGGCATACATGAAGCTTGGATAACTGACTCTCAAGTTAATTGATCTTTCTACAGTACTGCTTAGAGCCTGTCTGTATTCTTTGCAGTCTCCTCAATTATGACAAACCTTTGTCTTTTGAGGATTCATTTACTTTTGAAAGGAGCCTGAAGCAAACACTGGTATGGATACAGGGGGAACAATATTAAAAGCAACAAAACAAAATAAAATGTGACCATTATGTAATATGACCTAGATGTGGGACATTTCCTGAGGAAAAATTTCCAGTGTATTCTGATGAATGGCATCACTGATACAGTAAGTGTATAGCCACCAAATGTGACTATTCACTTAGACTATGCATTCTCAATGAGGGGATACTGCCCCCTAGGGGTGAAAACTGGTTCAAGATGGGCAAAAAAAAAAAAGAAAAAGCTGTAATAGTATCGTGGCCCTCCAAAGCTCAAAATCCTAAGACAAAATCTTATTCCTTAGTATTTAATTTTCTCTCATGGGGTTGTCTTGGGCATATCGCAAGCAGCATGAGCTCATGGAAGACACACACAGTGTGTCCAGGAACACTGCTACAAAATGCTAGCAAATAGATAGCTGTGATTGGAGGACGTTTGATTGGTTGATTGCTTGATCTAGAAGTCATAGGGCAAGAGGTGGTCTACACATGCCTAATGATGCCACTGGCTCCCTTGTGGATGGTGTATGTTTGATCTTCAATTTTTGAGGTGCCTTGCATTATTTTCTATAGCCTTGTGTGATCTTCATCTTCAAAGCCAATCTTGTTTTTCTTCCCCCTATTTGTTACTTACTGTTTTTGTTTAAGCATAAGAGATAACTACTCAGTGATGTGATTGGATTTTAGCATATATACTATAAATAAAAATAGTCAGCACTTGTATATTCCTTCATAATTTACACACTGCTTTCATACATTTTATCTCTTTTAATCTTTGCATTTTGGGGGAAGATTTGAATAAAACTAGTTTATATTTTATTATTTAATTTTACAAAGGTTATTCAACCAATCAGCAATTATGCCAAACACTGGGGAAAAAAGTCAATAATATCTGAATGACTATTGAGTAGCTAAAGTTATTTTCCCACATCAAGCAAAAGTTAAAAGTTAAGGTCACTAAAAGTACTTTTTAAGAAGTTAATGTTATTTTTTAAATCATTCTACTTTTCTTGAAAAATATTTGGAATGATTTTAAAAATTTTAATTACATTGCTATTATGTATATAAATTGCTAATTTGCATGTGTAATGAATACAATATATGATAAATTATATTAAAAGTTATTCAGAAAGTATAAAGTTAAATTTAATGTTAATAACTTTTTAATCTAACTTTTAATTTTGTTTAGTCTTAATTTTATTTAACACAACTTTATTTAGTCATTCTTAACCCTGAATTGGATAAAAAGGGTAAGCTTTGTACCTATTCTTTTTATATATAAAGCACAGGTATACATAGAGTTAAAAAAAAAGGGGGGGGGCATGTAGTATATCTTCAGTATTAAAATTTCATGGGGGGGGCTTCCCTGGTGGTGCAGTGGTTGAGAGTCTGCCTGCCGATGCAGGGGACACGGGTTCGTGCCCCGGTCCGGGAAGATCCCACATGCCGCGGAGTGGCTGCGCCTGTGAGCCGTGGCTGCTGAGCCTGCGCTCCGCAACGGGAGAGGCCACAACAGTGAGAGGCCCGCGTACTGAAAAAAAAAAATTTAATCAGGGATGATGAGGAAAAAAATGCCTAAAAAGGTTGTATGGGGACAGGGAAAAATGAAAAAAATTTGAGAAGCACTGACTCAGATGTATGAGCTTCAACATATGTATACAAAAAAAAGATGTTTACTACTTTGTAGTCATTCCTATATTAATTTCTTTCTAAATTTGTGTTGACTCCCTTTAGTAGAAAGGAATATTATTACTATAAATGATATAAAATATTATCCAAATAAAAGCATATAGAGTAAATTTTCCTTTCAAGTAGAAAAAGAATTAGCATAAGTAGTCCAAAATTTATAAGTTATGTTGTGAGTTAAGGTAATATTAATTCAGTGGTCTAGAAAAATGCTTTTATATATGACAGTACTGGACAAATAGGTATTAAGCAGTTTAAGGCTCTGTCTGGAGACATTTTTACTAACTGACTTCTGGAAGGACAGCATTTGTTTTAAAGATTTAATTTAAGAAAAAAACTTTTGGTGGTATAACTGAGATTTTAGTTGCCTTTAAAAAGTTAATATAGCTAAAGATAAATTTTTGTTTAATTCTAATTTTTAGGAAGTAGATTTGTAAATCCGGTGTAGTGATTAAGAGTGAATTGGACTGACTGGTCTTAAATCCTGGCTTTGCTGTTCATTAGCTGTGTAACCTTCAGCAACTTACTTAACTGCTCTATGCCTCAAATTCTTCATTGGTAAGATGATAATATCATGTACCTCATAGGACTGTGGGGAAGAATAAAAAAAAAATTAATACATGTAAAATGCATATTAGAACCGTGACCTGGCACATCAAAAGAACTCGATAAATGTGAAATCTTATAAACTCATTCTTTTCTCCCAATGGTTTAATGAGAGGTAATTCTATGCAAGAAAGCAATAAGATATCTTTTCCCCCTAACAGTTAATTTTAATTTATCTCTAAATGAAAGGAGAAAGTTGGAGAGAAATTAAAATTGACAGAAATTCTATACATTTTCTATATTCTGAAATTTAAAGGTGAACTACATTTTAGTTCTTGTTCATACACCTGTCAAAGAGAAAGCATATTTAATTCTGGTATATCAATCTTAACTGACTTTTAAAATTACCACTTCTGATTTTATTTATCAGTAGTTTATGCAGATTTTTTTTAGAGCTCTGTATAGGTAAAACACCATTTTCAAAAGCACTTAAAAAATTATGGTTGAGGCATTTTCCCCACCTCGTTCACTCATACATGTATTCAGTATTTACTGAGTATCAATTACATGGCAGGTACTTTGGTTAACAAAGGCCAGTTATTATAAATAGCTAGTACTTACATAGTGCTATGTGCCAGAGATGTTCTAAGCATCATATGGTAGAAAGCAAGAATTTGGGTTCATCCTGCCTCCTCCTCTTAATAAATGTGTATCCCTGCAGACTTACTTAATTTCCCTGAGCCTCCTTGTCTGTAAAATGGGAATTGGGGAATCAAAGAATCTATCTCTCACAGTGGGTTGGAATGATTAATTTAGAAGCATATAAAATGCAAAGTCTAGTTTATGGCAAATATTAGACACTATATTTGATCTTATTCCTGTATACTCACAGTTTAAACATGATAACAATACTGAGTAAACAAAGTGCTGCAGTAAAATAAAAGAATGAAATAAGGAAACACCAGTGAGATGAAAAAAGAGAAATGAGATATAAGAGATACAATATATGGGCTTTTATCAAACTCTAAACTCAGAGTTATAAAAACTTTTTTATTTCTATATGGTTTCCCATGGTCAGATCTTTTACTTTCAGATCTTCTAATTATCTAAAAAGAATGAGGTTTGAGTAAAATAAAAATTTACACTCACACAAAGATGTATTACTATACTGTTGTTTTAAGAAAACAGTGAGCAAAAATGATATAACCAGTAGTTCAAGAAACTTTAAGATATATACCTGGAACAGTAACTTACAGTTAAAATAGAAAAAGCCTGTGCTAGCCAGAAAGGCAGGTTTAAAATGCCACAATAGATTGAATGCAGTACCTATGGTATACTCATCTCATTAACCAAAGCAAAAAAAACAAAAAACAAAAAAAAAACCTTAGTCAAGATCAAAAGAAAATGCCTAAACAAAAAGATAAGATTAATGGACAACATTTTAGTTTAAGATAGATCACTAACAAGGACTGTTTAAAATGTTCATATGGAATCATTTAATGCTAACATTTAGTATCAAATGTGCTAATTTTCCTGTGCCCACTGGTATTCAGATCAAGGAACCCAACTAAGAGATTACTTACGTGTGAACTCCATCTGATTTTCTTTGTTCAAAAACCAAGGTTCTTCCTTTTGGAGAGGCAAGATGGAAATCAACATCTAATCCTGCTCCATCTAAAACCTGTAGGAAGGCATAGAAGAGAAGAGCACATTTTACAAATTCTAAAAATAAAAAGCTATATTAAGTAGATCATATGATGAAAAGATTTCATTTCTAAACCTAGAGGGGTAAGAAAGTCAACAGACTCATGTTAGGGCTAGAAAGGAGCAGAAAGACCATTGGGTTCAATTCCATTCATTTTTGGAACTTGTCCCTTTCTTGCCAATTCCTGTTGCCATCACTTAAATTTAGGTCATACGGGTATTACTGAAATAGTCTTAAAACAGATGCCCTGTAGAATAGAAACACAGAAGGTAGTTCAATCGATAGACCCTTTTTCTTGGGCAATTTAGGGCTTGCTCTGTAACTTTTCTGAGTTTGTTTCCTCCTCCATAAAATAATAACTAGCTACTTCTTAGTCTGGAACTCAAGGCCTCTATGATCTGATTCCAATGGACTTTTTCAAGCAATACCTATTATTTCCCAATATGAACTATATATTCCAAGCAGGCCATTTACTTATTGGCCAAAGAATAAGTACAGGAAACAGGAAAGTACCTGTTCCTTTACAATCTCAAAATGTCCCGATGATGATGATGATGATGATGATGATGATGATGATGGCAGCTAACAATTACAGTTTATGCCACACATTGTTTTAAGTGCTTTATGTGGATTTATTCCTCACAACAACTCTAAAAGGAAGGTTCTATTATTGTTTTCATTTTAACCTAAAAAAACAAAACAAACACCCCCCTCCCCCCAAAAAACCCCACAAAAAACTGAGGCACAGAGAAGGTTGCCTAAGGTGATATGGTAAATAAGTGGCATGGTCAAAATTTGAACTCAGCAATCTGACTTCAAAGGCTACTCTTTTTCTTATATAACTCCATTTTATTTTTCTTGGTGGCTTTAATGGAATGATAGATTACCTATTCTTGTGCTGTACTTACTGATCAACAGAACTGGTTTCAAATGGCTAGCTAAATATACATAGTTCTTTTTCTTCTTTAAATCCCAATGAAATGAAGAAAACATAACGATATAAATAATCTATAACAACACTGGAAATCTAGGAAAGCTGTTAACAGATTTGAAGAGTAAGGAATTTCTGGAAGATATTCCACTGAGCAAAGAATACATCTAGCTACCAATATCTATCAATCTCAAAATTCTCAAAACAGACTAGAGAGACACCAAACATTTGTCGAAACGGATGCCCTCTTTTTCATGTTATTGGTTTTTCTCAGAGGATCAAATTCTGAAAAAATAATGTAAACAGACTTAAAATATGTTTTCTCAGAAAAATGTAATATACATCCTCAGAGAAATTCAAGAATGTAAAAATCTACAGAAAATGAAGATGCTGATATGAAAAAGTTCTTAGAAAAACCAAAAATGTGATTGCCCAAATAAAGCCTTAGCGAATGTAATGACAGCAGAATGGGCATGGATGGAGACTAAAAATCAGAGACTAAAAGGAGCCAAGGAATTCTCACAACAAGGTGAAAAAGTATAGATGAAAAGTATGAGGGAAATGGTAAGTTCTTTATGAAGGACAGAGCTAAAGATTTCAAATACCCACCTAATAAAGCATTTCAAAAAGAGAGAACCAAGAGAAATGGAGAGGAAGTTATCAAATAAGAGAATAAAAAGTTCTGCTCCAAAAGATAAAAATCTTTAGACGGCAAGAGTCTAACAGATGTTGAAGCAGGATAAATGAAAAAAAGATCCAAAAATCCTAATGACTCTTCCAAAGGATTTAAAAAGAACAACCTAGAAACTTCCAAAGAGTAGTAGTAGAGAACTACAAAATAACAAGAACTGGGATGGCATCAGCATTCTTGCATATACAGTAGATGTAAAAAAACACAAGGGAGCCAGGTCTTCAATTTTTCCAAGTAAAAAAGTTATATTTACTGAAGAGAAAGCAAAAGGTAAAGCCATTTTCAGATATCCAAGGAATCAAAGCATTCTGAAAGAATTACTCAAGGTTCTCCTCCAAAAACCAAAAACCGTATCATTAAATCAAAAAGTAAGTGATATGACAAAACTAAGCAAAGACTTGAGTAAAACCAAAGATATCATTGGTAGTGACTGTCAGGCTTAATGAAATCATTAAAAATGGTATTTAAAAATACAGAAGCTAATTTTTAAATATACAAAATATCTATCTAAAATATAAAAACAATACCATAAATCTAAAACTAAACTTCCCAGTGACTTCAATGAATCATGATGGATGAGTCCCACTTTCACCTTTCTGTCATAGTCTTCCAGTCCCTCAAAGGTGTTCTTCAGTCTTCTTCCTCAAAGCCTTGGATTGCCACATGCTGTTCTTTTTATCCATCACCTTGCTCCACCCCCTTATCCCTAATAAGCCTGATTCTTCTACAGATCTGAACTCCACCTCTTCTGGGATGTCTTCTTTCAATTCCCACTGTGAAATCAAGTCCTTCTATTAAACACTCTCATAGCTTATGCACTTAGCTTCACTTCATAGCACTTATTAGAGTTCTAATATCACACTTATTTGTGTAACAATTTGATTAATGTCTATCCCCTTAACTAGACTGCATGAGTGCATGGACTATATTTTTACTCACCATTGTATCTGTAGTATCTAGCATAAAGCTTACACAAATTAAGCACTCAATAATGATTTAAAAATTTAAATGAATGATCTATTCATAAGATATATATATTGTCACTTCAAAATTTCAAGAACTTAATATATTGTGGGGTTGGTCAATTATCCTAAAAGTGTCCTCTTAAACCCAAAAAGTGTGAAAAGGTTAAAATTTTTCGATATGTCACAGTAAGCCAAGGGCAATGTCTAGAAAGTCTGTTCCCTGACATTTTATTATTATTTTTTATTTAATTTTATTTTTATTTTTTGTGGTACGCGGGCCTCTCACCGCTGTGGCCTCTCACCGCTGTGGCCTCTCCCGTTGCGGAGCACAGGCTCCGGACGCGCAGGCCCAGCGGCCATGGCTCACGGGCCCAGCCACTCCGCGGCATGTGGGATCTTCCCGGACCGGGGCACGAACCCGTGTCCCCTGCATCGGCAGGCGGATTCTCAACCACTGCGCCACCAGGGAAGCCCCCCTGACATTTTAAAAACTAAGACAAAACCCAGTAGCTTGTAGTTATTGGAAAATTAATCACAGAGTTGGAAAATGCAGACAAAGGGTTGAAGATGATCTCTACCCTTTAAACCCTTCTAACATTGTCTAGGACTACAGACATTTAATGATTTTACTTCTTTCCTCAATCAAAACAAATTGCTTAGGCAGAATGCTTTAGGGGAATAGTCCCTTTGAGTGATTAAAGATGCAAAGTATAAAGCTAAGCCATACCACCTATATAACTCTAGAAGTGTAAATGTAAAAAAACTAACATATATTGAACATTTACTATGTGTCAGGGATGGTACATGAACATTTATTAACTAATTGTTTCAAATCAACTCTTACTATTATTATCTCTATTTTAAAAGTATGGGATTAAGTAACTTGTTCAAGATCACACAGGTAGTAAGTGCCAGAGTCAGGATTTCAGCCCAGGCATTTTTTTTTCTACAGTTGGAGCTCTCAATCATAAGATGTCAGTAGTTTAAAATAGATTTCTTTCCTAATACCTCAGTAAATACTGATGAATTTTGAACAATAAAAATTGTTTCCTTGTCTAGACTATTTCTCTAACCCCATTTGGCTTCCTTACCTCTAATTTTGCCCTCTAAATCCATCTTCCACACTGTAAAACATTTTTGACGGTTACCACACTGCTTAATCTTTAATGGCCCTTATACAGACAAAAGTCAAAGCTACTCAGCATGGCACACAAGCTAAGATTCATGATCCACGATCCAGCCTCCTGACCTCTCCAACCTCTTTTTCTTCTACTCCCACCCTAGACTTTATAGTCTTAAAGGTCCACTGAAAACTCAGCACTTCTAGCGTCCACTACATATTGCCCACTGCTAGAACACTAACACTATGCATTTTCAGAACTGTCTATTCATTCTGATCCTTTTCCTGAAATGCCCCTTCTTCCTGGCATTCCTGTTTCACCTAAGCATCTTTCTAGATTCCAATTTATTTTCTCCAGGAATTCTTTTCTGATAGCCCAGAGAAGAAGCACTCCTCCAACAGCATCTAACCATACTTTATTGAAATTAGTTGTTTATGAGCCAGTGACCTTTAAATATTAAGATCCTTGAAAAGGGTTCTTTCTGTTGTTTGTCCCTTCTCCCATGTCCTCGTCTCCACTTCTCCATCACTGGCACATGATAACTGTTCAGTCAGTGAACTTTTGAACTGGACTGGAAATCAAGAAATGCTGAGCTCCTGCCTCAGTGTTGCTCATTAACTGTGTGACTTTAGATACTTTACTCTCTATGCTTACCTTATGCATCTATAAATAATCTAATTCTAAAGTTCCTTCTGAGGAAAATTCTAAGTAACTTTATTTTGCTCTATATGTGACAGTACCTGTTATTGAAAAAGATTCTCTACATCAACTATAAAAAATTAACATCTGATTAAAAATTAGGTAACTTGTAAAAAAATTGAGAGATGAACCACACCAAGGCATGTTTTTTTTTTTTTTTTTTTTTTTTTTTTTCAGTGCTACTTAGAAACATCGAAATTTGCTGTATTGGAGCTTACAAGACTTCTTCTAAGAAATTACCCTCTACCAGAATGACCGCATAAATTAAGGCAATTCCCTATAATATTACGCAGGTACTAAAAAGAAAACAATGATATGGGAGAAATACTTAGAATGCTGAACGAAAGATTACAAAGTTTTAATATACAGTTAGATCTTATTTGGTTTTTAAATAATGGGTATATAACTGAGAAGGAAATGTACCATTAAACACATCAATAGCCCCTTTCAAAATATTCCGAAATAGGATTTAGTGATAATCACATGGTCACAGTTCAAAAATCCTTAACTGAAGCAATGACAGTATAGATTTACAATACCGGAATTGAGGGAGGGTGGTGGGGGTGATTAACGCCAAGTGTCATCATCTCGTGGAGAACGTGTATTAGGCCTGTATTGTGAAATTCCCAGTATTGAAGCGTGTACTGGCTAGAAAAGACACAGGTGAATTATGAAACAAAGAGAAAAACCACCGACATCACCAGAGCTGGCCTCTTTCCGACCAGAGGAAAGGGGAGGGTGGGGGTAGTCAATTCCAGGTCCTGCCTAACTTCTCGGTCCCCAACCCCGGGGAGAGACTCGCCTCGCGTGCCGGCGCGGAGCTGGCCGCTTCCGGGCAGCCCTCGCCTCTTCAGCACACCGGTCGTCCACAAGAAGTTTCTAAGCCGGTGAGAGGCGACGACGTGCAGCTACGCTAAAGGAAGGAGGCTGGCTCAACCTCTGCACTTACTTGGTACTCGATCTCCAGCGAGGCCTTCAGGGGCATGGGCTGGTAGAAACACTCCTTCTGGCCAGCCGGAAGAGTGAATGTGAAGTCGCTGTCTAAGGAGGGCGTGAAGCCGGCCGCCCCAGGAAGCAACAGAGAGGCCAAGAGGACCACCGGGAAGGGTAGCCAGATCTTGTCGCCCATCCCTGCCTGGGCGATCTCGGGCTGGAAAAGGCGTGGGAGGCGTGGGTTATAGGCGCCTACGCTCCGCTTTTCCTCCCTGGACTCCTCGTGGTTGGCAGGGAAACCTGGAGCCTGAAGAAACTCCAGGTGAAGGCCGGGGCGGAGAGGCGTTTCTCAGAGGGGAAAACGCCGGCCTACAAAGGGTAGGGACTGAGGGCGGAGCCAGCAGTCCTTTTCCACACCCTCCCGGGTCTTGGCTCCCTCAGGCCCCGCGTGAGCGCGCCCGCTCGACACCCAGACGGCCACAGCTTCCCATGGCGTCCCTCACACCAATGGGCGTCTTGGCGGTAATTGTGGGAAGTGTAGTTCCGGGTGGGCAGGCTCGGACGCGCTCGCAGACCACAATCCCCAACAGGCCCCGCGCGTCCGGCGTCGCTTCACGCAGAGTCTTCGCGGGGGACGGGGCTGCGGCGGGGCGGGGCGTCCCCAACGGCTCCCGCGGCGGTTCGAACTCGGCGCAGCTGGGTTTCGCTAGTTTCCCGCGTGGTGTGTTTGGGGTTCCACGCTTGGGGTCCTGGAGAGTGTCCGAAGTTTCCGAACGCAGCGGAGAGCGCGGCGTGCGCCGTCGTCGGTGGGTCTCTCTCACAACTATGACTTGGGTGGTGAGCGACTGCCCCTGGAGGGTGGAAACCCACCTGCCTGAAGGAGTTTTGTTCCTTTCCCTGTCGGTACGCTCGGTGCGTTTCGTCTGGTCCTCGCCCTCGCTGCGCATGCTGCTCTGCAGGGTTGTATTTTAGTTGACGAAAAATCGGAAAGGAAGCTGTCATGTTTTCCTCCACTTCTTCCAGATGAACGAAGGACCAATTCTGTCAAATTGAGCGTTCTTGGTACAAGACAATACTATATAAAGCCGTGACCTCCTTCCAAAATGAGGAATACTTTTCGACTACAGCCCATCTTTTTACATACAGGGAGTATAATGAACACTTGTTTTTCGGTGTGATGGGTGTGCGTGTGTATACCTACAAAAGCATTGTTACTAGGGCCAAAAGAAGGCAGGGCCTGTTGGTAGCATGATGTGCTTTTCCACGTATGTACAGGCAATGAAGCTAGACTTCATAACTACTGTCAGTTGAAGGGAGGAGGAATCTTTATTTTATTTATTTATTTATTTTTAAAAAATAAATGGCCGCACCGCATGGCAGGCTGTTATCGCTGACAGGTATCCAACCTGCGCCCCCTGCAGTGGAAGCGCAGAGTCTTAATCACTGGACTGCCCGGGAAGTCCCAGGAATCTTTTTGTAAAGATAATAAATGGCCTACTAGGAAAATGAAAACTATGTTTGCATAGCAAACGTTTTCATTGATACTTAAGAAGGGTTAGAGAATTCTTACATGAAAATGTACAGAATTTGTTGGACATAAACCTGATTTAGTCGAAACAATGTCGAATGGCATTTTCGAATTTGCCTAAATTTTCATAACCCTTTTTTCTTTCAGCATCCTGTAGGGAACTAGAGATGTTGAAAAGAAAGCAGAGTGGGGACCTGAACCATTGACTTGTGTTTGGAAGAGTCTTCTCATTTAAGCAGAAGCAAATTTGTGGAAACAAAAGAGGAAAGAGGATAGAAACATTTTCTCTACTAAGATTCCAAAGCATCTCATTTAATTTCCTGCCAGTTTTTTCCAATAAGGTGAGAGTTTTCTTTTTAATCTTCCTCCCTACATCTGAGAAATTTTGAGTGTGGAATGAATTTGTCATATTATTTTAGCTAGATGAGGGGAAGGAAGGGCAGTTTAGTAATCATCATTTATTCACTGAAAATATTGAGTTTCACTAAGTGCCTTAGAGTCCTGAATATAATACACAGGACTCCTAACCTTTTGGAGCTTGAGATGTGGTCAGAATTCTACAAGGGTGATGAAAGAGATGCTACAATGACAAAGGTAAATAGGATCTGAAAGAGGAATGTAATTTTAAGATTATGTAAGAAGATGTATAGGAGTATTAGAGATTATAAAGCCTTCATCTTAATTGTATTATTAATAATATAAATTCATGATAATTATGTATATTAATTAACAGTAAAATGTGGTACTTTATCATGTTTTTTTAATTTATTTTTTTAACATCTTTATTGGAGTATAATTGCTTTACAATGGTGTGTTAGTTTCTGCTTTACAACAAAGTGAATCAGTTATACATATACATATGTTCCCATATCTCTTCCCTCTTGCATCTCCCTCCCTCCCAGCCTCCATATCCCACCCCTCTAAGTGGTCACAAACCACCTAGCTTATCTCCCTGTGCCATGCGGCTGCTTCCCACTAGCTATCCAACCTACGTTTGGTAGTGTATATATGTCCATGCCACTCTCTCACTTCGTCACTGCTTACCCTTCCCCCTCCCCATATCCTCAAGTCCATGCTCTAGTAGGTCTGTGTTTTATTCCCATCCTACCCCTAGGCTCTTCATTACATTTTTTTTTCTTAGATTCCATATATATCTGTTAACATACGGTATTTGTTTTTCTCCTTTTGACTTACTTCACTCTGTATGACAGACTCCAGGTCCATTCACCTCACTACAAATAACTCAATTTCATTTCTTTTTATGGCTGAGTAATATTCTACTGTATATATGTGCCACATCTTCTTTATCCATTCATCTGTTGATGGACACTTAGGTTGCTTCCATGTCCTGGCTATCGTAAATAGAGCTGCAATGAACATTTTGGTACATGACTCTTTGAATTATGGTTTTCTCAGGGTATATGCCCAGTAGTGGGATTGCTGGGTATTATGGTAGTTCTATTTGTAGTTTTTTAAGGAACCTCCATACTGTTCTCCATAGTGGCTGTATTAATTTACATTCCCACCAACAGTGCAAGAGTGTTCCCTTTTCTCCACACCCTCTCCAACATTTATTGTTTCTAGATTTTTTGATGATGGCCATTCTGACCAATGTGAGATGATATCTCATTGTAGTTGTTTTTTTTTAAAAGTTATTTTATTTATTTATTTTTTGGCTGTGTTGGGTCTTCGTTGCTGCGTGTGGGTTTTCTCTAGTTGTGGTGAGCGTGGGCTACTCTTCGTTGCGGTGCACGGGCTTCTCATTGTCGTGGCTTCTCTTGTTGCAGAGCATGGGCTGTAGGCATGCAGACTTCAGTAAATGCAGCACACGGGCTCAGTAGATGTGGCTCACGGGCTCTAGAGCTCAGGCTCAGTCGTTGTGGTGCACGAGCTTAGTTGCTCCACGGCATGTGGGATCTTCCTGGTCCAGGGCTCGAACCCATGTTCCCTGCATTGGCAGGCGGATTCTTAACCACTGTGCCACCAGGGAAGCCCTCATTGTAGTTTTGATTTGCATTTCTCTAATGATTAATGATGTTGAGCATTCTTTCATGTGTTTGTTGGCCATCTGTATATCTTCTATGGAGAAATGTCTATTTAGGTCTTCTGCCCATTTTTGGATTGGGTTGTTTGTTTTTTTGTTATTGAGCTGCATGAGTTGCTTATAAGTTTTGGAGATTAATCCTTTGTCACTTGCTTCATTTGCAACTATTTTCTCCCATTCTGAGGGTTGTCTTTTGGTCTTGTTTATGGTATCCTTTGCTGTGCAAAAGCTTTTAAGTTTCATTAGATCCCATTTGTTTATTTTTGTTTTTATTTCCATTTCTCTAGGAGGTTGGTCAAAAAGGATCTTGCTGTGATTGATGTCATAGAGTGTTCTGCCTATGTTTTCCTCTAAGAGTTTGATAGTGTCTGGCCTTACATTTAGGTCTTTAGCCCATTTTGGGTTTATTTTTGTTTGTGTTATTAGGGAGTGTTCTAATTTCATACTTCTACAGGTAGCTGTCCAGTTTTCCCAACACCACTTATTGAAGAGGCTGTCTTTTCTTCACTGTATATCCTTCCCTCCTTTATCAAAGATAAGGTGACCATATGTGTGTGGGTTTATCTCTGGGCTTTCTATCCTGTTCCATTGATCTATATTTCTGTTTTTGTGCCAGTACCATACTGTCTTGATTACTGTGGCCTTGTAGTATAGTCTGAAGTCAGGAAGCCTGATTCCTCCAGCTCCATTTTTCGTTCTCAAGATTGCTTTGGCTTTCGGGGTCTTTTGTGTTTCCATACAAATTGTAAAATTTTTTGTTCTAGTTCTGTAAAAAATGCCAGTGGTAGTTTGATAGGGATTGCATTGAATCTAGTGGTAGATTGTTTGGGGTAGTAGGGTCATTTTCACAATGTTGATTCTTCCAATCCAAGAACATGGTATATCTCTCCATCTATTTGTATCATCTTTAATTTCTTTCATCAGTGTCTTATAATTTTCTGCATACAGGTCTTTTGTCTCCTTAGGTAGGTTTATTCCTAGATATTTTATTCTTTTGGTTGCAATGGTAAATGGGAGTGTTTTCTTAATTTCACTCTCAGATTTTTCATCATTAGTGTATAAGAATGCCAGAGATTTCTGTGCATTAATTTTGTATCCTGCTACTTTACCAAATTCATTGATTAGCTTTAGTAGTTTTCTGGTAGCATCTTTGAGATTCTCTATGTATAGTATATATGTCATCTGCAAACAGTGACAGCTTTACTCCTTTTCTGATTTGGATTCCTTTTATTTCTTTTTCTTCTCTGATTGCTGTGGCTAGAACTTCCAAAACTATGTTGAATAAGAGTGGTGAGAGTGGGCAACCTTGTCGTCTTCCTGATCTTAGTAGAAATGGTTTCAGTTTTTCACCATTGAGGATGATGTTGGCTGTGGGTTTGTCATATATGGCCTTTATTATGTTGAGGAAAGTTCCCCCTATGCCTACTTTCCGGAGGGTTTTTATCATAAATGGGTGTTGAATTTTGTCAAAAGCTTTCTCTACATCTATTGAGATGATCATATGGTTTTTCTCCTTCAGTTTGTTGATATGGTGTATCATGTTGATTGATTTGCATATATTGAAGAATCCTTGCATTCCTGGAATAAACCCCACTTGATCATGGTGTATGATCCTTTTAATGTGCTGTTGGATTCTGTTTGCTAGTATTTTGTTGAGGATTTTTGCATCTATGTTCATCAGTGACATTGGCCTGTAGTTTTCTTTCTTTGTGACGTCTTTGTTTGGTTTGGGTATCAGGGTGATGGTGGCCTCATAGAATGAGTTTGGGAATGTTCCTCCCTCTGCTATCTTTTGTTTTTTTTTTGCAGTACATGGGGCTCTCACTGTTGTGGCCTCTCCGTTGCAGAGCACAGGCTCCGGATGCACAGGCTCAGCGGCCATGGCTCCCGGGCTTAGCCGCTCCGCGGCATGTGGGATCCTCCCGGACCAGGGCACGAACCCGTATCCCCTGCATCAGCAGGCGGACTCTCAACCACTGTGCCACCTGGGAAGCTCCCCTCTGCTATCTTTTGGAAGAGTTTGAGAAGGATAGGTATTAGCTCTTCTTTAAATGTTTGATAGAATTCGCCTGTGAAGCCATCTGGTCCTGGGCTTTGGTTTGTTGGAAGATTTTTTTTTTTTTTTCACGGTACGCGGGTCTTTCACTGTTGCAGCCTCTCCCGTTGCGGAGCACAGGGTCCGGACGCACAGGCTCAGCAGCCATGGCTCACGGGCCTAGCAGCTCCACGGTATGTGGGATCTTCTCGGACCGTGGCAGGAACCCGTGTCCCTTGTATTGGCAGGCGAACTGTTAACCGCTGTGCCACCAGGGAAGCCCTTGTTGGAAGATTTTAAATCACAGTTTCAATTTCAGTGCTTGTGATTGGTCTGTTCATATTTTCTATTTCTTCCTGGCTCAGTCTTGTCACGTGCATTTCTAAGAATTTGTCCATTTCCTTCCAGGTTGTCCATTTTATTGGCATAGAGTTGCTTGTAGTAATCTCTAATAATCTTTTGTATTTCTGCAGAGTCAGTTGTTACATCTCCTTTTTCATTTCTAATTCTATTGATTTGAGTCTTCTCCTGTTTTTTCTTGATGAGTCTGGCTAATGGTTTATCAATTTTGTTTATCTTCTCAAAGAACCAGCTTTTAGTTTTATTGATCTTTGCTATCATTTCCTACATTTCTTTTTCATTTATTTCTGATCTGATCTTTATGATTTCTTTCCTTCTGCTAACTTTGGGGTTTTTTTTCCTTCTTTCTCTAACTGCTTTAGGTGCAAGTTTAGGTTGTTTATTCGAGATCTTTCCTGTTTCTTAAGGTAGGATTGTATTGCTATAAACTTCCCTCTTAGAACTGCTTTTGCTGCATCCCATAGGTTTTTGGTCCTCATGTCTCCATTGTCATTTATTTCTAGGTAGTTTTTGATTTCCTCTTTCATTTCAGTGATCACTTCGTTATTAAGTTGTGTATTTTTTAGCCTCCATGTGTTTGTATTTTTTACAGATGTGTTTGTATTTTTTACAGATCTTTTTCTGTAATTAATATCTAGTCTCATAGTGTTGTGGTCGGAAACGATACTTCATACAATTTCAATTTTCTTAAATTTACCAAGGCTAGATTTGTGACCCAAGATATGATCTATCCTGGAGACTGTTCCATGAGCACTTGAGAAAAATGTGTATTCTGTTGTTTTTGGATGCAGTGTCCTATAAATATCAATTAAGTCCATCTTGTTTAATGTATCATTTAAAACTTGTGTTTCCTTATTTATTTTCATTTTGCATGATCCACCAGATCATTTCATTGGTGAAAGTGGGGTGTTAAACTCCCCTACTATGATTGTGTTACTGTCGATTTCTCATCTTACGGCTGTTGGTATTTGCCTTATGTATTGAGGTGCTCCTGTGTTGGGTGCATAAATTTTTACAATTGTTATATCTTCTTCATGGATCAATCCCTTGATCATTATGTAGTGTCCTTCTTTTTCTCTTGCAGTAGTCTTTATTTTAAAGTCTGTTTTGTCTGATATGAGAATTGCTACTCCAGCTTTCTTTTTATTCCCATTTGCATGGAATATCTTTTTCCATTCCCTCACTTTCAGTCTGTATGCATCCCTAGGTCTGAAGTGGGTCTCTTGTAGACAGCATATATACGGGTGTTGTTTTTGTATCCATTCAGCCAGTCTGTGTCTTTTGGTGGGAGCATTTAATCCATTTACATTTAAGGTAATTATTGATATGTATGTTCTTATTACCATTTACTTAATTGTTTTGGGTTGTTCTTGTAGGTCTTTTCCTTCTCTTGTGTTTCTTGCCTAGAGAAGTTCCTTTAGCATTTGTTGTAAAGCTGGTTTGGTGGTGCTGAACTCTCTCAGCTTTGCTTGTCTGTAAAGATTTTAATTTCTCTATCAAATCTGAATGAGATCCTTGCTGGGTAGAGTAATCTTGGTTGTAGGTTTTTCTCCTTCATCACTTTAAATATGTCCTGCCACTCCCTTCTGGCTTGCAGAGTTTCTGCTGAAAGATCAGCTGTTAACCTTATGGAGATTCCCTTGTGTGTTATTTGTTGTTTTTCCCTGCAGCTTTTAATATGTTTTCTTTGTATTTAATTTTTGATAGTTCGATTAATATGTGTCTTGGCGTGTTTCTCCTTGGATTTACCCTGTATGGGACTCTCTGTGTTTCCTGGACTTGATTAACTATTTCCTTTCCCATAATAGGGAATTTTTCAACTATAATCTCTTCAAATATTTTCTCAGTCCCTTTCTTTTTCTCTTCTTCTTCCGGGACCCGTATAATTCGAATGTTGGTGCGTTTAATGTTGTCCCAGAGGTCTCTGAGACTGTCCTCAGTTCTTTTCATTCTTTTTTCTTTATTCTATTCTTCAGTAGTTATTTCCACTATTTTATCTTCCAGGTCACTTATCTGTTCTTCTGACTCAGTTATTCTGCTATTGATCCCATCTAGAGTATTTTTAATTTCATGTATTGTGTTGTTCATCGTTGCTTGCTTCCTCTTTAGTTCGTCTAGGTCCTTGTTAAATGTTTCTTGTATTTTCTCTACTCTATTTCCAAGATCTTGGATCATCTTTACTATCATTATTCTGAATTCTTTTTCAGGTAGACTGTGTATTTCCTCTTCATTTGTTAGGTCTGGTGGGTTTTTCCCTTGCTCCTTCATCTGCTGTGTGTTTTTCTGTCTTTTCATTCTGCTTATCTTACTGTGTTTGGGGTCTCCTTTTCGCAGGCTGCAGGTTCGTAGTTCCCGTTGTTTCTGGTGTCTGTCCCCAGTGGCTAAGGTTGGTTCAGTGGGTTGAGTAGTTTTCCTGGTTGAGGGGACTAGTGCCTGTGTTCTGGTGGATGAGGCTGGATCTTGTCTTTCTGGTGGGCAGGTCCACGTCTGGTGGTGTGTTTTGGGGTGTCTGTAGTCTTATTATGATTTTAGGCAGCCTCTCTGCTAATGGATGGGGCTGTGTTCCTGTCTTGCTAGTTGTTTGGCATAGGGTGTCCAGCACTGTAGCTGGCTGGTTGTTGAGTAATGCTGGGTCTCGGTGTTGAGATGGAGATCTCTGGGAGATTTTCGCTGTTTGATATTACGTGGAACTGGGAGTTCTCTTGTGGACCAGTGTCCTGAAGTAGGTTCTCCCACCTCAGAGGCACAGCCCTGATGCCTGGCTGGAGCACCAAGAACCTTTAATCCACACAGCTCAGAATAAAAGGGAGAAAAAATAGGAAGAAAGAAAGAGAGAAAGAAAGAAAGAAAGAGGATAAAATGAAGTAGGATAAAATAAAGTTATTAAAATAAAAAATAATTATTAAGAAAAAATTTTTAAAGTAAAAAACAAAACAGACAAAAAAAGATGGGATGGTCAGAACCCTAGGACAAATGGTGAAAGCAAAGCTATACAGACAAAATCTCACACAGAAGCATACACATTCACACTCACAAAAAGAAAGAAAGGGGAAAAAAAGAATATATCTTGCTCCCAAAGTCCACCTCCTCAATTTGGGATGATTCGTTGTCTCTTCAGGTATTCCACAGATGCAGGGTACATCAAGTTGATTGTGGAGCTTTAATCCGCTGCTTCTGAGGCTGTTGGGAAAGATTTCCCTTTCTCTTCTTTGTTCGCACAGCTCCTGGGGTTCAGCTTTGGATTTGGCCCCACGTCTGCGTGTAGGTCGCCTGAGGGTGTCTGCTCTTCACTCAGACAGGACGGGGTTAAAGGAGCAGCTGATTGGGGGGCTCTGGCTCACTCAGGCTGGGGGGAGGGAGGGGTATGGATGCGGGGCAAGCGTGCATCAGCAGAGGCCGGCGTGACATCACACCGGCCTGAGGCGCGCCTGCGTTCTCCCGGGGAAGTTGTCCGTGGATCCCGGGACCCTGGCAGTGGCGGGCTGCACAGGCTCCCAGGAGGGGAGGCGTGGAGAGTGACCTGTGCTTGCTTGCACACAGGCTTCTTGCCGGCGGCAGCAGCAGCCTTAGCATCTCATGCCTGACTCTGGTGTCCGTGCTGATAGTCACGGCTCGCGCCTGTTTCTGGAGCTCCTTTAAGTGGCACGCTTACTCCCCTCTCCTCACGCACCAGGAAACAAAGAGGTAAGAAAAAGTCTCTTGCCTCTTCGGCAGCTCCAGACTTCTCCCGGACTCCCTCCCGGCTAGCTGTGGTGCACTAACCCCTTCAGGCTGTGTTCACGCAGGCAACCCCAGTCCTCTCCCTGGGATCCGACTGAAGTCTGAGCCTCAGCTCCCAGCCCCCGCCCGTCCCAGCGGGTGAGCAGACAAGCCTCTTGGGCTGGTGAGTGCTGGTCGGGCTGGTGCTAGTCGGCACCGATCCTCTGCGGGAATCTCTCTGCTTTGCCCTCCACACCCTGTTACTGTGCTCTCCTCTGTGTCTCTGAAGCTTCCCCCTCTGCCACCCGCAGTCTCTGCCCATGAAGGGGCTTCTAGTGCGTGGAAACCTTTCCTCCTTCACAGCTCCCTCCCACTGGTTCAGGTCCCATCCCTATTCTTTTGTCTCTGTTTATTCTTTTGCCCTACCCAGGTACGTGGGGAGTTTCTTGCCTTTTGGGAGGTCTGAGGTCTTCTGCCAGCGTTCAGTGGGTGTTCTATAGGAGCTGTTCCACGTGTAGATGTATTTCTGATGTGTCTGTGGGGAGAAAGGTGATCTCCACGTCTTACTCTTCCTCCATCTTCTCTCCTTTCTATCTGTCATGATTTTTTATGTGCAAAGCTACTTAATAGAGAATTTCACAACTCTTGGGATACTCATCAGTTGAAGGAACAAAAGCTTTTCTTCATATATTTCTGTGAGTTAACCTGCTAAATATCATTTTGATCTCTGTGGTTGTGATGTGAATGTGAGTGTGTGGTTTTAAATTTTATAATCATGGTAAATGTGAGAAGGGGATAAGCTTTCTCTGGTAATAAATTACTTTTAAGAAAATATGAGGCCTTCCCTGGTGGCACAGTGGTTTAGAATCTGCCTGCCAATGCAGGGGACACAGGTTCAAGCCCTGGTCTGGGAAGATCCCACATGCCACAGAGCAGCTAACCCCATGTGCCACAGTTACTGAGCCTGCACGCCACAACTACTGAGCCCGTGAGCCACAACTACTGAGCCCATGTGCCACAACTACTAAATCCCATGCACCTAGAGCCCATGCTCTGCAACAAGAGAAGGCACTTCAATGAGAAGTCCGTGCACCACAATGAAGAGTAGCCCCCACTTGCTGCAACTAGAGAAAGCCCATGCAGCAACAAAGACCCAATGCAGCCAAATAGAAAATATGAATGACTGTAATGATACCAGTTTTGTCAGATGTTCAGAGCTGTAACATGATTATGTAAGTTTGAACACTTCATATTGAAAATCTATAATAAATAAGAATACTACGGTGTGACATAATTAAAAGATCTTTGGATCTTGATGACCTAGGTTCAAATATTGGATCCACCATTTACAGTTTGTGTGACCTTGAGCAAGTTATTTGTCTCGGTTTCTTCATCTTTTTTTTTTTTTTTCTTTGCGGTACGCAGGCCTCTCACTGTTGTGGCCTCTCCTGTTGCAGAGCACAGGCTCTGGATGCGCAGGCTCAATGGCCATGGCTCATGGGCCTAGCCGCTCCATGGCATGTGGGATCCTCCCGGACCGGGGCATGAACCCATGTGCCCTGCATCGGCAGGTCGACTCCCAACCACTGAGCCACCAGGGAAGCCCCATTTCTTCATCTTTAACATGGAATAAAAACACTTAGTTTACACAATTTTTAGAAGATTAAAGATGCTTAGAAAAGGGGAACTTTAATAACTAGTTCCTGGCTATAATGAAAAATTGATTCACTGAAATTCTGTTGAACTTTCCATTATAGCTTAACATGCTGAGAAATTCATTGTTGCTGGGTGTTTTGTTTCATTTTGCTTTGTTTTAAATTAACCATGAAAGATTTCACAACATTTGAAATAGAAAAATAATGAGTTTAATTTTATTAGTGTGAGAGTATTTTGATTGACACCACAGATTCTTTCAGGCAAGGTATAAGAAATTCATTTCTTTTTTTAGGAAATGGAGTCTGGTTCCTCAGACTACTATAATAAAGACGATGAAGAAGAAAGTTTGCTGGCAAATGTTGCTTCCTTAAGACATGAACTGAAGATAACAGAATGGAGTTTGCAGAGTTTAGGGGAAGAGTTATGTAGGTGAGTGAGTAAAATTACGTGTACAATTCTGAGTAGGACTTTAATTTATGAATGTAAAATGTGTGAATATCATTATTATATGATGTGTTTCTGATGTGTCCATAGTAAAGAATAATGTTCTATAATTAAAAAAAAATAATTTGAATATAACTTTCAGTTTAGGAAAAAGAACTATTAGAGAAGCATTTACATATTAAGGCCTTTAATATATTAGGACTCAGTCCCTGGTGGCACAGTAGTGAAGACTTCACCTGCCAATGCAGGAGACACGGGTTCGGGCCCTGGTCCGGGAAGATCCCACATGCTGTGGAGTAACTAAGCCCATGTGCCACAAATGTTGAGCCTGCGCTCTAGAGCCAATGAGCCACAACTACTGAGCCTGTGTGCCACAATTACTAAAGTCCATGTCCCTAGAGCCTGTGCTCCGCAACGAGAGAAGCCACCGCAATGAGAAGCCCACGCACCGCAACGAAGAGTAGTCCCCACTCACCACAACTAGAGAAATCCTGTGAGCAGCAACGAAGACCCAACGCAGCCAAATATAAAAATAAATAAATAAATTGTAAAACATATATTAGGACTCAGAGTATAAAATATACGTGTAGGCTTAATTAATCTTTTATTATTATGACTCGTTTTTTTGAATCTTAAGTAATCCTAGCATAGAGGCTCCAGAAACATAGATTGCTAGTTTAAAACTAGTTATGGTTTATTTAAAAATATAGTTGAAATGCCTTAAGTTCATTTCTGGAATCTGATTTTCAGCAACATTTCAGGTGCTTTTCTTTCTGTTTTCTTATTTAATGTATAGAAATTTAGAGTGAATACATAAAGTACCTAAGAACTAAAATTTTTTTTTCTTTTTTTTCTAGTGTTAGTCCAAGTGAAAATTCTGATTATGCCTCTAATCTCTCAAGGTCTGAAAGGCTCGTTCTGGAAGATCTTTCTCAGCCTAGCCAGCTTGGACTTTTGAATTACTCACCTTATAAAAAAGTTTGTAAAATGCCCAATAGTGGTACTGATTTTCAAAAAAAGCCAAGAGAAAAGGTTATTATTTTTAGACCTGCCTACTTAAAAGTAGTTTTAGTTTTAGCCTTGTCCACTTAAAATACTTCTTTGAGTTTTTTCTTCAAATATCTTATTCATGTTTTCCATAGTTTTTAGTACTCCAGATTCTTTGAATTTAAATATGATGGTTCTTGTTCTGTCCTAACAAGAGAGCAGTTATTTTGGTGTATTACTCTATTTTAAAACTTCTGTATTTATTACCTTTTTGCAATTAAATATCTTGTTTTCTCAAGTAAATTGTAACCCCCTTGATTTTAGTACTGTACCATGTATGTAATAGGTAATCATGGCTTATTAAGTGGTTAAAGTATACTTACTGTTTAGCCTGGATCAGGTGTTCCATTATCTCTAAATTTTGTGGATGATGTTAGACATCTTTCCTGGTCTTGAACTCACTCTCTCTTCCTCTTTTTTATTTGGCTGTATTATCTATCTCCCTATGTATACTCCTCTTCCTTACTCAACCCTTTTATCTCCTTTTCTACCCTCTTCTATTTTTTATTACCCCATTGGCAGCATGCATATATACATATGGTTGCATATGTACATCATACTCTTTCTTGATAAAAATTTCCTCTTCCCACTTCAGAAAGCCAGCAGTTGATTTTCTTTTTGTAAGGAAGCTGCTTGATGAAGCTATCTGAGCCTACATTTTAGAAAATGAATTCAAATTCCATGTCTACAAAGATTATGTAATTTTGGGAAATTTGATCTCTACCCTAATTCAAATTGCTGATTGTTTTTATTATATATATGCCTTCATTGAAATCATTGTGTTTTACCCTAAGCAGAATCACAAGGTACATGACAAATCAGAGCGGGAAAAATATTGGTAATGCCTATTAAAGATAAAGGGCTAATCTCTTTGATATGTAAAAAGCTCCTAGAAATAAGGAAAAATCATCAACCCAATGGAAATATGGGCAAAAGACATGAATGGAAAATAAAACAAATAAAAAGATGTTCAATCTCAGTCATAATAAGAGAAATTCACTACCAGATTATTAAACATCCAGATATTTGACCCTATTTTGTTGGTGATATTAGGGGGAAATAGGCATTCTCATACATTGCTGGTAGAAATGCAAAGTGATAAACCTCAGTGGAGAGGCATTTGGTAATATTTACCAAAACCACAAATGCATTTATCCTTAACTTGGAAATCCCATTTCTGGAAAAGTACCTGCATAAGTACAAAACAAGGCATTGTTTGTCATAACAGAAGACTAGAAGTATCTCATTTGTCTAGTTGGTTGAATAAGAATGCAATAGAAACTGCAGCTAAAGGGGTTAAAAAAAAATGAATAGGAGTTTCTCACTGAATTGATTGTGGAGAGATTGCCAGGATATGTTGTTCAAGTGAAAAATGCAAGGTGCACACCAACATACATACTCTTGGTTTTGTATTAGGAGCTATTGGAGGCAGGGCGGGTAATTTGTATTGCTTGTATATGTGTATGGAAACACTAGAAGACTAGGTTTAAGATCCTAACTTAATTAATGACTCTCCTATATAAGGAGTTTCCTATTTTTTGCTGATTGATGTTATACAAAAATTTATAAACAAGTAACTTGTAAAAATGGTTACCTATCTACTAAAGATGGGAATGATACTTCTATATGTGCTTTTTAAAAATATATAATTCTGACTCTGAATTGCATAAATATATTATTTAAAAAATAAAATTAAATCATGTTTTGAAAACCTCAACTCCCATGAAAATTAAAATAATTTATGGTAAAATATATATTCAAAAGAGTATAATAGAAGTATACAAACAGTTAAATAATAATTTATCCATTTTTTTGTTTGTTGGCATTTCATTTCTTATCATTTTTATGCCTTTAATCTTCAGGTGCAAAAGTCTAAAAGTTTCTATCAGATTTATACCCAGGAGTAATATTGTTGAGTCTTAGCATGTTCAGCTTTACTGGATAATACCAAGAACTTTTCCAAAGTGTACCACTTTTTTCTGGGCTGAACTTATTTATGTACATGTTCACCAGCAGTGGAGGAGAGAGTGCTGATTGTCTCATATCCTGACCAACACTGACTATCTTAACCCATTTTTCTGAGCTGCTTAGTCGTTTTATTGATAATTGTTCATTATTTCCATTAATTACATGTAATGCTTAACGAAATAATTCAAAATAAATTGTTCTTTGTCATTTTTCAGATGTCTTTTTCATCTTCTACCCCTGTGAATCAGGAAATCAGAAGTCTTCGAGAGAAACTTAATAAACTTAGGCAACAGAATGCTTGTTTGGTCTCACAGAATCATTCTTTAATGACTAAAATAGAATCTGTCCACTTTGAATTGACACAGTCAAGAGCAAAAGTATGTTTCTTGAAGTGGTGACTATGCCAAGAGAAAATAATTGTAATCATCTTAAAATTTATAATTAGAAAAATATTCCTTGTATTGCCTTAATGTGTTATGTATAATAATTTTTATTGATATAGTATCAACATGTTATAGAATCAATTTTATGTGAATTTAATAACTGAAAATTATTTAGGGGAACTTGTATAGCCTATGCATTTAGATAAGTCATAACTTCTTAAAATCTTAAGGTTATCAATTTGTGTGGTTTTACTTCGCATACAAAGGAAATATATAGCTTACTTACCTTCCTTTTTAAAATAATACATTCTCATTGCTGAAAACTTCAAAAATAGAAAAAAGAAAAGGGAGAAAGATTACCCAGTTTCCACCATCTAGAAACTGCTTTTATTGGTTTATTACATAGTTAAATATTACATGTTTGAATAGTTTTTTTTTCCTGGACTTGTTTTATACTTCTTAAATAGTCTAAGCAGTTTTGGATGCATTTGGATGCATTTACGACAATCATATGACTTCTTTTTTTAAATATTTTATTTATTTATTTATTTATTTTCCTTATTTTTTTTGGCTGCATCAGGTCTTAGTTGTGGCACATGGGATCTTTGTTGAGGCATGTGGGATCTTTTCGTTACGGTACATGGTCTGCTTGGGTTTCTGTCTAGTTGTGGCGCTCAGGCTTCTCTCTAGTTATGGTGCGCGGGGCTCCAGGGTGCCTGGGCTCTATAGTTTGTGGTATACGGGCTCTCTTGTTGAGGTGCACGAGCTCAATAGTTGTGGCGCACGGGCTTAGTTGCTCCGTGGCATGTGGAGTCTTAGTTTCCCAACCAGGGATCGAACCCGTGTCCCCTGCGTTGGAAGGTGGATTCTTTACCACTGGACCACCAGGGAAGTCCCCAACAATCATTTTTTATGGTAGCATTATATTTCCTTATGTGAGTATACCATAATTTAATTAATAACGCCCCTGTTTAAGTGGTTCCCTATATTTTTCTGTATGATTGGTATACAAAAAATTAGAAGAAACCAAAATGTCCAATAACAGAGACATGGTAAAGTAAATTATGATATATCCATATAATGGATTGCTACTAAGCTTTTTTTAAAGGTAAATGCAAACTTGTTTGACTTTTATAGAACTTTGTAAGGTTTAAATGATATATGTAGAGGCACTTAGAATGGTATCTGCACAGTCAGTACTCAAAAACTTACCTAAAATATTTAGTGGTAGAAAAACATTACAGAGCAAAACATACATATACATGCACATACACAATAATCCATTTTGTTTTTTATAAAATGAGCATGTGTCTATGTGTGTGTATGTATATAGATATACATATGACATATATCAATATAAGGACAGAAGGACTGCTCTACAATATTGTTGATAACTTTGGAAACGATTGGAGGGTCTTAATGAAACTTTCACTATTTACTTTTTAGATGTATTGTTTTAAGTAGTAGAGTTATTGCAGGTCTTTATTTTTCTTTTGTACTTTTCAAACAAAACAAAGTACTATTGAGCCTAAGGAGAAAAAATGCTGCAGTGAACATAAAACTTTTTTGGTGTTTGAGATTATTTCTAGGTTAGATTTCCAGAATGGTCAAATCACAGGGAAATAATTTTTTCAGGCATTTATTGCACTCTGTCTACATTCAGTATTCTTTTTTTTTTTTTTTTTAAATAAACATCTATATTTTTACGGGCTTCCCTGGTGGCACAGTGGTTGAGAGTACACCTGCCAATGCAGGGGATACGGGTTCGTCCCCCGGTCCGGGAAGATCCCACATGTCGCAGAGCAGCTGGGCCCGTGAGCCATGGCCACTGAGCCTGCGCGTCCGGAGCCTGTGCTCTGCAACGGGAGAGACCACAACAGTGAGAGGCCCGCGTACAGCAAAAAACAAACAAACAAGAAAACATATCTATATTTTAAAATATCTTTGAGGGAAAAATATTTTGGTTTTCTTCATTTCTTACGAAATTTACCTTTACAGTGTGTTTGTCATTTAGATTTCTTTTGATGTGTGTTTACCTTTTCTGTTTATTAATTGTATTTTAATTTTTTAATCAACTATAGATTCTTTTTAAAGTCATAGAGGCTTAATTATTTAAAGTCTAAGAGATATTAAAAGAGTTTTGCTAATAATTACTGAACTATTAGCATTTTGTTCTTTTCTCTGAGCATGTAAATACACCAGTGTTTATTCTAGGCAGTAAGACAGATATTTGTGTTTTACTTCCCATCTCAGCATTTTCTAAATTGCCTAATAAAATATTTTTTAGGGAGGCTGCCTTTTCCAGGGCAGGTCTTAGCTTTGATGTTGCATATGTGCCACTATTGGAAAACTTTAGCTGAAATTCCCCATTGTACCGATCAACATGTTCATAATTTACCTTTTAGCGGTGTCTGTACAGTAGTTACACTTCTGGAGACTGGCATCTTGTTCTCTCTGAGCTTATTGCCCTTCAGACCTGCTGCTCAGCTGCTCTCCTGGGACTTCTCTTTGATGTTCTTCTAGGTTGGGTCTGTTGTTTCCTTGATCCCATGTCATTTTTCTTGGTTTACTCTTTCTTTAGTTGGAGCATGTTTTCTAGTAGCTTCCTTGTCTGTCTGAAATGTCTTAAGTTCTCCCCAACACTTGATTGAATTCTAGGTTGAAAATTATTTTACCTCAGAATGTTTAGGACATTGCTTTCTTATCTCTATCCTCCAGTTTGTCTCTGATGCCTCTGATGCCATTGTGAATTACTTTTCCTAGTGTGTAATATATTTTTTCATTTGTTTTTCCATTTATGTTTTTAGGAATAGACCTCTGTTATTTATTGTGCTGGGTACATGAAGACCCTTTTAGGCTGAAATCTTGTGTCCTTTGGTCCCTGAATTTTTTCTTATGTAATCCTTGATAATTTTCTTCACTCTTGTTTTCTTCTATCTTTCCTAACCTGGATTACCTGGTACTCTAAATCTTTCACGTTTTTTCCTGGTATTTTCCATCTCTTTGTCTTCCTGTGATACTTTTTCTGTGACTTCCTCAACATTGTCATCCTATTGAATCTTTTATTTTGGCTTTCATAATTTTTCATTTTCTGGAGCTTTTTCATGTTCTCTGATTGTTTTGTATTTAATAACATCCTGATGCAGTATCTTCTCATAACTCTCTGAAGATTTAATGATTCTGTGTGTTTGTGTGTGTGTTTATGTTTGCCTGGCTGCTGCCAGTTGCTTTTTTCTTTTGTTTTGACCTCTGACTTTTGTGATAGAAGCTTTCAGATATTGGTGTTTTGGCTATTTGTATTTAAGAGAGACACTTAAATGCTCTTTGGAAGCTCTCTGTGCAAAGGTGAAGTTTGTTGTCCATTGGGCTTCATTTGTTGGTGATGGTTGAGAAGATGGCTCTTTTGTAGGGAGATATCTCCCTTCCCCCATCCAACATCCATATGTGAGGTCTTTTTCTTTGGAGCTCTTGAGTTTCTCCAGCAAAGAATTCTTTGATTTCTTACCTGTGGGGTAGCCCCAAATGAGGTGGGGTAGGAAGCTAGAAGCTGACTGTTCCTTATTAATCTCTTTGTTTTTAACTCTTCCTCATCCCTGCTCATCATTCCATGTAATGTCTCAAGAGTCTCAAACCTTTCCTGTTCAATTTTCCAGATAATAATAATAACTTTCTATCTCTTCTTGGTAGGCCATCATGTGACTCTTGGTGTTCTGAGAGTAGGAAAAGGAGGGGCTTATCAACAGAGTTAGAACTATATCCCAAGTTTTCTATCCTGGACCTCATCCCTGCCCTGTACTATTATCTCATGCTTCCTTTTTGGGGGGATAATTAGTTCTCTTACTGGTATTCTTTTCCAGACACCATTTAGGTTGTGGATTTCTACCATCCTACCCTCTTCCAAGTTGTAGGATTACTATACTTTTCTGTATTTTCTAGGTTTTCTTTAGTAAGCATGTATTCTGAAATTAGGTTTTAAATAATAACAAGGTTCAGTAAGTATTTTTATGTGATTTTAAATGATTGTGTCTTTGAAATTTAATTTTCTAATGTATGTGAAATTTATCTTTTTAGATAAATTTATCTTTAAATTAGTCTGTAGAGGTTCTCTTTTTTTCCCCAAGTAACTAACCAGTTATCTTGGGTTGTTAAGTTGAGGGTAATGGCAGGAGCTTACATGCTGAGACTGGCTTGTGATGATGACATTCCCATATAAATTGATAGATAAGATGAGCTTCACAAACAATGAACAATGACTGGGAAGTTCTACTGAACCCCTGTCAGATGGTAAAAGAAGTTAAGGACAAAGTCGATTAATTTATTTTGTGAAGAAAGTGCTCTAAAAGTTTTTTGTTTTAGGTTTCTATGCTTGAATCTGCTCAACAACAGGCAGCCAATGTACCAATCTTAGAAGAACAGATTATAAATTTGGAAGCAGAAGTTTCAGCCCAAGATAAAGTTTTGAGGTAAAACTTACAGCTTTAAAATATTTATTTTCTACTTTTACTTTTTGACGTATCTTGTTAAAATTTGTCCCCCACCCCAATAAATCCATATTGGTATATAGACAGACTGTCTTAGTTAGAACTTGTTGATTCTGTTTTCAGTCCATCATAACTCCTCTTGGCTGCAGGATACATGCAGTATATAGGGGCTAAAAAAGACTAAATCTAAACTGAGATGCTTATTTATGTGTTTTCATGAATATGAGCTAGTTTGCTTCTTGCCCTACATAGTAATATGTACTCAGTACTTCGGTGGGAGTTCAAGAAATAACATACAAGGAATCAGGCACTTTATAATTTATCTTCCTCTTCTGCTATGAATAAAATGAGAAATATATGCATACTAAATAGCATATTGCTCCATTTTAGTGATTCTCAAAAGAGTAGTTCTGGGACCAGCAGTATGAGCATCATCTGGGAACTTGTAAGAAATGCAGATCTCAGTTCCTGTCTCAGACTTATGGAGTCACAAACTCTGGGAGGTGGGACCCAGCAATCTGTGTTTTAACAAGTCCTGCAGATGATTCTGATACACACTAAAGTCATCTCTCATGACCATCAGAATTTTATAATTTTCTTTGTAATACATATGTTAAGTTTATTCCTAGGTATTTTGTATGTTTGGTTGTTGTGAATTTGTTCTTGTTTTGTTCATTGATAGTATATAGGAAGGCTACTGCTTCTTGTATAATACTATAATTATTTTGTAATTGGACTATTTGTCATACTTTTAATTAATTCTAATTTTTATTTTGATTCTCCCGGGATTTTCCAGGTAGCTAATGATATTATCAGCCAAAAAAAAAGAATCTTGTCTTTCTTTTCCAAAATTTATACTTACTACTTTTTCATTTTAGCTTTTTGCAACTGTCAGAAAAATCACTGCATATAGTGGTGATAACAGTCATACTTATCTAGTTTCTGAAATATATCTAATACTTCTAGTTATCTGATCATTAAATAGGATATAATGTTTTATTTCAGATATATTTATCATCTGATAGAAGTATCCTTTTATTCCTTATGAAAACTAATAGTTCACAAGTGATGAATATGCCTTTTCTCTTTCTCTTGTTAAATATTTGTTTCTCTTAACTCAGTGATTTAAACTAATAGAATTCCTGATGTTGAACTATTTCTTGCCTACCTACCTGAAATAATCTCTTCAACAGCCTTTAACAGTATCTTTATTTTATAGAGAGGTAGAAGATAAATTAGAGCAGAGTCAGAAAATGGTGACTGAAAAGAAACAGAGTTTGCAGAAGTCCCAAGAGGAATGTATAAAGCTGAAGGTAGACTTACTTGAACAAAGTAAACAAGGAAAGAGGTATGTGTTTTTAAAGCAAATAATTGTTTTTGTAGGGGAGAAACAAAGAATATAGTACCTGTTTAAAATTCTACTTAGTTTTTGAAGTGAAAAAATTTCAGAAATTTGGCAGTAGAAAATTTAATGTTCTTTTTTGTCCATTAATTTTTTGAAAATTTTGATTAAAAATTTCACGTGTGGACTTTATGGTATTGGCATTTTGAATTGGGATTAATTCCTTAAAGCTCGATAATGATTATCTATGAAATGATACTTATTTCTGAAATTAAATAAAATTCACGAGAAAGTGTGGTTGGGTCTCCCTTTAGGAATACATAAGTAATGCAAAAATATCTATTTTGTATAAACCATGTCTTAAGATAAAGTTTTCTAGTTAGCATTGACCATATAACCATTAACTTTGAATGTTAACTTTTATACTAATAAAGATGAAAAATTTTTTAGTTTAATGAGATTTTACAATATAATAATGTAATTATAGCAGCCTTTACACAGGGTAAAATCATAATTTGCATTTTTATCTTCTCTGGCAACAAAAATATGTTTTACAAATTTATTCTATGGTATAAATAATGTTATAAAGAAAGTGTTTTTTGAAAAGTCATACATAGATAAATATTTGTTTGCGTTTGCATTTAAACTGCTCAAAACCCATCTATGTCATTTTTTCATTAAAATGAGTTTGGAAGTACATTTTCTCAGCAGTATTTGGTTAGTATAGTTCAGGTTACAATATATATTTGGTAGGCAATATTACTTAGTGGAAGTGTTTAGGTTTTGGAGTCAAACAGCCAGTTTTTACCTCTAAGTGACTTTGTCACCCTGGGGAAACTATTTAACCTTCTTGAACCTCAGTTTGTTCATCTATTAAGTCAAGATGATATTGTCTTGATGTGAGGAATAAATGAAAAAAGAAATGTAAGGAGCTTTGTAAATAATAAACACTAACAAATGTAGCTATTGTAAATGTAAACTGTGTGATTAAATATTCTGAAATTCAGACTTTACGTACTCAGATGAGCTTTTTATACATGATAATTTAAAATAACAAGATAATAATACATGAAGACAAGCCTTACAATGTAGCTTAAAAAAAGTACAGAGAAAGAGCGACTAGTTCTCTCTGTAAAACTTATACAAGAGATGATTTTTAGGGTAGTGTATTGACTACGCTGCATAAGGTGAGTAAGTAGGGATGGACACATTCTGGACAGCATGTGCAAAGTCATAGAAGTATAAAAGAACATAATTTCTGAAGAACACTAGGAGTTTTGTGTACTTATAAATGGACAGGTGTAGTAGGATTTGAGGGAAAAGATAGGCTTGGTCCAGACTAAATGGCTTTGTGTTTTATGCCAAAAGATTTGTGTTTTAACCTGGAGAGGACAAATAGGCAATTGAGATTTTTAGGTAGAGATGTGACATGAAGACTCTTGGAGCTTTTTGAAGAACTAGAATGAAGATTGGCATTCAGAAAATGAAAGATCAAAACCTTTGCAAAGACTTTTCTTTGGGTGATGATTAATCATAGTGGATTAAAAAGCCAGGTTGTTGAGCTTTATGCTGTTTATAAGAGACATACTTAAAACATGGGCTTCCCTGGTGGCACAGTGGTTGAGAGTCTGCCTGCTGATACAGGGGACACGGGTTCATGCCCCGGTCCGGGAGGATCCCGCATGCCGCAGAGCGGCTGGGCCTGTGAGCCATGGCCGCTGGGCCTGCGCATCTGGAGCCTGTGCTCCGCAACGGGAGAGGCCACAACAGTGAGATGCCCGCGTACCACAAAAACAAAAACAAAAACAAAAACATAAGGACACAGGATAAACAACAAAGTCCTACCATATAGGACAGGGAACTATATTCAGTATTCTGTAATAAACCATAATGGTAAAGAATATGAAAAAAACATATATATGTATAACTAAGTCACTTTGCTGTACAGCAGAAATTAAACACAATGTTGTTTAAAAAAAAAAAGAAAAAAACACATAAGGACACAGAAAAGATGAACTCAAAGGGATGAAAAGAAATGTTTCAGGCAAATAGTCACCAAAACAAAGTAGGTATAGCTATATTAATATCACACAGAATAGTTCTAAGTGCAACAAACATTACTAGAGTTAAAAAGAGCTCATATATATAATGTTTAGGTAACACTTAAGCAGGGAGCTATAAAGATTCTAAACTTCTATTTATCTAATAATTTAGTCCCAAAATACTTAAAGAAAACAATTTCAGTGAAGCAATCTGTAATCATACAGGGAACACTTTTACAGATTTATTAGAATTGTAAGATTAAGCAACAAAAATGTAAGAAGCTGAAGAGTTGAGTGATGAATAATCTTGATCTAATGGATGTATGTATGGAACCTTGTAGCCAACAATTTGAGAATTCACATTCTTTCAGGCACTCGTAGAACATTTATAATTTGTTACCTCACTCTGCCAGAAAGCATGAATTTTAACAAAGATAAAAATATTTGTGTCATACATATCACCTTCTCAGACCACAGTATAATTAAGTTAAATATAACAACCCCGCCCCCCACCCCCAAATCATGTATGTTTGAAAATTTAAAATCAACCTTCTTGCTACTCATGGACCATTGAAGAAATTATGAAAATTAGAAGACTTAGAATTGAGTGATATAAAAAATACTGCAGCTTGTGGGCTGCAGCCAAAGATATTCTCAGAAGAAAATTTTTAGTCTCCTGTACATGGATTAAAATTAGTATGTGAGGGACTTCCCTGGTGACACAATGGTTAAGAATCCGCCTGCCAATGCAGGGGACCTGGGTTTGAGCGCTGGTCCGGGAAGATCCCACATACCATGGAGCAGCTAAGCCTTTGTGCCACAACTACTGAGCCTGCACTCTAGAGCCCGCAAGCCACAACTACCGAGCCCACGTGCCACAACTTCTGAAGCCCGCACACCTAGAGCCTGTGCTCTGCAGCAAGAGAAGCCACCACAACGAGAAGCCCCCTCGCCGCAACTAGAGAAAACCTGCATACAGCAACAGAGACCCAACGCAGCCAAAGATAAATAAACAAGAATAAATAAATTTATTTTAAAAAATAATAAAATTAGCATGTGAATGAGCTAAAACATTCAATTTATGTAGTCAGGAAAAGGACATAAAAGAAAGAGCTTGATCAAAAGAAAAATAGAAGTAATTAAATACTAAAGATAAGGGTAAAATAGAAAACAAAGAAACAATAGAGAATCCCCAAAACCTAAATCTGGTTCTTTTCACAGTGACCAAGGTAATGGGCATCAGACAAGATTAAGAGAAAAGGCATAAAAACCAATATTGGAATTGAAAAGGAACTCCTAAGTTACAGATTTAGCTATGATTTAAGAAATAAGACCAAGTACTATGAACCATTTTAGGATAATACATTTGAAAACTTAGACTAAATAAATGATTTCCCAACAAAGTTAAGTTTAACAAAACTAACTTAAGCATAAATTGAAAACCTTGGGGATTTCCCTGGTGGTCCAGTGGCTAAGAGTCTGCGCTTCCAATGCAGGCGACCCGGGTTTGATCCCTGGTCAGGGAACTAGATACCACATGCCACAACTAAGAGTTCACATGCCCCAACTAAAGATCCCACATGCCACAACTAAAGACTCCCGCATGCTGCAACTAAAGTTTCCACACGCGGCAACAAAGATCCCACGTGCCACAGCTAAGACCCGGTGCAGCCAAATAAATAATTAAATAAATGAATGTTTTAAATAAATAAATTGAAAACCTTAATAGTTGTTTAGCTATTAAAGGTATTGAATCAATCATTAGAAATTTCCCCACAAAAAAATAAAATAATCAAAATGATGATGATGAAAGGAACAGTCCCATTATGGCACATGGTGGCTAAAATTCAAGTTTTGAATTTGTAGAGCAACTGGAATTCAAATATATTTATAGTAGGAGTATAAATTGGCAGAACCACTTTGGAAAACTATTTGTCAGTGTCTACTAAATCTAAACATAAGTCACCCTGTGATCCAGCATCCACTCCAACAGAAATGAAGACCTGTATCTATCAAAAGACATGTGCAAGGATGCTCAAAGTAGCTTTATTAATAATTGCTAAGTGTTCATCAACAACAGAATTAATAAATGTATTCATTCATATTCTGAAATATATGTATCAGTGAAAAAGAGCAACTATAGTTCTTTAACAACAGGGACAGATACTACAGATGTTAAGCAAAGGAAGCCAGATGCAAAAGAATACTGTGTATTTCCTTAAGAAATAAAGAATAAGCAAAATTAATATGGTGTTAAAAGTCCAAATAGTGTTTACCTTTTTAGGTGAAGAGTATTGACTGGGAGGGTGCACAAGGGAGACTTTTGGGTGCTGGAAATGTTCTATATTTGATCTGGATAGTAGTTATGTGGGTATATACATATGTACAAATTCATTCACTTAAGATGTGAGCACTTCACTCAATAAAAAATTAAAATAAAGTAACTATATGTTAAATCTGAAAAAATCTACAGAAGATAGGTACAATCTTAATGGAGGTTTAAAAATGTACTCAGGATTTGTTTTAATCAGGTGTGGCAAGATAGACATGGAAATGGCTGTCATAAATGAAGAAGTTTTTACACTCACAGATTACTAGAAATAGGAGATATGACATGTCATGTAGAGGGACCACACAGGGAAGTATCAGAGTTGTTCAGAAGGCAGAGGGAGTTGGGAAGAAAATATGAACAAGAGGTTATACTGTGGTTTCTGTGGAAAGAAACGGTTGAGGTAGGGTATTCAGCCTTCGGATTGGCTAGTATGAATAATCTCAGTGAGCAGAGGTGTAAGACTGTCCTGAGTGGTCTAGTACCTGGTCCTGGGGTGATAAGGACAGGAGAATATTAGCCCAGTGTGTAAGAGCCAGATAGAGGAATGGGGAGTGGGCTCTGGATTGCTTAGTTTGTGTATGAAAGGTGCACTCCCATGTGCAGAGTTTATTAATCTCTGAGAATTGGCTAGCCCTGGGAGGGCCAGTCTTCCTAGGGTCAGTAATGCCCCAGATGTCAAAATATCAGACTAAAAAGACATACTTAATACAATGGAGAAAATAATAAAGCTTCTTTGAAAGCCTTAAGAGAAGATCTGACTAATGAGGTGTATACCATTTTTCTGGGAGGGAACCTAACATAAAGGTGTCAGTTCTTCCCAAAATAGTTTATACATTCAGTACAATTCCAATCAATATCCCAACAAAATTTTTGGTAGAACTTAATGAACTGACCCTAAAAATCATGTGGAAGAACCAATGTCCAAGAACAAACAAGGCACTTTTGAAGCTGTAGACCAAGGTAGAGAACATGTCTATAGATAACAAGACTTCTAAAGTTATACTAATTAAGTCAATGTGATATTGGTATAGGAATAAACAAAAAGATCAGTGGTACAGAACAGAGACTCTTAAGCAAACATGCATACAGTGGAATCTTCATAATGTAACAGGTGGCATTACAAATCAGGGCAAAGGACAGAAGAATAAATAATTAAGGTGCTGGACAAACTGACATCATGTGTTTCATATGTGATATAGTGAGAAGGGTACAACACCATTTATGTGGTATGCCTCTTGAGAATGAATAGCCTGAAACTAATCATGAGGAAACATCAGATAAGCACAGATTGGTCTTCTGTAAAACAACTGTTTATTCTTCAAAAATGTCACTGTCATGAAAGACTGAGAAAAGCTGAGAAGATGTTCCAGATTAAGGAGACTAAAGAGACATGATAACTAAAAGCAGTAAGTGACCCTGGATCAGAAGAAGGAAAATTCCATAAAGAAATTATTGGAATAATTAATAAAATTCATATATGAATGTGTATTAGACAGTAATATTGTATCAATTTTAGATTTCTTAAATTTGATAGTTACTTGTGGTTATATTACTAACTTGTGGTTATATTACTATTTACTCTAGGATATATAGTTCAGTGCAAAAAAATCTCTCAAGTGAGAGACATAAAGCAATGGTGGCAAAATATCAAAAAGTGGTTGAATCCACATTAAGGGTATACTGACTTAATTTTAAAAACAAATACTTCAGGAGGACTTCCCTGGGGATCCAGTGGGTAAGACTCTGCTCTCGCAATGCAGGGGGCCCAGGTTCACTCCCTGGTCGGGGAACTAGATCCTGCATTCATGCTGCAATTAAGGAGTTTCCATGCCACAACTAAGAGTGCATGCTGCAACTAAGAAGTCTGCATGCCTCAACTAAAAGATCCCACATGCAGCAACGAAGATCCCACATGCTGCAACTAAGACCCGGCGCAGCCTAAATAAATAAATAAATATTTTTAAAAAAACTTCAAAAATGATTCTGGGAGAATTGATTATTGATTAAAAAATTAAATTAGATTCCTGCCTCATACTATACCGGCATTAAAAAAAAATTCCACATGGATTAAAGGCCCAATTGTGAGCAGTAAAACTTAGAGAAAATATATGAGAACAGTTTTTGTGTTGTCTCATGGTAGGGAAGAATGTTTTATATGAGAATAGTTTATGTGTTGTCTCATGGTAGGGAAGAATGTTTTAAAATGAGAGCAAAAAAGCATGAATATTATAGGAAAAGATTGCTAAATTTTAAGTCCATTAAAATAAAAACCTTCTATTTATAAAACTCATCAATTAAGAAGTGAAAAAGGTAAGACAAATGGTTGGGGAAATATTTGCAAATAATATAATTCACAAAGATTAATATCTAGAATTTGTAAAGAACTCTCACAAATCAGTAAGAAAAGGCAGGGTAGGGGGGGAGATATCCAATATCTCCCAATATCAAAAGACAGAGAATCTGTAGAGGTAAAGGACAGGAAACTCAAATATCCAATGAAACATGAAAGTTGCTTAACCTCACTGTCATCAAAAATGTAAATTAGGGCTTCCCTGGTGGCGCAGTGGTTGGGAGTCCGCCTGCCGATGCAGGGGACGCGGGTTCGTGCCCCGGTCTGGGAGGATCCCGCGTGCCGCGGGGCGGCTGGGCCCGTGGGCCATGGCCGCTGAGCCTGTGCGTCCGGAGCCTGCGCTCCGCAACGGGGGAGGCCACAGCAGTGGGAGGCCCGCGTACCACAAAAAAATAAATAAATAAATAAATAAAAAATAATAAAAAAAAAATGTAAATTAAAACTACAGTGAGGTTGTAAAGCTACAAACATGTCACACTATTAGATTGGCAAAAGTTTTAAATTTGATGATATTGTAGTAACTCACTGAGCATTTATTATGTGTAAACACTTTTCTAAGTGCTTTAGGTATATAACTTATTTGTTCCTCACACAATCATAAGAGTTTGATAATTTCCTCATTTTATAGATGAAGAAACTGAATTAGAAGTTAAGGTCACCCATTTAGAAAGTGGTAGAGGTAGAATTTGAACCCAAACACTGTGGCTCTAGGGCCCAATGAATTGAATACTGTGACAGAAGTAGTAGTGCAAAGTGGTTAGGTAGAAAGATTATGGAAACAGGTTACATTCCCAGTAACCCATGAGATCTTGGGCAAGTTACTTAACCTCTCAGTTCCTCGTTTGTGGCACTTACTTTATCATGGGTCGTTGGGAGGCTTAGATAGGTTACTATTTTATTATTATTCTATACTGCTTCTCTAAGTGTGGGTGAAGGTGTGTTATAAACTCATACACATTTCTGGTTGGGAGAGTAAATTGGTGCAGCTGCTGTACTCCTTTTGTTTTTTTAAAGGATCTAATAAATTGAAGGTGTACCATAGTACCTTAAACTTTGAAATACCTTTTGGAAAATATCTAGCAATTCAGCTCCTAATTATTTATCTTAAAGAAACCTCACACATATTGCCAAGGAACTATGCACCAAGATGTTCATTGCAACATTGTGTTAGCTGGAAGCAACCTCAATGTCTATCAACTAAAAAAATGGATGAATAAATTATACTATTTTTATACAATAGAATAGTATATATTAGATTTTTAAAAGTGAACTATAGTCACATGGGTGAACATAGATATGTCTTGAATGATAATAAACAAAAGTAGTCTGTGGAAGGATATATACATTGTGGTGCCATTCATATAAAGTATATAGAAAAAGATTACGATATTTCATTGAATGTAAGATTCCACAGATTTTAAGGTGTACCGTTATTTTAGTAATCACTAAGAAAAAATGTGAAACTATGGTATACCATCAATCATAAAATACATAATAACTTTAGAGATGTTAAAAATGTGAAAACATGGGCTTCCCTGGTGGCGCAGTGGTTGAGAGTCCAACTGCCGATGCAGGGGACGCGGGTTCGTGCCCCGGTCCGGGAAGATTCCACGTGCTGCGGAGCGGCTGGGCCCGTGAGCCATGGCTACTGCGCCTGCGCGTCCGGAGCCTGTGCTCCGCAACGGGAGGGGCCACAACAGTGGAGAGGCCCGTGTACCACAAAAAAAAAAAAAAAAAAAAGTGAAAACAATGTGCCTCTTACAATAGATGAACTATGATGTATTGTTTGTGAATTTTTTGATCAACATGTGAATGTACAAAATGTATGATGATAATAAAACAAAGTCACACTAGGGTTACCTCTGTGGAAGAAGTCAGGGGAATGGGATTTGGAGGTGAACAGGGACCTCAACTCTGTAATGTCTATAATGTTTTGTTTGCTTAAAATAAAAAGGCTACATGAAACAAAAATAGCAAAGGGTTAAGATGCACAAAAGTTGGGTTGGAAGTACATGTATATATTTATCCATTCTTTTCTGTGTGGCTGAAAATATTATGACCTTTTTATAAGTATTGGTGGTGAGACTTCCCTGGTGGCACAGTGGTTAAGAATCCGCCTGCCAATGCAGGGGACACGGGTTCGAGCCCTGGTCCGGGAAGATCCCACATGCCGCAGAGCAACTAAGCCTGTGAGCCACAACTACTGAACCTGCACTCTACAGCCTGCAAGCCACAACTACTGAGCCCACGTGCCACAACTACTGTGCGCCTAGAGCCTGTGCTCCACGAGAGAAGCCACCGCAATGAGAAGCCTGCGCATCGCAACGAGTAGCCCCCGCTCGCTGCATCTAGAGAAAGCCTGTGCACAGCAACAAAGACCCAACGCAGCCAATAAATAAATAAATAAAACTATTAAATCTGGTCAAAAGTATGGACCATTTAAAAAATACAAAGTGAAAAATACAGGTATCCTTTGCTCTCTGAATTCTAGCTATGCCAACTAAGGAATGGAATATATTCTCGTAGATTTTCAAATAAATCCCTTATTGTTTAAACTCTTTTTTATTTGAAACTTGGAACCAGACAGACATCTCTGATATCCACAGTTGCTGTCCAAATTTAAGAACCCCATATATTCAGGAAGTAAGAGATACTTTCACTTGAATTTGTAAGCCAATAGAGAAGAGACTGAAAATACAGAAGAGTCCTGAAAGGGAAGAACTATGATCCAGAGTATAGATAAAGGAATTCACCTTGGATAAGAGAACAGTCACTAACTTCAAAATAATGTGATGAAAATAAGTTTAAATATAGAAAAATTTTTAGATGTGGATATGAAATTGACCAGGTTCCAGCCTAGTAGTCTCAATTCAGTGTGAGAGGTATGAAGAAAGGTCAGGATGAACTAAGAGGTGAGACAGAATGGTTGGGCTTAAGACAGTGCTTGGTAGTGGTTGGATTTTGTTGTTCAGATTTTATATCTTTTTTGAAAATGTACTTGGCCTTTTCAAAGATCACAGGATTTACTAGTATTTTTAATATACTAGACAGTGGATTGATTCTGTAATACCTGATCTTTGAAAATTTATCATGTAGCCTCAGGCAACTTCCCTAATATGTCTTTTCCAGACAGAAAAAATTGCCAACACATAAGAATGTATGTTTCAAAGTTTATAAGTATTTTATGTTCTATTTTATTTTTCAAATAGATATCATAGTGAGGAAATTATTGTAGTCTAGTCTTCATTTTTCATTTTGCCATTTTAAGCCTTATACTCTTTTTTAATACCGAAAAATTTGCTTCTCTCTAGTTATTCCTTATAATTAAATATAGGTTATTTTGGAACTTAGATACACAAGTACAGAGCATTCTTTACTTTTTAAATTATCTCTTGTTAAATTTTAGAGCTGAACAACAAAGGAATGAAGCACTATATAGTGCTGAAGAGCTAAGTAAAGCTTTCCAACATTATAAAGAAAAAGTGGCTGAAAAACTGGAAAAGGTAAGAGGCAGTTGTGCAAATTCAGTGTTTTCTATTACCATCCACATTCTGAAAATATAGACATAAATAGAATATCTTTATTTATGGTTAAAGTGGAGAGTGATTTTTATGATCTTATTCATAATAAAATCATTGAAATAAAGAATTTATAATTATTAGTTAAGTATAATATTTACCATCTTCTTATAATGAGCAGAAACTTTCTTATCCAGAGAAGGAAAAGAGTGGAGACAAGGAACAAAATGTAGAGAAAGATGCGGTGAGTGAGCAGTTTGGAGCTATAGAAGGAAAAGCAGGAAATTTGTTCCCATCACCTCAGTGAAAATGAAGGCAGAGTAGATTATGTAGCCTTTAATTGGTCTCCTTAGACTTAACACCCTGAGAGAGGCTCAGAGGGAAGGTTCCTTGAATAGGTTCTACATAGTAATATAGTGGCTTAATTACATTTATTGAATATCTTCAAGTAATACCACATGATAATAAACCTGTTTGGAGGGAGGCCACTTGTTGGACATTAAGATAAATTCTTTATATCCTTAATTAATATAAATTATTTATATCCTTAATTAATATTTACAAATTCTGTTCAAAGAAATGTAGAAGGATAGAAGAAATATTAAAAATAAGAAAAATTTAAGATCCCATTAGATACTGATGTCGTAAGTGTGAATTAATAAGATCACTGTTTTGAAAGCCTTGGAAAAGGTCCCTGTGGGAAAGAAATATTGTAGAAGGGATTTTTAATAAGGTAATCTGGAGTGGGAGGTAGAATACTTAGTAGGGGGAATATCCTCCTAGAGAGGGAGGACTTTATAGAGGAAAGAGAGGAAAATGTAAGAGATGATTTTTTTCATACTTCTTAGGATTATCAATTTCAAACTGCTCAGCAGAGCCCTATAATTAGATAGATATAACAAAGGAAGTGGGGCAGATCTGTCCAGTCCTCCATTCCCACTGCTCAAACCTGGATGCTTGACTTTTATCTGTTTTAAATTTGGGGCTGTGATTTCCTTGGGACTATTCTGTGGCTAAAATTTCAAAAATTACTTCTCTGGAATATTTACACTAAAGTTAGCCTTTAGTAACTTGATGCAGCATCTCTACATGAGTTGCTTGCCTTGTCCACATAAGAGCAGAACAATTCTGCTTTCAGGTAATCATGCTGTTGTTCCTTTCTTGTAGGCTCTTAACCATTTCTGGACAGGTGGTAGCATTCCCCCCTCCCTTTTCTTTGTTACTGGAAGTTCACTTTGCTCCTTTCACTACAAGGCTGGGGACTTAAACTTGTGGAGTACTTAATCCACTCTCCTGCTTATTTCTGAAATCACTACATTTTAATTTGAAATACCTAAAACTTATGACCACATTAGTGCATCCACTTAAAACAAATTATTGTTTTAGGTTCAAGCTGAAGAAGCAATGTTAGAGAAAAATCTAATTAACTGTGAAAAAGAAAATAAAAGGCTACAGGAAAAGTGTGGTCTATATAAAAATGAACTTGAAATTCTGAAAGAGAAATTAAGGTACAGTATCCTATTGTAAAAAAAGGATTTTTGTGTGGAAATAGAGAAAAAACTGAAACATTTAAAAATAGAATATTTTGAATTCTGTAATTATGGCCTTAAATAATGTAGAAAGATAGGCATCCATGACTGAAATTGTTTTCTACTTGTAAATTTAGGATTTTAAATGAATAAAACGTGTTGATGTTAATATACTTGTAAATATAGAGTAATATGATCAACATATTTGCTTTGAATATATTTAGAAAAAATTAACACAGATGTAGTGTCCCTGTAGTGTGACCACATTAGCTAGTAAAATATGTATTCTTCAAATCATGAAGCATCACCTAGTCTAACCTTCTCATTTCAGAGATGTTAAAAATGTGAAAAAGGGAACTGATGAAATACAATAACAGTTCTAAACAGTAGATTGTTCTAATGTTTGACATGTTTTTATAGGTATATACATATATATTTTAAAATGCTGCGTAGTAATCTATTAATGGTTAATTAGACTTTATCTTTTAGAGTTGTGGCTAATAAATAGTTTGTGATTTTTTTTCCTTATACTATCTAAAACTTTCTTGATGCTGCAAAATATTGTGTCAGGATTTTGGAGCTAACTCTCCTGTCATACACTTTTTAAAAGGGAGCAGAAATACCTCCAAGATAGTGGGATTATTCTGCTCAACTACTTACTGTGAGACACTGGGCAAGTTTCATAACCTTTCCTTGCCTTGTTTTCCTCCATCCGTAAGCAGGAAGTAACAATAGTGCTAGCCACATAAAGTTGTGAGTGCCTAGCATGCAGAAGGTAGGCACTCAGTAAATGTGAGCAAGTATTATTATTTCACAGTTAAGCTTTAAAATATTTTAAAAATGAGATTAACTAAATATGATTATTGAAAATAAATGTATGTTTTATTTTCATTTTTATGCTTTTTTCTTCATAGGCAGTTAAAAGAAGAAAATAATAATGGAAAAGAAAAATTAAAGATCATGGCTGTGAAAAATTCAGAAGTCATGGCACAACTAACTGAATCTAGACAAAGTATTCTTAAGCTAGAGAGTGAGTTAGAGGATAAAGATGAAATACTTAGAGAAAAATTTTCTCTGATGAATGAAAACCGAGAATTAAAAGTTCGTATTGCAACACAGAATGAGAGACTGGATTTGTGTCAGCAAGAAATAGAAAGTTCAAGGGTGGAACTGAGAAGTTTGGAAAAAATTATGTCCCAGTTGTCAGTAAGTATGTGTGACAAGGAAAATTTTACCCAAGTGCTTTATAAGAGATCATAATTTTGTTGTTGCTTTATTACCTTCTATTTTTTCCTCACATCTGCTTTCAGTCATCAGTTCTTTTCTATCTAATCCTTTTTTCTGAACTTACCTTTCTACTATAACATCCTTTCTCAATCTCTCAGGTGCCATGTATAAGAATGGCACAGAATTTTTTAAAACAACAGTTTTAAAGGAACATTTATATGCCACAGCGTTCACCCATTTTAAGTGTACTGTTCAATGATTTTTAGTAAATTTACAAGTTCTGGAACAATCACCACAATCCAGTTTTCAAACACTTCTATCCCCCAATGGTCCCTTGTGCCCATTTATAATCAGTCCCTGTACCCATCCCCACTCTTAGGGAATCACTAATCTACTTTCTGCCTATGGAGATTTGTCTTTTCTGGACATTTCATATACATGAATTGTACAATATGTGGTCTTAACGTTTTCTTAATGTTTTTGAGGATTTTTCATTGTGATATATATCAGTATTTCATTTCTTTCTATTGTTTAATATTATTCCTTTATATGGATATGCCACGTTTTATTTATTCATTCACCAATAGATGGACATTTGGGTTGTTTCCACTTTTGAACTATTATGAATGATGCTGTTATGAACATTTGCTTACAAGTCTCTGTCCACACATTTCTTTTGAGTAGATACCTAGAAGTAGAATTGCTCAGTCATGTGGTAAATTTATGCCAAACTTTTGCAAAGTGGCTGTACCATTTTACATTCTCACCAGCAAAATATGAGGATTTCTGTTTCTCTACATCTTAGCCAGCAATTGATATTGTCTGTCTTTTGTGGTACGCGGGCCTCTTACTGCTGCGGTCTCTCCGTTGTGGAGCACAGGCTCCGGACGCGCAAGCTCAGCGGCCATGGCTCACGGGCCCAGCCGCTCCACGGCATGTGGGATCCTCCCAGACCGGGGCACGAACCCGTGTCCCCTGCATTGGCAGGTGGACTCTCAACTACTGCACCACCAGGGAAGCCCTGTCTGTCTTTTTTATTATAGCCATCTTAACTAGTATGAACTGGTATCACATTGTGGTTTTAATTTCCATTTCCCTGTTGACCATGTTGAGCAACTTTTCATATACTATTAGAATGGTACAGAGTATTAAATTGTTTATATGGTAGCATCTGGCCACCTTTTCTCCATGAGTTATATATATGACCATATTTATAAGTGAGATTAGGAAGAAAGTAAGTATACTTGTGTCAGAAATTTGTTATTCATAGGTGCAAAGTAAAGGTGAAATCAGGAGAAAGGTATAAGATAACTGTGTCATGATTGGTTTCACATAAATGTATGGATGGTAGACTTTTATCAATTGTAAACTGTCATGGAATTATGAAGCCGAAAGGGACCTTAGTAATCATCTAATTTCGTATTATCATTTTATTGAATTGGTGAAGAAGTGTACCCAAGGAAGTAAATAATTTGTCCAGCTAGCTAGTGGCAGAGTTAAAACCAGAACATACCATTCTTGGTTCCCATCCCCCTGCAATATCTACTTTCCTGGGATGCTGATTATTGCTTAACCGTTTTTTTAATTTTTTTTTTTTTTGGCCACGTGGCATGTGGGATCTTTGTTCCCAGACCAGGGATCAAACCCGTGCCCCCTACAGTGGAAATGTGGAGTCTTAACCACTGGACCACCAGGGAAGTCCCTGTTTGCTCAGATTTTTAATGTACTGTTTGCTTTGGAAATTTGATAGTAATCAAATGCAGGTAGCATTCATTTTAAATTGATACTTCCTTTGATTCAGTATCAAGAATTACTTGATATGTGATTCTGAAAGTGGTATGATATATTAGTATATTAATATATATTAATATAATATAATATATATTAATATATATTATATTAATATATCATATCATATATTAATATGCTTGATCCCATATAACATGGTTTGGAAATGTGAATTTGTCTATTTCTAAAAAGTGTGTGATTTTGTTATAGTTTGAAGGTAGTAGTCATTAAGTGCTTACTTTGTACCTTTTCACAACTAATTTTTAAAATTATTATTCAAAACATACAGAATACAAAAAGAGACCAATATAGCACATTTGCTAAATCTGGGAAACATTGTGATATCTACTTCAGACATTTTTAGAATAAAAATTTATAGGGAAATAAAGCCTCATTATGTACTTCAGTAGATCCCCATTCTCTCCCTCTCTCCTCAGAGGTAGCCACTATTTTGAAATTCATATGTATCCTTCTTGCCCATATTTTAAATATTGCCACATACAGATGTATCAGGAAAAAAATATATATAGTTCAGTGCATTTTTGAAAGTACGACATGTGCCTCTGTTGTTTTTCACTCAGTGTCATGTGATGTCTCCATAATGATTTATATAATGCAGATTTATTTTAACTATTGTAGTTTTCCCATTATGTTAATATTTCATAATGAATTTATGCATTCTGTTGATGGCTGTTAGATTGTTTCTATTAAATTCACACAAGTTTTCAAACTTACATAAAAAATAATTGTATCGGACTTCCCTGGTGGCACAGTGGTTAAGAATCTGCCTGCCAGTGCAGGGGACGCAGGTTTGATCCCTGGCTGGGGAAGATCCCACATGCCGTGGAGCAACTAAGCCTGTGTGCCACAACTACTGAGCCTGGGCTCTAGAGCCTGCGAGCCACAACTGCTGAGCCCACACACCACAACTTCTGAAGCCCATGTGCCTAGAGCCCGTGCTCCGCAACAAGAGAAGCCACCACAAATGAGAAGCCTGCTCACCTCAACAAAGAGTAGCGCCTGCTCAATACAACTAGAGAAAGCCTGCGCGCAGCAGTGAAGACCCCAACGCAGCCATAAATAAATAAATTGTATCATAGATATTGTAAATTTATATATGTTTGTTTTTAAACTTGCAGTTAAAAAGAGAAATGTTTGGTTTTAAATCATCTCTGTCTGAGCACCAGATGAGTATTTTGTCAAACAAGGAAGACAGTTACGTTGGCTGCTGTGAGACAAATAAAATGGTGATTTCGGAATTGAGGTACGGTTTTCAGATGCTGAAGTTTTAGCACATACAATGTGTTTTAAAAATTGGTAATTAAGATCTTTAGTTGAGAAGTTGAGAAATATACAGAAAAGTCTAGAGAGTATTATAACAAATATCCATATTTCCACAACTAAGAGCTGATTCTTAACATTTTTTGATATTTTTTTCAAATCTGTTTCTTTAAATAAAAAATAAAACATTACAGGATAGATAATGCCCTTTGATCCTTAACACTAGTCCCATTCTCCTCTTAAGTATCTACCATCATGAGATGGGTATCCATCCTTCAATTCATTTGTGTTTATTTATACTCACACATATAAATATACTGTTTTTATATGGTTTGTAATTTTGCTTTTTCACTCAGCATCATTTTTAAAATTCATTGTGTTGAGGTAGGTAGGTGGAATGGTTGATCAATGGATGGATTAGTGTGGTTAGTTTAGTTTTAATAGCTGTATAAGAGTCTTTCCTACAACTACATCACAATTTATCTGTTCCTTTATTGATAGCTGCCTTATTTCTATTTTTCCTCTATTACAAATAGTGCTGCAAAGTATATACTTACATATGTTTCCTGTATAATATGTGAGAGTTTCTCTAGCAGATATTTCTAAAAGTAAAATTGTTGGGTCATAGGGTGTATACTATCAAGTTTCTAAAGTAGCTGAACCAGTTTACAATGTAATCAGTTGTATATAAGACTTTCTGTATCTTGGCCAATACTTGACTAATACCAAAGTTTAAAATATTTTTTTAATTAAAATTATTTTAATTTGAAAGGGGAAAATGGTATGTGGTATTTTTATAGAATCTTTCTAATAATTGTTGGTTTATTTTCTTTTGTGCCAGGATTAAGCTTGCAGTGAAAGAGGCAGAAATTCAAAAGCTTCAGGCAAACCTGACTGCTAATCAGTTATCTCACAATCTTATTGCTTCTCATGACAACCAAGAAAGCGGCAAATTAAATAGGTTAGAAACAGAACCTGTAAAACTAGGAGGTAATCAAGTAGGTAAGTATATTATATTCAATTCTTATTATAAATTGTAATCAGTTCTTTATGATAGTTTTTTAAAGAAACAGATTATCAACTGGTTACTATTATTAAACATACTTGATAATTTGTTATTACTACTTATGTGTTGATAAGAGAGTAAAAATTATTTCAAAATTCTTGAACTTTGCATCATTCTTTAAAAATATATTATTGAAGTAAAATTTACTTACAGTAAGATGCATCCATTTAAAATAAAAGTTCAATGCATTTTGTCAGATTAAAAAACATTTATTTATTTTTGGCTGCATTGGGTCTTCGTTACTGTGCAGGGGCTTTCTCTAGCTGCAGTGAGGAGGGAGTACTCTTTGTTGTGGTTCATGGTCTTCTCATTGCAGTGGCTTATCTTGTTGCAGAGCATGGGCTCTAGGCTCACGAGCTTCAGTAGCTGTGGCATGCAGGCTCAGTAGTTGTGGCTCGTGGGCTCTAGAGTGCAGGCTCAGTAGTTGTGGCGCGTGGGCTTAGTTGCTCCGCGGCATGTGGGATCTTCCCAGACCAGGGCTCGAACCCGTGTCCCCTGCATTGACAGGCGGATTCTTAACCACTGCACCACCAGGGAAGTCCAGATGTTTGGTTTTTTTCATATGGTTATACCCTTGTTACCAACACCACAATCAAGACATACAGTAGCTGCCTGTCTTCCCAGGATACATTCCAAGACCCCCGGTGGATGCCTGAAGCTGCAGATAGCACAAAACCCTATGTACTACTATGTTTTTTCCTATACATACATGCCTGTGATGAAGTTTAATTTGTAACTTAGGCACAGTAAGAGATTAACAACAATAATAATAAAATAGAACAATTATAACAGTATACTATAATAAAAGTTATGTAAATGTGGCCTCTCTCTCCCTCAAAATATCTCATTGTACAAATTTAATACCTTTTCAATCTTCACACATTGTGGCTATAACTTTTGCAGTTTGACGTGTGATAGCAAAACTAGCACAAATTTCTTTTTTCTTTACAATTTCATGGATTGAAGAGTCTTACTGTAGATCTTAGCAACCTCAGCATACAACTTTTTTTCTTATTAAGTCTAGTACTTTCACCTTTTCACTTAAAGGCAGCATGTTACAGCTTCTTTTATATTTGAATTGCTAGCATCACTACTCTTGCACTTTGGGACCATTATTAAGTTAAATAAGGATTACTTGAACACATGCACTGTGATACTGCAACAGTTGATTTGATAACCTAGTTGGCCACTAAGTGACTAACGGGTGGGATACAAGGGCAAAGGGATTATTATTCACATCCTAAGCAGGACAGAGCTGGACGGCAAGGGACAGTGTGCGACTTCATCACACTACTCAGAATGGCACACAGTTTATAACATGAATTGTTTATTTCTGGAATTTTCTATTTATTCGAGCCTCAGTTGATAGCAAGTAACTGAAACCATGGAATGCAAAATCTAGGATAAGGGAAGACTACTGTATAACATTTCCCTCAGGAGCCATATACTCCTTCCCAGTTACTTTGGGTTTAATTTTCTCTTCTTTTTAAATTTTTCTTTTTTTAAAAAAAATTATTTATTTATTTATGGCTGCGTTGGGTCTTCAGTGCTGTGTGTGGGCTTTCTCTAGTTGCAGTGAGCGGGGGCTACTCTTTGTTGCAGTGCGTGGGCTTCTCATTGTGGTGGCTTCTCTTATTGCAGAGCATGGGCTCTAGGCGAATGGGCTTCAGTAGTAGTGGCTTGCAGGTTCAGCAGTTGTGGCTCATGGGCTTCAGTAATTGCGGCGCGTGGGCTCTAGAGCACAGGCTCAGTAGTTGTGGTGCACGGGCTTAGTTTCTCTGTGGCATGTGGGATCTTCCCGGACCAGGGATTGAACCCATGTCCCCCACATTGGCAGGCAGATTCTTAACCACTGTGCCACCAGGGAAGCCCTTAAATTTTTCTTAAAGTGAGAGCTTAGATTATTGACTTTAAACCTTTCTTCTTTTCAAATGTAAGTATTTAAAGGTATAAACTTCCCTTTAGGCAATGCTTTAGCTGCATCCCATTAATTTTATGTTATGCTTTCATTTTATTCAGTTCAAAATATAATATCTCTTGTGTGTGTTTATTTCTAAATATTTAGTCATTTTCCAGATATCTCTGTGTTATTAGTAGTGGACATTAGGTTGGTTTCATTAAACACATGAATTCATGAATGTACCTGATTTCAGTTTTTTTAAATATTTTGAGACTCAGTTTATTGGCCAGCATATGGTCTCTCTTGGTGAATATTCCAGATTCACTTGAAAAAATTCTGTATTCTGTAATTATTGGGTGAAAATTTTTTTTGCACTTCTTTTGAGATATAGTTGACATACAGCATTATGTAAATTTGTGTATAGTGTAATGAGTTGACTTACATATGTTATGATTTCCACAGTAAATTTGGTTAACATTGTCATCTCATTTACATACCAAAAAAAAGGAAAAAAGTTTTATGATCTATTCTGTTAAATTTCAAATATACTATACAACAGTGTAACTTATTATCATCATGTTGTACATTATGGATCCACATTTACTTTTAATATACTTAGTTCTTAGCCAATAATTAACATGAAGAAACCACCATGTAGAAGAAAACTTGCAGTATTTGTAATAATAGCAAATCACTTGAATACCTTATATATGATTATCTAGGTTATTAGGTAGTCTTTTAAAGACTCTTTAGGTTTTGTTTGTTTGTTTGTTGCTTTTAAAAATTTGAATGTTTCCCTTTCTTTCTTCCTTTCTTTCTTTATCATTAAAGTATAATTGACCTACAACACTGTTAGTTCCAGGTGCACAACATAATGATTTGACATTACAAAATCACCACAATAAGTCTAGTTACCATCTGTCACCATACAATATTATTACAATATTATTGACTGTATTCCCCATACTGTACCTTTCATCTCCATGACTCATTTATTTTGTAACTGAAAGTTTGTGCCTCTTAATCTCTCTCACCTATTTTATTTATCTCCTCCTCCTTCCCCTTCCCCAACTGCAACCACCTGTTTGTTCTCTGTATCTATGAGTCTGTTTCTGTTGTTATGTTTCTTCATTTGTTTTGTTTTTTTAGATTCCATATATAAATGAAATCATACAGTATTTGTTTTTGTCTAGCTTGTATCACTTAGCATAATACCATCTAGATCAATCAATGTTGTTGCGAGTGGCAGGATTTCGTTCTATCTGTTCCCTGCATTAGCAGTTGGATTCTTATCCACTGCACCACAGGGAAGTCCCTATGCATCTACTTTAAAGCACTCCTGAAAGCTTGTTTATCTTTGAGTGGGCATAGGTGTGTACATTTATAATGGAGAAGAGGTGTATTCAAACAACTACCTCTGATAACCTTCAGTGTTTTTAAAAAGCGTTACTGAGTTCTCATCAGCTCGTTTGGAATAAGAAGGATTCTCTGTTTTTGGCGTATCTATATACAATAGCAAATATTATTAATGATCTCAAGTTATCCAAATAAATTTATGGTAAATTTTGGTTTAAGGAGACAGGACAATGTTTGTGTGTTTTGGGGTTTTTTTTCAAACAATGATTTATATCCAAATAATGGGATTTTTAAAGATGGAGACAGGCTCTTTGTGGAAAAAAGAAAAGTGAGTGAGTCAGAAGACCTTATTCTTACTTTGTTATGTATTTAAAAATAAGAAGTACCTTGCTTACCATGTACCTTCATTGTATTTTCCTTAATGTATGTTTTATTCTCCATCCACTTTAGTATTCTTTAGATCAGAAACTAAATATATGATTAAATCTTTCAACATTGAAACGGGTTTTTATTCTTTAAGTTTTATACAGAACAATTTTCCTTTTATGTTTATTAACAGAAAGTATAAAAGATCAAAATCAACATACTGTGAACAAGCAATATGAAAGAGAAAGGCAAAGACTTGCTTCTGGAATAGAAGAATTACGTGTTAAGTTGATGCAGATAGAAGCTGAGAATTCTGATTTGAAGGTTAACATGGCCCACAGAACTAGTCAGTTTCAGCTGATTCAAGAGGAGCTGCTAGAGAAAGCTTCAAACTCTAGCAAACTTGAACGTGAAGTAAGCTTGAATTAGCTATTGATATGTACTGGATTTTGAGAGAAGAAATAAGTGTTGTAGGGTTTTTGTAAAACTTGTATGTTAAAGTCCAGATTTATACACTATGTTAAAGTTAAAGTATGTTATGTTAAAGTCCAGATTTATACACTAAAAAAAAATTAATGGTACCGCATGAGTTATAACTTCTTTTAAAATTATATTTGGAAACGTCTGGGTTTTAATTTAACATATGTTAAAAGTAGGAAAATACTGTAGTGGCTAAATTTGGTGAAACAAACTGTACTGCATTGTATTATTTCTTCCAAGTATAAGTTAATATGGCTAATACATATTTACAAGTAAAAAATTTGGATTATGTAATTGGAAAAAAAGGGGTAGTAATAGAGGATTTCAAATGTTAGCAAACAGTAGAACCACCTGGAAAGCCTGTTAAACATGCACGTTATGGGTCCTATTCCAGTGATTCTGATTTAGTACGTATGGAGTAATGCAAAGGAATCTGCACTTTTAAACAATTACATGTGAATCTGATGCAGATATGTATTACATTCTGAAAAGGGGATAAAGTATGTTTTATGAATATCTGACCTTCATTTCCACTGAGGACAGAACAGGATGCCTTATTAGGTAATTGTGGACCAGGTCCACGTGTGTATATGCTATACTCACCCTTCAAACCAGAGGCTGCAGCTATCTGAGGGTACTTTTGAAATGTCTGATTTTTCATCTTAAAATCTGTAGCCAAGACTAGGGAAAAGACCTGTGAGATAGGAACTTAAATAAGTAATGGAAAGGAGATTTAGTCAGTCTATAACTATAGCCATCAGCTTACTTAGAAAATTGCCAAGTACTGAAATGAATAACTTTTTAAAAATTAAAATATTAGCACAGTCTTGTTGAAAATACAAAAAGGGACAAAGGAGAAAATAAAACATTGATAGTTCTACCACAAGAAATTACTACTGTTAACATTTTATTGTACTAATTTCAGTCTTTATTAGCTACTTTTACGAAATGGGTTCAGGGGCAATCCTATTTGAACATAGGGATCTGAAATAAATACTTATGTATTACACAGATGGAATAAGCTATGCCATATTTCTGGTCTTCCCTTCACTGTTTTTCTTCTGAATTGTCACTTTTTAAAAAATATTTTTTTATTTATTTCAATGTGTTTTCAGATGACAAAGAAATGTTCTCAACTTTTAACTCTAGAGAAACAGCTAGAAGAAAAAATAGTTGCTTATTCCTCTATTGCTGCAAAAAATGTGGAACTAGAAGAGGAACTTATGGTAAAAATTACCTTTCTTTTCCTACAGATTTACTGTGGCTTTAAGGAACTTAATTTGTAACAGCATGTTTGTTTTAGTATCATTGTTCTAAAATGTACCATATAGGAAAATATAAATTCTACCAAACTCTTCAGATTATTCAATTTTTATTTCTATATATATATATATATATATATATATATATTTTTTTTTTTTTTTTTTTTTTTTTTTTTTTTTTTTTTTGCGGTATGCGGGCCTCTCACTGTTGTGGCCTCTCCCGTTGCGGAGCACAGGCTCCGGACGCGCAGGCCTAGCGGCCATGGCTCACGGGCTTAGTTGCTCCGCGGCATGTGGGATCTTCCCGGACCAGGGCACGAACCCGTGTCTCCTGCATCGGCAGGCGGATTCTCAACCACTGCGCCACCAGGGAAGCCCTTATTTCTATATTTTTAAGTTAATATGGCAAGTTATCTAAAGTTCCTCATTTTTATTTTAGAATTGAAGGAAATGATAATGGTTTTTTTTTTTTTTTTTTTTTTGCGGTATGCGGGCCTCTCACTGCTGTGGCCTCTCCCGTTGCGGAGCACAGGCTCCGGACACACAGGCTCAGCGGCCATGGCTCACGGGCCCAGCTGCTCCGTGGCATGTGGGATCTTCCCGCACCGGGGCACGAACCCGTGTCCCCTGCATCGGCAGGCAGACTCTCAACCACTGTGCCACCAGGGAAGCCCGATAGTGGTTTTTTTGTTTGCTTTGCAGCATTTTTAAACAATCTTATCATTTTGATACAATATTTTAAAAACCACTTTCTCTTTTTTATAAATATTTAAATATTTTTGAAGTTGACATTAACTACTATGATTCTTTGATGACTAGAGTATGATAAATTTTATGCTTTACTAATGTACTTTTATGTAAAACTAGTTCTTAATTATGTTCTTTTAAAGCGTTTCTGTATTTCTAGGAAAAGAATGAAAAGATTAGAAGTCTAGAAACCAGTATCAATACAGAGCATGAGAAAATTTGCTTAGCTTTTGAAAAGGCAAAGAAAATTCATCTTGACCAGCATAAAGAAATGGAAAAGCAGATTGAAAGAGTAAGATATTAATTATGTTTTTATAAGTAAATGTAGTATATATTTAGAATATGAATGCTGAAAAGAACCTTAAACATTACTAGCCCAGCTTTCTTTATTTTAATAGATGAGGAAACAAAGACATAGAAAAGTTAGTGGCAGATACTGTAATTAGAATTGCATTACTTCTGGATCATTTTATAATACTCTCTCCTTTAGTACTCTTGCCATTTCAGTTTTGATCATTATTTTTTGACATTACCAAACTAAGAGTGATTCTGTAGACTCTTTTCCACTAGAGGTATCATTTGCTTGAAGATTGGTTAAGAGGAGATGCTCTCTTGATCTTGGGTTAAAAGTGAAGAGTAAAAAGAAAAAGAAAAACAAAAGTGAAGGAGAAACTGTGAGACCAGAAGCACAAGACCAAATAAAAAATAGTTTGGATGGGTTTAATAGCAGAATGTAGCTAACACACAAATATAAGCTTCAAATGTAGAGCAATAGAAATTATTCAGTCTGAGTAATAGAGAGAAAAAAAGATTTGGAAAAAAAGTGAACAGATCCTCAGAGACCTGTTGAACAATATCAGAAGGTCTAACACTTATGTCATCAGAGTACCAGAGAAGAGGAGAATGAGACTGGTACAAAAAATATTTGAAGGAATTATGACTGAAAATTTTGCAAATTTGTGAAGGAAATAAATTTACAAATTCAACAAGCTTAAAGAGGATAAAATCTTGAAAGCAGCCAGAGATAAATAACACATTGTATATAGAGGAACAAAGATTAAAATTTACTGCAGATTTCTCATCAGAAAATCAAAAACTGTGAAGGTTAGAAGACCAAAAAACTGTTTTTTTTTTTAAGTGCTGAAAGAGGAAAAATTGTCAACCTAGAATTTTATGTCCAGCAATAATATTCTTTAGGGTATATAAAGACATTCTTAGATTAAGGGCAATTTAGAGAACTTGTCATGAGCAGACTTGTTCTAAAATAAATGATAAAGAAAGTTCTTCAGGTGAAAGAGAAATAAGAGGGAAAATTTAAGCCTCAGGGATGAAGAGCAACAAAAACAGTAAATATTTGGTTACATACCATGGACTATATTTATTCTTTTTAAGATTTTTGTAATATTTATGAAGGTTGAAAGAAAGAATAGATAGAATTGTCTAGTGAGGTTTTCATTGTATGTTGATGTAATACCTTGGGTTATTACAATATAAAATAAGAATGGTATAATCTTGTAAAGTTTGCACATTTCACTTCAGGTGGTAAAATCTAATTCTGAGTAAACTATGAAAATTTTAAAACAGTTGTTCCCCTTTATCCACAGATTATATGTTCCAAGATCCTAACTGGATTCCTGAAACTGTGGATAGTACCAAACCCAATAAATACTATGTTTTTTTCTATACATACATACATACCTATGATGAAGTTTAATTTATAAATTAGGCACAGTAAGAAAATATCCAAACGGCCAGCATTACTACTCTTGTACTCTGGGGCCATTATTTAGTAAATTAAGAGTTACTTGTACACAAGCACTGCTGTACCATGACAGTCAATCTGATAACTGAGATGGCTGCTAAGTGACTAATGGCAGGTAGCATATACAGTGTGGATATACTGGGCAAAGGGATGATTCACATCCTGGGCAGGAAAGAGTTTTCCTCAAGGTTTAATCATGCTACTCAGAATGGCATGATATTTAAAACTTATGAATTGTTTATTTGTAGAATTTAATATTTTCATATTACAGTTGAGTGTGGGTAACTGAAACTGTGGAAAGTGAAACTACAGATAAGGGGGGGCTACTGTATGTATATTATAATCCCTAGAACAACCACTGAAAAAACTATACAGATACAATAATATGCTAACAAATAAAATATTACAGAATTCTGAAAATATTCATATATTTAAAAGAAGGCTGAAAAGGGGAAACAGAAATGAAAAATAGAGGAGACAAAGAGAAAACTAATAATAAAGGGGTGTGTGCTTAAATTCAGGCATCTCAGATATTAATTTAGATGTAACTGTTCTAAACACACCAAATAAAAATTGAAATTGAATTTAAAAAAATATGATGCAGATATACTCTCTTTAAGAAGTTAAAGATGTAGATAGGTTAAGTATAAAAGCATGGAAAAAGATGTACCAGGCAAACAATAATCAAAAGAAAGCTGGAGTGGCAATATAAATATCAAACAAAGTAGACTTTAGAACAAAGAAAATTACTGGGGATAAAATAGAAAATTATGTAGTGATAAAAGGCTCAATTCACCAAGAAGACACAACAGTCCTAAATGTGATATGTACCTAACAAAGTAATTTCAAAATACATGAAGCAAAAATGAAGAGGTCTGAAAGGAGAAAGAAATTAATACAAAATTATAGTTGGAGATGTCAACACTACTCTTTTCTGTAATCGATAGAATAAGTAGTTTAAAAAATCAGCAAGGATATAGAACTCACCTGAACAACACTGTCAACGAACTTTTTTTTTCACTTTTTAAAAAATTTTTGGTCGTGCTATGCTGCATGTGGGATCTTAGTTCCCCAACCAGGGATGGAACCCATGCCCCCTGCAGTGGAAGTGCAGAGTCTTAACCCAACAACAGAATATACATTCTTCTTCAGTACACCTGAAATATTCACCAAGATATACCATACCCTAGGTCATAAAATCTGCCTTATCAAATTTCAAAGAATTAAAACCATGTATACAGTTGTTCCTTGGTATCCAAGGATGATTGGTTCCAGGACCCACTGTAGAAGATCTGCAGATGCTCAAGTCCCATAGTGGGCCCTCTATATCTGCAGTTACACATCAGTGGATTTAACCAACCATGTATTGTTTAGTACTGTATGTATTTATTGAAAAAAATCTGCATATAATTGCACCTGCCCTGTTCAAACCCATGTTGTTCAAGGGTCAACTGTAGTGTTTTCTGACCATAATGGAATTAAACTAGAAACCATTAATGGAAAGATATCTGGAAATTCCCCAAATATTTGGAAGTTAAACAACACACTTTAAAAAAATATTTTTATTGGAGTATAATTGCTTTACAATGTTGTGTAAACAACACTTTTAAATAATCCATGGATCAGTGAGTAAGTCTCAAGGGAAATTTAAAATATTTTAAACAATGAAAATGAAAACACAATATATCTGAATTTGTGGAATGCAGCTAGAGCAGTTCATAGAGCTTTATAGCATTAAATGCATACATTAGAAGAAAATAAAGAAAAATCAGTAATCTAAACTTCCATATTAAGAAACTAGGAAAAGAACAAAATTAACCCATAAGAAACAGAAAAATGGAGATAATAAAAAGCGTAATTGAAAGAAATTGGAATTTGAAAAGAGAATATTAGTAGAGAAAATCAGTGAAATCTAAAGCTGGTTCTTTGAAAAGATCAGTAAAATTTATAAACCTCTAGCCAGTCTGATGAAGTAAAAATAAAATGAGAGAGAGAAAACACAAATAACCTGTATCAAGAGTGAGTAAGGGTGTATCACTAGAGACCTCACAGATATTAAAGGTTAATAAAGGAAAGGAGAGGTTTATCCTGAGAATGGAAGGCTAGTTCAACATTCAGAAAAAAAAAAAAAATCATTGTAATCTACCATATTAGCATACCCCAAACCAGAAAAACCTACATGATCATATCAATAAATGCAGAAAAAGCTTTTGCTAAAATTCAACATTTTCTCATGATAAAAACTCTTAGCCAACTAGAAATAGAAGGGAACTTCATGAACCTGATGAAGGGCATCTTCCAATAAAACCCTATGGATAATATATCTTAATGGTGAAACACTTAATTCTTTCCTGTAAGATTGGGAACAGAGCAAGAATATCTGCTGTCATCACTCCTATTTAACATCATACTAAAAAGCCCATTTCTTTTTTTTAAAAAGCCCATTTCAATCAGGAGGAAACAAAGCTATCCCTGTTTTCAGACAACATGATTCTCTATGTAGGAAATTCCAAAGAATCTACAAAAATACCTTAAAACTAATGAGTGAGCAAGGTCACAGGATGCAAGGTTAGCATCCAGATCAGTTGTATTTCTATATATAGTTGACTCTTGAACAACACTGGTTTGAACTGTGTGGGTCCACTTATCCTCGCATTTTTTTCAGTTTGTGTAATACTACACAGTCTGCAGTTGGTTGAATTGGTGAATACAGAACTGCAGATATGGAGGGCAGACTGCAGTTACTCGCAGATTTTTTACTTCAAGGAGGGGTTGGTGCCACAAGTTGGTGCCACCCTCACGTTGTTCAAGGGTCAATTGTACTAGCAATGAACAATTAGAAGCTAAAATTTAAAAAATACTGCTATTTACAAAGCTCCAAAGAGATAAGACATAGATGTAAATAAAACAAAATATGTGGAATATCTATGCTGAAAACTGCAAAATGTTAAAGAAAGACCTAAATAAATGGAAAGAAATACCATTTCTGTGGATTGGAAGTCTCAATATATTTAGGATGTCAGTTCACCTAAAACAGATCTCTCGATTAATGCATTTCCAATCAAAATCCCAGTAAAAATTTTTTTGTACACATAGATAGCTGATTTTGAATTTTGTAATGGAAAGGCAAAGAAACTAGAATAGCCAAAACAAGTCTGAAAAAGAACAAAGTTAGTGGATTTATGCTACCATATCTTAAGACTTACTGTAAACCTATAGTAATCAAGACACTGAGGTATTAACAAAATAATAGACACATAGATGAAAGGAACAAAATATAGGATCTAGAAATAGACCTGGAAAATATGGTCAATTGATTTTTAACAAAGGTACAAAACCAATTCAGAATGGAGAAAGAATAGTTTTTGAATGAGTAGTGCTGGAACAATTGGACATCCATATGGAAAAAGATGGAGCTGCAGTATATACCTATATAAAAATTAATTCAAAGTGAATCATATATTTAAATATTAAATAAAAAGATATTAAAACTCAGAAGAAAACATGGGAGAAGATCTTCATGACCTTAGGTTAGGCAAGAGTTCTTAGATATAAAACCAAAACAATAGAAGAGAAAAATTGATAAATTGGAATTCATCAAAATTAAAAATGTATGCTCTGTGAAAGACATTATTAAGAGAATGAAAAGACAAGCTATAAACTGGGAGAAAATATTTGTAAATCACATATCCAGCAAAGAACTTTTACCCAGCATATATAAAGAATTCTCAAAATTCATCAATAAGAAAGTAACCCAATTTTTTTAATGGACAAAGACTTAAATAGATACTTCATCAGAAAAGATACACAGATGGCAAATAAGCATATGAAAATGTGTTGAACTTGATTCATCATTAGGGAAATGCAAATTAAATGCACGGTGAAATACTACTGCATACTTGTTAGAATACTGAGAGAGAGAGGTAGAAAGGAAGGGAGGACGGAAGATCTGACAATAGCAAATGCTACCCAGGATGTGAAACAACTGGTTTTCTCATATATTGCTGGGGATAATGCAAAGTAGTAAAACTACTAAAACAACTTAACATCTTCTTATACACTTAACATATGACCCAGCAGTCTTAGATATTTATTCTAGACAAATGAGAACTTATCTTTACACTAAAACCTACTATAAATATTTATAGTAGGTTTATTCATAATTGCCCCAAACCGGAAACTACCCAGTGTCTTTCAGTGAGTAAATGGGTAAACAATGGTACCGCAATACAATGGAATACTACTCAGTAATAACAGGGAATAATCTGTTGATTCAGGAGAAAACATGGGTGAATCTACAAGGCTTTATGCTAATGAAAGAAGCCAATTGCAAAATGTTGTATACAATTTTATTTCTTTGACATTCTCAATAAAGTCAAAAGCTGTAGGATGAAGATCATTTTATTGGTTGCCAGGTGTTGGGGAGGGTGGAGAGTTGACTATAAAGCAAGTGTCCCCAACCCCTGGGCCACGGAACGGTACCTGTTAGGAACCGGGCGGCACAGCAGGAGGTGAGCGGCGGGTGAGTGAGGAAAGCTTCATCTGTATTTACAGCCACTCCCTATTGCTTGCATTACTGCCTGAGCTCCACCTCCCATCAGCATTATGGTGAGTTGTATAATTATTGCATTATATATTACAATGTAATAATAATAGAAATAAAGGGCACAATAAATGTAATGCGCTTGAATCATCCCGAAACCATCCCTTCCACCCCCATCCGTGGAAAAAGTGTCTTCCACAAAACCGGTCCCTGGTGCCAAAAAGGTTGGGGACTGCTGCTGTAAAGGATTAACATGAGGGATCTTGAGAGTGAAGGAATCATTCTGTATCCTGATTGTGATGGGAGTTTTATGAATCTATGCATGTATTATAAAACCTCAGAATCATACACCCAAAAAATGAATGTAAATGAAGTTTTAAAAAGTCTCCCACCCTAGAATCATTGTTACAATCTTAGTTTTTGTCTTTCAGACCAGTTTCTCTGCATCTTTGCATACTTACATGTTTATAGTACACATATACACAAACACACATAAACAATTTTTAATAGCTTTGTTTTACAGAATGATTGCTATTTGACTTTTCTGTTTTTTAGGATTATAATTAATTTTTAGTAAACTTTATTGTAAGCTATTTTTTCTTATTTTAGAATATTATTTTATAATAGAGTCTCAAAAATGGAACTACTGATTCAGAAGATAAAAAATATTTTTCAGATGAGTTTATCCCTGATAAATCCTTCAAAGTTTAATTTGAAAATGGCAGAAATTCTAGGAAGATATTATATTTGATATCTCAAATACTGAACTGCTGCAGAGAATTGGCGTGATAGATCTGTCCAAGGGCCTCCCTGATAATTGATGGGTCAGCTTCTATGAAAATCTATGGTTATAACATCATTTAGTCATGTTTATTCATGAAATTAATTTTAATATATTCATATTTTAAGAAAAATTCTAAAGTTATTTAATATTTTTCAAACTTTTTATTGTGGTTAGTATTATCAATATTAGTGTTATTGGTGTTATAATTATGTTATCTTAACCATTTTTAAGTGTACAGTGGTATTAAATACATTAACATTGTTGTACAACCATCACCACCATTTATCCTCATAATTCTTCTCATCTTGTAGAACTGAATCTCTATACTCATTAGAGTACACAATAACTCCCTATTCTCCTCTCCCCCCAACTCTTGGCAATCACTATTCTTTCTGTCTGTATGATTTCACCTTCTCTAAGTACCTCATGTAAGTGAAATCATATAGTATTTGTCTTTTTATGACTGGTTTGTTTTACTTAGCATAATGTCCTCAAGGTTCATCCATGTTGCAGCATATTGCAGAATTTCCTTCCTTTGTAAGGCTGAATAATATTCCATTGTATGTATATAGCACATTTTGCTTATCCGTTCATCTGTTGATGACCACTTGGTTTGTTTCCACATTTTAGCTGTTGTGAATGATGCTGCTATGATCATGGGGGTGTACAAATATCTCTTTGAGACCCTGCTTTAAATTATTTTGAGTATACATGCACAAGTGGAATTGCTGATAATATGGTAATTCTGTTTTTAATTTTTTGAGGACCAACCTTACTGATTTCTACAGCAGCTATACCGTTTTACATTCCCACCAACAGTGCTCAAGTGTTCCAATTTCTCTACATCCTTGTAAACACTTGTTTTCTGGTTTTTAACAGTAGCCATCCTAATGAGTGTGAGGTGGTATCTCATTGTAGTTTTGATTTGCATTTCCCTAATGATCAGTGATGCTGAGAATCTTTTCACGTGCTTGTTCTCTAGTCATATATCTTCTTTGGAGAAATGTTTATTTATTTCCTTTACCCATTTTTTTTTTTTTTTTTTTTTTGCGTTACGCTGGCCTCTCACTGCTGTGGCCTCTCCCGTTGCGGAGCACAGGCTCCAGATGCGCAGGCTCAGCGGCCATGGCTCACGGGCCCAGCTGCTCCGTGGCATGTGGGATCTTTCCGGACCGGGGCATGAACCCGTGTCCCCTGCATTGGCAGGCGGACTCTCAACCACTGTGCCACCAGGGAAGCCCTACCCATTTTTTAATAGGGTTGTTTTTATGTAGTTGTTGAGTTTTAGGACTTTTCCGTATATTCTGGATATGGATCCCTTACCAAGGTATGTGATTTGCAAATATTCTCTCCCATTCTGTGGGTGTCCTTTTCACTCTGTTGAGAGTGTCTTTGGATGCACAGAATATTAGAATTTTCATGAAGTCCAGTTTGTCTATTTTTTCTTTTGTTGCCTATACCTTTGGTGTCATATTTAAGAAATTATTACCAAATCCAATGTTGTGAAGCTTTGGTTCTATGTTGTGAAGCTTTTGCTTTATGTATCCTTCTAAGAGTTTTATTTTTTTTAGGTCTTACATTTAGGTCTTTGGTCCATTTTGAGTTAATTTTTATATATGGTGCTAGCTGTGGGTCCAACTTCATTCTTTTGCATTTGGATATCCAGTTTTCTCAGCACCATTTGTTGAAAGGACTGTCCTTTCCCCCCACTGAAAGATCTTGGCACCCTTGTCAAAATCATTTGACCATATATGTGAGGATTTATTTCTGGACTCTTGATTCTATTCCATTGGTCTATATGTCTGTCTTATGTGAAATCACAGTTTTTATTACTGTAGCTTTGTAATACATTTGAAATCAGGAAGGGAGTGTCCTCCAGTTTGGTTCATTTTCAAGATTGTTTTGGCTGTTCAGAGTCCCTGAGATTTCATATGAATTTTAGGATGCGTTTTTCTGTTTCAGCGAAAAATGTCATTGGGATTTTGCTAGGGATTTTATTGCATTGGGTAAGATTGACATTTTGACAATATTGTCTTCTAATGCATGAATGTGGAATATGTTTCTATTTCTTTACGTTTTCTTCAGTTCTTTTCATCCGTGTTTTGTAATTTTAATTGTACAAGTCTTTCACCTCCTTGGTTAATTCCTAAGTATTTTATTCTTTTTGATACTATTGTAAATGAAATTGTTTTTGTAATTTTCTTTTCAGATTGTTCATTGTTCACATATAGGAATGCAACTGACTTTTGTGTGTTGAATTTCATCCTCTACTTTTCTGATTTCATTGATCAGTTCTAATAGTTTTATTGTGTGAAATCTTTAGGGTCTTCTATGTATAAGATCATATCATCTACCAATAGATAATTTTACTTCTTCCTTTCCAACTTGGATGTCTTTTATTTCTTTTTCTTGCCTAATTGCTCTGGCTGGAACTTCCAGTATTATGTTGAATAGAAGTGGTGAGAGGAGGGGCATCCTTTTCTTGTTCTGAGCATAGAGGAAAAGCTTTCAGTCTTTCACCACTGAGTATGTTAGCTGTAGGTTTTTCTTTTTTTTTTTTTTAACATCTTTATTTGAGTATAACTGTTTTACAATGGTGTGTTAGTTTCTCCTTTACAACAAAGTGAATCAGTTATACTTATACATATGTTCCATATCTCTTCCCTCTTGCGTCACCCTCCCTCCCACCCACCCTATCCCACCCCTCTAGGTGGTCACAAAGCACAGAGGTGAACTCCCTGTGCTATGCAGCAGCTTCCCACTAGCTATCTAATTTACTTTTGGTAGAGTGTATATGTCCCTGCCACTCTCTCACATCATCACCGCTTACCCTTCCCCCTCCCCATATCCTCAAGTCCATGCTCTACTGGGTCTGTGTTTTATTCCAGTCCTACCACTAATCTCTTCATGACATTTTTTTTCTTAGATTCCATATATATGTGTTAGCATACGGTATTTGTTTTTCTCCTTCTGACTTACTTCACTCTGTATGACAGACTCCAGGTCTATCCACCTCATTACAAATAACTCAGTTTCATTTCTTTTTATGGCTGAGTAATATTCCATTGTATATATGTGCCACATCTTCTTTATCCATTCATCTGTTGATGGACACTTAGGTTGCTTCCATGTCCTGGCTATCGTAAATAAAGCTGCAATAAACATTTTGGTACATGACTCTTTTTGAATTATGGTTTTCTCAGGGTATATGCCTAGTAGTGGGATTGCTGGGTATTATGGTAGTTCTATTTGTAGTTTTTTAAGGAACCTCCATACTGTTCTCCATAGTGGCTGTATCAATTTACATTCCCACCAGCAGTGCAAGAGTGTTCCCTTTTCTCCACACCCTCTCCAGCGTTTATTGTTTCTAGAGTTTTTGATGATGGCCAATCTGACCAGTGTGAGATGATATCTCATTGTAGTTTTGATTTGCATTTCTCTAATGATTAATGATGTTGAGCATTCTTTCATGTGTTTGTTGGCAATCTGTATATCTTCTTTGGAGAAATGTCTATTTAGTTCTTCTGCCCATTTTTGAGTTGGGTTGTTTGTTTTTCTGTTATTGAGCTGCCTGAGTTGCTTATAAATTTTGGATATTAATCCTTTGTCAGTTGCTTCATTTGCAAATATTTTCTCCCATTCTGAGGGTTGTCTTTTGGTCTTGTTTATGGTATCCTTTGCTGTGCAAAAGCTTTTAAGTTTCATTAGGTCCCGTATGTTTATTTTTATTTTTATTTCCATTTCTCTAGGAGATGGGTCAAAAAGGATCTTGCTGTGGTTTATGTCATAGAGTGTTCTGCCTATGTTTTCCTCTAAGAGTTTGATAGTGTCTGGCCTTACATTTAGGTCTTTAACCCATTTTGAGTTTATTTTTGTTTGTGGTGTTAGGGAGTGTTCTAATTTCATACTTCTACAGGTAGCTGTCCAGTTTTCCCAGCACCACTTATTGAAGAGGCTGTCTTTTCTCCACTGTATATCCTTCCCTCCTTTATCAAAGATAAGGTGACCATATGTGTGTGGGTTTATCTCTGGGCTTTCTATCCTGTTCCATTGATCTATATTTCTGTTTTTGTGCCAGTACCATACTGTCTTGATTACTGTAGTAATAGTAATAGTATACTGTGGTATAGTCTGAAGTCAGGGAGCCTGATTCCTCCAGCTCCATTTTTCGTTCTCAGGATTGCTTTGGCTATTCGGGATCTTTTGTGTTTCCATACAAATTGTGAAATTTTTTGTTCTAGTTCTGTAAAAAATGCCAGTTGTAATTTCATAGGGATTGCATTGAATCTGTAGATTGCTTCGGGTCATAGTCATTTTCACTATGTTGATTCTTCCAATCCAAGAACATGGTATATCTCTCCACCTATTTGTATCATCTTTAATTTCTTTCATCAGTGTCTTATAGTTTTCTGCATACAAGTCTTTTGTCTCCTTAGGAAGGTTTATTCCTAGATATTTTATTCTTTTTGTTGCAGTGGTAAATGGGAGTGTTTTCTTAATTTCACTCTCAGATTTTTCATCATTAGTGTATAAGAATGCCAGAGATTTCTGTGCATTAATTTTGTATCCTGCTACTTTACCAAATTCATTGATTAGCTTTAGTAGTTTTCTGGTAGCATCTTTGAGATTCTTTATGTATAGTATATATGTCATCTGCAAACAGTGACAGCTTTACTCCTTTTCTGATTTGGATTCCTTTTATTTCTTTTTCTTCTCTGATTGCTGTGGCTAGAACTTCCAAAACTATGTTGAATAAGAGTGGTCAGAGTGGGCAACCTTGTCTTGTTCCTGATCTTAGTGGAAATGGTTTCAGTTTTTCACCATTGAGAACAATGCTGGCTGTGGGTTTGTCATATATGGCCTTTATTATGTTGAGGAAAGTTCCCCCTATGCCTACTTTCCGGAGGGTTTTTTATCATAAATGGGTGTTGAATTTTGTCAAAAGCTTTTTCTACATCTATTGAGATGATCATATAGTTTTTCTCCTTCAGTTTGTTGATATGGTGTATCACATTGATTTGCGTATATTGAAGAATCCTTGCATTCCTGGAATGAACCCAACTTGATCATGGTGTATGATCCTTTTAATGTGCTGTTGGATTCTGTTTGCTAGTATTTTGTTGAGGATTTTTGCATCTATGTTCATCAGTGATATTGGCCTGTAGTTTTCTTTCTTTGTGACATCTTTGTCTGGTTTTGGTATCAGGGTGATGGTGGCCTCATAGAATGAGTTTGGGAGTGTTCCTCCCTCTGCTATATTTTGGAAGAGTTTGAGAAGGATAGGTGTTAGCTCTTCTCTAAATGTTTGATAGAATTCGCCTGTGAAGCCATCTGGTCCTGGGCTTTTGTTTGTTGGAAGATTTTGAATCACAGTTTCAATTTTAGTGCTTGTGATTGGTCTGTTCATATTTTCTATTTCTTCCTGGTTCAGTCTCGGCAGGTTGTGCATTTCTAAGAATTTGTCCATTTCCTTCCAGGTTGTCCATTTTATTGGCATAGAGTTGCTTGTAGTAATCTCTAATAATCTTTTGTATTTCTGCAGAGTCAGTTGTTACATCTCCTTTTTCATTTCTAATTCTATTGATTTGAGTCTTCTCCCTTTTTTTCTTGATGAGTCTGGCTAATGGTTTATCAATTTTATTTATCTTCTCAAAGAACCAGCTTTTACTTTTATTGATCTTTGCTATTGTTTCCTTCATTTCTTTTTCATTTATTTCTGATCTGATCTTTATGATTTCTTTCCTTCTGCTAAATTTGCGGGTTTTTTGTTCTTCCTTCTCTAATTGCTTTAGGTGCAAAGATAGGTTGTTTGTTCGAGATGTTTCCTTTTTCTAAGGTATGATTGTATTGCTATAAACTTCCCTCTTAGAACTGCTTTTGCTGCATCCCATAGGTTTTTGGTCCTCGTGTCTCCATTGTCATTTATTTCTAGGTAGTTTCTGATTTCCTCTTTGATTTCTTCAATGATCACTTCGTTATTAAGTAGTGTATTGTTTAGCCTCCATGTGTTTGTATTTTTTACAGATCTTTTCCTGTAATTGATATCTAGTCTCATAGCGTTGTGGTCAGAAAAGATACTTGATACCATTTCAATTTTCTTAAATTTACCAAGGCTAGATTTGTGACCCAAGATATGATCTATCCTGGAGAATGTTCCATGAGCACTTGAGAAAAATGTGTATTCTGTTGTTTTTGGATGGAATGTCCTATAAATATCAAGTAAATCCATCTTGTATAATGTATCATTTAAAGCTTGTGTTTCCTTATTCATTTTCATTTTGGATGATCTGTCCATTGGTGACAGTGGGGTGTTAAAGTCCCCTACTATGATTATGTTACTGTCAATTTCCCCTTTTATGGCTGTTAGTATTTGCCTTATGTATTGAGGTGCTCCTGTGTTGGGTACATAAATATTTACAATTGTTATATCTTCTTCATGGATAGATCCCTTGATCATTATGTAGTGTCCTTTTTGTCTCTTGTAATAGTTTTTATTTTAAAGTCTATTTTGTCTGATATAAGAATTGCTACTCCAGCTTTCTTCTGATTTCCATTTGCCTGGAATATCTTTTTCCATCCCCTCACTTTCAGTCTGTAAGTGTCCCTAGGTCTGAAGTGGGTCTCTTGTAGACAGCATATATATGGGTCCTGTTTTTGTATCCACTCAGCCAGTCTGTGTCTTTTGGTGGGAGCATTTAATCCATTTACATTTAAGGTAATTATCGATATGTATGTTCCTATTCCCATTTTCTTAATTGTTTTGCATTTGTTCTTGTAGGTCTTTTCCTTCTCTTGTGTTTCTTGCTTAGAGAAGTTCCTTTAGCATTTGCTGTAAAGCTGGTTTGGTGGTGCTGAACTCTCTCAGCTTTTTTTTTTTTTTTTTTTTTTTTTTGTGGTACGCGGGCCTCTCACTGTTGTGGCCTCTCCCGTTGCGGAGCACAGGCTCTGGCTGCACAGGCTCAGCGGCCATGGCTCACGGGCCCAGCCGCTCCGCGGTACGTGGGATCTTCCCGGACCGGGGCACGAACCCGTGTCCCCTGCATTGGCAGGCGGATTCTCAACCACTGCGCCACCATGGAAGCCCTCTCTCAGCTTTTGCTTGTCTGTAAAGGTTTTAATTTCTTCATCAAATCTGAATGAGATCCTTGCTGGGTAGAGTAATCTTGGTTGTAGGTTTTTCTCCTTCATCACTTTAAATATGTCCTGCCACTCCCTCCTGGCTTGTAGAGTTTCTGCTGAAAGATCAGATGTTAACCTTATGGGGATTCCCTTGTGTGTTATTTGTTGTTTTTCCCTTGCTGCTTTTAATATGTTTTCTTTGTATTTAATTTTTGACAGTTTGATTATTATGTGTCTCGGCGTGTTTATCCTTGGGTTTATCCTGTATGGGACTCTCTGTGCTTCCTGGACTTGATTGACTATTTCCTTTCCTATATTAGGGAAGTTTTCAACTATAATCTCTACAAATATTTTCTCAGTCCCTTTCTTTTTCTCTTCTTCTTCTGGGACCCCTAGGATTCGAATGTTGGTGCGTTTAATGTTGTCCCAGAGGTCTCTGAGACTGTCCTCAGTTCTTTTCATTCTTTTTTCTTTCTTCTGCTCTGCAGTAGTTATTTCCACTATTTTATCTTCCAGGTCACTTATCCGTCCTTCTGCCTCAGTTATTCTGCTATTGATCCCATCTAGAGTATTTTTCATTTCATTTATTGTGTTGCTCATCGTTACTTGCTCCCTCTTTATTTCTTCTAGGTCCTTGTTAACTGTTTCTTGCAATTTGTCTATTCTATTTCCAAGATTTTGAATCATCTTTACTATCATTATTCTTAATTCTTTTTCACGTAGACTGGCTATTACCTCTTCATTTGTTAGGTCTGGTGTGTTTTTATCTTGTTCCTTCATCTGCTGTGTGTTTTTCTGTCTTCTCATTTTGCTTATCTTACTGCGTTTGGGGTCTCCTTTTTGCAGGCTGCAGGTTCGTAGTTCTCTCTGTTTTTGGTGGCTGTCCCCAGTGGCTGAGGTTGGTTCAGTGGGTTGAGCAGGTTTCCTGGTTGGGGGGACTAGTGCCTCTGTTCTGGTGGATGAGGCTGGATCTTGTCTTTCTGGTGGGCAGGTCCACGTCTGGTGGTGTGTATGGGGATGTTGGTAGCCTTATTATGATTTTAGGCAGCCTCTCTGCTAATGGATGGGGCTGTAGACCTGTCTTGCTCTTTGTTGGGTATAGGGTGTCCAGCCCTGTTCGTTGCTGGTCCTTGAGTGAAGCTGGGTCTTGGTGTTGAGATGGAGATCTCTGGGAGATTTTCGCCGTTTGATATTACGTGGAGGTGAGAGGTCTCTTGTGGACCAGTGTCCTGAGGTTGGTTCTCCCACCTCAGAGACACAGCCTTGACACCTGGCTGGAGTGCCAAGAGCCTTTAATCCACACGGGTCAAAATAAAAGGGAGAAAAAAATAGAAAGGCAAGAAAGGAAGGAAGGAGGAAGGGAGGGAAGGAAGGAAGAAAGGAAGGGAGGGAGCAAGAAAGGAAGGGAGGAAGGAAGGAGGGAATAAAGGAAGGAAAGGAGGAAGGAGGGAAGTAGGAAAGAAAGGAGGGAAGAAAGGAAGAAAGAAAGGGAGAAGACAAAATAAAGTAGGGTAAAATACAGTTATTAAAATAAAAAATAATTATTAAGAAGAAAAATTTCTATTAAAGAAAAAAAAAAAAAAAAAAAATCCGGGTCGGTCTAACCCTAGGACAAATGGTGAAAACAAAGCTATACAGACAAAATCTCACACAGCAGCACACATATACACACTCACAAAAAGAAAAAAGGCGAAAATAATAGTATATCTTGCTCCCAAAGTCCACCTCCTCAACTTGGGATATTTCGCTGCCTATTCAGGTTTTCCACAGATGCAGAGCACTTCAAGTTGACTGTGGAGCTTTAACCCACTGCTTCTGAGGCTGCTGGGAGAGACCTCCCCTTCTCTTTGTTCGCACAGCTTCTGGGGTTCAGCTTTGGACTTGGCCCCGCCTCTGTGCGTAGGTCGTCCGAGGGCGTCTGCCCTTCGCTCAGACAGGACGGTGTTAAAGGAGCAGCTGATTCGTGGTCTCTGGCTCACTCAGGCGGGGGGGGTGGGCACGGATGCCGGGTGAGCCTGCGGCGGCAGAGGCCAACGTGACGCTGTGCCGGCCCAAGGCGCGCCGCGCGTTCTCCCAGGGGAAACTGTCCCTGGATCCCGGGACCCCGGCAGTGGCGGGCTGCACAGGCTCCCGGGAGGGGCAGTGTGGAGAGTGACCTGTGCTCACACATAGGCCTCTTGGTGGCGGCAGTAGCAACCCTAGCGTCCCACACCCGTCTGTTGTCCGTGCCGACAGCCACGGCTCGCGCCCGTTTCTGGAGCTCCTTTACGCGGTGCCCTTAATCCCCTCTCCTCGCGCCCCAGGAAGGGAAGAGGCAAGAAAAAGTCTCTTGTCTCTTTGGTAGCTCCGCACCCGTTTCTGGAGCTCCTTTAAGCGGCGCGCTTAAACCAGGAGCAAAGAGGGAAGAAAAGTCTCTTGCCTCTTCGGCAGCTCCAGACTTCAACTGGGCTCCCTCCCGGCTAGCTGTGGTGCACTAACCCCTTCAGGCTGTTTTCACCCTGCCAACTCCAGACCTTTCCCTGGGATCCGACTGAAGCCTGAGGCTTAGCTCCCAGCCCCACTCGCCCCGGCGGGTGAGCAGACAAGCCCCTCAGGCTGGTGAGTGCTGGTCCGCACCGATCCTCCGTGCGGGAATCTCTCCGCTTTGCCCTCCGCACCCTGTTGCTGCGCTCTCCTCCGCAGCTGCGAAGCTTCCCCCTCCGCCACCCGCAGTCTCTGCCCGCGAAGGGGCTTCTAGTGTGTGGGAACCTTTCCTCCTTCACGGCTCCCTCACACTGGTGCAGGTCCCGTCCCTATTCTTTTGTCTCTGTTTATTCTTTTTTCTTTTGCCCTACCCAGGTACGTGGGTCTGAGGTCTTCTGCCAGCGTTCGGTGGGCGTTCTATAGGAGAAGTTCCACGTGTAGATGTATTTCTGATGTATCTGTGAGGAGGAAGGTGATCCCCGCGTCTTACTCTTCCCCCATCTTCTCGCTCCCCCAGCTGTAGGTTTTTCATATAAGGCTTTTATTATGTGAAGGTGGTTTCCTTGTGTTCCTAATTTGTTGAGAGTGTTTATCATGATAGGGTGTTGAATTATGTCAAATGTTTTTTCTGCATCAATTGAGATGCTCATGTGTTTTTTTTTCTTTCATTCTGTTGATATTGCACATAACATTGATCAGTTTTCATTGCATTCCAGGAATAAATTCCCCTTGGTCACTGTTTAATCCTTTTACTATGCTGCTGAATTTGGATTGTTAGTATTTTGTTGAGGATTTTTGCATCAGTGCTCATAACAGATATTTGTCTGTAGTTTTCTTTTCTTGTAATGTCTGGGTTTTGTATCAGGTTAATGCTGGTCTTACAGTATTAGGGAGTATTCTCTCCTTAATTTTTTGGAAACATTTGAGCAGGATTGGTATTAGTTCTTTTTTATGTGTTTGGTAGAATTCATCAATAAAGCAAGCAGGTTCAAGGCTTTTCTTAGTTGGGAGATTTCTGATTTCCCATTCAATCTCCTTACTATTTATAGGTCTGTTCAGATTATCTATTTCTTCATGATAGAGTCTTTGTAGGTTTTGTGTTTCTAGGAATTTGTCCATTTCATCTAGATTATCCAACTTGTTTGTATACAATTATTCATTGTACTTTCTTATGATTTTTTTTATTTCTGTAGAATTGGTAATAATATTCCTACTTACATTTCTGATTTTGGTAATATTTAGTCCTCTTTTTTTGACCACCTAGCTAAAGACTTGTCAATTTTGTTTATTTTTTTGAAGAACCAATTTTTCATTTCATTGATACTCTTCATTGTCTTTCTGTTCTCTATTTTGTTGATCTTTACTGTAATCTTCATTATTCCTTCCTTCTGCTAGCTTTAGGTTTATTCTGTTCTTCTTTTTCTTGTTTCTTATGTTTTAAAGTTAGGTTATTGACTTGAGATATTCCTTGTTTTTAATGTAAGCATTTATAGCTATAAATTAACCCCTAAACATTGTTTTTACCGAGTCCTGTAAGTTTCCGTAAGTGGTGTTTTTGTTTTCATTCGTTTCTAAGTTTCTAATTTCCCTTGTGAAATCTTCTTTGATTCATTGGTTATTTTTAAATGTATTGTTTAATAAATATCACAATTTTGTGAATTTTCCAGTTTTCCTTTTGTTGTTGATTTCTAACTTCATCTCATTTTGGTTGGAGAATGTACTGTGTATGATATCTGTCTTGTAAAATTTATTAAGGCTTAAATTTGTAGACGAACATATTGTCTGTCCTGGAAAATATCCAATGTGCACTTGAGAAGAATGTATATTCTATTGTTTTGGGGTAGAGTGAGCTGTGTATGTCTATTAAATATGATTTGTATATTGTGTTGAGTCCTCTCTTTCCTTACTTATATTCTTTCTGGTTGTTCTACATATTATTGAGAATAGGCTATTGAAGTCTCCAAGTACTATTGTAGAACTGTCTATTTTTCACTTCAATGCTGTTTTTCCTTCATATATTTTTGAAAATCTGTCTTTGGTGTATAAGTGTTTGTAATTGTTATATCTCATTGCTATATTATAATAATCTTATATTAATATATTTTATCAGTCTTTGTCTCATAATCTTTTTAAATTTAAAATACGATTTGCCTGACATTACTATAGCTATCCCTGCTCCCTTTTGGTTACTATTTGTGTGGACTATCGTTTCCCATCCTTTCATTTTTTTATCTATTAGTATCTTTGGATCTAAAATGAGTCTCATCATAAATGGGTGTTGAATTTTGTCAAAAGCTTTTTCTGCATCTGTTGAGATGATCATATGGTTTTTATTCTTCAATTTGTTAATATAGTGTATCAAATTGATTGATTTGCATATATTGAAGAATCTTTGCATCCCTGGGATAAATCCCACTTGAACATGGTGTATGATCCTTTTAATGTGTTGTTGGATTCTGTTTGCTAGTATTTTGTTGAGGATTTTTGCATCTAAATTCATCAGTGATATTGGTCTGTAATTTTCTTTTTTTTGGTAGTATCTTTGTCTCTGGTTTTGGTGTGAGGGTGATGGTGACCTAATAGAATGAGTTTGGGAGTGTTCCTTCCTCTGCAATTTTTTGGAAGAGTTTGAGAAGGATGGGTGTTAGCTCTTCTCTGAATGTTTGATGAATTCACCTGTGAAGCCATCTGGTCCTGGACTTTTATTTGTTGGAAGATTTTTTTTTTTTTTTGCGGTATGTGGGCCTCTCACTGTTGTGGCCTCTCCCGTTGCGGAGCACAGGCTCCAGACACACAGGCTCAGTGGCCATGGCTCACGGGCCCAGCCACTCTGCGGCATGTGGGATCTTCCTGGACCGCGGCACAAACCCGCGTCCCCTGCATCGGCAGGCGGACTCTCAACCACTGCGCCACCAGGGAAGCCCTGTTGGAAGATTTTTAATCACAGGTTCAATTTCATTACTTGTGATTGGTCTGTTCATATTTTCTATTTCTTCCTGCTTCAGTCTTGGAAGGTTATACCTTTCTAAGAATTTGTCCATTTCTTCCAGGTTGTCCATCTTATTGGCATAGAGTTGCTTGTAGTAGTCTCTTTGGATGCTTTGTATTTCTCTGCTGTCTGTTGTAACTTCTCCTTTTTCATTTCTAATTTTATTGACTCGAGTCCTGTCCCTCTTTTTCTTGATGAATCTGGTTAATGGTTTATCAATTTTGTTTATCTTCTCAAAGAACCAGCTTTTAGTTTTATTGATCTTTGCTATTGTATTCTTTGTTTCTATTCCATTTATTTCTCCTCTGATCTTTATGATTTCTTTCCTTCTGCTAACTTTGGGTTTTGTTTGTTCTTCTTTCTCTAGTTCCTTTAGGTGTAAGGTTAGATTGTTTATTTGTGATTTTTCTTGTTTCTTGAGGTAGGCTTGTATAGCTATGAACTTCCCTCTTAAAACTGCTTTTGCTGCATCCCATAGGTTTTGGGTCATGTTTTTTTTTAAATTTATTTATTTAGTTTTGGCTGAATTGGGTGTTCGTTGCTGCATGTGGGCTTTCTCTAGTTGCGGCGAGTGGGGGCTACTCTTCATTGCGGTGCGTAGGCTTCTCATTGCGGTGGCTTCTCGTTGTGGAGCACGGGCTCTAGGCACACGGGCTTCAGTAGTTGTGGTTCGTGGGCTCTGGAGCGCAGGCTCAGTAGATGTGGTGCATGGGCTTAGTTGCTCCGCAGCACATGGGATCTTCCAGGACCAGGGCTCAAACCCGTGTATCCTGCATTGGCAGGCAGATTCTTAACCACTGTGCTACCAGGGAAGTCCCGGATCATCGTGTTTTCATTGTCATTTGTGTCTATGTATTTTTTTATTTCCTCTTTGATTTCTTCAGTGATCTTTTGGTTATTTAGTAACGTATTGTTTAGCCTCCATGTGTTTGTGTTTTTTACGTTTTTTTCCCTGTAATTGATTTCTAATCTCATAGTGTTGTGGTCAGAAAAGATGCTTGATATGGTTACAGTTTTCTTAAATTTACTGAGGCTTGATTTGTGACCCAAGATGTGATCTGTCCTGGAGAATGTTCCATGTGCACTTGAGAAGAAAGTGTAATCTGCTGTTTTTGGATGGAATGTCCTATAAATATCAATTAAATCTATCAGGTCTATTGTGTCATTTAAAGCTTCTGTTTCCTTATTTATTTTCATTTTGGATGATCTGTCCATTGGTGTAAGTGAGGTGTTAAAGTCCCCCACTATTATTGTGTTACTGTCAGCTTCATCTTTTATAGCTGTTAGCAGTTGCCTTATGTATTAAGGTGCTTCTATGTTGGGTGCATATATATTTATAATTGTTATATCTTCTTCTTGGATTGATCCCTTGATCATTATGTAGTGTCCTTCCTTGTCTCTTGTAACATTCTTTATTTTAAAGTCTATTTTATCTCCAGAAAGTGGACATAGAGGGAACCTACCTCAACATTATAAAGGCCATATGTGACAAACCCACAGCAAACATCATTCTCAATGGTGAAAAACTGGAAGCATTTCCTCTAAGATCAGGAACAAGACAAGAATGTCCACTCTCACCACTATTATTCAACATAGTTTTGGAAGTCATAGCCACAGCAGTCAGAGAAGAAAAAGAAATAAAAGGACTACACATTGGAAAAGAAGAAGTAAAACTGTCACTGTTTGCAAATGACATGATACTATACATAGAGAATCCTAAAGATGCCACCAGAAAACTACTAGAGCTAATCAATGAATTTGGTAAAGTTGCAGGATACAAAATTAATGTACAGAAATCTCTTGCATTTCTATACACTAATGGTGAAAAATCTGAAAGAAAAATTAAGGAAACACTCCCATTTACCATTGCAACAAAAAGAATAAAATACCTAGGAATAAACCTACCTAGGGAGACAAAAGACATGTATGCAGGAAATTGTAAGACACTGATGAAAGAAATTAAAGTTGATACCAAGAGATAGAGAGATACACCATGTTCTTGGATTGGAAGAATCAATATTGTGAAAATGATTATACTACCCAAAGCAATCTACAGATTCAGTGCAATCCCTATCAATTTACCAATGGCATTTTTTACAGAACTAGAACAAAAAATCTTTAAATTTGTATGGAGACACAAAGGACACCGAATAGCCAAAGCAGTCTTGAGGGAAAAGAATGGAGCTGGAGGAATCAGACTCTCTGGCTTCAGACTATACTACAAAGCTACAGTAATGAAGACAGTATGGTACTGGCACAAAAAAAGAAACATAGATTGATGGAACAGGATAGAAATCCCAGAGATAAACCCACGCACCTGTGGTCAACTAATCCATGACAAAGGAGGCAAGGATACACAATGGAGAAAAGACAGTCTCTTCAATAAGTGGTGCTGGGAAAACTGGATAGCTACATGTAAAAGAATGAAATTAAGACATTCCCTAACACCATACACAAAAATAAACTCAAAATGGATTCGAGACCTAAATTTAAGACTGGGCACTATAAAACTCTTAGAGGAAAACATGAACACTCTGACATAAATCACAGCAAGATCTTTTTTGATCCACCTCCTAGAGTAATGGAAATAAAAACAAAAATAAACAAATGAGACCTAATGAAACTTAAAAGCTTTTGCACAGCAAAGGAAACCATAAACAAGATGAAAAGACATCCCTCAGAATGGGAGAAAATATTTGCAAATGAATCAATGGACAAAGGATTAATCTCCAAAATATAAAAACAGCTCATGCAGCTCAATATTAAAGAAACCAACAACCCAATCCAAAAATTAGCAGAAGACCTAAATAGACATTTCTCCAAAGAAGCCATACAGATGGCCAAGAAGCACATGAAAAGCTGCTCAACATCAGTAATTATTAGAGAAATGCAAATTAAAACTACAGAGGTATCACCACACACCAGTTAGAATGGGCATTATCAGAAAATCTACAAACAACAAATGCTGGAGAGGGTGTGGACAAAAGGGAACCCTCTTGCACTGATGGTGGGAATGTAAATTGATACAGCCACTATGGAGAGTAGTATGGAGGTTCCTTAAAAAACTAAAAATAGAATTACCATATGACCCAGCAATCCCACTACTGGGCATATATCCAGAGAAAACCATAATCCAAAAAGACACATGCACCCCAATGTTCATTGCAGCACTATTTACAATAGCCAGGTCATGGAAGCAACCTAAATGCCCACTGATAGATGAATGGATAAATAAGTTGTGGTACATATATATAATGGAATATTACTCAGCCATAAAAAGGAATGAAATTGGGTCATTTGTTGAGACGTGCATGTATCTAGAGACTGTCATACAGAGTGAAGTAAGTCAGAAAGAGAAAAACAAATATCATATATTAATGCATGTATGTGGAACCTAGAAAAATGGTACAGATGAACTGGTTTGCAGGACAGAAGTTGAGACAAAGATGTAGAGAACAAATGCATGGACACCAAAGGAGGAAAGCCTCAGGGGGGTGGGAATGGTGGTGTGGCGAATTGGGCAATTGGGATTGACATGTATACCCTGATGTGTATAAAATTGATGACTAATAAGAACCTGCTGTATAAAAAAATAAATAAAATTCAAAAAAATAAATGATTTAAAAATAATAAAATGAGTCTCTTGTAGACAACATATAGGTGGATGTGTGTTTTTCTCCATTCTACCAATCTTTGTCTCTTGGAGAGTTTAATCCATTTACATTTAAAGTAATTACTGATAAGGAGGAACTTTTGTCATCTTGCTTTTTGTTTTCTATATGCCTTATAGCTTTTTTATCCCTCTTTTCCTACATTACTGTCTTCTTTTGAATTTAGTTGATTTTTTGTACTGAAATTTTAGAATTCCTTTCTCATTTCCATTTGTCTGTATTTTATGGCTATTCTCTTTATGGTTACCATGGAGATTACATTTAACATCCTAAAGTTATAAGTCTAATTTGAATTTATGCCACTCTAATTTCAATAACATACAAAAACTCTGTTCCTTTATAGCTTTATCTCCACACCTTTTGTCACAAACTTACATCTTTGTACATTGTGTACCTCAAAACACAAACTGGTAGTTCCTTCAAAAGGATTAGTCTCTTTTATAGAAAACAAGATTTGGAGTCACAAACTACAGTAATACTAACTTTTGCACTAATAACTTTTTTTTCCCTTATATGTGTTAGTCTCTTAAATCATTTAGAAAACAAAAAGTGGAAGTTACAGTCCATTGTTACGATAATGCTAGGTTTTACAATTGCCCGTGTATTTATCTTTATGAAGATTTTTATTTCTCCATATAGCTTCAGGTTACCATCTAGTGTTCTTTCATTTCACCTTACAGAATTCCCTTGAGTATTTCTAGCGGGGGCATGTCTAATGGTCACAGCCTCCCACTTTTATCTGAGAATGTCTTAATTCCTCCTTCACATTTGAAGAACTGTTTTGCCAGATAGAGGATTCTTCATAGACAGTTATTTTTTTTCTTTTGAATATCAGCCCACTGTCTCCTGACCCTCAAAGTTTCTGATGAGAAATCTGCATGTAATCTTACTGAGAATCCCTTATATGTGATGATTTGCTTATCTCTTGCTGCTTCAAGATTCTCTCTTTGTCATTGTCTTTTTCTTTTTCTTTTTTTTGTCTGTGCCATGTGGCATGTGGGATCTTAGTTCCCCGACCAGGGGACCAGGGATCGAACCTGTGCCCCCTGTGTTGGGAGCTCGGAGTCTTAACCACTAGACCACCAGGTAAGTTCTTGTCATTGTCTTTTTTTTTTTTTTTTTGTAGTACGCGGGCTTCTCACTCTTGTGTCCTCTCCCGTTGCGGAGCACAGGCTCCGGACGCGCAGGCTCAGCGGCCATGGCTCACGGGCCCAGCTGCTCCGCAGCATGTGGGATCTTCCCGGACCGGGGCATGAACCTGTGTCCTCTGCATCGGCAGGCGGACTCTAAACCACTGTGCCACCAGGGAAGCCCTGTCATTGTCTTTTGAAAGTTTGATTATAATGTGTCTCATTGTGGGTCTTTTTGGGTCCAACTTACTTGGATTTTGTTGAGATTCTTGGATGTTTATATCATGTATTTCATCGAATTTGGGACATTTTCAGTCATTATTTCTTCAAATATTCTCTCTCTCTTTCTCTCTCCCTTCCTTCTGGGACTTCCATGATGTGCATACTGGTGTGCTTGATGGTGTCCAACAGGTCTGTTATGTTCTGTTCACTTTCTTCAGTCTTTTTTCTTTTTGTTCCTCTAATTTCTGATGTGTAATTTATTTTCATTTGAGCGTTTTCATTTCTTTGGTTTTAGTGTTTTCTAGTTAACGTGTTGCTGCTATTATCACATATGTATAATTTTTATACACTTGTGTATATAATATGCACAAATATACATATAAACATATCAGTTTACTCATGTTCTGTCTTCACAAAAGTTTTTTGGACATTTGATAACACCAGTCAATTAGTGGTGAGGTTGTAAGGAGTGAGACTTACACATTTCTAGTGAAAGTATAAATTTTTTTTTTTTTTTTTTTTTTTTTTTTTTTTTTTTGCGATACGCGGGCCTCTCACTGTTGTGGCCTCTCCCGTTGCGGAGCACAGGCTCCGGACACACAGGCTCAGTGGCCATGGCTCACGGGCCCAGCCGCTCCGCAGAATGTGGGATCCTCCCGGACCGGGGCATGAACCCGTGTCCCCTGCATTGGCAGGCGGACTCTTAACCACTGCGCCACCAGGGAAGCCCGAAAGTATAAATTTTGATGCACTTTGAAGAGAAATACCTAATGCAGTTAGAAATGTGCATATCCTACAACCAGGAAGTCCACTTATAGGTGATATGTTCTAAAGAAACTCTAATACATGTGTATAAAGAGACATGTACAAAGGATGTTATTGTAACATTATAATAGTGAAAAAGCAATATCTAACTTTCTGAGTAGAAGAGTGGACAAGCTGTAGTTTGTTGTTACAGTGGAATACTGTATTGTCATAAAAATATGAACTAGATCCACATGTGGATACATGGATAAATATTTAAAACAATATTAAGTAAAAAAAAATAAGTTGCTGAAACTTGCAGAAGTGTTGATATTGTCTATGTGAATTTTCAAAACAAAATTATGTTACATATTGTTCATGGATCTACATATATAGTTAAAAGCACAAAAAACATGTATGAGAATGAAACACACCAGAGAATGATATAGAACAATTTCAACATAGTATTGGTGAGGGAGGGAAGGGTTAAGACATGGACTTGTGATTTCATTTCTTCTCTAAAAGGAGAGAAACTGAAGGAAATTTGGCAAAATGCAATAAGCTATGTAATTTCAGTAGTAATTTAAATTGTGAGTGTTATGTTTTTTCTGTGTACAGTTGACCCTTGAACAATTTGGGAGTTAGGGGCGCCAACCCTGTGCAGTTGAAAATCCACATATAACTTTAGTCAACCCTTCCTTTCTATAGTTCCCATCTGTGGATTCAGCCAACCGCTGATGGTGTAGTGCTGTAGTACATATTTATTGAAAGGCATCCATGTATAAGTAGACTCAGACAGTTTAAAACTATCTTGTTCAAGGGTCGACTGTATTTTAAATGTTTCAAATTTTAAAAAATTAATATGAAAATTAATAAATCCTGTTTGTATGTTTAGCTTGAATATCAACTAGAGAAAAAAGAACAACAATTTAAAGAACAAGAAAAGACTATATCCATGTTGCAGCAAGATATAATATGTAAACAACATCACCTTGAATCACTAGACAGACTCTTGACGGAAAGCAAAGGGGTAAAATCGTCTTTATAAAAGTGCTGTTTAAAAGCTGACATATATTTTAAGTTTATGTTTCTTTAACAAACCTTTAATTCTAATCAAATCAATTGTTTAACAACCTGTTACTAATGATAAAATATTTATACACATACGTATATTTTTGCTACCAATCTGTATGTTTTCAGGAAATGGAAAAGGAAAATATGAAGAAAGATGAAGCTTTGAAAACGTTACAGAACCAAGTATCTGAAGAAACAATCAAGGCTAGTATGCTAATACGTTAAAAAATTTTCTTTTTCTTTATTTTTTTTCTTAATGGAGACATTCCTGTGGCTTTTTAGTTTTCTCTATAAATTGTAAAAAAACACATTTACATAAAAATAAAGTGGTAAAAATTTTACCTAAGTCAATGAACTTAGTTTCTTTAAGTAGTATATTTTTCATTGTGAATTATGATCTTAATTATTTGATAGTTGATAATCTAGTTTGTAGATTATCTAACCTCTTTTCTTTTTATAATACCTTAAGAAAGATTTGTTTTTTAACAAAAAATGTATTTTTTAAACTGTGGCTACTTACTAACATTACCAGTAAAAAATTAACAAAGGAAGTGTAGAGAGATGAAACTACAAACAAAATAGTTTTGCTTCTTTTTACCAGTTCTGCTATATGATTAAATAGGGAATAAATTCAGAATTTCTGGTTAAAATACAGTTTTGTAGCTAGGATAACCTTATGGTTAAAAGCATGGGCTTTGAAGCTAAACTGACTTGGGTTTTAGTTCTGGCTTCAGTATGCTTATTAACTGACTGTAACCTTGGCTAGGTTATTTAAACTCTGAACGTTAATTTCTTCATCAGTAAAATAGGGTTCACAATGCCCTAGAAGAGGGTGGGTTTGAGGATTAAATGAAATGAAGTACATAAAATACTTAGCACATACTAAGTTACTCAGAGTTTGCTGAGTAATTACTGTATATTCAGTGTTTTCTCCTTTGCATTTTTAGTGCTAAAAATAGTTTCAAATATGCTGTGACCTTCATTCTGTTATATATGGATTAAATATAAAGAATATTTTAAAAATCCAATGTTATTTACTTTTTGCCTAGTACTCTGTTTTTCATCCATTTTGTGACCATGTATACCCTCATAAACCCAATTATATGTTTATCCATAACTTTCCTATAGTATTCTCCCAAACTTTTAACATTTAATGCCATGTCAGTTCATTTCCTCATGTAAAAATAACCTCTAAGATCATTAATATTTAAAAAATCATTATTGTACAAAGGTTGTAGGCATGATATAATTTCATTAAATAAAATCCATATTGCCACTTAACTCCTGTTTTTCATTAAATTACCTAACACATCTAGCCAGTCATCTGGTAAGTTATTTTCATTTGTTAATAATCAGATATGAGACAGGAAGGAAATCAGCTAAAGAATGCATTATGATGTTAGGTTTTATTCCTTTGGTACCTTTAGTAGATTTGCTTTCATTGAAGCTATACTAAATAATTCTTTTCTTTCTTTCCTTTTTTTTTTTCTTTTTCTTTGAGATGCACTGCGCGGTCTGTGGGATCTTAGTTCCCTGCCAGGGATGGACCTGGGCCCTCAGCAGCGAAAGCACCGAGTCCTAACCACTGGACTACCAGGGAATTCCCTAAATGATTCTAACATATCAAATAGAAGTTTGAAATCTATTCCTCTTTACTTTTTTTTTTTTTTTTTTTTTTTGTACGTGGGCCTCCCACTGCCGCGGCCTCTCCCGTTGCGGAGCACAGGCTCTGGACGCGCAGGCTCAACGGCCATGGCTCATGGGCCCAGCCGCTCCGCGGCATGTGGGATCTTCCCAGACCGGGGCACGAACCCGTGTCCCCTGCATCGGCAGGCAGACTTGCAACCACTGTGCCACCAGGGAAGCCCTATTCCTCTTTTCTTGATTATGTCATTACCACCTTCTTTCTTGACTTTCGGCCATGTCCCTCTGCATGCCTCAGTTTGTTCTTTGCATAAAAAAAAATGAAATTTTCTATCTGCAGGAGAGTTATAAGGATCAGTTTAAAGTTATATCACTTATAAAAGTATGATAATGATAGCTGGAAGACTGATGGGAAGTTTATGAACTAGTAACAAAAACCCAATAAATTAAAGCAATTATGTTAGCTGCTATTAAATAGAAAATTGAGAAGGTACTTAGTAGCGATTTTATTTGTTTATTTTATTTGTTTTGCTTTGCTTTTATTTTCCACTCTAGATTTTTTGTGTGTTTTATTTCCCCAAAGAAAGTTAAAGTTATAAGTAGAAAAAAATAAACAAAAAAGACTAGCTTAGTTGCTTCTGTTGAAAGTAGGTAGCATAGAGCCCCTATGTGGTTGCCTCCGGAACATGCCCCCGAGGAGGTTCTTTGGTTTAGCAGAGCAGTGTCTTTGTTTTGATTCTATTCATTCACGTACATATATATACATATATATTTATGAGTCATTTGTACACAGTGAATGATGTTTATTTGTATGAGATTTAAAGTCTCAAGCTCTTTGTTCAAATGAGAAATCCAACAGAGTAGTAGATGTTTTGGTTTTTATTAGTTTTAATTAATTTATTTTAAATTAAATTTTATTTTGAAAAATTTCACACCTACAAAATGAAAGACTAGTACAGAGGACATCTGTGTACTTTTCATTTAGATTTACTGTCTTAAACTCTACCATACTCACTTCATCTCTCTCTGCACACATATGTACATGCCTTCTTGTGCATGCACCCACCCAGTCCCACCCCCACTCACACGTTTCCTTTTTGCTAGTCCACCTGCGAGAAGGTTGCAGATGTCATACTTTACATCCTTAATACTTGAGTCTCCTATGTATAGAAACTTTATCCTACCTGATTACACCATCTCTATACACCATAGAAAGTCAACATTAATTCAGTAACACCGTTCAACACACTGTCCATACTGAAAATTTCCCAATTATTTAAAAATGTTGTTAATAATCTTGCTACTCAAAGCATGGTCTAGCAGCATCACTATCACCCGGGAACTTGTTTGACTTGCTGAATATCTCAGACCTACAGAACAGAGCTGGGACTAAAGTGAAGCAAGGGAGGTGCCTCTGGCATACAATTTAAGGAGATATTTATTCTCAGGGTTGTACAAGTGAAGGGTAGGCATTTGCATGATCCTGAGAGTGAGTACCTCCTTAAACTTTGAGCCCTAGAACCTTCTTTGTCTCACCCTAGACCTGGCTCTGGTACTGAATTAGGGTGTCCAGGTGATTTGTATGAACATTAAATTGTGAAAAACACTATTTAAGCTTGTCCCTTTTCTTTCCCCAATTTAGAATGCAATCATAATTCATGTTTTGCTTTTGGCTTTTTAGATTCCCCTAAACTCACTGTCTCCTATTCTTCCCGACACTGAATCTTTGGAAAAGTCTAGGTCAACCATAATAGCACACACACCACAATTGTGGATTATACTGTGGGTTATGCTGTATCCTTCCCACTGCTTCACATCAGGAGGCACATAATGTCACACCACCCCATTATTGGCTTTGCCAATCTTGACACCTATTATTTAAGGTGGTTACTGCCAGATCTCACTATTTTAAGGGCATAATTTTTCCTTTATAATTAATAAGCAATACATAGGGTGATTTTTTGAGGCCATGTTCAAAGTCCTGTCCCTCAACAAACTAATGACCAATGGTTTTAACATCTAATGATGAATCTTGCCTGATTGAGTTTTTTTTGTTTTTTGTTTTTTTTGTTTTTTATTTATTTTTTGTTTTTTTTAACATCTTTATTGGAGCTGATTGAGTTTTTACGTTGTTAATTTTTATCACATGTGATGTTATGCCAGTGATAGATTTTTTTTTCTGTGTGTGGAAGATGATACAAGTACCAATGCTTATTCTCATGCTTAATAGAGAAAACTTGTAAATATTTATACCTCTCATAAGAAACTTTAAAAATTATTTTTAGGGCAACAGTTTATTAACAAAGATAATTAATCAAAATTATAAGCTTTTTAACTGTTAATGGTTATATTCACAGGCTATAGGGACAGGCTTTGAAAACTGTCTTTCAGTTGTGTCTCTTTTTGGAAATAAGAGTTGCAAAGATAATTTCATGATGTAGAATAGTATCTGCATGAGGGAACATTTTTCTTTTTCTCCTTATCTTGTTGAAATTTCTTTCACACTTTCATGACTACTTACTAGAATGCTATTAGCGTTGAGGAAAGAAAAAAAAAATACTCCCGAGAAGCTCAGAAATACAATAAGGAAAAGAAAGGAACAAGACAAGAATGAATCATTAACAGATGGGATATGGAGCATGTGTGCAAATTCTGAAAAATTTTACTGAATTTGAGTTGCTCTTTGCTCATTCGCTCTTTAACGTTGAGGTAGCGTGAAGCATTTGCAACTTTATGAACACTTGAACCAAGTTACATTGCTGCCTTTCTGAAAATGTTTTCGCTGATTCAGAGCAAAAGCAGCCTTCTCCTTCTTACCTAAGTTTTTTTTCATTAGCCAATAAAAACATTTCATTTTCTTAGTGACTTCAGCGTATTCAGAATATTCGCACTGTAGCATTTTTAGCACAATACACCTGTTTGTACTCGCTTTATTATTTTACTTGATCAAGGGAACTTAAGGAATAGGTTTAAATACTGCTTACCTTTTTAGGTAAATGTTTCAGGGTGTCTAGCCTGCAGGTCCTTGACATTTGGCCCCAGTCTATCTTGTCAGTCCCATACTTTCAGTACCCATCTCTTACAAATTCATGGTTTTGGTACCCTAAGCTCCTGCCAACTTCTTACCATTCCTTTTCACAGTGCCTTGTTTCTGAATGTACTCCCCTCTTCCTAGAATGCCCTTCTTCACTTGTTCATGTCCATTTATTCTTCAGGACTCCAGGCGCTGGTTTCCTCTTTGGTTTCCTAGTTTGCAGTAATAATTAGTTTTCTAAATAAATATCTTCTTTAATAGCATTTAATATCCTTAGTTGGACTGTATATTCACTGGTTGAAGCAGTGAGGAAACATTAGGAGATAATGCTGTAAAATATTGAGCATATAATAAGCGCTTATTAGTATTGGTTGATTTTCCTTTTTTGCTTTTTTTCTGCTTAGGTCAGACAACTAGATTCAGCATTGGAAATTTGTAAGGAAGAACTTGCTTTGCATTTGAACCAATTGGAAGGAAATAAAGAAAAGTTTGAAAAACAGCTAAAGAAGAAATCTGAAGAAGTAAATTAACATTTCCTTTAAATATAGCATATTTTTCAAGTGATTTCTTTTTGAGAATTGTTTTTCAAGTTACTTTAAAAGTACATTTTTATATAGCTGATGTAAAAAAAATTTTCCAGTAAAACGTAAACTCCAATTTTATATTCTTTTTTAAAAAAATAAATTTATTGGGCTTCCCTGGTGGCTCAGTGGTTGAGAATCCGCCTGCCGATTCAGGGGACGCGGGTTTGTGCCCCGGTCTGGGAAGATCCCGCATGCCGCGGAGCTGCTGGGCCCGTGAGCCATGGCCGCTGAGCCTGTGCGTCCAGAGCCTGTGCTCCACAACGGGAGAGGCCACAACAGTGAGAGGCCCGCGTACCACAAAAAAAAATAAAATAAAATAAAAATAATAATAAAAAATAAATTTATTGATTGATTGATTTATGGCTGTGTTGGGTCTTCATTGCTGCTTATGGACTTTCTCTAGTTGAGGAGAACGGGGGATACTCTTCATTGCAGTGCGCAGGCTACTCTTCATTGCAGTGCTCAGGCTTCTCATTGCAGTGGCTTCTCTTGTTGCAGAGAGTGGGCTCTAGGTGCACAGGCTTCAGCAGTTGTGGCATGCGGGCTCAGTAGTTGTGGTGCGCGGGCTCCAGAGTGCAGGCTTAGTAGTTGTGGCGCACGGACTTAGCTGCTCCGTGGCATGTGGGATCTTCCCAGACCAGGGATCGAACCTGTGTCCCCTGCATTCACAGGCGGTTTCCCAACCAGTGCACCACCAGGGAAGTCCCCAATTTTATATTCTTTAAGAAACAAACATTATATGACATATAAAACACAAAATATGACAGCTTAAAATTCTGATTCTATTATGTATTTTTAGGGAATCAGGAGATTGTTGATCACAGAATAATTCTAATATAAAATGATTAACACTTAGAATATTGTTTTAGATTTAGAGGTATAAAATTCTTCAAATTTTTTCCATTTTGTTTTTTCTTTATTTGTCTGAAGGATTGAGAATTAGGTTTATAAATTCAACTTTCTTTATTGAGAAAAATTTCTCAGATACTAGATAGAAAACTTTTCTTGAATTATCTTATTCATCTCTGTATACTCATTGTCAACCACTTTGCTTTCAACTTAATAGGTAGTCATTAAATATTTGTTCAAAGGAATAATCTTAATGAAGGATTCCTTTATTTCTTTGTTAGAATTTATAATATATATATTTAAATCTTAACTTCATGTTTAGAAATAATCAACAAATAGGACTTCCCTGGTGGCACGGTGGTTAAGAATCCGCCTGCCAATTCAGGGGACATGGGTTCGAGCCTTGGTCCAGGAAGATCCCACATACTGCAGAGCAACTAAGCATGCACCACAACTACTGAGCCTGTGCTCTAGAGCCCGCAAACCACAACTACTGAGCCCGTGTTCCACAACTACTGAAGCCCACACACCTAGAGTCAGTGCTTAGCAACAAGAGAAGCCACTGCAGTGAGAAGCTGGTGCACCGCAACGAAGAGTAGCCCTCGCTCGCCAGAACGAGAGAAAGGCTGCGCGCAGCAAAAAAGACCCAACACAGCCAAAAATTAAATAAATAAATAAAATTTTTTAAAAACCACCTTTCTTAAAAAAAAAAAGAAATAGTCAACAAATCTTCATCAAAGATGCATCACATAATTATATAACTTTAGAGGATAAAACAAAAACTTTGTATTTTATATGGTCCTGTCTTCTTCCTTCTGCTTCCCTTCATGAAGGTTTTTATAGCATCTTTCACAGGTGGGCATATATTTCTATATTCCAATATATGGAAATTAAACCACCTAAACTATAGATATTTATACTTTTTAGACTAGGAGTGTGATTTTTTTTCCAGCGGGATCTTCTTTAAACCATTATTTAGGCATTTATTTATTTTTATTTACTTATTTTTTGGCCGCACCCTGCAGGATGTGGGATCTTAATTCCGTGACCAGGGATCAAACCCATGCCGCCTGCAGTGGGAGCTCAGAGTCTTAACCACTGGACTGCCAGGAAAGTCCCTATTTAGGCATTTAAACTCTATAGCCCTCACTGCACTCCAGCATAAATGGACTTGGCAGAGATGGAATCTGGAGACAGGCAGTGTTTGTAATCAGAGTTTGTTGAGATTTAGAATTTGTATTCTTAGAAATAGCATCAGAGACTTGGGTGGATAAGAGGCATTTACCCAAAATGAACATAGAACTTTTTTCAGAATAGCAGGAGTATAAACCTAGGCTGGAACTGAGTTAGAAATCAGAAGTGGTAATCAGGCTTGTACAACCATACTAGAGAAAAAGTAAGTAAGTAAATTAGAAAGATTTACAGCCCTTTTATTGCTGATGACAACGCACTGCATGTGCATTGGCTTACTTAAAAGATCATCTTTCACTTCTTGTGTGTTGATAAGAAACGTGGAGAAAAATCCAATTGCTCTTTACCTCTTTTTTTTTTAGGTACCAATCCATACATTTATTTAGTTTTGGCTTATTTGTCTTTAGAGCAAATTATAATATCTTACAGAGAAAACTCTTTCTAATGCTGATTAATAGAATTAATGTCTTATAACAGCAGAGTTATGAGATTTTCATCATATGTAGCTAGGCTTTAGAAAATATGATTTGATTCATAGTACATCCATTCTGTTAGTAATAGGTGATGTTATAAAGATATTTTACCGAATCAGTAGGTAGTCCCGAATCACATACTAGCTGAATAATTAAATGGCCCCAGAGCATATAGATAGAAACCCAGCTGAAAAAACTACTTGTTGATAATCCACCACACAAAGCTAATAAATATGCCTCTGAGTTTTTGCCTCAGTCAAATATTCTTTTCCATACGTTGAAATAAATACATTTATGATGAAAATAATAGTGACTTTGGGGTCCTGAATTATTTTGAAAATATTTTAATTTGTATTAAAATGCTTTAAAAAGTGACAATGTATGTGTTCATGCAGAATTACATTGTCAATATGATAGAAGAAAATAAACACAAAATAGATGTGAATAAGCCAAAACATTTTCTGTGTACAGCACTTATTCATCAAGATCAGTCATTTTACAAAGTTGGCATTGTGTCAGTAACTTTTCTGGGTTATGTTTTATTTTTTAGTAATAATCATGAGAGCATTTTTTTATATACATTAATATTAGATAAAGCTAATTGTAAAGTAGATATTATAATGTAAATTCTACTTTCTTCTTGACTTTAATTATAAAATAATGAATTAGTTAGGAAAAGTTTATTCTCTGAATACAATAATAACTTAGTAGAGAATATAATGTCAAAACTATTTGTCTTATATTTACTTTTAAAGTCAAGTGGAAGTTAAAGGGTAGTAGAGTAAAATGCCAGTATAAATTTGATAGATGTAGGTTAATTTTTGTGAATTAATATTTGTGATACAACTAATATGTTAGATACTTCAGTATTTTTAATGGAAATTATTTTGCTAGTGGCTAGATGACTAAAATAAATTTTTTTTTAATTTTTATTTTATTTTATTTTTTTGCGGTACGCGGGCCTCTCACTGTTGTGGCCTCTCACTGTTGTGGCCTCTCCCGTTGCGGAGCACAGGCTCCGGACGCGCAGGCTCAGCGGCCATGGCTCACGGGCCCAGCCGCTCCACGGCATGTGGGATCTTCCCGGACCGGGGCACGAACCCGTGTCCCCTGCATCGGCAAGCGGATTCTCAACCACTGCGCCACCAGGGAAGCCCCTAAACTGTGATTTTAAATGGTTGCATCTTTTTAAAATCAGATTTATATATCATCATTTAGTAAACCTTCCCCTTATTTTAGGAACAGGTAACGAATATTATGAAATATATATTAAATTATGCTGTATTATTTATAGAATTTTTAAATGATTTCTTTTGGCACTTTTTAGGATTTGGATTTCTTGGACAAAGAGCATTTTTTTCCCTTCTTAACAGGTTCTCCCAGATAACTCTAAAGGTTTCATTTAAAGCAATTTGGGGGATCAGCATATTCAAGTCCTAAATATTTGGAGTGAATAAGTGCAATTTCTTAGTTGGTATTGTTTTCCTTTATGTTTTTTGGAGCGTGAATATTCAAGAGTGTTTGCTGGGATATTATTTTACAAACAATGGCAATGATAGCAACAATAATGTACTAAATAGCACCTAACATTTATACAGTGTTTTCATGGCTATGGTTTATTATCAATAAGAGAAAAAGATACATCAAATGGTGTGTGGAGAAATCCATGGCTTCCTATATTTTCTCCCTCGTTCTGGGAGAAGTCACACAGAATAAGCTCCTTTCTGTAGCAGTGAAATGCGGCAACATTTATTTAGTACTTCTGCCCAGGGAAGACTGCTTATGACTCAAAGTTCAAGGTTTTTTATTGGGGGCTGGTCACATAAGAACAGCCATAAGTATCAGAATTCCAAACTCCTAGAAGGAAAGCATGATTTGGTGTCCTAGCCAGGGAAAACAGTCTCATCACTTAAGGAATGTTTCTAAAGCCACATTCCCAGACATCAGCCAAGAACCAACCCTATTAACAGGCCCTTCTAACATACCTCCCCATTAGAAAAATGAGCCCTGCCCTTCCACATAATAAATTATAGCTGTGAATACAATTGTCCCATATGACAAGTGAGGGTAATTATCTAATAAGGTAGACAACATTGATATTTTATTGCTTTTTATTTGAAATATGTCATTATAATGAGAAATGTATATATTTGTTAGGTATATTGTTTACAGAAAGAGCTGAAGATTAAAAATCACAGTCTTCAAGAGACTACTGAGCAAAATGTTATTCTGCAGCATACTCTTCAACAACAGCAGCAAATGTTACAACAAGAAACAATTAGAAATGGAGAGCTAGAAGACATTCAAACTAACCTTGAAAAACAGGTATATATTATTGGTCAAAATGGTTTTATGAAATAGAAATTTTTTTTAATTGATAATAGAATTTTTTGCTAGTTATATAAATTGTTGTTTAACCTCAAAGATACCATATTATAAGAAATATTCTAAATTAACATTGTAAAATGTATAAAGTTTTATTCCAATGTAATGTGATCATGTAATACCATGGGCACATTTTTGTCACTCCATCAACTTAGTTATAATTTAGTCTTCTTTATTCAGTTTTTCCTTTTTGGCCCTGAATATAATACCTATCTGAATCATTATAGCTTTCAATTTTTTCATTTTGGATCAGGAGATGTGTGATAATCCCTAAAGAAATGCCAAGCAATGCACTAAAAGAAAAATCCCAAAGGAAACTACTCATTTAAAAAAATAAGTTATTACTCCAAAGAAAGAATCCTAGGAAATTTTATTCTAGAATCGAATCTTTTCTCTTTCATTCATTACCAAATTCATCTGAATTATTCTGACAGATATTTCACATGTTTTGTTTTTGTCTCATCACACTTTACAGAAAAGTATAAATTAGAAAAAGATAGTTCCCAGTAACCTCACTACACCACCTTTTTGTCATTTGTATGACTTTTTAATCTGTGTATTCTAACTTCATCCTCAGCCTCTTCAGTGGAACTAAAGAATCTCTTCTCTGCACATTCAAATATATCAGGCAGGTATTCTGTATTTTCTTTTTTAGAGCCACCTGTCCTGTGGCTCTCCATCCCCTTTGTCCAAGTCTAGACCTACTGTTTGCTATGCCTGTTGTACAGCTTCATCCTGAGGCATTTCTTCATCTCATCTGTATTTGATTCCCACTTTCTAAATCCCTTGTCATTGACTCCAGTTTTTGTAAGACTGATTATAATTCTTGTTCTTTCTGAAATTGTTTTCATTTCTATAATGGTCTTACTGTTTTCTTCTCAGTTTTTTTTTTCCTTAAATCTATCAATTCCTTTGTATTTTTCATTTGGTTATTTTACTTCTTCATGATCTTTGTTTTAAGAGATTTTATGTCTTCTCTAATTTCTTTGAGAGTCTAAAGAAGTTTATATCTAAAAATTCCTTCAGTATTTGGAATAATTTTTCTAGCATATATTCTTTCTACTTTTTATTCATGTTCCATTATGCACAGGTTCCGTGTTGGATTTATTCAGATTATTATCTTTAGATTCTTTCTGCTTATGAGTGTGCCATTTAATCAAACACAGAATAGGTAGATTTTCCATGGTTCCCTTCCCTTTTTACCTGCATACTATTTTAATTTTATATTTGGAATTTAAGTTGGGGGTGTGGATATTAATGACTTATAATCTGTACTTAGTTCTTCAATGAGAGGTTTTAGAAGACCAGGGAGGATATTAAAGTCATTAGCTAGATATTAACTTTGAGATCACAGTCATGTAAATGTTCATTGAAAATATGAAGTGGGACTTCCCTGGTGGCACAGTGGTTAAGAATCCACCTGCCAATGCAGGGGACATGGCTTCGATCCCTGGTATGAGAAGATTCCACCTTCCACAGAGCAACTAAGTCCGTGCGCCACAACTACCGATCCTGTACTCTAGAGCCCACGAGCCACAATTGCTGATGCCTATGTGCCCTAGAGCCTGTGCGCCGCAACTACAGAGCCCACGTGCCGCAACTACTGAAGCTTGCGTGCTCTAGGGCCCACTGCTGCAACTAGTGAAGCCCGCATGCCTAGAGCCCATGCTCCGCAACAAGAGAAGCCACTGCAATGAAAAGCCTGTGCACCGCAACGAAGAGTAGCCCCTGCTCGCTGCCATTAGAGAAAGCCTGCGTGCAGAAACGAAGACCCAACACAGCCAAAAAAAAAAATTGAAAAAAAAGAAAAAGTGGCTGAGGTTAACTAGGGAGAGAACATAGAATGAGGGGTGAGATGACTGACTTTGACAGAGCTCTGAAGGATACAGTACCTGGAAGCCAAAGTAAGTATTTCATGACTTAAGGGATGATAATTGGTGTCATGGGCTGCTGCAATCAGTGTCAAGTAAATTGAGTGTTGAGAAATGTCCATTGGAATTAGCTGCATGGAAGCCATTGGTGACACAGTGTAGTTTCTGTACAGTGTCTAGATTGCTATGGGTTGATGAATGAATGAGAAAGTGAGAAAAATGATACAACAAGCATAGAAAATATCTGAGAAGTTGGGCTATAAAGAGGAGGAAAGAAATGGTGGTAGTTGGAAGGAGATAGAGGTGTGGAGGAAAGATTTTTATGATAGGAAGGTCTTGAACATGTTTAAATGCTAATATAAAGAAACCAGAAAAAAGAGAGATTGAAGATACAACAGAGAGTAGAGGTAGTAGTATGAGGTTTCTTAAAAAGTGGATAGGAGTTGGATCCAGAATGCCTATGAAGCAGTTTGACTTATATAGGAGGAAGAATACCTCCTGCAATGTAGTAAAACAGAGGAGGAATGAATAGGAGCAAATGCAAGTTGTAAAGTTTGAGGGCAGATGGGAATTCTAGGAATTGGTATGAGCCAATTTGTGAAGAAGGAAAGAAACATAGTTTGACAAGAGAAGAAAGAACATTTCAGATGAGGATGATGATTTACCATTATTCCGTACAATTCTTTTAAGTCCTATTTTAGTGTTATGATGTGGTCACTTCTATAAATATGGATGTGAATGAAATATCTTTCTTATTAAAAATAGTTTTGCTTTCATATTTTTAAAACATTGTTTCTCAGTCTATACATTGATTTTTGTAATAACATCTTGAAACTGATAGGCTAGTCTACAAATTTATATAAATATTTTTCTTCTGAAAAATGTTGAACTGTGTTTGAATTTAAAATACTTAACTGAAAATTGCTTTACAAGGTATCAAAACTTGAGCAAGAGCTTCAGAAACAAAGGGAAAGTTCAGCTGAAAAGTTGAGAAAAATGGAGGAAAAATGTGAAGCAGCCACATATGATGCAGATATAAAAAGGCAAAAAGTTATTGAGCTTACTGGTATTGCCAGGTAAAATGAATATGTTAGTTTATATTTGTCTTTCTGCTTTAACATCAGTCATTTTATTTTCACTATCAGATAATGTTCAGTGAAGTGTTTACTTGAGGAATTAATTTCTCTATAATGTGTGTTCCTATAGCATTGTTTGCACTTCCCTCATATCCCTCATGCCTTTTAGTGTTATAGGTTAATATCCTTTGCTCTCCTACTATATTGTAGTTCCTTAAGGCCAAGATAATATATGGTTTAATTTAAGGGTTCTCCCACAACAATCAGCATAGTTCCTTGTACCTCATAGGCACTCAGCAGCTGTTTTATTAAATTGAATTGTGAAAGTGGCAGGCAAAGATGTACTCATATAGAGGAACTTTTCATGGATTCTAATTGTTTATGGGAGGGAGTAAATTAATAGAAGAAAACAGTGGTCTCAACATTGACTGAACATTAAAATCACCCAGGGAGCTTTAAAAAGTACTGATGCCTAGGTCCTACCTCTAAAGATCCTGATTTAATGTGGCTGGACTGTGCTAAGAAATCAATAGTTAATTGGTCAAGAAAGGGAACTATGAGCTGAAAGTTATACCTAGCTTCCCCAGACCTCTTATACTTTGTCGACAAGAGATGACATAATAATAAACTCTTAATTAGCCCACCATTCTACCAACAGGAATAAGAGTTAACTTACGCATTTGAACTTAAACCACAACATCCTCAGACTCCCTCTCCCCGCTCTGACAGGAATAAAGATAGGGCCTTTGTGCTTTGAGTAGCAACTTGCTTCCCCAGATATCCTCAACTCTCTCAGTGGGGTCAAGAAGATATCCTGTTTAAGACTAAGACCACAGTTCTTCAGACCTTCTTTCTGCCATTGATAGTTGTCTATCCACTAACACAGCCTCACCACCAGTGTGTACCTCAATTCCACAAAGACTAATCAACATTGTAACTTTATCTTTGCTGTGCCAGATGCCACAGAAGCATCAGATTTCCAGGTGTTAGATTTACCCTCATCTCTCTTACTAAGTCCCAAAAACCTCCTCATGTATTTTCTTCCCTTTTCCTACCCCATCTGAACTTGTGAAAGATTTTCACTTTATCCTCTGGAATTCACAGTCCATCCTGAGAGACATTTCCTATATTCTCTATCTCTTCTTTTCTCTTGCTGTAACAGAAAAGTGACTGTCCCCTGAGGACATTGCTTCTTCCCCTGCAGCTCTCTAAAGTAAAAACTTTTCCCCATAGTTCTTGTACCACAGGGTTGAGATGTGGAATAGTATGACATACACCATGAACCTCATGTCATCAGATCATATCATCCCTCATTGTTGCTGACACCTACAGGCCACCTGACTTACATAGCTGTCTCCAACACTACTCCTGTCTTTATTCTTGGGAATTTCAATATACATCTATCTAGCTGATCCTCAGCTACTCACTCACATGATTTATCCTAGATCTTATCGTTTCTGATATCTCCATTATTTCAACATAATCTGAATACTATGCATCTACCTCTATATTATTACCTCATTCCCTTTAATACCCCCAATTCAACGATTCTTTGATGTAGCTAGGACCTCTGATCTATCAGTTCTACCACTGTCTCATTCCCTAATGCCCTTTCTCCTCTCTTTACCTAGATTAAATTCTAATTAGTCATTAAAATCACTGATTTACATAAACCCACAACTCCTTTACCTCTCTCTTACTTTGTGGTACACAGAACTAAAAATCCAACTTAGACTAATTCATGCTTGCATCTTTACAGAGGCTGGAGAAAAATATAACCACACTGACCAGTCTCACTTTATACCCATAACTTCAAAACCTTAAGCATTTTCTTAATGCTGTCTGTCTGGCAATCACAATGTTACTTACTCTTGTAGAGGACTCTTTTACACCTTTGCCTTTTCCTTCAAAACTCTAATAACCCCTCCCCAACCCTTGCTCTCACTGATGATCTTGCTTTTGTTTCACTAAGAAAATTGAAGTAACTGCTTCTTTCTTTTCTTACTCCCACCCTTTGACTTCTAGACAAAAATTCTGCTTAATTATAGCTAATAGGCACATTCAGTGGGTAAAATAAGTTCTAATTACTAGTAGGAAGCTTATGAACTAGATGAATAAACTTCATAAGAAAGATATATCCTAGTTCCAAGATCTTCTCTTCATGAAGCAGGGTTTTTCTCTGTTCCAACTATTGCTTCTTTCACTCTAAAACTATAATTTATAAAACTGTTTTTCTCTCCCAAAAGGGTTTAGAGTTAAAATTTATCTGTTATATATCTCCTTGGATCTGTTTTTGCGGTACGCGGGTTTTCACTGTTGTGGCCTCTCCCTTTGCGGAGCACAGGCTCCGGACGCGCAGGCTCAGCGGCCATGGCTCACGGGCCCAGCCGCTGCGCGGCATGTGGGATCCTCCCAGACCAGGGCTCGAACCTGCATCCCCTGCATCGGCAGGCGGATTCTCAACCACTGCGCCACCAGGGAAGCCCTGGATCTGTTTTAAAATTAAAATATCTCAGGGACTTCCCTGGTGGTCCAGTGGTTAAGACCTCGCCTTCCAGTGCAGGGTGTGCGGGTTCATCCCTTGTCACAAAGCTAAGATCCCACATGCCTCACGGCCAAAAAGCCAAAACATAAAACAGAAGCAATATTGTAACAAATTCAATAAAGACTTTAAAATGGTTCACATCAAAAAAACAATTAAAATATCTCCAAATAGAAAGAAAACAAATTCATTGAGCACCTTTTGTGTGCCAGGTAGTCTACTAGGTAAACACATCATATAGTTGTGTTTAGTGGCATGTAATTGGTACAGAATTACAATCTATTAGTTGGAGCATTTTTAACAATATAATAGGTGATTTAAGATTCTGACTAGACTTTTTTTTTACACAGCAGGTTTTTATTAGTTATCCATTTTATACGTATTAGTGTATATATGTCAATCCCAGTCTCCCAGTCTCCCAATTCATCCCATGATGACTAGACATTTTGCTGATATTTGTCTTTATATAACTCGCAGACTTTGTTCAGAGATGTTAGTTGATTTTTAAGTTTCCAAATTATTATTTATTTTATTTTTTGTTTTTAATTAGGCAAGTAAAACTTGAGATGGATCACTACAAAGAAGAACTGTATAAAATGGAAAAAGAAATAAAACACCTAAAACGAGATGGAGAAAATAAAGCAATGCATCTCTCTCAGTTAGACATGATATTAGAACAGACAAAGACAGAACTAGATAAGAAAACAAACTCTGGTAAGCAACAGGTTAGCTCAGCTTAGCTGCCTGCATTTGTATATTTAAAGAAATGAAATAAAGTGAGAATTTGAGATGACGGGGAAGGGACAGTCAGTGGTATTTTGCCTCTTATTGATGAATAAAATTGGATATTCTTAATTATAATTGCTTACAAATTTCTGAATAACAAATAGTTGATATATATAATTCTAAAATTATTCTCTGCTTTTAACAGTGAAGGAGTTAGAAAAGTTACAGCACCACACTGAAACTGAACTAACAGAAGTCTTGCAGAAACGGGAAGTACTAGAGACTGAACTACAAAAGGCTCATGGAGAATTAAAGAGTACTTTAAGACAACTCCAGGAATTGAGAGATGTTCTACAGAAGGCTCAGTTATCATTAGAGGAAAAATACACTACTATAAAGAATCTCACAGCTGAACTTAGGTGAGTTAAATACTAAGAAATGATATCACAATTACAGATATTTCACTTTATTACCCTTAGTCCTTGGGTCATACTATAGAGTTTGTTGTTGAATTCTAGATGTCCAAACATCTCAGCTGCCTTTAGCTCACTGTGTCTCATCCTAGGCAGTTCATCCCATGCTCCATCTCACAAATATAGCTGTTGCTGTTGGCTAATACTTCCATCCTTGTTCTTCGGACCATTTTACATTGGCCCTCTCCTGTATCCCGTAGTGGTAAAAAATGATTGGACCAGCATACAGCAGTGATTAATAGAAAAATAATATTAACAATAACAATGTTGTTCTTTGTGTTAAGCCCTAATTTTGTGCCAGGACTATGGCAGGGACTTCATATATGATCTCAGTCATTTCTTTACAACAAACCTATGAGTTGCTTATTATCACCTTTTTATGCTTGAGAAAACTGAGGCTTGAGAAAATTAAGTAAAATGCCCAAAGTCAGATAGTAGAGTCCAGAGAGGGGAGTGAAACACAAGTCTGTCCAACTCTAAAATTTGGGTTCTTAGATTAGCAGCAGTAGCATAAAGTGCTGTTCCAGTACACATCTGTGGTGAGTAGGGGTGGAGAGCCAGACTGGAGCCAAAGTGTGGGAAATGGATTCTGAAAAGGAAAACAGACCAGGATGTGAAATGTGTAATGAAAGAACAGGATAGAGAGTAGCAAGGTGACCCAGAATCTTAGATATTGTAACCTGTGGTTCAGAGCAGGACCCCTTCTCTTTTCTAACCACAAACTCATTCTTGGTAAATTTCACATAGCTTTAAATACTATGTGTTAGAGACTTCCAAACCTATATCTCTAGAAAGACCTCTTCTCCAAACTCCGAACTCATATCTAATGACCTACTTGTTATCTCCACTGAAGTATTTTAAAGAGGCATCTGAAACGTGGCTAAAACAATTCATTTTTTTTACTCATAACCCTGCCCTTCCTCCATCTCATTATTATGCAGTTGCTTAAAACAGAAATCTATAAGATTATTTTTATCTCTTTCCCTCCCTTTTTTCATCCAGTCTGTTAGCAAGTCATGTCAACTTTATTTCCAAAACATATTCTGAAATCTATTGATTTCTTATTTTTTCTACTACCACCTTAGCACAAGCCATCATCATCTCTCACCTGGTCTGTTGCTGTGGCTTCCCACCTGGTCTACCAGCTTAAATTCTTGACTTTCCCCACAATTCATTCTCCACAGAATTGATTTAAGTTTATGATTCAAAACATAAATCAGATCATATTGCTTCCCTACTTAATCTTCTAATGGCTTCCCAAAGGATTCAGAATAATAACCAAGCTCCTTGGGAAATGTTAATCAAAACCACAATGAGATACCACTTCAGTCCCACTAAGATGGCCATAATAAAAACAAACAAAAAAATCCAAGCAGAAAATAACAAATGGTAAACTAAAATGGTTACAGCCTCTGTGGAAAACAGTGTGGCAGTTCCTCAATAAATTAAACATACATTAACCATATAACTCAGTAATTCCACTCCTAGGTAAGTACCCAAAAGAATTGAAAACAGGTGTTCAAACAAAAATTTTGCACAAATGTTCATAGTACAGCTATTCCCAATAGCCAATAAGTGGAAATGACCCAGCTGGACACTGATAGTTGTGAATGGATATACACAGTGTGATGTATCAATACAAGGAATATTAATCAGCCATGAAAAGGAATAGAGTACTGAAACATGCTACAACATGGATGAACCTTGAAAATATTACACTAAATGAAAGAAACCACATATATGTTGCATAATTCCATTTATATGAAATATCCAGAATTAGCAAATCCATAGAGATAGAAGGCAGATTAATTGTTGCCAGGGACTGGGGGAAGGGAGAATGGAAAAAAAATTGCTAATGGATATGGGGTTTCCATTCAGAATGATGAAAAAGTACTGGAAATAGTGGTAATGGTTACACAACATTGTGAATGTACTTAGTGTAACTGCATTGTACAATTTAAAGTGGTTAAAATGGTAAATCTTATATGTATTTTACCACAATTGAAAAAAAAATACAAGCTCCTTTTCCTGTAATAAAAGCCTAAGGTTCCTGCCTACTTCTCTGGCCTCATTTCATATTGTTCTCCTTGCTCCTGGCCTTTTTATTGTACTTAAAGTTTACCAAGTTTTTTCCCACCTTAGGACTTTTGCCATAGCTGTTTCTGTGGCCTGAAGTAATGGTTGTATGGCCAGCTTCTTCATACCCTTCACATTACCTCAAAGGGCCCTTCCCTGACCACCTATTCTAACATAGCCTCCCAGTCACAATCTCATCACTGTATTTAATGTTCTAACATAGCACTTTATATTATATTTTTTGTGTTATTTATTATTTATAGTCCATCTCTCAATCTAGTAGAATGTAAGCTCTATGTGACGAATAGCAATTCCACAGTACATAGAACCTTGACATATAAGAAACATCCAATAAATATTTGCTAAATGATTAAGGGAATGAATGGATAAAAGAAGTAAAACAAACTTAAAATTCTAGCTAGTAGCTGAATTTTGGAAGAGCAGCTATTCATATAGACAGCAATTAGAGTTATCTTTAGAATTCATTTCATATTACTTTTAGAATATAAGTATAGCCTTGTATGAACTCTTCAGGCTTTTAGGAGAACAGTAAACAGCTCATTAAAGAAGTTCAGAATCTGCTTTTTAAAGTCAGTACCTTATTATATTGTTTTATATTTAAGATTGGAAAATCATGAAGATTCAAGATCAACAACATTTTGTGATATCAGAACTTAGAGTTCGAAATTAAAATTCTCTGATCAGAGGCTTCAGAGTGATATAAATATTAAAATTGTGTCATTTTAAGCATTTATAATATAAAATTATTCATAAGTTAGTGTTTTAAGAGTGCTAGAATTTATAAAAAATACATTTAAAATATTTCTATATTATACTTCAATACTTCACTAAATGTAAGGTGTCATTTTGAGTAAAATTCCCATAAGAAATACAGTGGTCGTTTACTGAGCTTTGGATATCAGAAACACCAATCATGAGATAAATGCCTCATTCAATTATAGTGAACTCACAGCTATTATATATAAAAGATTTTCAAACAGTCCTTTGATCTATAGATGAAAAAATATAGATATATTTTTAAAATTCTTATACTGATTCAGTCTTATTCCCTGGTAGTGCTTTTAACATTTAACTTAAATTGTCTCCAATAGTAGAATCTGAGAAAGCCAGAGATAAACCCATGCACATATGGTCACCTTATCTTTGATAAAGGAGGCAAGAACATACAGTGGAGAAAAGACAGCCTCTTCAATAAGTGGTGCTGAGAAAACTGGACAGGTACATGTAAAAGTATGAAATTAGAACACTCCCTAACACCATACACAAAAATAAACTCAAAATGGATTAAAGACCTAAATGTAAGGCCAGACACTATCAAACTCTTAGAGGAAAACATAGGCAGAACACTCTATGACATCAATCACAGCAAGATCCTTTTTGACCCACCTCCTAAAGAAATGGAAATAAAAACAAAAATAAACAAATGGGACCTAGTGAAATTTAAAAGCTTTTGCACAGCAAAGGAAACCATAAACAAGACAAAAAGACAACATTCAGAATGGGAGAAAATATTTGCAAATGAAGCAACTGACAAAGGATTAATCTCCAAAATTTACAAGCAGCTCATGCAGCTCAATATCAAAAAAACACAACCCAATCCAAAAATGGGCACAAGACCTAAATAGACATTTCTCCAAAGGAGATATACAGATTGCCAACAAACACATGAAAGAATGCTCAACATCATTCATCATTTGAGAAATGCAAGTCGAAACTACAATGAGATGTCATCTCACACTGGTCAGAATGGCCATCATCAAAAAATCTAGAAACAATAAATGCTGGAGTAGGTGTGGAGAAAAGGGACCCCTCTTGTACTGTTGGTGGGAATGTAAGTTGATATAGCCACTATGGAGAACAGTTTGGAGGTTCCTTAAAAAACTACAAATAGAACTACCATATGACCCAGCAATCCCACTACTGGGCATATACCCTGAGAAAACCATAATTCAAAAAGAGTCATGTACCAAAATGTTCATTGCAGCTCTATTTACGATAGCCAGGACATGGAAGCAACCTAAGTGTCCATCAACAGATGAATGGATAAAGAAGATGTGGCACATATATACAATGGAATATTACTCAGCCATAAAAAGAAATGAAATTGAGTTATTTGTAGTGAGGTGGAAGGACCTCGAGTCTGTCATACAGAGTGAAGTAAGTCAGAAAGACAAAAACAGATACCGTATGCTAACACATATATATGGAACCTAAGAAAAAAAAAAAAAGGTCATGAAGAACCTAGGGGCAAGACAGGAATAAAGACACAGACCTACTAGAACATGGACTTGAGGATATGGGGACGGGGAAGGGTAAGCTGTGATGAAGTGAGAGAGTGGCATGGACATATATACACTACCAAATGTAAAATAGATAGCTAGTGGGAAGCAGCCGCATTGCATAGGGAGATCAGCTAGGTGGTTTGTGACCACCTAAAGGGGTGGGATAGGGTGGGTGGGAGGGAGGGAGACGCAAGAGGGAGGAGGTATGAGAACATGTGTATATGTATAACTGATTCACTTTGTTATAAAGCAGAAACTAACACACCATTGTAAAGCAATTATACTCCAATAAAGATGTTAAAAAAAATTCCCATAAGAAATACAGTGGTCATTTACTGAGCTTTGAATATCAGGGACATCAATCATGGGATAAATGCCTCATTCAATTATAGTGAACTCACAGCTATTATATATAAAAGACTTTCAAACACTCCTTTGATCTATAGATGAAAAAATATAGATATATTTTTAAAATTCTTTTACTGATTCAATCTGATTCCCTGGTAGTGCTTTTAACATTTAGCTTAAATTGTCTCCAATAGTAGAATCTGAGTTAACTTTTGCCTTTTTAGAACACTGTTAAAGTAGTTGCATTGATATCAGTCATTTTCTTTATACATTATTCCTTTAGTTTGAGCACTCAATCTGAAATAGTTGAATATATCCTATCACTTTTAACTTACAGGAAAGATAACCCACTTGATTTGATTTTTTTGAAGCTATAGTATTCCTATTTATTTGCTTAGATCTTTTTCACTTTGATAAATTTCAGGGAATGCAAGATGGAGATTGAAGACAAAAAGCAAGAACTCCTTGAAATGGATCAGGCACTTAAGGAGAGAAATTGGGAGCTAAAGCAAAGAGCAGCTCAAGTTGGTTTTCTTAACTATATATATATATATATATATATATATGTATATATATATATAAAAAACTATATTTTAATGAAATTTTCTGTTAAAATACAATCACACAAGGTTTCAGAGGTCCCCTCTTTTTGGCAAAATAGACATTTTTATAGCTTTTTAAAAAATTCGTTTATTTATTTTTGTGTGTTAGGTCTTGTTGCTATGAGTGGGCTTTCTCTACTCTTCATTGCTGTGTGTGTGCTTCTCATTGAGTTGGCTTCTCTTGTTGCGGAGCATGGGCTCTAGGTGTGCGGGCTTCAGTCGTGGTGCATGGGCTTAGTAGTTGTGGCTCGTGGGCTTAGTTGCTGTGCAGCATGTGGGATCTTCACGGACCAGGGCTAGAACCTGTGTCCCCTGCATTGGCAGGCAGATTCTTAACCACTGTGCCACCAGGGAAGTCCCTTTATAGCTATTTCTTTTTTCTGTGCACATAAATATTTTTAAAATTAGAAATATGTCATCTCTCTTTATCTTGCTATTTTTATAGCAGGTGGATTTTGGGGAATGAAGGTTAGCTTAGTATCTGAACCTTTTGATCTCTTATAATACTGTATATCAGAAGAAAATGAGATTAAAGGTGTTACTTGCTCAGCTAGTATTTATTGGAGGAACAAAAATATTCAGAAGGCATTATTTAGCAGCATCTTTTTTTAAAGACTTTATTTTTTGGAGCAGTTTTAGGTTCACAGCAAAATTGAGCAGCAGGTACAGAGATTTCCTGTAAACACCCCACCCCCACAGATGCACAGCCTTCCCCATTATCAACATTCCCTGCCAGAATGGTACATTTGTTAAAGCTGATGAACCTATTGATACATTGACACTTCATAATCACCCCAAGTCCATAGTTTACATTTCAGTTTACTTTTGTGTTATACATTCTAGGAGTTTGGACAGCTATCCATCATTATGGTATCATTCAGAATATTTTCACTGCCCTAAAATTCCTCTGTGCCCCACCTATTCATCCCTCTCCCTCTTATCCCAACCCTGGCAACCACTGATCTTTTTGCTGTCTCGGTAGTTTTGCCTTTTCCAGAATGTCATACAGTTGGAATCATATTGTATTGTAGCCTTTTCAGATTGGCTTCTTTCACTTAGTAATATGCATTTAAGTTTCCTCCGTGTCCTTTCAAAGCTTATTTCTTTTTAGCATGGAATAGTATTCCATTGCCTGGATATATTATGGTTTATTTATCCATTCATCTATTGAAGGACATCTTGTATTGCCTTTGCTCCTTTGTCAAAGATCAGTCAACTATATTAACAGGGGTTTGTTTCTGGTCTCTTCTGTTCCATTGATTTATTCACCTATGCTTTCATCAGTACCACACTGTCTTGATTACTGTACCTTTTTAGTAAGTCTTGAAGTTGGGTAATGTCAGTTTTCCAACTTTGTTCTCTTTTAAAATTGTGTTGGCTTTTCTGGGTTTTTTGCTTCTCCCTATAAACTTTAGAACCAGTTTGTTGATATCCACAAAATAACTTGCTGGGGTTTTGATTGGCATTGCCTTGAATCTATACATCAAGTTGGGAAGAACAGACATCTTGACAATATTAAGTCTTCCTATCCATGAACATGAACTCTCTCTCCATTTATATAATTCTTTGATTTCTTTCATTGGAGTTTTATGGTTTTCCATATATAGATCTTGAATATGTTTTGTTAGATTTATAACTATTTCATTTTGGAGAATGCTAATATAAATGATAATTTTGTTTTTAACTTCAAATTTCTCTTGTTCATTGCTGGTACATGGGAAAGCAATTGATTTTTGTGTATTAACCTTGTATCCTGCAACCCTGCTATAATCACTTATTAGTTCCAGGAATTTTTTTGTCAAATCCTTTGGATTTTCTACCTAAATCATCATGTCATCTGCAAACAAAGACAGTTTTATGTCTTCCTTCCCAACCTGTATACCTTTTATTTCCTTTTCTTATCTTACTGCATTAGCTAGGACATCCTGTACAATGTTGAAAAGAAGTGGTACTATGGAATATCTTTGCCTTGTATCTGATCTTAATGGGAAAACTTTGAGTTTCTCACTGTTAAGTGTGATGTTAGCTGTTGTTTTTTTTTAGATATTCTTTATCAAGTTGAGGTAGTTACTCTCTATTCCTAGTTTACCAAGAGTTTTTATCATGAATGATGTCAGATTTTGTCAAATGTTTTTTCTGCATCTATTAATATGATCATGTGATTTTCTTCTTTAGCCTATTGATGTGATCAGTTACATTAATTAATTTTCAAATGTTAAAAAAGCCTTTCATACCTAGAAAAAAATCCCACTTGTTGTGGTGTATAGTTCTTTTTATACATCATTAGGTATGATTCAATAATATTTTATTGAGAATTTTTATATCTATGTCCATGAAAGATACTGGTCTATAGTTTTCTTTCTTTATATTGTCTCTGGTTTTGGTATCAGGGTAATGCTGGCCTCAGAGAATGAGTTAGTATTTCCTCTGCTTCTATCTACTAAGTGAGAGTGTAGAGAATTAGTATAATTTCTTCCTTAAATGTTTGGTAGAATTCAGCAATGAATCCATCTGAGTCTGGTGCTTTCTGTTTTGGAAAGTTATTAATCATTGATTGAATTTCTTTAATAGTTATAGGCTTATTCAGATTGTCTCTTTCTTCTTGTGTGAGTTTTGGCAGATTGTGCCTTTCGAGTAACTCATCTATTTCATCTAGTTTTATTAAATTCATGGGCAGAGAGTTGTTTGTAATATTTCTCTATTATCCTTTTAATGTCCTTGAGATTTGTAGTAATATCTCCTCTTTTGTTTCTCATATTAGCAATTTATATCCTCTCTTTTTTTTTTTTTAAGTTACTCTGGCTGGAGACTTATTTATATTATTGATCTTTTCAAAGAACCAGCTTTTGGCTTTGTTGATTTTCTCTATTGATTTCCCAATTTTAATTTCATTGATTTCTGCTCTAATTTTTATTATTTTTTTCTTCTGCTTAGTTTGGATTTAATTTGCTCTTCCTTTTCTAGTTACCCAAGGTGGAAGCTTAGATGATTGATTTTAGGCCTTTCTTCTTTTCTAATATATGCATTCAATGCTTTAGATGTTCCTCCAAGCAGTGCTTTTGCTGCATCCCACAATTTTCATGTTTCCTTGTTATTTAGCAGCTTTATTTTCTTAAATTTTATTAATTTTTGGGGGCTGCATTGGGTCTTCATTGCTGGGCGTGGGCTTTCTCTAGTTGTGGTGAGCGGGAGCTACTCTTGGTTGCAATGTGCGGGCTTCTCATTGCGGTTGCTTCTCTTTGTTGTGGAGCACAGGCTCTAGGTGCGTAGGATTCAGTAGTTGCAGCATGTGGATTCAGTAGTTTTGGCACGTGGGCTCTAGAGTGCAGGCTTAGTAGTTGTGGTGCACAGGCTTAGTTGCTCCGCGGCATGTGGGATCTCCCCGGACCAGGGATAGAACCCATGTCCCTTGTATTAGCTGGCAGATTCTTAACCACTGCACTACCAGGGAAGCCCTAGCAGCTTTTATCAAGCATAAAATGAAGTTTGAATCATTTTATTTTGTCTATTATGTGAACATAATCATATATCGGGCTCAAGATCCAGTATTATTAAGCAATGATTATTTGTCTCATTCTTTTTCATAATTTATTTGAGATGCATTTATTCTTTAGTTATACCCACTATAAACAAATCTAAATCACATTCCAAGCACACAGTTTTCCACAGTAGAATAAAATTGAATGACAGCTTAATGTTGCTTTTGTACTTAGGTTACACATTTGGATATGACTATTCGTGAGTACAGGGGAGAAATGGAACAGAAAATAATTAAATTAGAGGGTACTCTGGAGAAATCAGAATTGGAACTTAAAGAAAGCAACAAACAGGTAAATTATTAAAAATTACGTGTCTTAAATTGTTTTAAAAAATAACTCAACTGTAAGCATCTGTTATTCACACAATACAGCTTTTTTTTTTTTTTTTTTTTTTTTTTTTTGTGGTATGTGGGCCTCACTGTTGTGGCCTCTCCTGTTGTGGAGCACAGGCTCCGGACGCTCAGGCTCAGCGGCCATGGCTCACGGGCCCAGCCGCTCCGCGGCATGTGGGATCTTCCCAGACCGGGGCACGAACCCGTGTCCCCTGCATCGGCAGGCGGATTCTCAACCACTGCGCCACCAGGGAAGCCCAAATACAGCTTTTTAATAGAATACAAACAATAAAAGTACTGCATTATTTTACTTTATTTATTTATTTATTTATTTATTTATTGTTTTTTCACTGCACTGTGTAGCTTGTGGGATCTTAGTTCCCCAGCCAGGGATTGAACCTGGACCCTTGGCAGTGAGAGCACAGAGTCCTAACCACAGGACTGCCAGGGAATTCCCAATACTGCATAATTTTAATTATCTTGTACATCCTACGTTATATTCATTTTCTTCTCAATTTTTTTCCGCAGCTTTATTGAGGTATAATTGACAAAAAAAGGCATATATTTAAGATGTACAACATGATGTTTTAATGTACATATACATTATGAAATAATTACAGTAATCAAACTAATTAACGTATCTGCAACCTCATATAGTTACTTTTTTTTTATGAGAACACTTATCAAGTATACAACATAGTATTACTAGTCATTCACTGTGCCATACATTGTATCTCCAGAATTTATTCATCCTGCCTAACTGAAACTTTGTACCCTTCCACCAACATTTCTCCTTTTCTCTGACTCCCCAGCTTCTAGTGCTTACCCTTTTAATGTTATTTTGAATGTAGTTTTTTTGTATGTCAACGTGTTCACGTATTTATTATAATGTGTGCATATCTGAATGTGTATAAAATATCTCTGGAAGGATTTGCAAGTAATTCTGTTAACTGTGGTTGCCTCTAAGGAAGGAACATAGTAAAGAAAGGGAGTTTGTTTTCACTAATTTTATTTTTTACCTCATGCAGATAATTACCTGTAAAATTATTTTGAAGGCCATGTAATGTGTGTTGTTTTAACGTACCTTTATTTTCCTTTCTTATACAAATGTGATTGAGACTTTCATCTCTTTTAGTATATTTTAGGTATACATATAAGCATTTTATTAGGCACAAGAATTCTGATGCTTATGTCAAAGTTATGGTTGTCTTAAGAAAAACACATTTTTGGCTCTTTGTTCTTATAAACTCACTCTCTTCTAAAATAAAAAAAAGAAAAACATACTTTTAAATTTTGCTATTTTAGATATACATGTTTAAAACCTGACTTACTTGGATTGCACTTATGACTGAAGAATTATTTTTTTTTAGTTACATTAACATTGCTCTGTTTAAAATTCAGATAGAAGGTTTGAATGAAAAATTGCAAAATGCCAAAGAACAGCTTCGAGAAAAAGAGTTTATAACACTACAAAATGAACAGGAGATAAGTCAACTGAAAAAAGAAACTGAACGGACACAAGAAAAGATGAAAGAAATGGAAAGTGTAAGCAAATTATTTTCCTCCTAAGGAACAAGATTGATATAAATCTTTATGTTTTAAACTGATTGGTTTTAGTATGCGATTGGTATTTAGTATGCACAGAAACTGTGCCATAAGTATTTTTAGGCTAATTATTTGTGCCAGATACCTATTATTTTCCTTATCTCAATTACTTTATTCTGATGTTCTAATTATAGATGAGGTTATCATCTTATTTGTCTTTATATTCCTTATAGGCATTCGCATGATATCTCTCACATAGTAAATCCATGATATATGCTCACTTGGTCAATAAATGTATGTATGTTTTAATTGAGAACCTACTATGTGATAGAACTGAAGATCAGATATTAATAGGATGCACTACTTTGTCCTTAGGGACTCTATCCAGAGAATGAATTAACAGATAGTTGTATTTTATTGAGGCCAAGTACATTGAGTTGCCAGATAAAGTTTGATGACTTCATATCATCAGTTTGCATGTGTGTTGACTACTGAACTCATTCCACACACTTGCCTTTTTTAAAAAGTGAATTTGCTTCTAACAGCTCTCATGGATGTAACTTTTTTTGATTTTAAATACTATACTCCACTTTAAAACTTAATATATAGCTCTTTATTGTGTTTGATTAATTGATTATCTGTCTCTTCCAGTTGAATATAAACTCCACAAGGGTAGCCACTTTGTCTCCTCTGTTCACTCCTTTATCCTCAACACCTAGAATAGTACATATCACATAGTAAGCATGAATAAATATTTGTTGGATTATATATCAATACATAAATTAAGCAGGGTCTCTGAGACTAAGTTTGGGCCCCAGTGAGAAAAAAAAAAAGGTTACTGGCTCAATCATTTCATGTTCCCTAACAAGGGCTGGCTAAAAATATTTACATGAGATTTATACTGATATACAACACAGTTGGACCTTAGGCCCCCATTCTAGACATTAGGGTCCTAGTGACTTGTGCTGGTTTCTTTCCTTCTTATCAGCGGTAAAGTCAAGCGTCATTATCTACCATCTAATCTACCTCACTGAGCCAATTTAGAACTAATTTACTCTTTACTGATTTTTTTTCTCTAAGAAATAATACTTTACTAGGGATTTAATTGAGGAACGTAAAAGTTTTTCAGAGGGAGTAGTAGTCCCAATAACAAATTTCCCTTTTGCAGAGAGTAAGATCATCCTTAACCAAGCTGTGTGGATTAATGGTAGGTTTTGATATTCACACCAGTATATTCTCCATCTTTGACATGTATAATCAAATATTAACATCTTTCTTCTCTTTATATTATTATATATTCTGTGATGTTGCACCATAATATTAAAGGATTATACAGCTTGCATATTAAAGTCATGTAAAATATACCAGTGAGTCCCAGATTTATTACAGTACTTTTGTCATTTTTTTATCATTAAAAAAAGAAGAAAACATTTTCTGAATGTCAGTTTCACAGTGGATGATATTCATTATATGTTAAATTATATAGAGGTTTAGTTGGGAGGGGGTAAGTCATTTATTAAAAGAGAAATCAGAGTAAGAATAGGTTATTTGTATCATTTTATTTTGAAACCTACAAATATCTTGTGCATTTCAGGTTATGAAAGATCAGGAACAGTACATTGCAACTCAGTACAAGGAGGCCATAGATTTGGAGCAAGAATTGAGGCTAACTCGGGAGCAGATGCAGAACTCTCATACAGAATTGGTGGAGGCTCATCGTCAACAAGTCCAAGCACAGAGAGAAGTAGAAAGGCTGTCAAGTGAACTGGAGGAAATAAAGCAACTCTCTAAAGAGAAAGTAATCCCTATCCTAATTTTACCTTACTGAATAGAATATAGTTTTTACAAAAGTTAATTGTGTTCTACAACAATGTGAATGTATTTAATGCCACCAAATTTTACACTTAAAAATGGTTAAGGTGGTAAATTTTATGTCATGTGTATTTTACCCAAATTTTAAAAAAACTGTTATATTTAGCACAGCATTGTAGTGTAACTTGGAAGTCTCTCAGAACTGAGTATTAGTCAAACTAGTTTTCAATAAAATGAGTTATAAAGCACTTTCAGACTTTCAAATGAATTTGAGCTATCACTCAAACAAAAAAATAAATCTAATAAATCTTTTTTAAAAAGATTTATTTATTATTTATTTATTTTATTTTATTTATTTTTGGCTGCATAGTGTCTTAGTTGCAGCGCGTGGGATCTTCATTGAGGCATGTGGGATCTTTCATTGCAGCACACAGGCTCTTCGTTGCAGCGCGTGGGCTTCTCTCTAGTTGTGGCATGCAGGCTCCAGGGTGCATGGGCTCTGTAGTTCTGGCGCTTGGGCTCCAGGGCACATGGGTTCTGTAGCTTGTGGCACGCAGGCTCTGGTTGAGGCACGCGAGCTCAGTAATTGTGGCACACTGGCTTAGTTGCCCCGTGGCATGTGGGCTCTTAGTTCCCTGACCAGGAATTGAACCCGTGTCCCCTGCATTGTAAGGCGGATTCTTTATCACTGGACCACTAGGGAAGTCTCTAATAAATCTTTTTTAGTAAAAAATTTTTACATTTGTAGCCATTCATATATGAAAACTGACTATCTAAATTTATAACGGTTAGAAACCTGCAGTCCAGAACCCTTGGGGAGGAAAAGGGCTTTTAAATAGCAAGAGCACTAATATACATTGTATTTCCCTAGTATTAGATAGAAAGTTAACAACTTGGCTTAAAAATATTTAGATTGAGATATGTGAGTTAATTACTTAGACTTCAAGAAAAATGTATTTATTGGTATTCTAGAAAGGTTCTTGTGATTTCTCTGCTTTCTATTATGGTTACTAATTCAGTATGGGAATTGAGTGAAAGTGTTTTTACATTTAGCCTTGGTTAACCTAATGACATTTTGTGTGTGTGTGTGTGTGAAAGAATGAGTTTATCTACATTTTAATGACATAATAATGTTTCTGAGGCACTGTAAAGTCTTAAAGTATGTCCTAAAGCAGCCATTGTACTTCCATAGGAATTTTTTTTTAACATCTTTATTGGAGTATAACTGTTTTACAATGGTGTGTTAGTTTCTGCTTTACAACAAAGTCAATCAGTTATACATGTACATATGTTCCCCATAACTCTTCCCTCTTGCATCTCCCTCCCTGCCACCCTCCCTATCCCACCCCTCTAGGTGGTCACACAGCACCAAGCTGATCTCCCTGTGCTATGCAGCTGCTTCCCACTAGCTAGCTATTTTACATTTGGTAGTGTATATATGTCCATGCCACTCTCTCACTTCATCACAGCTTACCCTTCCCCCTCCCCTTATCCTCAAGTCCATGCTCTAATAGGTCTGTGTTTTATTCCCGTCCTACCCCTAGTCTCTTTGTGACATTTTTTTTCTTAGATTCCATATATATGTGTTAGCATACGGTATTTGTTTTTCTCCTTCTGACTTACTTCACTCTGTATGACAGACTCCAGGTCTATCCACCTCATTACAAATAACAGTTTCATTTCTTTTTATGGCTGAGTAATATTCCATTGTATATATGTGCCACATCTTCTTTATCCAGTCATCTGTTGATGGACACTTAGGTTGCTTCCATGTCCTGGCTATTGTAAATAGAGCTGCAATGAACATTTTGGTACATGACTCTTTTTGAATTATGGTTTTCTCACCTAATGACATTTTTATTCACATTCCTGGGTGGTTAGACTAATAAAAAATATACAGGGAATTTTTACTAGAATGTCAGGCACATGGGAGTCTACTAGGAAAAGGGAGGCTATCTACTTTTATCTCATTTCTGTCCTTATCAGTAGTATCTAAATGTAGTATAATTGATTTTATCTGATGAACTAAGCTCAGTTAATCAAATAAGTAAGTGAAAGTGGGGAATTATTAAAAATGACATTTTAGGCCTTCCCTGGTGGCACAGTGGTTAAGAATCCACCTGCCAATGGAGGGGACATGGGTTTGAGCCCTGGTCGTGGAAGATCCCACATGCTGCAGAGCAGCAAAGCACATGCGTCACAACTACTGAGCCTGCTCTCTAGAGCCTGCAAGCCACAACTACTGAAGCCCGTGTGCCACAACTACTGAAGCCCCCGCACCTAGAGCCAGTGCTCTGCAACAAGAAAAGCCACTGAAATGAGAAGCACACGCACCACAACCAAGAGTAGCCCACGCTTGATGCAGCTAAAGACAGCCCGCGCGCAAAAACGAAGACCCAATGCAGCCCCAACGCAGCCAAAGATAGATAAATAAATTAATTTTTTTTAAAAATGACACTTTAGGGCTTCCCTGGTGGCACAGTGGTTAAGAATCTGCCTGCCAATGCAGGGGACACGGGTTCGAGCCCTGGTCTAGGAAGATCCCACATGCTGCAGAGCAACTAGGCCCATGCGCCACAACTACTGAGCCCCCGTGCCTCAACTGCTGAAGCCCGTGTGCCTAGAGCCTGTGCTCCACAACAAGAGAAGCCACCACAGTGAGAAGCCTGCGTACCACAACGAAGAGTAGCCCCCACTAGCCACAACTAGAGAAAGCCCGCGCAGCAATGAAGACCCAACGCAGCCAAAAATAATAAACAAAATAAATACATTTATTTTTTTTTTAAATGACACTTTAAGTATTATATTTTAACCCAAAAATCTAAGTTTACATTCATGCGTTAATCTTTTAATGTGGGACCAAATCTTGGTTCTTGGTGTATGGTAGGGTTACTTGATTAAAATTCCACTTAGTCTTTCTTGCATAAACCATACTCATATTCCATCATCTATAGTTTCCAATTTTGGTTTCTTAAAATGGAAAAAGAATTAAAAGACATTTGTGAATCAGTCAGAGGATAGCATCTCTTATATTTTTTATGGGATTTCACACAGTATTTTACAACTATCCTGACTGGTTCTAAATGGATAGCAAATGTTTGTGACTCACTCATTGAATTGTCTCAAAGCATTTAACTTAGTTTTCATATAAAAACATTTCTTTTACATGCATATCTCATCGATGTTCATAATGTATAATAAAATTACATAATTGTAGTCACAAACACAACTAGCATAAATAGGTCTGGTTAAATACACAACTGACTGTAGATAAGCAAACAGCACATCTGGTGAGCAAAAATGCATACCTGTACCTAAGAGCAGACTATTATCTGCCAGAATTCAGTGTTCTGTGGTTATTAATTTATTTTACAAAATGCATTGGTTAGTGAACTTCTATTACATTATGATAACAATATACTGATACTTTCCCATTAGTACTCTCTTAAACATCTAGATTAAAATCTAGATTAATACATTTTTTAAAGTATACATCTAATATGGTAACTGTGTATGAGTATATAGTATTATAAAAGATTAAGATACTTCTATAAATGTGCTGAGTTGTTTAGCTATAATAACCAAATAAACAAGTAATGTAACCTTTACTTAATATGTCATTTTAAGGAAGCTCATGGAAAACATTTAGCTGAAGAATTGGGGGCTTCTCAAGTACACGAAGCTCAGTTAGAAGCAAGAATGCAAGCAGAAATCAAGAAACTGTCAGCAGAAGTAGAATCTGTCAAAGAAGCTTATCATCTAGAGGTAAATAAAAATTTAATTTGTTCTATTACCCCCTGCTAAAGTTGATCTATCTGAACGAAGTATAAGTCTAGCTCTTAAATGTTCATTATAGAGTAATATATGTGGTCTTCCATTTCTGGTATCCTAAACATGTGACTTTCACTTCATATCCAGTGAACTAATATTCTGTGGGGTTAAGAGCTTGAATTCTTTAGCCAGGCATCCTGGTTCTAAATCTCAGCTCATTACTTGACACTTATGTAACCTTGGGCAACTAACTTAACATCTTTAACTAAAATGGATATAATAATGCTATCTATTTCATAAAACTGTGTTGAGGATTAAATGAATTAGTGTAGTTAAAGTTCCTACACCAGAGCCTGGCACATCATTATCATTGTATCATTGGTTATAAAATAGCGCTTGCCAAAACTAACTGGAGGTATTTAATAACCAATATAAGCCGTTTCATGTGATGTAGATCTATTAATGCATTGTAATTTTCAACATTTGCTCTGATAGTAAGTTAGAGAGGCAGTACGATACTTTTTTTTTTTTTTTTTTGGCGGTACGCGGGCCCCTCACTGTTGTGGCCTCTCCTGTTGCGGAGCACAGGCTCCGGATGCGCAGACTCAGAGGCCATGGCTCACGGGCCCACCCGCTCGGCGGCATGTGGGATCTTCCTGGACTGGGGCACGAACCCGTGTCCCCTGCATCGGCAGGTGGACTCTCAACCACTGCGCCACCACGGAAGCCCAGTACGATACTTTTTATCTATCCATGTGTCCTGAGCCTTTATAGAAATGGGCAGTGTCACCCATTAGAATAGCATTTCTTGTCTTTTTAAAAATTATATTTGAAGATACCCAGAATTTATGTTTAAGATCTGAATAAATTACTTACGAAGTTCTAATAAAGCATTTTTCCATATGGCAATGGTTGCAAATACATTTATATTAAACTCATTTCTAGGGAGTTTGGTAACATCTTTGTGAGGGATAAGTTGGGTTTGTGGTCACCATGTCTTGTTTAAATGCATTTAGAGTCAAATCTCTTTGAAAACATTGTCTGCCAAACAAAACACATTTGCAAGTTGAATCCAGTTCTCAGGCCAAGAGATTACAACCTTTGGTCTTTAGAGACAAATGTGAATACTGATGAGTTCAGCATAATTATTTGATATTAGCTGGTTAACTTAGTGACCATCAGTAATAATTGGTCCATCTCAAGTATTTGCCACGAACTACTCAGTATGCTTTTATTACATGGTCTGAATTTCTACTTTTATTTTTAATCATCCAATTTTTTACTTTTAGTTTTATAAGCATCCTGAAATTATTTATAAGCAGATAGTACATAAAATGAATTATAAAAATTGGTTCTAGTATTGCTGTTTAATATCTGGTATTAATATTTTATATGCATTATATAAAAACGCCTAATATGGACACTTGCACAGGGGCTGCAACTGGTGTCTTGGAGGCCTGTCGGGGATGAAGGCACCCAGCACAATGCTTTTCTGGTCAGGCCCCAGACATGCTGGTCCTTTTAAGCCTCGTGGTGAAACAGCTGTTTAACACATTCAAACAGAAAAATGAAAGCTCTACGTAGGAACAGGATGTGAATGGAAGAGACCTTTCATTATGCAAACAGTATGGCACTCTAAACAGACACTAAAAACAGCTCTCATCTTAAAGAACCCAGTACTTGTGTCACAGTAAATGTTAGATGCTGGTGGAACAGCTTTTGATAAATGAAGCCTTCCAGCCAGACGGTGATACCTTTGGACCCATCTTGCATTTGCGATCAGATTGGATACCTCCCATCCTGAGGCTCCCCAAGACTTTTGAAAAGTTTTTCAGTGATCCTTACAGAAAGACACCCTCTCCAGAGAAATGCAGTATTTATATACAGTGCATTGGATCTCTAGGAAACACCAGAGTTATCAGTGAAGAATATATTAAATGACTCAAGGGCTACGGTGAAGCATTTTTCTGTGGCTTGACAGTAAAGCTCCTAGAACCAGTTCCTGTCTCTGCAAGGTGTTCTTTTAGAGTCAGTGATAACATACAAAACCTACAAATTCATGTAGGGCACACCCTGAAGTTCTAAAAAATTAGAAACCTAAGGATGCCTTTTGTGTTGTGAGAATAACACTGATTGAGCTTTACCCAAGAGATTCCCTGGAATTTTGCCTTTGGACAGGCCTCTTTAACATATGGTATGGGGATATTCAGCCTTGTCAGGTATGGCGGGTTTTTTATAGTTTATCTTATGAAGACAAGGTAAAGAAGCTGCAGAGAACACCTTCAAATGACTATTCAATTTTTGATAACTATTACATTTCTGAAATGACTAGTGTTTTGCCACTTTGATCCTATAAGACTTTAACCTATGAGATTGGACACATATTTGGACTTTAACACTGCCAGTGGCTTGAACATCTAGTGCAAAGTTCCAAAGATTTGGAAAAAGCTGACCAGTGCCCCCTAAACCTTTACCCTATCTGTTTACACAAGTTACAGCATGCTATTGGCTGTAGCACTATGGAAGGGTACAAAGCGCTGGTGAGATGGATTGAAGATGAATCTGCTAACACACCTCCCTCCAAAACATAGTCATGAGGATAATGTGAATTTGCCAAAACCTGTAGAAGCCTTTAAGGAATGGAAAGAGTGGATAATAAAATGCCTTGCTATTTTCCAAAAATAAGGACCTTCAAATAAGAGTAATTAAAATAAATACTTGCAGGTTAAAATATATATATATAGGCTTTTCTGTAGTTGTTTTAACAAAGATTTTTTAAAGTGTGTATGTTGGTTGAATATAAAAATGAGAGAATATGTCATTAAAGTAATAGGAAAGGGGATCAATAATTTTTAACTGTGATTTTTAAAATACAGGTTTCAGAGTTGTCAGAAAAGTCACTTAATTGCAAAACTCCTGATTTTTTTCAATGAAAATGAGATTTTTTAAAACTTTATTATGGAAAATTTTAAACATATTCAAAAGTAGAATGATATAAGTCTTCCTATATATTGTTCAACTTCAGTAATTATCAACTCATGGCCAATTTGATTTAATCTATAAGTATGTCGATCATCTCTTTTATCTAAAAGCAAATACTTTTGAGAATGAAAAAGGGTGCTATTAGTAACTACACCAGTATACCAGGCAAAAAACCTAGACAGCTGTAGGCAAACTGGGGAGTATGGTCACCATATCTATAACCTCACTCACTTCCCTTTCTTCCCTCCCCCACATTCCCCCACATATTGTTTTGAAGCAAATCCCAAACATGATTGTTGCATCAGTAAACATTTCTAAAAGATAAGGGCTATTTAAATTATTTATTTATTTATTTATATTTTTGGCTGCGTTGGGTCTTCGTTGCAGTGTGCAGGCTTCTCATTGCGGTGGCTTCTCTTGTTGCAGAGCACAGGCTCTAGGCACACGGGCTTCAGTAGTTGTGGCTCGCGGGCTCTAGAGCACAGGCTCAGTAGTTGTGGTGCAGGGGCTTAGTTGCTCTGAGGCATGTGGGATCTTCCCGGACCAGGGCTTGAACCCTTGTCCGTGCATTGGCAGGTGGATTCTTAACCACTGTGCCATCAGGGAAGTCAGATGAGGGCTATTTTAATAAAGCATAACCACAATGCTATTATCACACCTAAAAATTGACTGTAATTCCTTAATATCATCAAACATCCAATCATTGTTCAGATTTCCTCAGTTATCACAAAAATGTCTTTATAGCTGATTTGTTCAAATCAGGATCCAAAAGAAGTCCATGGTATTTAGTTAACTGTTCTTAAGTAAATTTAAAACTATGGGTTCCTTCTCCCCTTTTTCCCTCTAGTATGTTATTTGTTGAGAAATCATGTTTGTAACTACAAACAGAATTTACTTTTATTTAAGTGGAAATAGAAAGTATTAGAATGTTGTTGAAACCAACTTCACCCTGTTTTCTTTCTTCCTTTCCTTTTCAATTTTGGGGCTACGTAGATGATTTCACATCAGGAGAAGCATGCAAAGTGGAAGATTACTGCTGATTCTCAAAAGACTTCTGTTCAGCAACTAAATGAACAGTTAGAGAAAGCAAAACTAGAATTAGAAGAAGCTCAGGACACTGTAAGCAATTTGCATCAGCAAGTCCAAGACAGGAATGAAGTAATTGAAGCTACAAATGAAGCATTACTTATTAAAGTAAGTAAACATATAAATGTACATAAAGCAGGACTATAATGAAGTAAATTTATGACTTATTTTCCCATCCTTGTAGTTTGTAGAGGACTAAATAACCAAAAATTGACCTGTTTGGGGCTTCCCTGGTGGCGCAGTGGTTGAGAATCCGCCTGCCGATGCAGGAGACACGGGTTCGTGCCCTGGTCCGGGAAGATCCCACATGCCGCGGAGCAACTAAGCCCGTGAGCCGTGGCCGCTAGGCCTGCGTGTCCGGAGCCTGTGCTCCGCAACGGGAGAGGCCACAACAGTGAGAGGCCCACATACCGCAAAAAAAAAAAAAAAAAAAAAAAAAAAAAAAATTGACCTGTTTGAATAAAATGCACTTTATTTACAAGACACTGAATTTGGACATAATTAATTTGATATGTATCATATTACCACAGGAGAAATAATTTACATTCAACCATGAACTTTTTAAAAATTTTTTTTGTGTGTGTGTGAGAACCTTCAAGTTCTACTGTTTCAGCAAATATCAATTATACAACTAGTGTTACCAACTATAGTCATCATGTTATACATTAGATCCCTCAGACTTTAGTCATCTTATACCTGAAAAGTTGTACCCTTTTAGCAACCTCTCCTATTTCCCCCACCACCCAGCCTCTGGCAACCACTTTCCTGCTCACTGTTTCTATGAGTTTGACTTTTTTTTTTTAAGATTCCACACATAAGTGATATCATGCAGTATTTGCCTTTCTCTGTTTTATTTCACTTAGCATAATGCCCTCAAGGTCCATTCATGTTGTTCCAAAGGGCACATTGTATATTCCCTTGTTTGTATATTTACCATATCTTTTTTTTTTAACAACTTCGTTAGAGTATAATTGCTTTACAATGGTGTGTTAGTTTCTGATTTATAACAAAATGAATCAGTTATACATATACATATGTCCCCATATCTCTTTCTTCTTTTGTCTCCCTCCCTCCCACCCTCCCTATCCCACCCCTCTAGGTGGTCACAAAGCACCAAGCTGATCTCCCTGTGCTATGTGGCTGCTTCCCACTAGCTATCTGTTTTAGGTTTGGTAGTACCACATCTTCTTTATCCATTCATCCGTTGATGGGCCCTTAGGTTTTTTTCCTTATCTGAGCTATTGTGAATAATGCTGCAATGAACATAAGAATACAGATATCTCTGATAACCTGTTTTCATTCTCTTTGAATATATACCCAGAAGTGGTATTGCTGGATCAAATGATAGTTCTATTTTTAATTTTTGGAGGAACCTCCATGCTGTTTTCCTTAATGACTGTACCAGTTTACATGTCCACCAACAGTGCACAAGGGCTCCCTTTTTTCCACACCCTTGCCAACACTCATCTCTTGTTTTGTTTTGTTTTGTTTTGTTTGCAGTACGCAGCCCTCTCACTGTTGTGGCCTCTTCCGGAGCACAGGCTCCGGATGCGCAGGCTCAGCGGCCATGGCTCAGGGGCCTAGCCGCTCCGCGGCATGTGGGATCTTCCCGGACCAGGGCACGAACCCATGTCCCCTGCATCTGCAGGTGGACTCTCAACCACTGTGCCACCAAGGAAGCCCTCTCGTTTGATTTTGATTTGCATTTCCCAGATGATTAGTGATATTGAGTACCTTTTCATGTACCTATTGGTTCTTTGTATATCTTCTTTGAAAAAAATGTATATTCAGTTCCTCTGCCCATTTTTTAATTAGATTGTTTCTTTGCTTTTGAGTTGTATGAGTTCTTTATGTATTTTGGATATTAACTCCTTATCAGTAAATGATTTGCAAATATTTTTTCCCATTCTGTAAGTTGCCTTTTCATTTTATTGGTTTCCATTGCTGTGTAGAAGCTTTTTAGTTTATATAGTCCCTCTTTTTTATTTTTGCTTTTGTTGCCTTTTCTTTTAGTGTCAATCCAAAAAATCATCACCACACCTGATATCAAGGTGCTTACCCTGTGTTTTTTCTTATAAGAGTTTTATGGTTTCAGGTCATAAATTTAAGTTTTTAATCCAGTTTGAGTTGATTTTTGTGTATAGTGTAGGATCGGGGTCCTGTTTCATTCTTTTGCATCTGGCTCTCCAGTTTTGCCAGCACCATTCATTGAAGATACTATTCTTTCCATTGTATTGTATATTCTTAGCTCCTTTGTCATAAATTAATTGGCTATACATGCATGGGTTTATTTCTGGGCCATCTATTCTGTTCCATTGATCTATGTGTCCATTTCTATGCTAATATGTACTATACTATAGCTTTATAACATGGTTTGCAATCAGGAAGCGTGATGCTTCCAGCTTTGTTCTTCTTCAAGATTGCTTTGGCTATTTGGGGTCTTTTGTGGTTCCATACAAATTTTAGGATACCTTGTTCTATTTCTGTGAAAAATGCCATTGGAATTTTGATGGGGGTTGAATTGAATCTGTAGATCACTTAGGATAGTAAGGACATTTTCACAATACTAATTATTCCAGTTCATGAGCACAGAATATCTTTCCATTTATTTGTATCTTCTTCAGTTTCTTTCATCAGTGTCTTACAGTTTTCAGTGTACAGGTCTTTCACCTCCTTGGATAAATGTATTTCTAGGCATTTTATTCTTTTTGATGAAATTATAAATGGGATTATTTTACTAATTTCTCTTTCTGATAATTCATTATTAATATATAGAAGTACAACAGATTTTTATATACTGATTTGTATCCTGCTGTTTACTGAATTCATTTACTAGTTCTAACAGTTTTTTGATGGCGTCTTTAGGGTTTTCTATATATAATATCATGTCATTTATAAACAGTTACAGTTTTGCTTCTTCCTTTCCAATTTGGATTCTTTTTTCCCCCCCTAATTTCTCTGGCTAGGACTCCCAATTCTGTATTGAATAGAAGTGGTGAGAGTGGGCATCCTTGTCTTGTCCTGATCTTAAAGGAAATGCTTTCAGTTTTTCACTGTTGAGTAATATTTTAACTGTGGGTTTGTCATATATGACCTTTATTATGTTGGGGTACATTCCCCCTATAACCACGTGTTGTGCATTTTCATCATGAATGGATATTGAACTTTGTCAGGTACTTTTTCTGCATCTTTTGAGATGATCATATGACTTTTATCCTTCATTTTGTTAATGTGGTATCTCATTGATTTACAGATGTTGAACCATCCTTATGTCCCTGGACCTAATCCCACCTGATCATGGTATATGATTCTTTTAATGTATTGTTGCATTCAGTTTGCTAGTATTTTTTAAATATTTATTTATTTTAAAATACTTTTTTTTCTTTTTTTTATTAAGTAATATTGGAGTATAGTTGCTTTACAATATTGTGTTAGTTTCTGCTGTACAGCAAAGTGAATCAGTTATACACATACATACATCCACTCTTTTTAATTTTTTTTTTAATTTTTTTATTTTTTTGCGGTATGCGGGCCTCTCACTGTTGTGGCCTCTCCGTTGCGGAGCACAGGCTCCGGACGCGCAGGCCCAGCAGCCATGGCTCACGGGCTTAGTTGCTCCGCGGCATGTGGGATCGATCTTCCCAGACCGGGGCACGAACCCGTGTCCCCTGCATCGGCAGGCGGATTCTCAACCACTGCACCACCAGGGAAGCCCCATCCACTCTTTTTTAGATTCCCTTCCCATCTAGGTCACCACAGAGCACTGAGTAGAGCTCCCTGTGCTAGACTGTAGGTTCTCATTTGTTATCTCTTTTATTTATAGTAGTGTATATATGTCAATCCCAATCTTCCAGTTCATCCCATCTGCCTGCCTTCCCCCCTTGGTAACCATAGATTTGTTTTCTATATCTGTGACTCTATTTCTGCTTTGCAAATCAGTTCCTCTGTACCATTTTTCTAGATTCCACATATAAGTGATATTATATATTTGTCTTTCTCTTTCTGACTTACTTCACTCTGTATGACAGTCTCTAGATCCATCCATATTGCTGTAAATGGCATTATTTCGTTCCTTTTTGTGGCTGAGTAGTATTCCATTGTATATATGTACCACATCTTCTTTATGCATTCCTCTGTTGATGAACATTTAGGTTGCTTCCATGTCCTGGCCGATGTAAATAGTGCTGCAATGAACATCAGGGTGAATGCATCCTTTCAAATGATGGTTTCCTCCAGATATATGCCCAGGAGTGGGATTGCTGAATTGTATGGTAGCTCTATTTTTAGTTTTCTAAGGAACCTCCATAGTGGCTGTACCAATTTATATTCCCACCAACAGTGTAAGAGGGTCCCTTTTCTCCACACCATCTCCAGCATTTATTGTTTGCAGATTTTTTGATGATGGCCATTCAGTTTGCTAATATTTTTTGAAGATTTTCATGTCTATGTTCATCAGTGATACTGGCCTGTAATTTTCTTTTCTTGTGGCATCCTTGTCTGGTTTTGGTATCAGGGTAATGCTGGCCTGGTAAAATGAGTTTGGAAATGTTCCCTCCTCCTTTTTTTAGACCTGTTTGAGGAGGATTGGTATTAATTCTTAAATGTTTCTTAGAATTCACCAATAAAGCCATTTGGTTCTGGACTTTTGTTGTTAGGATATTATTATTATTATTATTATTATTATTATTATTATTACTGATTCAATCTCCTTACTAGTAATTGGTCTATTGAGATCTCATTTTATATTTTCTTCATGATTCAGTCTTGAGTTGTATGTTTCTAGGATTTTACCTATTTTTTTCTTTGCTGACCAATTTGTTAGTGTATAATTGTTCATAGTAGTCCCTTTTGATCCTTAGTATTTTTTTGGTGTCAAGTTGTAACATTTCCTCTTTGATTTCTGATTTTATTTATTTAAGTTCTCTCTCTTTTTTTCTTGTTAAGCCTTGCTAAAGGTTTGTCTGTTGTGTTTATCTTTTTAAAAACTCAGCTCTTAGTTTCATGATATTTTCTATGTCTTTTTCATCTCTGTTTAATTTATTTCCACTCTGATATTTATTTCCTTCCTTCTACTAACTTTGGGCTTAGTTTGTTCTTCCTTTTTTATTTCCTAAGGTAGAAATTTAGGTTGTTTTATTTGGTATCTTTCTTGTTTCTTAATGTAGGCATTTATTGCTATAAACTTCCCTCTTATATCTGCTTATGCTGCGTCCCATAAGCTTTGGTGTATTATATTTCCATTTTAATTTGTCTTAAGATAATTTTTGATTTCTCTGTTGATTTATTCTTTGACACATTGGTTGTTATGTAACATGTTGTTTAATCTCCAAGTAATTGTGAATTTTCCAGTTTTCTTCTTATAATCGATTTCTAGTTTTATCCCATTGTAGTTGGAAGATGCTTGATATGATTTTAATCTTCTTAAATTTATTAAGACTTGTTTTGTGACCTAACATGTGATCTGTCCTGGAGAATGTTCCATATGCATTTGAGAAGAATATGTATACTCCTGTCATGTGTTGGATGGAATGTTCTGTAAATGTTAAGTCCATTTGGTCTAACTTGTAGTTCAGGTCCAATGTTTTCTTATTGATTTTCTGTCTGGATGATCTATCCATTGATGAAAGTGGGATATTGAAGTCCCCTACATTAATATGTTGCTGTCTGTTAATACTTGCTTTATATATTTAGGTGCTCCTGTGTTTTTTAGGTGCAAAATATTTGCAAATGTTATATTCTTTTGTTGGATTGACCCCTTTATCATTATATAATGACCCTCTTTGTCTCTTGTTACACTTTTGGCCTAAAGTCTGGTTTTTTTTGAAATAAGTGTAGTTATCTCAGCTTTCTTTTAGTTTCCATTTACATGGAATATATTTTTACATCCCTTCACTTTCAGACTATGTGTGTCCTTAAAACTGAAGTGAGTCTTTCTAGGCAGTATACAGTTAGGTCTTATTTTTTTATTAAACCACTCTGTCATTTGATTAGAGAATTTAGTCCATCTATATTTAATTATTGATAGGTATGGACCTACTATTGCCATTTTGTTCATTGTTCTCTGGCTGTTTTTATTCCTTCGTTCCTTTCTTCTTCTGTTGCTCTCTGCCTTTATAATTTGATGATTTCTGTAGTGGAATGTTTAGTTTCCTTTATCTTTTGTGTATCTATGGTAAGTTTTGCTTTGTAGTTTTCTTGAGGCTTACATAAAACATCGTATATGTATAACAGTCTATTTTAGGTTGATAAGAACTTAACTTTGAATGTATACTAAAGCTTTACATTTTTACCCTGTCCCCCCTTTATTTTGTTTTTGATGTCAAAATTTACTTCTTTTTATCAGTGTACCCATTAACAAATCATTGTACTTTTAATACTTTTGTCTTTTAACTTTCATACTATAGTTGTAAGTAATTTACTTACCACCATTACAACATTAGAGTATTATGAATTTAACTATATATTTACCTTTGTCAATGAGATTTAAATTTTCATGTTTTCCTGTTAATAATTAGTATCCTTTTATTTCAGCTTGAAGAAGTCCCTGTAACATTTCTTGTAAGGTTAGTCTAGTGGAGATGAGCTCTTTCAGCTTTTGTTTCTCTAGAAAATGCTTTATCTCTCTTTCAGTTCTGAAGGACAACTGCCAGGAAGAGTATTCTTTTTTTTTTTTTTTTAAACTCAAAGAGTATTTAATTTAATTAATTAATTTATTTATTTTTGGCTGTGTTGGGCCTTTGTTGCTGCACGTGGGCTTTCTCTATTTGCAGTGAGCAGGGGCTTCTCACTGCGGTGGCTTCTCTTGTTGTGGATGGGCTCTAGGTGCGCGGACTTCAGTAGTTGCAGCACACAGGCTCAGTAGTTGCAGCATGTGGGCTCTAGAGCGCTGGCTCAGTGGTTGTGGTGCACAGGCTTAGTTGCTCCATGGCATGTGGGATCTTCCCGGACTAGGGATCAAACCTGTGTCCCCTGAATTGGCAGGTGGATTCTTTTTTTGTGTGTGTGTGGTACGCAGGCCTCTCGCTGTTGTGGCCTCTCCCATTGCGGAGCACAGGCTCCGAATGAGCAGGCTTAGAGGCCATGGCTCATGGGCCCAGCCGCTCCGCAGCATGTGGGACCCTCCAGGACCAGGGCACGAATCCGTGTCCCCTGCATTGGCAGGCGGACTCTCAACCACTGCGCCACCAGGGAAGCCTGGCAGGTGGACTCTTAACCACTGCACCACCAGGGAAGTCCCAGGAAGAGTGTTCTTGGTTGGCAGTTTTTCTCTTTCAGCACTTTGAATATATCATGCCACTACCTTCTGGCCTGCAGTTTCTGCGGATAGTCTTACAGGGTTCCCTTGTACTGCTCCTTCTGTACTGAGTTCTAAGGGGATAGCCATGGCACATCCTTCGAAGCCTGTAAAGAACTGCTTCTTTGTTTGCTGTAATCTTGTGTGTCAGACTCAAGCTCTGTTGGCTTTCACAGCTAAGTATTTTGAGGGCGCATCACTCAGGTGGAAGTCTTAAAAGTTGGAGCACTAGATGTGGAATCCAAGCCCTTTGCTTCTAAGGAAGAAACTGGAAGTCAGGTGTTCCCTCCCATTGTATGACCCTGCGCTTGACATGGGGTTTATGGCAAAAGTGAGTCTCAGCTTTCCTACTAGTTTCGGTGTGGGCATTTTCTTATCCACCCAATGTGTAGATGTTTCTCAGCTTGTTTCTTTTGAAGGGAATTGTTCCTTATGTAGCTGTAGATTTGGTGTTTTGTGTGTGGGAGGAGATATGAAAGGAGCCTGTATCGCCATCTTGGCCTGGAACTTGTGAAAATACCAACTTAATTATAATGTTTACATTATAGGGTTTTATACTTGATGTACTTTAGAAGGAGGAGCATTAGTGGGAAGATGCTGCATAGCACAGGGAGATCAGCTCCATGCTTTGTGACGACCTGGAGGGATGGGATAGGGAGGGTGGGAGGGATGTTCAAGAAGGAGGGGATATATATATGCATATAGCTGATTCACTTTGTTGTACAGCAGAAACTAACACAACATTGTAAAGCAATTATACTCCAATAAAGATATATATAAAAAAGAAAAAGTAGGAGCATTTTTCAAAATCAGGCAAGTTCCTCATAAAGTAGAAAGTGCAAGATTATGTTAAAAAATTTTTTTACTGGTTTTTGAGTACATATGTCATTTTTCAAATAACCTCTTGCTACTTATTCACCCCTATTGATCATGACAGTTTACTCTGGAATTTGAATTAATCTCAGTATTGATGCATAGAGATAAAAAATTTAATATTAGTTCAAACTGCCAATAAGTATGATTAACACTGTCAGCTAAGACCTTAAAAAAAGACCAACCTCACTGATAGTTTTGAAGCAATAAATGATTTTATAGCAAAATGGAAGTTATTGAAAACCAAAAAAACTCAGTCAATTAATACCTTAGAAATATTTGTAATTATTAACCTGAGCACTTAAATTCCTCTTATAAAATACTTTATATTCACAGTACTAGAGGAAGGCTGAATAGACAGAATCTAAAATTATGTTTCAGTTGAACACTCAATAAGCTTTTACTGAAATAGTAATATAGTTAGTGTTCTGGGGATTTACAACATTTATACAAAATAATAAAACTTCATTGCAAAAAATAGGCTCTAAAAATTTTAAAGATTCTGCATTGTATGTCTCTTGTCACAGTAATTATGTCTGCTCACTTGTTAGATATTACCAATGAGATAAATACAATTGTATTGCACTTATCAATTATTCAGAAGTTTTTAAGTTCAAATACTTAGGAAGTTGTGAAAATATTGTCAAAATAGCAGCAATTCTTAAATGAACCATACATACAGAGATCTTAGAACATGTACTATGATTAGCCAGTATACCAGACAGAGGTAGAATTTCTTTGTTTTCTCACAGTAGAAAGTTAAGTCAACCACAGCTGGCTCCGAAGTCTAGATTGGAGAGAAGTTAAGGAGGATAAGAGAGAAAGAAAGAAGAAAAGCTAATAGAAGAGCAAAGCTGGCATAAATGTAACAATTAGAAGTAACTGTGAATAATGGAAAGTAATTCATTGACAGCAGCAGTAAATGACAGAGAACAGAAACAGAAGTGAGGGAGAAGAGAACACTGTTTAAGGCAACAGATCTTTCCAGTTCACTTCTTTTAATACCCTAACAAGTACCCTCGTATTTGAGGAAGTAAGAGCAAAGCTAAGTCCATTTTCTGAAAGCCCTGAAGACATCACTGTATTATTGCACACTGCAATAATGATCACAACAGTGAACTTCTCTGAGTCTTAAGAAAAAGTTGAATTATGTTTTAAATATTCAATATACTACATTTCTTAGTAAAAGTTAGGTGTTGGACTGTAAGTTAAATGGAATCCTGCTTATCTGAGATACCACATTTCTCAGTTTGGCTAGATAACACATAGAATTTTAAAACAAACTTAAACTGCACACGACCTTATATGTGTCAACTTTATAATTACTTCATTAATTATTATTATAAAAATGTGAATACAAGACTTACTAAAAAAAATTGGCACTTCTGCCACTTATAAATCAAGTTTATCTGAAGTACTGTAAAGACATCAAAGGACTGAAATATGCATGTTAAACTTTCATTTTGCAGTGCGCACTGTGGTTATGACAGTTTTAGTTATAAGCACAGTATTTTTAGAAAGAATAGAAACTATCAGTTTAAAAGTGACTGGTTTAGAAATATGCATCTTATGGATACCTGTAAGAAAAGGAGAATGTATTTGAACAGGAAACTACACATATGTTTAACTTTTGAAATAAAAATGTCTTCCCTTTTTTTTTTTTTTTTTGGCTTTATTGCTTTTCAGTGTATGCAATCTTATTCTTAGGATCCCAAAGTTGGATCAGAGGACCCAAATGAAGGACATGGAAAAACAGAAATGAAAAGTTTATTTAATAAGGATTAATTTATTAAATATTATTAATCATTTAAAGTTTTTTCTTTGAAAAATTTCTAGTAAAGGTTTCTTGTGATGATGACATATAAAGCAGAGTAGCTAATAGACATTTATTTCCTATTAGAAAAATCTGCAGGGCATTGTTTTTTGTATGTATGTATGTTAGATTAACAAATGATTGTATACCTTTTTATACTTTTGCAGAAAATTTTTTAGATGTAAGATTTCAGTCTTGAATAGAAATTTATATTGTCATCAATACTAAGAAAGAAAAAGTTCTATAAGGAAAATGTAATTTTCAATGGAATTCCTTAGTATAGTTTAAACATATTTCTAGTGAATATAGATAGTTGTCCCAAAATGAAGGGTTTTAACAGAGCTTGGAAAACTCAAGAGTTGTTATAAAAAGAATATCTGTACTAGGATGAAGTTTAACTTAGGTGACTTCTAAGAGTTTGATTTTCTAAGTAATTCATTCATTTAAGAAATATGTAATCAGCACCTACTATGTACCAATTTTTCTACAGGAATCAGAATTAACCAGATTGCAAGCCAAAATTTCTGGACATGAAAGGGCAGAAGACATCAAGTTTCTACCAGCCCCATTTACATCTCCAGTAGAAATTGCTCCTGATATTCAAGATTCAAAATTTGCTAAGCATTCTCACACAGCTTTCTTCAAGTGTAGAAAACTACGTCGCTCTATTAGTGCCAGTGACCTTAGTTTCAGAACTCGTAGTGATGAAGATCTTTCTGAAGAATTACTGCAGGACTTAAAAAAAGTGCAATTGGAACAACCTTCAACATTAGAAGAAAGCCAGAAGGATCTGACTTATACCCAGTCAGACTCATTTAAACCTCTCCCATATGACCTAGAAGATGATAGTTCTGAGAATAATGACTTCAGTACTCTTAGTGGAATGCTAAGATATATAAACAAAGAAGTGAGACTATTAAAAAAGTCTTCTATGCAAACAGTTGCTAGTTCAACTCAGGTATGTATTTCATACATTAGAAGTTATAATAATTTGTCTCCAATTAGTATCATTTTATTTTCTGTAGGAAAGAAACCCATACATTTAAATGAAGCACTCATGCCATTAGGGTGATGTACACAAATATTGAAAGTATGAAAAACTTCATTGTGAGTTTAGAATGCTTTTACCCCAGATAAGTAGAGTTGAAAATTTAGCTTTGAAAATTAACTTTTGTTAAAGTAGCCTATATATTTGATTAAATATAATCTCTATATTTGACTGAAGACTAATTCTACCTCATATTGGGAAAGTATTTTGAACTCCAGAGTATTAGAGAATGTTTTTTGGAGTTCCGAAATTAGTAGTGTTCCTAGACTTCCTGGAAACCATTCTAGTAAAGATTATTAAGGTAGCCTTTGTTTTGGTCATAGACTTCCATAGTGGCTCAGAATATCTCATTCACATGATTTTTTTGCTCCCATTATTCCTGAGCATATCATACTGAAGTGGCAACTTTGTCCCTGCTACACATACCTTACAGACACTCGACATTTTTTATAAGCAGTTAATCTAGAGTTTGCACAGAGAAATAAAGAATCTCTTCAAGTTATTTCAGCTTTTTTCAAATGCCCATATGCCTCATTTCAAACATATCAAAATAGGTTTGGTGGCCTAAAAAGTTTAAAAAGTGTTTTTAGAATGGATCCAAGACAAAGACTGTTGGAGCTTCTATTCATTTCTCCACATTCTTCCTTACATTAAAAAGAGCTCAATCTGGGGAGTTCCCTGGTGGCCTAGTGGTTAGGATTCCTGGCTTTCACTGCCATGGCTCAGGTTCAGTCCCTGGTCGGGGAACTGAGATACTGCAAGTCACATGGCACAGCCAAAAAAAAGGAAAAGCTTAATTTATTACTTATAAGCAGAAGACTAGAAATATAATGGTATTGGTAAAAACAAAATTTACACATTATGAAATTTCAAGTGTATAGCAAACTAGTAAGATGGTAAAATAAACAAGGCAAACTTCTATAAAGCCTGATAAAATTAGTTTTCTAGGCTTTAAAACTACAGTTGTGTTTATTGTATATCATTTATTTAGCCATTTAATTCATTTAGGATTTATTGAGCATCTACTATATACCAGGCACTGGCATTATAGAAATAAACAAAACAAAAATGATCAAGACCCTGTCCAAACAGAGCTTACATTTTAGTGGGGAGATCATCAATAAACAAGTAAATAAACATATGCTCTAATGCCAGGTGGAAGTCAGTGTCATGAAGAAAAGCTGGTAAGAGGATATGATGTGACTCAGGTATACTGTTTTAGATCTGGTGATCAGGGAAGGTCTCATGAGAAGATGATGTTTGATCAGAGTCCTATAGGAAGTAAGGAATTAAACTACCTTAGTGTCTGAAGGAAGAACATTGGAGGAATGGGAACAGGTGCTAACGTCCTGAGGTGGTAACATGCCTGGTATGTTCAACAAACTGCTAGGAGGTGTATGGATGATTTGGTGTAAATAGAGGGAGGAGATGAGATAAGAGATAATGCCAAGGGTGGGGTAGTGGAGGTGGGGGTGCCATAGTGATCTTGTAGCTCCTTTTGAAGTGTGATGGGAAGACATTGGAGGGTTATGCTTAAGAAAGTGACATGATCTGATTTATGTTTTTAAAGGATCACTCTGATTGCTTTATGAAGAATGGATGATAAAGGGACAAGAACAGAGACCATATAGGAGGTTACTTGTAAAAATCCAGGCAGGATATGATTTTGGATAGGCAGGAGGATAGATGTGAAGGTGTGACGAATGGTTCAATTTCTGGATATATTTTGAAGGTAGAGCCAACAGTGTTTGATACAGGTTTTGAGTGACATAGAAGTCATGAAAGACTCCAAAGAGTTTAGCCAGAGTAACTGAGAATTTACTGAGATGAAGAATACTAGGAGATGAGCAGATTTGGAGGCATGGAGAGAATCAAGGGTTTGATTTTAGATATAATAAATTTGAGAGTTATATTAGATGTCCAGGTGAAGATGACAAATTGTTGCATTTATGAGGCAAATTATAAATTTGGATATCATCAGCACATAGATGATAGTTATAGCCATAATGATGGATTAAATCAAGGAAATTAGTGGAGGTTAAAAAAAGAAAAAAGTCCAAAAACTAAACCTAATTTAGTAAGGCTGAATTACTTTGAGCATGTGAGTATTGATAATTTAAATTAAACCTAACTGAGAAGTAAACAGTGAGGAGAAAAATAGGAGAGTATAATAATATTCCATAAGCCAAGTAAAAATGTGCTTCAAGAAGGAGGGTGAGATCAACTGTGTCAAATGTTGCTAAACAAAGTGAGGATTGTTAATTGATATCATATTTGGTAATGTGGAAGCTGTTAATGACATTTTTAAGAATGGCTTCAGAGTAATAGGATAAAAGCCTGATTAGAGTGGAATCAGCAAAGAATGGGAGGAGAAGAAACGGAAACACCAAGAATAAACAACTCTTGATATACAGCAGAGCAGAGAAATGAGGGGAATGTGATGTCAAGGGAGAGTTTTTTATTTTGTTTTTTAGGATAAGAGATAAAACAGCATTTTGTATGTTGGTAGGAATGATCCAGTAGACAAGGAAACTGATAATGCAAGACAGAGTGGAAGGAGAAAAATCCTTAAGGTAGGCTGAGGGGGACAGGATACAGAAGAGAAGTAGAATTGGCCTTGAATAAAAGAAGGGGCAGTTTATCTACTGTACTGGGAAGGAAGGCAGAATATAAGGGTACAGAAATACATGGAGTGGAAGAAACACACGGTGGGAGGGGAGGAATTCCATTATTAATTGCATTTGTTTTCTTAGTGAAATAAGTAGGGTTATCAGCTAAGGCAGGGTAAGGTATTAGAGGTTTAAGAAGAGGGGAGGTATATGAAACAGTTATCTTGTAGAGAGGGAAAATATAAATGGACTAGGGAAGTCTAATAGGATTGCCAAGGAGATAGTTTTGTTGTGTAGAACTGCCATGCAAACCATAAGATATCTGATGTCTTTTGTCCCTGTCTATTCTGTGCCAGCAACAGGATGTCCCTTTTTCCCCATCATAGTGACAACCAACAAGTATTCTTACAGATTTCCAGAATGTTCCCTAGGGGAGAGTAGTGCTCCATTTAATAACCTCTGCTATATTCCAATGGCCCTTACAGTCATGGATATACAAGAGTCTTATTTTTGGTAAAATAGAATTTATATAGGATAAATTTGTGATAGATTATAGATTTACTATTCTAAATGCTTTGCATAGATTAACTCATTTAATCTTTATTAACAACCTTGTGATAGGTACAATTATCCTAATAATACCAAATCTTCTATTTTAGTGGCTACTATTATTATTCTCATTATTCTCTATATAGATGAGGAAGCTGAGTCTCTGTTCTTAACCACTATTGATAACACTATTTACATAATTGTACTTATATTTTCTTCAGTACTAATTATATAGTTTGGTCTTGCAACTACTTAGTCAATTAGAGATTAAGGTTGTGGGACTTAAAATTACCACACAACTGATAGAATATTTCTCACTCTAAAGGTCATTAGGAAAGATAGATGGATTTCAAATCAGTTTACATATTCTATTATCATGGAACCTCAGTGCAAAATACTTTAGTCAGTTCTTAAGAAAATCTAGCCGAAGTTAAATTCTGTACACATATAGTTTTACTTATTGCTAGTGTTAAAAAAAAAAAAAAAAAAAGGTGGAGCACAAAGTGGAGTCACTTGCCCCTAGGACAGCAAACCAAGACCTAATTGAGCCTCTCCTAGGAGTGGAATTTTAAGTCAATCATTGGAATTTTCTGATCAGCATTTATGGTAATCTACCTGATAAGACCCCTGCCACCCTTCCCCCAAAGAAAGGTGACCTTACTGAAACAATCCTTTCTTTTCTTTTGCTAATAACTGTCTTATCCTGCCCAGATTCTGCCTATTAAAGCCTTCCATATTGTACAGCTCCTTTTGTTGCAGGAAGGGGGACCCCTTCCAGGGCCTGAGAGTAGACTCTTGTCTAACACTCAGAAATGAATTATCCGAGGAGACACACGTGCTGACAAAGCAAGAGACTATTGGGAATGGGCACCTGGGTGGAGAGCAGGAGGGTAAGGGAACCCAGGAGGACTGCTCTGCCACTGGCTTTCAGTCTCGGGTTTTACGGTGATGGGATTAGTTTCCAGGTTGTCTCTGGCCAATCATTTTGACTCAGGGTCCTTCCTGGTGGCGCACGCATCACTAAGCCAAGATGGATTCCAGCGAGGAGAATTCTGGGAGGGTGGTAGGACATATGGACTGGTGTCTCCTCTCTCCTTTTGACCTTCCCTGAATGACTCCAGTTGGTGGTAGCTTGTTAATTCTGTGTTCCTTCCCAGGACCTCCTGTTTAAGTTAATTCACGCAAGTGGTTACTGTGGTGCCTGGCTAGGGCAGCAGTTTCAGTCAGTGTTTCCCCTAACACTCTGAGCACCTCTCTGTTTACTAAATGAAATGCTATCTGATTCATGCATTATTCATAAAGCCAATTAGATCTTCAAATATACTTGGTTGAATTTTGTTTTTTAACACTAGTGATACTCTGCTGAGTTTTAAATGCATTCATTAACCACTGTTAATGCCAAAAACTTGGCCTCTGTGCACTGGTGCCGAACTGAATTTCAGAGACAGAGTTTTGGGTGAAGTAGGAAAGGATAGCTTTATTGCTTTGCCAGGCAAAGGGGGATACAGCAGGCTTGTAGCCTCAAAACCCAGGGGGTTTGGTGAGGAATTTTACAGCAATGGTTCAAGGGCAGGGTTGCTGATAAGGATCAGGGTATGTGCAGGGCCTGTATTCCTTTTATCTGTCCTCAGGTGGTTTCCTGAGGAGCTTCTTTGGTTCTCGAGGTTATCAAAACTGTGACTTTCTCTCTGGAATGAAGAATGCTTCATCAAGTAGTTAACATCTTCCATTTGTTGGGAGTTTTAGTTCTGCAGAAGAGCTCAAAGATATTGTTATGTGTATCCCTTGAGGCAGAACCAGGACCCTGCCCCAAGGCTGCGCTATTGTTTTTGGACTGTTCCTCCCTGTCTATCTCTGTGTCCCCTCCCTTCCCTGATTAGCAACAGTTTGAACCTGCCCTTTGGAACTCAGGGAAGGTCATGGAGGCTGAAGCCTATTTTCTACAAACAATAAACAGGGAACCACAGAAAGGCTTCTGTGCCCAGGAGCCCCACAGGGTCTGCTCGGTTTCACTGTCAATACTCATCATGACTTGAAGCTCACTTGGGACTCTTATAACTCATGAGCCTCTGTGTTGGCTTAATTTTGTCTTGGACAGAAAGGACTGGCTCTTTTGGTTGCTGAGAACTGTCCTTTGGAACCTGTGCTAGGACTGATGCTTGTTAAATGCTCATCTGTGGGTTTTTTTCAATTCTCTAATGGTCATTACTTACTGATTATACCTAATCTTGAGGAAAAGGTGGCTGAAGATGTCTTCTCAATGCTTTTTTCTGTAGGGCCTCCATTTTTTTTCTTTTCTAATTTCACTGTTTTTTTTTCTAATGGAAAGTAAGAAAATTCAGAGCTAGGACAGCTACTATTGAAAGAAACTTTGACTTCCTATGGTTTTACTCTTCATGGTCATTTACATGTGCATTGCATTAATAACTGTGTACCACTTTGTAAAATTTGACATGAAGTATTTTAAATTGGGGTGTAGAACCTTGATGTACAGGCTAGTTCTGGTCCTCAGCTTGTTTCACACATCACTAAAGTAGACATTGGATTGGTCTCCGATTTAAAAGCAGACTTTTTAAGCTCTTTTAAAAAGCCAAGGAGTCTTGTTTAAATGAAATGTTATAAAGAAACACAAATATGTCAATCAGATACAAAGATAGTTTATCTGATTGAGGGTGAGTTGTGTCTGAGCTTTACCCAATTACTTGCTCACCTCTTTCGTGGCTGCTCATGCAAAAACTACAGAGCAGCCTTGGATTAACTTTTAAGGAAAATAAGCACAAGCTTAGGGCACCAAGAGAAGGGGAGCACCACAGAGTTTTTTGCCCTAGCTATTATGCCCTTAACCCTTTCACTGCCACACTTGACTATAGTAGACTTTTTTGTTATTGTCTTTATCCGCCATACTCCAATTTAATCTACACTGTTAAAAAAATCTTTCTTTGGTATGGTGAATGACTAAAGTTTTAAAGTTTGGTTTGAAGGTGTTGTCAGATATTTACATTTGTTTCCAACTCATGGTTTCCAATTCAAGAACTTTACTTCTGTAGAGAGTAAAAACAAGCCAGCTGAGTCCTGATAGCATTTAACTCATCAGTTAATATGTGTAAAGGTATAAAATAAAGCTCTTTATGTTAAGCAATGGAAGGGCTGGGGGCATCACTATTGGACTGTGCTTAGGACATCCATTAGCCCTGCTCCAAAGATTGCAATCTTAAAGTCCACTGGTGCAGTAGAAAGAACATAGAAATTGGTATGTGAGAAATGTTAAATAAGTGTCAGCTTCCTTTCTTGGAACAAGAAGATCAGCCCCAATACTGATTTTCTTAATGGTTAACTATGTTGGCAATTCCATTCACAATAAAGCCTCTACCACAGTAGTATTTTGCTTTCAGACTCCAACAAAAGCTTCAAAACTCACAAAAAGTTACCCATGCAAACAATTTTGAACATAATTTCAAGGAATTCACAGACTTCAAGTTAATAACTCCTGTTTTAGATTAGAGCGGTAGAAGTGTTGTGAATTAATTAGCTAATTCACAGTTTATTAGGAAGTTGAAAGGAGTATTATTTATCCCTCTTATTTTCAAAAAGAAAAGTAGTTTACAAAATGTGGTCCTGTATACTATGCAACAAGATGAAAAATGAGAATTGATAAAATCAGTGATTGGGTAACAATTAAAAGTGGAAAAAAAAAACAAGATGAAGTAAGTAAGAGTACAAGTAAATACCTAGAGACATGATAATATTTTCAAATTCCTGGCCCAAGCAAAGACCAAGATATGACAAGAATATTTGACCTATAGTATTAGAATCTCCTGAGACTTTTCCCTCTATTTTTCTACTTCTGTATGTTGTGCTGCTTCTTTGTGCAACATTTCTCTCTTGTATTTTTCCTTTCCTGCTGTTTTTTTCTCTCTTCCCTCTTTTTCATTGACTTTTTTCATGTAGCCCTTCATCTATCTTTCTTACTGTGCCTTCAGTTGAACCATAAAGTGACACCAGTGTCTAAATATCTTATTTTTATTGTCACCTGTTGTTTTTAAAATCAACTTAATTTAATTTTGCACTCCCTCCTAATCCTCCAACCAGGTTTGTTTGCTTTTTCTATCGATGTGGTCCATTACTGACATTCTGATTCATGTTTTTAAACTGACTAAATATTTTCCACTCTTGCTTTAAATTATGCCCCTCATTATTATAGTGGACTTTTAATGCTAAATCAGTATTTCAAATAATAATCTATTAATTTGCATTATTCCAGGGAGAAAATTTGTAATTAAAAGAAGATGTTGATGTGATGAAAACTGGAATTTCTGGTACTGTGCTGTATTTACTTATTATATACAGTTCATACTTCATAGAAACTGTTATTTTATTGCTTTTGAATAAATTTTAAGATTTTTAAAGAAAGTTCTTCTAAAGCTCACTTATACTTTTTGTGAAAATTAATTCACTTTATTTATTGTTTGGTTTAAACTTGCTACTTGCCTTTTCTTTACTTTTTATGTAGAAATCATTGTTAAAATGCATAATAAGTACATTCAGACTACCATATTATTTGCTTATTTTTCTAGTGATACTTTATTTTTAAAACAAGTAATATGAATTTAGAGCTCACTCCGCCACAGGTTCATAAATGTACTAATAATGGCTAGCTTTTGTTGAATGTTTACCATTTATCAAGCACTATTTTAGGCATTTTATATTTGTTAAATCATTTAATCCACATGACAGTCTTGTACATGCCTTAATTTTAAAATGCTTTATTGCTAGTGCAGTTCCAGACCACTGCAATAAAGCAAATACACAGTAAACAAACATAATCAAAGTTATGTTTACATAACTATGTATGTTAGTCTGTAGCATTATGTCTAAAAAAAATCAATGTACATGCCTTAATTTTAAAATGCTTTATTGCTAACAAATAGTAAGCATTATCTGAGCCTTCGGCATTCATAATCTTTTTTCTGGTGGAGAATCTTTCCTCTGTCTTGGCGGTGGCTGAGGCTGTGGTGTCTGTGGCAATTTCTTAACATAAGACAACAATGAAGATTGCTGCACAGATGGACCCTTCCTTTAACAAACAATTCCCTGTAGCATGCAGTGCTGTTTGACAGCATTTTACCCATAGTAGGACTTCTTTCAGAATTGGAGTCAATCCTCTCAAATCCTGCTTTATCACCTAAGTTTATATAATATTCTAAATCCTTTGTTGTCACTGCAGCAGTCTTTACTGCATCTTCACGAGGAGTAGATTCCATCCCAAGGAACTACTCTCTTTGCTCATCATAAGAAGTAACCCCTCATTCATTCAAGTTTTATCATGAGATTGTGACAATTCAGTCAAAACTTCAGGCTCCACTTCTGATTCTAGTTCTCTTTCTGCTTCCTCCACTAAAGTCTTAAACCCCTCCAAGTCATCCAGGAGGTTTGGGATTAACTTCTTCCAAATTCCTATGAGTGTTAATATTTTGACCTCCCATGAATCATAAATTTTCTTAATGCTAATTAGCATGGTGAATCCTTTCCAGCAGGTTTTCACTTTACTTTGCACAGATCAATCAGAGGAATCACTCACTATGGCAGCTATAGCCTTACAAAATTTATTTCTCAAATAATAACACTTGAAAGTGGAAATTGCTCCTTGATCCATGGGCTACAGAATGGACGTTCTGTTAAGCAGGCATGAAGACAACATTAATCTCATTGTACATCTCCATCCAAGCTCTTGGTGACCAGGTGTGTTGTAAATGAGGAGTAATATTTTGAAAGGAATCTTTTTTCTGAGCAGTAGGTCTCAACAGTGGGATTCAAATATTTAGTAAACCATGTTGTAGACAGATGTACTGTCATCCAGGATTTATTGTTGCATTTACAGAGTGCAGGCAGAGTAGATTTAGCATAATTTTTAAGTGCTGTAGGATTTTCAGAATGATAAATTAGCATTGGCTTCAACTTCAAGTCACCAGCTATGTTAGCCCCTGACAAGAAAGTCAGCCTGGTAGCAGGATACAAAATTAATGCACAGAAATCTCTGGCATTCTTATACACTAATGATGAAAAATCTGAGAGTGAAAGTAAGAAAACATTCCCATTTACCACTGCAACAAAAAAAAATTAAAATATCTAGGAATAAACCTCCCTAAGGAGACGAAAGACTTGTATGCAGAAAACTATAAGACACTGATAAAAGAAATTAAAGATGATACAAATAGGTGGAGAGATATACCATATTCTTGGATTGGAAGAATCAACATTGTGAAAATGACTCTACTACCCAAAGCAATCTACAGATGCAATGCAATCCCTATCAAATTACCACTGGCATTTTTTACAGAACTAGAACAAAAAATTTCATAATTTGTATGGAAACATAAAAGAACATGAATACCCAAAGCAATATTGAGAACAAAAAATGGAGCTGGAGGAATCAGGCTCCTTGACTTCAGACTATACTACAAGGCTACAGTTATCAAGACAGTATGGTACTGGCACAAAAACAGAAATATAGATCAATGGAACAGGATAGAAAGCCCAGAGATAAACCCACACATGTATGGTCACCTTATCTTTGATAAAGGAGGGAAAGATATACAGTGGAGAAAAGACAGCCTCTTCAGTAAGTGGTGCTGGGAAAACTGGACAGCTACCTGTAAAAGTATGAAATTAGAACACTCCCTAACACCACACACAAAAATAAACTCAAAATGGGTTAAAGACCTAAATGTAAGGCCAGACACTGTCAAACTCTTAGAGGAAAACATAGGCAGAACACTCTATGACATAAATCACAGCAAGATCCTTTTTGACCCATCTCTTAGAGAAATGGAAATAAAAACAAAAATAAACAAATGGGACCTAATGAAACTTAAAAGCTTTTGCACAGCAAAGGATACCATAAACAAGACCAAAAGACAACCCTCAGAATGGGAGAAAATAGTTGCAAATGAAGCAACTGACAAAGGATTAATATCCAAAATTTATAAGCAACTCATGCAGCTCAATAACAAAAAAACAAACAACCCAATCCAAAAATGGGCAGAAGAACTAAATAGATATTTCTCCAAAGAAGATATACAGATGGCCAACAAACACATGAAAGAATGCTCAACATCATTAATCATTAGAGAAATGCAAATCAAAACTACAATGAGATATCATCTCACACCGGTCAGATTGGCCATCATCAAAAACTCTACAAACAATAAATGCTGGAGAGGGTGTGGAGAAAAGGGAACCCTCTTGCACTGCTGGTGGGAATGTAAATTGATATAGCCACTATGGAGAACAGTATGGAGATTCCTTAAAAAACTAAAAATAGAACTACCATACGACCCCACAATCCCACTACTGGGCATATACCCTGAGAAAACCATAATTCAAAAAGAGTCATGTACCAAAATGTTTATTGCAGCTCTATTTACGATAACCAGGACATGGAAGCAACCTAAGTGTCCATCAACAGATGAATGGATAAAGAAGATGTGGCACATATATACAATGGAATATTACTCAGCCATAAAAAGAAATGAAACTGAGTTATTTGTAATGAGGTGGATAGACCTGGAGTCTGTCATACAGAGTGAAGTAAGTCAGAAGGAGAAAAACAAATACCGTATGCTAACACATATATATGGAATCTAAGAAAAAAAATGTCATGAAGAGATTAGTGATAGGATGGGAATAAAACACAGACCTAGTAGAGCATGGACTTGATATGGGGAGGGGGAAGAGTAAGCTGTGATGAAGTGAGAGAGTGGCAGGGACATATATACACTACCAAATGTAAATTAGATAGCTAGTGGGAAGCTGCTGCATAGCACAGGGAGTTCACCTCTGTGCTTTGTGACCACCTAGAGGGGTGGGATAGGGAGGGTGGGAGGGAGGGTGACACAAGAGGGAAGAGGTATGGGAACATATGTATAACTGATTCACTTTGTTGTAAAGGAGAAACTAACACACTATTGTAAAAAAATTACACTCCAATAAAGATGTTAAAAAAAAGAAAAAAGAAAGTCAGCCTGTCTTTGAAGCTTTGAAACCAGGTATTGACTTCTCCTCTCTAGCTATGAAAGTCCTGATGGCATCTTCTTCCAATAGAAGGCTGTTTAGTCTACACTGAAAGTCTATTGTTTAGTGTAGCCACCTTCATTAATTATCTTAGCTAGATCTTCTGGATAACTTGCAGCTTCTACATCAGCGCTTGCTGCTTCACCTTGTACTTTGATGGTGGGAGATGGTGTCTTTCTTTAAACCTCATGAACCAGCCTCTGCTAGCTTCATATTTTTCTTCTGCAGTTTCCTTACCTCTCAGCCTCCACCGAATTGAAGAGAATTAGGGCCTTGATTATGCTTTGGCTTAAGGGAATGTTGTGACTGGTTTGATCTTCTATTCAAATCACTAAAACCTTTTTCATATCAACAATAAGCAACATAAAGTACCTAGGAAAAAATTTAATGTAAGACATGAAGACTTATGTATTAAAAAGTTCGAAACACTGCCAAGACAAAGATTTAAAGAGATAGAGAATATATACCACATTCACGATGTTTAATATTGCTAAGATGTCAGTTCTGTCTCAAATTGATGTATAGATTCAACGCAGACCCAAACAAAATTCCAATAGATTTTTTTAAAGACTTCGACAAGCTGGTTCTAACAGTTACTTGGAAATGTCAAGGACCTAGAGTAGACAATCTTGAAAAAGAACAAAGTTGGAGGACTTACACTATACTACCTGATTTCAAGAATTATTATAAAGTTACAATTCAACAGAACTAAAAAGAGTTCATAAATATATCAGTGGAACATAACAGATTATGTATTTATATATATGATTTAATATATATTTATATATATAATATGTAAAGGTATATATTTAACTGATTTTCAGCAAGGCACCAAAGTAATTCAATGTTGAAAGGAAAGCCCTCAACAAATAATGATGGAACTGTTGGAGAAACTTAAGGGGGAAAAATAACCTCATTTCTACCTCATATTATATTTTAAAATTAAGTCAGGGTGGATTGTAGACCTAAATGTAAAAGCTAAAACTTTAAAGATTCTAGAAGAAACATAGGAGAATAACTTCATGACTTTGGAGTATGTAGAGATTTCTTAGGACCCAAAAAGCACTAGTTATAAAAGTAAATAAGTGACTTGATCAAAATGTAAAGCTTCTCCTAAATCTCTCAGCATTAAGAAAATGAAAATGCATACTACAGAGAGAGAGCTATAAATATATGAGACAGAAAACTTGCATTCAAAATTTGTAAAAAAAACTATAAATTAAAAAAAAATTTTAACCCCAATTTAAAAATTGATAAGGGGACTTCCCTGGCTGTCCAGTGTTTAAGACTCCATGCTCCCATTGAAGGGGGCCTGAGTTCAATCCCTGGTTGGGGAACTAAGATCCCACATGCTGCACAGCATGGCCAAAAAAACAAAAAAGGTAAAAGGCTTAAACAGATACTTCACAGAATAATATATGTGAGTGGTCATGTGCACATTTAAAAGTGTTCAACATCTTTAGTCATTAAGAAAATAAAAATAAAACCACAATAGGCTACCCATGAGAATAGCTAATATTAACAAATTTTAAAAAAAGAATAGCTAATATTAAAATAACTGGTAACACCAAATGATGTGGAACATCTAGAATCACTTTGGAAAACTCTTTAGCAGTTCCTTTTAATTTCTACATGCAGCTATTATATGATCCAGCAATACCACTCCTAGGTATTTAGTCAAAAGAAATGAAAGTATATGTCCACCAAAAGACTTGTACATTAATGTTCATAGTACCATTTCTCATTTATAGCCAAAAACTAGAAAAACTCAAATGTCCATGAGTATATGAATGAATAGGCAACTTGATACATTCATACAGTTAAGTACTATAAAAAAATAAACTTATACAGAATAAATGGATACATATCAAAAATATACTGAATGAAAAAAGCTATACATAACACTAAATACTATATGACTCCATTTATATGAATTTTAAGAACAAACAAAACAGATACATAATGGAAATCAAACCAGTGCTTGTCTCTCAAGGGTGGGGAATTGAATAGAAAAGGGAATGGAGGGACTTCACTGGTGGCACAGTGGTTAAGAATCGGCCTGCTGAGCTTCCTTGGTGGAGCAGTGGTTGAGAGTCTGCCTGCCGATGCAGGGGACACGGGTTCGTACCCTGGTCCGGGAAGATCCCACATACCGCGGAGCGGCTGGGCCCGTGAGCCATGGCTGCTGAGCCTGCGCGTCCGGAGCCTGTGCTCCGCAACGGGAGAGGCCACAACAGTGAGAGGTCCGCGTACCGCAAAAAAGAAAAAAAAATAAAAATTTAAAAAAAAAAAAAAAAAAAAAAAGAATCGGCCTGCCAATGTAGGGGACCCTTGTTCGATCCCTGGTCTGGGAAGATCCCACATGCCGCAGAGCAACTAAGCCTGTGTGCCACAACTACCGAGCCTGTGCTCTAGAGTCCATGAGACACAACTACTGAGGCCATGTACCACAACTACTGAAGCCCACACTCCTAGAGCCCGTGCCCTGCAGCAAAGGAAACCACCGTGATGAGAAGCCCACGCATCACAACAAAGAGTAGCCCCCGCTCGCCACAACTAGAGAAAGCCCGTGTGCAGCAATGAAGACCCAAAGCAGCCAAACAAACAAACAAATAAATAAAATTTAAATGCCAATCTTTAAAAAAAAAAAGGTGCTTTAAAAAGAAAGGAAGAGGGGGAGGAGAGAAGATGGCAGAAGAGTAAGACACAGAGATCACCTTTCTCCCCACAGATAGATCAGAAATACATCTATACTTGGAAATGCTCCTATAGAACACACACTGAACACTGGCAGAAGACCTCAGACCTTCCAAAATGCAAGAAACTCCCTGTGTACCTGGGCAGGGCAAAAGAAAAAAGAATAAATAGAGACAAAAGAAAAGGGATGAGACCTGCACCAGTGGGAGGGAGCTGTGAAGGAGGAAAGGTTTCCACACACTAGAAGCCCCTTCATGGGCAGAAACTGCGGGTGGCAGAGGGGGAAGCTTCAGAGACACGGAGGAGAGTGCAGTAACAGGGTGCGGAGAGCAAAGCGGAGAGATTCCCACAGAGGATCGGTGCCAACCAGCACTTACCAGCCTGAGAGGCTTGTCTGCTCACCTGCCGGGACGGGCGGGGGCTGGGAGCTGAGGCTCGAGCTTCAGTAGGATGCCAGGAGAGGACTGGAGTTGCCTGCGTGAACACAGCCTGAAGGGGGCTAGTGCACCACAATGAGCCGGGAGAGAGTCCGGGAGAAGTCTGGAGCTGCCGAAGAGGCAAGAGACTTTTTCTTCCCTCTTTGCTTCCTGGTGCACGAGGAGAGGGGATTAAACGCGCTGCTTAAAGGAGCTCCAGAGACAGGCGCAGAGCTGCCGAAGAGACAAGAGACTTTTTCTTGCCTCTGTTTCCTGGTGCGCAAGGAGAGGGGATTAAGTGCACCACTTAAAGAAGCTCCAGAAACGGGCACGAACCGCCGGCTATCAGCGTGAACACCAGAGACGGGCATGAGACACTAAGTCTTGCTGCTGCTGCCACCAAGAAGCCTGTTTGCGAGCACAGGTCACTCTCCACACCGCCCCTCCCGAGAGCCTGTACAGCCCACCACTGCCAGGGTCCCATGATCCAGGGACAACTTCCCCAAGAGAAAGCATGGCGCACCTCAGGCTGGTGCAATATCATGCTGGCCTTTGCCACCGCAGGCTCGCCCCGCATCCGTACCTCTCCCTCCCCCCAGCCTGAGTGAGCCAGAGCCCCCAGAATCAGCTACTCCTTTAACCCCGTCCTGTATGAGCGAAGAACAGATGCCCTCAGGCCACCTGCACATAGAGGCGGGGCCAAATCCAAAGCTGAACCGCAGGAGCTGTGTGAACAAAGAAGAGAAAGGGAAATCTCTCCCAACAGCCTCAGAAGCAGCGGATTAAAGCTCCACAATCAACTTGATGTACCTGCATCTGTGGAACACCTGAAGAGACAACGAATCATCCCAAATTGAGGAGGTGGACTTTGGGAGCAAGATATGTTCTTTTTTTCCCCTTTTTCTCTTTTTGTGAGTGTGTATGTGTATGCTTCTGTGTGAGATTTTGTCTGTATAGCTTTGCTTTCACCATTTGTCCTAGGGTTCTGACTGTCCAGTTTCTTTTTGTTTTTACTTTTAAAATTTTTTCTTAATAATTATTTTATATTTTAATTATTTTATTTTATTTTATCCTATTTTATTTTATCCTCTTTCTTTCTTTCTTTCCTTCTTCCTATTTTTTCTCCCTTTTATTCTGAGCTGTGTGGATTAAAGGCTCTTGGTGCTCCAGCCAGGCGTCAGGGCTGTGCCTCTGAGGTGGGAGAACCAACTTCAGGACACTGGTCCACAGGAGACCTCCCAGCTCCACATAATATCAAATGGCGAAAATCTCCCAGAGATCTCCATCTCAGCACCGAGACCCAGCTTCACTCAATGACCAGCCAGCTACAGTGCTGGACACCCTATGCCAAACAACTAGCAAGACAGGAACACAGCCCCATCCATTAGCAGAGAGGCTGCCTAAAATTATAATAGGGCTACAGACACCCCAAAACACACCACCAGACGTGGACCTGCCCACCAGAAAGACAAGATCCAGCCTCATCCACCAGAACACAGGCACTAGTCCCCTCAACCAGGAAAACTACTCAACCCACTGAACCAACCTTAGCCACTGGGGACAGACACCAGAAACAACGAGAACTATGAACCTGCAGCCTGCGAAAAGGAGACCCCAAACACAGTAAGATAAGCAGAATGAAAAGACAGAAAAACACACAGCAGATGAAGGAGCAAGGGAAAAACCCACCAGACCTAACAAATGAAGAGGAAATACACAGTCTACCTGAAAAAGAATTCAGAATAATGATAGTAAAGATGATACAAAATCTTGGAAATAGAGTAGAGAAAATGCAAGAAACATTTAACAAGGACCTAGAAGAACTAAAGAGGAAGCAAGCAATGATGAACAACACAATACATGAAATGAAAAATACTCTAGATGGGATCAATAGCAGAAAAACTGAGGCAGAAGGACGGATAAGTGACCTGAAAGATAAAATAGTGGAAATAACTACTGCAGAGCAGAAGAAAGAAAAAAGAGTGAAAAGAACTGAGGACAGTCTCAGAGACTTCTGGGACAACATTAAATGCACCAACATTCGAATTATAGGGGTCCCAGAAGAAAAAGAGAAAAAGAAAGGGACTGAGAAAATATTTGAAGGATTATAGTTGAAAAATTCCCTAATATGGGAAAGGAAATAGTTAATCGAGTCCAGGAAGCACAGAGAGTCCCATACAGGATAAATCCAAGGAGAAACACGTCAAGACACATATTAATCAAACTATCAAAAATTAAATACAAAGAAAACATATTAAAAGCAGCAAGGGAAAAACAACAAATAACACACAAGGGAATCCCCATAAGGTTAATAGCTGATCTTTCAGCAGAAACTCTGCAAGCCAGAAGGGAGTGGCAGGACATATTTAAAGTAATGAAGGAGAAAAACCTACAACCAAGATTACTCTATCCAGCAAGGATCTCATTCAGATTTGATGGAGAAATTAAAACCTTTACAGTCAAGCAAAAGCTGAGAGAGTTCAGCACCACCAAACCAGGTTTACAACAAATGCTAAAGGAACTTCTCTAGGCAAGAAACACAAGAGAAGGAAAAAACCTACAAGAACAAATGCAAAACAACTAAGAAAATGGGAATAGGAACATACATATCGATAATTACCTTAAATGTAAATGCATTAAATGCTTCCACCAAAAGACACAGACTGTCTGAATGGATACAAAAACAAGAACCCATATATATGCTGTCTACAAGAGACCCACTTCAGACCTTAGGGACACATACAGACTGAAAGTGAAGGGATGGAAAATGATATTCCATGCAAATGGAAATCAGAAGAAAGCTAGAGTAGCAATTCTCATATCAGACAAAATAGACTTTAAAGACTACTACAAGAGACAAAGAAGGACACTACATAATGATCAAGGGATCGATCCATGAAGAAGATGTAACAATTGTAAATATTTATGCACCCAACATAGGAGCACCTCAATACATAAGGCAAATACCAACAGCCATAAAAGGAGAAATCGACAGTAACACAATCATAATAGGGGACTTTAACACCCCACTTTCACCAATGAACAGATCATGCAAAATGAAAATAAATAAGGAAACAAGTTTTAAATGATACATTGAACAAGATGGACTTAATTGATATTTATAGGACATTCCATCCAAAAACAACAGAATACACATTTTTCTCAAGTGCGCATGGAACATTCTCCAGGATAGATCATATCTTGGGTCACAAATCTAGCCTTGGTAAAAATAATATAATTGAAATCATATCAAGTATCTTTTCTGACCACAACGCTATGAGACTAGATATCAATTACAGGAAAATATCTGTAAAAAATACAAATACATGGAGGCTAAACAATACACTACTTAATAACAAAGAGATCACTGAAGAAATCAAAGAGGAAATCAAAAAATACCTAGAAACAAATGACATTGGAGACACGACGACCCAAAACCTATGGGATGCAGCAAAAGCAGTTCAAAGAGGGAAGTTTATAACAATACAATCCTACCTTAAGAACAGGAAACATCTCGAACAAACAACCTAACCTTGCACCTAAAGCAATTAGAGAAAGAACAAAAAATATCCCCAAAGTTAGCAGAAGGAAAGAAATCATAAAGATCAGATCAGAAATAAATGAAAAAGAAATGAAGGAAACAATAGCAGAGATCAATAAAACTAAAAGCTGGTTCTTTGAGAAGATAAACAAAATTGATAAACCATTAGCCAGACACATCAAGAAAAAACGGGAGAAGACTCAAATCAATAGAATTAGAAATGAAGTAACAATGGGCACTGCAGAAATAAAAAAGATTATGACAGATTACTACAAGCAATTCTATGCCAATAAAATGGACAACCTGGAAGAAATGGACAAATTCTTAGAAATGCACAAGCTGCTGATACTGAACCAGGAAGAAATAGAAAATATGAACAGACCAATCACAAGCACTGAAATTGAAACTGTGATTCAAAATCTTCCAACAAACAAAAGCCCAGGACCAGATGGCTTCACAGGCGAATTCTATCAAACATTTAGAGAAGAGCTAACACCTATCTTTCTCAAGCTCTTCCAAAAGATAGCAGAGGGAGGAACACTCCCAAACTCATTCTATGAGGCCACCATCACCCTGATACCAAAACCAGACAAAGACGTCACAAAGAAAGAAAACTACAGGCCAATATCACTGATGAACATAGATGCAAAAATCCTCAACAAAATACTAGCAAACAGAATCCAACAGCACATTAAAAGGATCATACGCCCTGATCAAGTGGGGTTTATTCCAGGAATGCAAGGATTCTTCAGTATACGCAAATCAATCAACGTGATACACCATATCAACAAACTGAAGGAGAAAAACCATATGATCATCTCAATAGATGCAGAGAAAGCTTTTGACAAAATTCAACACCCATTTATGATAAAAACCCTGCAGAAAGTAGGCATAGAGGGAACTTTCCTCAACATAATAAAGTCCATATATGACAACCCACAGCCAGCATTGTTCTCAATGGTGAAAAACTGAAACCATTTCCACTAAGATCAGGAACAAGACAAGGTCGCCCACTCTCACCACTCTTATTCAACCTAGTTTTGGAAGTTCTAGCCACAGCAATCAGAGAAAAAAAAGAAATAAAAGGAATCCAAATAGGAAAAGAAGAAGTAAAGCTGTCACTGTTTGCAGATGACATGATACTATACATAGAGAATACTAAGGATGCTACCAGAAAACTACTAGAACTAATCAATGAATTTGGTAAAGTAGCAGGATACAAAATTAATGCACAGAAATCTCTGACATTCTTATACACTAATGATGAAAAATCTGAGAGTGAAATTAAGAAAACACTCCCATTTACCACTGCAACAAAAAGAATAAAATATCTAGGAATAAACCTTCCTAAGGAGACGAAAGACTTGTATGCAGAAGACTATAAGACACTGATGAAAGAAATTAAAGATGATACAAATAGGTGGAGAAATATACCATATTCTTGGATTGGAAGAATCAACATTGTGAAAATGACTCTATTACCCAAAGCAATCTACAGATTCAATGCAATCCCTATCAAATTACCACTGGTATTTTTTACAGAACTAGAACAAAATATTTCATAATTTGTATGGAAACACAAAAGATCCCGAATAGCCAAAGCAATCCTGAGAATGAAAAATGGAGCTGGAGGAATCAGGCTCCCTGACTTCAGACTATACTACAAGGCCACAGCAATCAAGACAGTATGGTACTGGCACAAAAACAGAAATATAGATCAATGGAACAGGATAGAAAGCCCAGAGATAAACCCACAAACATATGGTCACCTTATCTTTGATAAAGGAGGGAAAGATATACAGTGGAGAAAAGACAGCCTCTTCAGTAAGTGGTGCTGGGAAAACTGGACAGCTACCTGTAAAAGTATGAAATTAGAACACTCCCTAACACCACACACAAAAATAAACTCAAAATGGGTTAAAGACCTAAATGTAAGGCCAGACACTATCAAACTCTTAGAGGAAAACACAGGCAGAACACTCTATGACATAAACCACAGCAAGATCCTTTTTGACCCATCTCCTAGAGAAATGGAAATAAAAACAAAAATAAACAAATGGGACCTAATGAAACTTAAAAGCTTTTGCACAGCAAAGGATACCATAAACAAGACCAAAAGACAACCCTCAGAATGGGAGAAAATAGTTGCAAATGAAGCAACTGACAAAGGATTAATATCCAAAATTTATAAGCAACTCACGCAGCTCAGTAACAAAAAAACAAACAACCCAATCCAAAAATGGGCAGAAGAACTAAATAGATATTTCTCCAAAGAAGATATACAGATGGCCAACAAACACATGAAAGAATGCTCAACATCATTAATCATTAGAGAAATGCAAATCAAAACTACAATGAGATATCATCTCACACCGGTCAGATTGGCCATCATCAAAAACTCTACAAACAATAAATGCTGGAGAGGGTGTGGAGAAAAGGGAACACTCTTGCACTGCTGGTGGGAATGTAAATTGATACAACCACTATGGAGAACAGTATGGAGGTTCCTTAAAAAACTACAAATAGAACTACCATATGACCCTGCAATCCCACTACTAGGCATATACCCTGAGAAAACCATAATTCAAAAAGAGTCATGTACCAAAATGTTTATTGCAACTCTGTTTACAATAGCCAGGACATGGAAGCAACCTAAGTGTCCATCAACAGATGAATGGATAAGGAAGATGTGGCACATATATACAATGGAATATTACTCAGCCATAAAAAGAAATGAAACTGAGTTATTTGTAATGAGGTGGATAGACCTGGAGTCTGTCATACAGAGTGAAGTAAGTCAGAAGGAGAAAAACAAATACTGTATGCTAACACATATATATGGAATCTAAGAAAAAAAAATGTCATGAAGAGATTAGTGGTAGGACGGGAATAAAACACAGACCTACTAGAGCATGGACTTGAGGATATGGGGAGGGGGAAGGGTAAGCTGTGACGATGTGAGAGAGTGGCAGGGACATATACACACTACCAAATGTAAATTAGATAGCTAGTGGGAAGCTGCTGCATAGCACAGGGAGTTCACCTCTGTGCTTTTTGACCACCTAGAGGTGTGGGATAGGGAGGGTGGGAGGGAGGGTGATGCGGGAGGGAGGAGATATGGCAACATATGTATGTGTATAGCTGATTCACTTTGTTGTGGAGGAGAAACTAACACACTATTGTAAAACAGTTACACTCAAATAAAGATGTTAAAAATATATATATAAACACACACACACACAAAATGAATGGATAAAGAAGATGTGGCACATATATACAATGGAATATTACTCAGCCATAAAAAGAAAGAAAATTGAGTTATTTGTAGTGATGTGGATGGACCTGGAGTCTGTCATACAGAGTGAAGTAAGTCAGAAGGAGAAAAACAACTACCATATTCTAAGAGATATATATGGGATCTAAGAAAAAAAAAGTCATGAAGAGCCTAGGGGTAGGATGGGAATAAAACACAGACCTAGTAGAGCATGGACTTGAGGATATGGGGAGGGTGAAGGGTAAGCTGTGACGAAGTAAGAGAGTGGCATGGATATATACTACCAAACGTAGGGTGGGTAGCTAGTGGGAAGCAGCCACATGGCACAGGGAGATCAGCTAGGTGGTTTGTGACCACCTAGAGGTGTGGGATAGGGAAGGTGGGAGGGGGGGAGACGCAAGAGGGAAGAGATGTGGGAACATATGTATATGTATAACTGATTCACTTTGTTGTAAAGCAGAAACGAACACACCATTGTAATGCAATTTTACTCCAATAAAGGTGTTAAAAAATAATAATAATGATAATTTAGATATTTAGAAAGAAGAAATGGACTTTGAGATAATATAGATCTGGATTTGATCCTTGTTTCTTCACTTTTATAAGCACATGACATGGAGCTATTTATTGAATAACTGAACTTTAGTCTCCTTAAATATAAAATAGAAGCAGAAGCTACCTCAGCAGCTTATGGTGAAGATAAAATTAGATAATGCACATGAAATACTAATATACTACCTGAGTAGAGTAAATACTCAATGGACAATAACTGCTATCATTGAGGCAGTATAATTAAGAGGTCAAGAATGTGGGCTTTAGACCAGATTACTTCTGAACCAGTTCAGAGCCTGGCTTTGCCACCAATTTACTGTGTCACTTTGGGTAAGTTATTAAATCTCTCTGTGCCTTTGTTTCCTTAATTATAAAGTAGAATAACGGCACATACCTTAAATGGTTGTTATGAGTATTAAACAAGTCAAATACACTTAGAGCACTTAGAATACTACCTGGTACATAGTAAGTGAACAGTGAATGCTAATTATTACCTGCTGTTATTATTCATTTTCTTATTCAACCTAGATATTATGATGGTCTGTCTCTTCAAATCACTCCCTTGCCATTATCCTGAAATTGTTAGCTCTTTGGTTACATGAAAAAGCTTTACTGAATTCATTATCTGTCCTTTTTTCCCTATATTTAAGTTGTTATATATTGAGAAAAGCATACAGCCGTGCTGTGGTGAAGACTACTAATTTTTCACCAAAATCAGTTCTTTTCCTTTTTTCTATAATTACAGAGTTTTAGCTGGGCCAGTGGCCAGACACTGTATTTCCCAGCCTCTCCAGTGACTAAGTTCTCATCAGAAGACTACAAGCAGAAATGTGTAAAACTTCAGGTGTGGGCATTAAAATATTACATACTTGCTCCTCCAAGGTCTTTTCCTTTCTCTAGAGCTGGAATTGCCTGCAACCCAACTTCAGTCATATAGATCAAGAAGACACCATAGGAGATGGCATAAAAACAATATAGAAAGGACCTGCATACCTATGTGACCTGGAGCACTTTCCTTGGACTATTACATGAGAGAGAAATAAAATTCTGTCTTTTTAAGCAACTGAATTTTGAGGATCTCTTTGTAAAGTAGCTTAACCTTACCCTAATTTTACACCATTGCCTAAAAAGTCTTTGTATTAATCTTTATCTCCACTTGGATCAAATCTTAACTACTTCTCTTAAGTCTGTCATGACACCCACACACAGATACATATTTAGCAGGTGACTTTACCTCCTGCTTCAAAGAATGAATGGCAGCCATCAGAATAGAATTCCTACAATTTCCTGCTCCTACATTTACAAACTTAATCTGCACTCTTTGTCATCTGAGTGAAGTCTAGGTTTCCCTTTAGGTAATCTGTTTACCTGTATTTTGGATCCCTTTCTGTATCCTCAGGGACTTTCCTTCATCAGTTATCTCCTCTCATCTCTACTGTCAGTCTTCTCCTGTGCACTAGCTTTTTCTCATCAACAGTAAACATATCCAAATCTCGCCTAACCTAAAAAAGAAAAATCTTTTCCTCAATCCCACATCCTCAGTCTAGCTACCCATCTTGTCATGCACTTACATGGCCCAGATTCTTGAAAGAGTTTATTAAACTAGCTGCTTTCGTTTCATTTCCCCTCCCTTCTCATATGCCTGCAAGAAATCTAGCTTTTGGGGGCGTTTCCCAGCATATCCCAGAAACCCCCCATGGATGCTTTATGTCCTTTCTTTAAATACATCTTTATTGGAGTATAATTGCTTTACAATGTTGTGTTCGTTTCTGCTGTACAGTAAAGTGAATCAGCTATATTCATACATATATCCCCATATCCCCTCCCTCTTGAGCCTCCCTCCCACCCCTCTAGGTCATCACAAAGCACTGAGCCGATCTCCCTGTGCTATGCAGCAGCTTCCCACTAGCTAGCTATTTTACATTTGGTACTGTATGTATGTCAATGCTACTCTGTCACTACGTCCCAGCCTCCCCTTCCCCACTATGTCCTCAAGTCCATTCTCGTCGTCTGTGTCTTTATTCCTGCCCTACCACTAGGTTCATCAATACCATTTTTCTAGATTCCATATATATGCATTGGCATATGTATTTGTTTTTCTCCTTCTGACTTACTTCACTCTGTATGACAGACTCTAGGTCCATTCACCTCACTACAAATAACTCAATTTCGTTTCTTTTCATGGCTAAGTAATATTCCATTGTATATATATGCCACATATTCTTTATCCATTCATCTGTCGATGGACGTTTAGGTTGTTTCCATGCCCTGGCTATTGTAAATAGTGCTGCAATGAACATTGTGGTACATATACCTTTTGAATTATGGTTTTCTCAGGCTGTATGCCCAGTAGTGGGATTGTTGGGTCATATGGTAGTTCTATTTTTAGTGTTTTAGGGAATCTCCATAGTGGCTGTATCAATTTACATTCCTACCAACAGTGCAGGAGGGTTCCCTTTTCTCCACACCCTCTCTAGCATTTATTGTTTCTAGATTTTTTGATGATGGCCATTCTGACCGGTGTGAGGTGATACCTCATTGTGGTTTTGATTTGCATTTCTCTAATGATTAGTGATGTTGAGCATCTTTTCATGTGTTTGTTGACCATCTGTATGTCTTTTTTGGAGAAATGCCTATTTATGTCCTTTACATTCACCCTGGTTGTCAGCTGTCACCTTAGTCAGAGAGGCAAAACTAACAGTATAGCTACCATAACTGGCTGTTCTAAACTTTTGATTTACTTTAAAACAATTTAAGAGATGCATGCATAATAGATGAGACCATATTTTGTTTTCAGTAGATGTCCAATTAATTCCACTTTTTTCTAATTTCATGGTTACCATGTAACCTTGTAATTATACCTTTGCTTCCCACACAACTTTTTATTAGTAAAATGAGGATATAATAATGTGCCAGTATGACTCTAGTAAATTTCACTTATAAATTAGTATTTGTGTTAAATATCAGTCTTTCATGAATGATTGCCATGAATCAGATTTTCTGAATGACTAGATTTTTTTTATCTACAAAGCTGAGGATCAAGCCATAGGCCACAGTAGCTTCATGAGGGAATACCATGATGTGGCTCTCTTTTGAGGAGTCAGTTTGCTGTCTGAAGATAAAGCTCTACAGCTTGCCATACACATAAAGTTAAAAAAAAGTATACACTAATAGGCAGAGTGAACACAGTGCATTCTTACTCAGGACAAATAAAACAACTTTTTGTTGGCAGAGAAGAGGAGTATTCTTAAATCTGTGCCTCTCTCAAGGGAAGATTTTTTAAGACCTAGGAGGCGCCAAACTCGTTTTGTACTTAATGGATTGACAAAACAACTATAGAATAAAAGCAAGGTATAATTTAAAGGTGAAGGAGTACTAGAAAATTTTAGAATTAATACATTGTAAATTAGGTCAAACTTTTGTTAGAGCTGGGATCACTATTTCAAACACTACTGTCAGTGGCTCTCATTATTTAACCAAGTAATGAAAACCAATGTGGACTCATAAGCTCAAGTCTAAAAGCAACAAAGGCCAACTTGAAAGAAAACAAATTTCAGCTATAAAGGAAGATATTTAATCAAAATGAAAAAGTACAGATACAGTAATGAAAATATTAAATTTTCATTTTATTACTCTGTGTCATATAAAACACACCATTTCCTCTACCAAAGCTTGAAGTTTACTTAGCAGATTAGTAAAAGTTTCTTAAACAAAATAGTGATGAGCTTACTGAAAGAATTGTGTAATTCAATAAATATCTGTTCTCTATACCTACTGACATGTTGTAGGGATGTGTTCTTGTTTTGTTCTCTATACCTACTGACATGTTGTAGGGATGTGGAGAACTAGGAAGATGAGAGAAGTTGGGTATAAGGCATTTTGACAGCCTAAGATTCTGGAGACCTATTTTTGTTATTCGTGATTAAACTTCTAAGGAAATTTTTGAGCTTTTTTTTTTTAAGAGGAAAGTTTATACTAAGAAATTTCCCTGAGGCTTGGTGGAATAAGACCCATCTGTGAAATACACCAATGGGTGATTATTGAATCCCTTGTTCAGGAATAGATGTACAAAAATAAATGTAGCTTAAGAAGTTATACTAAATGAAACCTGGGAGAAGAAGCATGATGACACTCAATTGAGTGAGGATTAAAGAAGAGATAAACGAGATTTAACTGTAGGAGATACTATGGGCCATACCAACTATTTATGGACAAGTCTTTCTTAATACTGATCAGGAAATTGGTACAAAGGCCTGGTACAGTAGTGATGGATGATTTCAACTCTCCAGTCAGCTACTAGACATTCTATTCTGCTAAAAATAGAGCAGTTGATTAAAAAAGGGGCTGAATACCAGTATAATGATGTAAGTAATGTAGAGAGCTGCTACTTTTGATTTTATTCTGATTGACAATAATGGATTTGAAAAATGACAGAAGAAGTGAGCATGTCAGCTTGGAATTAGTAAAATCTGGGCCTGGTCAGAAATGTACCTTCAGGGAATTCCCTGGTGGTCCAGTGGTTAGGTTGTGGGCTTTCACTGCCATGGGCCCAGGTTTAATCCCTGGTTGGGGAACTAAGATCCTACAAGCCATGCGGCACAGCCAAAAAAAAAAAAAAAAAAAAAAAAAAAAAGGCCTTCAATTTTAGGAAAAAATATTTCAAAGATTAGGAGAAAAATGTGGCAACCTAAATGTCCATCAACAGATGAATGAATAAAGAAGATGAGGTATATACACAATGGACTACTACTCAGCCATAAGAAAACAAAACAAAGAATAAAATAATGCCATTTGCAGCAACATGGATGGACCTAGAGATTATCATACTAAGTGAAATAAGTCAGAAAGAGAAAGACAAATACCATATGATATCACTTATATGTGTAATGTAAAATATGATGTAAGTGAACTTATTTAGGAAACAGGAATAGACTCAAAGACTTAGAAAACAAACTTATGGTTACCAAAGTGGGGCAGGAGTGAGGATAAATTAGTAGTTTGGATTAGCAGATACAAACTACTATATATAAAGTAGATAAACAACAAGGTCCTACTGTATAGCACAGGGAACTATATTCAATATCCTGTAATAAACCATAATGGTAAAGAATATGAAAAAGAATATATATATATACTTCAATTTAAAAAAATTACTAGGGCCAGCAGTACATACAAGCCATCTGGAGTCTATGTTAATGCTCCTGAATTTTGTCAAAATAATCTTCAGGGACCTCAATTGTCTTGACAGTCCATAAAACCATTATGCTTGTCATGATACCATATACATAGTATATTGATGCCATACTAGTCAGACTTGGCAAGCAGGAAATGACAAATACTCTTGATGCTCTAGTAAGATACATACTTGCCAGAGAATGGAAGAAAAGTCCTGTAAAGATTCAGACACCTGCCACATCATTGACATCTTCAAGATTCCAGTGGTCTAGGGATTGATGAGACAACCCTGCTAATTAAAGGACAAGTTATTATACCTGACTCCATACGACTGAGAAAGAGACACAACACTTGATGGGTCTATTTGGATTTTGGAAACAGCATATACTGCTCCAAACCATTTACTGGGGAATTTAGAAGGTTGTCAGATTTAAGTGAGGATGATTATGCTGTAGGTCCAGGCTGCAATGCAAATTGCCCTGCTGCTCAGATCATATGACTTGGCAGATCCCTTGCTAGTAGAGGATCCATGGTAGATAAAAATAGTAAGAGGAATCTCTCACAAGCCCTAATGGAGAGCTGTAGCACAAACATCCTGGGGTTCTGGAGCAAAGTCATACTTTCTGCAGCAGAGAACTACATGCTTTTTGAAAAGCATCTCCTGCCATGCTATTGAATACATGTACATGAGACATCAAGTGACTATGTGACAAGAGCTGTCCATTATTAGCTAATTTAGCAGTAATCTATTATATAATGAAAACGATAGGTCAGACACCAAGCTTGGGGAGATTTAAAAGGAACAAGTAAGCTACATAAAAAAGGGATCTAGACCCCCATGTCACCATCTCTTTTACAGTAACATGTCTCCTTTAGCTTACACCTACATGACTTTATTGAGGGGATGGTCTGTAGGATGGATTATGGAGGAGGAAAAAGCTTAGACTTGGTTTAAAGAGGAATTGACTCCATACAGGTCGTGTGGGTCCTTGGCGGCATAGGAAGGAAGCCGAGGGGAGAGCAGGAAAAACAGATGTGAGGGGCCCTCGGTGAGGAGTAGGAGAGGAGTGGAGGGTGATTGCCCCACCCACTCGGGCACCAGGAGCCTCCTGAGCTCCCAGGTGAGGTCCCCTGTCCTCTGAGACCAGGGGTGAGAGGCACACCTGGGCCCCTTCTGTTTCTTGAGCCTAAGCTTGAGCCCCACAGTCTACAGCCCCCAGGGCCTTTTCCAGCCCTGTGGGTCCTAAGCATAGGCCCCACCCACTACCTAAACCTAGCCCTTAAGCCCTACCCTCCACAGCCAAGGCCTTTCCGCCGCCCCCCTCTTTTTTTTGTTTTTCTTTTCCTTCCTCCTGTTTTTTACTATTGTGGGTATTGATGTACCTTCCAGTTGCTGATTCATCTATAGTTTTATTTTTATATTCTTTCTAACATATCTATTAGTTAACTAGTCTAATTTTATTTTATTTTATTTATTTATTTATTTATTTGGTGGTACGTGGGCCTCTCACTGCTGTGGCCTCTCCCGTTGCAGAGCACAGGCTCCGGACGCACAGGCCCAGCGGCCATGGCTCACAGGCCCAGCCACTCCGCAGCATGTGGGAACTTCCCGGACCGGGGCACAAACCCGTGTCCCCTGCATCGGCAGGCGGATTCTCAACCACTGCGCCACCAGGGAAGCCCTAATTTTATTTTTTACTTTGTTCTTGTTCTCTTTTTTTTTGCCACCTCACATGGCTTGTGGGATCTTCGTTCATGAGCCTGGGGTCAGGCTGAAGCTCCTGCAGTGGGATCTCCAAGTCCCAACCACTGGACTAACAGAGAACCTCAGACCCCAGGGAATATTCATTGGAGTGAGGTCTCACAGAGTTCCTTTTCTCAACACCAAGACCCAGCTCTACCCAAGAGCCTACAAACTCCAGTTTTGGAAACCTTAGGGCAAACAACCAATAAGAAAGGAGCACAATCCCGCTCATTAAAAAAAAAGAGAGAGAGATGGCAAAAAAATATGTCACAGATGAAGGAGCAAGGTAAAAACCTACAAGACCAAATAAATGAAGAGGAAATAGGCAATCTACCTGTAAAAGGATTCAGAGTAATGATAGTAAAGATGATCCAGAATCTCAGAAATGGAATGGAGACCCAAATTGAGAAAATACAAGAAATGTTTAACAAAGATCTAGAATAACTACAGAATGAACAAACAGAGATGAACACAATAACTGAAGTGAAAAATACACTAGAAGGAATCAATAACAGAATCACTGAGGCAGAAGAATGAATAAGTGAGCTGGAAGACAAAATGGTGGAAATAACCTCTGAGGAACAGAATAAAGAAAAAAGAATGAAAAGAAGACAACCTCAGAGACCTCTGGGACAACACTAAATGCACCAATATTCGAATTATAGGGGTCCCAGAAGAAGAGAAAAAGAAATGGTCTGAGAAAATATTTGAAGAGATTATAGTCAAAAAGTTCCCTAACATGGGAAAGGAAATAGTCACCCAAGTTCAGGAAGCATAGAGAGTCCCATACAGGATAAACTGTAGGAAAAACACACTAAGACACATCTTAATCAAACTAACAAAAATTAAATTCAGTGAAAAAATATTAAAAGCAGCAAGGGAAAAACAAAAAATAACATACAAAGGAATCTCCATAAGGTTATCAGCTGATTTTTCAGTGGAAACTCTGAAGGCCAGAAGGGAGTGAGAGGATAAACTTAAGGTGATGAAAGAGAAAAACCTACAACCAAGATACTCTACCCAGCAAGAATCTCATCTAGATTCAATGGAGAAGTCAAAAACTTTGCAGACAAGCAAAAGCTGAGAGAATTCAGCACCACCAAGCCAGCTTTACAACAAATGCTAAAGAAACTTCTTTAGGTGGGAAACAGAAGAGAAGAAAAAGACCCACAAAAACAAACCCAAAAGAATTAAGAAAATGTTAATAGGAACATACTTATCAATAATAACCTTGAATGTAAATGGAGTAAATGCCCCAACCAAAAGACACAGACTGGCTGAATGGATACAAAAACAAGACCTGTAATTATGCTGTCTACAAGAGACCCACTTCAGACCCAGGGACACATACAGACTGAAAGTGAGGGGATGGAAAAAGATATTCCATGCAAATGGAAATCAAAAGAAAGCTGGAGTAGCATACTTGTATCAGATAAAATAGACTTTAAAATAAAGACTGTTACAAGAGATAAGGAGGGACACTACATAATGATCAAAGGATCAAGCCAAGAAGAAGATATAACAATTATAAATGTTTATGCACCCAGCATAGGAGCACCTCAGTACCTAAGGCAAATGCTAACAACCATGAAAGGAGAAATCGACAGTAACACAATAATAGTAGGGGACTTTAGGGCTTCCCTGGTGGCGCAGTGGTTGAGAATCCGCCTGCCGATGTAGGAGACACGGGTTCGTGCCCTGGTCCGGGAAGATCCCACATGCCGTGGAGCAACTAAGCCCGTGAGCCATGGCCGCTAGGCCTGCGCGTCCGGAGCCTGTGCTCCGCAACGGGAGAGGCCACAACAGTGAGAGGCCCGCATACCGCAAAAAAAAAAAAAAAAAAAAAAAAAAAAAATAGTAGGGGACTTTAACACCCCACTTACACCAATGGACAGATCATCCAAACAGAAAATAAATAAGGAAACACAAGCTTTAAATGACACAATAGGCCAGGTAGATTTAATTGATATTTATAGAACATTCCACCCCAAACTGGCAGAATTCATTTTCTTCTCCAGTGCACACAGAACATTCTCCAGGATAGATAACATCTTGGGTCACAAATCAAGCCTCAGAATTTTTAAGAAATTTGAAATCATATCAAGCATCTTTTCTGACCACAGCGCCATGAGATTGGAACTCAATTACAGGAAAAAAAAACCGTAAAAAACACAAACACATGGAGGTTAAACAGTGCGCTACTAAATAACCAAGGGATCACTGAAGAAATCAAAGAAGTAATTTTAAAAACATAGAAACAAATGACAAAGAAAACACGATGACCCCAAACCTATGGGGCACAGCAAAAGCAGTTCTAAGAGGGAAGTTTATAGCAATTCAATCTCAAGAAACAAAAAAATCTAAAGTAAACAATCTAACCCTACCTTTAAAACAACTAGAGAAGAACAAATAAAACCCAAAGCCAGTAAAAGGATAGAAATCATAAAAATCTGAGCTGAAATAAATGAAACATAAATGAAGAAAACAATAGCAAAGATCAATAAAACTAAAAGCTGGTTCTTTGAGAAGATAAACAAAATTGATTAACCCTTAGCCAGACTCATCAAGAAAAAAAGGGAGAGGATGCAAATCAATAAAATTAGACATGAAAAAGGAGAAATCACAACTGACACTGTAGAAATACAAAGGATTATAAGAGACTACTGCAAACAACTGTATGCCAATAAAATGGACAACCATGAAGAAATGGAAAAATTCTTGGAAAACTACAACTTTCCAAGACTGAACCAGGAAGAATTAGAAAATATAAAGAGACCTATCACAAGTAATGAAATTGAAACCATAATTTTAAATTTTCCAACGAACAAGAGTCCAGGATCACAAGGCTTCACAGGTGAATTCTATCAAACATTTAGAGAAAAGCTAACACCAATCCTTGTCAAACACTTCCAAAAAATTGCAGAGGGAGAAACACTCCCAAATTCATTCTACAAAGTCACCATCACCCTGATACCAAAACCAGAAAAAGCTATCACAAAAAAAGAAAATTATAGGCCAATATCACTGAGGAACATAGATGCAAAAATCCTGAACAAATACTAGCAAACAGAATCCAACAGCACATTAAAAGGATCAGACACCATGAGCAAGTGCAATTTATCCCAGGGATGCAAGGATTCTTCAATATACACAAATCAATCAATGTGATACACCACAGTAACAAATTAAGGAATAAAAACCATATAATCATCTCCATAGAGGAAGGAAAAGCTTTTGACCAAATTCAACACAAATTTATGATAAAAACTCTCCAGAAAGTGGGCATAGAGGGAACCTATGGATTCAGGATTCATCACAGCCCCTGAACGCATTTTGGAAGAATTTATCTCTTTTGCCGTGCTTGTTTTTTTTTTCTTTTTGAAATGTGTTTTTATAATGAGGTTTAGAGGATTTTCCCTTCTGTGTTTATGCCACTTTACACACACTTGATGCACTTATAGAGAGATATCAGTACTTAGGTTTTAAGATGCTTATGAGTCTGATATATATTCTTCTGCGATGAATAGGGGCTGTTGAGTCCAGTTCATTGAACAAGGAGTAGGTCGTGTCTATTACATAATTGGTTTTTGGAACGGTATCTGTGCTCATTTCAAAGTCGTGTTTTATGCAACACGCCACCTCACCTTTCCTCTTAAGCAGGCATAAGTGTGTTTGCGTGACTCTGTTCTGTTTTGTAATTCAGTTCATGGGTAGCGATTTTTACATTCCCTCGATAAGTGATATCATAAGTTCCTTTTTCTGTGTGACTTATTTCACTTAGGATAATCGTACCTAAATCCACTCATTATGCTGCTATTAGCCTTATGACATGGATGATTGATATTCCATCGTACCTAAGTAGCACAACTTCTTTGTCCATTTTTCTCTTCCCTGGGATATGAACGGTGTACCGAAGTCGAGGTTGTTGTAAAGAGAGAAGCCCTAAACTTTGGGGTGCCTACGTGTGGTTGATTTTGTTTTCCCAAGATATACGCCCATGTGTGGAGGTGCCCTATGCTCTGTGCTTCTGTTTTGTACGTGTTTTAGGAAAGAGCATACACTTCTCCAGAGTGGCTGTTGGCATTTTCCATCCCTCCCAGCAGCTTAACAAGGCTCCCTTGTCTCCATGGCCCATCCTTCCATTCTGGTTTTTATACTTTTTTCGGATGGCCCTTTTGACCAGAGGGGAAGTGAGATTTCTTTGTAGTGCTGATTTGCTCTCCCTGTGTGCTTGGTTGGCCAAAAAGGGCGTATGCGTTTTTTCCTGAATATATTCAGGAAAAAACGCATACGCCCTTTTTGGCCAACTGCATCATTGTCCAAGTTCTGCCGCTTTTCATGGGCTGTCAAGGCCAATCCGATCTACCTCTCGAAATCTGTTTCGTGCAATTCTGCCTTGCGTTCAAATCCTCTTTGTTGCCTTACCTCAATATATTTTTGGACGAGAATTATCATTTAGAGCTCGGCAGGTTTGTGAAGTGCAGTGCCCCAGAACTCCATTTTGCAACTCGCTTTTTTGTGAGCTGGCCGCAATACCACAGGATTGCTTCAGTCCCTATTGTGCTTCCGGGGGGGGGGCAGGCTGAGCCCTTGGTTAATTCCTCTTCGTGATGGGAAATTAGAGTGACATGTGCGTGTCCAAACACCTACAGCTAGTCTCTCATTGGTTCCCCCTCTTCCAGTTCATCCTCCGGACCAATTGCAGACTGTACAAAACAGGAGTGTAAAGGCGCTGATTCTCCAAGTGGGGAGATTGTTAGTAAAGCGGCTGGAATGGCGAACGCGAGCACCAGGAGATGAAACTGAGGTTCGCTTTAGAAAGCTTTCCCAATCACACGGTGGACCATCCCCTGGGATTCCCATGAGTGGTTTCGCTGTAGGAAGGTTGCCTTGAACCTGGAGAGATGGGAACCATGGAATGGGTAGCAGGCAGTATAAATTTAAAGGGTCTGCATTTGCTCACCCAACCTCACCAATCCTCTCAGCCTCAAGAGTATCCAGCCTTATGTCTTATGCCGCTGTGTGTGTAGATGTGGTCAATACTGGTTGCATCACAGCCCCTGAAGGCATTGTGGAAGAATTTCTCTCTCTTTCGCCATGCTTGTTTTTTTTCTTTTTGAAATGTATTTTTATAATGGGGTTTAGATGATTTTCACTGCTGTTTATGTCGCTTTACACACACTTGATTCACTTACAGAGAGATATCAGTACTTAGGTTTTAAGATGCTTACGAGTCTGATATATTCTTCTGCGATGAATAGGGGCTGTTGAGTCCAGTTCATTGAACAAGGAGTAGGTCGTGTCTATTACATATTTGGTTTTTGGAACGGTACCTGTGCTCATTTCAAAGTCGTGTTTTATGCATCACACCACCTCACCTTTCCCCTTACGCAGGCATAAGTGTGTTTTCTAAAAGCGTGACTCTGTTCTGTTTTGTAATTCAGTTCATGGGTAGCGATTTTTACATTCCCTCTCTAAGTGATATCATAAGTTCCTTTTTCTGTGTGACTTATTTCACTTAGGATTATCGTACCTAAATGCACTCTTTATGCTGCTACTAGCCTTATGACATGGATTCCATTGCTGAGTGATATTCCATTTTACCTAAGTATCACAACTTCTTTGTCCATTTTTCTCTTCCCTGGGATATGAAAGGTGTACCGAAGTCGAGGTTGTTGTAAAGAGAGAAGCCCTAAACTTTGGGGTGACTACATGTGGTTGATTTTTAGTTTTCCCAAGATATATGTCCATGTGTGGAGGTGCCCTGTGCTCTGTGGTTCTGTTTTGTACGTGTTTTAGGAAAGAGCATACACTTCTCCAGAGTGGCTGTTGGCATTTTCCATCCCTCCCAGCAGCTTAACAAGGCTCCCTTGTCTGCATGGCCTGTCCTTCCTTTCTGGTTTTTACACTTTTTTTCGGATGGCCCTTTTCACCGGGGGGCGGGGGTGCGAAGTGAGACTTCTTAGTAGTGCTGATTTGCACTCCATGCGTGCTTGGATATTCAGGAAAAAACGAATACGCCCTTTTTGGCCAACTGCATCATTGTCCACGTTCTGCCGCTTTTCATGTGCTGTCACGGCCAGGCCGATCTACCTCTTGAAATCTGTTTCGTGAAATTTTGCCTTGCGTTTAAATCCTCTTCATTTCCTTACGTCAATATATTTTTGGATGATAGTTATCATTTAGAACTCTGCAGGTTTGTGAAGTGCAGTGCCCCTGAGCAACTGTCTTCAACTTGTTTCTGGAACGGGACACCAAGTGGCAGGATTGCTTCACGCCGTATGGTCGTTCCGCGGGGGCAGGCTGAGCCTTTGGGAAATTCCTCTTCCTGATTGGAAATTTGAGTGGCATGTGCTGTCCAAGCACGCAGAGCTTGTTTTTCATTCCTTTTCCCACTTCCCTTTCATCCTCCGGCAAATTCCAAGGCTTGCATTACTGGCTGTCGATTGTGGGGACTTCCCCAGGTGGGGAGAGTCTAAGGAATGAGACTGGAGCGGGGACCCCTCTCCCAGGACATGTGGAGATGGGGTGACTTCCAAGCTCTTCCCGCCCCTCCAGCCCCTGATCCTCTGAGGTTCTGTCCGGACGCCTAGGTGCTTCCAGAGGTGCGGGGCTAGGGGGCCGCCCTGCAGGGAGCAGCACTGATCCCGCGCCTGCAGCGCCACCTACTGGTCTCTCCGTCCTGCGTCGGGCACAGTCTCCACCTTCCCCGCTGCCTCGGGTCCTCTGTCTCTACAGGGTCCTGCGATCAGCCCCTCCACACGCCTCGTCAGCCTCAGGGATGACCCAGGACTTGGATCCTCGCCTGCCCACCCCCAATCGGTGTCCTCAGTCCCCCTCTGCAGACAGGTGAGGACCCCCTGTAGGGGCTCTCGAACGCTTCTCCCCTCCATCCTCCCCAGGCTCGGCCCAGGTCCTATCGGGATGGTCCACACTCACCAAGCCCCCAAGTACATGCCAAGGGCAGGCATCGGGCCTGCTGCGTGCACTGCTATGCGTCCTGCTGTATGCACAGGCATGAACCTGCCCCAGGGTGCAGGAAAGGCAGCCTTGCCTCGGGATGTGGGGAGAGGGGCTGCCCACAGGGCGGACGTCAGCTCTCAGCTCACCAGGCAAGGGCAGCATTGTTCTCGCTCCTTGGACCCTTTCTCACCCAGCCTGACCCCGACCCGGCTTTGTTCCCACCCCCGTTGTCCCTCCATTGGCCTCGCTCTTGTGAGCAGAGCAGGACAGTGTGGTCAGTGGTCACAGGCTGAGACACAGACACTGGCTGACCCACGTGCACCCAGCTGACCACGCGGAACAGGCACAGCACCACGGCCTGGGTGGTGTGGGTTCACTTGTCCACAGAGAGGCCGGGCCTCTGTCCCGGCTCCAGAGGTCACCTTGAGTCTGACGGGAGTGTCTGTGCTCCGTGGGCCTCGCTCCAGGCTGGTCTGTGCTGGCGGCGTGATGCACGGTGGGGCTTCCTGAGTCGCCCCCGGGAGCTGGAGGCCAAGGTCCGGCACAAGGCAGTCCCCACATTGACGTGACAGACCCCAATAAACCCTGCACTTCAGGACTCAGGTGGGCTTCCCTGGGCTGCCACAGCCGAGGCTGGACCCTGCTTATCCCCTCTGTCCTCGCTGATTTTAACTTGCATCCTTCACCACAATAAACCCTGGATATAACAGCTTCAGGGAATTCTGGGAGCCTCCAAGAAAAAAGAAGCTGGGGAGGGGGTCTCTGTGTCCCTGACTCTGCATTTGGGGTTAGAGGTCAGTGGGGAGGATCTTGGGGCCCTGGAATCTGAAGGGCCCCCCTACCAGGGAGGGGTAGGAGACCCGGGTGGTAGTTAAGCTGAGTCCAAGGCCCTCCTGTGTAGGAGGCAACTAGCCCCGGGGATCCTGAAGAGGCCGGCCCCCTCCTCTCCTCCACCCCCAGGCCTGGTCCCTGCTCTTGAGAAGTTCCCTAGGGTGGGGTCCTGGTGCTGGAGGTGCCCCGATGCTGTGGCCTCCTGAGCCTCCAGTGAGGATAACGGGAGTGGGGGAAGACTTGTTCACAGAGAGGGAGCTTCTGCCAGAACAGAACCTGGGTCTGCTGCCCTGACCCCAGGTGCACTGGGGCAGGAACATGAGAGCGAAGCTCCCTCCCCTCCCAAGACACCCAGGACCCATGGGCGCTGGTCGCTGGATTCCCACACAATACTAAAATCTCCCACGCAGGCCTGATGGGTGAGAGACACTATTTAAAGACTATTATTGGGCCAGGGGGGCCCAGCAAGTGAAGCTGGGGGTGGGGAGAGTTGGAAAATCACCCAAGGATGTGCTCTCCCTGCAGCGACCCCCCAAGTCCATCTGACTTGATGGACCCATCAAGTCAGAGCCCACATTCGGGGTCTTTGGGGGACAAAGAGCCAAGCACCCCCAGTCCTTGCCTTCACCTGCTGCAGTTAGTGCCTGCCTTGTCTTCTTCATGGTCAAGTTCTCACCCCTCCCAGAAGTCCTCTTGGGGGCTAATGCGATGGGCGTGTCCATGGCAGGACTGGAGGGTCTGTGGTGGGCTGGAGGCCACCTGGCAGGCAGGAGAGCTCACATCGATCTTGCCGGTCCACACCTCCTGGTCAGAGGTCCGCACAGAGTCCACCAGGCTGTGGATGTGGTAGAAGGTACAGAGTTTCGGGGCCCAGTCCAGCCCATGCAGGTGTCTGACCACCGAGCGGTCAGTGTGGAGTATTCCCAGGGAGCCCTGGCCGTGCTCGCACCCTCACGGGAAGGACACGTCAGCATGGTCCCTGGAATGACCAGGGGTCAGCCAGAAGCGTCCCCCACCCAACCTCACTGTTACCACAAGAAACAAGAGACAACTCGTGCAGAAACACAGAACATCACCAGGCTGATGCTGTTCTGAGGAAGGTCGACTGGCGTCTGGGAACTGGGTGCTACAGTGAGTTGAATGGGGACCCCCCAGAAGTTATGTCCACATCATGCCCCCCAGAATCTGAGAATGGAACCTTATTTGGAAGTAGGTCTTTGCAGGTATAATTAGTTGCGGATCTGAAGATGAGGTCATCTTGGATCAGGGTGGCCCTAAATCAGTGACAGTGTCCTTCTAAGAGACCAGAGGAGAGACATAGACACACGAAGACACCATCTGAAGACAGAGGCAGAGACAGGAGGGATGCAGCCACAAGCCCAGGGATGCCTGGAGCCCCCAGGAGCTGGAAGAGGCAGGCAGGACCCTCCCCTGGAGCCTCCGGAGGGAGCGCGGCCCTGGGACACCTTGATCTCAGACGTCTGGTCTCCAGGACTGAGAGGACAGGTTTCTGTTGCTCTGAGCCTCCGTTTGTGGTCGTTTGTCACAGCTGCCCTGGGAAGCTAATGCAGCTGGTGAGCAGGTCCCTGCCCTGATCTAAGCCCTCCCACCTCCCGTTAGGGGCAGGCCCCTGTGCCTGTGCTGTGTGCACAGACCATGTGGTTCATGCTGAACCCCGGTTCCCCTTCTGGGCACCAGCATTTTGGAGAGTGAGGGCAGAGAACACCACGTGACCAGCCCCTAGCCGGGTGCCAAGCCTCTAATGAGCTTCCTGGGGACACGGGGGTGCGGGTAGCTGTCGTGGTTCTGCCCTTTGTGGCTGGGGGAAGAGACACCCTAGAGGCCCTCGAGGGAAGGAGGGGATATGGAGGGTCAGGAGGTGATGGGAGCAGGGACCCTCCCTCCCTGCATCGCTACTGCATGCTGTGTGTGAGCCATCTCAGCTGTGAGCACACAAGCCACGAGCATGTGCTGAGTCCTGTGAGCCTCCCAGCCAGTCCCTGAAGGTGAAGGCAGCCCTGCAGACCCCAACCCTCTCCTCCATGTCTAGTGGGTGGAAGATCCACTTCTTGCCATTTCAGAAGCGGTTCTGGAGCTGTCCTGGGAGGGCTTCTGAGGTTATGCAGGCTGAACCCCTGTTGCTATGCACCCACTTCCCCACAAGAACACCCAGAGCAAGCAGTATGCTCTGTTGCCTGAATGCCCCCCACCACTTTTCTCAGGAAAGAATCAGGGGTTTCTGTAGCAGCGTCCACAGGCAGCTCTGCATCTGGGCCCGTGTTCGCATCTTCTGTGTAAAGACCGAGAACCTTCCCTGACATGTGCCCCAGCTGACCACCTCCGCAAGCAGACAACAGGCTCCAGTGCGGGCATCAGACTGACCTCCAGTCTCAGCCTCCTCCTCTGTTGTCGGAGCTGCTCCAGGCCCTGCTCAAAACTCGTGCTCCCACCTTCCACAGGGCTGTCCTCCACCCCCACCTTCAGCAGGAGTTTACCTAAGTATTTAAGTTAAGGGGTCCAGAGATAAGAAAGGAAGCTACAAACAAACAAACAGATGGAACCAGCTGGGACCAAGATGGCAAAGAATGTGACCTCCAACAGACCCTGAGTCTCATCACGTGTTGAATTTACTATATCAGCATATTCAGTGACACACCTACCGGCGGCCATGACTGGACGTGAATGACCAAAGATGGGTAAAAGGAGGTGGTGCCCCATTCTCTTGGAAGAAGCCCTGCCCCTTCCCCGGAAGGCTTCTTCACCGCCATCATCACCCTCACTCCTCCTCCCTTTATCTTTACTCTTTAAAATTAAGCCACTCTCTCCAGGAGGGCGAGAAGGTGATCTGTGAACTTAGTTCCCGCTTCTCCATTCTTTGGCCACTGAACAGAGTCTGTGCTGTGGTCTCAGCTTTGGTTTTGTTATTTGCCTACTTGCACCCCCATGGAAAAAGGAAATCTTGCCCGCTGAAGCAGAGCGCCTCGCCAGGCGAGGGCCCGAGCAGGGTCCACATGACTTCACTTGGTAACAGTCTGGAAGGGGGCAGTTGTCTCTGCCCGTGGGGTGGGGGAGGGAACACGTACAGCCAAAACAGCGGCTCCGTGGATGGCACGGCCCCTCGTGGGCCTGGACCGTGTGCTCTCATCCCCCCATGCCTGACACCCCCTGACAGTCACGACGCAGTTACACTGGCTGTTGGGCCTCCAGTCAGGAGGGACCAGAGGCAGCACCTGGCGTCAGATCAGATGTGCCTTTTCACAGGCAGGGGACATAGGAGATATTAGGACTTTGTGTCTAGAAAACAAAGCAAGCGGCTAGAAGGTGATCTGAGCTGTGGACTTGAAACCCAGGTGCGAGGTGAGAGCTCCACCCGGACACTGGCTTGGAAGCTTCCGCACAGGCGGGACCACCCAGTGCTTCCTGCTCGACCCCTGCAGGCTTCCCTGTGGGCACAGCTGGACCTGCAGTCCTCAGGCTCCCTGACCCAGAGCCTGAAGGGCCGAGGCTGCCAGGGCCTGGGGACGCAAGTGGTCATTCCACCAACGCTGCTCGGCCCCTCCTCCCCAGTGACCAGGGGATGGAAGCCCCATGGAGTCTGAGGCCCGGCACAGGCACAGCTCGCACCCCCACCCCCAGGACCGCCGGCCCCGCCCTGCTTCCTCAGGCCCCCCGTCTGCACCTCCCAGAGCCCGCGCCCCACCAACCCACATTCCCGGTGTGGACTTCCACGCACATACTCTGCTCCGTGTCCTCTTCCCACATGGGACACCCCCATCCCTGCTTCTCCCTAATGACGGCCTGGATCTCGAATGTTCTGGGCAGGAAGAGGGCAAGGAGGACACCGGCCTGTCCCGTCTGTCTCCAGGGGGCCCAGACACAGGGCTCGGGGGCTGCTGGGTCTTGAGGTCTGGATGCTTCCATGTGTGGGATGAAGCTGCCACTGCCCGCTGGAGTTGCTCCTTCCGAGATTCAGGAAACAGGGAGACCCACCAAACGGAGCCCATCCCCAGGCTCTGCTGCAAGTCTGCTCAGAATTGCTCACCTGATCCTGAAGACAGACCTGAGGGAAACAGGGCCCGTGATTCCCATACTGACGGTGTTCTGTGGAATTTCCATTAGACCCCTTCCTACCCTGTTCTGAGCAAATGACTAGTCAGTCCGTGCTACCATCACCCCACGAGCAGACCAGGAAGCTGAGGCTCCGAGAAGCCAAGTAATCCAACCGGAAGTACAGCTGTGGGACCACGGAGTGGGGTCTGCACCTGCCGCCCGCCCAGGGGGACTGCCCACTCCCCGCAGGTTCCACGCCTATTCCCTTCACCCTCTCCCGGGGCCAGCTCACAGAGCCTCCTCCTGGGGGCTCACTCACCTTCTTCTAACAGGATCCGTCTCACTATCCTGTTCTGGGATCATCCGGAAAGCTTGTCACTGAAGCACATTCAGCCTCACCTCACCAGGGCAGCTTTCCTGGATCACACTCACCACCTGCACGTCCACTCCCAGCTCAGACCCAGAAAGGACCCCTCGGCCCCAAGGCTCTGCCTGGCCTCCCTTCCCCTCCTTCCTGGTCCGTCCCTCTCATGTCCCCTGCAGGGTCACCAGGAGCTCCCACCTGCCCCAGGCAGGCTGTCTGCTCTGTCCTGGTGGGGAGGCCTCTGTGGTGTCAGGTGGAAGGCACAAGAGATACCCGTGGGGCCTCCCTCACGAGGCCCAGTGACCAGCACCTGCCTACTCACCTCATCACTCAGGATGGACAGGGGTTCAGGGGGTCCGTGGCATCTCGTTGTCCTCATTCCATCCCAGCACTGCCCACAGGGAAGTTGCTAAGCAACTCTGTGCTGGCTGCACAGAGAGGACGCTCATACACACGGCCCCCTCCCAGCACGCAGGGCGCTCAGAGCTCAGCTGAGCTGGTACCCAGCATCCCACGGGGCTCTCGTGGTCAGGCCCCTCCCAGGGTATGGAGCTCACCTGGGCAGGCACCCCGGCAAGGCTGGGCACACAGGAACTGTGCACATAGCCCTCATTTCAGAGCACCCCCAGCTTACCTGTTGGTCAGAGCTGACACAAAGCACCTCAGAGCAGGACGTGAACTAACAAACAGCAGGTCCGGGACAGGTCTGTGACCCTGGGCTTCACTCTGTGTGGCTTCCTTCCACCGGGTCTTCCAGAGGCTTCCACTGCAGCTGGGGCACCAGGTCTCTGTTTTCACCCATCACCGCTCCTCTCCCTGACTCCTGGGCTCCTCTCATTAGGAGAGGGTCTTCTTGAAGTTGTTTCTCACTCATGGACTAGACAAAATGATTAGAAAACAAGCAAGAGATGCTTGTCCCTCCTGACCCTCAGGACCTACACCTGTTCCTTGGAACTGGCCGGTGCAGCAAGGCCCATTTTATGCAACTGTGAGCCCCTGAGGGGCGAGGATTGCCTGACCTGAGCAGCCTGACCCGGCCGGTCAGCCCTCTCCAGGTGTGCCTGGTCTGAGGTCAATATAAACCCCGCTCCAGGCAGCAAGAGCCCCTGCAGCTGTGCCTGACGCCATATTCTCTGCCCCGTCAGCAGTCTCGGGGCTGGGCTGGTGGGAGGGAGTAGGGCCCACGGCTCTGTGCGTGGCCCGGTGCGAGTGGGGCTCTGCTGGACTTTCTGCAGGAGTTGCCGGGCTGCCACCTGCTAAAGAAGAGGATGTGTCACCCATACCTGCCACTGGAATTTCTCCCCGGGCAGAGGTGAGGAAGGAAAAAAGCAGTGGGGGCCGGGACAGGAGGGGTACGTCAGGCAGGGAGATGGAAAGCTTCCAGAAGAGCTCCCGGGGCCAGGACCATCCTGGCTGGCCTGCAGGCCCCAAGTCGGCCTGCGTGCTGTGGCTGGTGTGACTCCATGGCCCTTCCTCTAGGTTTTCAAGTCCTTGCACATATTCAGGTGTTTTACCTGGGAAAGGTGGGAACAGTTCAGCAGCAGCTGGCCTGGGGGTCAGCTCACGTTTACTCAGGGACGCCTCGACATGGTCCCCCAGCTTTGCAATGAGGACACTCCTTGCAGGGGGGCTGCTGGCTGCATAGGAGACGATTCCCCACCCCTGACCAACTTCAGAATTGTTTACCACTGGAGCAAGTGCCCTGATAGGGTTTTCCTCTGTGTAACTGGTGGGTTCTGTTCTTTTTTCTTTTTTTCTTTTTTAGTTCAAGGTAGGTTTTATTCCTCTTTTTTGTATTTATAGATATAAGCATGGAAATAATTCATTCATATAAATACATCTATGGGAAGGAAAGAACTTTTTTTCTGTTTTATTTTTATAATTTTATTTAATTTTTTGAATTTTACTTTATTTTTTTATACAGCAGGTTCTTATTGGTTATGTATTTTATACATATAAGTGTATACATGTCAACCCCAATCTCCCAATTACTCCCACCATCACCACCCCCACGGCTTTCCTCCCTTGGTGTCTATACGCTTGTTCTCTACATCTGTGTCTCTATTTCTGCCCTGCAAACCATTTCATCTGTATCATTTTTCTAGGTTCCACATATATGCATTAGTATACAATATTTGTTTTACCCTTTCTGACTTACTTCACACTGTACAACAGTCTCTAGATCCATTGATGTCTCTACAAATGATTCAATTTCATTCCTTTATATGTCTGAGTAATATTCCATTGTATATATGTACCACATCTTTAAACATTGGTCTGTCTGTGGGCATTTAGGTTGCTTCCATTACCTGGCTATTGTAAACAGTGCTTCAAGAAATATTTTGGTGAATGTGTCTTTTTTTTTTTTTTGAATAATCATTTATTGTATCTAGAATAATCAATCCAATATTGACCTATTAGTTAATTTATAATTTTATGCAATCTTAAGTACATGAACATATTTTTTTTTCCTTTCCCAAAGGCTGTTTATTTTTTATTTTTATTTTTTAACATCTTTATTTGAGTATAACTGTTTTACAATAGTGTGTTAGTTTCTCTTTTACAACAAAGTGAATCAGTTATACATATACATATGTTCCCATAACTCTTCCCTCTTTTGTCACTCTCCCTCCCACCCTCCCTATCCCACCTCTCTAGGTGGTCACTAAGTACAGAGGTGAACTCCCTGTGCTATCCTGTAGCTTCCCACTAGCTATCTAATTTACATTTGGTAGTGTGTATATGTCCCTGCCACTCTCTCACATCGTCACAGCTTACCCTTCCCCCTCCCCATATCCTCAAGTCCATGCTCTAGTAGGTCTGTGTTTTATTCCCATCCTACCACTAATCTCTTCATGACATTTTTTTTTTTTTTTAGATTCCATATATATGTGTTAGCATATGGTATTTGTTTTTATCCTTCTGACTTACTTCACTCTGTATGACAGATTCCAGGTCTATCCACCTCATTACAAATAACTCAGTTTCATTTCTTTTTATGGCTGAGTAATATTCCATTGTATACATGTGCCACATCTTCCTTATCCATTCATCTGTTGATGGACACTTAGGTTGCTTCCATGTCCTGGCTATCGTAAATAGAGCTGCAATAAACATTTTGGTACATGACTCTTTTTGAATTATGGTTTTCTCAGGGTATATGCCCAGTAATGGGATTGCTGGGTCATATGGTAGTTCTATTTGTAGTTTTTTAAGGAACCTCCATACTGTTCTCCATAGTGGCTGTATCATTTTACATTCCCATCAATAGTGGAAGAGGGTTCCTTTTCCCCACACCCTCTCCAGCATTTGTTGTTTGTAGATTTTCTGATGATGCCCCTTCTAACAGGTGTGTGGTGATACCTCATTGTAGTTTTCATTTGCATTTCTCTAATAATTAGTGATGTTGAGCAGCTTTTCATGTGCTTCTTGGCCATCTCTGTGTCTTCTTGGAAGAAATGTCTATTTAGACCTTCTGCACATTTTTGTATTGGGTTGTTTTTTTTTAATATTGAGCTGCATGAGCTGTTTATATATATTGGAGGTTAATCCTTTGTCCGTTGATTCATTTGCAAATATTTTATCCCATTCTGAGGGTTGTCTTTTCATCTTGTTTGTAGTTTCCTTTGCTTTGCAAAAGCTTTTACATTTCATTAAGTCTCATTTGTTTATTTTTCTTTTTTATCGCATTACTCTAGGAGGTGGAACAAAAAAGATCTTGCTGTGATTTATGTCAGAAAATTCTTCCTATGTTTTCCTCTAAGAGTTTTATACTGTCTGGTCTTAAATTAAGGTCTCTAATCCATTTTGAATTTATTTTTGTGTATGGTATTATGCAGTGTTCTAATTTCATTCTTTTACATGTAGCTATCCATTTTTCCCAGCACCACTTATTGAAGAGACTGTCTTTTCTCCATTGTATTTCCTTGCCTCCTTTGTCATAGATTAGTGGACCATAGCTGTGTAGGTTTATCTCTGGGCTTTCTTTTTTTTCATTTACATCTTTATTGGAGTATAATTGCTTTACTATTGTGTGTTAGTTTGTTCTGTATAACAAAGTGAATCAGCTATACATATACATATATCACCATATCTCCTCCCTCTTGCATCTCCCTCCCACCCTCCGCATCCCACCCCTTTAGGTGGTCACAAAGCACCGAGCTGATCTCCATGTGCTATGTGGCTGCTTCCCAGTAGCTGTCGATGTTACATTTGGTAATGTATATATGTCTGTGTCACTCTCTCACTATGTCCCAGCTTACCCTTCCCCCTGCCTGTGTCCTCAAGTCCTTTCTCTACGTCTGTGTCCTTAACCCTGTTCTGCCCCTAGGTTCTTCATAAACTTTTTTCTCCTTTAGATTTCATATATCTGCGTTAGCATATGGTATTTGTTTTCCTCTTTCTGACTTACTTCACTGTGTAGGACAGACTCTAAATCCATCCACCTCACTACAGATAACTCAGTTTCATTTCTTTTTATGGCTGAGTAATAGTCCATTGTATATATGTGCCAGATCTTCTTTATCCATTCATCTGCCAATGGACACTTAGGTTGCTTCCATGTCCTGGCTATTGTAAATAGAGCTGCAATGAACATTGTTGTACGTGACTCTTTTTGAATTGTGGTTTTCTCAGGGTAAATGCCCAGTACTTGGATTGCTGGGTCATATGGTACTTCTATTTTTAGTTTTTAAAGGAACCTCCTTACTGTTCTCCATAGCGGCTATAACAATTTACATTCCCACCAACAGTGCAAGAGAGTTCTCTTTTCTCCAATAAACGCCTCTCCAGCATTTATTGTTTGTAGATTCTTTGATGATTGCCATTCTGACTGTTGTGAGGTGATACCTCACTGTAGTTTTGATTTGCATTTCTCTAATGATTAGTGATGTTCAGCATCCTTGCACGTGTTTTTTGGCAATCTGTATATCTTCTTTGGAGAAATGTCTATTTAAGTCTTCTGCCCATTTTTGGATTGGGTTCTTTGTTTTTGTGATGTTGAGCTACATGAGCTGCTTGTACATTTTGGAGATTAATCCTTTGTCTTTTGCTTCATTTGAAAATATTTTCTCCCAATCTGAGGGTTGTCTTTTCGTCTTGTTTATGTTTTCCTTTGCTGTGCAAAAGCTTTTAAGTTTCATTAGGTCCCACTTGTTTATTTTTGTTTTTATTTCCATTTCTCTAGGAGGTGGGTCAAAAAGGATCTTGCTGTGATTTATGGCATAGAGTGTTCTGCCTATGTTTTCCTTTAAGAGTTTTATAGTGTCTTGTCTTGCATTTAGGTCTCTAATCCATTTTGAGTTTATTTTTGTGTATGGTGTTAGGGAGTCTTCTAATTTCATTCTTTTACGTGTAGCTGGCCAGTTTTCCCAGTACCAATTACTGAAGAGACTGTCTTTTCTCCATTGTATATCCTTGCCTCCTTTGTCATAGATGAGTTAGCCATAGGTACGTATGTTTATCTCTGGACTTTCTATCCTGTTCCATTGATCTATATTTCTGTTTTTGTGCCAGTACCATATAGTCTTGATTACTGTATCTTTGTAGTGTAGTCTGAAGTCAGGAAGTCTGATTCCTTCAGCTCTTTTAATTTCCCTCAAGATGCTTTGGCTATTCGGGGTCTTTTGCATCTCCATAAAAATTTTAGGATTTTTTTGTTCTAGTTCTGTAGAAAATGCCACTGGTAATTTGATAGGGATTTCATTGAATCTGTAGATTGCTTTGGGTAGTATAGTCATTTTCACAATATTGGTTCTTCTAAACCAAGAACATGGTTTATACCTCCATCTGTTTATATCATCTTTGATTTCTTTCAGCAGTTTCTTATAGTTTTCTGAGTACAGGTCTTTTACCTCCTTAGGTAAGTTCATTCCTACGTATTTTATTTTTTTTGTTGCAGTGGTGAATGGGATTGTTTCATTAATTTCTCTTTCTGATCTTTCATTGTTAGTGTATAGGAATGCAAGTGATTTCAGTGCATTAATTTTGTATCCTGCAACTTTACCAAATTCATTGATTAGCTCTAGTAGTTTTCTGGTGGCATCTTTAGGATTCACTATGTATAGTATCTTGTCATTTGCAAACAGTGACAATTTTACTTCTTCTTTTCCAATTTGTATTCCTTTTATTTCTTTTTCTTCTCTGATTGCTGTGTCTAGGACTTCCAAAACTATGCTGAACAATAGTGGTGAGAGTGGACATCCTTGTCTTGTTCCTGATCTTAGAGGAAATGCTTTTAGTTTTTCACCATTGAGAATGATGTTTGCCGTGAGTTTGTCAAATATGGCCTTTAATATGTTGAGGTAGATTCCCTCTCTGCTCACTTTCTGGAGAATTTTTATCATAAATGCATGTTGGGTTTTGTCAAAAGCTTTTCCTGCATCTATTGAGGTGATCATATTTTTATTCTACAATTTGTTAATATGGTGTGTCACATTGATTGATTTGTGTATATTGAAGAATCCTTGCATCCTTGGGATAAACCCCACCTGAACATGCTGTATGATCCTTTTAATGTGTTGTTTAATTCTGTTTGCTAGTATTTTGTTGAGGATTTTTACATCTATATTCATCAGGGATATTGGTCTATAATTTTCTTTTTTGTAGTATTTTTGTCTGGTTTTGGTATCAGGGTGATGGTGCCCTCATAGAAATAATTTGGAAGTGTTCCTTCCCCTGCAAATTTCTGAAGAATTTGAGAAGGTTGGGTGTTAGCTCTTGTCTAAATGTTGGATAGAATTCACCTCCGATGCTATCTGGTTCTGGACTTTTGTTTGCTGGAAGATTTTTAATCACAGTTTCAATTTCATTACTTGTGATTGGTCTGTTTGTATTTTCTATTTCTTCCTGGTTCAGTCTTGGAAGGTTATATCTTTCTAAGAATTTGTCCATTTCTTCCAGGTTGTCCATTTTATTGGCATAGAGTTGCTTGTAGTAGTCTCTTTGGATGCTTTGTATTTCTCTGCTGTCTGTTGTAACTTCTCCTTTTTCATTTCTAATTTTCTTGACTCGAGTCCTGTCCCTCTTTTTCTTGATGAATCTGGTTAATGGTTTATCAATTTTGTTTATCTTCTCAAAGAACCAGCTTTTAGTTTTATTGATCTTTGCTATTGTATTCTTTGTTTCTATTCCATTTATTTCTCCTCTGATCTTTATGATTTCTTTCCTTCTGCTAACTTTGGGTTTTGTTTGTTCTTCTTTCTCTAGTTCCTTTAGGTGTAAGGTTAGATTGTTTATTTGAGATTTTTCTTGTTTCTTGAGGTAGGCTTGTAGTGCTGTAATCTTCCCTCTTAGAACTGCTTTTGCTGCATCCCATAGGTTTTGGATCATCATGTTTTTGTTGTCATTTGTCTCTAGTTAGTTTTTGATTTCCTCTTGTGTTTCTTCAGTGATCTCTTGGTTATATAGTAATGTATTGTTTAGCCTCCATGTGTTTGTGTTTTTTTATGTTTTTTTTCCCTGTAATTAATTTCTAATCTTATAGCCTTGTGGTTGGAACAGATGCTTGATATGATTTCAGTTGTCTTATATTTACTGAGCCTTTATTTGTGATCCAAGATGTGATCTATCCTGGAGAATGTTCTGTGTGCAGTTGAGAAGAATGTGTAATCTGCTGTTTTTGGATGAAATGTCCTATAAATATCAATAAAATCTATTTGGTCTATTGTGTCATTTAAAGCTTGTGTTTCTTTATTAATTTTCTGTCTGGATGATCTCCATTGGTGTAAGTAAATTGTTAAAGTCCCCTGCTATTATTGTGTTACTGTCAATTTCCTCTTTTACAGCTGTTAGCAGTTGCCTTATGTATTGAGGTGCTCCTATGTTGGGTACCTATATATTTATAATTGTTATATCTTCTTCTTGGATTGATCCCTTGATCATTATGTAATGTCCTTCCTTGTCTCATGTAACATTCTTTATTTTAAAGTCTATTTTATCTGATATGAGTATTGCTACTCCAGCTTTCTTTTGATTTTCATTTGCATGGAATATCCTTTTCCATCCCCTCACTTTCAGTCTGTATGTGTCCCTAGGTCTGAAATGGGTCTCTTATAGACAGCATATATATGGATCTTGTTTTTGTATCCATTCAGCAAATCTGTGTCTTTCGGTTGGAGCATTTAATCCATTCACATTTAAGGTAAATATTGATATGTATGTTCCTATTACTATTTTCTTAATTGTTATGGGTTTGTTTTTGTAGATCCTTTTCTTCTCTTGTGTTTCCCACTTAGAGAAGTTCCTTTAGCATTTGTTGTAGAGCTGGTTTGGTGGTGTTGATCTCTCTTAGCTTTTGCCTGTCTGTAAAGCTTTTAATTTCTCCATCGAATCTGAATGAGATCCTTGCTGGTTAGAGTTCTCTTGGTTGTAGGTTCTTCCCTTTCATCACTTTAAATATATCATGCCACTCCCTTCTGGTTTGTAGATTTTCTGCTGAGAAACCAGCTGTTAACCTTATGGGAGTTCCCTTGTATGTTATTTGTCATTTTTCCCTTGTTGCCTTCAATAATTTTTCTTTGTCTTTAATTTTTGTCAATTTGATTACTATGTGTCTCAGCATTTTTCTCCTTGGGTTTATCCCGCCTGGGACTCTCTGTGCTTCCTGGATTTGGTTGGCTATTTCCTTTCCCATGCTAGGGAAGATTTCAACTATAATCTCTTCAAATATTTTCTTGGGTCCTTTCTCTCTCTCTTCTCCTTCTGGGACCTCTATAATGCCAATGTTGTTGCATTTAATGTTATTCCAGAGGTCTCTTAGGCTGTCTTCATTTCTTTTCATTCTTTTTTCTTTATTCTGTTCCACAGCAGTGAATTCTACCTTTCTGTCTTCCAGGTCACTTACCTGTTCTTCTGCCTCAGTTATTCTGCTATTGATTCCTTCTAGTGTATTTTTCATTTCAGTTGTTGTACTGTTCATCTCTGTTCTTTAATTCTTCTGTCTTTGTTAAGCATTTCTTGCATCTTCTCGATCTTTGCCTCCATTCTTTTTCCAGGTCTTGGATCATCTTCACTATCATTATTCTGAATTCTTTTTCTGGAAGGTTGCCTATCTCCACCTCATTTAGTTGTTTCTCTGGGGTTTTATCTTGTTCCATCATCTGGTACAAAGTCCTCTGCCTTTTCATTTTGTCTGTCTTTCTGTGAGTGTGGTTTTCCTTCCACAGGCTGCACAATTGTAGTTCTTCTTGCTTCTGCTGTCTGCCCTCTGGTGAATGAGCCTATCTTAGAGGCTTGTGCAACATTTCTGATGTGAGAGACTGGTGGTGGGTAGAGCTGGGTGTTGCTTTGGTGGGCGGAGCTCAATAAAACTTTAATCCACTCGTCTGCTGATGCATGGGGCTGAGTTCCCTCTCTATTGGTTGTTTGGCCTGAGGTGACCCAGCACTGAAGCCTACCTGGTTCTTTGGTGGGGCTAATGGTGGACTCTAGGAGGGCTCACGCCAAGGAGGACTTTCCAGAACTTCTGCTCCCAGTGTCCTTGTCCCCATGGTGAGCCACATCCACCCCCCGCCTCAGCAGGAGACCCTCTAAAACTAGCAGGTAGGTCTGCTCAGTCTCCTATGGCATCACTGCTTCTTCCCTTGGGTCCTGATATGCACAGTACTGTTGTGTGCCCTCCGAGAGTGGAGTCTCTGTTGTGACTCTACAGCTCTGAGTGTAGTTGAGACTCTGAGTGGAGTCTCACAGACTCTGGGTCCTATGAAGCTTCGATGCTTTGTGGTTATGGAAATCCTATAGGAGACGGTCCACAGCAGGTGAAGCTAATGGTGTCAGTGGAGGTGGTGAAGCCAATGATCTGCAGGGTAGACTAAAGGTGCTGATGTACATACAGGACAAAACCTTCTCATGTGAATGTAGTTCAGGCATGTTTAACATAAATACAGTCATTTTAATGCCTAACATCTTCTATCTTGTGCCTCCCCTCAGAGACCCCCTCCTCAGTTCCTGAGGCTCCTGTAACTCATGTACAGGGGAATGGACAGTGGGCTTTATCCAGACTGAGCCCTGAGTTACCCTGTGTGTATCTTAGGATACTTTGTATTTCTGTGGTTCTGTTGTAACATCATTGCTTTCATTTCTAATTTATTTGAGCCCTCTTTTTAAAAAAAAATATACTAACTATTGTCTTATATTCTTTACAGAAGTTTAATAAATGTTTGTTCTACTACCCTTACTCTATGTATACTTTTGCAGTGAGATTTTTACTTTTGTTTGTTTTCTTGTTACTATCAATAATTAGTGAGACTTCTTTTAAGCTTAAGTAAATTTCTTCAACATTGTGTATAAGGCTGGTTTATTAGTGATGAACTCTTTTAGCTTTTGCTAGTCTGGGAAACTCTTGATCTCTCCTTCAATTCCTTTTTTTCCCCCATAAATTTATTTATTTATTTATTTTTGGCTGTGTTAGGTGTTCATTGCAGTGCATGGGCTTTTCTCTAGTTGTGGCAAGTGGAGGCTACTCTTCGTTGTGGTGCACAGGCTTCTCATTGCAGTGGCTCTTCTTGTTGTGGAACATGGACTCTATGTGCTCAGGCTTCAGTAGTTGTGGCTTGTGGGCTCAGTAGTTGTGGTTCATGGGCTCTAGAGCACAGGCTCAGTAGTTGTGGCACACAGGCCTAGTTACTCTGTGACATGTGGGATCTTCCTGGATCAGGGATTGAACCCATGTCCCCTGCATTGGCAGGCAGATTTTCAACCACTGTGCCATCAGGGAAGCCCTCTCCTTCCATTCTGAATCATAATCTTGCTGGTAGAATATTCTTGTTGTAGACTTTTTCTTTTTAGCCCATTGAATATACCCTATCATTCCTTCCTAATCTGCAAATTCTGCTGAGAAGTCTTCTGACAGTCTGATAGGAATACCTTGAACATAACTAGACCCTTTTATTTCACTGCTTCTGTGATCCCTCTTTAAATTTTAAAATATTTGCGCTTTATAATATGTCTTGTTGTGGACCTGTTTGTCTTCATCTTGTTTGGGACTCTGTGCTTCCTGGACCTGGAAGTGTGTTTCCTTCCCCAGGTTAGGAAAGTTATCAGTTATTATATTGTCTAATAAGTTCTCTGCCCGTTTCTCCCTTCTCATTCTGGGCCCCCTGCAATGCTCATGTTAATATTCTTGATGCTGTCTCAGAGGTCTCTTTACCTAGAGTCTTAATTGTTTTTTCTTTGTGCTATTCAGTTTGGGTGATTTTCACTACTCTGTTTTCCATTTCACTGACCTATTCTTCTGTATCATGTAATATAATGTGACTTCTCTCGTGTGTGTGTGTGTGTGTGTGTGTGTGTGTGTGTGTGTGTGTGTGTTTAATCTCTTTTATTGTATTGTTCACTCTTTGGTTCTTTTTGACATATGACATCTTACTCTTTGTTGAAATTCTCACTATGTCTATCTATTATTCTCCTAACTTGGGTGAGCATCTTTATAATCATTACTGTGAACACTTTTTTTATCGGGTAGAATGCTTATTCCTGTTTCATTCAGTTCTTTTTCTGCTGTCATATCTTGTTATTTCATTTGTAACATATTCCTCTATTTCCTTATGTTTCCTAATTCTCTGTGCATTCCTATTCATTAGGTTCAGGTTGTTACATTCCCGGGTCTCAGAGAAGTGGTCTTATATAGGAGATGACTGATAGGGCCCAGCAGCACATTGTCCTCTGACCAGCAGAGCCACGTGCTCCAGGCATGTCCCCTGTGTGAGCTGAACACACCTTTCTCTTACAGCAGGGACAACAGCTGTAGACAAGCTGGTAGGCTATGTTGGACCCTGGCCTAAATGGCTGTGAGTCCCTGCAATATGTGATTGCTGTGTGTGTGCTGATAGCCAAGGTGGCCCTCCATTATGGGTGGCTGTGTGGTGCTCCAGGTGCAGAGGTGGACAGACTAGGCCCCCAGTGTGTCCGGTTGTGAGGGCTTCTGGTGCAGGAGTGCTATGGGCATGGTGGTAAATGGAGCAGGCCCCTGATTCTAATCAGTTCCAGGGAAGACTCTAAAATGTTGTATGCCAATGTCTCAGTTCCTAGCGGGAGTCCCAGCTGCCTCTTGCCTTTCCAAGAAGCTCTCCAAGATTAGCAAGTGGGTCTGACACAGGTGTCTTTCACACTACTGACTCTTCACAGGAACTGAGAACATGTGAGATTTGTGTGTGCCTTATGAGAGCAAATTCTCAGTTTTCTTTACTCTCCAGCTTTCCTGAAATTAAGCCCTGCAGGTTTTCAAAGCCAGACCTGTTGTGTTCTTTTCTTCCAGGGCAGGAACCCTGGGCTGAGCAGCCTGATGCCAGGCTCAGACCCTTCCATCCATGTGGAGGACCTATGCAATTGTGATATCTTCCAGCTGTGGGTCACTGTGCTCCACGTGTGGGTTCCAATTAGACTAAGTTTCCAGTCCTCCTACCTGCCTTATGGTTTCCCCTTCCTTATATCTTTAGTTGTGGAAAATGTTCCCTGCTAGTCTTCAGAGATAATTTCCGTGTAAGTTGTTGTAATTTGGGTGTGTCTGTGGCAGGAGGGGAGCTCAGCATCTTCCTACTCTATCATCTTGATCCCCTCTCAAGAATTCTTTGAAAATATATGTATTTATTACTGTAAACATCTCTTTGAATTGCAGTCTTCTTCCTGTATTCCATAAATTTAGGTACTTTGTGTTTCCAATTTTGTTTGCTTTAAGATTTCTTTTAAATTTCCCTTTTGATTTATTCCTGTATGCATTGGCTATCCCAGAGTTTATTTTTAATATAAATTTATTCATTTTGTTTATTTATTTTTGGCTGTGTTGGATGTTCATTTCTGCGCATGGGCTTTCTCTAGTTGTGGAGAACAGGGTCTACTCTTTGTTGCAGTGCATGGGTTTCTCATTGCAGTGGCTTCTCTCATTGTGGAGCATGGGCTGTAGGCATGTCGGCTTCCATAGTTGTGACACATGGGCTCAGTAGTTCTGGCTCATGGGCTCTAGAGCACAGGCTCAGTAGTTGTTGCACACAGGCTTAGTTGCTCCGTGGCATGTGGGATCTTCCCAGACCAGGGCTCGAACCCATGTCCCCTGCATTAACAGGTGGATTCTCAACCACTGCACCACCAGGGAAGCCCCCAGAAGCTTATTGTTCAATTTCTAAGTGTTCTTGAATTTTCAATTATTCTTTTTAATATTGAATTTCAGTTTCATATCATTGTGTTTGTAAATGATCCTTGATATGATTTCAATATTCTTGGAGTTTTGAAGACTTGTTCTGTGGCTTAACATAGGATCTACCTTAGGCAATGTTCTATGTGTGCTTAAGAAGAATGGAAAGTTTGCTGCTGTTGAGTGGAATATACTGTAGATGTATGTTGGGTTCATTTGATATCAAGTGTGTGTTCACGTTCAGTGTTTCCTGATTGATATTCTGTCTGGATGATCTATACAGTGTTGAAAGTTGGGTATCGATGTTTCTTACCATTATTTTATTTCTGCACATTTTCCCCTTCACGTGGGTTAATATATTCTTTATATGTTGAGAGGCTCCAAAGCTGGATACATACATATTTATAAGTGTCATGATTTCTTGATGAATTAATCCATTTATCATTATATGATCTTCTTTCCTTTGAGAGGTTTGACTTCAAGTCTTTTTTGCCTGATAATAGACTAGTCTGGCAAGTATTATTTTCATGGAATAATTTTTTTCCAATCATTCAATTTTATGCTATATATGGATTAGAAGTTAACATGAATGTCTTGTACACAATATAGTTGAACTTTCTTGAAGTTAACATGAATGTCTTGTACACAGTATAGTTGAACTTTCTTTAATACATTCAGCCACCCTGCGGATTATTTAAATTGAAGTATAGTTGATTTACAATATTACATTAGTCTCAGGGGTACAGTATATGGATTGACTATTTTTATAGATCATGCTCCACTAAAGTGATTACACAATAATGGCTATATTTCCCTGTGTTGTACTATATATCCTTGTTTGTTTATTTCACCCATAGGGCTATTGGATTTAGAGAAACCAACTCCTGTCTTTCCCTCTCCCCTTCACTCGCCCCACCAGTAACCACTGATTTGTTCTCTGTGAGTCTATTTCTGTTTTGTTATATACATTCCTTTCTTGTATTTTTAGATTCTACAGAGAAGTTAGAACATAGAGTATTTGTTTTCCTCTAACTTATTTAAGGAGGCATAAATATTCTAGGCCTATCCATGTTGTTGCAAGTGGCAGAATTTGATCCTTTTTAATGGCTGAGTAATAGGCTATTGTGTATACATACCACATCTTCTTTATCCACTCATCTGTTGATGGACATTTAGTTTGCTTCCGTATGTTGGCAATTGCAAATAATGCTGCTATGAACGTTGGGATGCATGTATCTTGTCAAATTGGTGTCTTCATTTTCTTTGGACATATACCAAGCAGTGAATTGTTGGCTAATATGATAGCTCTACTTTTAGCTTTTTTCAGGACCTCCATATTCTTTTCATAGTGGGTGTACTAATTTACAATCTCACCAACAGTGTACTAGGAATCCCTTCTCCATGTCATGAACAACATTTCATATTTGTAGACTTTGGAATAATAGCCATATTAAGAGGTGTGACGTGACGTCTCATTATGGGTTTTCTTGTGGGTCATTCATTCCATTTAATTTACAAAAGAAGGTGATAGTCTGGATGTGATCTCCAGGTTTAGTTTGCTAATGCCTGGTATAGGTTATTTTGGGGGGAGAATTAATACCTTTACAATGTTATTTATTGCTTAAATTTTTCAGGTTGACATTTAGTGATTGGTAACAGATTTATAAATTTTTCTGCCTGAATTATATCTGAAATCTATTGGTTTGTTTCTGTTTTATAAATTTGTTCAATTCTATCATTTTCAGACTCCACTATAAATGATATCCTATATTTGTCTTTTTCTATCTTACTTCACTTAGAATGAAATAATGCCATTTGCAGCAACAGGAATGGACCTAGAGATGATCATGCTTTTTCACTTCTGAGTAATATTTGATTGTGTACATGTACCACTTCTTCATTATCCATTCATCTGTTGATGGACATTTTGGTTGCCTCCATGTCTTGGCTATTGTAAATAGTGCTGCGGTGCATGTTTGGGTTTGGGTGCATTTGTCTTTTTGAATTCTGGCTTTCTGCAGATGTACGCCCAGAAGTAGGACTGCTGGATGATATGGCAGCTCTATTTTTATTTTTTAAAGGCATTTCCATACTGTGCTTTATAGTGGCTGTTACCAGCTTACATCTCACCAACAGCATAGGGAGGGTTCCCTTTTCTCTGTGTCCTCTCTAGCATTTATGGTATGTAAACTTTTTGATGATGGCCATTCTGACTGTGCAAGGTGATACCTTGTTGTAGTTTTGATTTGCATATGTCTAATAATTCGAGATGTTGAGCATTTTTGCATGTGTTTTTTTAAAACACTGTGAGTAAAAGTTACAGTTGACATTGGCTTTTTGAAAGTCTGACTGTTTTGAATTTCTGTTCGATAACTACCACAGGACATTTCTTAAGGGCAGGTGTCATTTACACCCTGGCAATCTTGTGAATATTAAGTGCCTGTAAACACGTTTTAAAGTTGCTATTGTCGGAGTGGGCACATGCAGTAGGATTTCCTTCATGACCCTCTCTCGTTACCTGGGTAACCAGACCCACTGTGGAAGATGGGCTCCTGGATTGTAAATGAGTGTGGGCTGTGACAGAACAAACATCCAAAATCTTCCGTTTTGTTACTTCTTGTTTTTGTTTTAATTTAATTCTTCGGAATAAAGTTGATTTAAAACATTCTGTTTGTGGTAGGCATAGAGAATCTAGTTCAGTTATGTATATTCATATGTCTATTCATCTTCAGATTCTTTTCCCATATGGGCTATTAGAGAGTGTGGAGTAGACTTCCCTTTGTTATACAGTAGGTCCTTGTTGATCACCTATGTTATATGTATTAGTGTGTAAATATTTTCCAGCCTCCTGATTTATACTTTCCATGCACCTTTCTCACTGGGTAAACATAAGTTTGTTTTCTAAGTCTGTGAGTCTGTTTCTCTCTCTCTTATTTTATTTTTTTGGCTGTACTGCAAGGCATGTGTGATATTAGTTCTCCCAACACCAGGGATAGAACCCATGCCCCCTGAATTGGAAGCTCAGATTCTTAACCATTGTACCACCTGGAAAGTCCCTGTTTCTCTCTTGTAAATTAGTTCATTGGTATCAATTTTATAATTTCAGCTATAAGTAGTATCATATGATATTTGACTTTCTCTTTCAGACTTACTTCACTTAGTATGATTATCTCTAATTCTATCCATGATGCTGCAAATGGCATTCCTGCGTTCTTTTTCATTTCTGAGTAATATTTCACTGTGAACATGTACCACTTCTTCAGCCATCTGCTGATGGATATTTCGGTTGCTTCCATGTCTTAGACATTGTAAATTGTGCTGTGGTACACATATGGGTGCATGTGTGTTTTCCAATTCTGGTTTTCTCCTGTTATATGCCTGGGAGTGGGACTGCTGGATCATATGGTACCTCTAATTTTACCTTGTAAAGTCACCTCCATACTGTTATTTATAGTGGCTGTTACCACGTGAGATCACAACATCAGCATAGGAGGGTTCCCTTTTTGTACAACCTCTCAAGCATTTATTGTTTGTAGACTTTTCGATGATGGCCATTCTTACTCGTGGGAAGTGATCCCTCATTGTAGTTTTGATTTCCATGATGCTAATAATACAGGACCTAGAGCATCTTTTCAAGTGCTTTTCTTTTAAACAGTGTACAATTTACCTATTGAAACAGGATCTTGAAAGTCTGTTCCTTTTGAATTTATTTTGCTTACCTACCCCTGGAAGTTTCCTGATTGTGGGTGTCATCTACAGCCCAACAGTCCTTGTGAATATTAAGTACCCATAAGCATTGTTTTTAAAGTTGCAGTTGCAGGAAAGGGCAACAACGCATCGGAATTTATTCATACTCAACTTGATTGCTAGGGAAAACAGAGGCTTAGTGGAACTCCTCTTCCTAGGTTGTAAATTAGAGTGTAAAGTGCCAAGACAAATACCCAAAATCTTGTGTCACATTACTTCTTGTTTAATTTTTATTTATCAGAGTAAATTTGATTACAATGTTGTGTTTGTTCTAGGTGTACAGAATCTGGTTCATTCATAGGTATACATATATCTAATCAGGTTTAGATTCATTCCCATGTTGGTCATTAGAGAGAGTTGAGTAGACCTCCCATGGCATCTAGTAGGTCCTTCTTGATTATATATTTTATATGAACTATTAAATGCATGTTAACCACAACATCCTAATTTTTCCATTCCTTTCACCTTTTCAAAGTCTGTATGGGTTTTTTGCAGTGGAAATACGTTCATGGGTATCAATTTTTAGATAACACTAGTAAATGATATCATCGGATATTTGTCTTTCTTTTTGTGACTTACTTTACATAGTACGATTACCCCTAGTTCGTCAGTGGTGCTACAGAAGGCATTGTTTCATCTTTTCCATGGCTAATATTCGATTGTGTACATGTACCACTTCTTCTTTCTCCATTCATCTGTACATGGACATTTTGCTTGCATCCATGTTTGGCTATTGTAAGTATCGTTGAAGAGTACTTTTGGGTACCTGTGTCTTTCTGAATTGTGGTGTTCTCGGGATACAGGTCCATTAGTGGTTTGGCAGGATCACATAGTAGTTCAATTATTACCTTTTAAAGGCACCTTCATTCTGTTCTGATTAGTGGCTGTTACCAGTTTACATCCCAGCAACAGCATAGGAGGGTATCCATTCTCGGAAACCCATTCAGCATTTATTGTTTGCAGACATTTTTTTCTGATGGCCATTCAGACTATTGTGAGGTGATACTTTTTTGTAGTTTAAATTTGCATGTCCCTAATAATTCTTGATGTTGAACATTTTTCATGTCCTTTAAAAAAAACACTGTGAGGAAATTTACCTCTTGAAATTGTCTTCTCCAGATTTTCTACTGTTTTGCATATTAATGTGCATTCCTGATCACAGGATATATTTTTTGAGGCCAGGTGTCATTTAAAGCTCTGCAGTCCTTGTGAATATTAAGTGACTAATAGCACTGGGATTAAAGCTGCTGTTGCGGGAATTGGCCACAAGGCGGCAGATTTCTACATTCCCAGCTTTGGTTACAAGGGCAGGAGAGCCTTCCTGGAAGTTGTGTTCCTAGGTTGCAAATTGTACTGGAATGTTCTAGGACAAACTCCCAAAAGCTTATGTCTCCTATTTAAGTTTGTTTATTAAATTTATTTTATGTTTTTTATTGGAGTAAATTTTATTAGAGTATTGTGATTCTCTGGATATACTGATACTGATCAATTTTCATACATATATCTGTTCATCTTTGTATCCTGTTACCATGTAGGTTATTACAGAGTGTTGAGTAGACTTCCCTTGGTACTTGGTAGGTGTTTGGTTATTATATAACTTATATGTATTAGTGATTATATAATTTATATATTTTATATGTTTTGTGTTTATATACATATAACATGCATTAGTGTATGTATGTTAAAGCCATAATCCTTATTTCTCCATCCTCCCGCCTTTCATTTTGGTTACCATTAGTTTGTTTTATACGTCTCTGATTGTCTTTTCCTTTGGAAATATGTTCATTGGTAGGAAACTTAAGAAAACATCTATAAATTATATCATAGGATATATATCATAAACTTTTGACTTACTTAACATAATATGATTATTTCTACACTCGCATGTAGTCATGAAAACTGCGTTCATTTTTTTCGAAAGCTAATGTTCCATTGGGTACGTGTAACACTTCTTCTTTGTCCATTCATCTGTTGATTGACATTTTGGCTGCTTCCATGTCTTGGCTATTAGGAATATTGCTTCAGTACAACTTTGTCAGTCTGTGTCTTCTCGATTTGGCTCTTAGGTGATAGGCCCAGCGGTGGGAGTGCTGGATTGAATGGCATCTCGATTTTTACTTTTAAATGCAGCTCCTTTCTGTTCTCATTACTGGCTCTTACCATTTTACATCTCACCAGCAGCTAGAGAGTACACAGTTCTCTAAAACACCTTCAGCATTTATTGTTTGTAGACATTTTGCCGATGGTCATTCAACTGATGTCAGTTGAAACCTTTTCGATGATTAGATTTGCATGCGTCTAATAATTCCTGATGTTGAGCTTTTATCCATTTCCCTTTTTTAAAAAAAGAATGTCTAAAACTTACCTCTTCATACTATCTTTTTGAAAAATTTGCCTGTTGTGAATTTTTTGGCCATTCCCTAACTCAGGACATTTTTTGAGGGCTGGTGTGCTTTACAGCCCTGAGTCCTTGTGAATGTTTTTTGTTTTGTTTTTTTCTTTTTTGCGATACGCAAGCCTCTCACTGTTGTGGCCTCTCCCGTTGTGGAGCACAGGCGCCAGATGCGCAGGCTCAGTGGCCATGGCTCATGGGCCCAGCAGCTTCACGGCATGTGGGATCTTCCCAGACCAGGGCACAAACCCTTGTCACCTGCACCGGCAGGCAGACTCTCAACCATTGCACCACCAGGAAAGCCCTTTGTGAATGTTAAGTGACCGTTAGCTGTGGGTTTAAAGCTGCTTTTCTGGGAAATGGCAACAAGGCGGCAGCATTTCTCCATTTCCAGCTCTGAGTTTTGGGGCAACAGAGCTTTCCTGGAAATCGTGTTAGTAGGCTGCAAGGTAGAGTGGAATGTAGCAGGGCAAACCCCCAAGAGCTTATATCTCCTTACTTCTTGTGTGTTTTTTAAATTTAATTTTTATTTATTATCAGCATATTTGATAAAAATGTTGTTTGTTTTAGGTGTACAGAATCTCATTCATTATATATATGTATCTAACTATTCATCTTTGGATCCTTTTGCATGTAGGTTATTACAGGGTGCTGAGTAGACCTCTCTTGGTATTGCATAGGTATTTTGTGATATATATTGCATATGTATTAATACATGTCTGTTAACCTTCATATCCTAATTTATCCATTCCTTACACTTTTCCATTTGGTTGAACATAATTTTGTTTTCTTAATCTATGTGTGTCCTTCTCTTGGAAATAATTTCATGGGTATCAATTTTTAGGTAACACCTATAAGTGACATTATAAAATATCTGTTTTTCGGTTTCCTCCCTACTTCAAATTGGGTGTTTATCTCTAGATCCTTCTATGGTGGTGCCAACGGCACTGTTTCATTCTTTTCCATGGCTAATAGTCCATGTGTACACGGACCACTTCTTCATTGTGCAGTATTCTGTTGATGGACATTTTGGTTTCTTCCAAGTCTTGGCTATGGTACATGTTGCTGCAGTGCAGGATGGCCAGTCTGTGTCTTTTTGATTTTGGACTACTCAGGTGATAGGCCCATCAGTGGACCTACCCGATGACATGGTAGCTCAATTTTTACCTTTAAACGCACCTCTATTATGTTCTCACTACTAACTGTTATCAGTTTACATCCGTCCAGAACGTAGAGGGAACACAGTTCACTAAAACCCCTTCAGCATTTATTCTTTGCAGACTTTTTCCTGAAGATCATTCTGATGGCTGTGAGGTGAACGTTGTTGTAGACTGGATTTACATGGCTATATTTATTCTTGAAGTTCAGAATTTTTTCTTAACCTCTTTATTTAAACAAAAAAGAAGGAAAGGATAAATGGTGCATTAAATATACCTCTTGAAACTATGTTCTTCAAATGTGGACGTCTTTTGATTTCCTGATCGATTTACAACCCCAGACTTTTTTTTTGAGAGCAGGTGTCATTTACAGGCCTGCAATTAGTGTGAATATTTAGTGACCATTAGCACTGGGTATAAAACTGCTGTTGTGGGAAATGGCCACAAGGTGGCAGCATTGCTCCATTCACAAATCTGGTTACTAGGGCAGCAGAGCCTCAATGGAAGTCCTGTTCCCAGGTTGTATATTAGAATGGAATGTGCCAGGAGAAACCCCCATAAGTTTACGCCACATTACTTCTTGTTAGTTGCTTTAACTTTTTAAATCGGGGTAATGATTAGAATATTGGTTGTCCTAGGTGTACACAATCTGGTTCATTTGTATAATATATATATATATATATATATATATATATATATATATATATTCATGTACAGATCCTTTTCCCATGTAAATTATTACACTGTTCCATTGACCTCCCTTGCTTTATGGTCAGTCTTTTTGATATATGTATTTAACATGTATTTGTACACAAATGGTAACCCTAATCTTAATTTATCCATTCCCCCAACCCTTCATTTTAGATAAGTATAGTTTATTTTCTAAGTTTGTGAGTGTTTTCTCTGTGGAAATATGTTCATATGTGTCAGTTGTTAGATAATGCCTATAAGTGATATTATAGGGTATGTCTTTGCTTTCCGACTTACCTCATGTTCTGTGATTATCTCTAGGCTCATCTATGGTGCCTCAAAGAGCAGTGTTTCATTGTTTTCCATGGCTAATATTCCACTGTGTACACAGACCAGCTCTTCTTATCCGTTCATCTGCTGATGGACATTTTGCTCCTCCTGTGTCTTGGATATTGTGAAAATTCCTGCAGTTCAGTTTTGCAGCCTGTATCTTCTCGACTCTGGTCTTCTCAGGTGAGAGGCTCAGTGGTGCGCCTGCTGGATGGAATGGTGACTCAATTTTTACTTTGAAACACAGCTCCTTTCTGTTCTCAGTGTGCGCTGTTGCCACTTTACATCTCACGAGCAGCTAGAGGGTACACAGTTCTCTAAAACAGTTTCAGCATTTATTATTTGTAGACTTTTTTGCTGATGATCATTCTGACGGCTGTGAGTTGAACATTTTGTAGACTGGATTCACATGGCTTTATTATTTCTTGATGTTGAACATTTTATCATGCCCTTTTTTTAACAAAAAAAGAAAGAAAATGAGAAGACAAAATGTGCGTACACTATGCCTCTTGAAATTGTCGTTTCGAAATGTGCAGGTCTTTTTGAGTTTTCTGCTCAATTTATGACCCAAAGATTTGTTTTGAGGGCAGGGGTCATTTAAAGGCCTGCAATTATTTTGAATATCAAGTGACAATTAGCTCTGGGTTTAAATCTGCTGTTTTGAGCAACGTCCAAGAGGTGGCAGCAATTCTCCTTTACCAAATATTGTTACCAGGGCAAAAGAGCCTGAATGGAAGTTAGGTTCTAGGTGGTAATTTACAATGGAATGTACCAGAAAAAAAACCCTTAAGTTTATGTTTCACTAATTCTTGTTCGTTTTTTTACTTTAGTATTTATTTTTTGCCACAGAATGTTTGATTACAATGTTTGGCTTGTTCTACGTGTGCAAGATATGGTTCTTTTACACATAAACATGTATCTAGTCTTCTTTGATTCCTTTTCCCATGGAGTTTATGACACAATGTTGAGTACCCTTCTCTTGGTATTCTGTAGGCCTTTGGTGATTATGTATTTCACCTGTGTTTGTATAGCTCTCTTAAACCCAATTTCCTAATGTACACAATTCTCACACCTGTCCATGGGTGAACCATAAATCTGTTTATTGCATCTGTGACTGCCCTTCTCTGTGGAAATATCTTCAGTGATATCAATTTTCAGGTAACACCTATAAGTGATATCGTAGGATATGTATCTTTCGGTTTGTGACTTACTGCAAGTTGCATGATTAACTCTAGACTCACCTATGGTGCTGTTGATGGCATTGTTTCATTTTTTTCCTTGGCTAATATTCCATCTGTACAGGTCCCTGTTCTTCTTTGTCCACTCATCTGTTGGTGGACTTTCTGGTTGCTTCCATGTCCTGGCTATTGTAATACTCCTGCAATGCAGATTTGCCTGCCTGTGTCTTTCCACTTCTGTCTTCTTTCTTAGGTTATAGGCCCAGGAGTGGGCCTGCTGGATCATATCGTAACTCAGTGTTTACCTTGGAAAGGCACCTCCATTCTGTTCCCATTAGTGCCTCTTACCAGGTTAAGTCCGGTGGCGAGCATTGCCCTCTGAGGAAGGCGCCACTAAGACCCTCATAAGCCTCAGGGCCCGACTGTACTCTCGTGGGTATGCATCCTGGACTTTGTGGTATGAACATAAAAAAGGAGATGGTCTTTGGCCAAATCGCTCCAGGGACCTGCTCAGTTACTGGGAGTCCCTGGTTGTTCCCTAAAGCTAGGAAAAGCAACCCTGGAGGGGAAATTGGTGCCTTTGAGGGAGAAGCAGAGAAGCCAACCAACCAGCTGATGCTGATAAGGTGTGACTAAGCCGAGAAGCCAATCAACCAGCTGATGCCGATAAGGCGTGACTAAGCAAATTCCCTGCTTTAGGGGTGTATATATATGGCTATGCTTTGTTATTAAACTTGCCTTGCAACCGTCAGTTGCTTGTGCCCTTCTGATCCCATACCTTGGTGCGTTCAGTTCCCTACCCCCTCCCGTCGATTGTTGCTACACTTTGAGGACCCGCCGCGGCTGGCGGCAAAGTCCCACTTAACGTAGAGGGTATGCACTTCTCCACAACCCCTTCAGCATGAATTGTTGGTAGTTTTGTTGCTGATGGTTCTTCTGACTGGTGTGAGCCGATACCTCTGTGGTTGGATTTGCATGCGTCTCATAAAGCCTTGAAATTGAGCTTTCAGGGATGTCCTTTTTTTCTTCAAACTGTGTGTGTAGCTTACCTCATCACATTCTCTTCTTGAAGTATGTGCCACATTTTGAAATATTTTGGCCAGTACCTCCCTCAAGACATTTTGAGGGCAGGTTTCATTGACAGCCTTCCAGTACTTGTGCACATGAAGTGACCATTAATTAGCACGGGTTTTCAAGCTGCCGTTGCAGGTAACGGCCAGAGGGCTGCAGCATTTCTGCGTTTCCCACTCGTAACTAGTGAAACAGACCTTCCTGCCAGTGGTGTTCCTCGATTATCAATTACGGTGGAATGTGTCTGGAGAAATCCCCAAAAGCTGATGTCTCCTTACTTATATCTGTTTTTAAAATGGAATTTCTACTTTTCACTGGAGTACTAGTCCATTGTGTACATGGACCACTTCTCCTTTCTGCATTCCTCTGTTGCTGGACATTTTCATTGCTTCCAAGTGTTGGCTATGGTAAACATTGCTGGATTGCAGGATTGCCAGCCCGTGTCTTTTTGATTCTCATCCTCTCAGGTGATAGACCCAGCAGTGGGTATGCTTGATTGAACGGTCGCTCAATGTTGACCCTTTCCAGGCAACTCCACTGTGTTTTCCTTAGGGGCTCTTACCACGTCCCACTTAGAACTGAGGGTACGCATTTCTTCACCACCCCTTCAGCATTTATTGTTTGCAGCAGTTTTGCTGATGGCCATTCTGAGTGGTGTGACCTGATAGGTTTTTGTAACGTGTATTTTCGTGGCTTTCATAATTCCCAAGGTTCAGCATTTTTCCACGCCTATTTTTATACTGTTAAACAAAAACAGAAAAAAAACTGAGTACAATAAACCTCTTGAAATTGTCTTCTTGGAAGGTTGCCCTCTTTGGACTTTTTTGGTCGATTTTCAACCCCAGGATTTTTTTTTTGGAGGGCAGGTGTCATTTACAAGCCTGCAATGTGTGTGAATATTGAGTGACCATTAGCACTGACTTTAAAGCTGCTGCTGTGGGAAACGGCCACAAGGCGTCAGCATTGCTTCATTCCCACATCTGGTTACTAGGGCAGCAGAGCCCTTCTGGAAGTCCTGTTCCCAGGTTGTAAATTAGAATGGAATGTGCCAGGAAAACCCCCCAGAAGTTTATGTCACATTACTTCTTGTTCGCTCTTTTAATTCTTTTGATCGGGGTAATGATTAGAATATTGTTGGTCCTAGGTGTACACAATCTGGTTCGTTTGTACCTTTTGTGTGTGTGTGTATATATATATATATATATATATATATATATATATATATATATATATATATATATATATATTCTTGTACAAGATCCTCTTCCCATGTAAATTATTGCAGTGTTCTGGTGACCTCCCTTTCCCATGTAAATTATTGCAGTGTTCTGGTGACCTCCCTTGCTATATGGTCGGTCCGTTTGATATATGTATTTAATATGTATTTGTACACATGGTGACACTAATCTTAATTTATCCATTCCCCCCACCTTTCATTTTACATAAGCTTAGTTTGTTTTCTAAGTCTGTGAGTGTCTTTCTTTGTGGAAACATGTTCATTTGTGTCAGCTGTTAGATAACGCCTATAAGTGATGTCATACGGTATGTCTTTTGCTTTCCAACTTAACTCATGTTCTGTGATTATCTCTAGGCTCATCTATGGTGCCTAAAAGAGCAGTGTTTCCTTGTTTTCCATGGCTAATGGTCCACTGTGTCCACGGACCAGCTCTTCTTATCCATTCATCTGTTGATGGACATTTTGGTTGCTTCGGTGTCTTGGCTACTGTGAAAACTCGTGGAGTGCAGCTGTTGCAGCCTGTGTCTTCTCAGGTGAGAGGCTCAGCTGTGGGTGTTCTGGATGGAATGGTGGCTCAATTTTTAATTTAAAACGCAGCTCCTTTCTGTTCTCCTTATTGGCTGTTAAAACTATACATCTCAGCAGCTAGAGGGAACAGAGTTCTCTAAAACCCCTTCAGCATTTATTGTTTGTAGTCTTTTGGCTGACGGTAGTTAAATTGGGTGAGTTGAAAGCGTTTTGTAGGTTAGAGGAGTCTGATAATTCCCGATGTTGAGCTTTTCTCCATTTTCCTTTTTTTGATAAAGAGTGAGTAAAACTTACCTCTTCATACTATCTCTTTGACACATTTGCCTGCTTTGAATTTTTTTGGCCACTGCCTAGCTCAGGACATTTTTTTTGAGGGCAGGTGTCTTTTAGAGGCCTGAGTCCTTGTGAATGTTAAGTGACCCATAGCTATGCGTTTAAAGCCGCTCTTGAGGGAAACGGCCACAAGGCGGCAGCATTTCTCCATTTCCAACTCTGGGTTTTCCTGCAACAGAGGCTTCCTGGAAATTGTGTTAGTAGGCTGCAAATTAGAGTGCAGTGTGCCAGGGCAAACCTCAAGAGATTATATCTCCTTACTTCTTGTGTTTTTTAAAATTTAATTATTATTTATTATCACAGCAAATTTGATAAAATGTTGTGTGTGTTCTAGGTATACAGCATCTGGTTCATAAGCCTCACTCAGGCCCTCATGTTCTCCCTATATCAGGCTCTGACGCTGTCCCTACCCGAAGCCCTGGCACAGGTCCTAAATTAGGCCCTGATTCTCTAAGTAACTAAGGGCTTGATTCCAAACCTAGGTCATTACCTGACACTAGCCCTATACCTGAACGTAAACTTCTCTTTTGCTAATGTTAAATTTAGCTAAAGAGATTCTTTAGGATGAAATTCTTTCATCTTCTGAATATAGTTTTCTGAAAAAAATAATGTTTAAACTCTTACTGACCTTAAACAAAATGTACTCAACTTCTGTGGAATATTCCTTTATACTAGCCTGCCTGGTTTACTTCTGCATTTGCATGTGTTTGCTTTCAGGGTGCTTGTAGGAATGCCTCCTGTTATGCTAACTAACTCTTATTATGCTAAATCCCTGATGCTGTCCCTAAATAACTTCAGGAAACTCCTCCCAAAGCTGTGAACCTGTCCCAAACTGAGGCCTGGAGGCTCCTCCTAGCTCAGGTCCTGACACTATCCCTAGCAAAGTCCCTGACAATATTCCTAGTTCAGTCCCTCACACTATATCTAACAAAGGCTATAATGCTACTCCTAACTCAGGCCCTGACACTGTCTCTAACTAAGGCCCTACTGCCCCCAATATCTAGAATCCTGATACTACCCTGAGTTAATATCCTGACCCAGGTCTTACCAAGGTCCTGAAACTGACCCAAAGTAAGCCTTGATGCTGTCCCAAAATGAGGCCCTGAGGCTCTGCCTAACAGAGGACCTGATAATGTCTTTAATGAAGACCCTCACGCTGATCCCACAGAGGCCTTCTGCTGCTCCTAAGTCGTGCTCTGACAGTGTCCCTAACTCACGCCCTACAGTTAGGCCTCCCTTAGGCCCCATGGCTTTAGTTTAGTTAGGCTCTGATACTGTCCGTATATGAAGCCCTGGCAGTGGTCCTGATTTAGGCCCTGACGCTGGTCCTATATAAGGCCCTGATGCTCTCAATAACTAAGGTCTTCATGCTTTCCCTTGGTCATTTCGTGACACTATTCCTGTCCTGGAACCTGACTCTGTCGCAAGCTAATGTCTTGCCTCTTATCCTAACTGAAACCCTAATACTCTCCCTAACGAAGGCCCTGACTAATCCTAACTATGTCTTTCACACTCTCTCTCCCTAAGGCCCAGAATCTGTCCCTAACATGGGACCTGTTGAAATCAATAAGTAAAATCTGGACACTATCCTGAGATAATTTCCTGACACATTTCTATGCACGATCCTGACACTGTCCCAAAGAAAGCCCTGTCGGTGTCCTTAAGTGAAGACCTGAGGCTGTGCCTAACTCAGGCCCTGAAGCTTTCCCTAAATGAAGCCTTGATGTTCTTAGTAACTCAGGTCCTGATCATATCTTTCACTGAGACCATAATGTTGACCCAACAAAGGCCCTGATGCTGCTCTTTAGTCATGCCCTGACAGTTTCTCCAGCTACGATCCTGTTAATGTACACATTCAACACAATCCTTACCAAAAGTCCAATGACATTTTCCATAGAAACAGGACGAACCATCTTAGGTTGTGTGTGGAACCACAAAGGACCCAGAAGAACCAAAGCGACCCTGAGGCAGGGGAACGTGTGGAGGCATCTCGCTCCCTGACTTCACACTTCATTACGAAGCTAGCCCCCAAAAATTGTGGGAGTGGCAGAAAAACAGGCACACAGACCAGAGGAACAGAGCAGAGAGCCCAGGAATCAACCTACAGGTATGTGATCAGTTAATTCACAAGAATGGAACGAAGAACATTCACCAGGGAAAGGACAGGCCCCTCAATAAACGGTGCTGGGAAAACCAGACACCACACGCCAAAGAACAACATTCAACTGTCTACACCCCACATAAAATGGGCCAAAAACCCAGTTTTCCACATCAAGCCCTTCCTCTCCTGGGTCCTCTGAAGACAGACACCCACAGCGGTCAGCCCTGCACAGGAACCTTCTCCCCACTTTTCCTCACCTTCTCCCTCAGCGGCATCACCTCCTAGCAGGTCCTGAGGAGATCAGTCTCATGTCAGCCTGAACTGGACCCCACAGTGTCCCAGAGCTGAAGCCTCGGCGGGTCCTGAGGAGACCCGGTTTCCGTTAGTGTGGACTTGACCCCGGTTTGTACCGAAGCCCGGCCATCAGCGTGGACTCAGCCCCGCGTGTTCCAGAAGCCAAAGCCCCAGCAGGTCCCGAGGAGACAGGGCTCCTCCCAGCATGAACATGAACAGCATGATCTGAACAGACATCCTGCCAAAAAAGATACCGATAGTAAAAGTCATACAGAAAAAAGCTCAACATCATATACCATTAAGGAACTACAAATTAAAATCATGAGACACCATAGCACACCAATTGGGACTGCTAAGCTCCAAAAATATGACAATACCAATTGCTAGAGGGTGAGGAACAAAAGCAACTCTCCCTCATAGCTGGGAGGATGCCTGTGCAGCCACTTTGTAAGACAATTTGGCAGTTTTTTCCAAAGCTAAACAAGTCTCATGTTGGGATCCAACAATCATACTTCCAGTATTTAGGCAACGGCTTTGAAAATCTATGTCCAAATGCAAACAAGGATGCAATTATGCACAGCAGCACTTCCATAATGGCTAAAAACTTGAAATCAGGATATCCTTCAAAAGATGAATGCATAAGCAAATTGGGGTACATCCATGTCAAGGCGAGTAGAATATGCCACCTCAAAATATGTCTCTGTAGCATAAGGGTTATTGGTCTGCTTTAAAAAAAATAGGGCTTCCCTGGTGGCTCAGTGGGTAAGAGTCCACCTGCCGATTCAGGGGACACAGGTTCGAGCCCCGGTCTGGGAAGATCCCACATGCCGCAGAGCAACTAAGCCTGTGCGCCACAACTACTGAGCCTGCGCTCTAGAGCCCGTAAGCCACAACTACTGAGCCCGTGTGCTACAACTACTGAAGCCTGCATGCCTAGAGCCTGTGCTCCGTGACAAGAAAAGCCACCACAATGAGAAGCCCCTGCTCGCCAACACCCAGAGAAAAGACTGCACGCAGCAACGAAGACCCAATGAAGCCAAAAATAAAATAATAAATTTATTTTAAAAAAAATCTCAAAACTGAGATTGCCGTTTTATGAAGGGCATTTACAATAGAGAAATCTCCATTTATAAGGGTATGTCCCTCTTTGCACCAAAAATAGAAGGATAATTAAATCTTAAGTAACTTTTCAATGGGGAAGTCCTGACTTAAATGTGCACATAGCCATACCCTTGTTTACTGTGCTTTGCATGATAACCTTCCATAACTGGCCTTCCCCCCTTCCCCAGCATCTTTTCTGTTTTTAGCTGAAGACGGTATTGAAGGGGATAGTTTTGGTCATTTCAGAGAGTGACTCAGTTTTCCGTGGTATCCCCCCTCTATTCAGAAGGTATACATGTTATTAAACTTCTGCTTTTCTCCTGGGGTGGGGGGGGCCTCAACCAAGAACCTAGAAAAGTAGAGGGAAAATGGTTTTTCCTCCCATACACATGCAGTGGAATACTACTCAGCAGAAAGGAATGCACCATCCACCTATGGAAAGAAATGGATAAATCTTCAGTATATACTGCTAAGTGAAAGAATCCAGCCTGAGCAGGCTGCACACAGTATGACCCCATTGATGACATCCCGGGAAAGGCAAAGCTACATAGATGATAAGCAGATCATGGGGTGGGGGTTTTGAAGTAGTCCATGTGATACTCTAGGATGGATACCTGTCACTATGCATTTGTCTAAGCCCACAGATGTGTGTAGCCCAAGGGGCCAATCATACTCTATTCAAATTTAGTTATTTAGGGTGTAGGATGTTGCAGGATGGAATACATCATGTGACAGAATCTAACTGTATTAGAAATATATGGAAACAACTCACTGTAGGGGATGGGGTAAAAGCTGCTGACTTAAGTTACCTTTGGAAATGAATGGAATCTGTAGGCTAAAGGCAAAATGGCCCATATATAAACAGTGGGCTTTGTTTTATGAAGTTCTTTCCAGGGTGTAGTAGCTAACAATTCTGAAACCTCTGCACACGTAACCTGGAAAGGAGCAATGCATAGATAAATGGCAGATAGTGGGAGCCAGGCTCCTTGCTGTGGGAGTGCGAAGTTACAGGTACGCAAGGCGAGAGCCTCTGCCCTTGTAATCCTGGATCTGGGCTTCCTGGGAGGATGCTGACTGGCCAGGGGGAACACACAGATCTTCACGCCGGGAAGACCCTGCAGACATAGAAACTTCACACCCCATCTTTCCATCCATACCTGCTGGAAACACTCAGCCCTCCATAATCAGTCAACTGCAACGTTTAAGATATTCTCACCCCTAAGCAGATGAAGGAGCGTGAAGGTCTTGCTTACCCCTAAGCTGTCCCAGAATCTAGGCCCTGGGTGGAGCCAGTTTGGGGATTCCTGGGACACTGAATCCAGGCCCTGGGGGTGGAGGCAAGTTGGGCCTCCTGGGCCTCTGAATCCAGGCTCTGGGGGTGGAGCCAAGTTGGGGGTTCCTGGGCTGCTGACCAGCAGGTGGGAGGAAGGAGGAAGACCAGTCCTGAAGACAGAGGTGCCCTGAAGTCTGTGAGCCCAGGCGCCCTGATGGGACTCATTCCCAGTGAGGACATGGGCGGGGCCTGCAGTGGTTCTGTGTTCCCCCTGGGCCCTTTGATGAAGCCATGGCAGCACTGGGCCCAGACGTCTCCTGGTGGTGTCTCAAACTCTGACACAGTGGTTTTACAAAGGAAAACAAGAATGGAGCTGAGCCCCTGACGGCCACTCCTTTCTGGCTCTGAGTTGCTTCCAACAAGATCGCAGTCACCTGCATTAGTCTGCTGTGACCCATCTGCCCCCACTTTGCCTTTCCTCTTCCTCCCTGCGATGATTCCAGTGACATTTCCAGCCCGGACCCCTCTCCCAGGCCAGACGCCTCCATCCAGTCACTGCACACCCATCTCACCTTGGGGGCTAGCAGGGCCTCAGAGGACTGGGATCCTGCAGCTCCCCACACACAGGAGCAGCCCCACCTCCCCAGGTTGCTGAGCCCAGGCACCAGGAGTAACCGAGCAGGACCCTGTGGGGCCTTCCCAGGACAGACGCCTCCCCCACATCCTCTGCTGTAGCTCCTCTCTGAAGTACCTGGATAACAGTGCCTGATGCATGCTTCCTCCACCACCAAGTGGAAGAAATTAACTACTTGATGATCAGGAACAGGTAGCCCCGGAGCTCCTGGTGCTTAAGCATTTATAACGTTAACCGCCTGTTACCTCACCATCAACCAGAGAATTGTGCACCAGCGGATCACATACCCTGCGACCCCGCCCCCCTTCACTTGGCCTTGAAAATTGCTTTGCTGAAATACTTCAGGGAGCTCGGGGTTTTAGAGCACAGGCCGCCTGGCCTCCTTGTATCGGCACTTTGACAATTCAGGCTGCACCTTACTCCGCCACCCCCGGTGTCAGTAGACTGGCTCTGCTGCACGCGGGCAAGCGGACCCACGTTCGGTTCGGTAACACTGGGGCCTCCCAGGCTCCCACTCGCCTTGTGTCCCAGTGACTGTCAGCTCCTCCTCCACAGTCTTGTTGCAGCAAAAACAGAAACGAAGTTTCCCTGCCCTGAGAACAAGGGGACAGCGAAAAGACTAGAGAATAAACATAATCTGGCCTGAAAGAGCTCATCACTCCTTGTTTCACTTTGTCACTCATTTGTAGTAACTAGATTTGTAGTCTACAAAGCTAACCTCACTCCGACACTATGGAATTTACCTTCGGCACCCATCACCCCTAACTGTGTGTGTTACAGCCCCTGCTTCTCACTCCCTAACCTTATTATGTAATGCACTTAGATTCTATACGCTCTTCATAACAAATCACCCCCTAGTTTTTCATTTCAGAAACAAGGTCACTGGCCAATAAACCAGAGGCAAACGGACGCAATTACCAGTCTGCTGGACCCCAATTACCAGGCGACCTGATGCCAGCGATGACTGTTTTGAAATAATGCAAAGGAAAGGAGGAATGCAAGACCTTCACTACTTTGATCCTTATCCTCTACCCTGGACTGCGGAAGCCCCACATATAAAATCTTCCCTGATTCTCAAAGAGGGGTGCCCAGTTCTTTAGGTGCTAGCCAGCTGTGTCTTCCCTGCTGCCTGGCAGAAAAATAAAGCCATCTTTCTCTTCCTCCAAAACCCCTGTCTCCGTATTTCTGTTCAGCCTCGGTGCACAGGGAAACAGATACTTTGACAACAGTCTGTGGCCAGTTCCCACACTAATTCCCCTCTATGTCCACAGCCCTGGCCCAAGCCCGATCTTGTGCCTGGTTCCTCCATCAGACCTGACAAACCTCCCTGCCCCACAGTGCGTCTCACATCCCACCCCAACGTGGTCTTTCTGAAGCATAGAGACTGTGACTCTTTCCCTTCTGTAATCCCCCAAAGTTTCCCCACTTTCGCTAGGGTATCTGCCGGGAGAGACATCTGCCAAGGCCCTGAGAGTCCCCGGCATCCCCACTAGGCTGCTGGCTCCTGGGTTCCCAGACACTGAGCACCTCAGCAGGCCAGGTGACACGGCAGGAAACCCCAGAACTGCTCACCTCAGGAGGGGGCTGGCACTGCCACTGCCTGATCAAAGAGAGCAGAGAAGGGTTCCCCAGCTGGGACACAAACTCTGCACGAGTGGCCTCTCCTTGAGCCATTAGCTCACCTCGTATGACTTGAGGGAAGGAAGGACCTAGGCACACTTGGTTCCTAAGGAGGATGGTATAGGCTCAGTCATGTCTCCCCAAATCCACATGCTGAATCCCTAACCCCCAGGACCCCAGGATGTGTCTGTATTTGGAGATGGAATTTTTAAAGAGATGATCAAAGTAAAACTGACGTCACTAGGGTGGATCCTAATCCAATAGGATTGATGTCCTACAAGAAGAGATTAGGACACAGATAGGCACAGGGGGAGACCATGTGAGGACCTGGGGAGAAGATGGCTGTCTAAGCACCAAGGAGAGAGGCCTCAGGAGAAGCCAGTGTGCAGACACCTTGATCTCTGAGAGCATCCAGGACTGGGAGATAGGCCTGTTATTCAAGCTGCGCAGTCTGTCGTATTTGTTACGGTGGTCCCGAGCAGACTCACAGGGTAACTCAGGGCTCAGACTGGACAGAGCCCACTCTCCATCCCCTTGTACGTGAGTTACAGGAGCCCCAGGCACTGAGGAGGGGGTCCCTGAGGAGGCACAAGATAGAAGATGCTAGGCATTAACACGACTGCATTCATGTTAAACGTGCCTGAAGTCCATTCACCTGAGATGGTTTTGTCCTGCATGTACATCGGCACCTTTAGTCTGAACTGCAGACCTTTGGCTTCACCACCTGCACTGCGAGCATTAGCTTCACCTGCTGTGGACCATCTCCTATAGGATTTCCAGAACCACAGAGCATCGAAGCTTCACAGAACCCAGAATCTGTGCGCTAGTGTCTGAGCGACCCTCACAACAGAGCCGCACAGCTGCCCATCAGAACCCATTTCCCTTTTTCCTGTGCACAGCTACCCTGCACATCCCAGCCTTCCCACCCCTTACAGCTGGGGCGCAGTGTCTCGTGTTACCAAGGGGAAGGGGTGGAGGTGGTGAGGGCCTTGGCCAGCCTGCATCCTAGGACGGAGGGCACGATGTCCCTGTGGTCACCCCACCCCGCTGGTTGAAACACTCACCTGGAAGCAGGGAGGAGGAACAAAGTGGGGGCAGAGCCTGGGACCTGACACCCACCCGCCCTGGACTCTCACAGGAAGGGGACAGAGACATCTTGAGCTTCAGCCCAGTTTGGGGAGACACTATGTTCCAGCAACAAACTTGGCCTTAAAAGCTAAGTTGCTTTACAACCCCCTCCCCAGCTGTCACAGAAAGTCAGGCTTCATCTCATCACACGTTTCTCAAACACCAGCTCACGCTGAGACCACCTCTCAGGTGATGGTGTTTCAGAGCAGCCCCTTTAAAAGATCCCTGGATTTCAGCTCTCCCAGCCCTGCCTTCAGTTTAAGCGAGAAGTTTCCTTGACAACCTTCACAAACCTGCTCAGTTTCCTTAACAACCAAGCTTCGCAATCTCCCAAACTCTTCTCCTTCAAACATTCCTATTCTAAACTTGATGAGCCTAAAGTGACAGTGCTGTCATCACGTGCCAGAGGGTGACTCCTCCAAGCCCGTAGTTACTGGTTACATGATGCTACTGATGATGACATCCCAGAAGAGCCAGCTTTGCAATATCACCATTTCTGGACTCGGCACTGGGTCCCTTTCCACGGACAGAGTGGAGTGGCTGTTTCCACGGGCCCCGTGGTGGAAGAGCTAACCTAATGCAGCCAGGACTTCATCCTTTCCAGGTGATTCCAGGGTCCTCATTCTCCCCAGACCCCCACCCACATGGCTGCTGGCTGCTATCTGTGCCAGTCTATATGGGACCTTGGTAATCTCCTAAAATTAGGGTTATCTTATACACAGGTAATGGGTTGAATGCTGGTCCCAAAATATGTTCCCCCCAGAACACAGGAACGGGACCATTTCTGGGAAAAGCGTCTTTGTATATGTAGTTAAGGGTCTCGAGGTGAGGCCATCTGGGGTTAGGATGGCCCTCAATCCAATTGAGAGAGTTCTTATGAGACAAAAGAGGAGAAACACAAACATAGAGGAGAAGCCATGTGAAGGCAGAGACAGGAGGGCTGCAGCCACAAGCCTGGGGACGCCTGGAGCCCCCCAAAGCTGGAAAAGGCAGGAAGAGCCTTATCCTGGAGCCTCTGGAGGGACGTCCATCCTGGAACACCTTGATCTCAGATGTCTGGTCTCCAGGACTGGGGGAGGATGAATTCCTGTTGTTTTAAACCACCCAGCTTGTGGTCATTTGTTACAGAAGCCACAGAACAGTCACACGGACCCTGCTCTGTGGGAACCTGGAAGTGCGGATCTCATTAAAGACCAACAGAGGCTGGGTTACAGAACCCTTAGAGTTAGCATTGGGCCCCAGAAATTCTAAAGCAGTGGCTGGACACCAGAATGTTGAGGGGTCAGTCGGAAGCCCATCCCTAAGGGTGCCGGCTGCACACGGCCTCCCCAGGTTTTTATGCCTGTACAAGTTGGGGATAATTATTTCCATCCTGATTCAGGACCTCTGATATCACCGTTCACGCTGCCAATTAAGAACCCACTAGTTACACAGAGGAAAACCCTATCAGGACACTTGCTCCAGTGGTAAACAATTTTGAAGTTGGTCAGAGGTGGGGAATCATCTCTCATGCAGCCAGCAGCCCCCCCCCCCCCCGCAAGGAACGTCCTCATTGCAAAGCTGGGGGACCGTGTCAAGGCATCCCTGAGTAAACGTGAGCTGACCCCCAGGCCAGCTGCTGCTGAACTGTTCCCACCCTTCCCAGCTAAAACACCTGAATGTGTGCAAGGACTTGAAAGCCTAGAGGAAGGGCCATGGAGCCACACCAGCACGGAGGCCGACTTGGGGCCTGCAGGCCAGCCAGCATGGTCCTGGCCCCGGGCGCTCTTCTGGAAGCATTCCATCTCCCTGCCTGACGTACCCCTCCTGTCCCGGCCCCCACCACTTTTCTCCGTCCTCACCTCTGCCCGGGGAGAAATTCCAGCAGCAGGTATGGGTGACACATCCTCTTCTTTAGCAGGTGGCAGCCCGGCAACTCCTGCAGAAAGTCCAGCAGAGCCCCACTCGCACCGGGCCACGCACAGAGCCACGGGCCCTACTCCCTCCCATCAGCCCAGCCCCGAGACTGCTGACGGGGCAGAGAATATGGCGTCAGGCACAGCTGCAGGGGCTCTTGCTGCCTGGAGCGGTGTTTATATTGACCTCAGCCCAGGCACACCTGGGGAGGACTGGCCGGCCGGGTCAGACTGCCCAGGTCAGCCACTCCTCGCCCCTCAGGGGCTCACAGTTGCATAAAATGGGCCTTGCTGCACCGGTCAGTTCCAAGGAACACGTGTAGGTCCTGAGGTTCAGGATAGACAAGGGGCTGCAGCCCTGGCTTGTTTTCTAATCATTTTATCTGGCCCATGAGTGGGAGACAACTTCAAGAAGACCCTCTCCTAATGAGAGGAACCCAGGAGTCAGGGAGAGGAGGGGTGGTGGGTGGAGACAGAGGCCTGGTGCCCCAGCTGCAGTGGAAGTCTCTGGAAGACCAGGCGGAGGGAGGCCACACAGAGTGAAGCCCAGGGTCACAGACCTGTCGGAGCTGCTGTTTGTTAGTTCAAGTCCTGCTCTGAGGTGCTCTGTGTCAGCTCTGAGTGACAGGTGAGATGGGGGTGCTCTGCAATGAGGGCTATGCACACGGTTCCTGTGTGCCCAGCCCTGCCGTGGTACCTGCACAGGGGTGTTCCATATCCAAGTAGGGACCTGACCACAAGAGTCCCGTGGGCTGCTGGGTAGCTGCACAGGTGAGCTCCATACCCTGGGAGGGGCCTGACCACGAGAGCCCCGTGGGCTGCTGGGTAGCTGCCCAGGTGAGCTCCATACCCTGGGAGGGGCCTGACCACGAGAGCCCCGTGGGCTGCTGGGTACCTGCCCAAGTGAGCTGTATATCCTGCGAGGGGCCTGACCACGAGAGCCCCGTAGGCTGCTGGGGAACTGGTAAAGATGTCGGGACAGTTAGTGAAGCCACTGAGGATATGCATCCAATAGTTCCTAATTCCTACACCCTGCTGGTCATTGTACCATCCACCAGGACATAGTATTCTGTATGAGACTTACATGATGCTTTCTTCTGTATTCCATTAGTCCCAGAGGTCACAGAAATTTTGGTTTGTGACTGGCAGGACTCAACATACAAGGAAGACAGTACTGCTGGGCCGTCCTGCCCCAAGGGTTCAAAACTTCCCGCACCACCTTTGGGGAAACTTAACTAAAACCTCAAAGATCTACCTCTGGAGAAGGGAACCCTCCTTCAATATGCAGACGACATTCTGATCGCCAGCCCTACTAAGGAGGCCTCTGAACTACCTAGCCAATAAAGGATAGAAGGGGTCCAAGACAAAGGCTCAAATATCACAGACTAAGGTGACCTGTCTGGGCTTCATTCTCACAGAAGGTCGGAGAAGCCTATCCCAGGAAAGGGAAAATGTCATTTGCAGCCTTACCCCTTCTAAAACTAGAAGACAGCTTAAGGGTTCCTGGGGAGGTCGGGGTTTGCTGCATCTGGATCCCTAACTACAGTCTAATAGCTGGGCCTCTATATGAAACATTGAAAGGAAAAGATGATGATCCGTTCGAATAGAACCCAGAAGCGGTCTTTCAAGAATGGAAAGAGCAGTTACTTCAGACCCTTGCCCTGGACCTCCCTAATTTAGCTAAACCCTTTGACCTTTACATTCCGGGTAGAAAGTGAATCGTCCTTGGAGTATTAGTGCAAAAACTGGGACCTCTTGAAATGGAACAATGCAAGAATGCCCTCCAGGTAGGAGAAAGTACGGTCACCAAGGGCTTGGCCCGCTGCCGCATCCGGCCAAGATACTGGGGGTATCTAAAAACCTGGAAATCCGCAGCCCGCAAGGCCAACTCTCTCCTAAGGGGAAAGGACCGCACGCCGTGATCCTAACCACCCACCATGCCCTGAAGTTGCAGGGGTCGCTCTGTGGGCACACTGACCTCGAGTGAGGAAGCCCTCCAACTCCAACCTCCAGAGGGACAACTGGGGGCAACGGGTCCCCATGATGGCTCGTGTGACCATCACTTGACGTGGATGGATCTTCTCTCAGAAAACAACAAGAGCGTGCCCCCAAAGAGCAGACTACTGCTTGCAGGACTTACTGCACCCAGAGCGGAGCTCATAAGCTTGGCGGGGGAACCTTAAATAACGCTGTCACCATAGAAACGCCTACAGACACCGCGGTGACGGTGGCCGATGAGACCGGCTGGACTCCTGGCTACTTGAAAAGGCCATTGACTCAGTGGCCATCATGGGTCTGGATCACCACCGGCCCTGGACTGTGTGGGAGTTGAGCAGGCAGGGTTCTGACACCTGGTGCTGTTTGTACGTTAATTCAGGGGCCTAATTGAAGAAAGCGCAGACTACTGGTCAGATCATCTATGCTGGCAGAAACCGTCTGCCTAAGGTGGCCGAACAAATGTGGGCGGGGTAAAATCCCCCCAGCGTCTCTGCGCATCTCTTTCCTGCACCCTTAAAGGTCATTAGAATCTATAACACTTCAAATGCTGGGGCTCAGGCGGACGAGCAGTGAGGAGAGCCCTGGGGACAGTCAACCTCACCTGGAGGCTGCTGGGGAGAAGTTCTGCCCCTCCCCCCGGGTATGAGGCCTCCCGACTCAGCACGAAGCAGTTACAGAAGCGGGGTCTGCACCCTCAGCGCCCCAACAATGAGGAATGGGACAAAAGGCAGAGGAGGGGTTTGTCACCGGCAGAGCCCATGAAAATATCCTGGGAGATAAAAATAGAATCTGGGCAATAAAATAAAGTCGAACCTTTATTCCTTTGTGCTTTGTCTAATTTCACTTGCTCCTAGGTTTCCACATGCAGAGGTCCCACACCCGGCACTTCAGAACCTATTTCCTGGTGCAAAATGGCTGGGCCGACACCTCAGCTCGCGGGGCCCCATGCAGACTCCGTGACATGGAGCCTGAGCTCCAGCCAACCCGGCCCTCGAGAGCTCCGCCCCTTCCGTCCCGCTGACGCTGCCGGGATCCCCACACAGCAGCCCCGCCCACAGCCCTCAGGGGAGCACACGCTCTCACCTCTCCCCGTTCTCTGATCAGAATCTAAAGTTTCCTTTGCTTCTGAACCAAACTCAGTCTCGTTCTCTTGGCTCCAATGACACGGGGCAGGGGGCCCTTGTTGGGGCCCACTCTGCAGGATCAGTGACAGAAATTGAGAACATTGTAACTTCAATGAACAGATGTGTGAGCCAAACTGTAATTAACCTAGAGCCGTGTATAAGGCTCGGGTAAAATGTTTCCAACACTTCCATTTGATATTTCCATCACTTTAGTATAAGCAAGTTCAGTGAAGGGGTTTGTCTTATTTGTCAGGTCAACATTAGAGAAATGAAGTAATTTCTTTCCAAGGATGTACATCTAATAATCTTGACTGAAGCTTCAATATAGTTTTGAATGCTTTTCCATTGAAAATGATACCTCTCTTTCAGCTCCCCCATTTCTGAGAAGCATAAAATCTTATAATTTATTATTACCAAAGGGGAAAGGTGCAGGGAGGGATAAATGAACAGTTTGGGATTAACACGTACACACTGCTATGTATAAAATAGATCATCAACACAGAACTACTGTACAGCACAGGGAACTACTACACTCAATATTTTGTAATAACCTATAAGCAGAAATAATCTGAAAACGAATAGATATTTTTATTGACATCATCTATCAATGACAGATACAATGTACCCTAAGGGAGGCCGATGGTCAGCGCTTCTGACCCTGAAGACTTCAATCATCTTAAGTTCGGACTCTGCCTACTGCCCAAGGCCCTTAATGAACATACGTGTAGCCATAGCGTAAAATTCCCCAGTTTAGGGTTCAGGGAGACACTGATTTGGAAACATCCCTGGTGTTCTCTTACCATGCACGGGACCCTTCCTACAGCTAAAACATGACTCTGACACCCAGAAGGTGGTACACCATTTGATCGGGAAGAGTTTGGAAAAGGCATCTCATCTCCTCATCTCCAGGGAGTCGGGTTCACCCCTCCAGCGTCTTTCCTAACAATCTCCCCACTTGGGGATGTCAGCACCTTTGACCTCCTGTTGCGCACAGTTTGGAATTTGTCCAGAGGATGAAGCGGAAGGATGAGAAACAATGAGAGAAAAGTCCTAGGTGTTCGGACAGGCACATGTCACTCTCATTTCCAATCAGGAAGACGAAATGACCAAAGGCTAAGATTGCCCATGGAAAAGGAATACGGCTTGAGGAAATCCCACTGTTTTGTGGCCAGTTCCCAAAAACACAAGTTGAAAAATGGAACTCAGGATCACTAAAATTCACGAAACTGCAGAGTTGAAAATATCTATCATTGAAAAATGTCTTGAGGGAAGTCACCAAAAAGGAATTGTAAGCAAGGGAGAATGGCAGGAAAGGGATTTGAAGAGGTAAAAAGGACTCATCATGAAAGCACAAAAAAGGGGCTGAACATCGCCAACGGTGCAGTTAGCCAAAAAGGGCGTATGCTTTTTTCCTGAATATATTCAAGAAAAGGGCATACACCCTTTTTAGCCAACCAAACAGGTGGGCATTGCAAATCAATACTACAAAAAGTATCACACTTCGCATCAGTCAGAAGAGCCATCCTCATAAAGTGTAAACACCAGAAATGCAGGACAGGGCGAGGAGCGAAGGGAGCCCTGTGAGGCTGATAGTGGAAATGTAAATTGCCAACGAGCACACTGAAGAAGTGTACTGTGTTTACTAAAACATCTAAACAGATGAGCTACAGAGCATAGGGCACTTGCACTCATGGGCGAATATCTTGGGAAAAACAAAAATCGTCAGGATACAGGCACCACAACGTTTACCGCCTCTCTGTTTAAAAGAGCCTCGACTTGGATAAAACCTAAATATACCTGGAAGGAAAAAATGGATAAAAGAGATGTGGTACGTATGTAGAGTGGAATATAACTCAGTCAGGAAATCAATGAAATAAGGCCAGTTGCATCAACTCAGGAGGAGTTATGTAAGATCATTCTAGGTAACATAAGTCAGAAAGAAAAAGACACATATCATAAGATATAACTTAAAGGTAGAATCAACAATGGCTACACATGAAATAAATTACAAAACAGAAACATAGTCAAATATGTAGAAAACACACATAAGGCTGCTAAAGGGGAAAGGTGGGGAGGGGTGAGGCATTATCCAGGAGGTTGAAATTAGCAAAGATACCGTTCCAAATACCAAATTGATAATAGACAAGGCCTACACGGTACCTCAAAGAACTGCACTCAGCACACTCAAGTCACCAGAAAAAATTCTATACGACTGGTAAGAATCTGAAAAAGAATTTATTGATGTCTGTTTCTACGTGTATCAAGTGGATGTAGAACAGCAACAAACAGCGTTGAAAATCAGCTGTAACCAATATAACAATAATAAAAAAAGACAGTGACAGACATAAAAACCCTTACAACTTTTGCTCAGGGGCTATGATGCAACATGGATTGAACACACCTAGACACACAGCAGGATGAGACATAAGGTTGGACACTCTTGGGACTGAGAGGATTGGTGAGGTTGAGTGAGCAAATGCAGACCCTTTAAAGTAATACTGTGTGCTACCCATTCCATGGGTCCCAACTCTCCAGGTGCAACGCAACCTTCCTACAGCTAAAAGATGCATGGGAAGCCCAGAGGATGATACACCGTGTGATCATGAAAGGTTTCTACAGCGCACCTCATTTTTCATCACCTGGTGCTCGAGTTCACCATTCCAGCTGCTTTACTAACAATCTCCCCACTCAGAGAATCAGCACCATTAACCTCCTGTTTCAAACAGTTTGCAATATGTGCTGAGGATGAACGGGAAAAGGGGGAACCAATGAGAGACTAGCTGGAGGTGTTTGGTCGGGCACATGTTACACTCATTTCCCATCATGAAGAAGAATTCACCAAAGGCTCAGCCTGACGCCCCGAAACCAGGATAGGACCTGAGGCGATGGGGTGGTTTTCTGGGCCAGCTCACAAAAAAGCCAGTTGAAACATGGAGCTCAGGGGCACTGCAACTCACAAACCTGCACAGTTATAAATGACAACTACCATCCAAAAATACATTGAGTTAAGGCAACGAAGAGGATTTGAAAGCAAGGCAGAATTGCAGGAAACAGATTTCAAGAGGTAGATTGGAGTTTCCTTGAAAGCACATGAAAAGCGGCAGAACGTGGACAATGATGCAGTTGGCCAAAAAGGGAGTATGTGTTCCTTCCTGAATATATTCAGGTAAAAGAGCATACACACTTCTTGGCCAACCAAGCAAGCTGGGAGAGCAAATCAGCACTACCAAGAAGTCTCACTTCCCCCCAGTCAAAACGGCCATCTGAAAAAAGTGTAAAAACCACAAATGCAGGACAGGCCATGGAGAACAGGAAACCTTGTTATGCTGACGGGCGGGATGAAAATTGCCGCAGACACTCTACAAAAGTGTATGGTGTTTCCTAAAACATCTATACAACAGAGCTACAGAGCATAGGGCACTTCCACTCATGGGCGTATATCTTGGGAAGACTGAAAATCAACAAGACACAGGTACCCCAAAGCTTAGGGCTGCTCTGTTTACAAGAACCTCGACTTCGGTACCCGTTCCATATCCCAGGAAAGAGAAAAATGGATACAGAAGTTGTGAAACTTATGTACAATGGAATATCACTCAGCCATGAAATCAATGTCATAAGGCTAGTAGCAGCATAATGAGTGGATTTAGGTACGATAATTCGAAGTGAAAAAGGTCACACAGAAAAAGAAATTTATCATAACATATCACTTATAGAGGGAAGGTAAACATGGCTACAAAGAACTGAATTAAAACAGAACAGAGTCACTCTTTTAGAAAACACACTTATGCCTGCTTCAGTGGAAAGGTGAGGGGGGTTATTCATAAAAAAAGAGTTTGAAATTAGCACAGATACCGTTCCAAAAACCAAATATGTAATAGACAAGACCTACTCCTTGCTCAATGAACTGGACTCAACAGCTCCTATTCATCGCAGAAGAAAAATTCCAGCCCTTGTTTCTCAGGAGCTCTGGGGTCTACCTGCAAGGTAAACTTAACTCACCTGGCACAAGGCGGCCATCCCGGGTTTCACATCAACATGATCTCAGGCACAAATCTCCTTGTTTTTCCATTTTGTCTTTAAGTTACTTGTTGAAACAACTGCACAAATATGACAAAGATATAAAATCAGGCATCTTCTGCCCCAGTGCCTGCTCATAAATGATTTTCTGCCACTTTAATGATAAAGATAGAACATTTCAACATTCTGCTGCCCTTATTATTTGTCATTTTTCTTGATATTTCTATTGAATACTCTTTCAATATTTTAACAATGGAACATTTATTTACGTTGTTCCAGACCCAGCCTGTAGTGGTAAAGGTTTTGTTGTTATATTTCTATTATGTTTCCTTTAAAAATCATTATGCTATTTAACTGGATTAAGTCAATTCTATAGGCATTTATCTTATGATATTGATGAAATTAATACATAGAGGGCAGTAGTACAAGTTGATTGTACTCAAGAGTCTCTATTAGCACAGTTAAGAATAACTATTATCTATATGTAAACCAAAGTACATGCCAAGTGAGACTCTCCGACGCTTCTTCACTGTCTGCCCCTCAAGCCTGTGAGAAATGGAATATTTCTTGCCACCTCAGTAAACAAAAGATGTCACAGTCATCCTCTCCAATGTGAGCGGGCAGGCCCTGAGGAACTCAGGATATGCAAATACAGAATGCGGGCCCCAGAGAGCTGAGGTGCATATCAAAGGAAGGAATTCGTGAGCCTGACTCTGGCATCTTCGCATAAGGAAAGCCCTGCATTCCTCACCTTGGGAGAGCAGGTTCTCCTTAGCTGACAATCACCTTTTCACGTCCCCCATCACCTGCGCCAGCCCCCCGCCCTGTCCCCTCCCCCCGGGGCTTTAGTTCAGGGAGGAAGGGGCGCACAGGGCCTCGGCTGAACAAGAGGCCTGGGAGCCTCGGGAGGAACTTCCGGCCTCTTTCCCCGCCGTCGGGAGGAGGGTCGCTGACGCTGCGGCCGGACCCTGCGCCTCCCTTGCCCCGTGTCCCCTCAGGACGCTCAGGACGCCCTCTCCCCACGCCCCCCGGGCCCCGCGAGCCAGGCCGAGGGCAGGGCCGAGAGGAGAAGCTGAAGTTCCCCGGGACCAGACCCCGAGGCCGCTCGTTCTGCACAGCAGCGGCGGGTGGCAGCGAAACCCTTCCCCTCAGAAGCTGCTCTTGCGCGGCCGCCCGGGCACCGGACCCACTTACCCGGCACCCCGAGCCGGGAGCTCCAGCTCTGCGGAAACGCGGGCTCCATTCTGGGCGCTGCGGGTGGGGCCGCTCTGCCCGAGGCCTCCTGGGAGGGAGCGGGGCGCCGGGGGAGGAGCCGCCAGGAGCTCAGGGCCCCGTCGGGGGTCCTGAAGGGGCGGCCCGGCCTGAGGGCCCCGCCCACTGTGGCCGCAGCGCAGACCTTTTTCCTGCAATCCTACACAAAAAGTCAGAAAGATACACACGGTCTACAGTGAATGGTCACAAATGGTGGTCGCTGCCGTGCTTACTATCCTATTAAACGCGTGAAATCCATAAAACACTTGAAGTTAAAAGTTAACTATGAATGTTTACCTTTCCTTATTATGTCTCTGCTATTCACAATTGTCGTTAATAAATCAGAGACTGTGGCATCACTAGTTAAAAATGAGCTTGTTAAAAAAATAGAACTCAGGCCCACCGGCCCTACTGTATCAGAATCTGCAATTTTACAGTCTCTCCAGTGTACTTGTGGACCCATGAATAGTTGAAAGGTACATTTCTACCTCGACTGTCTTTTCTGTCTGAGAAATACGCACATTTTATCCAGTTTGATATAAATAAAACACTCAAAAATGCATATGTCCGTGTTGAAACCACCATTTTATCATTTCTTTTCCAGATAACTATAGTCTCTATACTGGTTTTATGGATCACATGACATACTCTTTTTTGTAGTTAGAAATAGAGAAAGTTACTTTGTAAAAAAAATTATATATATATATGTGGATAATAGAAGACACTCTTCTAAATTAAAACCAGTTCTCTTAATTTGCTCTTTTCTTCTTGGGTCACATTATGAACTCTTCCCGTGGCCACATGTCATGTGTACTTTTAATTTCAGGGACTGCTGACATCCCAGGATGTGCCCATAGATTTCTCTCAAGAGGACTGGGAATGCCTGGACCGAGATCAATGGGAATTGTACACGGATGTGATGTGACAAAAGTATAGGAACCTGCTCTCCTTGGGCGAGGATACCTTCTTTCCAGAATTCCTTATCCACCCACAGGGTTTAGAGTCCTTCATTTGTAGAATGTCTCCTGGAATGTTCTGCTTCCTACAATAGGGTTTCAGATTGCAACGTTTCAGGAAATATTGGGAGTTTGTGGGTATAATTTTTGTTATTCTTTGCAAATTGTAGCCTCCTTTTTAATATACTTTGTAACTGCTTGGGATGTGTCTATATGAACAGTGTACTATATGCTTCTGTTATAGTCCTTACAATATTTTATTCTCTTATTATCTGTAACAATCTTCCATGGATTCTTTGCGCTTAAGGTGTATTAAAAGGGAGACTGCGATTCTGAGACTTCCCTGGTGATGCAGTGGTTAAGACTGCGCCTGCCAATTCAGGGGACACGGGTTCGATCCCTAGTCTGGGAAGATCCCACGTGCAACGGAGCAACTAACCCAGTGGGCCACAACTACTGAGCCTGCGTGCCACAACTACTGAAGCTGGTGCACCTTGAGCCCGTGCGCCATTTATTTTTAGAGAATAAAATCACCTCTGAGTGATTACAATTTAGACCAGCTAGTCAAAATTCTTTATCACCTGTTCTTCTCAAACACTGATCAATGGAACAAGTTTTACTAGGGATAACAGTGTAATTGTATTCTAGAGTTCATATCGGCAATATGGTTTTTGACCTTGATGCTGGATCACGACATTTCAATGGTATAACTGCTATTAATTGTCTCTTTGTTCAATGATTAAAGTCTCACATGATCTTTCAGACTGGAGCCATCCTGCTTGGTTTCTGTCTATTGCAGATTTCTTCCAGTATGAAAGGATAAGAGCAATACGGCTTACTTTACACAATGTCTTCAAACTAAATGATGACATAATCTACATTCAATTAATTTATACATACCCTACTGTAGAGCAGGGTTTGTTACGGTGGCAGAGCCCGGTAATTATGTAAAACTGAAACTTTTATCTGCACTGGTTCAAGTCCTCTTCCTAAGAATATGTTTATAATCAACATTCTTTCACAAATTAGCCAATTTAATTCACCATAGCATTCCTCATATTAACTAAATGGAAAATCCTAAGCTATATACAAATCCAGAAAGGGCCAAAAATCATCTGCCCACATGGATTATTACAACCCATTGCTGAGGCATTCAAATTACTTATTAAAGAACCACTATGTCCATCAACAGCATCAATTTATATATTATTGCCCCAATGCTAGCCTTAACCCTGGCTCTCACAACATGAATTCCTCTTCCCATATCTTAGCCACTAATTAATATAAATGTAGGCATACTCTTTATATTAGCCATATCACACCTAGCCATTTATTCCATCCTCAGTTCTGGATGAGCTTCACATTCAAAATACTCACTCACTGGAGCTCTAGGGACAGTAGCATAGACAATCTCACATGAAGTAATGTAGCAGTTATTCTATTCTCAGTCTTACTGATAAATGGATCATTTACACTTTCAACAGTCATTATTACACAGGAACACCTATGACTAATTTTCTCCTGACCCCTACTCAGAATTTTATTATCTCCGCAGTAGCAGAAATTCAATGAAGCCTCACTTGGTTTAACAGAAGTAGAATCAAAACCTGTATATGACTTCAATGTAGAAGATGTAGCAGGCCCATTCACCTCTTCCTTGCTAGACAATATGTCAATTTCCTTATAATAAACATTTCCACAACAATCCATTTGTAGGAGCATTCGACAATCCCTAGGTGCCAGAATTATATACACCCCAAGTCATCATTAAAACACATCTAACAATCTCCTTTCTATGAATTTGAGCATCCTACCCACAATTTTGATATGATCAACGTCTACATCTCGTATAAAAATTTTTTTTCTACTAACATTAGCCCGATGTATATGAGAGTTTTCACTACCTGTCATCATACCAGGCAACCCACCACAAACTTAAGAAATATGTCTGACAAAAGAGTTACTGTGATAGAGTAAATTATAGAGGTTTCAATGCTCTTATTCCTGGAATTGAATTCTTCCTAAGAATTTTACATTCTCCACGCTACCACATTACAGCACATGCTATATACTAAGGTTCACTAGGTAAGCTTCAGGCCCATACCCCCAACATGTTGTCGTATATCCTTCCTGTACTAATAAACTCTCATTGTTTTTACTATCATTCTACTGACCATTATCTCAGGAAATATAATTGTATAAGAAGCTCACACTGGTTAATGGTATCCCCATTCTAATAAAAAACACAAACCCATAAGCTACAGAAGCATCCAACAAATATTTCCTAAAACAATCCACCACACCAATACTACTTATAATGGCTAGTATCATTCATCTAATATACTCTGGTCATGGAACACAATGAATAACAAAAATCTTTCATCCAGCAGCATCCACCCTCATGACAATCGCCCTTGTCACAAAAGTAGGACTTCCCCCTTTCACTTCTGAGTGCCTCAAGTCACACAAGGCGTCCCATGAACAGCAGGCCTGATGCTATTAATATGACAAAAGTGCACCCCTGTCAGTTTTATACCACATGTCACCATCCATCAACCTAAATATACTATTAATCATAGTGATATTATAAATCATAACTGGAGGCTGAGGGAGATTTAGTCAGACTCATCTGGAAAAAATTCCACCCTCTTCATCAATTGCCCATATAGGATGAATAACAGTTATTATAAAGTATATTCCAATTATAACAATCCTAAACATACTAATTTATATCATAACAACACTCTCTTCTTATTATTTATGCCCAGAGCATGTACTACAAGAGTGTCATTATCACACACATGAGATAAAACACCTCCCATCACAATCCTTTTCCTCACCATTATAGTATCATTAGGACATAGTCCATCACTATCAGGGTTTTTACCCAAATGAATACTTATCCAGGAGATAACAAAAATGACAACATCATTCTACCAACATTAATAGCCATCAAAGCAGTGCTCAGCATATATTTCTACTTGCAGCTAACATACTCCACATCACTAACTGTATTCCCTTCATGAAACAACACAAGAACAAAGCACATTGAACATTCAGAGAAATAACCTTCCTATCATTACCAATCATAAAACCCAGACAATTACTACATATAACACCCATTCCATCAGTGCTGGACTAGGAATTTAGGTTAGTTCAGACCAAGAGCTTTCATAACCCCAAACAAGTAAAATTTACTTAATTTCTAAAAATAAGGATTGAAAGACTTCATCCTACATCAATTGAATGTAAAGCAAACATTGTAGTTAAGCCAAATCTTTACGAGACTGATGAGTTATAACCCCAGGAAACTTTAGTTAACAGGCAAATCCTCTAGTCAACTGACTTCAATCTGCTTCTTCTTCATTTGAGAAAGAAAAAAAGAAAAAAGACAGGAAAATCTCTGGCAGAATTGAAGCTGCTTCTCTGAAATTACAATTCAATTTGTTGATTCACCACAGGGTTTGTGAGAAAGAGGGCTCAATCTCTGTCTTTAGATTTACAGTCGAATGCTAGCTCAGTCATTTTACCTCTGTTCGAACACTGCTGATTATTTTCAACAAATCACAAAGATATCGGCATTTTATAATTACTATTTGGTGCTTGAGCTGGAGTACCAGGCAGCACCATAAGAATATTAATCCAGGCTGAGCTATGCTAACCTGGAGCGCTACTTGGAGACGCCCAAATCTGGAACGTGGTCATAACAGTCCCTGCACTTGTAATAATTTTCTTTATTGTTGTACCCATTATATTGCAGGGTTTGAAAACTCACTTGGGCCACTAATAACTCGCACACCTGAGGTAGCATTTCCCCGAGTAAACCATGTAAACTTTTGACTACTTCCCCCATTGTTCTTACTCCTACTCATATCACCAATAGTAGAAGCTCGTTCTGGTACCAGTGGACCGTGTATTCAGCTCTAGCCTGCAACCTGGCCCACGCAGGAGCCTCTGTTGACATAACCATTTCCTCCTTACATTTACCAGGTGTCTCCTCAATTCTTGGTGCTATTGCTTTTATTACTATAGTCTTTCATACAAAACCAGCAGTCATATCCCAATACCAAACACCATTATTTGTTTAATCTTCCCCAACTATAGCCATATTACTATAATTACCACTCTCAGTCCGAGCAGCCAGAATTGCCATACTCTTAAGAGATAGAAATCTCAACACCACTTTCTTTGACCCTGCAGGAGGAGGCCGAATCCTATACCAACTGAAGTCTGTATTCATGGCCTACCAGGGTTTGTTATAAATTCACACATCATTACACACTATTTAGGACAAAAGGTGCCTTTCAGCTATTTGGGAATAGTATGAGTCATGCCCAATGGCTTTTTAGGATTTCTCTGGTGAGCCCATCATATATTTACCATAGGGATAGCTGTCCACTCAGGAGCATACTTTGCAAAAGCTACCATAATTGCTTCTATCCCTACAGGAGTGTGCTTTCTCTGGTTGCAGTGAGCAGTAGTGACTCTATACGTTGCGGTGCATGGCCTTTTCACTGAAAAGGCTTCCTTTATTGCAGAGCATGGCTTGCAGGCTCTAGAGGGCAGGCTCAGTAGTTGTGGCACACGGCCTTTTTGCTCCACGGCAGGTGGAATATTCCCACACGATGGCTCGAACCCGTGTCCCCTGCATTGGCAGGCAAATTCTTAACCACTGCACCACCAGGGAAGTCCCTGGTTAGCAACTGTTCACGGAGGTAATATTATATGACCTCCAATATATTATGAGTTGTAGGCTTGAGTTTTTCTTTTTACAGTAGGAGGTTTGACCGGAATCGTCTTAGTGAACTCATCCCCGGACACTATCCTCCAGAATACATACTATGTAGCAGCACACTTCCATGACCTAATGTCCATGGGAGCGGGCTTCACTATTATGGGAGGCTTCCTACACGGATTTCCACTATTCTCAGGTTACACAGTGAACTCAGCATGAGCAAAAAGTCACTTCACGCGTATATTTGTAGTAGTAAACATGACTTCCCGCAGCACTTTCTGGCCTCTCAGGAATGTCATTACTTTAGTCTCAGTACTCGGAGGCACACACAACATGAAATATTGTGTCTTTTGGCTCACTCATCTCAATAGCAGCAGTAATGCTATTAATAATCTTCATACTTTGAAAAGCATTTGCATCTAAACAAGAAGGCTAAGCACTAGAAACTGATACTCCTAACCTAGAATTGTTACATAAATGCCCTCCACCATATCCTATGTTTCAAGATCCTACCTATGTAAATATAAAATAAGGAAGGTCTCAAGTCCTTTTCAACCACTTTCAAGCCAACACCATAACAATTATGTCTTTCTCAATAAATGAGATAAAAGTAAAAAGTGATGTAGCTTTGTCAAACTTAAATCAGAGGTTAAAATCCTGTATATCACGAAGGCATATCAATTTCATCTAGGATCTCAAGATATAACATCACCGATTATGGAAGAACATTTACATTTTCATCATCACACATTAATAGTGAATTTTGAAACTAGTTCTCTAGTCCTCTATATTATTTCTCTAACATTGACAACTAAACTAACTCATATACATACAATAGATGCACAGGTAGAGAAAATGTGAACAACTTACCAGCCATTATTGTAATCTTAATTGCTCTATCATCATTGTGAATCCTTTACATGATACATGAAATCAATAACTCTTCCCAAACCATAAAATTGATGGGTCAGTAATGATACTGAAGCTACAAATACACAGATTATGAAGATTTAAATGTTGACTCCTCTGTAATCCCCACAAAAGAGCTAAAACCAGGAGAATAATGACTAATAGAAGTCAACAACCGCGGAGTTAGAGATAGTCATTGAATATTAGTTTCATCTGAAATTGTTGTACACTCCTGAGCTGTTCCTTCTCAGGCCTAAAAAGAGCTGCTATCCCAGGACACCTAAATTAAAGAATCCTAATACCAACAGGACCAGGCCTATGTTGTAGACAAGAGAGCTCATTTTCCTGAGTCCAAAGACAGGCCAGAGGGATATGGCTGAGATGTGGGGTGAATCTGGAGCCCATGGGGATGCACTCTCCAAGCTCCAGGATAGGAATGGGCCATTATTGGTTTAATGAGCCTCTGGGGTCCCAGGCCACCCACACCACACCCTCCTGAGCAGGATCTTGGCAACATTCCCTGTCAGTGATGAGGCAACCTAGCACTTGTCACGCCCCGATGTTGTGTCCTATGTGGGCACCATGCTGTGGGGACCACACCCACACTCTGCAGGTCCATGCTACAGGGTCCTTCTTGCCTCAGGAGTAGAGACCACCCAGCAAGCAGTTCCCTCCCCAACCAGCAGGAGGAGGGGAGGAGAGCAGGGGCACCAGGGGAATCTCACTCAGACAACAACACCCAGGGGTGCCAGCGGGGACAGTGATGATGCAGATGAGGCCCAGACCAAGAGATGCGACCAGAGGACACAAAAGGCAGCTCAGCTGATCAGGTCCTGACTCAACTGCATCCCGGACACTTTGTCCCTCCTACGCCCCTTCCTCATACATCCCCTCCTTAAATGCAGATTCTTCAGATGCAAACAGGCAGAGCCTCAGACTGAAAGTCAGCTCTTCCAAAATGACCCGTCAGCAAACACTGCAGGATTGCGCTCCAGTGGGGGCCCTGGAGTCCACAACTCAGAGACTGAAGGGGACATCGGTGCCAGGGCCAGTGTGAGGGGATGGGGAGTGAGACTTTCATGGTTGTGGAATGTTGGTTTTGCAAGATGAAAAGTTCTAGGCATGGTGGTGATGGCTCCACAAGAAAGTGAATAGATCTGATGCCTCAGAAACGTGCACTTAAAATGGTGACGATGGTAAAGGGTATGTGACGTGTGTTTTATTTCACTTATATTCATAAAATAATGTCTTTTAAAATCAGATTCCATTTCGACTCCCGTTCATCACAAATGTCGGAGACCCAAACACATTCCCCTACCTTAGGGGTCATCACGGTACCCTCACATGGCACATGGGAGACCGTTCTCACGGGGGCCTAGTCTGTGCTCACCTCACCTCTGTCCAGGGAGACCCAGGCAGTGGTGACACCCATAGATTAGACTTATGATATGCTATGATATTAATATGACACCACTGAACATTGTCACTCACCAGAACACAGAGCAGCACCCCACTCAAACATGCATGACCTCATATGAATGTGACAAGATTAAGAGAAGAAAAGGAACCACAGGTTAATCAGGGCAACACCCTTAATGCAGAGGTTGGAAATCTCAATGGGGAAAAGACACACTGCAGGCAAAGAGCACATAGGGATCTCCCCATACATGTGATCTGGACGCATGCAGATGTAGTGAGACCCATACAGTGCCCGTACCCTATAGCTGGGGTCACACATCCACACTCACCAGGGTGACCCACCTCCCAGACCCTGAACCTAAAGTCACACGTTCTCTCTCAACACGTGACCCCTCCTACCCAGACCGCTCCACCTGGGTCACATGTCCACAGTCCCAGGGTGAACTGCCTTCCCCAGACTCCCCCAACTGGAGTCACACGTGCACATCCTCCAGCGTGACCTCACCTCCCCAGACTGTGCACCTGGGGTCACACGTCCCCTTGGTCAGGGCACCATAGCTCTGCTCTTGGCTCCCTAATTTGGAAACAAGCTGGGTTCCTGGGCCCTGCTGGGATGAGAAAAAGTGTAAGGTGGGTCTCCTGTCCCCACACTTGTCCCACAGAAGTCCTCCTCTTTTCACTTTGGTTCTGTGTGATTTTACCTCTTTTTAAAGCTTTCATGCTAGAGTTGAACACATTACTTGGTTCTGGCAGGCACAGTCTCACTTTCTTGTCTCACTTACTTGTTGAGAAAACTCACAGGACAGCAGGGCTGAAAGCCGAAGGGCAGCTCTGGAAGCTGCTGACTAGGGACGGCAGACAGGAAGGAGAGCTCAGCAGCAGCCTCAGCTGTTACCCATAGGCCTTTTGCCCGATCTGCGTGCCCTGCAATCAATTCACCAGCTAAACCTGCCTCCCTTCGCACCATGCACGTGCTGGTAAATTGGAATAATCAGCAGGTAGCCCTCCTGAGGATTATCCACGAGCCCCAAGGAAGGTGAACCTTGCAGGAATAAATACTAAGGCCCTGCCCATAGCACTGCCCTTGGGAGGACCAGGTCACCACACTCAGAAGAGAGGGTGTTACCTAGACAAGCCCACCTCGGCTCCAGACCCAGACATCTAAGCACTGACTTTCAAATGCAGGCACGGAGCTTCCCAGTACTGAGGCCAGGTCGGCTCTCTTCCCAGCTCTCCATACTCCTAGCGTACACGGAACATGGTCAGGTCTAAATCTTCTTATTATAGACAACACATGGTCAGCTCTAAGCATAAACAGTAGACAGCACATGGAGAGGTCTAAATTTACCGTGTAGACAGAACTTGATCATGTTTCAACTAGCTTAGGGCTGAGCTCATAGGAGGTACAGATCACACATATGGGTCTCTCATCTTTGGACACCCACATCAGGAAACTGAACAATATCGTTGTCATTAAACATTTCAACAGGCAAAACAGAAATGTTACCAGTGTGTCTGGCCACCTGATGGTCAGGATCCTCGTGTGATCCAAGAACTTCTTAGAGTGCAGCCCAGTCTGCGGCCAGGCCAGACAAGAAGTGGCCTGATTCCAGCCTCCCAGGCTTCCAGAAGGAGGCGGCCGCACAGGAGGCCCAGGCAGGACAGTTCTGCATGGTGCGGGCCAGGAGAGCCTGTCTGTCCATTCCACTGGCCGATTCCGGGCGGGGTGCTCAGGGCCGCTGAGAGCCCCGCGCTCAGGCCCTGCTTCCCTGCAGCATGTGCATGTGCGTGTGTGTGTGTGTGTGTGTGTGTATCTGTGTGTGTGTAAAGGGGGCAGTGGCTGACGGCTCCCACGGCTCCCGTCCCGGGCACCGTGATGTCTTCGAGGGGAGGTACGGGGAGAGGTAGGGGCACAGAAGCCATTGGAGAGGAGAACCCACCACAGAGCTCCTTGCACACTGGCTCGCCCCACCCGGGGACCGGAGAGCCCATCGTGGGCCAAATGTCCCCCCTTGCCCCCACCCCCGAGGGCAGGGCACCTGCTCTTTCAACAGCACAGGGTCTCACATGAAGTAGACTCAGTGGGGAATGTCCCCCACTCCCCCACTCCTGATGCTCAGTTTGGGGAGAATGAACCCCCTTGACTGGGCGATGGGACCCTGTGATGAAACATGTGGTGCCCCATCCAAGTCGGGGTCTGGCTGACAGATGGGAACACAGGAGCCACGTGCAGGGCCTGGAGGCCAGGCCAACAGGACAAGCACCTCCAGCCTTGGTCTAGCTCTCCAACTGTGACATTGTAGCATTAAGGGACCTGAGGCAGGTGATTGAATGTAATGGGGTCTAAACTGGACCCTGAATGGGGCTTAAAGAACGTGTGAAGGATGTCACTCAGACAGTGACAGTCATTGGAAGACAGACCCTGTGTCAGGACATCCTGCTTCATCCATTTAAATCCCTGACAACTCTGATCTTTATGTGGAAAAGCAGGAATGTTAGAGCAGATGCGTGCGGACATATCTGGGGCACAATTCAGTCTGCAACCAACTTGCAAGTGGTTCCAGAAAACACACAGGTGTGCGCAAAGGTAGACACAGCACACACACAAACATACGCATGTGCACAGCACAAATATATTCACACACTAGCCTATGAACACACACGCACGCATGTACCCACGCACACACTAACGTGTGCCAGTGCACATACCTATGCACATGCACAGCATATGTAGGCAAACAGGCACATGCACACACGTAGCACACACACAGGGAATAAAGTGAATCCGTAAAGCATTAATTCCTGAACACAGGTGAAGCTGACATGTATTTTCCCTTTTTCTTAGCTTTGATGTTGTTCACAGTAAAAAGTTTAAGAAAAGAGTTAATGGCAGATGACTTTAGATTCAAAGGACTTTCTGACGTTATTCCACAATTATTATGACATGAGAAATGAATGTAGATATTACACGTGTCCACTAATGGATGAATGGAGAAGAAAAACACGGTCCATCGATACAAGGGAATGCTGTTCAGCCTAAAAAGGAAGGCAATTCTGACACAGCCTTCAGCAGGGATGAGCCTCGAGGGCATTATGCTCAGTGATGTAAGCTAGACACAAAACAACACGCAGTGCTGGCTCCATTCACACGAGGCCCCTAGAGCAGTCAGAAACATAGAGACAGAAAGTAGCATGTTGAGTGCCAGGGGCTGAGGGAGGGAGCATGGGGAGTGCGTGTTTAATGGGGACTGTTTCAATGTTGCAAGATGAGAACGTTCTGGAGGACGATGGCGGTCAGGTTTGCACAACAGCGCCAATTACTTCTTGACCCTGAAATGGCATTTAAAAATGGTTAAGATACTAAATTTTATGTTATGTGTATTGAACCACAATTTTAAAAACTTTTTAAAAACAAACAGGAAATAGTGTATGAATACTACTAGATGCACAACTTCACTAACCACCGAGGGATTAAAACCATAAGAAAAATACTGTGCATACACCTACCAGAATGCAGACATGAAAGACATAGTATCAAATATCAGCAGGCTGTGGGGCAATGGAAAGCCTGGTACGCAGCGGGCGGATGCAACCGCTTCTGAAACAATCCGGCCTCAGAGAGCGAAGTCCGCGCACGCAGACCCGCAGGGCTCCTCCCAGCTGAACACAAACCTACCGGCACTGCACCAGGACACACGGACATGGACTCCGCAGCCACAGGAGCCAAACCTGAAAGAACATGAAGGCCATCACAAGCGGATGCAGAAATGAACCATGCACGCTCCTATGAAGGAATATTCCACAGCAATGGAGTACATTTTGTTTAAAGTTCGTAAAACTATAAAAATTATTTTTTAAAAATCTCTATTCACAAGGTGAAGGAATCCCATGGACACGATGCTGCGCCATCAAGAGCAATAAAGCAGCATGCACGGTACACGCATTTACCGACTTTGGAACTAGGCAAAGCTGGGCTGCGTTGCGCAGAGATGCGTCCCTGGGCGAAAACTCTGAGGACAAGTCACTGGCACAAAATCAGGAGAACAGCTCCCTCACGGTGGGGAGGAGTCTGTGACGAGGGAAGGGCACTCCTGGGTGTCCACTCATCATGTTCTGTTCCTTGATATTTATGATTATTCTTTACATGTATATAACCTAAACCTTAATATGTACTTACAGCTTATCATTTTTGTTTAGTAAAAAGGGAGTCTCCCCAACAAAGTAGAAGGAGACCTGCTCCTCCCAGGGAAGAAAAGGAATAGTTTCTACCAGTGAAATCTCGATACCATGGCTGCTTCGACCATCAAGGCTGACAGCAACTCCCGTGAGAGGGACACCGGGGCCACGACCCTCAGAAGGACACTCGGGGGCCTCAGTCCTGGGTCACTGCCTCTGAGGAGTCCACGGCACCTGTGCAAAAAAAAAAAGTCATTCGCCATTAACTCTTTTCTTAAAGTTTTTATTGTGAAAAACATCAAAGCTAAGAAAAAGGGAAAAATACATGTCAGCTTCACTTGCTTTCAGGAATTAATGCTTTACGGATTCACTTTATTCCCTGTGTGTGTGCTACGTGTGTGCATGTGCCTGTATGCGTACATGTGCTGTGCATGTGCATAGGTATGTGCACCGGCACACATTAGTGTGTGCGTGGGTACACGCGTGCGTGTGTGTTCATAGGCTAGTGTGTGAATATATTTGTGCTATGCGCATGCGTATGTTTGTGTGTGTGCTGTGTCTACCTTTGCGCACACCTGTGTGTTTTCTGGAACCACTTGCAAGTTGATTGCAGACTGAATTGTGCCCCAGATATGTCTGCACGCACCTGCTCTAACAATCCTGCGTAGCCACGTAAAGTTCAGAGATCGCAGGGATTTAAATGGATGAAGCAGGATGTCCTCACACAGGGTCTGTCTTCCAGTGACTGTCACTGTCTGAGTGACATCCTTCACACGTTCTTTAAGCCCCATTCAGGGTCCAGTTTAGACCCCATTACATTCAATCACCTGCCTCAGGTCCCTTAATGCTACAATGTCACAGTTGGAGAGCTAGACCAAGGCTGGAGGTGCTTGTCCTGTTGGCCTGGCCTCCAGGCCCTGCACGTGGCTCCTGTGTTCCCATCTGTCAGCCAGACCCCGACTTGGATGGGGCACCACATGTTTCATCACAGGGTCCCATCGCCCAGTCAAGGGGGTTCATTCTCCCCAAACTGAGCATCAGGAGTGGGGGAGTGGGGGACATTCCCCACTGAGTCTACTTCATGTGAGACCCTGTGCTGTTGAAAGAGCAGGTGCCCTGCCCTCGGGGGTGGGGGCAAGGGGGGACATTTGGCCCACGATGGGCTCTCCGGTCCCCGGGTGGGGCGAGCCAGTGTGCAAGGAGCTCCGTGGTGGGTTCTCCTCTCCAATGGCTTCTGTGCCCCTACCTCTCCCCGTACCTCCCCTCGAAGACATCACGGTGCCCGGGACGGGAGCCGTGGGAGCCGTCAGCCACTGCCCCCTTTACACACACACAGATACACACACACACATACACACACGCACATGCACATGCTGCAGGGAAGCAGGGCCTGAGCGCGGGGCTCTCAGCGGCCCTGAGCACCCCACCCGGAATCGGCCAGTGGAATGGACAGACAGGCTCTCCTGGCCCGCACCATGCAGAACTGTCCTGCCTGGGCCTCCTGTGCGGCCGCCTCCTTCTGGAAGCCTGGGAGGCTGGAATCAGGCCACTTCTTGTCTGGCCTGGCCGCAGACTGGGCTGCACTCTAAGAAGTTCTTGGATCACACGAGGATCCTGACCATCAGGTGGCCAGACACACTGGTAACATTTCTGTTTTGCCTGTTGAAATGTTTAATGACAACGATATTGTTCAGTTTCCTGATGTGGGTGTCCAAAGATGAGAGACCCATATGTGTGATCTGTACCTCCTATGAGCTCAGCCCTAAGCTAGTTGAAACATGATCAAGTTCTGTCTACACGGTAAATTTAGACCTCTCCATGTGCTGTCTACTGTTTATGCTTAGAGCTGACCATGTGTTGTCTATAATAAGAAGATTTAGACCTGACCATGTTCCGTGTACGCTAGGAGTATGGAGAGCTGGGAAGAGAGCCGACCTGGCCTCAGTACTGGGAAGCTCCGTGCCTGCATTTGAAAGTCAGTGCTTAGATGTCTGGGTCTGGAGCCGAGGTGGGCTTGTCTAGGTAACACCCTCTCTTCTGAGTGTGGTGACCTGGTCCTCCCAAGGGCAGTGCTATGGGCAGGGCCTTAGTATTTATTCCTGCAAGGTTCACCTTCCTTGGGGCTCGTGGATAATCCTCAGGAGGGCTACCTGCTGATTATTCCAATTTACCAGCACGTGCATGGTGCGAAGGGAGGCAGGTTTAGCTGGTGAATTGATTGCAGGGCACGCAGATCGGGCAAAAGGCCTATGGGTAACAGCTGAGGCTGCTGCTGAGCTCTCCTTCCTGTCTGCCGTCCCTAGTCAGCAGCTTCCAGAGCTGCCCTTCGGCTTTCAGCCCTGCTGTCCTGTGAGTTTTCTCAACAAGTAAGTGAGACAAGAAAGTGAGACTGTGCCTGCCAGAACCAAGTAATGTGTTCAACTCTAGCATGAAAGCTTTAAAAAGAGGTAAAATCACACAGAACCAAAGTGAAAAGAGGAGGACTTCTGTGGGACAAGTGTGGGGACAGGAGACCCACCTTACACTTTTTCTCATCCCAGCAGGGCCCAGGAACCCAGCTTGTTTCCAAATTAGGGAGCCAAGAGCAGAGCTATGGTGCCCTGACCAAGGGGACGTGTGACCCCAGGTGCACAGTCTGGGGAGGTGAGGTCACGCTGGAGGATGTGCACGTGTGACTCCAGTTGGGGGAGTCTGCGGAGGGCGGTTCACCCTGGGACTGTGGACATGTGACCCAGGTCGAGCGGTCTGAGGAGGTGGGGTCACGTGTTGAGAGAGAACGTGTGACTTTAGGTGCAAGGTCTGGGGAGGTGGGTCACCCTGGTGAGTGTGGATGTGTGATCCCAGCTATAGGGTACAGGCACTGTATGGGTCTCACCACATCTGCATGAGTCCGGATCACATGTATGGGGAGACCCCTATGTGCTCTTTGCCTGCAGTGTGTCTTTTCCCCATTGAGATTTCCAACCTCTGCATTAAGGGTGTTGCCCTGATTAACCTGTGGTTCCTTTTCTTCCCTTAATCTTGTCGCATTCATATGAGGTCATGCATGTTTGAGTGGGGTGCTGCTCTGTGTGCTGCTGAGTGACAATGTTCGGTGGTGTCATATTAATATCATAGCATATCATATGTCTAATCTATGGGGCTCACCACTGCCTGGGTCTCCCTGGACAGAGGTGAGGTGAGCACAGACTAGGCCCCCGTGAGAACGGTCTCCCATGTGCCATGTGAGGGTACCGTGATGACCCCTAAGGTAGGGGAATGTGTTTGGGTCTCCGACATTTGTGATGAACGGGAGTCGAAATGGAATCTGATTTTAAAAGACATTATTTTATGAATATAAGTGAAATAAAACACACGTCACATACCCTTTACCATCGTCACCATTTTAAGTGCACGTTTCTGAGGCATCAGATCTATTCACTTTCTCGTGGAGCCATCACCACCACGCCTAGAACTTTTCATCTTGCAAAACCAACATTCCACAACCATGAAAGTCTCACTCCCCATCCCCTCACACTGGCCCTGGCACCGATGTCCCCTTCAGTCTCTGAGTTGTGGACTCCAGGGCCCCCACTGGAGCGCAATCCTGCAGTGTTTGCTGATGGGTCATTTTGGAAGAGCTGACTTTCAGTCTGAGGCTCTGCCTGTTTGCATCTGAAGAATCTGCATTTAAGGAGGGGATGTATGAGGAAGGGGCGTAGGAGGGACAAAGGTGTCCGGGATGCAGTTGAGTCAGGACCTGATCAGCTGCCTTTTGTGTCCTCTGGTCGCACCTCTTGGTCTGGGCCTCATCTGCATCATCACTGTCCCCGCTGGCACCCCTGGGTGTTGTTGTCTGAGTGAGATTCCCCTGGTGCCCCTGCTCTCCTCCCCTCCTCCTGCTGGTTGGGGAGGGAACTGCTTGTTGGGTGGTCTCTACTCCTGAGGCAAGAAGGACCCTGTAGCATGGACCTGCAGAGTGTGGGTGTGGTCCCCACAGCATGGTGCCCACATAGGACACAACATCGGGGCGTGACAAGTGCTAGGTTGCCTCATCACTGACAGGGAATGTTGCCAAGATCCTGCTCGGGAGGGTGTGGTGTGGATGGCCTGGGACCCCAGAGGTCCATTAAACCAATAATGGCCCATTCCTATCCTGGAGCTTGGAGAGTGCATCCCCATGGGCTCCAGATTCACCCCTCATCTCAGCCATATCCCTCTGGCCTGTCTTTGAACTCAGGAAAATGAGCTCTCTTGTCTACAACATAGGCCTGGTCCTGTTGGTATTAGGATTCTTTAATTTAGGTGTCCTGGGATAGCAGCTCTTTTTAGGCCTGAGAAGGAACAGCTCAGGAGTGTACAACAATTTCAGATGAAACTAATATTCAATGACTATCTCTAACTCCGTGATTGTTGACTTCTATTAGTCATTATTCTCCTGGTTTTAGCCCTGATGTGGGGATTACAGAGGAGCCAACATTTAAATCTTCATAATCTGTGTATTTGTAGCTTCAGTATCATTACTGACCCATCGATTTTATGGTTTGGGAAGAGTTATTGATTTCATGTATCATGTAAAGGATTCACAATGATGATAGAGCAATTAAGATTACAATAATGGCTGGTAAATTGTTCACATTTTCTCTACCTGTGCATCTATTATATGTATATGAGTTAGTTTAGTTGTCAATGTTAGAGAAATAATATAGAGAACTAGTTTCAAAAATCACTATTAATGTGTGATGATGAGAATGTAAATGTTCTTCCATAATCGGTGATGTTATATCTTGAGATCCTAGATGAAATTGATATGCCTTCGTGATATACAGGATTTTAGCCTCTGATTTAAGTTTGACAAAGCTACATCACTTTTTACTTTTATCTCATTTATTGAGAAAGACATAATTGTTATGGTGTTGGCTTGAAAGTGGTTGAAAAGGACTTGAGACCTTCCTTATTTTATATTTACATAGGTAGGATCTTGAAACATAGGATATGGTGGAGGGCATTTATGTAACAATTCTAGGTTAGGAGTATCAGTTTCTAGTGCTTAGCCTTCTTGTTTAGATGCAAATGCTTTTCAAAGTATGAAGATTATGATTAGCATTACTGCTGCTATTGAGATGAGTGAGCCAAAAGACACAATATTTCATGTTGTGTGTGCCTCCGAGTACTGAGACTAAAGTAATGACATTCCTGAGAGGCCAGAAAGTGCTGCGGGAAGTCATATTTACTACTACAAATATACGCGTGAAGTGACTTTTTGCTCATGCTGAGTTCACTGTGTAACCTGAGAATAGTGGGAATCCGTGTAGGAAGCCTCCCGTAATAGTGAAGCCCGCTCCCATGGACATTAGATCATGGAAGTGTGCTGCTACACAGTATGTATCCTGGAGGATAGCGTCCGGGGATGAGTTCACTAAGATGATTCCTGTGAAACCTCCTACTGTAAAAAGAAAAACTCAAGCCTACAACTCATAATATATTGGAGGTCATATAATATTACCTCCGTGAACAGTTGGTAACCAGGGACTTCCCTGGTGGTGCAGTGGTTAAGAATTTGCCTGCCAATGCAGGGGACACGGGTTCGAGCCATCGTGTGGGAATATTCCACCTGCCGTGGAGCAAAAAGCCCATGTGCCACAACTACTGAGCCTGCCCTCTAGAGCGTGAAAGCCATGCTCTGCAATAAAGAAAGCCTTTTCAGTGAAAAGGCAATGCACCGCAGCGTAGAGTCGCTACTGCTCACTGCAACCAGAGAAAGCACACTCCTGTAGGGATAGAAGCAATTATGGTAGCTTTTGCAAAGTATGCTCCTGAGTGGACAGCTCTCCCTATGGTAAATATATGATGGGCCCACAAGAGAAATCCTAAAAAGCCAGTGGGCATGACTCATACTATTCCCAAATAGCTGAAAGGCACCTTTTGTCCTAAATAGTGTGTAATGATGTGTGAATTTATAACAAACCCTGGTAGGCCATGAATACAGACTTCAGGGTGACCAAAGAATTAAAATAGGTGTTGATATAGGATTCGGCCTCCTCCTGCAGGGTCAGAGAAAGTAGTGTTGAGATTTCTATCTCTTAAGAGTATGGCAATTCTGGCTGCTCGGACTGAGAGTGGTAATTATAGTAATATGGCTATAGTTGGGGAAGATTAAACAAATAATGGTGTTTGGTATTGGGGTATGACTGCTGGTTTTGTATGAAAGACTATAGTAATAAAAGCAATAGCACCAAGAATTGAGGAGACACCTGGTAAATGTAAGGAGGAAATGGTTATGTCGACAGAGGCTCCTGCGTGGGCCAGGTTGCAGGCTAGAGCTCAATACACGGTCCACTGGTACCAGAACAAGCTTCTACTATTGGTGACATGAGTAGGAGTAAGAACGATGGGGGAAGTAGTCAAAAATTTACCTGGTTTACTCGGGGAAATGCTACCTCAGGTGTGCGAGTTATTAGTGGCCCAAGTGAGTTTTTAAACCCTGCAATATAATGGGTACAACAATAAAGAAAATTATTATAAGTGCGGGGACTGTTATGACCACGTTCCAGATTTGTGCGTCTCCAAGTAGCGCTCCAGGTTAGCATAGCTCAGCCTGGATTAATATTCTTAAGGTGCTGCCTGCTACTCCAGCTCAAGCACCAAATAGTAATTATAAGATGCCGATATCTTTGTGATTTGTTGAAAATAATCAACAGTGTATGAACAGAGGTAAAATGACTGAGCTAGCATTCGACTGTAAATCTGAAGACAGAGATTGAGCCCTCTTTCTCACAAACCCTGTGGTGAATCAACAAATTGAATTGTAATTTCAGAGAAGCAGCTTCAATTCTGCCAGAGATTTTCCTGCCTTTTTTCTTTTTTTCTTTCTCAAATGAAGAAGAAGCAGATTGAAGCCAGTTGACTAGAGGATTTGCCTGTTAACTAAAGTTTCCTGGGGTTAAAACTCATCAGTCTCGTAAAGATTTGGCTTAACTACAATGTTTGCTTTACATTCAATTGATGTAGGATGAAGTCTTTCAATCCTTATTTTTAGAAATTAAGTAAATTTTACTTGTTTGGGGTTATGAAAGCTCTTGGTCTGAACTAACCTAAATTCCTAGTCCAGCACGGATGGAATGGGTGTTATGTGGAGTAATTGTCTGGGTTTTACGATTGGTAATGATAGGAAGGTTATTTCTTTGAATGTTCAATGTGCTTTGTTTTTGTGTTGTTTCATGAAGGGAATACAGTTAGTGATGTGGAGTATGTTAGCTGCAAGTAGAAATATATGCTGAGCACTGCTGTGATGGCTATTAATGTTGGTAGAATGATGTTGTCATTTTTGTTATCTCTTGGATAAGTATTCATTTGGGTAAAAACCCTGATAGTGATGGACTATGTCCTAATGATACTATAATGGTGAGGAAAAGGATTGTGATGGGAGGTGTTTTACCTCATGTGTGTGATAATGACACTCTTGTAGTCCATGCTCTGGGCATAAATAATAAGAAGAGAGTAATGTTATGATATAAATTAGTATGTTTAGGATTGTTATAATCGGAATATACTTTATAACGGCTGTTATTCATCCTATATTGGCAATTGATGAGGAGGGTTTAATTTTTTCCAGGTGAGTCTGACTAAATCTCCCTCAGCCTCCAGCTATGATTTATAATATCACTATGATTAATAGTATATTTAGGTTGATGGATGGTGACATGTGGTATAAAACTGACAGGGGTGCACTTTTGTCATATTAATAGCATCAGGCCTGCTGTTCATGGGACGCCTTGTGTGACTTGAGGCACTCAGAAGTGAAAGGGGGAAGTCCTACTTTTGTGACAAGGGCGATTGTCATGAGGGTGGATGCTGCTGGATGAAAGATTTTTGTTATTCATTGTGTTCCATGACCAGAGTATATTAGATGAATGATACTAGCCATTATAAGTAGTATTGGTGTGGTGGATTGTTTTAGGAAATATTTGTTGGATGCTTCTGTAGCTTATGGGTTTGTGTTTTTTATTAGAATGGGGATACCATTAACCAGTGTGAGCTTCTTATACAATTATATTTCCTGTGATAATGGTCAGTAGAATGATAGTAAAAACAATGAGAGTTTATTAGTACAGGAAGGATATACGACAACATGTTGGGGGTATGGGCCTGAAGCTTACCTAGTGAACCTTAGTATATAGCATGTGCTCTAATGTGGTAACATGGAGAATATAAAATTCTTAGGAAGAATTCAATTCCAGGAATAAGAGCATTGAAACCTCTATAATTTACTCTATCACAGTAACTCTTTTGTCAGACATATTTCTTAAGTTTGTGGTGGGTTGCCTGGTATGATGACAGGTAGTGAAAACTCTCATATACATCGGGCTAATGTTAGTAGAAAAAAAATTTTTATACGAGATGTAGACGTTGATCATATCAAAATTGTGGGTAGGATGCTCAAATTCATAGAAAGGAGATTGTTAGATGTGTTTTAATGATGACTTGGGGTGTATATAATTCTGGCACCTAGGGATTGTCGAATGCTCCTACAAATGGATTGTTGTGGAAATGTTTATTATAAGGAAATTGACATATTGTCTAGCAAGGAAGAGGTGAATGGGCCTGCTACATCTTCTACATTGAAGTCATATACAGGTTTTGATTCTACTTCTGTTGAATCAAGTGAGGCTTCATTGAATCTCTGCTACTGCGGAGATAATAAAATTCTGAGTAGGGGTCAGAAGAAAATAGTCATAGGTGTTCCTGTGTAATAATTACTGTTGAAAGTGTAAATGATCCATTTATCAGTAAGACTGAGAATAGAATAACTGCTACATTACTTCATGTGAGATTGTCTATGCTACTGTCCCTAGAGCTCCAGTGAGTGAGTATGTTGAATGTGAAGCTCATCCAGAACTGAGGATGGAATAAATGGCTAGGTGTGATATGGCTAATATAAAGAGTATGCCTACATTTATATTAATTAGTGGCTAAGATATGGGAAGAGGAATTCATGTTGTGAGAGCCAGGGTTAAGGCTAGCATTGGGGCAATAATATATAAATTGATGCTGTTGATGGACATAGTGGTTCTTTAATAAGTAATTTGAATGCCTCAGCAATGGGTTGTAATAATCCATGTGGGCAGATGATTTTTGGCCCTTTCTGGATTTGTATATAGCTTAGGATTTTCCATTTAGTTAATATGAGGAATGCTATGGTGAATTAAATTGGCTAATTTGTGAAAGAATGTTGATTATAAACATATTCTTAGGAAGAGGACTTGAACCAGTGCAGATAAAAGTTTCAGTTTTACATAATTACCGGGCTCTGCCACCGTAACAAACCCTGCTCTACAGTAGGGTATGTATAAATTAATTGAATGTAGATTATGTCATCATTTAGTTTGAAGACATTGTGTAAAGTAAGCCGTATTGCTCTTGTCCTTTCATACTGGAAGAAAACTGCAATAGACAGAAACCAAGCAGGATGGCTCCAGTCTGAACTCAGATCATGTGAGACTTTAATCATTGAACAAAGAGACAATTAATAGCAGTTATACCATTGAAATGTCGTGATCCAGCATCAAGGTCAAAAACCATATTGCCGATATGAACTCTAGAATACAATTACACTGTTATCCCTAGTAAAACTTGTTCCATTGATCAGTGTTTGAGAAGAACAGGTGATAAAGAATTTTGACTAGCTGGTCTAAATTGTAATCACTCAGAGGTGATTTTATTCTCTAAAAATAAATGGCGCACGGGCTCAAGGTGCACCAGCTTCAGTAGTTGTGGCACGCAGGCTCAGTAGTTGTGGCCCACTGGGTTAGTTGCTCCGTTGCACGTGGGATCTTCCCAGACTAGGGATCGAACCCGTGTCCCCTGAATTGGCAGGCGCAGTCTTAACCACTGCATCACCAGGGAAGTCCCAGAATCGCCGTCTCCCTTTTAATACACCTTAAGCGCAAAGAATCCATGGAAGATTGTTACAGATAATAAGAGAATAAAATATTGTAAGGACTATAACAGAAGCATATAGTACACTGTTCATATAGACACATCCCAAGCAGTTACAAAGTATATTAAAAAGGAGGCTGCAATTTGCAAAGAATAACATAAATTATACCCACAAACTCCCAATATTTCCTGAAACGTTGCAATCTGAAACCCTATTGTAGGAAGCAGAACATTCGAGGAGACATTCTACAAATGACGGACTCTAAACCCTGTGGGTGGATAAGGAATTCTGGAAGGAAGGTATCCTCACCCAAGGAGAGCATGATCCTATACTTTTGTCACATCACATCCGTGTACAATTCCCATTGATCTCGGTCCAGGCATTCCCAGTCCTCTTGAGAGAAATCTATGGGCACATCCTGGGATGTCAGCAGTCCCTGAAATTAAAAGTACACATGACATGTGGCCACGGGAAGAGTTCATAATGTGACCCAAGAAGAAAAGAGCAAATTAAGAGAACTGGTTTTAATTTAGAAGAGTGTCTTCTATTATCCACATATATATATATATATAATTTTTTTTACAAAGTAACTTTCTCTATTTCTAACTACAAAAAAGAGTATGTCATGTGATCCATAAAACCAGTATAGAGACTATAGTTATCTGGAAAAGAAATGATAAAATGATGGTTTCAACACGGACATATGCATTTTTGAGTGTTTTATTTATATCAAACTGGATAAAATGTGCGTATTTCTCAGACAGAAAAGACATGTCGAGGTAGAAATGTACCTTTCAACTATTCATGGGTCCACAAGTACACTGGAGAGAATGTAAAATTGCAGATTCTGATACAGTAGGGCCGGTGGGCCTGAGTTCTATTTTTTTAACGAGCTCATTTTTAACTAGTGATGCCACAGTCTCTGATTCATTAACGACAATTGTGAATAGCAGAGACATAATAAGGAAAGGTAAACATTCATAGTTAACTTCTAACTTCAAGTGTGTTATGGATTTCCCACGTTTAATAGGATAGTAAGCACAGCAGCAACCACCATTTGTGAACATTCACTGTAGACCGTGTGTATCTTTCTTTTTTTTTTTTTTTTTTTTTTTTTTCGTTATGCGGGCCTCTCACTGTTGTGGCCTCTCCCGTTGCGGAGCACAGGCTCCGGACGCACAGGCTCAGCGGCCATGGCTCACGGGCTTAGTTGCTCCGCGGCATGTGGGATCTTCCCGGACCAGGGCACGAACCCGTGTCTCCTGCATCGGCAGGCGGATTCTCAACCACTGCGCCACCAGGGAAGCCCCCGTGTGTATCTTTCTGACTTTTTGTGTAGGATTGCAGGAAAAAGGCCTGCGCTGCGGCCACAGTGGGCGGGGCCCTCAGGCCGGGCCGCCCCTCCAGGACCCCCGACGGGGCCCTGAGCTCCTGGCGGCTCCTCCCCCGGCGCCCCGCTCCCTCCCAGGAGGCCTCAGGCAGAGCGGCCCCACCCGCAGCGCCCAGAACGGAGCCTGCGTTTCCGCAGAGCTGGAGCTCCCGGCCTGGGGTCTCTTCCCTCCGCCGTCACGGAGCTGCCCTGGAGCCCGAGGGGAGGGCGGCCTCACTGACGCTGCCGGCTGCGGAGGGGCCCCGGAAGCCGAAGCCGCGACAGTCGTGGGGACGGCGGGCCGGGTAAGTGGGTCCGGTGCCCGGGCGGCCGCGCAAGAGCAGCTTCTGAGGGGAAGGGTTTCGCGGCCACCCGCCGCTGCTGTGCAGAACGAGCGGCCTCGGGGTCTGGTCCCGGGGAACTTCGGCCCTTCCTCTCGGCCTTGCCCTCGGCCTGGCTCGCGGGGCCCGGGGGGCGTGGGGAGAGGGCGGCTGAACGTCCTGAGGGGACACGGGGCGAGGGAGGCGCAGGGTCCGGCCGCAGCGTCAGCGACCCTCCTCCCGACGGCGGGGAAAGCGGCCGAAAGTTCCTCCCGAGGCTCCCAGGCCTCTTGTTCAGCCGAGGCCCTGTGCGTCCCTTCCTCCCTGAGCTAAAGCACGGGGGGGGGGGACAGGGCGGGGGGCTGGCGCAGGTGATGGGGGACGTGAAAAGGTGATTGTCAGCTAAGGAGAACCTGCTCTCCCAAGGTGAGGAATGCAGGGCTTTCCTTTGTATGCGAAGATGCCGGAGTCAGGCTCACGAATTCCTTCCTTTGATATGCACCTCAGCTCTCTGGGGCCTGCATCCTGTATTTGCATATCCTGAGTTCCTCAGGGCCTGCCTGCTCACATTGCAGAGGATGACTGTGACATCTTTTGTTAACTGAGGTGGCAAGAAATATTCCATTTCTCACAGGCTTGAGGGGCAGACAGTGAAGAAGCGTCGGAGAGTCTCACTTGGCATGTACTTTGGTTTACATATAGATAATAGTTATACTTACTTAACTGTGCTAATAGAGGCTCTGGAGTACAATCAACTTGTACTACTGCCCTCTATGTATTAATTTCATCAATATCATAAGATAAATGCCTATAGAATTGACTTAATCCAGTTAAATAGCATAATGATTTTTAAAGGAAACATAATAGAAATATAACAACAAAACCTTTACCACTACAGGCTGGGTCTGGAACAACGTAAATAAATGTTCCATTGTTAAAATATTGAAAGAGTATTCAATAGAAATATCAAGAAAAATGACAAATAATAAGGGCAGCAGAATGTTGAAATGTTCTATCTTTATCATTAAAGTGGCAGAAAATCATTTATGAGCAGGCACTGGGGCAGAAGATGCCTGATTTTATATCTTTGTCATATTTGTGCAGTTGTTTCAACAAGTAACTTAAAGACACAATGGAAAAGCCAGGAGGTTTGTGCCTGAGATCATATTGATGTGAAACCCGGGATGGCCGCCTTGTGCCAGGTGTGTTAAGTTTACCTCGCAGGTAGACCCCAGAGCTCCTGAGAAACAAGATCTGGAATTTTCCTGCTGGGTGCCCCTTAGGTTCTGTGACTTGATTGATTGTGAGTCATGTTGGGAGAAAGACCTGATCACAGGAAGAGGGTGGGAATAGAGTGATTTGAGGAGCAGCTGACAACATTCATCACAGCTCATTGCCTGAATGAATTTTAAAGAAACAGGAAAACAAATGATTCTTATGGAATCAGAGAATGTGAGGGCTGGACATTCCCAGGAAATGAGGAACACCCATCCCGTTTTCCAGATGAGAAAACAGAGGCCCAGCAAGTTGAAATCCCTCAGCCAAGTTGCACCCGTCTCTCCTCCCCACTACATGGTTTGTGTAAGCAGGACTCTTCCTGTCTTGATCACTGCTGAACCCCGAAAAGGGCCACGCATCTAGTATCTGCTCCAAAAATTTTGATTGACTGTATGAACAATGCTATTTCTTTCTTTCTCACTCTTATTCAGGATTGTGCCAAGAACTCCCCAGGTTGCAATGTAATTCGATAAATGTAAATATGAATTGAGTTTTGTTGTGATGAGGACTTAGGCTTCAAGGTAACAGACTTGGTTCAGATCCTGGTTCTGCCACTCAATAGCTGTTTGGCTTTGGGAAAATTACCAAACCTCTCTGAGATTATTTCCTCCTTTGTAAAAGTGGGGATAAAACTATCTGAGCCAGCAGAGCACCTGCATGAGACATGTGCACTAAATGTTGGTCTTTCTCACTCTCCCACACCATCTCTCTGTTCTTCCCAGAGAAGTTGTACAGAAGGATATAGTACTTTAAAAAAATATTTATTTATTTATTTATTTATTTTTGGCTGCGTTGGGTCTTCTTTGCTATGCATGGGCTTTCTCTAGTTGCAGCAAGCAGGGGTTACTTTCTGTTGCAGTGCGTGGGCTTCTCATTGCAGTGGCTTCTCTTGCTGTGCTTGTGGTGGAGCATCGGCTCTAGGCGTGTGGGCTTCAGTAGTTGTGGCCTGAAGGCTCAGTAGTTGTGGCACATGGGCTTAGCTACTCCGCGACATGTGAGATCTTCCCTGACCAGGGCTCGAACCCATGTCCCCTGCCTTAGCATGCAGATTATTAACCACTGCGCCACCAGGGAAGTCCGATACAGTACTTTATAAAGAGGGGTTTTAATTTAATTCGGATAGTGTACATTTTTCTCGTAGAAAAGATTATTCCACTATAGAGACATTAGCACGCAATACCACTACAAATGCAGTATTCTATGGGTTAGATATTATCAGTAAATTTTATAAGGAATTGGACAAATGCCAAAACACTAGCAACTGTTGAGTAAGAGGATTCAAATCTGGGGTGCGCCCACCCCAATTTCAAGAGCAGCATGTGATTTTCAAATCCATGTTTCATCTGGTCTTTGTTTCTCATCCATCCTCTGGGTTTGCCTTTGTCAAGAAGGCTCAGATCCTCTGCTTTCACAGCCTCGCGGCTGGCTGTGCCCCAGCTCCCGTCCTGGAACCTCTGCATGCCTGGCTGTGCCTGCTCTCCCTGTGCATCACCAGCTTTGCCTGGGAGCTGCTGCGTCCTGCACTGCTTGCTGAACCCCAGAGTACCTAGACCCTTCTGGTACATGAAGTACACCCTCATACCATGTGTGGGATCAAAGTGAAGTTCCCAACTTTGGAAGTTGCAGGCTTGAGGGTCACACAGTGATTTAAAGTCGGGTCACCTGACTTAAAGGGGGGGGGAGGTTGATTGTTTTAAAGCCAGGGCAGCTGACTTAAAGTCTGCGTCCCTCAGCTGCAGGACGAGACCAATTTTGGCAGTGCACGGGTTCGCTCCAAGCCAGCACTGCTGTTCAGGAAGAGCTCCAGTAGCGCCTTAGTGCAGGGGGACTTGGTCCGTTGTCTTCCCCTGCCCTCAGAGGGTGGCCACCTGCTCTTCTGGAGGAGAATCAGGGAGGGGGAAGTGCAGAGTCCCGGCTGGAGTTGCGGCACCCCTTGTCTGATGGCAGGGAAAGGGGGGAGGGGCTTTGTGGTGTCCTGGGGCTGGACTCACCAGGTCGACTCAGCCTCTCAATCTCCTAACCTCCCCCTACACACTCCACAAGAGTTTCCAATAATATGTAATTGCGCTTTAGATTCTCGGTCTTCAAACTTATACCCAGGCTCCCGGGTCCCTTGATTCAGCCAATTCCTCTGTGCTCTCTCTTCTATTAGATACAGTCCCAGAGGGAGGGGCCGGGGGATGGGACTGGAGGGACCCTGGCAGCACTGGCCTCAGCCGAGTGCATAGATCCTGGGCCTGTGCTCTCACACATGTGCGAGGACCCTTAAGGCGGAATGGAGGGGACCAGTTAGAGGCAGTCCTTGCTGCCTCAAGTGAGTATGGATCACCGTCGGGTGGGGAACCCGCTGAGACCTGAGAAGTACTGTTAGGAAGATGTGTTCCTTCCCCGGCTTCAAGGACGTGGGTGGGCTTCACGACTCCAGTTCCCCTCCAGGCCTCCAGGTCCGGCTGCAACCCAGCGCCCTTGCAGACCTGCCTTCCTGTCCCAGAACGTGCCAGGCTCCAGGAAGAATCCAGACTGCAGAGATGGTGCCTGAGCGCTCCAGCTTAAGAAGTGCTATCCCTGGGGACCCAACAATGGAGGCAGGAAGGGTGAAAGGAGTAGCGGGGTGGGGTAGAGAGGGGTGGCTGCTCTGGGAGACGTTGAGAGAGAAATATCGCCCCTACACCCCCTGCAACTGACCCACTGATGCCATAGGATCTCAGGGCCCTTTAGTCAGAGATGCCTCTGCTTCTTTACTCCTGTGTTCAAAACTATGCAAAACCAACTCTTCATCCTCTTTCTGCCTTGCCAGGACTTTTACAGCCCTGTTCTTTTGAAGCACTCATTCCCTAAACTGCAGTTTGGAGCTGCCCCAGCTACTTAAAAGTGTTCTCCTTAAACTGAGACTAAATCCTACTCTTTTGGAAAAACGACCTTCACTTCAGAGGAGATCGTCTTTTCTGCCCATTCCTTCCTTCTACTGCCCTCTTAAAAACCCCTGTGCTTAAAGAGCTTGGTGATTTATTTTTTGCTTGATGTCAAAAAGAAACCTTCCCCATGCACCCCAAAAAGCTTTCCTGGAAAATAGGTATTTCAAAACCATGACAGTGTTTTGCAGTTAGTATACACTGGGTAGACTGACTAGCAATCCCTCCAAGTGGCAGAGGTGAGCAACACCTTTACTTATTTGATTGGATGCCCTTCAAATTGAGGAAGGTCCCATTCTTATGACCCAGCAGATAAGACAGAGCCCTGGATGGCTGTGGCTGTGATTAGATAACTTCTGGTGATTTTATTTCCCTTACTGAGCTGCTGCTTCTAGGTTACATTCATTTTGTTACCTGTCCATTTTTTTTTTTTTTTCGGTATGCGGGCCTCTCACTGTTGTGGCCTCTCCCGTTGCGGAGCACAGGCTCCGGACGCGCAGGCCCAGCGGCCATGGCTCACGGGCTTAGTTGCTCCGCGGCATGTGGGATCTTCCCGGACCAGGGTACGAACCCGTGTCTCCCGCATCGGCAGGCGGATTCTCAACCACTGCGCCACCAGGGAAGCCCTACCTGTCCATTTTTAAAGAAAGACTGACAAAGTCACTGTAATAGGTCAGGAGTCTGAGCTCAGGATTGGTCAAAGGTACTCACAGGGAGAAAGGTGGATAAAAATAGGTGGGTAAATGAGGAGGGTTGGCAAGTACAGCCAGGACACCCGTGTTCACCGTGCGTACTAATAAAGGCCAGAATCTCCTCATTTATCTCCCGTGGGAAGTTCTGATGGTTCACAGGATCAAACTCAAATCATATTTAAACTAGGGGATATTCCTGAGCATAAAAGGAAGTATCCATCCTTAGCAGGAGTCGCTGCAGAGGAATAAAGACGTAGAGAACGGACTTGAGGACACAGGGAGGGGGAAGGGTAAGCTGGAATGAAGTTAGAGAGTGGCATGGACATATATACACTAGCAAAGGTGAAGTGGATAGCTAGTGGAAAGCAGCTGCCTATAGCACAGGGGGATCAGCTCGGTGCTTTGTGACCACCTAGAGGGGTGGGATAGGGAGGGTGGGAGGGAGACACAAGAGGGTGGGGATATGGCGATATATGTATACGAATAGCTGATTCACTTTGTTATACAGCAGGAGCTAACACAACATGGCAAAGCAATTGTACTCCAATAAGGATGTTAACAACAACAACAACAACAACAAAACCCCCCCCAAACTAAGTCAATCACGCCAACGGAGACATTGTATATGCTTACAGTTCAAGAAATCCACAAGAGAATCCTTTATTCCGTATCCAATGAATGGTCCATTCGAAAAGAAAAAAACACTTTCTAAAATGTTGCTTTTCCATTTATTGTTCAGAACATTTTTATACCTCTTCATTTCTTACTATTCAAAGCCAAGTCACCTGAGTTACAGGGAAGCAGCTGATTGATTTAAAGTTGGGTCATGTGATTTAAAAACCAGTGGCAGTTGATTGATTTAAATCCCAGTCATATGACATGAGGAGAGGGTGCTAAAAACTGTTTTTTCATCTCTGGCTCAGAAGATCATATTTACCTTGGTTTTTCTTATGATTTAGAAAACTTGAGCTGTCTCTCCTTGGAATCATCAGGAGAAAAATATAGTATTTCAGGTTCATTCTTGAAATCAACTTCTCACTGTTAAGGTGTATTGGCTAAAAGATCTTCCTTCTTCAAGAGATTCCATACCTCTGTAGGACACTTCATTGTAATTGGAGAAAAAAGAAGAATGAAATCAGGCCAGCAGCTGCAGGAGGCCAAGGCAGCCCCCAGGACTAGGGAAGGAGGAGGAGGAAGGGCTGAGAGTTGCCATTAGAGCAGACAACCTCCAGAGGGCGCTGAAGCACAGGCACAGCCCACCTGCCACTTCCAGTTCGGCACTCCAGGGGCAGATTTGGGGTTGGAGATGGGGTTGCTGTAACCCCAAGGAGCTGAGCAGAGAGGAGGAGTTGATTAATAGTCTCCTCTGACCCTCTGGCCAAAATTGCCTGGCTTCACAGGGGGGACAGGGTTTCGCTTTCAGCAACTGATGGGGCACTTCCAGGCTGCTCGGGTTGCCAGTGGCCCGACAGCCTGACAGACTGACTGCGGTGTGACCGCCCTTTGTTTCTCCAGAATGTGTACATCAGGAGGTGCACGGTTGTGGGAGCCCATTCACCGCCACCCCCCCGCAAGGGGGATGGCACTTTCCCTGGCTGTACCCTATGATCACCAGGTACTTGAAATGAATGTAAGAGTTTTGACTTCAAGGAAAAGCTCACATAACTGCTTCTGCCTCATCATGTGTGGGATTTACTCTAATGGAAGGACATTATAAAGAACAGGTAGAAAACTCACCCGTTGGTCTCCTTGTAGGAGTTTATTTTGCATGAATCCCTCCTACATGAGTAGATAGCAGAGGTTTATTTTTGTTCCCGTGTGTGTGTAGTTGTGGCAGAAGTTGTAGGTATGGTGATTTGAAGCCCTCAAAGAAATATTCTCAGAACTCTCAAGACTTCTCTTGATTGGAACCGAAAGAGACCTGGAAAAGGAGGAAAAGAAAAGGAGGAGGGAGAACGAATGGCTGTTTCTCAGTAAATTCACCTTCCTGGTTGATTGTTCTGTCTTCTTGTTTCTTTTCACTTCTATGTATGTCTAATGGAATAATGCAGAAAGGCTGATTTTATGCTTTAAAAGATTTTACATCACAAAGAAACTAGAAGTGGCTAACAGAACTTATTCAAATCAATTTGACATGGAGACTTTGATATTAAATTTGTATACTAAAATGGGTTAATCCAAATTTTCTCTTTCTTTTAGAGTGAATATTTGTAAAATATTTTTGTAGATAATAATTTACCCTAGATATACAAAATTGTGAGAATGGGTACCATTTTTCACCACTTAAATGATTTCTTTTCTTTCTTTTATTTTTTATTTATTTTTATTTATTATTATTATTTTTTTGCGGTACATGGGCCTCTCACCGTTGTGGCCTCTCCCGTTGCAGAGCACAGGCTCCAGACGCGCAGGTTCAGCGGCCATGGCTCACGGGCCCAGCCGCTCCGCAGCACGTGGGATCCTCCCGGACCGGGATACGAACCCATGTCCTCTGCATGAGCCGGCGGATGCTCAACCACTGCGCCACCAGGGAAGCCCATGATTTCTTTTAAATAAATAGATTATACACTTCAAATGCCAATGTTGTGTCTTACATGTTGTTTTTTAATTCCTTGATTTTCAAAACTTGTGTTTATTTAATTGATTTCTATCTAATAATCTGTCTCCCTTTTATTGTTCCTTACTTTTTATTTTATTGATCTATAGTTAATATACATTATTATATTAGTTTCAGAGGTACAACATAGCGATTCATAAAAGTTTAGGTTCTTCTCCATTTATACTTATTATAAAAGAGTGGCTATATTCCCCATGCTATACAGTACATCATTGTAGATGATTGATTATATACCTAGTGATTATACCTCCAAATCTCCTACCACTCTTTTGCTCCTCCACCCTAGCTCTCCCTGCTGGTAACCACTAGTCTGTTCTTTAACCTGTGAGGCTGTTTTTTCTTGTTGTTGTTGTTGTTGTATTCAATTTTTTAGATGCCACGTGTAAGTGATAACCTACCATGCTTGTTTTCTCTGCGGCCTATTTTACTAAGCATAACAGCCTCCAAATCCATCCATGTTCTTGCAAATGGCAAAATTTCATTTTTTGCTGAAGTCATCATAAAAAATCTGTTTTATCCCCTAACCTAGTGATGAACACTTAGTTTGACTCTATCTCTTGGCTATGGCAAACAACACTGTTATGAATATTGATGTGCAGTTATTTTTTTGAAATAGTGTTTTTGTTTTCTTCTGATATATCCAAGAGTGAAATTGTTGGATATTATGGTAGTTCTCTTTTTAGTTTTTTGTGGAACCTCCATTCTGCTTTCCACAGTAGCTGCACTACTTCACCTCCACATCAAGAGTGTACATGTGTTTCCCTTTCTCCACATCCTCACTAACCTTTGTTATTTGTGATCTTTTTGATGACAGCCATTCTGACAAGACTGAGGTGATATATCTCATAGTTTTGATTTGCATTTTACTGCCAATTAGCTATGTTTAGCATCTTTGTGAGTTCTGTCTGTCTATCTGTATTTTTTCCTTGGAAAAATGTCTATTTAGGTCTTCTCATCTTTTAAAAAAGATTTTGGGTATTTTTTTGATATTGAGTTGTAAGTGCCGTTTCTGTAGTTTAGATATGAACTCTTGCTTGGTCATCTTTTTGATGTTAACGTCTTATCATGTGCAAATATTGTCACTACTTCAGCAGCTTGTCTTTTCATTTTGTCTTTGGTTTCCTTTGCTATGCAAAATCTTTTAAGTTTAGTGAAGTCCCACTTGTTTATTTTTGCTTTTGTTTCATTTGCCTTAGTAGACTGAACCTAAAACTGTTGCTATCATTTATGTTCAAGAATGTTCTATATTTTCCTCTAGGGGTTTTATGGTTTCTGGTCCTACGTTTAGGTCTTTATTCAGTTTTGCATTTATTTTATATATGGTGTGCTAAAATAATCTAATTTTATTCTTTTCCATGTAGCTGACCAGTTTTCCCAGTACCCCTTATTGAAAAGACGTGTTTTCTCCATATTTCCTGCTTCATCATAAATCAATTAAATAGAAGTGTGTGGGCTTATTTCTGGGATATCTATTCTATTCCGGTGATCTTTGTGTCTGTTTTTGCTCCGGTACGATTCTCTTTGATTACTGTCGCTTTGCAGTCTAATCTGAAGTCAAGGTGCGTGATGCCTCCAGCTCTGTTCTTTCTCAAGATTGTTTGGCTATTTGGGGTCTTTGTGTTTCTATACAAATTTTCAAATTACTTTTTCAAGTTCTGTGAAAATGCTTTGGTATTCTGATAGGGATTGCATTAAATCTGTAGGTTGTCTTTGGTAGTAAGTTTATTTTCACAGTATTAATTCTTCCATCCACACACATGCTATATTCTCCCCATCTTTTTCTGTTGCCTTCAACTTCTTTCACCAACGGCTGATAGATTTCTGAGTACATGTCTTTTACTGCTTAGGTGTGTTTGTTCCTAGGTATCTTATTCTTTTTGGTGTGATTGCATATGGTATTGTTTTCTTAATTTTTTTCTTTCTGACAGCTTTGAGTTTTGTTTTCTTCTTCTTTTTCTAATTCCTTCAGGTGTAATGTTAGGTTGTTTATTTGATGTTTTTCTTGTTTCCTAACAATAAGCTTGTATCACTATAACTTCTCCCTGTGAACTGCGTTGGCTGTGTCCCATAGATTTTGGATCATTGTGTGTTCATTTTCATCTGTCTTGGGTATTTTTAGAATCCCTCTTTAATTTCTTCAGTGTTCCTTTCTTCTCCTTTTATTCTCTTCATCTGTGATGTGAGGACTATCTTTAATGTTATGTTTGGATTTCTTTCAGTTTTTTAAAATGTGTGTGTGTGTGTGTGTGTGTGTGTGTGTGTGCGCGTGTGTGTGTGATTATTGAAGTTGCTGAGCTCTTAATTTCACGTGGACACTAACAACCCTGCACTGTTACTCTGCTCCACCACAGTTACTGAATTGGACCTTATATTTTACATCTACTTGTTTTGTGTGTCCCTTACCTTCTTATTGTGAATATAGATGATTTTATTAGTATTTTCTTTCATCCTTCCTATTAGCTGTGTTCTTGGTTGATTTACTACCTGTGTTGAATATTTGCCTTATCCAATGAGGTTTTTCCTTTAGTAAGTTTCCTTTCCTAATTTTTATGTTTCAGTCGTGGCCTTTTCTTTTTCACTTAGAAAAGCCCCTTTCAGATTTCTCATCCCGCTGGTTTGACGATGCTGAGCTCTTTTAGTTTTGTTTCTCTGTAAAACTTGAGATCTCACCACCAAATCTGAAGGAGAGCCTTGCTGGGTAGAGTATTTTTGGTTATAGGCTTTTCCCTTTCATGACTTTAAATATACCACGCCACTCCCTTCTGGCATGCAGAGGTTATCCTGAAAAGTCAGCTGATAACTTGATGCAAGTTCCCATGTTTGTAACTTGTTGCTTTTCCTTTGCTCCTTTTACTAGTGTCTTTTTCTCTTTATTTTGTTGCCAGATTAATGACAATGAGTCTTGGTGTGGTCCTCCTTGGCTTGATCCTGTTTGGGCCTTACTGTGTTTACTGGACTTGGATGTCTGTTTTCTTTCCCAGGTTATGGAACTTTTCAGCTCTTATGTCTTCAGGTATGTTCTACATTGCTTTCTCTTACCTTTTTGCTTCTGGGACCAGTATGATGCAAATATTAGTACACTTGATGTTGTGTCACACGTCTGTTCAACTTTCCTCATTGCATTTTAATCTATTGTTTTCCCGTTCATCCTCAGTGACCGCCAGTGCTCTGTCCTTCCGTTTTTGGATGCATTCCTCTGTATCATTTAGTCTACAGTAGTTTCCTTTTAGTGTATTTTTCATTTCAGTTACTGTATTCCTAATCTCTGTTTTGTTGTTCTTTAATGGTCTAACTCTTTTTAAAAACATTCTAACTTCTTGCTCTGGATGTCCATTCTTCTGAGTTTTTTGATCATCTTTACAGTCATTACCTTGAACTCTTTGTTGAGGAGATTGGCTCTCTCCACTTCACTTAGATCTTCTTCTGAGTTCTTATCTTGTTCCTTCATTTGGATCGTGTTTCTGTATCACCTCATTTTTCTTAACTTGCTGTTTTTATTGCTCTGTATGTAGTAAGTTCATTTCGTTTCCTGACCTTGGAGAAGTGGCTTTTTGTAGGAGAGGTCTTATGTGTCCCAGCAACCCACTGTCCCCTGGTCACTAGAACTATATGTTCTAGGTGTACCCCCTATGTGGGCTGCTTGGGCTCTTCTGTTGTGGTGGGCTGACTACTGTGGATGGTCTGGTAGGCTTGGCTGCCCCCAGAGTGCTTGTTTTCCAGACCCTGCCTTGTGTGGAGGCTGTCTGTGCTGCTTGCTGAGGCTAAATCATGAGGCAGCTCGCTGAAAAGCTCTGGGAGACACCAAATCTAGTGCTGGTTCACTTCTGGGTAGAATTGCAGTGCAGGTGATACCAGGGCTAGTGCCCAGTCCCTGGTCCTGGGGCTATGCTGGCGACTGGGAGGAAGACCCAGGTCCCGAGTTCTGGCTGCAGGCCCCAGGAGTCGCAGAGTTGGTGTTGGATCACTGTCCCTGACACAGCTCTCTGCAGGGTCTGGGCTGTCCCTAGTCTTGTGTTGGCATTCTGACGGGCAGGGTCAGGACCCAGCTGAGCCCGTGGTTGCTTCTGGCCTGCAAGGGAGTGTTCTGGTCACACAGGCTGCTGAGCTGTGGTATTCCTGGGGCCGGTGTGTACCTGTTGGTGTACGAGGCCGATCCCACTGCTGGAGCAGGTTTGCGGTTGTGTAGGTCAAAGCTCCATCCAGTCCCTGGGCAGTAATCACCTGCCGACGGTGAGGCTGATTCCAAGTCCAGAGGAGGCTCACTGGTCAGAGGGGTCAGGGACTCTGGGGCTGGCGCCTGTCCACTGAGGTCTGGAGGCTGGTCCTTGGGCTTTTGGTGGCTGGGCCCATGTCCAGGGGCAGCTGTGCACTGAGGGTCTGAAGGCATCGTGTTCGCTGGTGGATGTGGCTATGCGCCTGCTCAGTTAGTTGCTTGGCCTGCAGCCCCCTAGTCCTTGTGTGTATAGTGTGGTGGAAATGGGTAAGGCTAGGTCCTGAGGCTAAATAGATAGAGGGAGGATTCTGAAATTTTGCTTGCTGGTGCCAGTGGCCGCGAGGTAGAAGGAGCTCCCCCAGATGGCTGCTGCCAGTGTCCATGTCCCTGAGGCTGTGCTGTAAATGCCTCTTGCGTCTCTGGGAGACTCTCTAAGATCAGGAGGTAGGTGTAACCCAGGATCCTTGCAAATGACTGCTTCTGTTCTGATTCTCGGATCACGTGGGATTTTGTGAGCATCTTCTAAGAGTGGAATCTCTATTTCCCACAACCCTCTGGCTCTCTGGAAAATAAGCACTACTGGTGTTCAAAGCCCAACTTTCTAGGAACTCTTCTTCCCAGCACAGGATCCCTGGGCGTGGGAGCCTGATATTGGGTTCATACCCCTTGCTCTCTGGGAGCCCCTCAGAAATTGTAATTATTCTCCCATGTGTGGGCCACCCCCCAGGTGGTGTGGGTCTTGACGCTATTGAGATGTTGCCCATCCTTCCTGCCTTGCCGAGGGGCCTCTTATGTCTTTAGCTGTAAAACATCTTTCATGGTGAGTCCCGCCCTTTTCTTCAGTTGCTGCTCTGTAAACAGTTGTGACTTTGGTGTGCGTCTGAGAGGCATCCAGCTCTGAGTCTCTGAACACTACCATCTTGGACAGTCTCTCCACTTCATTCTTAAATCATATTATTTAATTTTTCTTAGTATCTTGTTTGATTCGTGACAGTTTGAAATTTATTATCACTCATGTTTACTTCGCCTGTTTTAAAAAATTGAATAGTGCATTCATTCAGTTTGAAATGAAGGTAGTGACCTGTGAATTTCCATACCTCAAAACTCAAGGATAGGACAAAAGCCTTTTCTACCTGTGTTACCCTCAAACTCTGCACCCCAGCCCAGCCTGGGGATTAACCTCTTGTACCCATGCTCACCTTCTGCTTTTGGACCGTAAACCATCACTGCATCTGTATGTGTGTTGACAACGTGAACTCTAGTCTTTCCAGTTTTTGTGTTTTGTTTTTTTGGTTTAGGGAACGGTCCTACTATGAATGTACATTTACTGGTCTGCTGAAGTTCATATATAAACCTGTCAAACACATTACCAGAATTGGAATTGCTTGTATATACACTTTGCTAAATTTTAGAGACAATGCTAGAACAGAAGTAAATTGTATTTCAGGTCCCACAATATTCTCACACCATGAAAACCCTTCCCTTTTTAATATATCTGTGTGTAGTTTATCTTTATACCCATACTATATTTCCCAGAGATGGGTAAGTGTTATGTTTCTTGCCAGCACATTTACCGTATTGTTCAAAGTGAGGTGTTTACTGGTTTTAGCATGATCATATTTCCATGAACTCACAAATACAAGATCTTCTCTCACACTGTCTTTTACTCCCTGCTGTTTTATATTGCCCTCCTAATTCTCAGTCCTGGTCTTTCTTTATGTTCTTCATCAACCTGGATAGGTTATACTATTTTCTCCTCTATTCAAGACCAACAGAATAGAATAGAACACCTAGAAATAAACCCTGATATATGGCCAAATGATTTTTGACAAGTTGCCAGACTTTTCAAAGTAAAAAGGATAATATTTTCAACAAATGGTGCTGAGAAGTCTTGTTGTCAACGTGCAAAATAAGGAAGATGGACCCCTTACCTAACATCATATGCAAAAAATAATGAAAACGTATCAAGAAACTAAATATAAGACCTAATAAACTAAAAAGTCTTAGAAGAAGACACAAGACAAGAGCTTCATGACATTGGATTTGGCAGTGTCTTCCTCAGTATGAAATGAAGGAACAACAAAGGTACAGCTAACAAAAAATAAACAATTTGCAGTACATAATTAAAAAATAATGTGTATGAAAGAAATGTAAACAGAATAAAATGGCAACCCACAGATGGGGGAAAATATTTGAAAGCCATCTATCTGACAAGAGATTTCTCTTCAGAATATACCAAGAACTTCTACAACTCAACAAAAAGCAAACACCCTGATTCAAAAATGGATAAAAGACTTGAATAGATGGTTCTTCAAAAAGGTGTACAAACGACTAAGCACTTGAATAGATGCTCCATATCACTAAATGCATGTTTATATATTTGTGTGCATGCATACACACACAAGCACACACACACACATACACAAGCAGAAAACAAGTATTGGTGAGGAAGTGAGGGAGTAGGAAGCATTGTGATGTGTCAGAGGGAATGTAGAATGATACAGCTGCTTTGCAAAAGAGTATGGCAGTTTTTCAGATATTGAAAAATAGAATTACTCCATGATCCAGGAATCTTACTCTGAGGTATACCCAAAGGAACTGAAATCAGGGTCTTAAATATTTGTACTCTAGTGTTTAGAGCAGTAATAATCAGAGTAACTAAAATATGAGAGCAACCTACGTGTTCATTCACTGGTTCCTGGATAAGCAAAGTGTGGTATACTCATAGAATACAATATTATTCAGTGTGAAGAAGGAAAAGATCTAGGAATGTGCTACAACATGGATGAATCTTGAGGACATTTAGCTTCCAAAAATGCCATTTTTGTGACTTTTAGTGAGTCATAACAATACAACTACTTATTTCAATTATATGGGGTACTTAGTGTAGTCAAAACCATAGATCTGGGAGGGTAATGATGCTTTTCATGTGTTTATGGAACAAAAAGGAAAGTTAGGTTTAAAAGATATAGAGTTACAGTTTTAAAACGTAGAAAAGAATTAGAAAGATAAATGGCGATGTTGATCGCCCGATAATATGAATCTATTTAATATTACTGAACGCTGCACTTTATAATAATTAACATGTTATATTTTATGTTATTTGATTTTACCAGCATACAAAATTGGGAAAGAATGTAATACGAGGGAAGGGAGTGGACCTGGGATACAGCAGACAGTAATCAGATGGGCGAGACACTGCATACGTTGAAGGAGAAGAGCTGAGAGTCTTCATTACTCTGAGGGTGTATTAAATAGATATGTGTGGGTGTACTGCTATCCCCCATGGGTTATCTTAAAGAGTCTTTAATAAAGTCCATAAGGCTTGCTGAGGCTTTTTAAAAAACTGGATAACCTAGGAGATAATTAAAGGGTGGTACTTAAGTCTATGTCTAGGTTGACAGATTTTGCAGGGAACACGAACCCGAGAACAGTGGAAGTCCTGAGAGTGTAAGTACATGGAAATTAGAAAAAAAAATAAAGGGAATTAGGAAAACTTTGGACTTCGAAGGTCATGTATTAATGAGTCAGACTTGAGGTCTCTAAGGAGTTATATACACAGTTGCTATTTGGATTACTTGTTGATAAAGACCAGTGGAAAAACTAGAGTCGTTTCCAAGTGTAGGTAAGATATACTGAGAGGATGGAGGTGGAAAGTAGGGAGGCCCAGAGAAAAGTGGGAAGGTCATATTGGGCTACGGTGGTGGTAATATCCAGCAGAACAGATGCTAGGGGAGAGTATGGATTCATCTTTCTTCTTTCGATTCCCCACCTCACCTTAATAATTCTTTGGGACTGTTTCATTGCTCTGTGACGCAGGTACAGAATTCGCGTGAGGAGACTACACCCTCAGTGTCCAGCTGTCTGAGGCCTCAGTGTGCTTCAAGTGATGGAGAACTCTTTCTTCTTTATGAGAAGAGTTAGTACCTCGTAGCTAAACTTAGGCTGGAGCTTATGCAATATTGATTCCGTTTTATATATACTGTTGGCATAGAGGTTCCTCCTCCTCTTTTCTTGACCATTCTGAAATGAATCTATATTTCTCAATATTTGGGTATATCAGATAAATACATTAAGGAAAGGAATCTTATATATTGCTCCCTGCATAGTTTGCTCTTTCTAGTTTCTACTTTACCTTTACTAAATTAGCACAGGGAGAGACCTTGAAATGTTCTAATCAGGAGAGGTTAGAACATCATATTTCTAGAGAGGTTGGTTGGACAGAGCAGGGGTCCCAGTGAAAATCAAAGCTTCTGTTTCTACTTGGAAGTGTACCTGTATAGAGTAGAGGGCTCCAGGAAATATCCTGGAATATTCCAATGTCCCTGCAGGAGATCATTAAGTGAGGCAGGATGTGGTAGCAGATCAGGGTCCTATGACATGTTTGTCAGTCATCTCATGTGAGATTCTCAGAGCCAATCCCATATGGTAGGGCTAACTGCAGAGTGAGGCAGCACCTGTGAAAACCTTTGATCGCATGTTAAAGATGAAGCTCTGATTCTGGGGAGAATTCTGTTGCCTGACTGAATGTCACTCTTCGGTGGGGATGAGATTCTGTGCTTTTCTTCTCTTGATGACCACTGACTGAAAATCTTTAGAGGATCATGTCTAGAAAACATTCTTGATTTAATTTCTTAAAGAAGAAAACATAGAAAACATTTTTATCCACTTTCAAATTGAGGATCAAGGGGAATGACATCAGCGAAAACGTCAGAGTCGGGAGCTCTGGCTTGTGTCCATCGCCAGAAACACGGACATACGTGGTCAAACCTGTCAGAATGATCTTTTCAACACATGTCAGTTTTCTTTTCTTTTCACCCTGTAGATTTATCTTTCATTGAAACTTAACTTACTACAGGATGTGGAGAATAAACAGGAAAGGTGAAACTGTATTTCCTGATGAAAGAATCAGTAAGTCACATTAGCTGTTCTGAGCTATGTCTTACCCACCGTGACTGTAATTAAAACAAACAAACACTTTTTTTTTTGGTAAGTCAGTTCTGACATTTCCTCGTTAAAGACGAGGTAACAGATACAGACTTAGATCTCCCAGAATTGAGCAAACTTTTGATTGTACCTGTGCTGAATATATGAGCATGACCTGCTATAAATCTTCATGATACTGATTGCCACAACTGACAAATTCCCTTTTTCCACTCCTGATATGTTGCATGTAAGGAATGCACAGGTCACTAACCCCAGCTGGTCACAGGTAAACTCTGCCACATGGATTACTGCATGTTTTCCTGCCGGAAGACTACACATTCTTTTTTTTTTTTTTTTTTGGTGGTACGCGGGCCTCTCACTGCTGTGGCCTCTCCCGTTGCGGAGCACAGGCTCCGGACGCACCGGCCCAGCGGCCATGGCTCACGGGCCCAGCCGCTCCGCGGCATGTGGGATCTTCTCGGACCGGGGCACGAACCCGTGCCCCCTGCATCCGCAGGCAGATTCTCAACCACTGCGCCACCAGGGAAGCCCGACTACACATTCTTGAGTATCATGCCTGCAGAGTATCAGGACTCTTCTTTTTTCTGGATAATTTTATGAGAAAAATATAAATTGTATTTGCATATTCTTCATGTTTTTATTTATCCATTCTCTTTCAAGTCCTAAGTGCAGATATTAAAATGATTTCCAAGAGGGTGGTAAATAAGACAGCTACGTATATGCTCCAAAATTAGCAATAAAGCATAATACAATTGTAAATGCATTAATGTGTGATTAATATGTAGATATTTATGTAAAAGCAATTTTAGTAATGCTTTGTGGAGAGCTTCAGAATCTAGGTATTAAAATAAAAGAAGAAGGAGTTCTTGAAACTCTCAGGGAATTATAGAGAAGTCTTTGTGTCTATAAATATCAATCTGAAATAATGCATATTCTCAGAAATAAACTAAGCATAAAATTGTAGGAAGAAACTTCATGAAATGAAAGAGCGTGTGCTGGCCATACAAGAAAAATAATATTCTCAGAGAATAATGAACAGTGTGGAGTTCAGCAGAAGGGTAATACAGACTCAGGCAGTAAATCTTTGGAGACCCTAATTATGAGTTCCTGATATTTCATCTTTGGAGAGACAGTAGTCAGTCATTTGAAATATGATGTTATAAGATGACGTTAACATACTTAAATACTTTCGTTTAGAAATGACCACTTAGAACCAGAATAAATGAAAGAGATCACAAAAGTATGTTTTTGTTGATTTTTAAAGACCTCAGGTGAGTGCTGATAATTTAAAAATCCATGATGTCTTTCACTGCAAAGTAAAGAAACTGTTAGAGTGGAGCGATGACTGGACTGGATGTCAATATTCTAACATCGGCTGAGTGTGATTCGTGTTTGGTAATTGCGGTCATTGTTGCTTTTGTTGTGGTCATCCATTTACAATACTTGGTGTCAGTTGATTTATCTGTTGTAAAAATAAAATACAGTCTGTGTGTGTAAAAAAACATACGTGATGTCTTGATAAAGTTGTATGGAATTTGAGATCCAGAAAAAAGCATTTATTTTCTGTAATGCTAGGATGCTAATTGGACATTTTTGCAAGAAAGGGATTTCAGGATGCAAATCTCATGTCTCTAAGGTGGGAAGTCAGTTCATTGCGGAACATTCTATTAAACTTGTGTGAGTGGAGAAATAATCCTTTGCAAGGAAGAGGTCTCGATTCTCTTTTTAATAGTTAGTGGTTTATAGTATACCGAATGAGGAAAATGGCTATTTCTGAACTTTAGAAAAAAAGGATACAGTTTTTCTGCGTTTATATTGAGAAGCTGATGTAGAATATCCAAAATTCTTTATTTTGAAAAACAATGTAATTAATTTGACATAATTCATATATATTGAACCTGTGGTACACACACACAATAAAACTTACATTCAAAAAATGTTTTGCACTTAAGAAATATTTTCTAGTGTAGTCAATTTACAATGTTGTGGGTTTTTTAATACATGTTTATTGGAGTATAATTGCTTTCTAACACTGTATTACTTTGTGCTTTACAACAAAGTGAATCACCTATAGGTATACGTATATTCCCCTTATCCCCCCTCTTGAGCCTCCCTCCACCCTCCCTATCCCACCCCTCTGGGGGTCATAAAGCACCGAGCTGATCTCCCTGGCTATGTGGCCGCTTACCACTAGCTCTTTTACATTTGGTAATGTATATATGTCAGTGCTACTCTCTCACTACGTCCCTGTCTCCCCTTCCACCCTGTGTCCTTAAGTCCGTTCTCTACATCTGTGTCTCTAGTCCTGTCCTATCACTAGGTTCGTCAGTACCATTTTTCTACATTCCATATATATGTGTTCATGTATGGTATTTGCTTTTCTCTTTCTAACTTACTTCACTCTGTATGACAGACTCTAGGTCCAACGACCTCACTACAAATAACTCAATTTTGTTCCTTTTTATGGCTGAGTAATATTCCATTATATATATGGGCTACATCTTCTTTATATATTCATCCATCAGTGGACATTTAGGTTGCTTCTATATCCTGGCTATTGTAAACAGGGCTACAGTGAACATTGTGGTACATGTATCATTTTTTTTTTTTTTTTTTTTTTGTGGTACGCGGGCCTCTCACTGTTGTGGCCTCTCCCATTGCAGAGCGCAGGCTCCGGACGCGCAGGCTCAGCGGCCATGGCTCATGGGCCCAGCCACTCTGCGGCATGTGGGATCTTCCCGGACCGGGGCACGAACCTGTGTCCCCTGCATCGGCAGGTGGATTCTCAACCACTGCGCCACCAGGGAAGCCCCATGTATCTTTTTGAATTATGGTTTTCTCCAGGTATATGCCCAGTAGTGGGATTGCTGGGTCATATGATAGTTCTATTTTTAGCTTTTAAGGAACCTCCATACTGTTCTCCATAGTGACTGTATCAGTTTACATTCCCACCAACAGTGCAGGAGGGTTCCCTTTTCTCCACCCCCTCTGCAGCCTTTATACATTGTTGTATTAATTTCTGTATAATTAATTAATTATAATTAATTATATATACATATAATTAATATATATATTCTTTTCCATTATGGTTTAGCACAGGATATTGAATATAGTTTCCTCTGCTATACAGTAGGTCTTTGTGGGTTGTCCATCCTATGTAGAATAGTTTGCTTCTGCTATTCCAAAACTCCCAATCTTTCCTTCACTCTCTCCTTGGCAACCACAACTCTGTTTTCTGTATCTGTGTGTTTGTTTCTGTTTGACTGACATATTCATTTGTGTCCTGTTTTCGATTCCACATATAAGTGATATTATATGCTACTTGTCTTTCTGTTTCTGACTTACTTCACTTAGTATCATTATCTCTAGGTCCATCCATGTTGCTGCAAATGCCATTATTTCATTCTTTTTATGTCTGAGTAATATCTGTTGTATATGTATGCCACACCTTCTTTATACATTCATTTTTCAATGAGCATTTAGGTTGTTTCCAAGTCTTGGCTATTATAAATAGTGCTGCTATGAACATAGGGTTTCATGTGTCTTTTTGAATTATAGTTTTGTCTGGATATATGTCCACAAATGAGATTGCTAGATCATATGGCAACTCTCTTTATAGTATTTTTGAGGAACCTCCATACCGTTTTCCATAGTGGGTGCACCTACTTACATGGCCACCAACAGTGTAGAAGGATTCCTTTTTCTCCATATCCCCTCCAGCATTTGTTAATTGTAGATTTTTTTAATGATGGCCATTCTGATCTGTGTGAAGTGATACCTCATTGTAATTTGGATTTGCATTTCTCTAATCATTAGTGATGATGAGCATCTTTTCATGTGCCTGTTGGCTATACTTATGTCTTCTTTGGAGAAATGTTTATTTAGGTCTTCTACCCATTTTTCCACTGAGTTATTTGTTATTTTGTTGTTGAGTCGTATGAGCTGTTTGTATAGTTTGGAAATTAAGCCCTTGTCAGTCTCATCATTTGCTAATATTTTCTCCCAGTCCATAGGGTGTATTTTCATTTTGATTATGGTTTCCTTTGCTGTGCAACAGCTTATAAGTTTGGTTAGTTCTTGTTTCTTTTTTGCTTTTACAGTAAGTCTCCTCCATAAGAACAAGTTCTGTTCCAAGAGTGCGTTTGTAAGTCCAATTTGTTTGTAAGTCCCACAAAGTTAGCCTAGGTACCCAACTTACACAGTCGGCTCTATGGTATTGTACCGTAATATGTTTATAATACTTTCCACGCAAACAATACATAAATACAAACACAAAAATAAAGAAAATGTTTTTAATCTGATAGTACAGTAAGTAGAAAAGTACAGTAGTACAGTACGACAGCTTTGATACTGGGGCTGGCATGGAGGGAAGAGGCAAGAAGAGTTACTGACTGGAGAAGGCAGAGGAGGTGGGAGAAGGTAGAGGTGGAGGATTATCAGCAGTAGGAGACAGAGGGCAAGCTGCCATTTCACTCACGCCTGACATTGATGGCAGAGGTTCTGGTTCCTTGCTGGATTTCATTCTATCTACCCTCTTGAAAAAATGATCCATTGATGTCTGGGTAGTAGTTCCTTTTTTCTCATCATAGGTGACAAGGTAGCGTAGCACTGGATTGCATTCTGAATGGTTGCCACCTTTGGGTACCATTCTAGGTTCGGGCCCTATACCTCAAAAACGAACAGTGCTTCCTCAAATAAAGAAGATGCCGTTGCCATTCTCTGTGTTGTGAATCTCTTCAGTTCTTCTGTTACCTCTTCTTCCTCCTGTCCCTCTTCATCCTTTCTCTGGACCTCCAATTCCATCAGCAAGCTCCTCATGTTGCACAGCAAGGAGTTCAATGAAGTCGTCCTCTTGCAGATCTAGCTGCAGCTTCTCGCTGTGGGTCACTACGTTGCTGAAGACCTCTTCAGACTTCTGATCTACCTTCTCAAATCCACAAAAATCACGAACAAACTGTGGGCAAAGTTTCTTCCAAACTCCATCCACGGTGCCCACCATACCCTCACACCGTGCAAAGTCAGTGTTTTTTATGGTCTTGTGGATGTTATAGTCCTTCCAAAGTTGTCCCTAGGTTGTTCCTGATTTGTCACTTACCTTCACTGCCTGACAAAAAGTGGGACGTAAGTAATATTTCTTGAAAGTCACTTTAACTCCCTGGTCCATAGGTTGAATGAGCAATGTAGTATTCGGTGGCAGATGCACTACTTTGACGTTGAGATGAAAGTCATTCATGGATGGGGGATGGCCCAGAGCATTGTCGAGCAGCAAAAGAATGTTTTGCTGGAATGTCCTTCTCCAAGCGATATTTCTCTACATCTGGGATAAAGTGGTGGTAAAAGCAGTCCTGGAACGTGGCCTGTGCAATCCAGGATTTAGGGTTATGCTTCCACACAACAGGAAGAGAGCCCTTGGCTATGTTTTTAAGGGTTCTTGGGTTCTCTGAATGATAAACTAAGAGAGGCTTCAGCTTCAATTCACCAGAAGCATTGCCACGAAACAACAGTTAGCCTATCCTTTGCTGTTTTACAGCCCAGCATCAACTTTTCCTCCTTACTGATGTAATTTTGGTCTGGCATCTTCCAGTACAGTTGTGTCTCATACACATTAAAAACCTGGTCGGGTAAATACACACCACCATCAATCATTTCTTAAAGTGTTTCCGGAAGTTCCTGGACATCTACCCTATATGCACTTGCTGCCTCTCCACTTACTTTTACATTGTGAAATTTGGCTCTAGCCTTGAACCGATGAAACCAGCCATGGCTGACATTAAAAGATGTGCCCTCTGATTCTTTTCCGTGTTTCTTCTTCAAGTCTTCATAAAGGCCTTTAGCTTTCTCTTGAATCAGCATTAAGCTGAGCAGGACTCAGCGCTGATGTTGGTCTTGCATCTGCACACTGAGAAGTTTCTCCATCTCCTCCACCACTTTTCCATGCTTCTTCGATATTTTGTCAACATCGTCAGCACAGCAGACTTCACATGTTCCAAGATCTTGTCCTTGGTCTTTAGATTTGTGCCAGTGATTGAATGATTCATGTTATAAGAATGAGCGATGTCTAACATCTTTTTGCCTCGATCCACTCTCTCAATTACTTTCACTTTTCTTTCCATCATTATCGCTTGGCGCTTCTTAACAGTACCAGCTACATCACCACTGCTTTTACACTTGCCTCCAGACATCTTGGCCTTGAAATAAAGGTACTGTACTACTGTACTCTATACAGTACTGTAAAGCACACAAAAGCACAACCACTTATAGAGGATGCATGCACGTGACAATGTATGCCAGATACACAAACTAACTTACATGATTTGACATGCAAATGGACGTTTGCATCTTTGAAAGTTTTCAACTTGAAAGTTTGTATGTAGGTGACACTGTATTTCTGCTGCCTCGGGAGAACTACCTAGGAAAACTGTGGTATGATTTACGTCAGAGAATGTTTTGCTTATGTTCTCTTCTAGGAGTTTGAAGGTGTCTTATCTTATATTTAAGCATATAAGCCATTTGGAGTTGATTTTTGTGTATGCTGTGAGGGTATGTTCTGACTTCACTGATTTGCATATGGCTGTCCAACTTTCAAAACACCACTTGCTGAATAGACTATCTTTTCTCCACTGTATATTCTTGCCTCCTTTGTCGAAGGTTAATTGACCAAAGGTATGTGGGTTTATTTCTGGGATCTCTATTCCATTCCATTGATCCATGTATCTATTTCTGTGGCAATACCATGCGGCTTTGATTACTTTAACTTTGTAGTATTGTCTGAAATTTAGGAGGGTTATGCCTCCTGCTTTGTTCTTTTTCCTCAGGATTGTGTTGACAGTTCTGACTTTTTATGGTTCCAGATATATTTTAGGATTATTCGAGTTCTGGGGGAAATGTCATGGGTATTTTGATAGGGATCACATTAAATCTGTAGATTGCTTTGGGTAGTATAGCCATTTTAACAGTATTAATTCTTCCCATCCAAGAGCATGGGATGTCTTTCCATTTCTTTGAATCATCTTCAGTTTCCTTTACTAATGTTTTGTAGTTTTCAGCATATAAATCTTTCACGTCCTTGATGAGAGTTTTATTCGTAAGTCTTTTATTTTTTTTGATGCCATTTAAAAAAGGGATTGTTTGTTCACATTTCCTTTCTGATATTTCATTGTTAGTGTAAAGAAATGCAACCAGGGACTTCCCTGGTGTCTCCATGGTTGAGAATCTGCCTGCAAATACAGGGGACATGGGTTTGAGCCCTGGTGCAGGAAGATCTCACATGCTGTGGAGAAACTAAACCTGTGTGCCACAGCTACTTAGCCTGCACACTAGAGCCCGTGAGCCACAAATACTGAGCCCGTGTGTCACAACTACTTATGCCCGCATGCCTAGAGCCCATGCTCTGCAACAAGAGAAGCCACTGCAATGAGAAGCCTGTGCACCACAATGAAGACTAGTCCCCAGTGGCCACAACTAGCAAAAACCTGTGCACAGCAATGAAGACCCAATGCAGCCAAAATAAATTAACAAAAAAGAAAAACAAGAAATGCAACCAATTAATGTATGTTAATCTTGTATCCTGCTACTTTGCTAAATTTGTTTATCAATTCTAGTAGGTTTTGGGTGGAATTTTTAGGATTTTCTTTATATATATTATCATGTCATCTGCAAATAATGACAAATTTACCTCTTCCCTTCCAATTTGGTTAGAGTTTTTTCTTTTTCTTGTCTGATTGTTGTGGCTAGGACTTCCAGTACTATGTTGAAGAGAAGAGGTGAGAGTGGGAATCCTTGTCTTGTTCCGGATTTTAGCGGGAAGGCTTTCACCTTAGGAACATTGAGTATTATATTGCCTGTGGGCTTGTCATAAATAGCTTCTATTATGTTGAGATATGTTTCCTCTATACCCACTTTGGTAAGCGTTTTTATGATGAATGGATACTGAAGTTTTTCAGATGCTTTTTCGGCATCTATTGAGATGATCATTTGTTTTGTTTTTTTCCTTTGTTGATGGGGTGTATCATGTTGATTGATTTGCCTATGTTGAAACAACTTTGTGACACTGGGGTGAATCAAATTTGGTCATGGTGTATGATCCTCTTATGTGTTGTCAGATTCGGTTTTCTAATATTCAGATGAGAATTTTTGCATCTAAATTTATCGAAGATATTGGCCTGCAATTTTCTTTTTTGATAGTGTCTTTCTCTGTGCTTTTTTTTTTGAAAGTCTTTATTGAATTTGTTCCAATATTGCTACCGTTTTGTTTTGGTTTCTTGTTTGTGAGGCATGTGGGATCTAAGCTCCACCACCAGGGATTGTACTCACACCCCCTGCACTGGAAGGTGAAATCTTAACTGCTGGACCACCAGAAAAGTCCTCATCTGTTTTTTGTTTGTTTGTTTTAGTAAATTTCTTTCTTTATTTTTGGATGCATTGGGTGTTCGTTGCTGTGCACGGGCTCTCTCTAGTTGTGGTGAGCGGGGGCTACTCTTCATTGTGGTGTGCAGGCTGTTCATTTCGGTGGCTTCTTTTTTTGCAGAGCATGGGCTCTAGGTGTGCAGGCTTCAGCAGTTGTGGCTATCAATCTCAATAATTGTGGCTCATGGAATGTAGAGTGCAGGCACAGTCGTTGTGGCACACAGGCTTAGTTGTCCCATGGCATGTGGGATCTTCCCAGACCAGGGCTCGAACCGATGTCCCCTGCATTGGCAGATGGATTCTTAACCACTGTGCCACCAGAGAAGTCACCCCACCTGTTTTTGATATCAAGGTGATGATGGCTTCATAGAATGTCTTTGGAAGTATCCCTTACTCTTCAATCGTTTTGAAGAGTTTGAGAAGAATTAGTGTAAGTTCTTTTTTGTATATTTGGTAGAATTTGTCTGTGAAATCATCTGATCCTGGACTTTTGTTGGTAAGGAGTTTTTTAAAATTACAGATTCTATTTTGCTTTTAGTGATCAGTATGTTCAAGTTATCTATTCTTGATTCAGTTTTGTTTGGCTGTAAAAAACCAACATATATTTTAACGTAATTTTAGCAACTAAATACTTACCATGTATTAGACCACAAAAGAGTGAAGAAAACAATATTAAAACAGTTTTTCAAATAGAAAAAGTATTGAAATATTTTTAAGAAATTGGGATAATAATGCTAATTACAATAATGACAAATTGTTCTGAACTTAAAGACTACTTTATTGGGCTTCCCTGGTAACGCAGTGGTTGTGAGTCCGCCTGCCGATGCCTGGGACACGGGTTCATGCCCTGGTCTGGGAGGATCCCACATGCCATGGAGCGGCTGGGCCCGTGAGCCATGGCCGCTGAGCCTGCGCGTCCGGAGCCTGTGCTCCGCAACGGGAGAGGCCACAACAGTAAGAGGCCCGCCTACCACACACACAAAAAGACTATCTAAGATGCTTATTATATGCTTATTATAAGCATGATATTATATGCTTATATATTATATATGCTTATTATATGGTTATTATATTCTTATTATAGGCATGATATATGCTTATTATTTTATTGTTTTAAAATACATGGAATGTTTTCTCCTTTCTAATGTAATTCTTTTATTTTACCTGTATATTGTGAAAAAAATGTAGTTGCACATAATATAAAAATTATACTTTAATAGGAGATATTAATCCGTTTACAGTTACTATAGTACTGAAAACACTTAGGTTTAGAGTTACCATGTTATTGAGTGCTCTTATTTATTTATTTATTTAAAAATATTTAATTTGGGGGGGCATAAATTATTTATTTATTTTTATCATCTTTATTGGACTATAATTGCTTTACAGTGGTGTGTTAGTTTCTGCTTTATAACAAAGTGAACAAGCTCTACATATACATATATCCCCTTATCTCCTCCCTCTTGTGTCTCCCTCCCACCCTCCGTATCCCACCGTCTAAGTGGTCACAAAGTACTGAGCTGATCTCCCTGTGCTATGCAGCTGTTTCCTACTAGTTATCTGTTTTACATTTGGTAGTATACATAAGTCCATGTCACTCTCTCACTTCGTCAAGGCTTAGCCTTCCCCCTCCCCATGTCCTCAAGTCCATTCTCTATGTCTGCGTCTTTATTCCTGTCCTGCCCCTAGGTTCTTCCCAACCATTTTCTCTTTCTTTTTTTTTAGATTCCATATATATGTGTTAGCATACAGTATTTGTTTTTCTCTTTCTGACTTACTGCACTCTGTATGACAGACTCTAGGTCCATCCACCTCAGTACAAATAACTCAATTACATTTCTTTTTATGGCTGAGTAATATTCCATTTTATATTGAAGATGTGCAACATCTTCTTGATCCATTCATCAGTTGATGGACACTTAGATTGCTTCCATGTGCTGGCTATTGCAAATAGAGCTCCAATGAACATTATGGAACATGACTCTTTTTGAATGATGGTATTCTCTAGGTGTATGCCCAGTACTGGGATTGCTGTATCATATGGTAGTTCTATTTTTAGGTTTTTAAAGAACCTCCATACTATTCTTGAGAGTGGGTGTATCAATTTACACTCCCACCAACGGGGCAAGAGGGTTCTATTTTCTCCACACCTCTGCAGCATTTATTGTTTCTAGATTTTTTGATGATGACCATTCTTACCTGTGTGTGGTGATACCTCATGGTAATTTTGATTTGCATTTCTCTGATGATCAGTGATGTTGAGCATTCTTTCATGTGTTTGTTGGCAATCTGTATAACTTCTTTGGAGAAATGTCTATTTAGGTCTTCTGCCCATTTATGGATTGGGTTGTTTTTTTTTTTTTTTTTTTTTTTTTTTTTTTTTTTTTTTTTTTTTTTTTTGCGGTATGCGGGCCTCTCACTGTTGTGGCCTCTCCCGTTGCGGAGCACAGGCTCCGGACACGCAGGCCTAGCGGCCATGGCTCACGGGCTTAGTTGCTCCGCGGCATGTGGGATCCTCCCGGACCAGGGCACGAACCCGTGTCTCCTGCATCGGCAGGCGGATTCTCAACCACTGCGCCACCAGGGAAGCCCGGTTGTTTGTTTTTTTGATATTGATCTGCACGGGCTGCTTGTAAAGTTTGGAGATTAATCCTTTGTCAGTTGCTTCATTGGAAAATATTTTCTCTCATTCTGAGGGTTGTCTTTTCATCTTGTTTACGTTTTCCTTTGTTGTGCAAAAGCTTTTAAGTCTCATTAGGTCTCATTTGTTTATTTTTGTTTTTATTTCCATTTCTCTAGGAGGTGGGTCAAAAAGGATCTTGCTGTGATTGATGTCATAGAGTGTTCTGCCTATGTTTTCCTCTAAGAGTTTTATAGTGTCTGGGCTTACATTTAGGTCTTTAATCCATTTTGAATTTATTTTTGTGTATGGTGTTAGGGAGTCTTCTAATTTCATTCTTTTACCTGTAGATGTCCAGTTTTCCCAGCACCACTTACTGAAGAGGCCATGATTTCTCCATTGTATATTCTTGTGTCCTTTATCAAAACTAAAGTGACCATATGTGCATAGGTTTATCTCTGGGTTTTCTCTCCTGTTCCATTGATCTATATTTCTGTTTTTGTGCCACTACCATACTGTCTTGACTACTGTAGCTTTGTAGTATTGTCTGACGTCAGGGAGCCTGATTTTTCTAGCTCTGTTCTTCTTCTCAAGATTGCTTTGGCTGTTCAGAGTCTTTTGTGTTTCCATACAAATTGTGAATTTTTTTTGTTCCAGTTGTCTGAAAAATGCCATTGGTACTTTGATATGGATTGCATTGAATCTGTAGGTTGCTTTGGGTAGTATAGTCATTTTCACTATGTTGATTCTTCCAATCCAAGAACATGGTATATCTCTCTATCTGTTTGTGTCATCTTTGATTTCTTTCCTCAGTGTCTTATAGTTTGTTGAGTAAACGTCTTTTGTCTCCTTAGGTAGGTTTATTCCTAGGTATTTTATTCTTTTTGTTGCAGTGGTAAATAGGAGTGTTTCCTTAATTTCTCTTTCAGATTTTTCATTTTAGTGTATAGGAATGAAAGAGATATGTGTACATTAATTTTGTATGCTGCAACCTTACCAGATTGATTGATTAAGTCTAGTAGATTTCTGGTAGCATCTTTAGGATTCTCTATGTATAGTATCATGTCATCTGCAAACAGTGAGAGCTTAACTTCTTATTTTCTGATTTGGATTCCTTTTATTTCCTTTTCTTCTCTGGTTGCTGTAGCTAAAAATTCCAGAAGTGTGTTGAATAATAGTGGTGAGAGTGGGCAACCTTGTCTTGCTTCTAATATTGGTGGAAATGGTTTCACTTTTTCACCATTGAGAATGATGTTGGCTGTGGGTTTGTCATATATGGCTTTTATTATGTTAAGGAAAGTTCCCTCTATGCCTACTTTCTTGGGTTTTTAAAAAATCATAAATGGTTATTTAATATTGTCAGAAGAATTTTCTGCATCTATTGAGATGATCATATGGTTTTTATCCTTCAGTTTTTTAGTATGGTGTATCACATTGATTTGCATATATTGAAGAATCCTTGCATCCCTTGGATAAACCCCACTTGATCTTGGTGTATGATCCTTTTAATGCTCTGTTGATTTCTGTTTGCTAGTATTTTGGTGTGGATTTTTCCATCTATGTTAATCAGTGATATTGACCTGTAGTTTTCTTTCTTTGTGACATCTTTGTCTGGTTTTGGTATCAGGGAGATGGTGGTCTCATAGAATAAGTTTGGGAGAGATCCTCCCTCTGCTCTATTTTGGAAGAGTTTGAGAAGGATAGGTGTTAACTCTTCTCTAAATGTTTGATGGAATTTGCATGTGAAGCCATCTGGTCCTGGGCTTTTGTTTGTTGGAATATTTATAATCACAGTCTCAATTTCAGTGCTTGGGATTGGTTTGTTTATAGTTTCTATTTCTTCCTGGTTCAGTCTTGGAAGGCTGTGCTTTTCTAAGAATTTGTCCATTTCTTCCAGGTTGTCCATTTTATTGGCCTATAGTTGCTTGCAGTAATCTCTCATGATCCTTTGTATTTCTGCAGTGTCAGTTGTTACTTCTCCTTTTTCATTTGTAATTCTATTGATTTGAGTCCTGTCCCTTCTTTTCTTGATGAGTCTGGCTAATGGTTTATCAATTTTGTCTATCTTCTCAGGGAACCAGCTTTTAGTTTGTTTGATCTTTGCTGTTGTTTCCTTCACTTATTTTTCATTTATTTCTGATATGATCTTTATGATTTCTTTCCTCTGCTGACTTTGTTTTTTTTTTCTTTCTTTCTCTAATTGCTTTAGGTGTAAGGTTAGCTTGTTTATTTGAGATGTTTCTTGTTTCTTGAGGTAGGATTTTATTGCTATAAACTTCCCTCTTAGAACTCCTTTTGCTGCATCCCATAGGTTTTGGGTCTTCATGTTTTCATTGTCATTTGTTTCTAGGTATTTTTAAATTTCCTCTTTGATTTCATCAGTGATGTCTTGGTTATTAAGTAGAGTATTGTTTAGCGTCCATGTGTTTGTATTTTTTACAGATTTTTTTTCCTGTAATTGATATCTAGTCTGATAGCATTGTGGTTGGAAAAGATACTTGATAATGATTTCAATTTTCTTAAATTTACCAAGGCTTGATTTGTGACCCAAGATATGATCTATCCTGGAGAATGTTCCACGAGCCCTTGAGAAAAAGTATATTCTGTTGTTTTTGGATGGGATGTCCTGTGAGTATCAATTAAGTCCATCTTGTTTAATGTATCATTTTAAAGCTTGTGTTTCTTTATTTATTTTCATTTTGGATGATCCGTTCATTGGTGAAAGAGGGGTGCTAAAGTCCCCTACTATGATTGTGTTACTGTCGATTTCCCCTTTTATGGCTGTTAGCATTTGCCTTATGTATTAAGTTGCTCCTATGTTGGGTGCATAAGTATATAGAATTGTTATATCTTTTTCTTGGATTGATCCCTTGATGATATGTAGTGTCCTTCTTTGTTTCCTGTAATAGTGTTTATTTTAAAGTCTTTTTTGTTGGATATGAGAATTGCTACTCTAGCTTTCTTTTGATTTCCATTTGCATGGATTATCTTATTCCATCCCCTAACTTTCAGTCTGCATGTGTCCCCAGGTCTCAAGTGGGTCTCTTGTAGACCACATATATACCAGTTATGTTTTTGGATCCATTCAGCCAGTCTATGTCTTTTGGTTGGAGCATTTAATCCATTTACATTTAAGGTAATTATTGATATGTATGTTCTTATGACCATTTTCTTAATTGTCTTGGGTTTGTTATTGTAGGTCTTTTCCTTCTCTTGTGTTTCCTGCCTAGAGAATTTCCTTTAGCATTTCTTGTAAAGCTGGTTTGGTGGTGCTAAATTCTCTTAGTTTTTGCTTGTCTGTAAAGATTTTAATTTCTCTGTCAAATCTGAATGAGATCTTTGCTGATTCGAGTAATCTTGGTTGTAGCTTTTCCCCTTTCATCACTTTAAATATGTCCTGCCAGTCCCTTCTGGCTTGCAGAGTTTCTGCTGAAAGATCATCTGTTAACCTTATGGGGATTCCCTTGTATGTTATTTGTTGTTTTTCCCTTGCTGCTTTTAATATTTTTTCTTTGTTATTTAATTTTTGATAGTTTGATTAATATATGTTTTGGCATGTTTCTCCTTGGGTTTATCTTGTATGGGACTCTCTGCACTTCCCGGACTTGATTAATGATTCCCTTTCCCATATTAGGGAACTTTTCAACTAAAATCTCTTCAAATATTTTCTCAGTCTCTTTCTTTTTATCGTCTACTTCTGGGACCCTGATATTCGAATGTTGGTGTGTTTAATGTGGTCCCAGAAGTGTCTCAGATTGTCCTCAATTCTTTTCATTCTTTTTTCTTTATTCTGCTCTGCAGTAGTTATTTCCACTATTTTATCTTCCAGGTCATTTATCCATTCTTCTGCCTCACTTATTCTGCTATTGTTTCCTTCTTGAGAATTTTAAATTCCATTTATTGTGTTGTTCATCATTGTTTGTTTGCTCTTTAGTTCTTCTAGGTCCTTGTGAAATGTTTCTTGTATATTCTCCATTCCAGTTCCAAGATTTGGGATCATCTTTACTATCATTACTCTGAATTCTTTTTCAGGTAGACTGCCTGTTTACTCTACATTTGTTTGGTCCGGTGAGTTTTTACCTTGCTCCTTCATCTGCTGTGTGTTTCTCTGTCTTCTCATTTGGCTTTGGGGACTGTGTTTGGGGTCACCTTTTTGCAGGCTGCAGATTCGTAATTCCCATTGTTTTGGTGTCTGCCTCCAGTGACTAAGGTTGGTTCAGTGGGTTGTGCAGGCTTTCTGGTGGAGGGGACTGGTGCCTGTGTTCTGGTGGGTGTGTCTGGATCTTGTCCTTCTGGTGGGCAATTCTGCATCTGGTGGTGTGTTTTGGGGTGTCTGTGGCCTTATTATGATTTTAGTCAGCCCCTTTGCTAATGGGTGGGCCTGCATTCCTGTCTTGCTAGTTGTTTGGCATGGGATGTCTGGCACCATATCTTGCTGGTCTCTGACTGGAGCCAGGTCTCAGCATGGAGACGGATATCTCTGGGAGAGTTTTCATCGTTTGATATTATAAGGTGCTGGAGGTCTCTGGTAGATAAATGTCCTGAACTTGGCTCTCTCACCTCAGAGGCACAGGCCTGACACATGGCCGGAGCAGCAAGATCCTGTCAGCCACACGGCTGGGGGTGAGAGCAAGAGGTAGCTTTGGTACATCTCAAAGACCACCAATGGGATTCACTGACCATTTTCTCCCCAGACATGAAGAAAACAAAATTCAGTCTTCGGCTAGTCAACCACTTTGGTAGCCAGCCTCCAAGATGGCCCTAATTATCCCCTAATTATCTCCCAGTCTTCATCTACCTGTGTGTCTCCTCACACTTGAAAAAAGCTCACTGTTTAACTAATAAGAAATTGCAGAAATGACAAAGTGCAGTTTCCAAGTTTATCAAAGACATTGCAGCTTCTGCTTTGGTTTCTGCTAGATCACTCATCCTGGGGTAATCCAGCTTCCATGTCATGAGGACACTCAAGTAGCCCTAAGGAGAGATCCATGTGTCAAGGAACTGAGGCCTCTTACTTACAACCATGTGAGTGAGTCATCTCAGAAGTCAAAAGATTTAATTTTATTTATTTTTTGTTGCATTGGGTCTTCGTTGCTGCACAAGGTTTCTCTAGTTGTGTCACACAGGGGTTACTCATCGTTGCAGTGCACGGGTTTCTCCTTGCAGTGGTTTCTCTTGTTGTGGAGTATGGACTCTAGGTGCATGGGCTTCGTAATTGTGTCATGCAGGCTCAATAGTTATTGCTTGCAGGCTCTAGAGTGCAGGCTCAGTAGTTGTAGTGCACGGGCTTAGTTGTTCCATGGCATGTGGGATCTTCCCAGACAGGGCTCAAACCTGTGTCCCCTTTATTGGTATGGAGATTCTTAACCACTGTGCCACCAGGGAAGCCCCTGGTAACTAGTTCTTGAACTTTTCAGCCTCAGCAATTATGAGAAAACAAAAATATTCTGTTGTTTATAAAATACCAAGTCTCTCGTATTTTGTTTTAGCAGTGAAGGGGCTGGCTGAGGAGAAATATCTGTGAGCTTGAAGACATGTCAAGAGAAACCTTTAAATCTCAAAAGAAAAAATGGGCAGGAAAGAAATCAGCAGAACAGGGTAATCAATAATTGTGGAACAGTGAAAATGCTGTGACCTATACATAATGGATATAGCAGGAGGAAAATAAAGATAACAAAGAACAGAAAGAATTTTTTAAAATGACTGAGAATCTCCCCAAATTAATGTCTCACACTAAATCCATAACATCCAAACTTAGAGAAACATATGAATAGTAAATAAAATTGACCAATATCTCTCAGGACCATCAATGCAAAAATCGTCAACAAAATATTAACAAATCAAATGCAACAATATTTTGAGAGAATTTTATATCATGAATGAGAAGGAATAATCCCAGTTATGCAAGGCTTGTTCAACATTCTGAAATCAAATAATTATATTCATCATATCAACACCCTAAAGACAATCATTAACATATCACTAGATTCAGAAGACCTTTGAAAAAACCTAAAACCCATTCTTCATAAAAACTCTTAGTTAAAGAAATAGACTGGAAGTTTCTCAAGTTAATAATAAAGATCTACAGGAAACTTTGATCTTACCTCATGATTAATGGTTAAAAACATGAAGCTTTGTCACTAAGTTCAGGTAAAAACAAGGATGTCCCCTTTCATGACTCCTTTTCCATATTTTACTCCAAGTCCTTACTAATGCAATAAGGCATAAAAAGAATTAAAACAGTACAGATTGGTTAGAAAAAAATGAAAGCAGCCTAAATAAAATGTGGACCATTATACTTTATGGGCACCTCACCAAAGAAAATAGACACCATGCATATAAGTATACAGAAGAATAATCCAGATTACATGCTTCCATAAAAAAGCAAATTAAAAATACAATTACATACCACTATGTAACACTTAGAATGGCTAAAATGTGTACAATGACAAGGACAAATTCTGTAGCGGATGCGGAACATTGGGAAATGACATTTGTTATTGGTGGAAATGAGAAATAATGCAGCTACTTTGGTAGTCTGATTGACACTTGCTATAATATTGAACATTCCATTACTGTACAATCCAGCAAGTGTTCTCATGGATATTAACTGAAAGTAGTTTAAAACATACTTCCAGATGAAAACCTGCATATGGATATTTATAGCACCTAATTCAATATTGCCAAAATGTGAATGAAACTAAGGTGTCCTCCAATAGGTGAATGAAATGATATAGTATTAATATATACTGGGAATGGGATAATATTGAGCACTAAGAAAGTAAGCTATCAAGCCATAAAAATATATGGGAATTCTTTTTTTCTTTTGAAATGAGGTGATTTTCTTTATTTTGTAATTTAAATTTTATTGGAGTATAGTTGATTTACAATGTTGTGTTCATTTCAGCTGCACAGAAAGTGATTCAGTTACACATATGCATATATTCATTCTTTTTCAGAGTCTTTTCTGATAAAGATATTCCCAGAATATTGAGTAGAGTTGCCTGTGCTATACAGTAGGTCCTTGTTGCTTACCTATATTATATAGAGTAATATTCGTATGTTTACCCCAAGTTCTTGATTTACCCCTCCCCCCACCTTTCCCCTTTGGTAACCATAAGTTTGTTTTCCAAGTCTGTGAGTCTGCCTCTATTTTGTAAGTTAGTTCATTTGTATCAATTTTTAGTTTCCACCTAGAAGTGATATCATACAATATTTGTCTTACTCTGTCTGACTTACTTCACTTAGTACAATCATCTCTAGGTCCATCCATGTTACTGCAATTGACATTATTTTCTTCTATTTTTTTTCTTTTGCGGTACACAGGCCTCTCACTGTTGTGGCCTCTCCCATTGCGGAGCACAGGCTCAGGATACACAGGCTCCGGATGCTCAGGTTCAGCGGCCATGGCTCACGGGCCTAGTCGCCCCATGGCATGTGGGATCTTCCCAGACCGGGGCATGAACCCGTGTCCCCTGCATCAACAGGCAGACTCTCAACCACTGCACCACCAGGGAAGCCCCTATTTTCTTCTATTTTATGGCTGAGTCATATTCCATTATATATATGTATCACATAGTCTTTACCTATATTCGTATGTTGATGGACATTTTGGTTGCTTCCATGTCTTCACTATTGTAAAGAGTGTTGCAGTGAACATTGGGGAAGATGTGTCTTTTCGATTTATGCTTTCCTCCACATATGCACACAGGAGTAAACTTGCTGGATCATCTGGTAGCTCTATTTTATTTTCTTTTCTTTCATTTCATTTCAATTTCTTTGGAGTATAGTTGATTTACAATGTTGTGTTACTTTCTGCTACACAGCAGAGTGAAGCAGTTATACATATATCCAATCCTTTTTGGATTCCTTTCCCACACAGGTCATTACAGAGTATTGTGTAGAGTTCCTCAAGTGCTATACAGTAGGCCCGTATTTGTTGTTTTTAAAATATATAGTGGTGTGTATATGTCAATCCCAATTTATCCCTCCCGCCTCCCCTTACTCTGGTAACCTCCATTCTGTGCTCCATAGTGGCTGTTGCCAATTGGCATTGCCACCAATAGTGAAGTATTTGTGGCACAGTAGTTAAGAATCTGCCTACCAGTGCAGGGGACACAGGTTTGAGCCCTGACCCAGGAAGATCCCACACGCTGCAGAGCACCTAAGTCTGTGTGCCACAACTACTGAGTCTGCGCTCTAGAGCCCATGAGCCACAACTACTGAGCTCACGTGCCACAACTACTGAAGCCTGTGTGCCTAGAGCCTGTGCTCCACAACAAGAGAAGCCACCGCAAAGAGAAGGCTGCGTACCACAACGATGAGTAGCCCCCGCTTGCTACAACTATAGAAAAGCCGCATGCAGCAACGGGGACCCAAAGCAGATTGAAATATACGAATAATATGTAGTAGGTTTCTCTTTTTTCCACACCTTCTGAAGCATTTCTTGTTTCTAGACATTGTGAGGATGGCTATTCTGAGTGGTTCTAGGTGATACTTCTTTGTACATCTGATTTGCATTTGTCTGACATAAAGCAATGGTGAGCATCTTCATGTGTGCTTTTTTTTGAAAAGTGTGAGTAAAATGTACCCCTTGAAAAAGGGTTATTGAAAGGTTGCCTTGTTTTGAAGTCTATTTCGATTACCTACCCCAAGACATTTTTTTTGTGTGTGGTACACGGGTCTCTCACTGCCGTGGCCTCTGCTACTGCAGAGCACAGGCTCAGGATGCACGGGCTCCGGATGCACAGATTCAGCGGCCATGGCTCACGGGCCCAGCTGGTCCATGGCGTGTGGGATCCTCCTGAACAGGGGCACGAACCCATGTCCCCTGCATCGGTAGGAGGACTCTCAACCACTGTCCCACCAGGGAAGCCCACCAAGACATTTTTTGAGGGCTGTTGTCACTTACAGCTTCCCAGGCATTGTGAATATGAAGTGCCTATAGGGTCCAGGTTTAGAATTGTTGTTATGGGAAAGAGAAGGCGGCAGGATTTCTCCTGTCCCTCTCTGGTTACTGACACAACCTTAGCTGTAGGGAAAGTCCTGTTCCTGGGTTTTAACTTAGAGCGGGATGTGCCTGACCAAACATGTAAGGGCTTCCGTCCCATTCCTCCTTCCCCCTTCCCCTTCAGCCCCCGAACAAGCATAAACCCCTGCAGAGTCACCTGTTGAGGGGGCTGTCGTGTAGAGTCTGATGACCCTAACGAAGGAGTCAGAAGGTCGGAACCCAAACACCAGGGTATGTTGAGACCAGGTGATTTTCCAAATGTCATGCAGCCCAGAGAGCCCACCATCCTTTGGGTGTCAGAGGGTTGGTTTAGTAGTATGAGGGCACACTTCGATCTGGAGATTGTGATCCCATGCAGAGGGGACCAAGTACTACATGTTCAAGGGGGGTGAATTAGCTGGCGTATCCTCCCGAGGTCCTCAGGCCCACAACAGTCCAGCCTTGGGATCAAATTGTGTCTGTGTCCAAGGATGTGACACTAGCACGTCCACCGTGACTAAATGGATTTAGTGATCATTTTTCTTTTCTATAATTTAATTTTAAATTTATAATGGGGTATAGTTGATTTACCATGTTGTGTTCATTTTTGATATACACCAACATGATTCATTTATACAGAGATGACTATACATTCTCTTTGGAATTATTTTCCCATTGAGGTTACTAAAGGGTGTTGAGAAGAGTTCCAAGTGCTCTACAGCAGATCCAGTTTGATTACAAGTTTTCTCTCTGTAAATATGTATATACTAACTCCAACGTCATGATTTGTGCCTCCAACACACCTTTCCAGTTTGGTAACCATAAGTTTGTGTTCTAAGCCTGGGACTCTGTTTCTGTGTTGTAAGATAGTACCTTTGTATCAATATGTAGATTCCACAGATAAATAATATCATATGATATTTATCATTGTCTGATTTATGCCACATAGTATGAATGCATCTAGGTCCTTCCGAGTGGCTGCAAATGGCCTTATTTCATTCATTTCATGGCTGAGTAATATTCCACTGTACATATCTACCATAATTTCTTTATCCAGTCTTCCTTCCAAGGACGTTTACGTAGCTTCCAAGTAGGGGCTCTTGTAAACAGGGCTGCATAAATTTTGGAGTGCCTGGGTACTGTCAATTTACGTTTTTTCCAAGATACAGGCCCAGGAGTGGAAATGCCATATGCTCTGAAGCTCTGCTTTTTAGATTTTTAAGGAATCACCACCCACTTCTCCAGAGTGGCTGTTAGCAATTTACATTCCCACCATCAGCTTGTCAGTGTTCCCTTTTATCCACGCCCTGTCCTGCATTTCAGGTTTTACACTTTGTGAGGTTGGCCATTCTGACTGGTGCAAAGCGATAACGCTTCCTCACTCTTCCCGAACAGACGGTGTACCATCCTCTGGATGTCCCATTCATGTTTTACCTGGAGGAAGGGTCCTCTGCACCTGGAGATATGGGACCCATGGAATGGGGGCCAGGCAGTGTTACTGTAAAAGTACTGCATTTGCTGTCCCATCCTCAGGAAGCCTCTCAGACCCACGAGTGTAGAGCCTTAGGTCCCATGCAGCTGTGTGTCTAGATGTGGTCAGTCCAGGTTGCATCACAGCCCTTGAACACATTTTGTAAGAATTTCTCTCTCTCACTGTCTTTTTTTGTTCTTTTTATTTAATTTTATAATGGGGTAGAGCTGATTTTCAATACTATGATTCTTCCTGCACTACATCTATCCACTTGATTCACTTAAAGAGAGACACCAATCAATTCTTTTACAGATTCTTACAGTCTTATATACGCTTTTCTGGTGACAGCAGTGTGCTGAGTCCAGCTACTTGAGCTATTCAGCAGGTCCTGTTGATTACGTATTTTGTTTATGGAACCGTATCTATGCTAATTCCAACCTCCTGGTTTATGCATCACCCCCACCGCACCTTTCTCTTTTAGAAGTCATAAATGTGTTTTCTTTATGTGTGACTCGGTTTCTGTTTTGTAAGTGAGTTCATGTGTAGCTATTTTTAGATACCACGTATAATTGATACCTTATGATAAGTCTCTACTAATGTCTGACTTACGTCACTTAGAATGATCGTACGTGAGTCTCCACGAGTTGCTGCAACTGGCCTTATTTCATTGATTTAATTGCTCAGGAATATTACATTGTACATAAGTACCACAAATTCTTTATCCATTTCTTCCTTCAAGGACATGTATGTTGTACCCAAGTCGAGGCATTTTAAGCAGAGCAGCATTAAACGTAGGGATGCCTGTGTCCTGTCGACTTTTGGTTTTACCACGATATACGCCCAAGATTGGAAGTGCCGTATGGTCTGTAGCTCTATTTTTTTAGAAGGTTAAGGAAACAGCATGCACTTTTCCAGAGTGGCCGTTGACTATTTACATCCCCCCAATCAGGGTAAAGAGGCTTCCTTTGCTCCATGGCCTGAGCTGCATTTCTGGTTTACACTTTTCCAAGATGGCACTATTGACTAATGCGAAGTCAGAATACTTTGTAGTGCTGATTTGCATTTCGTGGTTGTTTGGTTCGCCAAAAAGGGCGTATGGGTTTTGCCTGAATATGTTTATGTTTATAATGGGGTTTAGCTGATTTTCACTGCTGTGGTTATGTCGCTTTACACTCACGTGATTCACTTACACAGGGATATCAATAAATACATTTTAATATTTGTACAACTCAGATATATTCTTCTGTGGTGAATAGGGTAGGTTGAGTACAGATCATTCAGCAATGAGTAGGTCTTGAGGATTACATACTTGGTTTGTGGAACGGTATCGGTGCTAATTTCAAACTCTTGTTTTATGCATCACCCCACATCACCAATGCCCTTAAGCAGTCATCAGTGTGTTTTCAAATATTTAACTCTCTTCTATATTGTAATTCAGTTGATCTGTAGCGATTTTTAAAGGGATGTTTCCAGCAATTCGGCCTTGAATTCAAATCGTCTTCATAGTCTGACATAAATATATTTTTGGACCAAGTTATCATTTAGAACACTGGAGGTTTGTGAAGTGCAGTGCCCCTGAGCTCCATTTCCCAACTTGCTTTTCTGTGAGTGGGACGCAAAACGGCTGGATGGCTTCACGCCCTATTGTCGATCCGGGGTGGCAGGCTGAGCCTTTGGTGAATTCTTCTTCGTGATGGGAAATGAGAGTGACATGTGCCCGACCAAACACCTCCAGCGAGTCTCTCATTGGTTCCCCCTCTTCCAGTTCACCCTGCGGACAAATTGCAGACGGTACGAAAGAGGCATGGAAAGGCGCTGAGTCTCCAAGTGGGGAGATTGTTAGTAAGGGGGCCTGAATGGAGAACACGAGCACCAGGAGATGGAAATTGAGGTGAGTTTCAGAAAGCTTTGCCGATCCCACGGTGTAGCATCCGCTGGGTTTCCAATGAGTGCTTTCGCTGTCGGAAGATTGCGTTGAACCTGGAGAGTTGGGACCCATGGAATGGGTAGCACGCAGGATTCCTTTCAAGGGTCTGCATTTGTTTTCCCAATCTCACCAATCGTCTCAGCCCCAAGAGTGTCCAGGCTTATGTCTTCTGCCGCTGGGGCTGTAGATGTGGTCAATCCTGGTTGCATCGCAGTCCCTGAACGCATTTTGCAAGAATTTCTCCCTGTTTTGCCCTGCTTGTTTCTTCTTTGTGTTGGAAATGTATTCTCAGAATGGGTCTGAGCTGATTTTCACTGCTGTTTTTAGGCCGCTTTACACACACGTGATGCACTTACAGAGAGATATCAAGACTTAGCTTTTAAGATGCTTACTAGTCGGGTAGATACTTCTGCGATGAACAGGGGCTGTTGAGTCCAGTTGATTGAGCAATGGGTAGGTCGTGTCCATTCCATATTCGGTTTTCGGAAGGGTATCTGTGCTCATTTCAAACTCGAGTTTTATGCATCAGCCCACCTCAACTTTCCCCTGAAGCAGGCATAAGTGTGTTTTCTAAAAGCGTGACTCTGTTCTGTTTGGGGATTCAGTTCATGGGTAGCGATTTTTACATTCCCTCGTTAAGTGATATCATAAGTTTCTTTTTTTGTGGGACTTATTTCACTGAGGATGATCGTACCTAAATCCACTCAGGATGCTGCTACCAGCCTCATGACGTGGATTTCATGGCTGAGTGACACTCCATTGGACCTACGTAGCACCACTTGTCCACTTGTCCACTTGTCTTTGTCCACTTGACTCTTTCCTGGGATATGAAACGTGTACCGGAGTCGAGGTTCTTGTCAAGACAGCAGCCCTCAACTTTGGGGTCCCTGTGTCTGTTGATTTTTTCATTTTCCCAAGGTCAACGTCCATGTGTGGAAGTGCCCTATGCTCTGTGGTTCTGTGTTTTACATGTTTTGGGAAAGAGGATACACTTGTGAAGATTGGCTGTTGGCCGTTGACATCCCGCCCATCAGCTTAACAAGGCTCCCTTGTCTCTGTGGCCTGTCCTGCCTTTCTGGTTTTTAGACTTTTTTCGCGTAGCCCTTTTGGCCGGGGGGGGGGGTGGCTGGCGAGAGATATCTTTGTAGTGCTGATTTGCTCTCCCAGCTTGCTTGGTTGGCCAAAAAGGGCGTATGCGTTTTTTCCTGAATATATTCAGGAAAAAACGCATACGCCCTTTTTGGCCAACCGCATCATTGTCCACGTTCTGGCGCTTTTCATGTGCTATCGGGGCCATTCCGATGTACCCGTTGACATCCGTTTCCTGCAATTCTGCGTTGCGTTCAACGCCTCTTCGTAGCCTGACCTCAATATATTTGGGGGCGATAGTTATCCTTTAGAACTCTGCAGGTTTGGGAAGTGCAGTGCCCCCGAGCTCCATTTCCCAAGTCGCTTTTTTGTGAGTGGGACGCAACACGGCTGGATGGCTTCACGCCCTATTGTCGATCCGGGGTGGCAGGCTGAGCCTTTGGTGAATTCTTCTTCGTGATGGGAAATGAGAGTGACATGTGCCCGACCAAACACCTCCAGCGAGTCTCTCGTTGGTTCCCCCTCTTCCAGTTCATCCTGCGGACAAATTGCAGACGGTACGAAAGAGGCATGGAAAGGAGCTGAGTCTCCAAGTGGGGAGATTGTTAGTAAGGGGGCCTGAATGGAGAACACGAGCCGCAGGAGATGAAAACTGAGGTGAGTTTCAGAAAGCTTTCCCCATCCCACGGTGTAGCATCCGCTGGGTTTCCAATGAGTGCTTTCGCTGTCGGAAGATTGCGTTGAACCTGGAGAGTTGGGACCCATGGAATGGGTAGCACGCAGGATTCCTTTCAAGGGTGTGCATTTGCTTTCCCAACCTCACCAATCGTCTCAGCCCCAAGAGTGTCCAGGCTTATGTCTTCTGCCGCTGGGGCTGTAGATGTGGTCAATCCTGGTTGCATCCCAGTCCCTGAACGCATTTTGGAAGAATTTCTCTCTGTTTTGCCCTGCTTGTTTCTTCTTTGTGTTGGAAATGTATCCTCAGAATGGGTCTGAGCTGATTTTCACTGCTGTTTTTAGGCCGCTTTACACACACTTGATGCACTTACAGAGAGATATCAAGACTTAGCTTTTAAGATGCTTACTAGTCGGATAGATACTTGTGCGATGAACAGGGTCTGGTGAGTCCAGTTGACTGAGCCAGGAGTAGGTCGTGTCCATTCCATATTCGGTTTTCGGAAGGGTATCTGTGCTCATTTCAAACTCGAGTTTTATGCGTCACCCCACCTCACCTTTCCCCTGAAGCAGGCATAAGTGTGTTTTCTAAAAGCGTGACTCTGTTCTGTTTGGGGATTCAGTTCATGGGGAGCGATTTTTACATTCCCTCGATAAGTGATATCATAAGTTTCTTTTTTTGTGGGACTTATTTCACTGAGGATGATCGTACCTAATCCAATCAGGATGCTGCTACCAGCCTCATGACGTGGATTTCATGGCTGAGTGACACTCCATTGGTCCTACGTAGCACCACTTGTCCACTTGTCCACTTGGCTCTTTCCTGGGATATGAAACGTGTACTGGAATGGAGGTTCTTGTCAAGACAGCAGCCCTCAACATTGGGGTCCCAGTGTCTGGTTGATTTTTTCATTTTCCCAAGGTCAACGCCCATGTGTGGAAGTGCCCTATGCTCTGTGGTTCTGTGTTTTACGTGTTTTGGGAAAGAGGATATACTTGTGAAGATTGGCTATTGGCCATTGACATCCCGCCCATGAGCTTAACAGGGCTCCCTTGTCTCCGTGGCCTGTCCTGCCTTTCTGGTTTTTAGACTTTTTTCGCCTGGCCCTTTTGACCCGGGTGGGGGGGGGCGAGTGATTTCTTTGTAGTGCTGATTTGCCCTCCCAGCTTGCTTGGTTGGCCAAAAAGGGCGTATGCGTTTTTTCCTGAATATATTCAGGAAAAAACGCATACGCCCTTTTTGGCCAACCGCATCATTGTCCACGTTCTGGCGCTTTTCATGTGCTATCGGGGCCATTCCGATGTACCCGTTGACATCCGTTTCCTGCAATTCTGCCTTGCGTTCAACGCCTCTTCGTTGCCTGACCTCAATATATTTGGGGGCGATAGTTATCGTTTCGAACTCTGCAGGTTTGGGAAGTGCGGTGCCCCTGAGCTCCATTTCCCAAGTCGCTTTTTTGTGAGTGGGACGCAACACGGCTGGATGTCTTGACGCCCTATTGTCGATCCGTGGTGGCAGGCTGAGCCTTTGGTGAATTCTTCTTCGTGATTGGAAATGAGAGTGACATGTGCCCGACCAAACACCTCCAGCGAGTCTCTCATTGGTTCCCCCCCTTGCATTTCATCCTGTGGACAAATTGCAGACGGTACGAAAGAGGCATGGAAAGGCGCTGAGTCTCCAAGTGGGGAGATTGTTAGTAAGGGGGCCTGAATGGAGAACACGAGCACCAGGAGATGAAAACTGAGGTGAGTTTCAGAAAGCTTTCCCCATCCCACGGTGTAGCATCCGCTGGGTTTCCAATGAGTGCTTTCGCTGTCGGAAGATTGCGTTGAACCTGGAGAGTTGGGACCCCTGGAATGGGTAGCACGCAGGATTCCTTTCAAGGGTCTGCATTTGCTTTCCAAACCTCACCAATCGTCTCAGCCCCAAGAGTGTCCAGGCTTATGTCTTCTGCCGCTGGGGTTGTAGATGTGGTCAATCCTGGTTGCATCCCAGTCCCTGAACGCATTTTGGAAGAATTTCTCTCTGTTTTGCTCTGCTCGTTTCTTCTTTGTGTTGGAAATGTACCCTCAGAATGGGTCTGAGCTGATTTTCACTGCTGTTTTTAGGTCGCTTTACACACACTTGATGCACTTACAGAGAGATATGAAGACTTAGCTTTTAAGATGCTTACTAGTCGGATAGATACTTGTGCGATGAACAGGGTCTGGTGAGTCCAGTTGATTGAGCCAGGAGTAGGTCGTGTCCATTCCATATTCGGTTTTCGGAAGGGTATCCTTGCTCATTTCAAACTCGAGTTTTATGCGTCACCCCACCTCACCTTTCCCCTGAAGCAGGCATAAGTGTGTTTTCTAAAAGCGTGACTCTGTTCTGTTTGGGGATTCAGTTCATGGGGAGCGATTTTTACATTCCCTCGATAAGTGATATCATAAGTTTCTTTTTTTGTGGGACTTATTTCACTGAGGATGATCGTACCTAAATCCACTCAGGATGCTGCTATCAGCCTCATGACGTGGATTTCATGGCTGAGTGACACTCCATTGGTCCTACGTAGCACCACTTGTCCACTTGTCCACTTGTCTTTGTCCTCTTGTACACTTGTCTTTGTCCACTTGGCTCTTTCCTGGGATATGAAACGTGTACTGGAATGGAGGTTCTTGTCAAGACAGCAGCCCTCAACATTGGGGTCCCTGTGTCTGGTTGATTTTTTCATTTTCCCAAGGTCAACGCCCATGTGTGGAAGTGCCCTATGCTCTGTGGTTCTGTGTTTTACATGTTTTGGGAAAGAGGATATACTTGAGAAGATTGGCTGTTGGCCATTGACATCCCGCCCATCAGCTTAACAGGGTTCCCTTGTCTCCATGGCCTGTCCTGCCTTTCTGGTTTTTAGACTTTTTTCGCCTGGCCCTTTTGACCGGTGGGGGGGGGGCGAGGGGGCGAGAGATTTCTTTGTAGTGCTGATTTGCCCTCCCAGCTTGCTTGGTTGGCCAGAAAGGGCGTATGCGTTTTTTCCTGAATATATTCAGGAAAAAACGCATACGCCCTTTTTGGCCAACCGCATCATTGTCCACGTTCTGGCGCTTTTCATGTGCTATCAGGGCCATTCCGATGTACCCGTTGACATCCGTTTCCTGCAATTCTGCCTTGCGTTCAACACCTCTTCGTTGCCTGACCTCAATATATTTGGGGGCGATAGTTATCGTTTCGAACTCTGCAGGTTTGGGAAGTGTAGTGACCCTGAGCTCCATTTCCCAAGTCGCTTTTTTGTGAGTGGGACGCAACACGGCTGGATGGCTTCACGCCCTAATGTCGATCCGCGGTGGCAGGCTGAGCCTTTGGTGAATTCTTCTTCGTGATGGGAAATGAGAGTGACATGTGCCCGACCAAACACCTCCAGCGAGTCTCTCATTGGTTCCCCCTCTTCCAGTTCATCCTGCGGACAAATTGCAGACGGTACGAAAGAGGCATGGAAAGGCGCTGAGTCTCCAAGTGGGGAGATTGTTAGTAAGGGGGCCTGAATGGAGAACACGAGCACCAGGAGATGAAAACTGAGGTGAGTTTCAGAAAGCTTTCCCGATCCCACGGTGTTGCATGCGCTGGGTTTCCAATGAGTGCTTTCGCTGTCGGAAGATTGCGTTGAACCTGGAGAGTTGGGACCCATGGAATGGGTAGCACGCAGGATTCCTTTCAAGGGTCTGCATTTGCTTTCCAAACCTCACCAATCGTCTCAGCCCCAATAGTGTCCAGGCTTATGTCTTCTGCCGCTGGGGCTGTAGATGTGGTCAATCCTGGTTGCATGCCAGTCCCTGAACGCATTTTGGAAGAATTTCTCTCTGTTTTGCCCTGCTTGTTTCTTCTTTGTGTTGGAAATGTATCCTCAGAATGGGTCTGAGCTGATTTTCACTGCTGTTTTTAGGCCGCTTTACACACACTTGATGCACTTACAGAGAGATATCAAGACTTAGCTTTTAAGATGCTTACTAGTCGGATAGATACTTGTGCGATGAACAGGGTCTGGGGAGTTCAGTTGATTGAGCCAGGAGTAGGTCGTGTCCATTCCATATTCGGTTTTGGGAAGGGTATCTGTGCTCATTTCAAACTCGAGTTTTATGTGTCACCCCACCTCACCTTTCCCCTGAAGCAGGCATAAGTGTGTTTTCCAAATACTTGACTCTGTTCTGTTTGGGGATTCAGTTCATGGGGAGCGATTTTGACGTTCCCTCGATAAGTGATATCATAAGTTTCTTTTTTTGTGGGACTTATTTCACTGAGGATGATCGTACCTAAATCCACTCAGGATGCTGCTACCAGCCTCATGAGCTGGATTTCATGGCTGAGTGACACTCCATTGGTCCTACGTAGCACCACTTGTCCACTTGTCCACTTGGCTCTTTCCTGGGATATGAAACGTGTACTGGAATGGAGGTTCTTGTCAAGACAGCAGCCCTCAACATTGGGGTCCCTGTGTCTGGTTGATTTTTTCATTTTCCCAAGGTCAACGCGCATGTGTGGAAGTGCCCTATGCTCTGTGGTTCTGTGTTTTACATGTTTTGGGAAAGAGGATATACTTGTGAAGATTGGCTATTGGCCATTGACATCCCGCCCATCAGCTTAACAGGGCTCCCTTGTCTCCGTGGCCTGTCCTGCCTTTCTGGTTTTTAGACTTTTTTCGCCTGGCCCTTTTGACCCGGGGGGGGGGGCGGCGAGAGATTTCTTTGTAGTGCTGATTTGCCCTCCCAGCTTGGTTGGTTGGCCAAAAAGGGCGTATGCGTTTTTTCCTGAATATATTCAGGAAAAAACGCATACGCCCTTTTTGGCCAACCGCATCATTGTCCACGTTCTGGCGCTTTTCATGTGCTATCGGGGCCATTGCGATGTACCCGTTGACATCCGTTTCCTGCAATTCTGCCTTGCGTTCAACGCCTCTTCGTTGCCTGAGCTCAATATATTTGGGGGCGATAGTTATCGTTTCGAACTCTGCAGGTTTGGGAAGTGCAGTGCCCCTGAGCTCCATTTCCCAAGTCGCTTTGTTGTGAGTGGGACGCAACACGGCTGGATGTCTTCATGCCCTATTGTCGATCCGGGGGGTCAGGCTGAGCCTTTGGTGAATTCTTCTTCGTGATGGGAAATGAGAGTGACATGTGCCCGACCAAACACCTCCAGCGAGTCTCTCATTGGTTCCCCCTCTTCCAGTTCATCCTGCGGACAAATTGCAGACGGTACGAAAGAGGCATGGAAAGGCGCTGAGTCTCCAAGTGGGGAGATTGTTAGTAAGGGGGCCTGAATGGAGAACACGAGCACCAGGAGATGAAAACTGAGGTGAGTTTCAGAAAGCTTTCCCGATCCCACGGTGTAGCATCCGCTGGGTTTCCAATGAGTGCTTTCGCTGTCGGAAGATTGCGTTGAACCTGGAGAGTTGGGACCCATGGAATGGGTAGCACGCAGGATTCCTTTCAAGGGTCTGCATTTGCTTTCCAAACCTCACCAATCGTCTCAGCCCCAAGAGTGTCCAGGCTTATGTCTTCTGCCGCTGGGCCTGTAGATGTGGTCAATCCTGGTTGCATCCCAGTCCCTGAACGCATTTTGGAAGAATTTCTCTCTGTTTTGCCCTGCTTGTTTCTTCTTTGTGTTGGAAATGTATCCTCAGAATGGGTCTGAGCTGATTTTCCCTGCTGTTTTTAGGCCGCTTTACACACACTTGATGCACTTACAGAGAGATATCAAGACTTAGCTTTTAAGATGCTTACTAGTCGGATAGATACTTGTGCGATGAACAGGGTCTGGGGAGTTCAGTTGATTGAGCCAGGAGTAGGTCGTGTCCATTCCATATTCGGTTTTGGGAAGGGTATATGTGCTCATTTCAAACTCGAGTTTTATGCGTCACCCCACCTCACCTTTCCCCTGAAGCAGGCATAAGTGTGTTTTCTAAAAGCGTGACTCTGTTCTGTTTGGGGATTCAGTTCATGGAGAGCGATTTTTACATTCCCTCGATAAGTGATATCATAAGTTTCTTTTTTTGTGGGACTTATTTCACTGAGGATGATCGTACCTAAATCCACTCAGGATGCTGCTACCAGCCTCATGACGTGGATTTCATGGCTGAGTGACACTCCATTGGTCCTACGTAGCACCACTTGTCCACTTGTCCACTTGGCTCTTTCCTGGGATATGAAACGTGTACTGGAATGGAGGTTCTTGTCAAGACAGCAGCCCTCAACATTGGGGTCCCTGTGTCTGGTTGATTTTTTCATTTTCCCAAGGTCAACGCCCATCTGTGGAAGTGCCCTATGCTCTGTGGTTCTGTGTTTTACATGTTTTGGGAAACAGGATATACTTGTGAAGATTGGCTGTTGGCCATTGACATTCCGCCCATCAGCTTAACAAGGCTCTCTTGTCTCCGTGGCCTGTCCTGCCTTTCTGGGTGTTAGACTTTTTTCGCCTGACCCTTTTGCCCGAGGGGGGCGAGAGATTTCTTTGTAGTGCTGATTTGCCCTCCCAGCTTGCTTGGTTGGCCAAAAAGGGCGTATGCGTTTTTTCCTGAATATATTCAGGAAAAAACGCTTACGCCCTTTTTGGCAAACCACATCATTGTCCACGTTCTGGCGCTTTTCATGTGCTATCGGGGCCATTCCGATGTACCCGTTGACATCCGTTTCCTGCAATTCTGCCTTGCGTTCAACGCCTCTTCGTTGCCTGACCTCACTATATTTGGGGGCGATAGTTATCGTTTCGAACTCTGCAGGTTTGGGAAGTGCAGTGCCCCTGAGCTCCATTTCCCAAGTGGCTTTTTTGTGAGTGGGACGCAACACGGCTGGATGTCTTCACGCCCTATTGTCGATCCGGGGTGGCAGGCTGAGCCTTTGGTGAATTCTTCTTCGTGATGGGAAATGAGAGTGACATGTGCCCGACCAAACACCTCCAGCGAGTGTCTCATTGGTTCCCCCCCTTGCGTTTCATACTGCGGACAAATTGCAGACGGTACGAAAGAGGCATGGAAAGGCGCTGAGTCTCCAAGTGGGGAGATTGTTAGTAAGGGGGCCTGAATGGAGAACACGAGCAGCAGGAGATGAAAACTGAGGTGAGTTTCAGAAAGCTTTCCCGATCCCACGGTGTAGCATCCGCTGGGTTTCCAATGAGTGCTTTCGCTGTCGGAAGATTGCGTTGAACCTGGAGAGTTGGGACCCATGGAATGGGTAGCACGCAGGATTCCTTTCAAGGGTCTGCATTTGCTTTCCCAACCTCACCAATCGTCTCAGCCCCAATAGTGTCCAGGCTTATGTCTTCTGCCCCTGGGGCTGTAGATGTGGTCAATCCTGGTTGCATCCCAGTCCCTGAACGCATTTTGGAAGAATTTCTCTCTGTTTTGCCCTGCTTGTTTCTTCTTTGTGTTGGAAATGTATCCTCAGAATGGGTCTGAGCTGATTTTCCCTGCTGTTTTTAGGCCGCTTTACACACACTTGATGCACTTACAGAGAGATATCAAGACTTAGCTTTTAAGATGCTTACTAGTCGGATAGATACTTGTGCGATGAACAGGGTCTGGTGAGTCCAGTTGATTGATCAAGGAGTACGTCGTGTCCACTCCATATTCGGTTTTCGGAAGGGTATCTGTGCTCATTTCAAACTCGAGTTTTATGCGTCACCCCACCTCACCTTTCCCCTGAAGCAGGCATAAGTGTGTTTTCTAAAAGCGTGACTCTGTTCTGTTTGGAGATTCAGTTCATGGGGAGCTATTTTTACATTCCCTCGATAAGTGATATCATAAGTTTCTTTTTTTGTGGGACTTATTTCACTGAGGATGATCGTACCTAAATCCACTCAGGATGCTGCTACCAGCCTCATGACGTGGATTTCATGGCTGAGTGACACTCCATTGGTCCTACGTAGCACCACTTGTCCACTTGTCCACTTGGCTCTTTCCTGGGATATGAAACGTGTACTGGAATGGAGGTTCTTGTCAAGACAGCAGCCCTCAACATTGGGGTCCCTGTGTCTGGTTGATTTTTTCATTTTCCCAAGGTCAACGCCCATGTGTGGAAGTGCCCTATGCTCTGTGGTTCTGTGTTTTACGTGTTTTGGGAAAGAGGATATACTTGTGAAGATTGGCTATTGGCCATTGACATCCCGCCCATCAGCTTAACAGTGCTCCCTTGTCTCCGTGGCCTGTCCTGCCTTTCTGGTTTTTAGACTTTTTTCGCCTGGCCCTTTTGACCCGGGGGGGGGGTGGCGAGACATTTCTTTGTAGTGCTGATTTGCCCTCCCAGCTTGCTTGGTTGCAAAAAGGGCGTATGCGTTTTTTCCTGAATATATTCAGGAAAAAACGCATACGCCCTTTTTGGCCAACCACATCATTGTCCACGTTCTGGCGCTTTTCATGTGCTATCGGGGCCATTCCGATGTACCCGTTGACATCCGTTTCCTGCAATTCTTCCTTGTGTTCAACGCCTCTTCGTTGCCTGACCTCAATATATTTTTGGGGCGATAGTTATCGTTTCGAACTCTGCAGGTTTGGGAAGTGCAGTGCCCCTGAGCTCCATTTCCCTAGTCGCTTTGTTGTGAGTGGGACGCAACACGGTGGATGTCTTCACGCCCTCTTGTCAATCCGGGGTGGCAGGCTGAGCCTTTGGTGAATTCTTCTTCGTGATGGGAAATGAGAGTGACATGTGCCCGACCAAACACCTCCAGCGAGTCTCTCATTGGTTCCCCCTCTTCCAGTTCATCCTGCGGACAAATTGCAGACGGTACGAAAGAGGCATGGAAAGGCGCTGAGACTCCAAGTGGGCAGATTGTTAGTAAGGGGGCCTGAATGGAGAACACGAGCAGCAGGAGATGAAAACTGAGGTGAGTTTCAGAAAGCTTTCCTGATCCCACGGTGTAGCATCCGCTGGGTTTCCAATGAGTGCTTTCGCTGTCGGAAGATTGCGTTGAACCTGGAGAGTTGGGACCCATGGAATGGGTAGCACGCAGGATTCCTTTCAAGGGTCTGCATTTGCTTTCCTAACCTCACCAATCGTCTCAGCCCCAAGAGTGTCCAGGCTTATTTCTTCTGCCGCTGGGGCTGTAGATGTGGTCAATCCTGGTTGCATCGCAGTCCCTGAACGCATTTTGGAAGAATTTCTCTCTGTTTTGCCCTGCTTGTTTCTTCTTTGTGTTGGAAATGTATCCTCAGAATGGGTCTGAGCTGATTTTCACTGCTGTTTTTAGGCCGCTTTACACACACTTGACGCACTTACACAGAGATATCAAGACTTAGCTTTTAAGATGCTTACTAGTCGGATAGATACTTGTGCGAAGAACAGGGTCTGGTGAGTCCAGTTGACTGAGCAAGGAGTAGGTCGTGTCCATTCCATATTCGGTTTTCGGAAGGGTATCTGTGCTCATTTCAAACTCGAGTTTTATGCGTCACCACACCTCACCTTTCCCCTGAAGCAGGCATAAGTGTGTTTTCTAAAAGCGTGACTCTGTTCTGTTTGGGGATTCAGTTCATGGGGAGCGATTTTTACATTCCCTCGATAAGTGATACCATAAGTTTCTTTTTTTGTGGGACTTATTTCACTGAGGATGATCGTACCTAAATCCACTCAGGATGCTGCTACCAGCCTCATGACGTGGATTTCATGGCTGAGTGACACTCCATTGGTCCTACGTAGCACCACTTGTCCACTTGTCCACTTGGCTCTTTCCTGGGATATGAAACGTGTACTGGAATGGAGGTTCTTGTCAAGACAGCAGCCCTCAACATTGGGGTCCCTGTGTCTGGTTGATTTTTTCATTTTCCCAAGGTCAACGCCCATGTGTGGAAGTGCCCTATGCTCTGTGGTTCTGTGTTTTACATGTTTTGGGAAACCGGATATACTTGTGAAGATTGGCTGTTGGCCATTGACATTCCGCCCATCAGCTTAACAAGGCTCTCTTGTCTCCGTGGCCTGTCCTGCCTTTCTGGGTGTTAGACTTTTTTCGCCTGACCCTTTTGCCCGAGGGGGGCGAGAGATTTCTTTGTAGTGCTGATTTGCCCTCCCAGCTTGCTTGGTTGGCCAAAAAGGGCGTATGCGTTTTTTCCTGAATATATTCAGGAAAAAACGCATACGCCCTTTTTGGCCAACCACATCATTGTCCACGTTCTGGCGCTTTTCATGTGCTATCGGGGCCATTCCGATGTACCCGTTGACATCCGTTTCCTGCAATTCTGCCTTGCGTTCAACGCGTCTTCGTTGCCTGACCTCAATATATTTGGGGGCGATAGTTATCGTTTCGAACTCTGCAGGTTTGGGAAGTGCAGTGCCCCTGAGCTCCATTTCCCAAGTCGCTTTTTTGTGAGTGGGACGCAACACGGCTGGATGTCTTCACGCCCTATTGTCGATCCGGGGTGGCAGGCTGAGCCTTTGGTGAATTCTTCTTCGTGATGGGAAATGAGAGTGACATGTGCCCGACCAAACACCTCCAGCGAGTGTCTCATTGGTTCCCCCCCTTGCGTTTCATCCTGCGGACAAATTGCAGACGGTACGAAAGAGGCATGGAAAGGAGCTGAGTCTCCAAGTGGGGAGATTGTTAGTAAGGGGGCCTGAATGGAGAACACGAGCAGCAGGAGATGAAAACTGAGGTGAGTTTCAGAAAGCTTTCCCGATCCCACGGTGTAGCATCCGCTGGGTTTCCAATGAGTGCTTTCGCTGTCGGAAGATTGCGTTGAACCTGGAGAGTTGGGACCCATGGAATGGGTAGCACGCAGGATTCCTTTCAAGGGTGTGCATTTGCTTTCCCAACCTCACCAATCGTCTCAGCCCCAAGAGTGTCCAGGCTTATGTCTTCTGCCGCTGGGGCTGTAGATGTGGTCAATCCTGGTTGCATCCCAGTCCCTGAACGCATTTTGGAAGAATTTCTCTGTTTTGCCCTGCTTGTTTCTTCTTTGTGTTGGAAATGTATCCTCAGAATGGGTCTGAGCTGATTTTCACTGCTGTTTTTAGGCCGCTTTACACACACTTGATGCACTTACAGAGAGATATCAAGACTTAGCTTTTAAGATGCTTACTAGTCGGATAGATACTTGTGCGAAGAACAGGGTCTGGTGAGTCCAGTTGATTGATCAAGGAGTACGTCGTGTCCACTCCATATTCGGTTTTCGGAAGGGTATCTGTGCTCATTTCAAACTCGAGTTTTATGCGTCACCCCACCTCACCTTTCCCCTGAAGCAGGCATAAGTGTGTTTTCTAAAAGCGTGACTCTGTTCTGTTTGGAGATTCAGTTCATGGGGAGCTATTTTTACATTCCCTCGATAAGTGATATCATAAGTTTCTTTTTTTGTGGGACTTATTTCACTGAGGATGATCGTACCTAAATCCACTCAGGATGCTGCTACCAGCCTCATGACGTGGATTTCATGGCTGAGTGACACTCCATTGGTCCTACGTAGCACCACTTGTCCACTTGTCCACTTGGCTCTTTCCTGGGATATGAAACGTGTACTGGAATGGAGGTTCTTGTCAAGACAGCAGCCCTCAACATTGGGGTCCCTGTGTCTGGTTGATTTTTTCATTTTCCCAAGGTCAGCGCCCATGTGTGGAAGTGCCCTATGCTCTGTGGTTCTGTGTTTTACGTGTTTTGGGAAAGAGGATATACTTGTGAAGATTGGCTATTGGCCATTGACATCCCGCCCATCAGCTTAACAGTGCTCCCTTGTCTCCGTGGCCTGTCCTGCCTTTCTGGTTTTTAGACTTTTTTCGCCTGGCCCTTTTGACCCGGGGGGGGGGGGCGAGACATTTCTTTGTAGTGCTGATTTGCCCTCCCAGCTTGCTTGGTTGCAAAAAGGGCGTATGCGTTTTTTCCTGAATATATTCAGGAAAAAACGCATACGCCCTTTTTGGCCAACCGCATCATTGTCCACGTTCTGGCGCTTTTCATGTGCTATCGGGGCCATTCCGATGTACCCGTTGACATCCGTTTCCTGCAATTCTTCCTTGTGTTCAACGCCTCTTCGTTGCCTGACCTCAATATATTTGGGGGCGATAGTTATCGTTTCGAACTCTGCAGGTTTGGGAAGTGCAGTGCCCCTGTGCTCCATTTCCCAAGTCGCTTTGTTGTGAATGGGACGCAACACGGTGGATGTCTTCACGCCCTCTTGTCAATCCGGGGTGGCAGGCTGAGCCTTTGGTGAATTCTTCTTCGTGATGGGAATTGAGAGTGACATGTGCCCGACCAAACACCTCCAGCGAGTCTCTCATTGGTTCCCCCTCTTCCAGTTCATCCTGCGGACAAATTGCAGACGGTACGAAAGAGGCATGGAAAGGCGCTGAGACTCCAAGTGGGCAGATTGTTAGTAAGGGGGCCTGAATGGAGAACACGAGCAGCAGGAGATGAAAACTGAGGTGAGTTTCAGAAAGCTTTCCTGATCCCACGGTGTAGCATCCGCTGGGTTTCCAATGAGTGCTTTCGCTGTCGGAAGATTGCGTTGAACCTGGAGAGTTGGGACCCATGGAATGGGTAGCACGCAGGATTCCTTTCAAGGGTCTGCATTTGCTTTCCCAACCTCACCAATCGTCTCAGCCCCAAGAGTGTCCAGGCTTATGTCTTCTGCCGCTGGGGCTGTAGATGTGGTCAATCCTGGTTGCATCGCAGTCCCTGAACGCATATTGGAAGAATTTCTCTCTGTTTTGCCCTGCTTGTTTCTTCTTTGTGTTGGAAATGTATCCTCAGAATGGGTCTGAGCTGATTTTCACTGCTGTTTTGAGGCCGCTTTACACACACTTGATGCACTTACAGAGAGATATCAAGACTTAGCTTTTAAGATGCTTACTAGTCGGATAGATATTGTGCGAAGAACAGGGTCTGGTGAGTCCAGTAGATTGAGCAAGGAGTAGGTCGTGTCCACTCCATATTCGGTTTTCGGAAGGGTATCTGTGCTCATTTCAAACTCGAGTTTTATGCGTCACCCCACCTCACCTTTCCCCTGAAGCAGGCATAAGTGTGTTTTCTAAAAGCGTGACTCTGTTCTGTGTGGGGATTCAGTTCATGGGGAGCGATTTTTACATTCCCTCGATAAGTGATATCATAAGTTTCTTTTTTTGTGGGACTTATTTCACTGAGGATGATCGTACCTAAATCCACTCAGGATGCTGCTACCAGCCTCATGACGTGGATTTCATGGCTGAGTGACACTCCATTGGTCCTACGTAGCACCACTTGTCCACTTGGCTCTTTCCTGGGATATGAAACGTGTACTGGAATGGAGGTTCTTGTCAAGACAGCAGCCCTCAACATTGGGGTCCCAGTGTCTGGTTGATTTTTTCATTTTCCCAAGGTCAACGCCCATGTGTGGAAGTGCCCTATGCTCTGTGGTTCTGTGTTTTACATGTTTTGGGAAAGAGGATATACTTGTGAGTATTGGCTGTTGGCCATTGACATCCCGCCCATCAGCTTAACAGTGCTCCCTTGTCTCCGTAGCCTGTCCTGCCTTTCTGGTTTTTAGACTATTTTCGCCTGGCCCATTTGACGGGGGGGTGGGGGGAGAGATTTCTTTGTAGTGCTGATTTGCCCTCCCAGCTTGCTTGGTTGGTCAAAAAGGGCGTATGCGTTTTTTCCTGAATATATTCAGGAAAAAACGCATACGCCCTTTTTGGCCAACCGAATCATTGTCCACGTTCTGGCGCTTTTCATGTGCTATCGGGGCCATTCCGATGTACCCGTTGACATCCGTTTCCTGCAATTCTGCCTTGCGTTCAAGGCCTCTTCGTTGCCTGACCTCAATATATTTGGGGGCGATAGTTATCGTTTCGAACTCTGCAGGTTTGGGAAGTGCAGTGCCCCTGAGCTCCAGTTCCCAAGTCGCTTTTTTGTGAGTGAGACGCAACACGGCTGGATGTCTTCACGCCCTATTGTCGATCCGGGGTGGCAGGCTGAGCCTTTGGTGAATTCTTCTTCGTGATGGGAAATGAGAGTGTCATGTGCCCGACCAAACACCTCCAGCGAGTGTCTCATTGGTTCCCCCCCTTGCGTTTCATCCTGCGGACAAATTGCAGACGGTACGAAAGAGGCATGGAAAGGCGCTGAGTCTCCAAGTGGGGAGATTGTTAGTAAGGGGGCCTGAATGGAGAACACGAGCACCAGGAGATGAAAAGTGAGGTGAGTTTCAGAAAGCTTTCCCGATCCCACGGTGTAGCATCCGCTGGGTTTCCAATGAGTGCTTTCGCTGTCGGAAGATTGCGTTGAACCTGGAGAGTTGGGACCCATGGAATGGGTAGCACGCAGGATTCCTTTCAAGGGTCTGCATTTGCTTTCCAAACCTCACCAATCGTCTCAGCCCCAAGAGTGTCCAGGCTTATGTCTTCTGCCGCTGGGGCTGTAGATGTGGTCAATCCTGGTTGCATCCCAGTCCCTGAACGCATTTTGGAAGAATTTCTCTCTGTTTTGCCCTGCTTGTTTCTTCTTTGTGTTGGAAATGTATCCTCAGAATGGGTCTGAGCTGATTTTCACTGCTGTTGTTAGGCCGCTTTACACACACATGATGCACTTACAGTGAGATATCAAGACTTAGCTTTTAAGATGCTTACTAGTCGGATAGATACTTGTGCGATGAACAGGGTCTGGTGAGTCCAGTTGACTGAGCCAGGAGTAGGTCGTGTCCATTCCATATTCGGTTTTGGGAAGGGTATCTGTGCTCATTTCAAACTCGAGTTTTATGCGTCACCCCACCTCACTTTTCCCCTGAAGCAGGCATAAGTGTGTTTTCTAAAAGCGTGACTCTGTTCTGTGTGGGGATTCAGTTCATGGGGAGCGATTTTTACATTCCCTCGATAAGTGATATCATAAGTTTCTTTTTTTGTGGGACTTATTTCACTGAGGATGATCGTACCTAAATCCACTCAGGATGCTGCTACCAGCCTCATGACGTGGATTTCATGGCTGAGTGACACTCCATTGCTCCTACGTAGCACCACTTGTCCACCTGTCCACTTGTCTTTGTCCACTTGGCTCTTTCCTGGGATATGAAACGTGTACTGGAATGGAGGTTCTTGTCAAAACAGCAGCCCTCAACATTGGGGTCCCTGTGTCTGGTTGATTTTTTCATTTTCCCAAGGTCAACGCCCATGTGTGGAAGTGCCCTATGCTCTGTGGTTCTGTGTTTTACATGTTTTGGGAAAGAGGATATACTTGTGAAGATTGGCTGTTGGCCATTGACATCCCGCCCATCAGCTTAACAGGGCTCCCTTGTCTCCGTAGCCTGTCCTGCCTTTCTGGTTTTTAGACTATTTTCGCCTGGCCCATTTGACAGGGGGGTGGGGGGAGAGATTTCTTTGTAGTGCTGATTTGCCCTCCCAGCTTGCTTGGTTGGTCAAAAAGGGCGTATGCGTTTTTTCCTGAATATATTCAGGAAAAAACGCATACGCCCTTTTTGGCCAACCGCATCATTGTCCACGTTCTGGCGCTTTTCATGTGCTATCGGGGCCATTCCGATGTACCCGTTGACATCCGTTTCCTGCAATTCTGCCTTGCGTTCAACGCCTCTTCGTTGCCTGACCTCAATATATTTGGGGGCGATAGTTATCGTTTCGAACTCTGCAGGTTTGGGAAGTGCAGTGCCCCTGAGCTCCATTTCCCAAGTCGCTTTTTTGTGAGTGGGACGCAACACGGCTGGATGGCTTCACGCCCTATTGTCGATCCGTGGTGGCAGGCTGAGCCTTTGGTGAATTCTTCTTCGTGATGGGAAATGAGAGTGTCATGTGCCCGACCAAACACCTCCAGCGAGTCTCTCATTGGTTCCCCCCCTTGCATTTCATCCTGCGGACAAATTGCAGACGGTACGAAAGAGGCATGGAAAGGCGCTGAGTCTCCAAGTGGGGAGATTGTTAGTAAGGGGGCCTGAATGGAGAACACGAGCACCAGGAGATGAAAAGTGAGGTGAGTTTCAGAAAGCTTTCCCGATCCCACGGTGTAGCATCCGCTGGGTTTCCAATGAGTGCTTTCGCTGTCGGAAGATTGCGTTGAACCTGGAGAGTTGGGACCCATGGAATGGGTAGCACGCAGGATTCCTTTCAAGGGTCTGCATTTGCTTTCCAAACCTCACCAATCATCTCAGCCCCAAGAGTGTCCAGGCTTATGTCTTCTGCCGCTGGGGCTGTAGATGTGGTCAATCCTGGTTGCATCCCAGTCCCTGAACGCATTTTGGAATAATTTCTCTCTGTTTTGCCCTGCTTGTTTCTTCTTTGTGTTGGAAATGTATCCTCAGAATGGGTCTGAGCTGATTTTCACTGCTGTTTTTAGGCCGCTTTACACACACATGATGCACTTACAGTGAGATATCAAGACTTAGCTTTTAAGATGCTTACTAGTCGGATAGATACTTGTGCGATGAACAGGGTCTGGTGAGTCCAGTTGACTGAGCCAGGAGTAGGTCGTGTCCATTCCATATTCGGTTTTGGGAAGGGTATCTGTGCTCATTTGAAGCTCGAGTTTTATGCGTCACCCCACCTCACTTTTCCCCTGAATCAGGCATAAGTGTGTTTTCTAAAAGCGTGACTCTGTTCTGTTTGGGGATTCAGTTCATGGGGAGCGATTTTTACATTCCCTCGATAAGTGATATCATAAGTTTCTTTTTTTGTGGGACTTATTTCACTGAGGATGATCGTACCTAAATCCACTCAGGATGCTGCTACCAGCCTCATGACGTGGATTTCATGGCTGAGTGACACTCCATTGCTCCTACGTAGCACCACTTGTCCACTTGTCCACTTGTCTTTGTCCTCTTGTTCACTTGTCTTTGTCAACTTGGCTCTTTCCTGGGATATGAAACGTGTACTGGAATGGAGGTTCTTGTCAAAACAGCAGCCCTCAACATTGGGGTCCCTGTGTCTGGTTGATTTTTTCATTTTCCCAAGGTCAACGCGCATGTGTGGAAGTGCCCTATGCTCTGTGGTTCTTTGTTTTACATGTTTTGGGAAAGAGGATATACTTGTGAAGATTGGCTGTTGGCCATTGACATCCCGCCCATCAGCTTAACAGGGCGCCCTTGTCTCCGTGGCCTGTCCTGCCTTTCTGGTTTTTAGACTTTTTTCGCCTGGCCCATTTGACCGGTGGGGTGGGTGAGGGGGCGAGAGATTTCTTTGTAGTGCTTATTTACCCTCCCAGCTTGCTTGGTTGGCCAGAAAGGGCGTATGCGTTTTTTTCCTGAATATATTCAGGAAAAAACGCATACGCCCTTTTTGGCCAACCGCATCATTGTCCACGTTCTGGCGCTTTTCATGTGCTATCGGGGCCATTCCGATGTACCCGTTGACATCCGTTTCCTGCAATTCTGCCTTGCGTTCAACGCCTCTTCGTTGCCTGACCTCAATATATTTGGGGGCGATAGTTATCGTTTCGAACTCTGCAGGTTTGGGAAGTGCAGTGCCCCTGAGCTCCATTTCCCAAGTCGCTTTTTTGTGAGTGGGACGCAACACGGCTGGATGTCTTCACGCCCTATTGTCGATCCGGGGAGGCAGGCTGAGCCTTTGGTGAATTTTTCTTCGTGATGGGAAATGAGAGTGACATGTGCCCGACCAAACACCTCCAGCGAGTCTCTCATTGGTTCCCCCTCTTCCAGTTCATCCTAAGGACAAATTGCAGACGGTACGAAAGAGGCATGGAAAGGCGCTGAGTCTCCAAGTGGGGAGATTGTTAGTAAGGGCCCTTAATGGAGAACACGAGCACCAGGAGATGAAAACTGAGGTGAGTTTCAGAAAGCTTTCCCGATCCCACGGTGTAGCATCCGCTGGGTTTCCAATGAGTGCTTTCGCTGTCGGAAGATTGCGTTGAACCTGGAGAGTTGGGACCCATGGAACGGGTAGCACGCAGGTTTCCTTTCAAGGGTCTGCATTTGCTTTCCAAACCTCACCAATCGTCTCAGCCCCAAGAGTGTCTAGCCTTATGTCTTCTGCCGCTGGGGCTGTAGATGTGGTCAATCCTGGTTGCATCCCAGTCCCTGAACGCATTTTGGAAGAATTTCTCTCTGTTTTGCCCTGCTTGTTTCTTCTTTGTGTTGGAAATGTATCCTCAGAATGGGTCTGAGCTGATTTTCACTGCTGTTTTTAGGCCGCTTTACACACACTTGATGCACTTACACAGAGATATCAAGACTTAGCTTTTAAGATGCTTACTAGTCGGATAGATACTTGTGCGATGAACAGGGTCTGGTGAGTCCAGTTGATTGAGCCAGGAGTAGGTCGTGTCCATTCCATATTCGGTTTTGGGAAGGGTATCTGTGCTCATTTCAAACTCGAGTTTTATGCGTCACCCCACCTCACCTTTCCCCTGAAGCAGGCATAAGTGTGTTTTCTAAAAGCGTGACTCTGTTCTGTGTGGGGATTCAGTTCATGGGGAGCGATTTTTACATTCCCTCGATAAGTGATATCATAAGTTTCTTTTTTTGTGGGACTTATTTCACTGAGGATGATCGTACCTAAATCCACTCAGGATGCTGCTACCAGCCTCATGACGTGGATTTCATGGCTGAGTGACACTCCATTGGTCCTACGTAGCACCACTTGTCCGCTTGTCCACTTGTCTTTGTCCTCTTGTCCACTTGTCTTTGTCCACTTGGCTCTTTCCTGGGATATGAAACGTGTACTGGAATGGAGGTTCTTGTCAAGACAGCAGCCCTCAACTTTGGGGTCCCTGTGTCTTGTTGATTTTTTCATTTTCCCAAGGTCAACGCCCATGTGTGGAAGTGCCCTATGCTCTGTGGTTCTGTGTTTTACCCGTTTTGGGAAAGAGGATACACTTGTGAAGATTGGCTGTTGGCCATTGACATCCCGCCCATCAGTTTAACAGGGCTCCCTTGTCTCCGTGGCCTGTCCTGCCTTTCTGGTTTTTAGACTTTTTTCGCCTGGCCCTTTTGCCCGGAGGGAGGGGTGCGAGAGATTTATTTGTACTGCTGATTTGCCCTCCCAGCTTGCTTGGTTGGCCAAAAAGGGCGTATGCGTTTTTTCCTGAATATATTCAGGAAAAAACGCATACGCCCTTTTTGGCCAACCGCATCATTGTCCACGTTCTGGCGCTTTTCATGTGCTATCGGGGCCATTCCGATGTACCCGTTGACATCCGTTTCCTGCAATTCTGCCTTGCGTTCAACGCCTCTTCGTTGCCTGACCTCAATATATTTGGGGGCGATAATTATCGTTTCGAACTCTGCAGGTTTGGGAAGTGCAGTGCCCCTGAGCTCCATTTCCCAAGTCGCTTTTTTGTGAGTGGGACGCAACACGGCTGGATGGCTTCACGCCCTATTGTCGATCCGGGGTGGCAGGCTGAGCCTTTGGTGAATTCTTCTTCATGATGGGAAATGAGAGTGACATGTGCCCGACCAAACACCTCCAGCGAGTCTCTCATTGGTTCCCCCTCTTCCAGTTCATCCTGCGGACAAATTGCAGACGGTACGAAAGAGGCATGGAAAGGCGCTGAGTCTCCAAGTGGGGAGATTGTTAGTAAGGGCCATGAATGGAGAACACGAGCACCAGGAGATGAAAACTGAGGTGAGTTTCAGAAAACTTTCCCGATCCCACGGTGTAGCATCCGCTGGGTTTCCAATGAGTGCTTTCGCTGTCGGAAGATTGCGTTGAACCTGGAGAGTTGGGACCCATGGAATGGGTAGCACGCAGGATTCCTTTCAAGGGTCTGCATTTGCTTTCCAAACCTCACCAATCGTCTCAGCCCCAAGAGTGTCTAGCCTTATGTCTTCTGGCGCTGGGGCTGTAGATGTGGTCAATCCTGGTTGCATCCCAGTCCCTGAACGCATTTTGGAAGAATTTCTCTCTGTTTTGCCCTGCTTGTTTCTTCTTTGTGTTGGAAATGTATCCTCAGAATGGGTCTGAGCTGATTTTCACTGCTGTTTTTAGGCCGCTTTACACACTCTTGATGCACTTACAGAGAGATATCAAGACTTAGCTTTTAAGATGCTTACTAGTCGGATAGATACTTGTGCGATGAACAGGGTCTGGTGAGTCCAGTTGACTGAGCCAGGAGTAGGTCGTGTCCATTCCATATTCGGTTTTCGGAAGGGTATCTGTGCTCATTTGAAGCTCGAGTTTTATGCGTCACCCCACCTCACTTTTCCCCTGAAGCAGGCATAAGTGTGTTTTCTAAAAGCGTGACTCTGTTCTGTGTGGGGATTCAGTTCATGGGGAGCGATTTTTACATTCCCTCGATAAGTGATATCATAAGTTTCTTTTTTTGTGGGACTTATTTCACTGAGGATGATCGTACCTAAATCCACTCAGGATGCTGCTACCAGCCTCATGACGTGGATTTCATGGCTGAGTGACACTCCATTGCTCCTACGTAGCACCACTTGTCAACTTGTCTACTTGTCTTTGTCCTCTTGTTCACTTGTCTTTGTCAACTTGGCTCTTTCCTGGGATATGAAACGTGTACTGGAATGGAGGTTCTTGTCAAAACAGCAGCCCTCAACATTGGGGTCCCTGTGTCTGGTTGATTTTTTCATTTTCCCAAGGTCAACGCGCATGTGTGGAAGTGCCCTATGCTCTGTGGTTCTTTGTTTTACATGTTTTGGGAAAGAGGATATACTTGTGAAGATTGGCTGTTGGCCATTGACATCCCGCCCATCAGCTTAACAGGGCGCCCTTGTCTCCGTGGCCTGTCCTGCCTTTCTGGTTTTTAGACTTTTTTCGCCTGGCCCATTTGACCGGTGGGGTGGGCGAGGGGGCGAGAGATTTCTTTGTAGTGCTTATTTACCCTCCCAGCTTGCTTGGTTGGCCAGAAAGGGCGTATGCGTTTTTTCCTGAATATATTCAGGAAAAAACGCATACGCCCTTTTTGGCCAACCGCATCATTGTCCACGTTCTGGCGCTTTTCATGTGCTATCGGGGCCATTCCGATGTATCCGTTGACATCCGTTTCCTGCAATTCTGCCTTGCGTTCAACGCCTCTTCGTTGCCTGACCTCAATATATTTGGGGGCGATAGTTATCGTTTCGAACTCTGCAGGTTTGGGAAGTGCAGTGCCCCTGAGCTCCATTTCCCAAGTCGCTTTTTTGTGAGTGGGACGCAACACGGCTGGATGTCTTCACGCCCTATTGTCGATCCGGGGAGGCAGGCTGAGCCTTTGGTGAATTTTTCTTCGTGATGGGAAATGAGAGTGACATGTGCCCGACCAAACACCTCCAGCGAGTCTCTCATTGGTTCCCCCTCTTCCAGTTCATCCTAAGGACAAATTGCAGACGGTACGAAAGAGGCATGGAAAGGCGCTGAGACTCCAAGTGGGCAGATTGTTAGTAAGGGGGCCTGAATGGAGAACACGAGCAGCAGGAGATGAAAACTGAGGTGAGTTTCAGAAAGCTTTCCCGATCCCACGGTGTAGCATCCGCTGGGTTTCCAATGAGTGCTTTCGCTGTCGGAAGATTGCGTTGAACCTGGAGAGTTGGGACCCATGGAATGGGTAGCACGCAGGATTCCTTTCAAGGGTCTGCATTTGCTTTGCAAACCTCACCAATCGTCTCAGCCCCAAGAGTGTCCAGGCTTATGTCTTCTGCCGCTGGGGCTGTAGATGTGGTCAATCCTGGTTGCATCCCAGTCCCTGAACGCATTTTGGAAGAATTTCTCTCTGTTTTGCCCTGCTTGTTTCTTCTTTGTGTTGGAAATGTATCCTCAGAATGGGTCTGAGCTGATTTTCACTGCTGTTTTTAGGCCGCTTTACACACACTTGATGCACTTACAGAGAGATATCAAGACTTAGCTTTTAAGATGCTTACTAGTCGGATAGATACTTGTGCGATGAACAGGGTCTGGTGAGTCCAGTTGACTGAGCCAGGAGTAGGTCGTGTCCATTCCATATTCGGTTTTCGGAAGGGTATCTGTGCTCATTTCAAACTCGAGTTTTATGCGTCACCCCACCTCACCTTTCCCCTGAAGCAGGCATAAGTGTGTTTTCTAAAAGCGTGACTCTGTTCTGTGTGGGGATTCAGTTCATGGGGAGCGATTTTTACATTCCCTCGATAAGTGATATCATAAGTTTCTTTTTTTGTGGGACTTATTTCACTGAGGATGATCGTACCTAAATCCACTCAGGATGCTGCTACCAGCCTCATGACGTGGATTTCATGGCTGAGTGACACTCCATTGGTCCTACGTAGCACCACTTGTCCGCTTGTCCACTTGTCTTTGTCCTCTTGTCCACTTGTCTTTGTCCACTTGGCTCTTTCCTGGGATATGAAACGTGTACTGGAATGGAGGTTCTTGTCAAGACAGCAGCCCTCAACTTTGGGGTCCCTGTGTCTTGTTGATTTTTTCATTTTCCCAAGGTCAACGCCCATGTGTGGAAGTGCCCTATGCTCTGTGGTTCTGTGTTTTACCCGTTTTGGGAAAGAGGATACACTTGTGAAGATTGGCTGTTGGCCATTGACATCCCGCCCATCAGTTTAACAGGGCTCCCTTGTCTCCGTGGCCTGTCCTGCCTTTCTGGTTTTTAGACTTTTTTCGCCTGGCCCTTTTGCCCGGAGGGAGGGGTGCGAGAGATTTATTTGTACTGCTGATTTGCCCTCCCAGCTTGCTTGGTTGGCCAAAAAGGGCGTATGCGTTTTTTCCTGAATATATTCAGGAAAAAACGCATACGCCCTTTTTGGCCAACCGCATCATTGTCCACGTTCTGGCGCTTTTCATGTGCTATCGGGGCCATTCCGATGTACCCGTTGACATCCGTTTCCTGCAATTCTGCCTTGCGTTCAACGCCTCTTCGTTGCCTGACCTCAATATATTTGGGGGCGATAATTATCGTTTCGAACTCTGCAGGTTTGGGAAGTGCAGTGCCCCTGAGCTCCATTTCCCAAGTCGCTTTTTTGTGAGTGGGACGCAACACGGCTGGATGGCTTCACGCCCTATTGTCGATCCGGGGTGGCAGGCTGAGCCTTTGGTGAATTCTTCTTCGTGATGGGAAATGAGAGTGACATGTGCCCGACCAAACACCTCCAGCGAGTCTCTCATTGGTTCCCCGTCTTCCAGTTCATCCTGCGGACAAATTGCAGACGGTACGAAAGAGGCATGGAAAGGCGCTGAGTCTCCAAGTGGGGAGATTGTTAGTAAGGGCCATGAATGGAGAACACGAGCACCAGGAGATGAAAACTGAGGTGAGTTTCAGAAAACTTTCCCGATCCCACGGTGTAGCATCCGCTGGGTTTCCAATGAGTGATTTCGCTGTCGGAAGATTGCGTTGAACCTGGAGAGTTGGGACCCATGGAATGGGTAGCACGCAGGATTCCTTTCAAGGGTCTGCATTTGCTTTCCAAACCTCAGCAATCGTCTCAGCCCCAAGAGTGTCTAGCCTTATGTCTTCTGGCGCTGGGGCTGTAGATGTGGTCAATCCTGGTTGCATCCCAGTCCCTGAACGCATTTTGGAAGAATTTCTCTCTGTTTTGCCCTGCTTGTTTCTTCTTTGTGTTGGAAATGTATCCTCAGAATGGGTCTGAGCTGATTTTCACTGCTGTTTTTAGGCCGCTTTACACACACTTGATGCACTTACAGAGAGATATCAAGACTTAGCTTTTAAGATGCTTACTAGTCGGATAGATACTTGTGCGATGAACAGGGTCTGGTGAGTCCAGTTGACTGAGCCAGGAGTAGGTCGTGTCCATTCCATATTCGGTTTTCGGAAGGGTATCTGTGCTCATTTCAAACTCGAGTTTTATGCGTCACCCCACCTCACCTTTCCCCTGAAGCAGGCATAAGTGTGTTTTCTAAAAGCGTGACTCTGTTCTGTGTGGGGATTCAGTTCATGGGGAGCGATTTTTACATTCCCTCGATAAGTGATATCATAAGTTTCTTTTTTTGTGGGACTTATTTCACTGAGGATGATCGTACCTAAATCCACTCAGGATGCTGCTACCAGCCTCATGACGTGGATTTCATGGCTGAGTGACACTCCATTGGTCCTACGTAGCACCACTTGTCCACTTGTCCACTTGGCTCTTTCCTGGGATATGAAACGTGTACTGGAATGGAGGTTCTTGTCAAGACAGCAGCCCTCAACATTGGGGTCCCTGTGTCTGGTTGATTTTTTCATTTTCCCAAGGTCAACGCCCATGTGTGGAAGTGCCCTATGCTCTGTGGTTCTGTGTTTTACATGTTTTGGGAAAGAGGATATACTTGTGAGTATTGGCTGTTGGCCATTGACATCCCGCCCATCAGCTTAACAGGGCTCCCTTGTCTCCGTAGCCTGTCCTGCCTTTCTGGTTTTTAGACTATTTTCGCCTGGCCCATTTGACGGGGGGGTGGGGGGAGAGATTTCTTTGTAGTGCTGATTTGCCCTCCCAGCTTGCTTGGTTGGTCAAAAAGGGCGTATGCGTTTTTTCCTGAATATATTCAGGAAAAAACGCATACGCCCTTTTTGGCCAACCGCATCATTGTCCACGTTCTGGCGCTTTTCATGTGCTATCGGGGCCATTCCAATGTACCCGTTGACATCCGTTTCCTGCAATTCTGCCTTGCGTTCAACGCCTCTTCGTTGCCTGACCTCAATATATTTGGGGGCGATAGTTATCGTTTCGAACTCTGCAGGTTTGGGAAGTGCAGTGCCCCTGAGCTCCATTTCCCAAGTCGCTTTTTTGTGAGTGGGACGCAACACGGCTGGATGGCTTCACGCCCTATTGTCGATCCGGGGTGGCAGGCTGAGCCTTTGGTGAATTCTTCTTCGTGATGGGAAATGAGAGTGTCATGTGCCCGACCAAACACCTCCAGCGAGTCTCTCATTGGTTCCCCCCCTTGCATTTCATCCTGCGGACAAATTGCAGACGGTACGAAAGAGGCATGGAAAGGCGCTGAGTCTCCAAGTGGGGAGATTGTTAGTAAGGGGGCCTGAATGGAGAACACGAGCACCAGGAGATGAAAAGTGAGGTGAGTTTCAGAAAGCTTTCCCGATCCCACGGTGTAGCATCCGCTGGGTTTCCAATGAGTGCTTTCGCTGTCGGAAGATTGCGTTGAACCTGGAGAGTTGGGACCCATGGAATGGGTAGCACGCAGGATTCCTTTCAAGGGTCTGCATTTGCTTTCCAAACCTCACCAATCGTCTCAGCCCCAAGAGTGTCCAGGCTTATGTCTTCTGCCGCTGGGGCTGTAGATGTGGTCAATCCTGGTTGCATCCCAGTCCCTGAACGCATTTTGGAAGAATTTCTCTCTGTTTTGCCCTGCTTGTTTCTTCTTTGTGTTGGAAATGTATCCTCAGAATGGGTCTGAGCTGATTTTCACTGCTGTTTTTAGGCCGCTTTACACACACATGATGCACTTACAGTGAGATATCAAGACTTAGCTTTTAAGATGCTTACTAGTCGGATAGATACTTGTGCGATGAACAGGGTCTGGTGAGTCCAGTTGACTGAGCCAGGAGTAGGTCGTGTCCATTCCATATTCGGTTTTGGGAAGGGTATCTGTGCTCATTTGAAGCTCGAGTTTTATGCGTCACCCCACCTCACTTTTCCCCTGAAGCAGGCATAAGTGTGTTTTCTAAAAGCGTGACTCTGTTCTGTTTGGGGATTCAGTTCATGGGGAGCGATTTTTACATTCCCTCGATAAGTGATATCATAAGTTTCTTTTTTTGTGGGACTTATTTCACTGAGGATGATCGTACCTAAATCCACTCAGGATGCTGCTACCAGCCTCATGACGTGGATTTCATGGCTGAGTGACACTCCATTGCTCCTACGTAGCACCACTTGTCAACTTGTCTACTTGTCTTTGTCCTCTTGTTCACTTGTCTTTGTCAACTTGGCTCTTTCCTGGGATATGAAACGTGTACTGGAATGGAGGTTCTTGTCAAAACAGCAGCCCTCAACATTGGGGTCCCTGTGTCTGGTTGATTTTTTCATTTTCCCAAGGTCAACGCGCATGTGTGGAAGTGCCCTATGCTCTGTGGTTCTTTGTTTTACATGTTTTGGGAAAGAGGATATACTTGTGAAGATTGGCTGTTGGCCATTGACATCCCGCCCATCAGCTTAACAGGGCGCCCTTGTCTCCGTGGCCTGTCCTGCCTTTCTGGTTTTTAGACTTTTTTCGCCTGGCCCATTTGACCGGTGGGGTGGGCGAGGGGGCGAGAGATTTCTTTGTAGTGCTTATTTACCCTCCCACCTTGCTTGGTTGGCCAGAAAGGGCGTATGCGTTTTTTCCTGAATATATTCAGGAAAAAACGCATACGCCCTTTTTGGCCAACCGCATCATTGTCCACGTTCTGGCGCTTTTCATGTGCTATCGGGGCCATTCCGATGTACCCGTTGACATCCGTTTCCTGCAATTCTGCCTTGCGTTCAACGCCTCTTCGTTGCCTGACCTCAATATATTTGGGGGCGATAGTTATCGTTTCGAACTCTGCAGGTTTGGGAAGTGCAGTGCCCCTGAGCTCCATTTCCCAAGTCGCTTTTTTGTGAGTGGGACGCAACACGGCTGGATGTCTTCACGCCCTATTGTCGATCCGGGGAGGCAGGCTGAGCCTTTGGTGAATTTTTCTTCGTGATGGGAAATGAGAGTGACATGTGCCCGACCAAACACCTCCAGCGAGTCTCTCATTGGTTCCCCCTCTTCCAGTTCATCCTAAGGACAAATTGCAGACGGTACGAAAGAGGCATGGAAAGGCGCTGAGACTCCAAGTGGGCAGATTGTTAGTAAGGGGGCCTGAATGGAGAACACGAGCAGCAGGAGATGAAAACTGAGGTGAGTTTCAGAAAGCTTTCCCGATCCCACGGTGTAGCATCCGCTGGGTTTCCAATGAGTGCTTTCGCTGTCGGAAGATTGCGTTGAACCTGGAGAGTTGGGACCCATGGAATGGGTAGCACGCAGGATTCCTTTCAAGGGTCTGCATTTGCTTTGCAAACCTCACCAATCGTCTCAGCCCCAAGAGTGTCCAGGCTTATGTCTTCTGCCGCTGGGGCTGTAGATGTGGTCAATCCTGGTTGCATCCCAGTCCCTGAACGCATTTTGGAAGAATTTCTCTCTGTTTTGCCCTGCTTGTTTCTTCTTTGTGTTGGAAATGTATCCTCAGAATGGGTCTGAGCTGATTTTCACTGCTGTTTTTAGGCCGCTTTACACACACTTGATGCACTTACAGAGAGATATCAAGACTTAGCTTTTAAGATGCTTACTAGTCGGATAGATACTTGTGCGATGAACAGGGTCTGGTGAGTCCAGTTGACTGAGCCAGGAGTAGGTCGTGTCCATTCCATATTCGGTTTTCGGAAGGGTATCTGTGCTCATTTCAAACTCGAGTTTTATGCGTCACCCCACCTCACCTTTCCCCTGAAGCAGGCATAAGTGTGTTTTCTAAAAGCGTGACTCTGTTCTGTGTGGGGATTCAGTTCATGGGGAGCGATTTTTACATTCCCTCGATAAGTGATATCATAAGTTTCTTTTTTTGTGGGACTTATTTCACTGAGGATGATCGTACCTAAATCCACTCAGGATGCTGCTACCAGCCTCATGACGTGGATTTCATGGCTGAGTGACACTCCATTGGTCCTACGTAGCACCACTTGTCCGCTTGTCCACTTGTCTTTGTCCTCTTGTCCACTTGTCTTTGTCCACTTGGCTCTTTCCTGGGATATGAAACGTGTACTGGAATGGAGGTTCTTGTCAAGACAGCAGCCCTCAACTTTGGGGTCCCTGTGTCTTGTTGATTTTTTCATTTTCCCAAGGTCAACGCCCATGTGTGGAAGTGCCCTATGCTCTGTGGTTCTGTGTTTTACCCGTTTTGGGAAAGAGGATACACTTGTGAAGATTGGCTGTTGGCCATTGACATCCCGCCCATCAGTTTAACAGGGCTCCCTTGTCTCCGTGGCCTGTCCTGCCTTTCTGGTTTTTAGACTTTTTTCGCCTGGCCCTTTTGCCCGGAGGGAGGGGTGCGAGAGATTTATTTGTACTGCTGATTTGCCCTCCCAGCTTGCTTGGTTGGCCAAAAAGGGCGTATGCGTTTTTTCCTGAATATATTCAGGAAAAAACGCATACGCCCTTTTTGGCCAACCGCATCATTGTCCACGTTCTGGCGCTTTTCATGTGCTATCGGGGCCATTCCGATGTACCCGTTGACATCCGTTTCCTGCAATTCTGCCTTGCGTTCAACGCCTCTTCGTTGCCTGACCTCAATATATTTGGGGGCGATAATTATCGTTTCGAACTCTGCAGGTTTGGGAAGTGCAGTGCCCCTGAGCTCCATTTCCCAAGTCGCTTTTTTGTGAGTGGGACGCAACACGGCTGGATGGCTTCACGCCCTATTGTCGATCCGGGGTGGCAGGCTGAGCCTTTGGTGAATTCTTCTTCGTGATGGGAAATGAGAGTGACATGTGCCCGACCAAACACCTCCAGCGAGTCTCTCATTGGTTCCCCCTCTTCCAGTTCATCCTGCGGACAAATTGCAGACGGTACGAAAGAGGCATGGAAAGGCGCTGAGTCTCCAAGTGGGGAGATTGTTAGTAAGGGCCATGAATGGAGAACACGAGCACCAGGAGATGAAAACTGAGGTGAGTTTCAGAAAACTTTCCCGATCCCACGGTGTAGCATCCGCTGGGTTTCCAATGAGTGCTTTCGCTGTCGGAAGATTGCGTTGAACCTGGAGAGTTGGGACCCATGGAATGGGTAGCACGCAGGATTCCTTTCAAGGGTCTGCATTTGCTTTCCAAACCTCAGCAATCGTCTCAGCCCCAAGAGTGTCTAGCCTTATGTCTTCTGGCGCTGGGGCTGTAGATGTGGTCAATCCTGGTTGCATCCCAGTCCCTGAACGCATTTTGGAAGAATTTCTCTCTGTTTTGCCCTGCTTGTTTCTTCTTTGTGTTGGAAATGTATCCTCAGAATGGGTCTGAGCTGATTTTCACTGCTGTTTTTAGGCCGCTTTACACACACTTGATGCACTTACAGAGAGATATCAAGACTTAGCTTTTAAGATGCTTACTAGTCGGATAGATACTTGTGCGATGAACAGGGTCTGGTGAGTCCAGTTGACTGAGCCAGGAGTAGGTCGTGTCCATTCCATATTCGGTTTTCGGAAGGGTATCTGTGCTCATTTCAAACTCGAGTTTTATGCGTCACCCCACCTCACTTTTCCCCTGAAGCAGGCATAAGTGTGTTTTCTAAAAGCGTGACTCTGTTCTGTGTGGGGATTCAGTTCATGGGGAGCGATTTTTACATTCCCTCGATAAGTGATATCATAAGTTTCTTTTTTTGTGGGACTTATTTCACTGAGGATGATCGTACCTAAATCCACTCAGGATGCTGCTACCAGCCTCATGACGTGGATTTCATGGCTGAGTGACACTCCATTGCTCCTACGTAGCACCACTTGTCCACTTGTCCACTTGGCTCTTTCCTGGGATATGAAACGTGTACTGGAATGGAGGTTCTTGTCAAGACAGCAGCCCTCAACATTGGGGTCCCTGTGTCTGGTTGATTTTTTCATTTTCCCAAGGTCAACGCCCATGTGTGGAAGTGCCCTATGCTCTGTGGTTCTGTGTTTTACATGTTTTGGGAAAGAGGATATACTTGTGAGTATTGGCTGTTGGCCATTGACATCCCGCCCATCAGCTTAACAGGGCTCCCTTGTCTCCGTGGCCTGTCCTGCCTTTCTGGTTTTTAGACTTTTTTCGCCTGGCCCTTTTGACCGGTGGGGGGGGGCGAGGGGGCGAGAGATTTCTTTGTAGTGCTTATTTACCCTCCCAGCTTGCTTGGTTGGCCAAAAAGGGCGTATGCGTTTTTTCCTGAATATATTCAGGAAAAAACGCATACGCCCTTTTTGGCCAACCGCATCATTTTCCACGTTCTGGCGCTTTTCATGTGCTATCGGGGCCATTCCGATGTACCCGTTGACATCCGTTTCCTGCAATTCTGCCTTGCGTTCAACGCCTCTTCGTTGCCTGACCTCAATATATTTGGGGGCGATAGTTATCGTTTCGAACTCTGCAGGTTTGGGAAGTGCAGTGCCCCTGAGCTCCATTTCCCAAGTCGCTTTTTTGTGAGTGGGACGCAACACGGCTGGATGGCTTCACGCCCTATTGTCGATCCGGGGTGGCAGGCTGAACCTTTGGTGAATTCTTCTTCGTGATGGGAAATGAGAGTGACATGTGCCCGACCAAACACCTCCAGCGAGTCTCTCATTGGTTCCCCCTCTTCCAGTTCATCATAAGGACAAATTGCAGACGGTACGAAAGAGGCATGGAAAGGTGCTGAGTCTCCAAGTGGGCAGATTGTTAGTAAGGGGGCCTGAATGGAGAACACGAGCACCAGGAGATGAAAACTGAGGTGAGTTTCACAAAGGTTTCCCGATCCCACGGTGTAGCATCCGCTGGGTTTCCAATGAGTGCTTTTGCTGTCGGAAGATTGCGTTGAACCTGGAGAGTTGGGACCCATGGAATGGGTAGCACGCAGGATTCCTTTCAAGGGTCTGCATTTGCTTTGCAAACCTCACCAATCGTCTCAGCCCCAAGAGTGTCCAGGCTTATGTCTTCTGCCGCTGGGGCTGTAGATGTGGTCAATCCTGGTTGCATCCCAGTCCCTGAACGCATTTTGGAAGAATTTCTCTCTGTTTTGCCCTGCTTGTTTCTTCTTTGTGTTGGAAATGTATCCTCAGAATGGGTCTGAGCTGATTTTCACTGCTGTTTTTAGGCCGCTTTACACACACATGATGCACTTACAGAGAGATATCAAGACTTAGCTTTTAAGATGCTTACTAGTCGGATAGATACTTGTGCGATGAACAGGGTCTGGTGAGTCCAGTTGACTGAGCCAGGAGTAGGTCGTGTCCATTCCATATTCGGTTTTCGGAAGGGTATCTGTGCTCATTTCAAACTCGAGTTTTATGCGTCACCCCACCTCACCTTTCCCCTGAAGCAGGCATAAGTGTGTTTTCTAAAAGCGTGACTCTGTTCTGTTTGGGGATTCAGTTCATGGGGAGCGATTTTCACATTCCCTCGATAAGTGATATCATAAGTTTCTTTTTTTGTGGGACTTATTTCACTGAGGATGATCGTACCTAAATCCACTCAGGATGCTGCTACCAGCCTCATGACGTGGATTTCATGGCTGAGTGACACTCCATTGCTCCTACGTAGCACCACTTGTCCACTTGTCCACTTGTCTTTGTCCTCTTGTTCACTTGTCTTTGTCCACTTGGCTCTTTCCTGGGATATGAAACGTGTACTGGAATGGAGGTTCTTGTCAAAACAGCAGCCCTCAACATTGGGGTCCCTGTGTCTGGTTGATTTTTTCATTTTCCCAAGGTCAACGCGCATGTGTGGAAGTGCCCTATGCTCTGTGGTTCTTTGTTTTACATGTTTTGGGAAAGAGGATATACTTGTGAAGATTGGCTGTTGGCCATTGACATCCCGCCCATCAGCTTAACAGGGCTCCCTTGTCTCCGTGGCCTGTCCTGCCTTTCTGGTTTTTAGACTTTTTTCGCCTGGCCCTTTTGACCGGTGGGGGGGGGCGAGGGGGCGAGAGATTTCTTTGTAGTGCTTATTTACCCTCCCAGCTTGCTTGGTTGGCCAAAAAGGGCGTATGCGTTTTTTCCTGAATATATTCAGGAAAAAACGCATACGCCCTTTTTGGCCAACCGCATCATTTTCCACGTTCTGGCGCTTCTCATGTGCTATCGGGGCCATTCCGATGTACCCGTTGACATCCGTTTCCTGCAATTCTGCCTTGCGTTCAACGCCTCTTCGTTGCCTGACCTCAATATATTTGGGGGCGATAGTTATCGTTTCGAACTCTGCAGGTTTGGGAAGTGCAGTGCCCCTGAGCTCCATTTCCCAAGTCGCTTTTTTGTGAGTGGGACGCAACACGGCTGGATGTCTTCACGCCCTATTGTCGATCCGGGGTGGCAGGCTGAGCCTTTGGTGAATTCTTCTTCGTGATGGGAAATGAGAGTGACATGTGCCCGACCAAACACCTCCAGCGAGTCTCTCATTGGTTCCCCCTCTTCCAGTTCATCATAAGGACAAATTGCAGACGGTATGAAAGAGGCATGGAAAGGTGCTGAGTCTCCAAGTGGGCAGATTGTTAGTAAGGGGGCCTGAATGGAGAACACGAGCACCAGGAGATGAAAACTGAGGTGAGTTTCACAAAGGTTTCCCGATCCCACGGTGTAGCATCCGCTGGGTTTCCAATGAGTGCTTTTGCTGTCGGAAGATTGCGTTGAACCTGGAGAGTTGGGACCCATGGAATGGGTAGCACGCAGGATTCCTTTCAAGGGTCTGCATTTGCTTTGCAAACCTCACCAATCGTCTCAGCCCCAAGAGTGTCCAGGCTTATGTCTTCTGCCGCTGGGGCTGTAGATGTGGTCAATCCTGGTTGCATCCCAGTCCCTGAACGCATTTTGGAAGAATTTCTCTCTGTTTTGCCCTGCTTGTTTCTTCTTTGTGTTGGAAATGTATCCTCAGAATGGGTCTGAGCTGATTTTCACTGCTGTTTTTAGGCCGCTTTACACACACATGATGCACTTACAGAGAGATATCAAGACTTAGCTTTTAAGATGCTTACTAGTCGGATAGATACTTGTGCGATGAACAGGGTCTGGTGAGTCCAGTTGACTGAGCCAGGAGTAGGTCGTGTCCATTCCATATTCGGTTTTCGGAAGGGTATCTGTGCTCATTTCAAACTCGAGTTTTATGCGTCACCCCACCTCACCTTTCCCCTGAAGCAGGCATAAGTGTGTTTTCTAAAAGCGTGACTCTGTTCTGTTTGGGGATTCAGTTCATGGGGAGCGATTTTTACATTCCCTCGATAAGTGATATCATAAGTTTCTTTTTTTGTGGGACTTATTTCACTGAGGATGATCGTACCTAAATCCACTCAGGATGCTGCTACCAGCCTCATGACGTGGATTTCATGGCTGAGTGACACTCCATTGCTCCTACGTAGCACCACTTGTCCACTTGTCCACTTGTCTTTGTCCTCTTGTTCACTTGTCTTTGTCCACTTGGCTCTTTCCTGGGATATGAAACGTGTACTGGAATGGAGGTTCTTGTCAAAACAGCAGCCCTCAACATTGGGGTCCCTGTGTCTGGTTGATTTTTTCATTTTCCCAAGGTCAATGCCCATGTGTGGAAGTGCCCTATGCTCTGTGGTTCTGTGTTTTACATGTTTTGGGAAAGAGGATATACTTGTGAAGATTGGCTGTTAGCCATTGACATCCCGCCCATCAGCTTAACAGGGCTCCCTTGTCTCCGTGGCCTGTCCTGCCTTTCTGGTTTTTAGACTTTTTTCGCCTGGCCCTTTTGACCGGTGGGGGGGTGGGGGGCGAGGGGGCGAGAGATTTCTTTGTAGTGCTTATTTACCCTCCCAGCTTGCTTGGTTGGCCAAAAAGGGCGTATGCGTTTTTTCCTGAATATATTCAGGAAAAAACGCATACGCCCTTTTTGGCCAACCGCATCATTGTCCACGTTCTGGCGCTTTTCATGTGCTATCGGGGCCATTCCGATGTACCCGTTGACATCCGTTTCCTGCAATTCTGCCTTGCGTTCAAGGCCTCTTCGTTGCCTGACCTCAATATATTTGGGGGCGATAGTTATCGTTTCGAACTCTGCAGGTTTGGGAAGTGCAGTGCCCCTGAGCTCCATTTCCCAAGTCGCTTTTTTGTGAGTGGGACGCAACACGGCTGGATGTCTTCACGCCCTATTGTGGATCCGGGGTGGCAGGCTGAGCCTTTGGTGAATTCTTCTTCGTGATGGGAAATGAGAGTGTCATGTGCCCGACCAAACACCTCCAGCGAGTCTCTCATTGGTTCCCCCCCTTGCATTTCATCCTGCGGACAAATTGCAGACGGTACGAAAGAGGCATGGAAAGGCGCTGAGTCTCCAAGTGGGGAGATTGTTAGTAAGGGGGCCTGAATGGAGAACACGAGCACCAGGAGATGAAAAGTGAGGTGAGTTTCAGAAAGCTTTCCCGATCCCACGGTGTAGCATCCGCTGGGTTTCCAATGAGTGCTTTCGCTGTCGGAAGATTGCGTTGAACCTGGAGAGTTGGGACCCATGGAATGGGTAGCACGCAGGATTCCTTTCAAGGGTCTGCATTTGCTTTGCAAACCTCACCAATCGTCTCAGCCCCAAGAGTGTCCAGGCTTATGTCTTCTGCCGCTGGGGCTGTAGATGTGGTCAATCCTGGTTGCATCCCAGTCCCTGAACGCATTTTGGAAGAATTTCTCTCTGTTTTGCCCTGCTTGTTTCTTCTTTGTGTTGGAAATGTATCCTCAGAATGGGTCTGAGCTGATTTTCACTGCTGTTTTTAGGCCGCTTTACACACACTTGATGCACTTACAGAGAGATATCAAGACTTAGCTTTTAAGATGCTTACTAGTCGGATAGATACTTGTGCGATGAACAGGGTCTGGTGAGTCCAGTTGACTGAGCCAGGAGTAGGTCGTGTCCATTCCATATTCGGTTTTCGGAAGGGTATCTGTGCTCATTTCAAACTCGAGTTTTATGCGTCACCCCACCTCACCTTTCCCCTGAAGCAGGCATAAGTGTGTTTTCTAAAAGCGTGACTCTGTTCTGTGTGGGGATTCAGTTCATGGGGAGCGATTTTTACATTCTCTCGATAAGTGATATCATAAGTTTCTTTTTTTGTGGGACTTATTTCACTGAGGATGATCGTACCTAAATCCACTCAGGATGCTGCTACCAGCCTCATGACGTGGATTTCATGGCTGTGTGACACTCCATTGGTCCTACGTAGCACCACTTGTCCGCTTGTCCACTTGTCTTTGTCCTCTTGTCCACTTGTCTTTGTCCACTTGGCTCTTTCCTGGGATATGAAACGTGTACTGGAATGGAGGTTCTTGTCAAGACAGCAGCCCTCAACTTTGGGGTCCCTGTGTCTTGTTGATTTTTTCATTTTCCCAAGGTCAACGCCCATGTGTGGAAGTGCCCTATGCTCTGTGGTTCTGTGTTTTACCCGTTTTGGGAAAGAGGATACACTTGTGAAGATTGGCTGTTGGCCATTGACATCCCGCCCATCAGTTTAACAGGGCTCCCTTGTCTCCGTGGCCTGTCCTGCCTTTCTGGTTTTTAGACTTTTTTCGCCTGGCCCTTTTGCCCGGAGGGAGGGGTGCGAGAGATTTATTTGTACTGCTGATTTGCCCTCCCAGCTTGCTTGGTTGGCCAAAAAGGGCGTATGCGTTTTTTCCTGAATATATTCAGGAAAAAACGCATACGCCCTTTTTGGCCAACCGCATCATTGTCCACGTTCTGGCGCTTTTCATGTGCTATCGGGGCCATTCCGATGTACCCGTTGACATCCGTTTCCTGCAATTCTGCCTTGCGTTCAACGCCTCTTCGTTGCCTGACCTCAATATATTTGGGGGCGATAATTATCGTTTCGAACTCTGCAGGTTTGGGAAGTGCAGTGCCCCTGAGCTCCATTTCCCAAGTCGCTTTTTTGTGAGTGGGACGCAACACGGCTGGATGGCTTCACGCCCTATTGTCGATCCGGGGTGGCAGGCTGAGCCTTTGGTGAATTCTTCTTCGTGATGGGAAATGAGAGTGACATGTGCCCGACCAAACACCTCCAACGAGTCTCTCATTGGTTCCCCCTCTTCCAGTTCATCCTAAGGACAAATTGCAGACGGTACGAAAGAGGCATGGAAAGGCGCTGAGTCTCCAAGTGGGGAGATTGTTAGTAAGGGCCATGAATGGAGAACACGAGCACCAGGAGATGAAAACTGAGGTGAGTTTCAGAAAGCTTTCCCGATCCCACGGTGTAGCATCCGCTGGGTTTCCAATGAGTGCTTTCGCTGTCGGAAGATTGCGTTGAACCTGGAGAGTTGGGACCCATGGAACGGGTAGCACGCAGGATTCCTTTCAAGGGTCTGCATTTGCTTTCCAAACCTCAGCAATCGTCTCAGCCCCAAGAGTGTCTAGCCTTATGTCTTCTGCCGCTGGGGCTGTAGATGTGGTCAATCCTGGTTGCATCCCAGTCCCTGAACGCATTTTGGAAGAATTTCTCTCTGTTTTGCCCTGCTTGTTTCTTCTTCGTGTTGGAAATGTATCCTCAGAATGGGTCTGAGCTGATTTTCACTGCTGTTTTTAGGCCGCTTTACACACACTTGATGCACTTACAGTGAGATATCAAGACTTAGCTTTTAAGATGCTTACTAGTCGGATAGATACTTGTGCGATGAACAGGGTCTGGTGAGTCCAGTTGATTGAGCCAGGAGTAGGTCGTGTCCATTCCATATTCGGTTTTGGGAAGGGTATCTGTGCTCATTTCAAACTCGAGTTTTATGCGTCACCCCACCTCACCTTTCCCCTGAAGCAGGCATAAGTGTGTTTTCTAAAAGCGTGACTCTGTTCTGTGTGGGGATTCAGTTCATGGGGAGCGATTTTTACATTCCCTCGATAAGTGATATCATAAGTTTCTTTTTTTGTGGGACTTATTTCACTGAGGATGATCGTACCTAAATCCACTCAGCATGCTGCTACCAGCCTCATGACGTGGATTTCATGGCTGAGTGACACTCCATTGGTCCTACGTAGCACCACTTGTCCGCTTGTCCACTTGTCTTTGTCCTCTTGTCCACTTGTCTTTGTCCACTTGGCTCTTTCCTGGGATATGAAACGTGTACTGGAATGGAGGTTCTTGTCAAGACAGCAGCCCTCAACTTTGGGGTCCCTGTGTCTTGTTGATTTTTTCATTTTCCCAAGGTCAACGCCCATGTGTGGAAGTGCCCTATGCTCTGTGGTTCTGTGTTTTACATGTTTTGGGAAAGAGGATATACTTGTGAAGATTGGCTGTTGGCCATTGACATCCCGCCCATCAGCTTAACAGGGCTCCCTTGTCTCCGTGGCCTGTCCTGCCTTTCTGGTTTTTAGACTTTTTTCGCCTGGCCCTTTTGCCCGGAGGGAGGGGTGCGAGAGATTTATTTGTACTGCTGATTTGCCCTCCCAGCTTGCTTGGTTGGCCAAAAAGGGCGTATGCGTTTTTTCCTGAAATTATTCAGGAAAAAACGCATACGCCCTTTTTGGCCAACCGCATCATTGTCCACGTTCTGGCGCTTTTCATGTGCTATCGGGGCCATTCCGATGTACCCGTTGACATCCGTTTCCTGCAATTCTGCCTTGCGTTCAACGCCTCTTCGTTGCCTGACCTCACTATATTTGGGGGCGATAGTTATCGTTTCGAACTCTGCAGGTTTGGGAAGTGCAGTGCCCCTGAGCTCCATTTCCCAAGTCGCTTTTTTGTGAGTGGGACGCAACACGGCTGGATGTCTTCACGCCCTATTGTCGATCCGGGGTGGCAGGCTGAGCCTTTGGTGAATTCTTCTTCGTGATGGGAAATGAGAGTGACATGTGCCCGAACAAACACCTCCAGCGAGTCTCTCATTGGTTCCCCCTCTTCCAGTTCATCCTGCGGACAAATTGCAGACGGTACGAAAGAGGCATGGAAAGGCGCTGAGTCTCCAAGTGGGGAGATTGTTAGTAAGGGGGCCTGAATGGAGAACACGAGCACCAGGAGATGAAAACTGAGGTGAGTTTCAGAAAACTTTCCCGATCCCACGGTGTAGCATCCGCTGGGTTTCCAATGAGTGCTTTCGCTGTCGGAAGATTGCGTTGAACCTGGAGAGTTGGGACCCATGGAATGGGTAGCTCGCAGGATTCATTTCAAGGGTCTGCATTTGCTTTGCAAACCTCACCAATCGTCTCAGCCCCAAGAGTGTCCAGGCTTATGTCTTCTGCCGCTGGGGCTGTAGATGTGGTCAATCCTGGTTGCATCCCAGTCCCTGAACGCATTTTGGAAGAATTTCTCTCTGTTTTGCCCTGCTTGTTTCTTCTTTGTGTTGGAAATGTATCCTCAGAATGGGTCTGAGCTGATTTTCACTGCTGTTTTTAGGCCGCTTTACACACACATGATGCACTTACAGTGAGATATCAAGACTTAGCTTTTAAGATGCTTACTAGTCGGATAGATACTTGTGCGATGAACAGGGTCTGGTGAGTCCAGTTGACTGAGCCAGGAGTAGGTCGTGTCCATTCCATATTCGGTTTTGGGAAGGGTATCTGTGCTCATTTGAAGCTGGAGTTTTATGCGTCACCCCACCTCACTTTTCCCCTGAATCAGGCATAAGTGTGTTTTCTAAAAGCGTGACTCTGTTCTGTGTGGGGATTCAGTTCATGGGGAGCGATTTTTACATTCCCTCGATAAGTGATATCATAAGTTTCTTTTTTTGTGGGACTTATTTCACTGAGGATGATCGTACCTAAATCCACTCAGGATGCTGCTACCAGCCTCATGACGTGGATTTCATGGCTGAGTGACACTCCATTGCTCCTACGTAGCACCACTTGTCCACTTGTCCACTTGTCTTTGTCCTCTTGTTCACTTGTCTTTGTCAACTTGGCTCTTTCCTGGGATATGAAACGTGTACTGGAATGGAGGTTCTTGTCAAAACAGCAGCCCTCAACATTGGGGTCCCTGTGTCTGGTTGATTTTTTCATTTTCCCAAGGTCAACGCGCATGTGTGGAAGTGCCCTATGCTCTGTGGTTCTGTGTTTTACCTGTTTTGGGAAAGAGGATATACTTGTGAAGATTGGCTGTTGGCCATTGACATCCCGCCCATCAGCTTAACAGGGCTCCCTTGTCTCCGTGGCCTGTCCTGCCTTTCTGGTTTTTAGACTTTTTTCGCCTGGCCCTTTTGACCGGTGGGGGGGGGGGCGAGGGGGCGAGAGATTTCTTTGTAGTGCTTATTTACCCTCCCAGCTTGCTTGGTTGGCCAAAAAGGGCGTATGCGTTTTTTCCTGAATATATTCAGGAAAAAACGCATACGCCCTTTTTGGCCAACCGCATCATTGTCCACGTTCTGGCGCTTTTCATGTGCTATCGGGGCCATTCCGATGTACCCGTTGACATCCGTTTCCTGCAATTCTGCCTTGCGTTCAAGGCCTCTTCGTTGCCTGACCTCAATATATTTGGGGGCGATAGTTATCGTTTCGAACTCTGCAGGTTTGGGAAGTGCAGTGCCCCTGAGCTCCATTTCCCAAGTCGCTTTTTTGTGAGTGGGACGCAACACGGCTGGATGTCTTCACGCCCTATTGTCGATCCGGGGTGGCAGGCTGAGCCTTTGGTGAATTCTTCTTCGTGATGGGAAATGAGAGTGTCATGTGCCCGACCAAACACCTCCAGCGAGTCTCTCAATGGTTCCCCCCCTTGCATTTCATCCTGCGGACAAATTGCAGACGGTACGAAAGAGGCATGGAAAGGCGCTGAGTCTCCAAGTGGGGAGATTGTTAGTAAGGGGGCCTGAATGGAGAACACGAGCAGCAGGAGATGAAAAGTGAGGTGAGTTTCAGAAAGCTTTCCCGATCCCACGGTGTAGCATCCGCTGGGTTTCCAATGAGTGCTTTCGCTTTCGGAAGATTGCGTTGAACCTGGAGAGTTGGGACCCATGGAATGGGTAGCACGCAGGATTCCTTTCAAGGGTGTGCATTTGCTTTCCCAACCTCACCAATCGTCTCAGCCCCAAGAGTGTCCAGGCTTATGTCTTCTGCCGCTGGGGCTGTAGATGTGGTCAATCCTGGTTGCATCCCAGTCCCTGAACGCATTTTGGAAGAATTTCTCTCTGTTTTGCCCTGCTTGTTTCTTCTTTGTGTTGGAAATGTATCCTCAGAATGGGTCTGAGCTGATTTTCACTGCTGTTTTTAGGCCGCTTTACACACACATGATGCACTTACAGTGAGATATCAAGACTTAGCTTTTAAGATGCTTACTAGTCGGATAGATACTTGTGCGATGAACAGGGTCTGGTGAGTCCAGTTGACTGAGCCAGGAGTAGGTCGTGTCCATTCCATATTCGGTTTTGGGAAGGGTATCTGTGCTCATTTCAAACTCGAGTTTTATGCGTCACCCCACCTCACTTTTCCCCTGAAGCAGGCATAAGTGTGTTTTCTAAAAGCGTGACTCTGTTCTGTGTGGGGATTCAGTTCATGGGGAGCGATTTTTACATTCCCTCGATAAGTGATATCATAAGTTTCTTTTTTTGTGGGACTTATTTCACTGAGGATGATCGTACCTAAATCCACTCAGGATGCTGCTACCAGCCTCATGACGTGGATTTCATGGCTGAGTGACACTCCATTGCTCCTACGTAGCACCACTTGTCCACTTGTCCACTTGTCTTTGTCCTCTTGTCCACTTGTCTTTGTCCACTTGGCTCTTTCCTGGGATATGAAACGTGTACTGGAATGGAGGTTCTTGTCAAAACAGCAGCCCTCAACATTGGGGTCCCTGTGTCTGGTTGATTTTTTCATTTTCCCAAGGTCAACGCCCATGTGTGGAAGTGCCCTATGCTCTGTGGTTCTGTGTTTTACATGTTTTGGGAAAGAGGATATACTTGTGAAGATTGGCTGTTGGCCATTGACATCCCGCCCATCAGCTTAACAGGGCTCCCTTGTCTCCGTGGCCTGTCCTGCCTTTCTGGTTTTTAGACTTTTTTCGCCTGGCCCTTTTGACCGGTGGGGGGGGGCGAGGGGGCGAGAGATTTCTTTGTAGTGCTTATTTACCCTCCCAGCTTGCTTGGTTGGCCAAAAAGGGCTTATGCGTTTTTTCCTGAATATATTCAGGAAAAGACGCATACACCCTTTTTGGCTAACCGCATCATTGTCCACGTTCTGGCGCTTTTCATGTGCTATCGGGGCCATTCCGGTGTACCCGTTGACATCCGTTTCCTGCAATTCTGCCTTGCGTTCAACGCCTCTTCGTTGCCTGACCTCAATATATTTGGGGGCGATATTTATCGTTTCGAACTCTGCAGGTTTGGGAAGTGCAGTGCCCCTGAGCTCCATTTCCCAAGTCGCTTTTTTGTGAGTGGGACGCAACACGGCTGGATGGCTTCACGCCCTATTGTCGATCCGGGGTGGCAGGCTGAGCCTTTGGTGAATTCTTCTTCGTGATGGGAAATGAGAGTGACATGTGCCCGACCAAACACCTCCAACGAGTCTCTCATTGGTTCCCCCTCTTCCAGTTCATCCTAAGGACAAATTGCAGACGGTACGAAAGAGGCATGGAAAGGCGCTGAGTCTCCAAGTGGGGAGATTGTTAGTAAGGGCCATGAATGGAGAACACGAGCACCAGGAGATGAAAACTGAGGTGAGTTTCAGAAAGCTTTCCCGATCCCACGGTGTAGCATCCGCTGGGTTTCCAATGAGTGCTTTCGCTGTCGGAAGATTGCGTTGAACCTGGAGAGTTGGGACCCATGGAACGGGTAGCACGCAGGATTCCTTTCAAGGGTCTGCATTTGCTTTCCAAACCTCAGCAATCGTCTCAGCCCCAAGAGTGTCTAGCCTTATGTCTTCTGCCGCTGGGGCTGTAGATGTGGTCAATCCTGGTTGCATCCCAGTCCCTGAACGCATTTTGGAATAATTTCTCTCTGTTTTGCCCTGCTTGTTTCTTCTTTGTGTTGGAAATGTATCCTCAGAATGGGTCTGAGCTGATTTTCACTGCTGTTTTTAGGCCGCTTTACACACACTTGATGCACTTACAGAGAGATATCAAGACTTAGCTTTTAAGATGCTTACTAGTCGGATAGATACTTGTGCGATGAACAGGGTCTGGTGAGTCCAGTTGATTGAGCCAGGAGTAGGTCGTGTCCATTCCATATTCGGTTTTGGGAAGGGTATCTGTGCTCATTTCAAACTCGAGTTTTATGCGTCACCCCACCTCACCTTTCCCCTGAAGCAGGCATAAGTGTGTTTTCTAAAAGCGTGACTCTGTTCTGTGTGGGGATTCAGTTCATGGGGAGCGATTTTTACATTCCCTCGATAAGTGATATCATAAGTTTCTTTTTTTGTGGGACTTATTTCACTGAGGATGATCGTACCTAAATCCACTCAGCATGCTGCTACCAGCCTCATGACGTGGATTTCATGGCTGAGTGACACTCCATTGGTCCTACGTAGCACCACTTGTCCGCTTGTCCACTTGTCTTTGTCCTCTTGTCCACTTGTCTTTGTCCACTTGGCTCTTTCCTGGGATATGAAACGTGTACTGGAATGGAGGTTCTTGTCAAGACAGCAGCCCTCAACTTTGGGGTCCCTGTGTCTTGTTGATTTTTTCATTTTCCCAAGGTCAACGCCCATGTGTGGAAGTGCCCTATGCTCTGTGGTTCTGTGTTTTACCTGTTTTGGGAAAGAGGATATACTTGTGAAGATTCGCTGTTGGCCATTGACATCCCGCCCATCAGCTTAACAGGGCTCCCTTGTCTCCGTGGCCTGTCCTGCCTTTCTGGTTTTTAGACTTTTTTCGCCTGGCCCTTTTGCCCGGAGGGAGGGGTGCGAGAGATTTATTTGTACTGCTGATTTGCCCTCCCAGCTTGCTTGGTTGGCCAAAAAGGGCGTATGCGTTTTTTCCTGAAATTATTCAGGAAAAAACGCATACGCCCTTTTTGGCCAACCGCATCATTGTCCACGTTCTGGCGCTTTTCATGTGCTATCGGGGCCATTCCGATGTACCCGTTGACATCCGTTTCCTGCAATTCTGCCTTGCGTTCAACGCCTCTTCGTTGCCTGACCTCACTATATTTGGGGGCGATAGTTATCGTTTCGAACTCTGCAGGTTTGGGAAGTGCAGTGCCCCTGAGCTCCATTTCCCAAGTCGCTTTTTTGTGAGTGGGACGCAACACGGCTGGATGTCTTCACGCCCTATTGTCGATCCGGGGTGGCAGGCTGAGCCTTTGGTGAATTCTTCTTCGTGATGGGAAATGAGAGTGACATGTGCCCGACCAAACACCTCCAGCGAGTCTCTCATTGGTTCCCCCTCTTCCAGTTCATCCTGCGGACAAATTGCAGACGGTACGAAAGAGGCATGGAAAGGCGCTGAGTCTCCAAGTGGGGAGATTGTTAGTAAGGGGGCCTGAATGGAGAACACGAGCACCAGGAGATGAAAACTGAGGTGAGTTTCAGAAAACTTTCCCGATCCCACGGTGTAGCATCCGCTGGGTTTCCAATGAGTGCTTTCGCTGTCGGAAGATTGCGTTGAACCTGGAGAGTTGGGACCCATGGAATGGGTAGCTCGCAGGATTCATTTCAAGGGTCTGCATTTGCTTTGCAAACCTCACCAATCGTCTCAGCCCCAAGAGTGTCCAGGCTTATGTCTTCTGCCGCTGGGGCTGTAGATGTGGTCAATCCTGGTTGCATCCCAGTCCCTGAACGCATTTTGGAAGAATTTCTCTCTGTTTTGCCCTGCTTGTTTCTTCTTTGTGTTGGAAATGTATCCTCAGAATGGGTCTGAGCTGATTTTCACTGCTGTTTTTAGGCCGCTTTACACACACATGATGCACTTACAGTGAGATATCAAGACTTAGCTTTTAAGATGCTTACTAGTCGGATAGATACTTGTGCGATGAACAGGGTCTGGTGAGTCCAGTTGACTGAGCCAGGAGTAGGTCGTGTCCATTCCATATTCGGTTTTGGGAAGGGTATCTGTGCTCATTTGAAGCTCGAGTTTTATGCGTCACCCCACCTCACTTTTCCCCTGAATCAGGCATAAGTGTGTTTTCTAAAAGCGTGACTCTGTTCTGTGTGGGGATTCAGTTCATGGGGAGCGATTTTTACATTCCCTCGATAAGTGATATCATAAGTTTCTTTTTTTGTGGGACTTATTTCACTGAGGATGATCGTACCTAAATCCACTCAGGATGCTGCTACCAGCCTCATGACGTGGATTTCATGGCTGAGTGACACTCCATTGCTCCTACGTAGCACCACTTGTCCACTTGTCCACTTGTCTTTGTCCTCTTGTTCACTTGTCTTTGTCAACTTGGCTCTTTCCTGGGATATGAAACGTGTACTGGAATGGAGGTTCTTGTCAAAACAGCAGCCCTCAACATTGGGGTCCCTGTGTCTGGTTGATTTTTTCATTTTCCCAAGGTCAACGCGCATGTGTGGAAGTGCGCTATGCTCTGTGGTTCTGTGTTTTACCTGTTTTGGGAAAGAGGATATACTTGTGAAGATTGGCTGTTGGCCATTGACATCCCGCCCATCAGCTTAACAGGGCTCCCTTGTCTCCGTGGCCTGTCCTGCCTTTCTGGTTTTTAGACTTTTTTCGCCTGGCCCTTTTGACCGGTGGGGGGGGGGGGCGAGGGGGCGAGAGATTTCTTTGTAGTGCTTATTTACCCTCCCAGCTTGCTTGGTTGGCCAAAAAGGGCGTATGCGTTTTTTCCTGAATATATTCAGGAAAAAACGCATACGCCCTTTTTGGCCAACCGCATCATTTTCCACGTTCTGGCGCTTTTCATGTGCTATCGGGGCCATTCCGATGTACCCGTTGACATCCGTTTCCTGCAATTCTGCCTTGCGTTCAAGGCCTCTTCGTTGCCTGACCTCAATATATTTGGGGGCGATAGTTATCGTTTCGAACTCTGCAGGTTTGGGAAGTGCAGTGCCCCTGAGCTCCATTTCCCAAGTCGCTTTTTTGTGAGTGGGACGCAACACGGCTGGATGTCTTCACGCCCTATTGTCGATCCGGGGTGGCAGGCTGAGCCTTTGGTGAATTCTTCTTCGTGATGGGAAATGAGAGTGTCATGTGCCCGACCAAACACCTCCAGCGAGTCTCTCATTGGTTCCCCCCCTTGCATTTCATCCTGCGGACAAATTGCAGACGGTACGAAAGAGGCATGGAAAGGCGCTGAGTCTCCAAGTGGGGAGATTGTTAGTAAGGGGGCCTGAATGGAGAACACGAGCAGCAGGAGATGAAAAGTGAGGTGAGTTTCAGAAAGCTTTCCCGATCCCACGGTGTAGCATCCGCTGGGTTTCCAATGAGTGCTTTCGCTTTCGGAAGATTGCGTTGAACCTGGAGAGTTGGGACCCATGGAATGGGTAGCACGCAGGATTCCTTTCAAGGGTGTGCATTTGCTTTCCCAACCTCACCAATCGTCTCAGCCCCAAGAGTGTCCAGGCTTATGTCTTCTGCCGCTGGGGCTGTAGATGTGGTCAATCCTGGTTGCATCCCAGTCCCTGAACGCATTTTGGAAGAATTTCTCTCTGTTTTGCCCTGCTTGTTTCTTCTTTGTGTTGGAAATGTATCCTCAGAATGGGTCTGAGCTGATTTTCACTGCTGTTTTTAGGCCGCTTTACACACACATGATGCACTTACAGTGAGATATCAAGACTTAGCTTTTAAGATGCTTACTAGTCGGATAGATACTTGTGCGATGAACAGGGTCTGGTGAGTCCAGTTGACTGAGCCAGGAGTAGGTCGTGTCCATTCCATATTCGGTTTTCGGAAGGGTATCTGTGCTCATTTCAAACTCGAGTTTTATGCATCACCCCACCTCACTTTTCCCCTGAAGCAGGCATAAGTGTGTTTTCTAAAAGCGTGACTCTGTTCTGTTTGGGGATTCAGTTCATGGGGAGCGATTTTTACATTCCCTCGATAAGTGATATCATAAGTTTCTTTTTTTGTGGGACTTATTTCACTGAGGATGATCGTACCTAAATCCACTCAGGATGCTGCTACCAGCCTCATGACGTGGATTTCATGGCTGAGTGACACTCCATTGCTCCTACGTAGCACCACTTGTCCACTTGTCCACTTGTCTTTGTCCTCTTGTTCACTTGTCTTTGTCCACTTGGCTCTTTCCTGGGATATGAAACGTGTACTGGAATGGAGGTTCTTGTCAAAACAGCAGCCCTCAACATTGGGGTCCCTGTGTCTGGTTGATTTTTTCATTTTCCCAAGGTCAACGCGCATGTGTGGAAGTGCCCTATGCTCTGTGGTTCTTTGTTTTACATGTTTTGGGAAAGAGGATATACTTGTGAAGATTCGCTGTTGGCCATTGACATCCCGCCCATCAGCTTAACAGGGCTCCCTTGTCTCCGTGGCCTGTCCTGCCTTTCTGGTTTTTAGACTTTTTTCGCCTGGCCCTTTTGACCGGTGGGTGGGGGGGGCGAGGGGGCGAGAGATTTCTTTGTAGTGCTTATTTACCCTCCCAGCTTGCTTGGTTGGTCAAAAAGGGCGTATGCGTTTTTTCCTGAATATATTCAGGAAAAAACGCATACGCCCTTTTTGGCCAACCGCATCATTGTCCACGTTCTGGCGCTTTTCATGTGCTATCGGGGCCATTCCGATGTACCCGTTGACATCCGTTTCCTGCAATTCTGCCTTGCGTTCAACGCCTCTTCGTTGCCTGACCTCAATATATTTGGGGGCGATAGTTATCGTTTCGAACTCTGCAGGTTTGGGAAGTGCAGTGCCCCTGAGCTCCATTTCCAAAGTCGCTTTTTTGTGAGTGGGACGCAACACGGCTGGATGGCTTCACGCCCTATTGTCGATCCGGGGTGGCAGGCTGAGCCTTTGGTGAATTCTTCTTCGTGATGGGAAATGAGAGTGTCATGTGCCCGACCAAACACCTCCAGCGAGTCTCTCATTGGTTCCCCCCCTTGCATTTCATCCTGCGGACAAATTGCAGACGGTACGAAAGAGGCATGGAAAGGCGCTGAGTCTCCAAGTGGGGAGATTGTTAGTAAGGGGGCCTGAATGGAGAACACGAGCACCAGGAGATGAAAAGTGAGGTGAGTTTCAGAAAGCTTTCCCGATCCCACGGTGTAGCATCCGCTGGGTTTCCAATGAGTGCTTTCGCTGTCGGAAGATTGCGTTGAACCTGGAGAGTTGGGACCCATGGAATGGGTAGCACGCAGGATTCCTTTCAAGGGTCTGCATTTGCTTTGCAAACCTCACCAATCGTCTCAGCCCCAAGAGTGTCCAGGCTTATGTCTTCTGCCGCTGGGGCTGTAGATGTGGTCAATCCTGGTTGCATCCCAGTCCCTGAACGCATTTTGGAAGAATTTCTCTCTGTTTTGCCCTGCTTGTTTCTTCTTTGTGTTGGAAATGTATCCTCAGAATGGGTCTGAGCTGATTTTCACTGCTGTTTTTAGGCCGCTTTACACACACATGATGCACTTACAGTGAGATATCAAGACTTAGCTTTTAAGATGCTTACTAGTCGGATAGATACTTGTGCGATGAACAGGGTCTGGTGAGTCCAGTTGACTGAGCCAGGAGTAGGTCGTGTCCATTCCATATTCGGTTTTGGGAAGGGTATCTGTGCTCATTTGAAGCTCGAGTTTTATGCGTCACCCCACCTCACTTTTCCCCTGAAGCAGGCATAAGTGTGTTTTCTAAAAGCGTGACTCTGTTCTGTTTGGGGATTCAGTTCATGGGGAGCGATTTTTACATTCCCTCGATAAGTGATATCATAAGTTTCTTTTTTTGTGGGACTTATTTCACTGAGGATGATCGTACCTAAATCCACTCAGGATGCTGCTACCAGCCTCATGACGTGGATTTCATGGCTGAGTGACACTCCATTGCTCCTACGTAGCACCACTTGTCCACTTGTCCACTTGTCTTTGTCCTCTTGTTCACTTGTCTTTGTCCACTTGGCTCTTTCCTGGGATATGAAACGTGTACTGGAATGGAGGTTCTTGTCAAGACAGCAGCCCTCAACTTTGGGGTCCCTGTGTCTTGTTGATTTTTTCATTTTCCCAAGGTCAACGCCCATGTGTGGAAGTGCCCTATGCTCTGTGGTTCTGTGTTTTACCTGTTTTGGGAAAGAGGATATACTTGTGAAGATTGGCTGTTGGCCATTGACATCCCGCCCATCAGCTTAACAGGGCTCCCTTGTCTCCGTGGCCTGTCCTGCCTTTCTGGTTTTTAGACTTTTTTCGGCTGGCCCTTTTGCCCGGAGGGAGGGGTGCGAGAGATTTATTTGTACTGCTGATTTGCCCTCCCAGCTTGCTTGGTTGGCCAAAAAGGGCGTATGCGTTTTTTCCTGAAATTATTCAGGAAAAAACGCATACGCCCTTTTTGGCCAACCGCATCATTGTCCACGTTCTGGCGCTTTTCATGTGCTATCGGGGCCATTCCGATGTACCCGTTGACATCCGTTTCCTGCAATTCTGCCTTGCGTTCAACGCCTCTTCGTTGCCTGACCTCACTATATTTGGGGGCGATAGTTATCGTTTCGAACTCTGCAGGTTTGGGAAGTGCAGTGCCCCTGAGCTCCATTTCCCAAGTCGCTTTTTTGTGAGTGGGACGCAACACGGCTGGATGTCTTCACGCCCTATTGTCGATCCGGGGTGGCAGGCTGAGCCTTTGGTGAATTCTTCTTCGTGATGGGAAATGAGAGTGACATGTGCCCGACCAAACACCTCCAGCGAGTCTCTCATTGGTTCCCCCTCTTCCAGTTCATCCTGCGGACAAATTGCAGACGGTACGAAAGAGGCATGGAAAGGCGCTGAGTCTCCAAGTGGGGAGATTGTTAGTAAGGGGGCCTGAATGGAGAACACGAGCAGCAGGAGATGAAAACTGAGGTGAGTTTCAGAAAGCTTTCCCGATCCCACGGTGTAGCATCCGCTGGGTTTCCAATGAGTGCTTTCGCTGTCGGAAGATTGCGTTGAACCTGGAGAGTTGGGACCCATGGAATGGGTAGCTCGCAGGATTCATTTCAAGGGTCTGCATTTGCTTTGCAAACCTCACCAATCGTCTCAGCCCCAAGAGTGTCCAGGCTTATGTCTTCTGCTGCTGGGGCTGTAGATGTGGTCAATCCTGGTTGCATCCCAGTCCCTGAACGCATTTTGGAAGAATTTCTCTCTGTTTTGCCCTGCTTGTTTCTTCTTTGTGTTGGAAATGTATCCTCAGAATGGGTCTGAGCTGATTTTCACTGCTGTTTTTAGGCCGCTTTACACACACATGATGCACTTACAGTGAGATATCAAGACTTAGCTTTTAAGATGCTTACTAGTCGGATAGATACTTGTGCGATGAACAGGGTCTGGTGAGTCCAGTTGACTGAGCCAGGAGTAGGTCGTGTCCATTCCATATTCGGTTTTGGGAAGGGTATCTGTGCTCATTTGAAGCTCGAGTTTTATGCGTCACCCCACCTCACTTTTCCCCTGAATCAGGCATAAGTGTGTTTTCTAAAAGCGTGACTCTGTTCTGTGTGGGGATTCAGTTCATGGGGAGCGATTTTTACATTCCCTCGATAAGTGATATCATAAGTTTCTTTTTTTGTGGGACTTATTTCACTGAGGATGATCGTACCTAAATCCACTCAGGATGCTGCTACCAGCCTCATGACGTGGATTTCATGGCTGAGTGACACTCCATTGCTCCTACGTAGCACCACTTGTCCACTTGTCCACTTGTCTTTGTCCTCTTGTTCACTTGTCTTTGTCCACTTGGCTCTTTCCTGGGATATGAAACGTGTACTGGAATGGAGGTTCTTGTCAAGACAGCAGCCCTCAACTTTGGGGTCCCTGTGTCTTGTTGATTTTTTCATTTTCCCAAGGTCAACGCCCATGTGTGGAAGTGCCCTATGCTCTGTGGTTCTGTGTTTTACCTGTTTTGGGAAAGAGGATATACTTGTGAAGATTGGCTGTTGGCCATTGACATCCCGCCCATCAGCTTAACAGGGCTCCCTTGTCTCCGTGGCCTGTCCTGCCTTTCTGGTTTTTAGACTTTTTTCGGCTGGCCCTTTTGCCCGGAGGGAGGGGTGCGAGAGATTTATTTGTACTGCTGATTTGCCCTCCCAGCTTGCTTGGTTGGCCAAAAAGGGCGTATGCGTTTTTTCCTGAAATTATTCAGGAAAAAACGCATACGCCCTTTTTGGCCAACCGCATCATTGTCCACGTTCTGGCGCTTTTCATGTGCTATCGGGGCCATTCCGATGTACCCGTTGACATCCGTTTCCTGCAATTCTGCCTTGCGTTCAACGCCTCTTCGTTGCCTGACCTCACTATATTTGGGGGCGATAGTTATCGTTTCGAACTCTGCAGGTTTGGGAAGTGCAGTGCCCCTGAGCTCCATTTCCCAAGTCGCTTTTTTGTGAGTGGGACGCAACACGGCTGGATGTCTTCACGCCCTATTGTCGATCCGGGGTGGCAGGCTGAGCCTTTGGTGAATTCTTCTTCGTGATGGGAAATGAGAGTGACATGTGCCCGACCAAACACCTCCAGCGAGTCTCTCATTGGTTCCCCCTCTTCCAGTTCATCCTGCGGACAAATTGCAGACGGTACGAAAGAGGCATGGAAAGGCGCTGAGTCTCCAAGTGGGGAGATTGTTAGTAAGGGGGCCTGAATGGAGAACACGAGCAGCAGGAGATGAAAACTGAGGTGAGTTTCAGAAAGCTTTCCCGATCCCACGGTGTAGCATCCGCTGGGTTTCCAATGAGTGCTTTCGCTGTCGGAAGATTGCGTTGAACCTGGAGAGTTGGGACCCATGGAATGGGTAGCTCGCAGGATTCATTTCAAGGGTCTGCATTTGCTTTGCAAACCTCACCAATCGTCTCAGCCCCAAGAGTGTCCAGGCTTATGTCTTCTGCTGCTGGGGCTGTAGATGTGGTCAATCCTGGTTGCATCCCAGTCCCTGAACGCATTTTGGAAGAATTTCTCTCTGTTTTGCCCTGCTTGTTTCTTCTTTGTGTTGGAAATGTATCCTCAGAATGGGTCTGAGCTGATTTTCACTGCTGTTTTTAGGCCGCTTTACACACACATGATGCACTTACAGTGAGATATCAAGACTTAGCTTTTAAGATGCTTACTAGTCGGATAGATACTTGTGCGATGAACAGGGTCTGGTGAGTCCAGTTGACTGAGCCAGGAGTAGGTCGTGTCCATTCCATATTCGGTTTTGGGAAGGGTATCTGTGCTCATTTGAAGCTCGAGTTTTATGCGTCACCCCACCTCACTTTTCCCCTGAATCAGGCATAAGTGTGTTTTCTAAAAGCGTGACTCTGTTCTGTGTGGGGATTCAGTTCATGGGGAGCGATTTTTACATTCCCTCGATAAGTGATATCATAAGTTTCTTTTTTTGTGGGACTTATTTCACTGAGGATGATCGTACCTAAATCCACTCAGGATGCTGCTACCAGCCTCATGACGTGGATTTCATGGCTGAGTGACACTCCATTGCTCCTACGTAGCACCACTTGTCCACTTGTCCACTTGTCTTTGTCCTCTTGTTCACTTGTCTTTGTCAACTTGGCTCTTTCCTGGGATATGAAACGTGTACTGGAATGGAGGTTCTTGTCAAAACAGCAGCCCTCAACATTGGGGTCCCTGTGTCTGGTTGATTTTTTCATTTTCCCAAGGTCAACGCGCATGTGTGGAAGTGCCCTGTGCTCTGTGGTTCTGTGTTTTACCTGTTTTGGGAAAGAGGATATACTTGTGAAGATTGGCTGTTGGCCATTGACATCCCGCCCATCAGCTTAACAGGGCTCCCTTGTCTCCGTGGCCTGTCCTGCCTTTCTGGTTTTTAGACTTTTTTCGCCTGGCCCTTTTGACCGGTGGGGGGGGGGGGGCGGGGGGGCGAGAGATTTCTTTGTAGTGCTTATTTACCCTCCCAGCTTGCTTGGTTGGCCAAAAAGGGCGTATGCGTTTTTTCCTGAATATATTCAGGAAAAAACGCATACGCCCTTTTTGGCCAACCGCATCATTTTCCACGTTCTGGCGCTTTTCATGTGCTATCGGGGCCATTCCGATGTACCCGTTGACATCCGTTTCCTGCAATTCTGCCTTGCGTTCAACGCCTCTTCGTTGCCTGACCTCAATATATTTGGGGGCGATAGTTATCGTTTCGAACTCTGCAGGTTTGGGAAGTGCAGTGCCCCTGAGCTCCATTTCCCAAGTCGCTTTTTTGTGAGTGGGACGCAACACGGCTGGATGTCTTCCTGCCCTATTGTCGATCCGGGGTGGCAGGCTGAGCCTTTGGTGAATTCTTCTTCGTGATGGGAAATGAGAGTGACATGTGCCTGACGAAACACCTCCAGCGAGTCTCTCATTGGTTCCCCCTCTTCCAGTTCATCATAAGGACAAATTGCAGACGGTACGAAAGAGGCATGGAAAGGTGCTGAGTCTCCAAGTGGGCAGATTGTTAGTAAGGGGGCCTGAATGGAGAACACGAGCAGCAGGAGATGAAAACTGAGGTGAGTTTCACAAAGCTTTCCCGATCCCACGGTGTAGCATCCGCTGGGTTTCCAATGAGTGCTTTTGCTGTCGGAAGATTGCGTTGAACCTGGAGAGTTGGGACCCATGGAATGGGTAGCACGCAGGATTCCTTTCAAGGGTCTGCATTTGCTTTGCAAACCTCACCAATCGTCTCAGCCCCAAGAGTGTCCAGGCTTATGTCTTCTGCCGCTGGGGCTGTAGATGTGGTCAATCCTGGTTGCATCCCAGTCCCTGAACGCATTTTGGAAGAATTTCTCTCTGTTTTGCCCTGCTTGTTTCTTCTTTGTGTTGGAAATGTATCCTCAGAATGGGTCTGAGCTGATTTTCACTGCTGTTTTTAGGCCGCTTTACACACACATGATGCACTTATAGAGAGATATCAAGACTTAGATTTTAAGATGCTTACTAGTCGGATAGATACTTGTGCGATGAACAGGGTCTGGTGAGTCCAGTTGACTGAGCCAGGAGTAGGTCGTGTCCATTCCATATTCGGTTTTGGGAAGGGTATCTGTGCTCATTTCAAACTCGAGTTTTATGCGTCACCCCACCTCACCTTTCCCCTGAAGCAGGCATAAGTGTGTTTTCTAAAAGCGTGACTCTGTTCTGTTTGGGGATTCAGTTCATGGGGAGCGATTTTTACATTCCCTCGATAAGTGATATCATAAGTTTCTTTTTTTGTGGGACTTATTTCACTGAGGATGATCGTACCTAAATCCACTCAGGATGCTGCTACCAGCCTCATGACGTGGATTTCATGGCTGAGTGACACTCCATTGCTCCTACGTAGCACCACTTGTCCACTTGTCCACTTGTCTTTGTCCTCTTGTCCACTTGTCTTTGTCCACTTGGCTCTTTCCTGGGATATGAAACGTGTACTGGAATGGAGGTTCTTGTCAAAACAGCAGCCCTCAACATTGGGGTCCCTGTGTCTGGTTGATTTTTTCATTTTCCCAAGGTCAACGCCCATGTGTGGAAGTGCCCTATGCTCTGTGGTTCTGTGTTTTACATGTTTTGGGAAAGAGGATATACTTGTGAAGATTGGCTGTTGGCCATTGACATCCCGCCCATCAGCTTAACAGGGCTCCCTTGTCTCCGTGGCCTGTCCTGCCTTTCTGGTTTTTAGAATTTTTTCGCCTGGCCCTTTTGACCGGTGGGGGGGGGCGAGGGGGCGAGAGATTTCTTTGTAGTGCTTACTTACCCTCCCAGCTTGCTTGGTTGGCCAAAAAGGGCGTATGCGTTTTTTCCTGAATATATTCAGGAAAAAACGCATACGCCCTTTTTGGCTAACCGCATCATTGTCCACGTTCTGGCGCTTTTCATGTGCTATCGGGGCCATTCCGGTGTACCCGTTGACATCCGTTTCCTGCAATTCTGCCTTGCGTTCAACGCCTCTTCGTTGCCTGACCTCAATATATTTGGGGGCGATATTTATCGTTTCGAACTCTGCAGGTTTGGGAAGTGCAGTGCCCCTGAGCTCCATTTCCCAAGTCGCTTTTTTGTGAGTGGGACGCAACACGGCTGGATGTCTTCACGCCCTATTGTCGATCCGGGGTGGCAGGCTGAGCCTTTGGTGAATTCTTCTTCGTGATGGGAAATGAGAGTGTCATGTGCCCGACCAAACACCTCCAGCGAGTCTCTCATTGGTTCCCCCCCTTGCATTTTATCCTGCGGACAAATTGCAGACGGTACGAAAGAGGCATGGAAAGGCGCTGAGTCTCCAAGTGGGGAGATTGTTAGTAAGGGGGCCTGAATGGAGAACACGAGCAGCAGGAGATGAAAAGTGAGGTGAGTTTCAGAAAGCTTTCCCGATCCCACGGTGTAGCATCCGCTGGGTTTCCAATGAGTGCTTTCGCTTTCGGAAGATTGCGTTGAACCTGGAGATTTGGGACCCATGGAATGGGTAGCACGCAGGATTCCTTTCAAGGGTGTGCATTTGCTTTCCCAACCTCACCAATCGTCTCAGCCCCAAGAGTGTCCAGGCTTATGTCTTCTGCCGCTGGGGCTGTAGATGTGGTCAATCCTGGTTGCATCCCAGTCCCTGAACGCATTTTGGAAGAATTTCTCTCTGTTTTGCCCTGCTTGTTTCTTCTTTGTGTTGGAAATGTATCCTCAGAATGGGTCTGAGCTGATTTTCACTGCTGTTTTTAGGCCGCTTTACACACACATGATGCACTTACAGTGAGATATCAAGACTTAGCTTTTAAGATGCTTACTAGTCGGATAGATACTTGTGCGATGAACAGGGTCTGGTGAGTCCAGTTGACTGAGCCAGGAGTAGGTCGTGTCCATTCCATATTCGGTTTTGGGAAGGGTATCTGTGCTCATTTGAAGCTCGAGTTTTATGCGTCACCCCACCTCACTTTTCCCCTGAATCAGGCATAAGTGTGTTTTCTAAAAGCGTGACTCTGTTCTGTGTGGGGATTCAGTTCATGGGGAGCGATTTTTACATTCCCTCGATAAGTGATATCATAAGTTTCTTTTTTTGTGGGACTTATTTCACTGAGGATGATCGTACCTAAATCCACTCAGGATGCTGCTACCAGCCTCATGACGTGGATTTCATGGCTGAGTGACACTCCATTGCTCCTACGTAGCACCACTTGTCCACTTGTCCACTTGTCTTTGTCCTCTTGTTCACTTGTCTTTGTCAACTTGGCTCTTTCCTGGGATATGAAACGTGTACTGGAATGGAGGTTCTTGTCAAAACAGCAGCCCTCAACATTGGGGTCCCTGTGTCTGGTTGATTTTTTCATTTTCCCAAGGTCAACGCGCATGTGTGGAAGTGCCCTGTGCTCTGTGGTTCTGTGTTTTACCTGTTTTGGGAAAGAGGATATACTTGTGAAGATTGGCTGTTGGCCATTGACATCCCGCCCATCAGCTTAACAGGGCTCCCTTGTCTCCGTGGCGTGTCCTGCCTTTCTGGTTTTTAGACTTTTTTCGCCTGGCCCTTTTGACCGGTGGGGGGGGGGGGGCGAGGGGGCGAGAGATTTCTTTGTAGTGCTTATTTACCCTCCCAGCTTGCTTGGTTGGCCAAAAAGGGCGTATGCGTTTTTTCCTGAATATATTCAGGAAAAAACGCATACGCCCTTTTTGGCCAACCGCATCATTGTCCACGTTCTGGCGCTTTTCATGTGCTATCGGGGCCATTCCGATGTACCCGTTGACATCCGTTTCCTGCAATTCTGCCTTGCGTTCAACGCCTCTTCGTTGCCTGACCTCAATATATTTGGGGGCGATGTTTATCGTTTCGAACTCTGCAGGTTTGGGAAGAGCAGTGCCCCTGAGCTCCATTTCCAAAGTCGCTTTTTTGTGAGTGGGACGCAACACGGCTGGATGGCTTCACGCCCTATTGTCGATCCGGGGTGGCAGGCTGAGCCTTTGGTGAATTCTTCTTCGTGATGGGAAATGAGAGTGTCATGTGCCCGACCAAACACCTCCAGCGAGTCTCTCATTGGTTCCCCCCCTTGCATTTCATCCTGCGGACAAATTGCAGACGGTACGAAAGAGGCATGGAAAGGCGCTGAGTCTCCAAGTGGGGAGATTGTTAGTAAGGGGGCCTGAATGGAGAACACGAGCAGCAGGAGATGAAAACTGAGGTGAGTTTCAGAAAGCTTTCCCGATCCCACGGTGTAGCATCCGCTGGGTTTCCAATGAGTGCTTTCGCTGTCGGAAGATTGCGTTGAACCTGGAGAGTTGGGACCCATGGAATGGGTAGCACGCAGGATTCCTTTCAAGGGTCTGCATTTGCTTTGCAAACCTCACCAATCGTCTCAGCCCCAAGAGTGTCCAGGCTTATGTCTTCTGCCGCTGGGGCTGTAGATGTGGTCAATCCTGGTTGCATCCCAGTCCCTGAACGCATTTTGGAAGAATTTCTCTCTGTTTTGCCCTGCTTGTTTCTTCTTTGTGTTGGAAATGTATCCTCAGAATGGGTCTGAGCTGATTTTCACTGCTGTTTTTAGGCCGCTTTACACACACATGATGCACTTACAGTGAGATATCAAGACTTAGCTTTTAAGATGCTTACTAGTCGGATAGATACTTGTGCGATGAACAGGGTCTGGTGAGTCCAGTTGACTGAGCCAGGAGTAGGTCGTGTCCATTCCATATTCGGTTTTGGGAAGGGTATCTGTGCTCATTTGAAGCTCGAGTTTTATGCGTCACCCCACCTCACTTTTCCCCTGAAGCAGGCATAAGTGTGTTTTCTAAAAGCGTGACTCTGTTCTGTTTGGGGATTCAGTTCATGGGGAGCGATTTTTACATTCCCTCGATAAGTGATATCATAAGTTTCTTTTTTTGTGGGACTTATTTCACTGAGGATGATCGTACCTAAATCCACTCAGGATGCTGCTACCAGCCTCATGACGTGGATTTCATGGCTGAGTGACACTCCATTGCTCCTACGTAGCACCACTTGTCCACTTGTCCACTTGTCTTTGTCCTCTTGTTCACTTGTCTTTGTCCACTTGGCTCTTTCCTGGGATATGAAACGTGTACTGGAATGGAGGTTCTTGTCAAGACAGCAGCCCTCAACTTTGGGGTCCCTGTGTCTTGTTGATTTTTTCATTTTCCCAAGGTCAACGCCCATGTGTGGAAGTGCCCTATGCTCTGTGGTTCTGTGTTTTACATGTTTTGGGAAAGAGGATATACTTGTGAAGATTGGCTGTTGGCCATTGACATCCCGCCCATCAGCTTAACAGGGCTCCCTTGTCTCCGTGGCCTGTCCTGCCTTTCTGGTTTTTAGACTTTTTTCGGCTTGCCCTTTTGCCCGGAGGGAGGGTTGCAAGAGATTTATTTGTACTGCTGATTTGCCCTCCCAGCTTGCTTGGTTGGCCAAAAAGGGCGTATGCGTTTTTTCCTGAAATTATTCAGGAAAAAACGCATACGCCCTTTTTGGCCAACCGCATCATTGTCCACGTTCTGGCGCTTTTCATGTGCTATCGGGGCCATTCCGATGTACCCGTTGACATCCGTTTCCTGCAATTCTGCCTTGCGTTCAACGCCTCTTCGTTGCCTGACCTCACTATATTTGGGGGCGATAGTTATCGTTTCGAACTCTGCAGGTTTGGGAAGTGCAGTGCCCCTGAGCTCCATTTCCCAAGTCGCTTTTTTGTGAGTGGGACGCAACACGGCTGGATGTCTTCACGCCCTATTGTCGATCCGGGGTGGCAGGCTGAGCCTTTGGTGAATTCTTCTTCGTGATGGGAAATGAGAGTGACATGTGCCCGACCAAACACCTCCAGCGAGTCTCTCATTGGTTCCCCCTCTTCCAGTTCATCCTGCGGACAAATTGCAGACGGTACGAAAGAGGCATGGAAAGGCGCTGAGTCTCCAAGTGGGGAGATTGTTAGTAAGGGGGCCTGAATGGAGAACACGAGCAGCAGGAGATGAAAACTGAGGTGAGTTTCAGAAAGCTTTCCCGATCCCACGGTGTAGCATCCGCTGGGTTTCCAATGAGTGCTTTCGCTGTCGGAAGATTGCGTTGAACCTGGAGAGTTGGGACCCATGGAATGGGTAGCTCGCAGGATTCATTTCAAGGGTCTGCATTTGCTTTGCAAACCTCACCAATCGTCTCAGCCCCAAGAGTGTCCAGGCTTATGTCTTCTGCTGCTGGGGCTGTAGATGTGGTCAATCCTGGTTGCATCCCAGTCCCTGAACGCATTTTGGAAGAATTTCTCTCTGTTTTGCCCTGCTTGTTTCTTCTTTGTGTTGGAAATGTATCCTCAGAATGGGTCTGAGCTGATTTTCACTGCTGTTTTTAGGCCGCTTTACACACACATGATGCACTTACAGTGAGATATCAAGACTTAGCTTTTAAGATGCTTACTAGTCGGATAGATACTTGTGCGATGAACAGGGTCTGGTGAGTCCAGTTGACTGAGCCAGGAGTAGGTCGTGTCCATTCCATATTCGGTTTTGGGAAGGGTATCTGTGCTCATTTGAAGCTCGAGTTTTATGCGTCACCCCACCTCACTTTTCCCCTGAAGCAGGCATAAGTGTGTTTTCTAAAAGCGTGACTCTGTTCTGTGTGGGGATTCAGTTCATGGGGAGCGATTTTTACATTCCCTCGATAAGTGATATCATAAGTTTCTTTTTTTGTGGGACTTATTTCACTGAGGATGATCGTACCTAAATCCACTCAGGATGCTGCTACCAGCCTCATGACGTGGATTTCATGGCTGAGTGACACTCCATTGCTCCTACGTAGCACCACTTGTCCACTTGTCCACTTGTCTTTGTCCTCTTGTTCACTTGTCTTTGTCCACTTGGCTCTTTCCTGGGATATGAAACGTGTACTGGAATGGAGGTTCTTGTCAAAACAGCAGCCCTCAACATTGGGGTCCCTGTGTCTGGTTGATTTTTTCATTTTCCCAAGGTCAACGCGCATGTGTGGAAGTGCCCTGTGCTCTGTGGTTCTGTGTTTTCCTGTTTTGGGAAAGAGGATATACTTGTGAAGATTGGCTGTTGGCCATTGACATCCCGCCCATCAGCTTAACAGGGCTCCCTTGTCTCCGTGGCCTGTCCTGCCTTTCTGGTTTTTAGACTTTTTTCGCCTGGCCCTTTTGACCGGTGGGGGGGGGGGGCGGGGGGGCGAGAGATTTCTTTGTAGTGCTTATTTACCCTCCCAGCTTGCTTGGTTGGCCAAAAAGGGCGTATGCGTTTTTTCCTGAATATATTCAGGAAAAAACGCATACGCCCTTTTTGGCCAACCGCATCATTTTCCACGTTCTGGCGCTTTTCATGTGCTATCGGGGCCATTCCGATGTACCCGTTGACATCCGTTTCCTGCAATTCTGCCTTGCGTTCAACGCCTCTTCGTTGCCTGACCTCACTATATTTGGGGGCGATAGTTATCGTTTCGAACTCTGCAGGTTTGGGAAGTGCAGTGCCCCTGAGCTCCATTTCCCAAGTCGCTTTTTTGTGAGTGGGACGCAACACGGCTGGATGTCTTCACGCCCTATTGTCGATCCGGGGTGGCAGGCTGAGCCTTTGGTGAATTCTTCTTCGTGATGGGAAATGAGAGTGACATGTGCCCGACCAAACACCTCCAGCGAGTCTCTCATTGGTTCCCCCCCTTGCATTTCATCCTGCGGACAAATTGCAGACGGTACGAAAGAGGCATGGAAAGGCGCTGAGTCTCCAAGTGGGGAGATTGTTAGTAAGGGGGCCTGAATGGAGAACACGAGCACCAGGAGATGAAAACTGAGGTGAGTTTCAGAAAGCTTTCCCGATCCCACGGTGTAGCATCCGCTGGGTTTCCAATGAGTGCTTTCGCTGTCGGAAGATTGCGTTGAACCTGGAGAGTTGGGACCCATGGAATGGGTAGCACGCAGGATTCCTTTCAAGGGTCTGCATTTGCTTTCCAAACCTCACCAATCGTCTCAGCCCCAAGAGTGTCCAGGCTTATGTCTTCTGCCGCTGGGGCTGTAGATGTGGTCAATCCTGGTTGCATCCCAGTCCCTGAACGCATTTTGGAAGAATTTCTCTCTGTTTTGCCCTGCTTGTTTCTTCTTTGTGTTGGAAATGTATCCTCAGAATGGGTCTGAGCTGATTTTCACTGCTGTTTTTAGGCCGCTTTACACACACTTGATGCACTTACAGAGAGATATCAAGACTTAGCTTTTAAGATGCTTACTAGTCGGATAGATACTTGTGCGATGAACAGGGTCTGGTGAGTCCAGTTGATTGAGTCAGGAGTAGGTCGTGTCCATTCCATATTCGGTTTTGGGAAGGGTATCTGTGCTCATTTCAAACTCGAGTTTTATGCGTCACCCCACCTCACCTTTCCCCTGAAGCAGGCATAAGTGTGTTTTCTAAAAGCGTGACTCTGTTCAGTGTGGGGATTCAGTTCATGGGGAGCGATTTTTACATTCCCTCGATAAGTGATATCATAAGTTTCTTTTTTTGTGGGACTTATTTCACTGAGGATGATCGTACCTAAATCCACTCAGGATGCTGCTACCAGCCTCATGACGTGGATTTCATGGCTGAGTGACACTCCATTGGTCCTACGTAGCACCACTTGTCCGCTTGTCCACTTGTCTTTGTCCTCTTGTCCACTTGTCTTTGTCCACTTGGCTCTTTCCTGGGATATGAAACGTGTACTGGAATGGAGGTTCTTGTCAAGACAGCAGCCCTCAACTTTGGGGTCCCTGTGTCTTGTTGATTTTTTCATTTTCCCAAGGTCAACGCCCATGTGTGGAAGTGCCCTATGCTCTGTGGTTCTGTGTTTTACCTGTTTTGGGAAAGAGGATATACTTGTGAAGATTGGCTGTTGGCCATTGACATCCCGCCCATCAGCTTAACAGGGCTCCCTTGTCTCCGTGGCCTGTCCTGCCTTTCTGGTTTTTAGACTTTTTTCGCCTGGCCCTTTTGCCCGGAGGGAGGGGTGCGAGAGATTTATTTGTACTGCTGATTTGCCCTCCCAGCTTGCTTGGTTGGCCAAAAAGGGCGTATGCGTTTTTTCCTGAAATTATTCAGGAAAAAACGCATACGCCCTTTTTGGCCAACCGCATCATTGTCCACGTTCTGGCGCTTTTCATGTGCTATCGGGGCCATTCCGATGTACCCGTTGACATCCGTTTCCTGCAGTTCTGCCTTGCGTTCAACGCCTCTTCGTTGCCTGACCTCACTATATTTGGGGGCGATAGTTATCGTTTCGAACTCTGCAGGTTTGGGAAGTGCAGTGCCCCTGAGCTCCATTTCCCAAGTCGCTTTTTTGTGAGTGGGACGCAACACGGCTGGATGTCTTCACGCCCTATTGTCGATCCGGGGTGGCAGGCTGAGCCTTTGGTGAATTCTTCTTCGTGATGGGAAATGAGAGTGACATGTGCCCGACCAAACAGCTCCAGCGAGTCTCTCATTGGTTCCCCCTCTTCCAGTTCATCCTGCGGACAAATTGCAGACGGTACGAAAGAGGCATGGAAAGGCGCTGAGTCTCCAAGTGGGGAGATTGTTAGTAAGGGGGCCTGAATGGAGAACACGAGCACCAGGAGATGAAAACTGAGGTGAGTTTCAGAAAACTTTCCCGATCCCACGGTGTAGCATCCGCTGGGTTTCCAATGAGTGCTTTCGCTGTCGGAAGATTGCGTTGAACCTGGAGAGTTGGGACCCATGGAATGGGTAGCTCGCAGGATTCATTTCAAGGGTCTGCATTTGCTTTCCAAACCTCAGAAATCGTCTCAGCCCCAAGAGTGTCCAGGCTTATGTCTTCTGCCGCTGGGGCTGTAGATGTGGTCAATCCTGGTTGCATCCCAGTCCCTGAACGCATTTTGGAAGAATTTCTCTCTGTTTTGCCCTGCTTGTTTCTTCTTTGTGTTGGAAATGTATCCTCAGAATGGGTCTGAGCTGATTTTCACTGCTGTTTTTAGGCCGCTTTACACACACATGATGCACTTACAGTGAGATATCAAGACTTAGCTTTTAAGATGCTTACTAGTCGGATAGATACTTGTGCGATGAACAGGGTCTGGTGAGTCCAGTTGACTGAGCCAGGAGTAGGTCGTGTCCATTCCATATTCGGTTTTGGGAAGGGTATCTGTGCTCATTTGAAGCTCGAGTTTTATGCGTCACCCCACCTCACTTTTCCCCTGAAGCAGGCATAAGTGTGTTTTCTAAAAGCGTGACTCTGTTCTGTGTGGGGATTCAGTTCATGGGGAGCGATTTTTACATTCCCTCGATAAGTGATATCATAAGTTTCTTTTTTTGTGGGACTTATTTCACTGAGGATGATCGTACCTAAATCCACTCAGGATGCTGCTACCAGCCTCATGACGTGGATTTCATGGCTGAGTGACACTCCATTGCTCCTACGTAGCACCACTTGTCCACTTGTCCACTTGTCTTTGTCCTCTTGTTCACTTGTCTTTGTCAACTTGGCTCTTTCCTGGGATATGAAACGTGTACTGGAATGGAGGTTCTTGTCAAAACAGCAGCCCTCAACATTGGGGTCCCTGTGTCTGGTTGATTTTTTCATTTTCCCAAGGTCAACGCGCATGTGTGGAAGTGCCCTATGCTCTGTGGTTCTGTGTTTTACCTGTTTTGGGAAAGAGGATATACTTGTGAAGATTGGCTGTTGGCCATTGACATCCCGCCCATCAGCTTAACAGGGCTCCCTTGTCTCCGTGGCCTGTCCTGCCTTTCTGGTTTTTAGACTTTTTTCGCCTGGCCCTTTTGACCGGTGGGGGGGGGGGCGAGGGGGCGAGAGATTTCTTTGTAGTGCTTATTTACCCTCCCAGCTTGCTTGGTTGGCCAAAAAGGGCGTATGCGTTTTTTCCTGAATATATTCAGGAAAAAACGCATACGCCCTTTTTGGCCAACCGCATCATTGTCCACGTTCTGGCGCTTTTCATGTGCTATCGGGGCCATTCCGATGTACCCGTTGACATCCGTTTCCTGCAATTCTGCCTTGCGTTCAAGGCCTCTTCGTTGCCTGACCTCAATATATTTGGGGGCGATAGTTATCGTTTCGAACTCTGCAGGTTTGGGAAGTGCAGTGCCCCTGAGCTCCATTTCCCAAGTCGCTTTTTTGTGAGTGGGACGCAACACGGCTGGATGTCTTCACGCCCTATTGTCGATCCGGGGTGGCAGGCTGAGCCTTTGGTGAATTCTTCTTCGTGATGGGAAATGAGAGTGTCATGTGCCCGACCAAACACCTCCAGCGAGTCTCTCATTGGTTCCCCCCCTTGCATTTCATCCTGCGGACAAATTGCAGACGGTACGAAAGAGGCATGGAAAGGCCCTGAGTCTCCAAGTGGGGAGATTGTTAGTAAGGGGGCCTGAATGGAGAACACGAGCAGCAGGAGATGAAAAGTGAGGTGAGTTTCAGAAAGCTTTCCCGATCCCACGGTGTAGCATCCGCTGGGTTTCCAATGAGTGCTTTCGCTTTCGGAAGATTGCGTTGAACCTGGAGAGTTGGGACCCATGGAACGGGTAGCACGCAGGATTCCTTTCAAGGGTGTGCATTTGCTTTCCCAACCTCACCAATCGTCTCAGCCCCAAGAGTGTCCAGGCTTATGTCTTCTGCCGCTGGGGCTGTAGATGTGGTCAATCCTGGTTGCATCCCAGTCCCTGAACGCATTTTGGAAGAATTTCTCTCTGTTTTGCCCTGCTTGTTTCTTCTTTGTGTTGGAAATGTATCCTCAGAATGGGTCTGAGCTGATTTTCACTGCTGTTTTTAGGCCGCTTTACACACACATGATGCACTTACAGTGAGATATCAAGACTTAGCTTTTAAGATGCTTACTAGTCGGATAGATACTTGTGCGATGAACAGGGTCTGGTGAGTCCAGTTGACTGAGCCAGGAGTAGGTCGTGTCCATTCCATATTCGGTTTTGGGAAGGGTATCTGTGCTCATTTCAAACTCGAGTTTTATGCGTCACCCCATCTCACTTTTCCCCTGAAGCAGGCATAAGTGTGTTTTCTAAAAGCGTGACTCTGTTCTGTGTGGGGATTCAGTTCATGGGGAGCGATTTTTACATTCCCTCGATAAGTGATATCATAAGTTTCTTTTTTTGTGGGACTTATTTCACTGAGGATGATCGTACCTAAATCCACTCAGGATGCTGCTACCAGCCTCATGACGTGGATTTCATGGCTGAGTGACACTCCATTGCTCCTACGTAGCACCACTTGTCCACTTGTCCACTTGTCTTTGTCCTCTTGTTCACTTGTCTTTGTCCACTTGGCTCTTTCCTGGGATATGAAACGTGTACTGGAATGGAGGTTCTTGTCAAAACAGCAGCCCTCAACATTGGGGTCCCTGTGTCTGGTTGATTTTTTCATTTTCCCAAGGTCAACGCGCATGTGTGGAAGTGCCCTATGCTCTGTGGTTCTTTGTTTTACATGTTTTGGGAAAGAGGATATACTTGTGAAGATTGGCTGTTGGCCATTGACATCCCGCCCATCAGCTTAACAGGGCTCCCTTGTCTCCGTGGCCTGTCCTGCCTTTCTGGTTTTTAGACTTTTTTCGCCTGGCCCTTTTGACCCGGGGGGAAGGGGGCGAGAGATTTCTTTGTAGTGCTGATTTGCCCTCCCAGCTTGCTTGGTTGGCCAAAAAGGGCGTATGCGTTTTTTCCTGAATATATTCAGGAAAAAACAGATACGCCCTTTTTGGCCAACCGCATCATTGTCCACGTTCTGGCGCTTTTCATGTGCTATCGGGGCCATTCCGATGTACCCGTTGACATCCGTTTCCTGCAATTCTGCCTTGCGTTCAACGCCTCTTCGTTGCCTGACCTCAATATATTTGGGGGCGATAGTTATCGTTTCGAACTCTGCAGGTTTGGGAAGTGCAGCGCCCCTGAGCTCCATTTCCCAAGTCGCTTTTTTGTGAGTGGGACGCAACACGGCTGGATGTCTTCACGCCCTATTGTCGATCCGGGGTGGCAGGCTGAGCCTTTGGTGAATTCTTCTTCGTGATGGGAAATGAGAGTGTCATGTGCCCGACCAAACACCTCCAGCGAGTCTCTCATTGGTTCCCCCCCTTGCATTTCATCCTGCGGACAAATTGCAGACGGTACGAAAGAGGCATGGAAAGGCGCTGAGTCTCCAAGTGGGGAGATTGTTAGTAAGGGGGCCTGAATGGAGAACACGAGCAGCAGGAGATGAAAAGTGAGGTGAGTTTCAGAAAGCTTTCCCGATCCCACGGTGTAGCATCCGCTGGGTTTCCAATGAGTGCTTTCGCTGTCGGAAGATTGCGTTGAACCTGGAGAGTTGGGACCCATGGAATGGGTAGCACGCAGGATTCCTTTCAAGGGTGTGCATTTGCTTTCCCAACCTCACCAATCGTCTCAGCCCCAAGAGTGTCCAGGCTTATGTCTTCTGCCGCTGGGGCTGTAGATGTGGTCAATCCTGGTTGCATCCCAGTCCCTGAACGCATTTTGGAAGAATTTCTCTCTGTTTTGCCCTGCTTGTTTCTTCTTTGTTTTGGAAATGTATCCTCAGAATGGGTCTGAGCTGATTTTCACTGCTGTTTTTAGGCCGCTTTACACACACATGATGCACTTACAGTGAGATATCAAGACTTAGCTTTTAAGATGCTTACTAGTCGGATAGATACTTGTGCGATGAACAGGGTCTGGTGAGTCCAGTTGACTGAGCCAGGAGTAGGTCGTGTCCATTCCATATTCGGTTTTGGGAAGGGTATCTGTGCTCATTTCAAACTCGAGTTTTATGCGTCACCCCACCTCACTTTTCCCCTGAAGCAGGCATAAGTGTGTTTTCTAAAAGCGTGACTCTGTTCTGTGTGGGGATTCAGTTCATGGGGAGCGATTTTTACATTCCCTCGATAAGTGATATCATAAGTTTCTTTTTTTGTGGGACTTATTTCACTGAGGATGATCGTACCTAAATCCACTCAGGATGCTGCTACCAGCCTCATGACGTGGATTTCATGGCTGAGTGACACTCCATTGCTCCTACGTAGCACCACTTGTCCACTTGTCCACTTGTCTTTGTCCTCTTGTTCACTTGTCTTTGTCCACTTGGCTCTTTCCTGGGATATGAAACGTGTACTGGAATGGAGGTTCTTGTCAAAACAGCAGCCCTCAACATTGGGGTCCCTGTGTCTGGTTGATTTTTTCATTTTCCCAAGGTCAACGCGCATGTGTGGAAGTGCCCTATGCTCTGTGGTTCTTTGTTTTACATGTTTTGGGAAAGAGGATATACTTGTGAAGATTCGCTGTTGGCCATTGACATCCCGCCCATCAGCTTAACAGGGCTCCCTTGTCTCCGTGGCCTGTCCTGCCTTTCTGGTTTTTAGACTTTTTTCGCCTGGCCCTTTTGACCGGTGGGGGGGGGGCGAGGGGGCGAGAGATTTCTTTGTAGTGCTTATTTACCCTCCCAGCTTGCTTGGTTGGCCAAAAAGGGCGTATGCGTTTTTTCCTGAATATATTCAGGAAAAAACGCATACGCCCTTTTTGGCCAACCGCATCATTGTCCACGTTCTGGCGCTTTTCATGTGCTATCGGGGCCATTCCGATGTACCCGTTGACATCCGTTTCCTGCAATTCTGCCTTGCGTTCAACGCCTCTTCGTTGCCTGACCTCAATATATTTGGGGGCGATAGTTATCGTTTCGAACTCTGCAGGTTTGGGAAGTGCAGTGCCCCTGAGCTCCATTTCCCAAGTCGCTTTTTTGTGAGTGGGACGCAACACGGCTGGATGGCTTCACGCCCTATTGTCGATCCGGGGTGGCAGGCTGAGCCTTTGGTGAATTCTTCTTCGTGATGGGAAATGAGAGTGTCATGTGCCCGACCAAACACCTCCAGCGAGTCTCTCATTGGTTCCCCCCCTTGCATTTCATCCTGCGGACAAATTGCAGACGGTACGAAAGAGGCATGGAAAGGCGCTGAGTCTCCAAGTGGGGAGATTGTTAGTAAGGGGGCCTGAATGGAGAACACGAGCACCAGGAGATGAAAAGTGAGGTGAGTTTCAGAAAGCTTTCCCGATCCCACGGTGTAGCATCCGCTGGGTTTCCAATGAGTGCTTTCGCTGTCGGAAGATTGCGTTGAACCTGGAGAGTTGGGACCCATGGAATGGGTAGCACGCAGGATTCCTTTCAAGGGTCTGCATTTGCTTTCCCAACCTCACCAATCGTCTCAGCCCCAAGAGTGTCCAGGCTTATGTCTTCTGCCGCTGGGGCTGTAGATGTGGTCAATCCTGGTTGCATCCCAGTCCCTGAACGCATTTTGGAAGAATTTCTCTCTGTTTTGCCCTGCTTGTTTCTTCTTTGTGTTGGAAATGTATCCTCAGAATGGGTCTGAGCTGATTTTCACTGCTGTTTTTAGGCTGCTTTACACACACATGATGCACTTACAGTGAGATATCAAGACTTAGCTTTTAAGATGCTTACTAGTCGGATAGATACTTGTGCGATGAACAGGGTCTGGTGAGTCCAGTTGACTGAGACAGGAGTAGGTCGTGTCCATTCCATATTCGGTTTTCGGAAGGGTATCTGTGCTCATTTCAAACTCGAGTTTTATGCGTCACCCCACCTCACCTTTCCCCTGAAGCAGGCATAAGTGTGTTTTCTAAAAGCGTGACTCTGTTCTGTGTGGGGATTCAGTTCATGGGGAGCGATTTTTACATTCCCTCGATAAGTGATATCATAAGTTTCTTTTTTTGTGGGACTTATTTCACTGAGGATGATCGTACCTAAATCCACTCAGGATGCTGCTACCAGCCTCATGACGTGGATTTCATGGCTGAGTGACACTCCATTGGTCCTACGTAGCACCACTTGTCCGCTTGTCCACTTGTCTTTGTCCTCTTGTCCACTTGTCTTTGTCCACTTGGCTCTTTCCTGGGATATGAAACGTGTACTGGAATGGAGGTTCTTGTCAAGACAGCAGCCCTCAACTTTGGGGTCCCTGTGTCTTGTTGATTTTTTCATTTTCCCAAGGTCAACGCCCATGTGTGGAAGTGCCCTATGCTCTGTGGTTCTGTGTTTTACCCGTTTTGGGAAAGAGGATACACTTGTGAAGATTGGCTGTTGGCCATTGACATCCCGCCCATCAGTTTAACAGGGCTCCCTTGTCTCCGTGGCCTGTCCTGCCTTTCTGGTTTTTAGACTTTTTTCGCCTGGCCCTTTTGCCCGGAGGGAGGGGTGCGAGAGATTTATTTGTACTGCTGATTTGCCCTCCCAGCTTGCTTGGTTGGCCAAAAAGGGCGTATGCGTTTTTTCCTGAATATATTCAGGAAAAAACGCATACGCCCTTTTTGGCCAACCGCATCATTGTCCACGTTCTGGCGCTTTTCATGTGCTATCGGGGCCATTCCGATGTACCCGTTGACATCCGTTTCCTGCAATTCTGCCTTGCGTTCAACGCCTCTTCGTTGCCTGACCTCAATATATTTGGGGGCGATAATTATCGTTTCGAACTCTGCAGGTTTGGGAAGTGCAGTGCCCCTGAGCTCCATTTCCCAAGTCGCTTTTTTGTGAGTGGGACGCAACACGGCTGGATGGCTTCACGCCCTATTGTCGATCCGGGGTGGCAGGCTGAGCCTTTGGTGAATTCTTCTTCGTGATGGGAAATGAGAGTGACATGTGCCCGACCAAACACCTCCAGCGAGTCTCTCATTGGTTCCCCCTCTTCCAGTTCATCCTGCGGACAAATTGCAGACGGTACGAAAGAGGCATGGAAAGGCGCTGAGTCTCCAAGTGGGGAGATTGTTAGTAAGGGCCATGAATGGAGAACACGAGCACCAGGAGATGAAAACTGAGGTGAGTTTCAGAAAACTTTCCCGATCCCACGGTGTAGCATCCGCTGGGTTTCCAATGAGTGCTTTCGCTGTCGGAAGATTGCGTTGAACCTGGAGAGTTGGGACCCATGGAATGGGTAGCACGCAGGATTCCTTTCAAGGGTCTGCATTTGCTTTCCAAACCTCAGCAATCGTCTCAGCCCCAAGAGTGTCTAGCCTTATGTCTTCTGGCGCTGGGGCTGTAGATGTGGTCAATCCTGGTTGCATCCCAGTCCCTGAACGCATTTTGGAAGAATTTCTCTCTGTTTTGCCCTGCTTGTTTCTTCTTTGTGTTGGAAATGTATCCTCAGAATGGGTCTGAGCTGATTTTCACTGCTGTTTTTAGGCCGCTTTACACACACTTGATGCACTTACAGAGAAATATCAAGACTTAGCTTTTAAGATGCTTACTAGTCGGATAGATACTTGTGCGATGAACAGGGTCTGGTGAGTCCAGTTGACTGAGCCAGGAGTAGGTCGTGTCCATTCCATATTCGGTTTTCGGAAGGGTATCTGTGCTCATTTCAAACTCGAGTTTTATGCGTCACCCCACCTCACCTTTCCCCTGAAGCAGGCATAAGTGTGTTTTCTAAAAGCGTGACTCTGTTCTGTGTGGGGATTCAGTTCATGGGGAGCGATTTTTACATTCCCTCGATAAGTGATATCATAAGTTTCTTTTTTTGTGGGACTTATTTCACTGAGGATGATCGTACCTAAATCCACTCAGGATGCTGCTACCAGCCTCATGACGTGGATTTCATGGCTGAGTGACACTCCATTGGTCCTACGTAGCACCACTTGTCCACTTGTCCACTTGGCTCTTTCCTGGGATATGAAACGTGTACTGGAATGGAGGTTCTTGTCAAGACAGCAGCCCTCAACATTGGGGTCCCTGTGTCTGGTTGATTTTTTCATTTTCCCAAGGTCAACGCCCATGTGTGGAAGTGCCCTATGCTCTGTGGTTCTGTGTTTTACATGTTTTGGGAAAGAGGATATACTTGTGAGTATTGGCTGTTGGCCATTGACATCCCGCCCATCAGCTTAACAGGGCTCCCTTGTCTCCGTAGCCTGTCCTGCCTTTCTGGTTTTTAGACTATTTTCGCCTGGCCCATTTGACGGGTGGGTGGGGGGAGAGATTTCTTTGTAGTGCTGATTTGCCCTCCCAGCTTGCTTGGTTGGTCAAAAAGGGCGTATGCGGTTTTTCCTGAATATATTCAGGAAAAAACGCATACGCCCTTTTTGGCCAACCGCATCATTGTCCACGTTCTGGCGCTTTTCATGTGCTATCGGGGCCATTCCGATGTACCCGTTGACATCCGTTTCCTGCAATTCTGCCTTGCGTTCAAGGCCTCTTCGTTGCCTGACCTCAATATATTTGGGGGCGATAGTTATCGTTTCGAACTCTGCAGGTTTGGGAAGTGCAGTGCCCCTGAGCTCCATTTCCCAAGTCGCTTTTTTGTGAGTGGGACGCAACACGGCTGGATGTCTTCACGCCCTATTGTCGATCCGGGGTGGCAGGCTGAGCCTTTGGTGAATTCTTCTTCGTGATGGGAAATGAGAGTGTCATGTGCCCGACCAAACACCTCCAGCGAGTCTCTCATTGGTTCCCCCCCTTGCATTTCATCCTGCGGACAAATTGCAGACGGTACGAAAGAGGCATGGAAAGGCCCTGAGTCTCCAAGTGGGGAGATTGTTAGTAAGGGGGCCTGAATGGAGAACACGAGCAGCAGGAGATGAAAAGTGAGGTGAGTTTCAGAAAGCTTTCCCGATCCCACGGTGTAGCATCCGCTGGGTTTCCAATGAGTGCTTTCGCTTTCGGAAGATTGCGTTGAACCTGGAGAGTTGGGACCCATGGAATGGGTAGCACGCAGGATTCCTTTCAAGGGTGTGCATTTGCTTTCCCAACCTCACCAATCGTCTCAGCCCCAAGAGTGTCCAGGCTTATGTCTTCTGCCGCTGGGGCTGTAGATGTGGTCAATCCTGGTTGCATCCCAGTCCCTGAACGCATTTTGGAAGAATTTCTCTCTGTTTTGCCCTGCTTGTTTCTTCTTTGTGTTGGAAATGTATCCTCAGAATGGGTCTGAGCTGATTTTCACTGCTGTTTTTAGGCCGCTTTACACACACATGATGCACTTACAGTGAGATATCAAGACTTAGCTTTTAAGATGCTTACTAGTCGGATAGATACTTGTGCGATGAACAGGGTCTGGTGAGTCCAGTTGACTGAGCCAGGAGTAGGTCGTGTCCATTCCATATTCGGTTTTGGGAAGGGTATCTGTGCTCATTTCAAACTCGAGTTTTATGCGTCACCCCACCTCACTTTTCCCCTGAAGCAGGCATAAGTGTGTTTTCTAAAAGCGTGACTCTGTTCTGTTTGGGGATTCAGTTCATGGGGAGCGATTTTTACATTCCCTCGATAAGTGATATCATAAGTTTCTTTTTTTGTGGGACTTATTTCACTGAGGATGATCGTACCTAAATCCACTCAGGATGCTGCTACCAGCCTCATGACGTGGATTTCATGGCTGAGTGACACTCCATTGCTCCTACGTAGCACCACTTGTCCACTTGTCCACTTGTCTTTGTCCTCTTGTTCACTTGTCTTTGTCCACTTGGCTCTTTCCTGGGATATGAAACGTGTACTGGAATGGAGGTTCTTGTCAAAACAGCAGCCCTCAACATTGGGGTCCCTGTGTCTGGTTGATTTTTTCATTTTCCCAAGGTCAACGCGCATGTGTGGAAGTGCCCTATGCTCTGTGGTTCTTTGTTTTACATGTTTTGGGAAAGAGGATATACTTGTGAAGATTGGCTGTTGGCCATTGACATCCCGCCCATCAGCTTAACAGGGCTCCCTTGTCTCCGTGGCCTGTCCTGCCTTTCTGGTTTTTAGACTTTTTTCGCCTGGCCCTTTTGACCCGGGGGGAAGGGGGCGAGAGATTTCTTTGTAGTGCTGATTTGCCCTCCCAGCTTGCTTGGTTGGCCAAAAAGGGCGTATGCGTTTTTTCCTGAATATATTCAGGAAAAAACGCATACGCCCTTTTTGGCCAACCGCATCATTGTCCACGTTCTGGCGCTTTTCATGTGCTATCGGGGCCATTCCGATGTACCCGTTGACATCCGTTTCCTGCAATTCTGCCTTGCGTTCAACGCCTCTTCGTTGCCTGACCTCAATATATTTGGGGGCGATAGTTATCGTTTCGAACTCTGCAGGTTTGGGAAGTGCAGTGCCCCTGAGCTCCATTTCCCAAGTCGCTTTTTTGTGAGTGGGACGCAACACGGCTGGATGTCTTCACGCCCTATTGTCGATCCGGGGTGGCAGGCTGAGCCTTTGGTGAATTCTTCTTCGTGATGGGAAATGAGAGTGTCATGTGCCCGACCAAACACCTCCAGCGAGTCTCTCATTGGTTCCCCCCCTTGCATTTCATCCTGCGGACAAATTGCAGACGGTACGAAAGAGGCATGGAAAGGCCCTGAGTCTCCAAGTGGGGAGATTGTTAGTAAGGGGGCCTGAATGGAGAACACGAGCAGCAGGAGATGAAAAGTGAGGTGAGTTTCAGAAAGCTTTCCCGATCCCACGGTGTAGCATCCGCTGGGTTTCCAATGAGTGCTTTCGCTTTCGGAAGATTGCGTTGAACCTGGAGAGTTGGGACCCATGGAATGGGTAGCACGCAGGATTCCTTTCAAGGGTGTGCATTTGCTTTCCCAACCTCACCAATCGTCTCAGCCCCAAGAGTGTCCAGGCTTATGTCTTCTGCCGCTGGGGCTGTAGATGTGGTCAATCCTGGTTGCATCCCAGTCCCTGAACGCATTTTGGAAGAATTTCTCTCTGTTTTGCCCTGCTTGTTTCTTCTTTGTGTTGGAAATGTATCCTCAGAATGGGTCTGAGCTGATTTTCACTGCTGTTTTTAGGCCGTTTTACACACACTTGATGCACTTACAGAGAGATATCAAGACTTAGCTTTTAAGATGCTTACTAGTCGGATAGATACTTGTGCGAATAACAGTGTCTGGTGAGTCCAGTTGATTGAGCCAGGAGTAGGTCGTGTCCATTCCATATTCGGTTTTCGGAAGGGCATCTGTGCTCATTTCAAACTCGAGTTTTATGCGTCACCCCACCTCACCTTTCCCCTGAAGCAGGCATAAGTGTGTTTTCTAAAAGCGTGACTCTGTTCTGTGTGGGGATTCAGTTCATGGGGAGCGATTTTTACATTCCCTCGATAAGTGATATCATAAGTTTCTTTTTTTGTGGGACTTATTTCACTGAGGATGATCGTACCTAAATCCACTCAGGATGCTGCTACCAGCCTCATGACGTGGATTTCATGGCTGAGTGACACTCCATTGGTCCTACGTAGCACCACTTGTCCACTTGTCCACTTGGCTCTTTCCTGGGATATGAAACGTGTACTGGAATGGAGGTTCTTGTCAAGACAGCAGCCCTCAACATTGGGGTCCCTGTGTCTGGTTGATTTTTTCATTTTCCCAAGGTCAACGCCCATGTGTGGAAGTGCCCTATGCTCTGTGGTTCTGTGTTTTACATGTTTTGGGAAAGAGGATATACTTGTGAGTATTGGCTGTTGGCCATTGACATCCCGCCCATCAGCTTAACAGGGCTCCCTTGTCTCCGTAGCCTGTCCTGCCTTTCTGGTTTTTAGACTATTTTCGCCTGGCCCATTTGTCGGGGGGGTGGGGGGAGAGATTTCTTTGTAGTGCTGATTTGCCCTCCCAGCTTGCTTGGTTGGTCAAAAAGGGCGTATGCGGTTTTTCCTGAATATATTCAGGAAAAAACGCATACGCCCTTTTTGGCCAACCGCATCATTGTCCACGTTCTGGCGCTTTTCATGTGCTATCGGGGCCATTCCGATGTACCCGTTGACATCCGTTTCCTGCAATTCTGCCTTGCGTTCAACGCCTCTTCGTTGCCTGACCTCACTATATTTGGGGGCTTTAGTTATCGTTTCGAACTCTGCAGGTTTGGGAAGTGCAGTGCCCCTGAGCTCCATTTCCCAAGTCGCTTTTTTGTGAGTGGGACGCAACACGGCTGGATGTCTTCACGCCCTATTGTCGATCCGGGGTGGCAGGCTGAGCCTTTGGTGAATTCTTCTTCGTGATGGGAAATGAGAGTGACATGTGCCCGACCAAACACCTCCAGCGAGTCTCTCATTGGTTCCCCCTCTTCCAGTTCATCCTGCGGACAAATTGCAGACGGTACGAAAGAGGCATGGAAAGGCGCTGAGTCTCCAAGTGGGGAGATTGTTAGTAAGGGGGCCTGAATGGAGAACACGAGCACCAGGAGATGAAAACTGAGGTGAGTTTCAGAAAACTTTCCCGATCCCATGGTGTAGCATCCGCTGGGTTTACAATGAGTGCTTTCGCTGTCGGAAGATTGCGTTGAACCTGGAGAGTTGGGACCCATGGAATGGGTAGCTCGCAGGATTCATTTCAAGGGTCTGCATTTGCTTTCCCAACCTCACCAATCGTCTCAGCCCCAAGAGTGTCCAGGCTTATGTCTTCTGCCGCTGGGGCTGTAGATGTGGTCAATCCTGGTTGCATCCCAGTCCCTGAACGCATTTTGGAAGAATTTCTCTCTGTTTTGCCCTGCTTGTTTCTTCTTTGTGTTGGAAATGTATCCTCAGAATGGGTCTGAGCTGATTTTCACTGCTGTTTTTAGGCCGCTTTACACACACATGATGCACTTACAGTGAGATATCAAGACTTAGCTTTTAAGATGCTTACTAGTCGGATAGATACTTGTGCGATGAACAGGGTCTGGTGAGTCCAGTTGACTGAGCCAGGAGTAGGTCGTGTCCATTCCATATTCGGTTTTGGGAAGGGTATCTGTGCTCATTTGAAGCTCGAGTTTTATGCGTCACCCCACCTCACTTTTCCCCTGAAGCAGGCATAAGTGTGTTTTCTAAAAGCGTGACTCTGTTCTGTGTGGGGATTCAGTTCATGGGGAGCGATTTTTACATTCCCTCGATAAGTGATATCATAAGTTTCTTTTTTTGTGGGACTTATTTCACTGAGGATGATCGTACCTAAATCCACTCAGGATGCTGCTACCAGCCTCATGACGTGGATTTCATGGCTGAGTGACACTCCATTGCTCCTACGTAGCACCACTTGTCCACTTGTCCACTTGTCTTTGTCCTCTTGTTCACTTGTCTTTGTCAACTTGGCTCTTTCCTGGGATATGAAACGTGTACTGGAATGGAGGTTCTTGTCAAAACAGCAGCCCTCAACATTGGGGTCCCTGTGTCTGGTTGATTTTTTCATTTTCCCAAGGTCAACGCGCATGTGTGGAAGTGCCCTATGCTCTGTGGTTCTGTGTTTTACCTGTTTTGGGAAAGAGGATATACTTGTGAAGATTGGCTGTTGGCCATTGACATCCCGCCCATCAGCTTAACAGGGCTCCCTTGTCTCCGTGGCCTGTCCTGCCTTTCTGGTTTTTAGACTTTTTTCGCCTGGCCCTTTTGACCGGTGGGGGGGGGGGCGAGGGGGCGAGAGATTTCTTTGTAGTGCTTATTTACCCTCCCAGCTTGCTTGGTTGGCCAAAAAGGGCGTATGCGTTTTTTCCTGAATATATTCAGGAAAAAACGCATACGCCCTTTTTGGCCAACCGCATCATTGTCCACGTTCTGGCGCTTTTCATGTGCTATCGGGGCCATTCCGATGTACCCGTTGACATCCGTTTCCTGCAATTCTGCCTTGCGTTCAAGGCCTCTTCGTTGCCTGACCTCAATATATTTGGGGGCGATAGTTATCGTTTCGAACTCTGCAGGTTTGGGAAGTGCAGTGCCCCTGAGCTCCATTTCCCAAGTCGCTTTTTTGTGAGTGGGACGCAACACGGCTGGATGTCTTCACGCCCTATTGTCGATCCGGGGTGGCAGGCTGAGCCTTTGGTGAATTCTTCTTCGTGATGGGAAATGAGAGTGTCATGTGCCCGACCAAACACCTCCAGCGAGTCTCTCATTGGTTCCCCCCCTTGCATTTCATCCTGCGGACAAATTGCAGACGGTACGAAAGAGGCATGGAAAGGCCCTGAGTCTCCAAGTGGGGAGATTGTTAGTAAGGGGGCCTGAATGGAGAACACGAGCAGCAGGAGATGAAAAGTGAGGTGAGTTTCAGAAAGCTTTCCCGATCCCACGGTGTAGCATCCGCTGGGTTTCCAATGAGTGCTTTCGCTTTCGGAAGATTGCGTTGAACCTGGAGAGTTGGGACCCATGGAATGGGTAGCACGCAGGATTCCTTTCAAGGGTGTGCATTTGCTTTCCCAACCTCACCAATCGTCTCAGCCCCAAGAGTGTCCAGGCTTATGTCTTCTGCCGCTGGGGCTGTAGATGTGGTCAATCCTGGTTGCATCCCAGTCCCTGAACGCATTTTGGAAGAATTTCTCTCTGTTTTGCCCTGCTTGTTTCTTCTTTGTGTTGGAAATGTATCCTCAGAATGGGTCTGAGCTGATTTTCACTGCTGTTTTTAGGCCGTTTTACACACACTTGATGCACTTACAGAGAGATATCAAGACTTAGCTTTTAAGATGCTTACTAGTCGGATAGATACTTGTGCGAATAACAGTGTCTGGTGAGTCCAGTTGATTGAGCCAGGAGTAGGTCGTGTCCATTCCATATTCGGTTTTCGGAAGGGCATCTGTGCTCATTTCAAACTCGAGTTTTATGCGTCACCCCACCTCACCTTTCCCCTGAAGCAGGCATAAGTGTGTTTTCTAAAAGCGTGACTCTGTTCTGTGTGGGGATTCAGTTCATGGGGAGCGATTTTTACATTCCCTCGATAAGTGATATCATAAGTTTCTTTTTATGTGGGACTTATTTCACTGAGGATGATCGTACCTAAATCCACTCAGGATGCTGCTACCAGCCTCATGACGTGGATTTCATGGCTGAGTGACACTCCATTGGTCCTACGTAGCACCACTTGTCCACTTGTCCACTTGGCTCTTTCCTGGGATATGAAACGTGTACTGGAATGGAGGTTCTTGTCAAGACAGCAGCCCTCAACATTGGGGTCCCTGTGTCTGGTTGATTTTTTCATTTTCCCAAGGTCAACGCCCATGTGTGGAAGTGCCCTATGCTCTGTGGTTCTGTGTTTTACATGTTTTGGGAAAGAGGATATACTTGTGAGTATTGGCTGTTGGCCATTGACATCCCGCCCATCAGCTTAACAGGGCTCCCTTGTCTCCGTAGCCTGTCCTGCCTTTCTGGTTTTTAGACTATTTTCGCCTGGCCCATTTGACGGGGGGGTGGGGGGAGAGATTTCTTTGTAGTGCTGATTTGCCCTCCCAGCTTGCTTGGTTGGTCAAAAAGGGCGTATGCGGTTTTTCCTGAATATATTCAGGAAAAAACGCATACGCCCTTTTTGGCCAACCGCATCATTGTCCACGTTCTGGCGCTTTTCATGTGCTATCGGGGCCATTCCGATGTACCCGTTGACATCCGTTTCCTGCAATTCTGCCTTGCGTTCAACGCCTCTTCGTTGCCTGACCTCACTATATTTGGGGGCGATAGTTATCGTTTCGAACTCTGCAGGTTTGGGAAGTGCAGTGCCCCTGAGCTCCATTTCCCAAGTCGCTTTTTTGTGAGTGGGACGCAACACGGCTGGATGTCTTCACGCCCTATTGTCGATCCGGGGTGGCAGGCTGAGCCTTTGGTGAATTCTTCTTCGTGATGGGAAATGAGAGTGACATGTGCCCGACCAAACACCTCCAGCGAGTCTCTCATTGGTTCCCCGTCTTCCAGTTCATCCTGCGGACAAATTGCAGACGGTACGAAAGAGGCATGGAAAGGCGCTGAGTCTCCAAGTGGGGAGATTGTTAGTAAGGGGGCCTGAATGGAGAACACGAGCACCAGGAGATGAAAACTGAGGTGAGTTTCAGAAAACTTTCCCGATCCCACGGTGTAGCATCCGCTGGGTTTCCAATGAGTGCTTTCGCTGTCGGAAGATTGCGTTGAACCTGGAGAGTTGGGACCCATGGAATGGGTAGCTCGCAGGATTCATTTCAAGGGTCTGCATTTGCTTTGCAAACCTCACCAATCGTCTCAGCCCCAAGAGTGTCCAGGCTTATGTCTTCTGCCGCTGGGGCTGTAGATGTGGTCAATCCTGGTTGCATCCCAGTCCCTGAACGCATTTTGGAAGAATTTCTCTCTGTTTTGCCCTGCTTGTTTCTTCTTTGTGTTGGAAATGTATCCTCAGAATGGGTCTGAGCTGATTTTCACTGCTGTTTTTAGGCCGCTTTACACACACATGATGCACTTACAGTGAGATATCAAGACTTAGCTTTTAAGATGCTTACTAGTCGGATAGATACTTGTGCGATGAACAGGGTCTGGTGAGTCCAGTTGACTGAGCCAGGAGTAGGTCGTGTCCATTCCATATTCGGTTTTGGGAAGGGTATCTGTGCTCATTTGAAGCTCGAGTTTTATGCGTCACCCCACCTCACTTTTCCCCTGAAGCAGGCATAAGTGTGTTTTCTAAAAGCGTGACTCTGTTCTGTGTGGGGATTCAGTTCATGGGGAGCGATTTTTACATTCCCTCGATAAGTGATATCATAAGTTTCTTTTTTTGTGGGACTTATTTCACTGAGGATGATCGTACCTAAATCCACTCAGGATGCTGCTACCAGCCTCATGACGTGGATTTCATGGCTGAGTGACACTCCATTGCTCCTACGTAGCACCACTTGTCCACTTGTCCACTTGTCTTTGTCCTCTTGTTCACTTGTCTTTGTCAACTTGGCTCTTTCCTGGGATATGAAACGTGTACTGGAATGGAGGTTCTTGTCAAAACAGCAGCCCTCAACATTGGGGTCCCTGTGTCTGGTTGATTTTTTCATTTTCCCAAGGTCAACGCGCATGTGTGGAAGTGCCCTATGCTCTGTGGTTCTGTGTTTTACCTGTTTTGGGAAAGAGGATATACTTGTGAAGATTGGCTGTTGGCCATTGACATCCCGCCCATCAGCTTAACAGGGCTCCCTTGTCTCCGTGGCCTGTCCTGCCTTTCTGGTTTTTAGACTTTTTTCGCCTGGCCCTTTTGACCGGTGGGGGGGGGGCGAGGGGGCGAGAGATTTCTTTGTAGTGCTTATTTACCCTCCCAGCTTGCTTGGTTGGCCAAAAAGGGCGTATGCGTTTTTTCCTGAATATATTCAGGAAAAAACGCATACGCCCTTTTTGGCCAACCGCATCATTGTCCACGTTCTGGCGCTTTTCATGTGCTATCGGGGCCATTCCGATGTACCCGTTGACATCCGTTTCCTGCAATTCTGCCTTGCGTTCAAGGCCTCTTCGTTGCCTGACCTCAATATATTTGGGGGCGATAGTTATCGTTTCGAACTCTGCAGGTTTGGGAAGTGCAGTGCCCCTGAGCTCCATTTCCCAAGTCGCTTTTTTGTGAGTGGGACGCAACACGGCTGGATGTCTTCACGCCCTATTGTCGATCCGGGGTGGCAGGCTGAGCCTTTGGTGAATTCTTCTTCGTGATGGGAAATGAGAGTGTCATGTGCCCGACCAAACACCTCCAGCGAGTCTCTCATTGGTTCCCCCCCTTGCATTTCATCCTGCGGACAAATTGCAGACGGTACGAAAGAGGCATGGAAAGGCCCTGAGTCTCCAAGTGGGGAGATTGTTAGTAAGGGGGCCTGAATGGAGAACACGAGCAGCAGGAGATGAAAAGTGAGGTGAGTTTCAGAAAGCTTTCCCGATCCCACGGTGTAGCATCCGCTGGGTTTCCAATGAGTGCTTTCGCTTTCGGAAGATTGCGTTGAACCTGGAGAGTTGGGACCCATGGAATGGGTAGCACGCAGGATTCCTTTCAAGGGTGTGCATTTGCTTTCCCAACCTCACCAATCGTCTCAGCCCCAAGAGTGTCCAGGCTTATGTCTTCTGCCGCTGGGGCTGTAGATGTGGTCAATCCTGGTTGCATCCCAGTCCCTGAACGCATTTTGGAAGAATTTCTCTCTGTTTTGCCCTGCTTGTTTCTTCTTTGTGTTGGAAATGTATCCTCAGAATGGGTCTGAGCTGATTTTCACTGCTGTTTTTAGGCCGCTTTACACACACATGATGCACTTACAGTGAGATATCAAGACTTAGCTTTTAAGATGCTTACTAGTCGGATAGATACTTGTGCGATGAACAGGGTCTGGTGAGTCCAGTTGACTGAGCCAGGAGTAGGTCGTGTCCATTCCATATTCGGTTTTGGGAAGGGTATCTGTGCTCATTTCAAACTCGAGTTTTATGCGTCACCCCACCTCACTTTTCCCCTGAAGCAGGCATAAGTGTGTTTTCTAAAAGCGTGACTCTGTTCTGTTTGGGGATTCAGTTCATGGGGAGCGATTTTTACATTCCCTCGATAAGTGATATCATAAGTTTCTTTTTTTGTGGGACTTATTTCACTGAGGATGATCGTACCTAAATCCACTCAGGATGCTGCTACCAGCCTCATGACGTGGATTTCATGGCTGAGTGACACTCCATTGCTCCTACGTAGCACCACTTGTCCACTTGTCCACTTGTCTTTGTCCTCTTGTTCACTTGTCTTTGTCCACTTGGCTCTTTCCTGGGATATGAAACGTGTACTGGAATGGAGGTTCTTGTCAAAACAGCAGCCCTCAACATTGGGGTCCCTGTGTCTGGTTGATTTTTTCATTTTCCCAAGGTCAACGCGCATGTGTGGAAGTGCCCTATGCTCTGTGGTTCTTTGTTTTACATGTTTTGGGAAAGAGGATATACTTGTGAAGATTGGCTGTTGGCCATTGACATCCCGCCCATCAGCTTAACAGGGCTCCCTTGTCTCCGTGGCCTGTCCTGCCTTTCTGGTTTTTAGACTTTTTTCGCCTGGCCCTTTTGACCCGGGGGGAAGGGGGCGAGAGATTTCTTTGTAGTGCTGATTTGCCCTCCCAGCTTGCTTGGTTGGCCAAAAAGGGCGTATGCGTTTTTTCCTGAATATATTCAGGAAAAAACGCATACGCCCTTTTTGGCCAACCGCATCATTGTCCACGTTCTGGCGCTTTTCATGTGCTATCGGGGCCATTCCGATGTACCCGTTGACATCCGTTTCCTGCAATTCTGCCTTGCGTTCAACGCCTCTTCGTTGCCTGACCTCAATATATTTGGGGGCGATAGTTATCGTTTCGAACTCTGCAGGTTTGGGAAGTGCAGTGCCCCTGAGCTCCATTTCCCAAGTCGCTTTTTTGTGAGTGGGACGCAACACGGCTGGATGTCTTCACGCCCTATTGTCGATCCGGGGTGGCAGGCTGAGCCTTTGGTGAATTCTTCTTCGTGATGGGAAATGAGAGTGACATGTGCCCGACCAAACACCTCTAGCGAGTCTCTCATTGGTTTCCCCTCTTCCAGTTCATCCTGCGGACAAATTGCAGACGGTACGAAAGAGGCATGGAAAGGCGCTGAGTCTCCAAGTGGGGAGATTGTTAGTAAGGGGGCCTGAATGGAGAACACGAGCACCAGGAGATGAAAACTGAGGTGAGTTTCAGAAAGCTTTCCCGATCCCACGGTGTAGCATCCGCTGGGTTTCCAATGAGTGCTTTCGCTGTCGGAAGATTGCGTTGAACCTGGAGAGTTGGGACCCATGGAATGGGTAGCACGCAGGATTCCTTTCAAGGGTGTGCATTTGCTTTCCCAACCTCACCAATCGTCTCAGCCCCAAGAGTGTCCAGGCTTATGTCTTCTGCCGCTGGGGCTGTAGATGTGGTCAATCCTGGTTGCATCCCAGTCCCTGAACGCATTTTGGAAGAATTTCTCTCTGTTTTGCCCTGCTTGTTTCTTCTTTGTGTTGGAAATGTATCCTCAGAATGGGTCTGAGCTGATTTTCACTGCTGTTTTTAGGCCGTTTTACACACACTTGATGCACTTACAGAGAGATATCAAGACTTAGCTTTTAAGATGCTTACTAGTCGGATAGATACTTGTGCGAATAACAGGGTCTGGTGAGTCCAGTTGATTGAGCCAGGAGTAGGTCGTGTCCATTCCATATTCGGTTTTCGGAAGGGCATCTGTGCTCATTTCAAACTCGAGTTTTATGCGTCACCCCACCTCACCTTTCCCCTGAAGCAGGCATAAGTGTGTTTTCTAAAAGCGTGACTCTGTTCTGTGTGGGGATTCAGTTCATGGGGAGCGATTTTTACATTCCCTCGATAAGTGATATCATAGGTTTCTTTTTTTGTGGGACTTATTTCACTGAGGATGATCGTACCTAAATCCACTCAGCATGCTGCTACCAGCCTCATGACGTGGATTTCATGGCTGAGTGACACTCCATTGGTCCCACGTAGCACCACTTGTCCACTTGTCCACTTGTCTTTGTCCTCTTGTCCACTTGTCTTTGTCCACTTGGCTCTTTCCTGGGATATGAAACGTGTACTGGAATGGAGATTCTTGTCAAGACAGCAGCCCTCAACATTGGGGTCCCTGTGTCTGGTTGATTTTTTCATTTTCCCAAGGTCAACACCCATGTGTGGAAGTGCCCTATGCTCTGTGGTTCTGTGTTTTACATGTTTTGGGAAAGAGGATATACATGTGAAGATTGGCTGTTGGCCATTGACATCCCGCCCATCAGCTTAACAGGGCTCCCTTGTCTCCGTGGCCTGTCCTGCCTTTCTGATTTTTAGACTTTTTTCGCCTGGCCCTTTTGACCTGGGGGTGGGGGGGCGAGAGATTTCTTTGTAGTGATGATTTGCTCTCCCAGCTTGCTTGGTTGGCCAGAAAGGGCGTATGGGTTTTGTCCTGAATATATTCTGGAAAAAACGCATACGCCCTTTTTGGCCAACCGCATCATTGTCCACGTTCTGGCGCTTTTCATGTGCTATCGGGGCCATTCCGATCTACCCGTTGACATCCTTTTCCTGCAATTCTGCCTTGCGTTCAACGCCTCTTCATAGCCTGACCTCAATATAACTTTGGACTATAGTATCATTTAGAACTCTGCAGGCGTTTTGGATTTCCGTGCCCCTTAGCAAGTGTCTTCATCTTGTTTCTGTAACCGACCACAATGTCGCGGGATTGCTTCAAGCCCCATTCTGGTTATAGGGGCATCTTGCGCTTTTGGAAAATTCCTATTCCTGATTGGAAATTAGAGTGGCATGTGCTGTCCAAGCACATAAACCTTGTTTTTCATTCCTTTCCCCACTTCCATTTCATCCTCCCGACAAATTCCAAGGCTTACACAACTGGCTTTTGAGTGTGCGGACTTCCCCAAGTGGGGAGAATCTAAGGAAGGAGGCTGGAGCGGGGTCCCCTTCCCCAGGACACGTGGAGATAGCGTGACTTTTCCAAACTCTTCCCGCCCCTCTGTCCCCCCATCCTCTGGGTTTCTGTCCTGACGCCGCGGGGCTTCCAGCGGTGCAGGGCTCGGTGGCCGCCCTGCAGGGAGCAGCCCTGATTCGGTCCCTGCAGCGCCACCTGCTAGTGTCTCCATCCTGCGTCGGGCACGGTCTCCACCTTCCCTTCTGCCTTGTGTGCTCTGTCTCCACAGGGTCCTGCGATCAGCTCCTCCGCCCCACCGCCATGACGCCCAGCTCCACACCCCTCATCCAGCCTCAGGGATGACCCAGGACTGGGCTCCCCGGCTGCCCACTCCCGGTCTGTGTCCTCAGGCCCCCTGTGCAGACACGTGAGGACCCCCGGCAGAGGCTCCCGAACGCTTCTCCCCTCCATCATCCCCGGGCTCGGCCCAGGTCCTGTCGGGATGGTCCACCCTCACCAAGCCCCCAGGTACACTTCAAGGGCGGGCATCGGACCTGCTGCGTGCACGGCTGTGCGTCCTGCTGTATACACAGGCATGACCCTGCCCCAGGGTGCAGGAAAGGCAGCCTTGCCTTGGGACCTGGGGAGAGGGCCTGCCCACAGGGCGGACGTCGACGCTCGGCTCACCAGGCAAGGGCAGCATTGTTCTCGCTCCTTGGCCCTTTCTCACCCAGCCTGATCCCGACCCGGCTTTGTTCCCACCCCCGTTGTCCCTCCATTGGCCTCGCTCTTGTGAGCAGAGCAGGACAGTGTGGTCAGTGGTCACAGGCTGAGACACAGACACTGGCTGACCCGCGTGCACCCAGCTGACCCCATGGAATGGGCACCGCACCAGGGCCCGTGCGGTGTGGGTTCACCTGCCCACAGAGAGGCCGGGCCTCTGTCCTGGCTCCAGAGGTCACCTTGAGTCTGACGGAAGTGTCCGTGCTCCGTGGGCCTCGCTCCAGGCCGGTCTGTGCTGATGGCATGATACACGGTGGGGCTTCCTGAGTCGCCCCCGGGGGCCGGAGGACAAGGTCAGGCACAGGGTGGTCCCCACATGGACGAGACAGACCCCAATAAACCCTGCACTTAAGGACTCAGGTGGGCTTCCCTGGGCGGCCACAGCCGAGGATGCTGGACCCTGCTCGTCGCCTCCGTCCTCGCTGATTTTAACTTGCATCCTTCAGCATAATAAACCCGGGGTATAACAGCTTCAGGGAATCTGGGAGCCTCCAAGAAAAGAGAAGCCGGGGAGGGGGTCTCTGGGCCCCCGACTCTTCAGTTGGGGTCAGAGGTCGATGGGGAGGATCTTGGGGCCCTGGAATCTGAAGGACCCCCTCCCAGGGGAGGGGGTAGGAGACCCAGGTGGTAGTTAAGCTGAGTCCAAGGCCCTCCTACGTAGGAGGCATCCTAGCCCCGGGGATCCTGAAGAGGCTGCCCACTCCTTCCCTCCACCCCCAGGCCTGGTCCCTTCTCTTGAGAAGCTCCCTAGGGTGGGGTCCTGGTGCTGGAGGTGCCCTGATGCTGTGGCCTCCCGAGCCTCCAGTGAGGATAATGGGAGCCGGGGAAGACTTGCTCACAGAGAGGGAGCTTCTACCAAAAGAGAGCCTGGGTCTGCTGCCCCGACCCCAGGTGCCCTGGGGCAGGAACGTGAGAGTGAGGCTCCTGCCCCTCCCAAGACACCCAGGACACATGGCCGCTGGTCGCTGACTCCCACACAATACTAAAATCTCCCACGCAGGCCTGATGAGTGAGAGACACTATTTAAAGACTATTATTGGGCCAGGGGGAGCCCAGGGGGTGAAGCTGGGGGTGGGGAGAGTTGGAAAATCACCTAAGGATGCGCTCTCCCTGCAGCGACCCCCCAGGTGAGCCCAGGTGGAGATGGACCCATCAAGACAGAGCCCACATTCTGGGTCTTTGGGGACAAGTAGCCAAGCACCCCCAGTCCTTGCCTGCACCTGCTGCAGGTAGGGCCGGCCCTGTCTTCTTCATGGTCAAGTTTCACCCCTCCCAGAAGCCCTCTTGGAGGCTAATGTGATGGAGGTGTCCATGGCAGGACTGGTGGGTCTGTGGTGGGCTGGAGGCCACGTGACAGGCGGGAGGGCTCCCACCGATCCTGCCGGTTCGCACCTCCTGGTCCGAGGCCTGCACAGAGCCCACCAGGCTGTGGATGTGGTAGAAGGTGCAGAGGTCCGGGGCCCGGTCCAGCCCATGCAGGTGTCTGACCACCGAGCGGTCGGTGTGGACATTCCCAGGGAGCCCTGGCCGTGCTCGCACCCTCCTGGGAAGGACACGTCAGCGTGGTCCCTGGAATGACCGGGGGTCAGCCAGAAGCCTCCCCCACCCAACCTCACTGTCACCACAAGAAACGAGACAACTCCGTGCGGAAACACAGAACATCACCAGCCTGATGCTGTCCTGAGGAAGGTCGGCTGGTGTCTGGGAACTGGGTACTACAGTGGGTTGAATGGGGGCCCCCAGAAGTTATGTCCACATCATACCCCCCAGAATCTGAGAATGGTATCTTATTTGGAAGTAGGGTCTTTGCAGGTATAATTAGTTATGGATCTGAAGATGAGGTCATCTTGGATCCGGGTGGCCCTAAATCAGTGACAGTGTCCCTCTAAGAGACCAGAAGAGAGACACAGACACACAAGAGGCACCATGTGAAGATGGAGGTAGAGATAGGAGGGATGTGGCCGCAAGGCCAGGGACGCCTGGAGCCCCCAGAAGCTAGAAGAGGCAGGCAGGACCCTCCCCTGGAGCCTCCGGAGGGAGCGCGGCCCTGGGACACCTTGATCTCAGACGTCTGGTCTCCAGGACTGAGAGAGGACGGGTTTCTGTTGCTCTGAGCCTCCGTTTGTGGTCGTTTGTCACAGCTGCCCCAGGAAGCTAATGAAGCTGGTGAGCAGGTCCCTGCCCTGATCTAAGCCCTCCCACCTCCCGTTAGGGGCAACCCCCTGCGCCTGTGCTGTGTGCACAAACCATGTGGTTCATGCTGAACCCCGGCTCCCCTTCTGGGCACCAGAATTTTGGAGGGTGAGGACAGAGAACACCACGTGACCAGCCCCCAGCCGGGTGCCAAGCCTCTAATGAGCTTCCCTGGGGACACGGGGGTGCGGGTAACTTTTGTGGTTCTGCCCTTTGTGGCTGGGGGAAGAGACACCCTAGAGACCCTCGAGGGAAGGAGGGGGCATGGAGGGTCAGGAGGTGATGGGAGCAGGGGCCCTCCCTCCCTGCATCACTACCGCGTGCTGTGACCCATCTCAGCTGTGAGCATACAAGCCACGAGCATGTGCCGAGTCCTGTGAGCCTCCCAGCCGGTCCCTGAAGGTGAGGGCGGCCCTGCAGACCCCAGCCCTCTCCTCCACGTCTAGTGGGTGGAAGACCCACTTCTCCTTGCCATTCCAGAAGCAGTTCTGGAGCTGTCCTGGGAAGGCTTCTGGGGTTATGCAGGCTGAGCCCCTGTTGCTATGCACCCACTTCCCCACAGGAACATCCAAAGCAAGCAGTTTGCCCTGTTGCCTGAATGCCCCCCCAACACTTTTCTCAGGAAAGAATCAGGGGTTTCTGTAGCAGCGTCCACAGGCAGCTCTGCATCTGGGCCCATGTTCATATCTTCTGTGTAAACACTGAGAACCTTCGCTGGCACGTGCCCCGGCTGACCACCTCCGCAAGCCGACCACAGGCCCCAGTGTGGGCTTCAGACTGACCGCCCGTCTCAGGCTCCGCCTCTTGTTGTCAGAGCTGCTCCAGGCCCTGCTCAGAACCCGTGCTCCCACCTTTCACAGGGCTGTCCTCCACCCCCACCTTCAGCAGGAGTTCACCTAAGTATTTAAGTTAAGGCGTCCAGAGATAAGAAAGGAAGCTACAAACAAACAAACAGATGGGACCAGCTGGGACCAAGATGGCAACGAATGTGACCTGCAACAGACCCTGAGTCTCATCACGTGTTGAATTTACTATATCAGCATATTCAGTGACACACCTACCGGCGGCCATGACTGGACGTGAATGACCAAAGACGGGTAAAAGGAGGTGGTGCCCCATTCTCTTGGAAGAAGCCCTGCCCCTTCCCCGGAAGGCTTCTTCACCGCCATCATCACCCTCACTCCTCCTCCCTTTATCTTTACTCTTTAAAATTAAGCCACTCTCTCCAGGAGGGCGAGAAGGTGATCTGTGAACTTAGTTCCCGCTTCTGCATTCTCTGGCCACTGAACAGAGCCTGTGCTGTGCTGATCTCAGCTTTGGTTTTGTTATTTGCCTACTTGCACCCCCGTGGAAAAAGGAAAGCTTCCCCGCTGAGGCAGAGCGCCTCGCCAGGCCGGGGCCGAGCAGGGGCCACGTGACTTCACTTGGTAGCAGTCTGGAAGGGGGCGGTGCTCTCTGCCCACGGGGTCGGGGAGGGAACACGTACAGCCACAGCACCGGCTCCGCGGACGGCACGGCCCCTCGTGGGCCTGGACCCTGTGCTCTCGTCCCCCCACGCCTGACACCCCCTGACAGTCGTGACGCGGTGACACTGGCTGCCGGGCGTCCAGTCAGGAGGGACCAGAGGCAGCACCTGGTGCCAGATCAGACGTGCCTTTTCACGGGCAGGGGACACAGGAGATATTAGGACTTTGTGTCTAGAAAACAAAGCAAGCGGCTAGAAGGTGATCTGAGCTGTGGACTCGAAACCCACGTGCGAGGTAAGAGCTCCCCCCGAACACCGGCTCGGAAGCTTCCGCACAGGCGAGACCACCCGGTGCTTCCTGCTCGGCCCCTGCAGGCCTCCCTGTGGGCACAGCTGCACCTGCAGTCCTCGGGCTCCCCGACCCAGAGCCTGAAGGGCCGAGGCTGCCAGGGCCTGGGGACACAAGTGGTCACTCCACCAACGTTGCTCGGCCCCTCCTCCCAGTGACCAGGGGAGGGAAGCCCCACGGAGTCTGAGGCCCGGCACAGGCACAGCTCGCCCCCCACCCCCCAGGACCCCCGGCCCCGCCCTGCTACCTCAGGCCCCCCGTCTGCACCTCCCAGAGCCCGCACCCCACCGACCCACATTCCCGGTGTGGACGTCCATGCACACACGCTGCTCCATGTCCTCTTCCCACGTGCGACACCCCCATCCCTGCTTCTCCCCATTGACGGCCTGGACCTCGAATGTTCTGGGCAGAAAGAGGGCAAGGAGGACGCCGGCCTGTCCCGTCTGCCTCCCGGGGGCCCAGACACAGGGCTCGGGGGCTGCTGGGCCTTGAGGTCTGGATGCTTCCAGGTGTGGGATGAAGCTGCCACTGCCCGCTGGAGCTGCTCCTTCCGAGATTCAGGAAACAGGGGGACCCACCAAACGGAGCCCATCCCCCGGCTCTGCTGCAAGTCTGCTCGGATTTGCTCGCCTGGCCCTGAAGACAGACCTGCGGGAAACAGGGCCCGCGATTCCCATGCTGACGGTGTTCCATGGAATTTCCACTAGACCCCTTCCTACCCTGTTCTGAGCCAATTACTAGTCAGTCCGTGCTGCCATCACCCCACGAGCAGACCAGGAAGCTGAGGCTCCGAGAAGCCAAGTAATCCAGCCGGAAGCACAGCTGTGGGACCACGGAGTGGGGTCGGCACCCGCCGCCCACCCAGGGGGAATGCCCCCCCCCGCAGGTTCCACACCTATTCCCTTCACCCCCTCCCGGGGCCAGCTCACAGAGCATCCTCCTGGGGGGACTCACTCACCTTCTTCTAACAGGATCCGTCTCACTGTCCTGTTCTGGGATCACCCGGAAGGCTTGTCACTCTGAAGCAGGTTCAGCCTCACGTCACCAGGGCAGCTTTCCTGGATTACACTCACCACCTGCATGTCCACTCCCAGCTCAGACCCAGAAAGGCCCCCTTGGCCCCGAGTCCCATGGCCCTTCCTGGGCTCCCTCCCCCTCCTGCCTGGTCCGTCCCTCTCATGTCCCCTGCAGGGTCACCAGGAGCTCCCACCTGCCCCAGGCAGGCCCTCTGTTCTGTCCTGGGGAGGCCTCCGTGGTGTCAGGTGGAAGACAAAAGAGATACCCGTGGGGCCTCCCTCACGCAGCCCAGTGGCCAGCACCCTCCTACTCACCTCATCACTCGGGATGGACAGGTATTCAGGGGGTCCGTGGCATCTCCTGGTCCTCATTTCATCCCAGCATTGCCCACAGGGAAGGTGCCAAGCAACTCTGTGCCGGCTGCACAGAGAGGACGCTCATACACACACACCCCTCCCAGCCCACAGGGTCTCGTGGTCAGGCCCCTCCCAGGGTATGGAGCTCAGCTGAGCAGGTACCCAGCAGCCCCCGGGGCTCTCGTGGTCAGGTCCCTCCCAGGGTATGAAGCTCAGCTGAGCTGGTACCCAGCAGCCCCCGGGGCTCTCGTGGTCAGGCCCCTCCCAGGTTATGGAGCTCAGCAGAGCTGGTACCCAGCAGCCCACGGGGCTCTCGTGGTCAGGCCCCTCCCAGGGTATGGAGCTCAGCTGAGTTGGTACCCAGCATCCCACGGGGCTCTCGTGGTCAGGTCCCTCCCAGGTTATGGAGCTCAGCAGAGCTGGTACCCAGCAGCCCATGAGGCTCTCATGGTCAGGTCCCTCCGAGGGTATGGAGCTCAGCTGAGCAGGTACCCAGCAGCCCATGGGGCTCGCGTGGTCAGGCCCCGCCCAGGGTATGGAACTCAGCTGGGCAGGTACCCCAGCAAGGCTGGGTACATAGGAACTGTGCATGTAGCCCTTCTTTCAGAGCACCGCCAGCTCACCTGTTGGTCAGAGCTGACACAAAGCACCTCAGAGCAAGACGTGAACTAACAGCGGCTCCGGGACAGGTCTGTGACCCTGGGCTTCACTTTGTGCGGCCTCCTTCCACCGGGTCTTCCAGAGGCTTCCACTGCAGCTGGGGCACCAGGCCTCTGTTTTACCCACGACCCCTCCTCTCCCTGACTCCTGGGTTCCTCTCATTAGGAGAGGGTCTTCTTGAAGTTGTCTCCCACTCATGGGCCAGATAAAATGATTAGAAAAGAAGCCAGAGCTTTAGCCCCTTGTCTATCCTGACCCTCAGGACCTATACCTGTTCTTGGACCTGGCCGGTGCAGCAAGGCCCATGTTCTGCAACTGTGAGCCCCTGAGGGGCGAGGAGTGGCTGACCTGGGCAGCCTGACCCGGCCGGCCAGCCCTCCCCAGGTGTGCCTGGGCTGAGGTCAATATAAACCCTGCTCCAGGCAGCAAGACTCCTGCAGCTGTGCCTGACGCCATATTCTCTGCCCCATCGGCAGTCTCGGGGCTGGGCTGGTGGGAGGGAGTAGGGCCCGTGGCTCTGTGCGTGGCCCGGTGCGAGTGGGGCTCTGCTGGACTTTCTGCAGGAGTTGCCGCGCTGCCACCTGCTAAAGAAGAGGATGTGTCACCCATACCTGCCGCTGGAATTTCTCCCTGGGCAGAGGTGAGGACGGAGAAAAGCGGTGGGGGCCGGGACAGGAGGGGTACATTGGGCAGGGAGATGGAAAGCTTCCAGAAGAGCGCCCGGGGCCAGGACCATGCTGGATGGCCTGCAGGCCCCACGTCGGCCTGTGTGCCGTGGCTGGTGTGGCTCTACGGCCCTTCCTCTAGGCTTTCAAATCCTTGCACACATTCAGATGTTTTACCTGAGAAGGGCGGGAACAGTTCAGCAGCAGCTGGCCTGGGGGTCAGCTCACGTTTACTCAGGGACGCCTCGGCACGGTCCCCCAGCTTTGCAGTGAGGACGTGCCTTGCCGGGGGGGGGGGGCTGCTGGCTGCGTGGGAGACGATTCCCCACCTCTGACCAACTTCAGAATTCTTTCCCACTGGAGCAAGTGTCCTGCTAGCGTTTTCCTCTGTGTAACTCGTGGGTTCTTAATTGGCAGCGTGAACGGTGATATCAGAGGTCCTGAATCAGGATGGAAATACTTATCCCCAACTTGTACAGGCGTAAAAACCTGGGGAGGCCGTGTGCAGCCGGCACCCTTAGGGATGGGCTTCCGACTGACCCCTCAACGTTCTGGTGTCCAGCCACTGCTTTAGAATTTCTGGGGCCCAATGCTAACTCTAAGGGTTCTGTAACCCAGCCTCTGTTGGTCTTTAATGAGACCCGCACTTCCAGGGTCCCACAGAGCAGGGTCCGTGTGACTGTTCTGTGGCTTCTGTAACAAAAAATCACAAGCTGGGTGGTTTAAAACAGAAGGAGTGGGCTTCCCTGGTGGCACAGTGGTTGGGAGTCCGCCTGCCGATGCAGGGGACACGGGTTCGTGCCCCGGTCCGGGAGGATCCCACATGCCGCGGAGCGGCTGAGTTCGTGAGCCATGGCCGCTGAGCCCGCATGTCCGGAGCCTGTGCTCGGCAACAGGAGAGGCCACAACAGTGAGAGGCCCGCGTACCACAAACAAGCAAACAACAACAACAAAAAAACAGCAGGAGTTCATCCTCCCCCAGTCCTGGAGACCAGACATCTGACATCAAGGTGTTGCAGGATGGCTTCTTCTGAGGTCTCTCTAGTTGGTGTTTAGACAGCCATCTTCTCCCCAGGTCCTCACATGGTCTCCCCCTGTGCCTATCTGTGTCCTAATCTCTTCTTGTAGGACGTCAATCCTATTGGATTAGGATCCACCCTAGTGATGTCATATTAACCTTGATCACCTCTTTAAAAATCCCATCTCCAAATACAGCCACGTCCTGGGGGTTAGGGATTCAGCACGTGGATTTGGGGAGACATGACTGAGCCTATAGCATCCTCCTTAGGAACCAAGTGTGCCTCGGTCCTTCCTTCCCTCAAGTCATACGAGGTGAGCTAATGGCTCAAGGAGAGGCCACTCGTGCAGAGTTTGTGTCCCAGCTGGGGAACCCTTCTCTGCTCTCTTTGATAAGGCAGTGGCAGTGCCAGCCCCCTCCGGAGGTGAGCAGTTCTGGGGTTTCCTGCCGTGTCTCCTGGCCTGCTGAGGTGCTCAGTGTCTGGGAACCCAGGAGCCAGAAGCCTAGTGGGGCTGCCGGGGACTCTCAGGGCCTTGGCAGATGTCTCTCCCGGCAGATACCCTAGCGAAAGTGGGGAAACTTTGGGGGATTACAGGAGGGAGAGAGTCACAGTCTCGTTTATGCTTCAGAAAGACCACGTTGGGGTGGGATGTGAGACGCACCGTGGGGCAGGGAGGTTTGTCAGGTCTGATGGAGGAACCAGGCACAAGATCGGGCTTGGGCCAGGGCTGTGGGCGTAGAGGGGAATTAGTGTGGGAACTGGCCACAGGCTGTTGTCGAAATATCGGCTTCCCTGTGCACCGAGGCCGAACAGAAATACGGAGACGGGTTTTGGAGGAAGAGAGAGATGGCTTTATTTTTCTGCGAGGCAGCAGGGAAGACACAGCCGGCTAGACCTCAAGAACTGGGCACCCCTCCTTGAGAATCAGGGAAGGTTTTTATATGTGGGGCTCTTGCAATCTGGGATATAGGATAGGATCAAAGTAGTGAAGGTCTTGCATTCCTCTTTTCCTTTACATTATTTCAAATCAGTCACAGCTGGCGTCAGGCCGCCCGGTAATTGGGGTCCGGCAGTCTGGTAATTGCGTCCGTTTGCCTCTGGTTTATCGGCCAGTGACCTTGTTTCTGAAATGAAAAACTATAGGGGGTGATTTGTTGTGAGGGGTGTATAGAATGTAAGTGCGTTACATAATAAGGTTAGGGAGTGAGAGGCCGGGGCTGTAACACACACGGTGAGGGGTGATGGGTGCCGAAGGTAAATCCCATAGTGTCGGAGTGAGGTTAGCTTTGTAGAGTACAAATCTAGTTACTACAAATGAGTGACAAAGTGAAACAAGGAGTGATGAGCTCTTTCAGGCCAGGTTACGCTTCTTCTCTAGCCTGTTCGCTGTCCCCTTGTTTCCCTTGTTCTCGGGGCAGGGAAACTTCGTTTCTGTTTTTGCTGCAACAAGACTGTGGAGGAGGAGCTGACAGTCACTGGGGCACAAGGCGAGTGGGAGCCTGGGAGGCCCCAGTGTTACCGAACCGAACGTGGGTCCGCTCGCCCGAGGGCAGCAGAGCCAGTCTACTGACACCGGGGGTGGTGGAGGAAGGTGCAGCCTGAATTGTCAAAGTGCCGATACAAGGAGGCCAGGTGGCCTGTGCTCTAGAACCCCGAACTCCTTGAGGGATTTCAGCAAAGCAATTTTCAAGGCCAAGTGAAGGAGGGGGGTCGCAGGGTATGTGATCAGCTGGTGCACGATTCTCTGGTTGATGGTGAGGTAACAGGCGGTTAACGTTATAAATTCTTAGGCACCAGGAGCTCCGGGGTTACCTGTTCCTGATCATCAAGTAGTTAATTTCTTCCACTTGGTGGTGGAGGAAGCATGCATCGGGCACTGTTATCCAGGTACTTCAGAGAGGAGCTACAGCAGAGGGTGTGGGGGAGGGGTCTGTCCTGGGAAGGCCCCACAGGGTCCTGCTCGGTTACTCCTGGTGCCTGGGCTCAGCAACCTGGGAAGGTGGGGCTGCTCCTGGGTGTGGGGAGCTGCAGGATCCCAGTCCTCTGAAACCCTGCTAAGCCCCCAAGGTGAGATGGGTGTGCAGTGACTGGATGGAGGCGTCTGGCCTGGGAGAGGGGTCCGGGCTGGAAATGTCCCTGGAATCATCGCAGGGAGGGAGAGGAAAGGCAAAGTGGGGGCAGATGGGTCACAGCAGACTAATGCAGGTGACTGCGGTCTTGTTGGAAGCAACTCAGAGCCAGAAAGGAGTGGCCGTCAGGGGCTCAGCTCCATTCTCTTGTTCCTTTGTAAAACCACTGTGTCAGAGTTTGAGACGCCGCCAGGAGACGTCTGGGCCCAGTGCTGCCATGGCTTCGTCAAAGGGCCCAGGGGGAACACAGAACCACTGCAGGCCCCGCCCATGTCCTCACTGGGAATGAGTCCCATCGGGGCTCCTGGGCTCACAGACTTCAGGGCACCTCTGTCCTCAGGACTGGTCTTCCTCCTTCCTCTCATCTGCTGGTCAGAGGCCCAGGAACCCCCAACCTGGCTCCACCCCCAGGGCCTGGATTCAGAGGCCCAGGAGCCCCCAACTTGGCTCCACCCCCAGAGCCTGGATTCAGAGGCCCAGGAACCCCCAACTTGTCTCCACCCCCCAGGGCCTGGATTCAGAGGCCCAGGAATCCCCAAACTGTCTCCACCCCCAGGGCCTAGATTCTGGGACAGCTTAGGGGTAAGCCAGACCCTCATGGTCCTTTATCTGCTTAGGGGTGAGAATGTCTTAAACGCTGCAGTTGACTGATTAAGGAATGCTGAGTGTTTCCAGCAGGTGTGGATGGAAAGATGGGGTGTGAAGTTCCTATGTCTGCAGGGTCTTCCCGGCGTGAAGATCTGTGTGTTCCCCCCGGCCAGTCGGCATCCTCCCAGGAAGCCCAGATCCAGGATTACGAGGGCAGAGGCTCTCCCCTTGCGTACCTGTAAGTTCGCACTCCCACAGCAAGGAGCCTGGCTCCCACCATCTGCCATTTATCTATGCATTGCTCCTTTCCACATTACATGTGCAGAGGTTTCAGAATTGTTAGCTACTACACCCTGGAAAGAACTTAGTAAAACAAAGCCCACTGTATATATACGGACCATTTTGCCTTTAGCCTACAGATTCCATTCATTTCCAAAGGTAACTTAAGTCAGCAGCTTTTACCCCATCCCCTACAGTGAGGTGTTTCCATATATTTCTAATCGTTAGATTCTGTCACATGATGTATTCCATCGTGCAACATCCTACACCCTAAATAACTAAATTTGAGTAGATTATGATTGGCCCCTTGGGCTACACACATCTATGGGCTTAGACAAATGCATAGTGACAGGTATCCATCCTAGAGTATCACATGGACTACTTCAAACCCCCCACCCCATGATCTGCTTATCATCTATGTAGCTTTGCCTTTCCCGGGATGTCATCAATGGGGTCACACTGTGTGCAGCCTGCTCAGGCTGGATTTTTCACTTAGCAGTACACGCTGAAGGTTTATCCATGTCTTTCCATAGGTGGATGGTGCATTCCTTTCTGCTGAGTAGTATTCCACTGCATGTGTATGGGAGGAAAAAACTTTCCCAGGTTCTTGGTTGAGCCCCCCCCGCCCCTGTAATAAAAGACAGATTACCAGGAGAAAAGCAGAAGTTTAATAACATGTATAACTTCTGAATAGAGGGGGGACACCACGGAAAACTGAGTCACTCCCTGAAGTGACCAAAACCATCCACTTCAATACTGTCTTCAGCTAAACACAGAAAAGATGCTGGGGAAGGGGGGAAGGCCGGTTATGGAAGGTTATCAGGCAAAGCACAGTAAACAAGGGTATGGCTGTGTGCACATTTAAGTCAGGACTTCCCCATTGAAAAGAGTTACTTAAGATTTAATTATGCTTCTATTTTTGGTGCAAAGAGGGACATACCCTTATAAATGGAGATTTCTCTATTGTAAATGCCCTTCATAAAACGGCAAACTCAGCTTTCTGAGATTTTTTTAAAAACAAATTTATTATTTTATTTTTGGCTTCATTGGGTCTTCGTTGCCGCATGTAGGCTTTTCTCTGGGTGTGGCGAGCAGGGGCTACTCTTCATTGCTGCCCGCGGGCACCACATTGTGGTGGATTTTCCTGTCGTGGAGCACAGGCTCTAGGCGTGCAGGCTTCAGTAGTTGTGGCACATGGGTGCAGTAGTTGTGGCACACGGCCTCAGTAGTTGTGGCTCACGGGCTCTAGAGCGCAGGCTCAGTAGTTGTGGCACACAGGCTTAGTTGCTCTGCGGCATGTGGGATCTTCCCGGACCGGGGCTCGAACCTGTGTCCCCTGAATCGGCAGGTGGACTCTTACCCACTGAGCCACCAGGGAAGCCCTATTTTTTAAAGCAGACCAATAACCCTTATGCCAGAGAGACATATTTTGGGGTGGCATATTCTACTCGCCTTGACATGGATGTACCCCAATTTGCTTATGCATTCATCTTTTGAAGGATATCCTGATTTCAAGTTTTTAGCCATTATGGAAGTGCTGCTGTGCATAATTGCATCCTTGTTTGCATTTGGACATAGATTTTCAAAGCAGTTGTCTAAATACTGGAAGTATGATTGTTGGATCCCAACGTGAGACTTGTTTAGCTTTGGAAAAAACTGCCAAATTGTCTTACAAAATGGCTGCACAGGCACCACCCCCCAGCTATAGGGAGAGTTCCTTCTGTTCCTCACCCTCTAGCAATTGGTATTGTCATATTTTTGGAGCTTAGCAGTCCCAATTGGTGTGCTATGGTGTCTCATGATTTTAATTTGTAGTTCCCTCACGGTATATGTTGTTGAGCTTGTTTCTGTACGACTTTTACTATCTGTATCTTTTTTCGCCGGATGTCTGTTCAGATCACGCTGTTCATGTTCATGCTGGGAGGAGCCCTGTCCCCTCGGGACCTGCTGGGGCTTTGGCTTCAGGAACACGCGGGGCTGAGTCCACGCTGATGGCCGGGCTTCGGTACAACCCGGGGCCAAGTCCACACTAACGGAAGCCGGCTCTCCTCAGGACCCGCTGGGGCTTCAGCTCTGGGACACTGGGGGGTCCAGTTCATGCTGAGAGGAGCCTGGTCTCCTCGGGACCTGCTGGGAGGTGCTGCCGCTGAGGGAGAAGGTGAGAAAAAGTGGGGAGAAGGTTCCTGTGTGTGGCTGACCGCTGCGGGTGTCTGTCTTCAGAGCACCCGGGAGAGGAAGGGCTTGATGTGGAAAACTGGGTGTTTGGCCCCTTTTGTGTGGGGTGTAGACAGAGTTCAGTGTTGTTCTTCGGCGAGTGGCGTCTGGTTTTCCCAGCACCGTTTATTGAGGGGCCTGTCCTTTCCCTGGCGTATGTTCTGGGCTCCTTTCTTGTGAATTAACTGATCGCATACCTGTAGGTTGACTCCTGGGCTCTCTGCTCTGCCCTTCTGGCCCGTGTGCCTGTTTCTGTGCCAATCCCACACTTCGTTGGGACTGTAGCTTCGTAATGAAGTGTGAAGTCAGGGAGCGAGAGGCCTCCAGCTCGTTCTCCTGCCTCAGGGTCGCTCTGGCTCTTCTGGGTCCTTCGTGGCTCCACACACAACTTAAGATTGTTTGTTCTGTTTCTATGGAAAATGTCATTGGACTTTGGGTAGGGATTGCATTGAATGTGTACATTAATTTGACTAGGATGCATATTTTTTAATTAAAAAAAATTGGGGGCCACACCATGTGGCATGCAGGATGCGGGATCTTAGTTCCCCAACCAGGGATGGAACCCGCGTCCCCTGCAGCGGGAGTGCAGGGTCCCGACCCCTGGGCGTCCAGGGAAGTCCCACCTTAGAATGCATATCTTCACAGTATTCTGTTTACTCATGAGCACGGGGTACCTTTCCATTTATTTTTGTCTGTTCAGTTTCCTTTATCAGTGTCTTCCAGTTTTCAGTGTGCAGGTCCTTCACGTCCTTGGTTCAATCTACCCCTCATTATCTTTTTGGATGCAATTGTAAGTGAGATTTTTTAAAAATTCTTTTTCTGATGGTTCCTTATCAGCGTATAGAACCGCAAATGATCTTTGTGCGTTGATTTTTCTTTTTTTGTATCCTGCAGCTTTACTGAATTCATGTTTTAGTTGTAACAGTTTTTTGGCGGTTGAATGTGGAAAACTAGAATTCAGCAATCGGCACCCGAGACATAGTGGCTCCCAATGTAACCTTCCCACGGTGCCTCCTGTAGTATGTGGACTGCTACAGGGCTGATTAGCATCACCACTGCGGGTGAACTGGATCTGGGTAGGGCTTGGCCTCTATAACAGAGTTTGATGTCTGTGTTTCCGGCGTGGTATGACATGGTGGTTTTGATAAGTACTTTATTTTCTAGTAAATTTCAAGTGTATAAAAAAACTTTAAATAGCAGTATAAACTTTTCCACTTTCACAAAATACTCCAGTTTACCATTTAAACCATTTTTAAAAGCTTTTAAAAACTTATTTTATTTTATTTTTTGGCTGTGTCGGGTCTTTGTTGCTGCACGCAGCCTTTCTCTAGTTGTGGCGAGAAGGGGCTACTCTTTGTTGCCGTGTGCAGGCTTCTCATTGCGGTGGCTTCTCTTGTTGTGGAGCACAGGCTCTAGGTGCATGGGTTTCAGTAGTTGTGGCACGAAGGCTCAGTAGCTGTGGCTCGCGGGCTTAGTTGCTCTGCGGCATGCAGGATGTTCCAGGACCAGCACTTGAACCCGTGTCCCCTGCATTGGCAGGCGGATTCTTAACCGCTGTGCCGCGAGGGAAGCCCCATTGAAACCACTTTTAAGTATCCAGTTCTGTGGCATTAATTACATTCACATTGTTGTAAAGATATCCTCACCCTCCATCTCCAGAGCTTTATTTTCCCCATGTGAAACCGGAGCCATTAAACCCTAACTCACCTCAACCCCTGGCAACCTTATTCTACTTTGTCTTTGAAGTTGACTTATCTGGATACCTCATACTAGTGGAATCATACAACGTGTGTCCTGTCTGTGTCTGGCTGGTTTCACTTGGCATAACGACTTCAAGGTTCATGCACGTTGTAGCATGTGTGAGAATTACCTTAGTTTTCAAGGTTGAATCATATTCCGTTGTGTATATTCTACACTGTACTTGTCCATTCATCTGCTGAAGGATGTGTTCCACCTTTTGGCTGTTGTGAATAATGTTGCTATGAATACGGGGTACAAATGTCTGTTCCAGTCCTCTCTTTCTAATATTTTGGGTGTACACCCTGGAGCGGAATCAAGGGATCATACGTTTTCCATGTTTCTGAGGAGCCACCATACAGTTTTCCACAGCGGCTGTAGAATTTTACTTTATTCCTTTATATGACAGAGTAATGCAGCTTATGGATCCACCTTATTTTGCTTATCCATTTACCTGCTGATGGACATTGAAATCCTTTCTACCTTGGGCTATTGGGAACAGTGCTGCTATGAATAATTGGTGTACAAGTTTTTGTTTGAACGCCTGTTTTCCATTTTGGGGGTATATGTCTAGGAGTGGAGTTGTTGAACCACATGGTAATTATATTTTATATTTTTGAGTAAATGCTAAAGTTTTGAACACATAGACTGCACCATTGTACGTCTCCACAAGTAACTTTTAAGGGTTCCAATTTCTCTACATTGTTGCCAGCATTTGTTGTTTTTATTTACATATTCTAAAATTTATATTAAAATTTATTTTTACTCTAGCGTGTGTGAAGGGGCACCACACTGGGGTTTTAATTTGCGTTTCCATCATGACTACTGATGCTTGACAGCTTCTCGTGTCCTTGTTGACCATTTGTATGTCTTGCCTGGAGAGCAGTCCGTGCAAGCCATTTGTCTGTTTCAAAAATGTTACTGTTTGTCTTTTTGTTGATGAGTTGTAAAAGTCCTGGGTATATTCTAGGTAGAGAGTCTTATCAGATATATAATGTGTCAATATTGTCTTCCATTCTGTAGGCTGTCTTTTAATTTCTGGATAGCCTCTTTTGATGCACAAAGGTTTGTAAGTTTGAGGAAACCCAATTTATCTATTTTTTCTTTCATTTCTTATGCTTTACTGTCAAATCTAAAAAAACGTTGCTAAATTCATGATCAGGAAGATTGAATTCCTTGGTTTCTGTGAGAGTTCATACAGTCATCCCTCGGTACCCACTACGCCAGGCTTTTGGCCTGGGGTTGAGTCAGTGTGAGGGTTCAGGGGTCACGGTTTAGGGTTATGGGTCATTGTTGGAGAGTCATGGTAGAGGGCTGTGGTTAAAGGGTCAGGGATTAGAGTTTAGGGGTCAGGGGTGAGGGTCTAGGGGTCTGGGGCTAGGGTTGTTAGGGGGTTACGGTTAGAGGTTAGGGTTCTTAGGGTAAAGGTTAGAGTTAGGTTTCAGCACAATCGGCCCTCATTGCCCGCCCCTCTCCTCCTCTCTGAAGCCTCCAGAATGGATAGGACTTGCCCAGGGTCAGACAGGAGTCAGGGAGCTGAGGTCAATAACTGTTTTTCTGGCCTCCCTCCCCCCCAGTCCTGTGCTCTGAGAGAAGAATGAAATGTCTGTTCTTGTCTCGGACTGTTTCTTATCCACCTCGACCTCTGTCAAGGATCGAGGAGCATGTCAGAAGTCAAGCATGGTTTCCTTCGGCCCTCCTACCTGGGGAGGGTGATGCTGGCCCTACTCTGCCTGGGCAGCCCCAGGGCCCAGCGCAGCCCAGACAGGAGGGCGCTCAGTGGACATGTGTGGATTTATACAGGACCGGGTGCAGTGACCTGCCAGCCCCCGGATGCTGCCTTCTTAAGGGCCGGTGGGGCCCTCCTGGAACTGGAGGCATCCTTTGTCCCATCTGAGTGGGCATGATAGATGATCAAGTCTCAGGCAGGACAGCCCTTGACCTCTGACTCGCCAGGCGGGCATCTGTGGTCCTCTAGTTCAGTCCAGCCTGGGCATTGTCAGGCCCTCATGGACAGTTACGGAGCTGACCATGATGCCGGGCGATTCAAGAGCTACCTGGGCAGTGTAGACCTTCCTATGAGAAGTTTCAACTACCAAGGTGCATGTGGTTGAGAAAAAGGCCTCCCCCTCACAGCCTCATAGGCTGCCAAGAGAAGTAATAATCCTCTAAACATTGGATTGTGTCCCTGACACAACACCCATACAGCAGACTGTGGCCCTGCAGTCCTTTGTCCTTTCAGTCGTTAGAAACTTTTGACATGCATATTCATTAGGAATCAAAGATATGGGAGCAACTGGACCTCCAAATGGGAGGTTTACACTGAGACTGCATTGTCTTGGAGAGCCATATACATCCAAGTGGCCTCTGGAAAGCCTGCCAATTATGGGTTCCATGGCATGGAAGAGTTCTTGAGCCTCCCGTTACTTCATTGCACGCGAGTTTCCTTACCACCTTAGCATTTGGTTTCTTCCTCTTAGTAAAGGAGAGAGAAGAAACTGGAAAAGGAACAGTATTGTTTTTCAGGGATGGGTAGTTAATATGGCCAGGGAGATGGCATAGCTCAAGGGCTCCCACCTCTCAGGGGCAGGGATGAAGTCTGTGTGTCTTCTGAGGGCACATGGGCTGAGATGTGAGGATCTGACGCCCAAGGAAAGAGACTTGCGTTTACCACCACCAATGATCCTGACTTTTCAGCAAGTGAAAGAATTTCTTGCCGTCTTGGAAGGACAGGAAGAGCACTGGACGAGTAGCTGCAGCCCTGACCCTAAGTGAACCCCTTTCTTCCTTTTGTGTCAGATTCTGTGCTGTGCAGTGAGCTGTCATTGACTTAGAATCTGCTGCTTTCTCCAAGCCAGCGTCTGTTCTCAGGCCCAAGTGCCTCAGTTTTCCTTTGGGAATTACATCTCACCTGCTTCCAGTCCAGACAGTTCCAGAAGGATGAGCGCGTGTTGCACCAGCTCGAAGATGGGTTTACAGCCCACATCTAGCCAGTCCCATTTTCCATCTTCTGATGATGGGTCAAGGGTGAGAATGCCACCCAAGCCAGATCACAGGCATTTAAAGCCATGACTTTCTTGGAATCCAGGAAAAGGAGAAACTCTTTCTCGGAAAATGGATGGTGAGTGGTTGTCAGCCTAGAACTGCTGTTGGTCCAAGGACAGTGAGAGAGCCTGTGCCTGTGAATGGGGTCCCCCAAAGGCACTGAGCAGGACAAAGGTGTGGAGAGAAGCAAGGTCACACTGAGACAATGTGAGCCACGGGACCTGCCAGATCCAGTCCCATCCTTCAACTTGCCACTTGCAAGTATTAATGCATTTCTACCCTGACGATAAATACTAATTTATTTTACTTCCGTAAGTGTGTCCAGTCGCTGGGAAGAGAAAAAGCCCTGGTTGATACATCTGAATCAATAACCCCTGGTCCTTCCTCAGGTGTCCTCACTGGGTAGGCGTGGCTGGGGGAGGTGAAGACCCCGGATGGGGTCATATACTAGGGAAGCTGCCAAGCAGCTCTGTGCCTGCTCCTTCCCTGTCCCGGGAGAGGGAAACCCTGGAACAGTGATAGGATAACCAGTATGGGGGAGAGGTTCCTCGGTGATTCATTGGTCTTTTTGTATTTTCCTTAATTTAGGGTTCATTTTGGTAATGTGGTTGTTTGTTTTTTTTTTTAACAAAGAAATACCCCATTTCCTGTAGATTTCCAGTTTGTTACAGTAAGTTTTTCTTATTTGATGTTTAATTTTTCCTGTCTAATTTTCTACAGAATCATGACAAATAATGAACAAACATTGATACTTTACTATTAACTGAAGTTCCTATTCATGTTGCCTTTGTTATACCTTTCCTTGTTCCAGGGTCTCATAGGACATGGGGTCATCATGTCTGTTTAGTCTCTTCTGGGCTCTGACAGTTGCTCAGACTCTCCTGGTTTCCATGACCTTGATAGTGTGGAGGAGGACTAGGCAGGTATTTTGTAGACTGCCCTGCACTGGGATTTGCTTGGTGGTTTTGTCGTGGTTAGACTTGGCTTTGAGAAAGCAGATCACAGAGGTGAAGTGACTCCTCTTCACTGTATATCAAGAGGACAGGCTCTTAAGGAAACTTCTCATTTATATTCTTAACTTTGGTCACCCAGCTGAAGTAGTGTTGGTCAAGTTTTCCCACAGTGTGGTTAATTTTTTCCCCATGTCCATCCTGTGTGTCTTATTTAGGAGGAAGTCATAATGCAGAACCCATGCTTGAGGAGAGAGGGGTTAGCTTCACATCCTTGATGGACAGCTGAGTGGCTATATATATTGTTGAGAAGCTTTCTGCATAGGAGATTTCTGTTTAACACCATTCATCAAAAATGATGTAATTTATTTTTACCAGTTTGGACCCGTGAATAATTATTGTAAACTTTGGGTTATAATCCAGCACTACATTTTTAGACTGCTTAGTTAATTCTTGCTTTGGCTGTTGAGAGTTTTTTCCATTTCCTCCTGTTTTCATTTTACATAATTTTTCTTTTGTGGGTTTAAAAAATTTTTGGTACCTCTTTACTTTCTGATATTTTAAGGTTATCCTGTTTCTTATATTTACCGTCTCAGTCCTAGCGTCAGCCCTTTCTTCAAAGAGCCCTTGTTCTTTTTATTAGAGAATGGTTTTAAAAACTTACATGTGGGAGCTAAATGTGCTCAGCTGACAGTACATAGAAATATATGCATGTATCCCAGGCTATATCTATACACATAATTATAAAGATTTCCATGTGGAACTATGTGTAGGCTAAAGATAGTTTATACTGATATCTCCAACCGGATCTGTTATGACATGGATACTGTAACCTTCTCCCTTTGTTTGACTGTAACATCCCACTGCAGTGGTAAGAAACCTGGCTTCCACCATTTGTCATTTATTCAATTAAGCGCTTGTTCCATTCGATTACTGATATTATAGTTTCAGTACCGTTAGCTACTACGCCTCATGGGAAATAACATAGAGTCCCCTGTGTATGTATGGCACATTTTGTCTTTGGCCTACAGAGTGTGTACATTTCCAAAGTTAACTCAGGTCAGCCCATCTGTCCCGCTACCAACAGTGAGTTTTTTCATACATTTCTGAATCAGTTAGATTCTTTGTTACATTCTGCATTCCAGTCTTTGACACTCTCATATCCTAAGTAGCTAAGTTTGAATAGATTGTAAATTACTTGTTGGGTTGTAAAAACTCTGTGGGTGTAGACAAATGCATAGTGACAATTATTCACCACTAAAGTATCACATGGACTATTTCAACCACATATTCCGTAAACTGTTTACCGTTGTCAGTTTTGCCTTTTCTAGAATGTCACATAGATGAGGTCGTACAGTGTGTAGCACTTCAGACTGGATTCTTTCACTTAGCAATGTAAGTGTTAGATGCATCTATTTTTTTTTTTGCACTGGTTGATGGTCCACTCCTTTATATCTCTGAATACTATTGCATTGCACGTATATGAGAGGAAAAATAATTTTCCCTCTACACTTCTATGTTCTTTATTGAGATCTCTCTTGTAATGAAAAAGACGAACTGGAGAAAACAATCAGAAGTTTAATATATACCGTGCATACCTCCTGTATACTTGAAAGATACCCAGGAAAACTGAGTCATTCCCCGAAATGGCCCAAGCCATTAGCTTAAATGCTATCTTCTGCTGAGAACGAAAGAAAGATGTTAGGGAATGGAGGAAGCCATTTAAGGGATGTTATTGGTCAAAGCCCAGTAAACAAGGGTATGGTTGTTACACAGATTTACATCCAGGCCTATTTCATTGACAAGTTTTTTTTTAACTTTTATTTATTTGGCTGCACCGGGTCTTAGTTGTGGCCTGTGAATCTTTAGTTATGACATGCGGGCTCTTAATTGCAGCATGTGGGATCTAGTTCCATGGCCAGCGATTAAACCCTGGTCCCCTGCATTGGGAGCATGGAGTCTTAACCATTGGACCAGCAGGGAAGTACCAACAAGCTTTTCTTGATAGTTAGACCAAATCCTGGTCCAGAGAGGGACGTACCCTTACAAATGGAGATATCCTTAATAAATGTACATTTCCCTCCTAAAAGGGCATTTTCTACTTGGTTTTGAACGATTCTCCTGGGTCTGCTGTTTCTTAACTTAATCAGTCCCAATAGTCCTTTTGTCAAATGGGCCCATTTTGGGGTGGTGTGTTCTGCTCCCCTTGACGTGGGTGTGCCCTAATTTGCTTATGAATTCATCTACAGAAGGCCATCCTGATATCTTTACGTTTTTACCCATTATGAATAGAGCTGCTGTGCATTACTTGATGCTAGTTTTGGTTTGAACACAGTTTTTCAAAGCAGTTGTCTAAATACAAGAGGTACACTTCTTGGATCCTAAGGTGAGACTGTTTAGATTTGGCAAAAAACTGCCAAACTGTCTTCTGAAGTTGGTTGTACATGCATTCCACCAGCATCCTGAGTATATTCTTGTATGGTTTACTGCCTGTTTATCTTCTTGAGCCAGGTGTGTGTTTCAATCTTTACCAAATTTTAATGGCGTTGTTGGCATAACTGGAGTACAAATCCTTTATCAGATATGTGTTTTGGAAATAGTTTCTTGCAGTTTGTGGTTTGTCTTCCAGTTTTCTGAATAAGGTCACCAGACTCAAAGTCATGTAGATTATCTTTTTTTCTAGGATTTTTATAGTTTGGTCATTTAAATTTGTCTATGGGCAATTTTGAGTGAATTTTGTTTGAAGTTGTAAAGTTTGTGTCTACATTCATTTAATTACATATGGTTTGTAATTAATTGCTCCTTAGCCATCTTTTGAGAAGATACAGTGAGATACTTGGCTGCATTTCAGTTTGGATTTCCAAACTTAGTATATACAGCAGAACAGCCTTCCGGATGAGGCCTCTGGGTTTGTGAGTGCGGCGCTCCCGGCACTTCTCTGACGTCCCACAGGGGGCGCCGGACCCACCTGTCTGCCCCTGGGGGCACAGGTGCACCCTGCCCACAGACTTTGCTCCGTGACAAGCAAACAGGAGCTTTGTCTCCTGTCAGGGCTTAGGTTTCTGGACCATGAGGCATTGTCCACACTGACAGGAGCTGGGTTTTCTCGGGAACCACTGGTGAGGAGACTCCGCAAGAGGAAAAAATGAGCAAGTGTGGAGAATCTTCCTGTGCAGCTGACTGCTGGGTGGGTGGGGTGCGTCTTCAGGGGACTCAGGAGAGAAAGGGTTTTCGTGGAATACTGTGCGCTTTTAGTTAGTTTTACGTGCAGTGTAGATGGTGACCAGTGTCGTTCTTTGGAGTCTGGTGTCTAGTTTTCCTGGCACTGTTTGTTGATGGCTTTAGGTAGAATAAACATTTTAATAATAGTAATTTTTCTGATGCATGAGCATGGAATATTGTTTTCTATTGTGTCTTCAGTTCCTTTATCAATGCTTTATAGTTTTCTGTGTATAGGTCTTTCATGTCCGTGGTTAAATTTATTGCTAAATAGTTCGTACTTTTTGATGGAATTGTAAATGGGATTGTTTTCTTAATTTTTCTTGCTGGTGGTTCATTATTAGTGTATAGAAACAACTGATTTGTGTATATTGATTGCATAGTTTGCAACTTTACTGAAATTATTTTTAACATAGTGTTTGAAGTAATGTGAAAAATTGCAATACTAAAATCTCACAGTTTCTACTGCACCCCAGGTAATCCGCAGGACCCAAGACATGGTAGCTACTAATATACTCTTCCCACGGTGCCTCTTTATACCATGCGGACTCCTACAATGGAAATAAGTATCACAACCGTGGTTGAACTTTGTCTGGGTAAGTGTTGGCCTCTATAACAAAATTTGATGTCTGTCTTTTCTGATTTTCTGGCATGATACTGACATGGTTGTCTAGAAAAGTAATTTACTTTCCAGTAATTTAAAATGTACAGAAAAATTGCAATGATGGCAAAAAGTACTCACGTTCGCCACTTCACACAAAATGCTCAGTGGTTCCCAAGGAACCAGCATATACCCCTTAAATGAAGAAATCCTGATGTCCACAGTATAATTTAATACTCAGCCCCACGTCAACTTTCACCTGCTGTCCCAACTGTGTGAAAATGTCTTTTTCCATCCTGATCCAGTTTTCTTTTTCTGGAACCATTACTGAGTTTCCCCCCCATTTGGACAACCTTGATGGATTTGAAGCAGACAAGATGAGTATGGGATCTGGGTGGCCTTTTCTGTATGGCTTTTTTTCACTAAGAATGTTTTTAATGTTCATTTTTGTAACAAATATCAGCGCTACACTTTTTTTTCATTGTCATTAAAAATACAAAACATGACTTTAGCATTTAATTCACTTTACGTATGTAGTGTTGTGGTATTAACTACCTTCATATAGTTGCACAAACAAGTTAACTACCACGTGTACCTCCTGTGTGCATGGGAGATACCCAGGAAATTGAGTAACACCCTGAAATGGCCCAAGACATCGCCTTAAGTACCATCTTCATCTAAAAGAAAAAAAAAGGAAGGCTATAGTTGTTTATATCTACATTCATTTGATTGTATATGGTTTCCGATTGATGTTGTATAACTAGTTGTGGAGCAGTCATGGGACAGGTGGCTTCATTTCAGTTTGAATTCCAAATTTAGTGGATTCTACAGTCTTGCTACAAGGTTTACAAACTACATATTGGATCAGGACATCCCATGGTGTAACTGGTATTCATGGTTTGTTCAACAGTTAAAATTCTGTGTGATATAAGTTCGTCGCGGAGTAATCCAGGTTAGTTTCTGTTATACATCTGTCCCAGGATGAAAGGACAAGAGAAATAAGACCTAATTTATAAAAGTGCCTTCAAACTAATTGATACTGAAGTATAGTTGACCTACAACGTCATGTTAATTTCTGCTGTACAGCAAAGTGATTCGTATATACATACATATATACATATTTTTCATATTCTTTTCCATTATGGCTTATTACAGGCTATTGAATACAGTTCCCTGTGCTGTACAGTAAGACCTTGTCTATCCATCCTTTATATAGTAATTTGCATCTACTAATCCTAAACTCCCAATCCATCCCTCTCCGCTGTCTTCCCCTTGACAACCACAAGTCTGTTTTCTATATTTGTGAGTCTGTTTTTGTTCTGTAGATGGGTTCATTTGGGTCTCATTTTATCATCCACATATAAGAGATATCATATGGTATTTGTCGTTCTCTGTCTAACTTCCTTCACTTTGTATGATAATCATCTCTAGGTCCATCCATGTAGCTGCAAACGGCATTATTTCATTCTGTTTTATGGCTGAGTAATATTCAATTGCATATATGTACCACATCTTCTATATCCATTCATCTGTTGAGGGACATTCAGGTTTCCTCCACGTCTTGGCTATTGTGAATAGTGCTGCTGTGAATGCTGGGGTGCACGTATCTCTTTGAATTATAGTTTTGTCTGGATATGTGCCCAGGAGCGGGATTGCTAGATCATATGGTAGCTCTATTTTTAGTTTTTGAGGAACCTCCATACTGTTTTCCATAGTGGCTGCATCAATTTACATTCCCACCAACAGTGTAGGAGGGTTCCCTTTTCTCCACACCCCTTCCAGCATTTATTTGCACACATTTTAATGATGGCCATTCTGACCACTATGAGGTGATACCTCACTGTAGTTTTGATTTGCATTCTCTAATAATCAGCGATGTGGAGCATCTTTTCATGTGCCTATTGGCCATCTGTATGTCTTCTTTGGAGAAATGTCTATTTAGACCTTCTGCCTACTTTTTGATTTTTTTTTCCTTTTTTTGAGTTGTGTGAGCTGTTTGTATATTTTAGAATTAAGCCCTTGTTGGTCACATCATTTGCAGGTATTTTCTCCCACACAGTTAGCACACGTTCTGGAACAACCGGATACCCACATGCAGAAGAATAAAGTTGGACCCTTACCTACCCCCACCCCATATACAAAATCAACGCAAAATGGACCAAAGGCCTAGTTGCAAGAACCAAAATTATAAAACTCGTAGAAGAAAACATGAGAGTAAATCTTCATGACCTTGGATTTGGTCATGATTTCTTAGATCTACTGAAAGCCCAAGCAGCAAAAGACAAAATAGATGAATTGGACTTCCTCAAAATGAAAAACCGTTGTGTATGAAAGGAGCAAGGAATAAGGTAATCCGTAATCCCAAATGGCACAAGATGTTTGCAAACCATGTATCTGATTAAGGCCTGTAACCCACCAGCCCAGTCCCCGGTATCCAGTGGAGCATCTGCGCGGCCCCTCCCGTCCTCGGTGGTCAGGGGGTTTCAGGCCCACAGCACCCGAGGGGTGGACGCGGGTCATCCTCAGCACCCTCAAGGAGTGAGTGCTGGATGGCTTTGAGCCCAGATGCACTCCCGTTACTGCCCTCAAAGGCTGAAGGCTTCAGCATGCCTCCAGAAGGACACGGAGTATTTGCAAGTCTTTGAGAACCAAGAGAACATTCTTCACTTTTCTGGAAAGGGCATCTTATTGTTTCACAGCATGACCAGTTTTCAATCTGGCTCTCAGGGGTGCGCTCCCACCTTCTTGATTTCTCTGAGAGTGGCCATGGAGGTCTGGCTGTCCCCAGTCCCCACACCAGGTGACAAGGCCAGCGGGGTCAGCTCCTGGGGGTCCTTGGCTTCGTTGGAGACTAACCCAGACTCTCAGCCTGCGATTGAACGTGGATGCCCCTGCTTCTCCCCATCACCGATTCTCACCTCCGCCTCTAGCTCTCTTCCTCTTGCTTTTCAGTCTCAGATTTACCTGATGGCCACCACTCACAGTTCCCGCAGAGCCCAGAGATTTCTTCTCGAAGGAAAGGTTCTGGAAAATCAGAGGGACAAATAAAGGACGCAGCTGATCCCTGCCTTGTGCTGACGCCCAAGAGGGTGAGGAGAGTGAGTGTTTTCTCATTAGAATTTTAAATCCTCCAAGTACTAGATCATTGGGGGGGGGCATCCGGTGTCTTCCTGCTCTTTGTAATAATGTCATTCCTGAATTTTAATGTGGTAAATAATTTAAATTATGAATATGCTGAGGGGGATAGCCATTAAAAAAAAATAGAGGTAACTCCAAGGGATTTACAGCAAACAAGGGCACAGAACCCTGTGTCCAGACACCGGCGGAGAGATTCCTACCCGGAGCCGCCGTCCCCTGGAGGGCGGAGCGGCCGTGACTCTCCTCCCACAGGTGAGCCGACACAGGCACGTCCCACGTGGGACCGCTGCACCGCAGACTCTTAGAGTGGCTGACGGCAGGCAGCTGGCTAGAGACGCGGACAAGAGAAAACCGCGCAGCCGCCGGGGACAAGCCCGGGGCGAGGCCTTAGGAAGGGCCGGTGTCAGAGCCGCAGAGGGAACTTGAAGAGAGTTCGGGATGTTAAGGACATCGTCAGAGATGTACTTAGGGACATATTCAGGGCCTTAGTTATGGACGGGACCAGGGCATTATTTAGTGACAGCTTAGACTATAAGGGACAGCGTCAGTGCTTCAGTTAGAGAAAACGTGAGAGCCTTAGTTAGACACAGTTCGGGCTGTTACTTAGGGATATCTTGGGGGCCTTGGAGCCAGCATCTTGGCCATAATTAGAACCAGTGTCAGGGCGTTAGTTAGGGCCAAAACGAGGGTGTTAGTCAGGGAAAGTCAGGTCGTTAGTTACAGACAGTGTCAGGGTGTTAGGTAGGGACAGCGGCAAGTCCTTAGTTAAGAAGAGTGTCGGGGCCTCACTTAGGGGCAGCGTCAGGATGTTAGGGAGAGTCAGGACGTTCAAATGTCAGATTCTGAGGTAGAGACAGCATCAGGGCCTTAGTTAGGGCCAGCATCAGAGACTTAGCTAGGGACATATTCAGGGCCTTCGTTATGGACAGGATCAGGGTGATACTGAGGAACACCTAAGGGTATTAGGGACATCTTCAGGGCCTCAATTAGGGATAGCATCAGGGTGTTAGTTAGGGAAAGAGTCAGGCCATTATTACAGACAGTGTCAGTGCCTTAGGTAGAGAGAGCATCAGGGCTTTAGTTAAGGACAGCATCAGAGACATACTTAGGGACATATTCAGGGCCTTCGTTATGGACAGGCTCAGGGCATTATTGAGAGGTACACGAGGCTATTAGGGACAGCATAAGGGTGTTAGGGAAAGAGTCGGCCGTTATTATAGACAGTGCCAGTACCTCAGGTAGAGACATCATCACAGCTTTAGTTAGGAAGAGGGTCAGGGCCTTGGTTAGGGACAGGGTCAGGCCCACAGTGAGGGACATCTAAGGCTATTAGGGACATCATCAAGGCCTTAGATTGAGCCAGCATCAGGGCTGTAGTGTCGACCAGTGCCAGGACGTTAATGAGGGACCAAACTAGGGTGTTAGTTAGGGAAAGAGGCAGGTCATTGGTTACAGACAGTTCTCGGGCCTCAGGTAGAATCGGCATCGAGGCCTTAGTTAGGTTCAGCATCAGGACGTTAGTTAGGGCCAGTGCTGTCAGGCCCTCAGAGATAACTTGAGGGACTTAGTAAGAGAGAGTTTAGGCCGTTAGTGAGGGACACTTCAGAGACTTTCTCAGGGATATATTCAGGGCCTTAGCGATAGAATCAGGGTATTATTTTGTGACCACTTAGGCACTAAGGGACAGCATCAAAGGCTAAGTTAGGGAGGGCATCAGCGTCTTGGGGATAGTGTTAGGGACTTTGTAAGTTATAGCTTAGGCCATTAGATAGGGACAGCGTCAGGGGCTTATTAAGGGCAGTGTCAGAGACTTAATGAGGGACATCTTCAGGGCCTTAGTCACGGACAGGATCAGGTCCATACTTGGGACCAGTGTCAGGCCGTTATTTAGGGGCAGTGTCAGGGCCTTCTTTAGAGACAGCGTCAAGGCCCTTAGTTAGGAAGAGGGTCAGCGCCTGAGGACAGTGTCAGAGACTTACTTAAGCACATATTCAGGGCCTTAGTAATGGACAGGATCAGGACCACAGTGAGGGACATATAAGTCTAGTAGGGACATCGTCAGGGCCTTAGATAGGGTCAGCATCAGGGCTGTAGTTAGGACCAGTGTCAGGCCGTTATTTAGAGACAAAATTAGGATGTTAGTTAAGGAAAAAGTCAGGAAATTAGTTACAGACAGTGTCAGCTTCTCAGGTAGAGACTTCAAGGTCTTAGAGCATCAGCATCTCAGGTCGGAACTGCATCAGGCCATTAGGTAAAGGCAGTGTCAAGGCGTTAATTAAGCAGGGTGTCAGGGCCTCAGAGAAAACCTTGAGGACCTTAGTAAGAGACACTTCAGGCTGTTCATTAGGGACATAACCAGGGTGTTATTTATCGGCAGAGTCAGGTTATTAGTGAAAGACAGCTCAGGCAATTAGGCACACCATCAGGGCCTTGGTTAGGGGCAGCGTCAGGGAGTAGTTGGGGAAAAAGTGAGGCCGTTAGGTAAAGACAGACTCGGGGCCTTAGTTAGAGACAATGTCAAGTTCTTCGTTAGGGACACTGTTATGGCCTCAGTTAAAGATAACTTGAGGGTCTTAGTTAGAGATAGTGTCAGAGACTTAGTTATGGACATCTTTAGGGCCTCGGGTAATTTGAGGGCCTTAGTAAGAGACATTTGGGGTCATTAGTAACATCGTCAGGACCTTAGTGCCATCTTCAGTACATCATTTATGGGCCGCATCAGGGCATTAATGAGAGACAGCTCATGTTATTAGGGACCGTGTCAGGGCCTTAGTTAGGGACTGCGTCAGGGCGTTTGTTAGGGAAAGAGTGAGGCCATTAGTTAAAGACAGACTCAGGGCCTTAGTTAGAGACAGCCTCAGTCCTTAATTAGGGAGAGTGTCAGGGCCTCAGTTCTTTAACTGATAGTGTCAGTTTCAGGACCTTGGGCCTTTGTTAAGGACAGCTTCCAGGTCTCAGGGACAGGGTCATGGCCTCAGGACTAATTTCAGGGCCTTAGTTAGGGACAGCATCAGGGATTTATTTAGCATAAGAGGCTCGACATTAGTTAAAGACAAGGTTAGGTTAAGGTCTAGGGATAGCGTCAGGAAATGACCTAGGGATAGTGTCAAGACCATAGCTACTTAGAGCATCAGTGCTTAATTTAGGACCAGTGTCAGGGCTTCAGGTAGGGACAGCATCAGAGCCTGACTTGGGGAGAGCGACAGGGCCTGAGTGAGGCCTAGAGTCAGGCCCTTAGCTAGGGGCAGTGTCAGAGAATGACTTAGGAGCACCATAAGGGCCTCAGTAGGAACAGCCTAAGGGGTTTGTTAAAGACATTATCAGGGCCTCTGTTAGAGACAGCGTCAGGGCCTCACTTAGGGACAGCGTCAAGGCTTACTTAGAGACAGTTTCAGGACCTTAGTAAGAGATGGGTCAGAATATAAGCTCAGGATACTGTCAGGACTTTAGATATTGATGGCAGCAGGGCCTTAGTTAGACACAGTGTCAGGGCCTGTGTTAGGACTAGCATCTGGTTCTCTGTTAGGTACAGTGTCAGGGCCTGAGTTAGGAACAGTGTCAGTGTGGGATTTAGGACAAGCATCTAGGCCTTAGTTAGGGACAGTGCCATGGCCTTGGGGCTAAATTCAGGGCCTGAGGGATTCACAGCATAAAGGCTTCAGTTAGTATAAGAGGCAGGACATTTGCTAGGGACAGGGTTAGGGTTAGGGATCGTGTCAGGAAATGACCTAGCGATAGTGTCAAGACCTTAGTCACTGAGAGTATCAGGGCCTTATTTAGGACCAGTGTCAGGGCTTCAGGTAGGGTCAGCATCAGAGCCTGACTTAGGGAGAGCGACAGGGCCTGAGTGAGACGTAGCGTCAGGCCCTTAGCTGGGGACACTGTCTGGGCATGACTTAGGAGCAGCATCAGGGCCTTTGTTGCATCAGCATTAGGGTCTTAGTTAAAGACATGGTCGGGGCCTGAGTTAGGCACAGCATCAAGGCCTCAGTTAGGCATAGCTTCAGGGCCTGAGTTAGGCACAGCCCCACGTCTTCACGTAGGGACAGCGACAGGGCTTTCTTAGGGACAGTGTCAGGACCTTGGTTAGAAATGGTTCAGGATATTAGCTCAGCATAGTGTCCGGATTTTAGTTATTGCCGTCAGCAAGGCCTATATTAGGGACAGATTTCGGGCCGTAGTTAGAGTGTGTCAGGGTTTTAGTTAGAGCTAGTCAGGGCCTTAGTTGGGGAGAGCATTAGGGCTTCAGGGAGTATAAGAGGCAGAACATTAGCTCGGGACAGAGTCAGCTTCCAGGCGAGGCGTAGTGTCAGGAAGTGAGCTACGGATAGCGTGAAGACCTTAGTTATTGAGAGCGTCAAGGCCTTAGTTAGGGAGAGCATTAGGGCTTCAGGGAGTATAAGAGGCAGAACATTAGCTCGGGACAGAGTCAGCTTCCAGGCGAGGGGTAGTGTCAGGAAGTGAGCTACGGATAGCGTGAAGACCTTAGTCATTGAGAGCGTCAGGGCCTTAGTTAGGGAGAGCATTAGGGCTTCAGGGAGTATAAGAGGCAGAACATTAGCTCGGGACAGAGTCAGCTTCCAGGCGAGGGGTAGTGTCAGGAAGTGAGCTACGGATAGCGTGAAGACCTTAGTCATTGAGAGCGTCAGGGCCTTAGTTAGGGAGAGCATTAGGGCTTCAGGGAGTATAAGAGGCAGAACATTAGCTCGGGACAGAGGCAGCTTCAAGCCGAGGGGTAGTGTCAGGAAGTGAGCTACGGATAGCGTGAAGACCTTAGTTATTGAGAGCATCACGGCCTTACTTAGGACCAGAGTCAGAGCCTTAATCAGGACCAGTGTCAGGGCTGATGTAGGGATAGTGTCGGAGCCTAACTAAGGTACGGCAACAGGGCCTAAGTGAGGCCTATCTTTAGGGCCTGAGTTAGGGACAGTGTCAGGGCATGATTTAGGAGTAGTATAAGGGCGTCTGCAGGATCAACGTTAGGGTCTTCTTTAAAGACATTCTCATGGCCTCTGTTAGGGACAGCCTCAGGGCCTCACTTAGGGACAGCGTCAGGGCTTACGTTGGGACAATTTCAAGACCTTGGTAAGACATGGGTGAAGATATTGGCTCAGGATAATGTCAGGACTTTAGATATTGACGGCAGCAGGGCCCCAGAGACAGTGTCAGGGCATGACCTAGGACAAGCATCAGAGCCTTTGTTAGGTACTGAGTTAGGTTGTAGTGTCAGGGCCTGAGTTAGGACCTCCAGGCCTCAGTTAGGGACAGGGTCACGGCCTCGGGACTAATTTCAGGGCCTTAGTTAGGGACAGTGACAGGGATTTATTTAGTATAAGAGGCTAGACATTAGTTAAACACAAGGTTAGGTTAAGGTCTAGGAATAGTGTCAGGACATGAACTAGGGATAGTGCCAAGACCTTAGTTACTTAGAGCATCAGGACCTAATTTAGGACCAGTGTCAGGGCTTGAGGTAGGGACAGCGTCAGAGCCAGACTTAAGGAGAGTGACAGAGCTCGAGTGAGGCCTAGTGTCAGGTCCTTAGCTAGGGATACTATCAGGGCATGACTTAGGAGCAGCATAAGGGCCTCATTAGGATCAGCCTCGGGAGCTTTGCTAACGCCATTATCAGGGCCTGAGTTAGGCACAGCCTCAGGTCTTCATGTCGGGATAGCAACAGGGCTTTCTTAGGGACAGTGTCAGGACCTTGGTTAGAAATGGGTCAGGATATTAGCTCAGCATAGTGTCTGGATTTTTGTTTTTGCTGGTAGCAGGGCCTGTATTAGGGACAGATGCTGGACCTTAGTTAGAGACAGTGTCAGGGCTTGAGTTAGGATTAGCATCAGAACCTTTGTTAGGTACAGTGTCAGGGAGTGAGTTAGGAGTAGTGTCAGTGCCTTAGTTAGGGAGAGTGTCATGGTCTGAGTTAGGAGCAGTGTCAGGGCCTTAGTTAGGCTAGAGATTCCAGGACCTTCCCTGAGTTCCAAAGGGCAGGTTCGAACAGTTGCTCATCAGGGAAAGGAGGAGATGCAGAGACAAGAGAGAAACCATCAAGAAGCAATAGTGCAGCCTTGGGCCAGGATCCTGGTTTTCCCTCAAGGGATACAGGTAAGAGTATCTTTGGGCTCTTTACCAACCTAAAACCCCCACAAAATAGAAGATTTTAGTCTTCTTCATTCCAGAGAAGCTCATCAAGAGACCATCTGAGGCCAGATTAAAGTGAGTTAAGGCCCTGTACACACACTAAACCTTAAGATCAACTGTTTCCTTAAACCATTGCTGTAAACCTCCTCACCAGATCCTCCTGCATTGGGACACATGGTTTTTGAGGGCACGAGTTTTCTGTGTCCCCCTTTGGCTGCCAAAGCAGTAAAGCTATTCTTTTCTACTTCCTGCAAACCCCTCTCTCTGAGATTCGATTTGGCACTGGTGCACAGAGGTCGAGTTTTCGACATTACATTTAGTACCCAATGTGGGCCTGACTTGGGGATGTCCCCTGTAGGTACCCTGACTTGATCGGACACTGAGATTTTCTCCACACCAGCCTCTTCCGAGAGAGTGTAGAGTTGCAGAATTCCTTTAGAGGTCAGACCACCTGGGACCCTTGCCTGGAAAGGCCGAGCCCCAGTCATCCCAGCAGTTAGAACTCTGGGGCAGGAGTAGATGGTGGAAGAGGAACCACCCTAGCAGCTGCTGAGGCTGTCTTTGCCTTGAGGACATTCCTCTCTTCCTCCTGCCTGGAGTGCCCCAAATGTCCTACTTCAAGGGACTATTTTGGGGAACCAGAAAAATAGCATTTGGGATGTTGCAGCAACTCAGCCAGCATGGGGTAACACTCTGGCATGCAGTCTGAGGTCCTTTTAGCCCGGTACATTTGGGGGAACCTTGGTTCCCATTTGGGTGACTTTTCATTCCAGGAAATCTCATTTGGGAGGTGCACCACTTGAACAGAGGTCACAGGCTAAGTTGAGACTTGGAAGCTGATTTGAGCCTTGTGCTGTTTGGTTTTTGGTTTCTCTTTGGTTTCTGGTTCCTTTGGTTTGAGGCTTCGGTTGGTGTTTAGGATTTTGTTTTGTTCTTAGTCTGTGTGTGAGTGTTCTATAGTTCAAACATAAGAAGTGCTTCTTCTTCAGTTCCATCTGCTAGCCAATGGGCAAAATCCTGGCATACAGGTCAACCTATAGTTGTAAACCTAAGACTATGAAAAGAATGAAATTCTATTGTAATTTTGTCTGGCCAATGTATGGATACATTCTTGAAGAACGAGGAATGGTGGTCTTTGAATGGTAGCCTAAATGACTATACTATCCTTCAGCTAGAGTTATTTTGTCACAGGAAGAGAAAGACAAAAGAAATTCCATATGTTCAAGCATTTATGAAGCTACGTAATAAAGAAAGTGAGCAGCTAGGTAACAGGCTGATGGTACAAAGAGAAAAGAAAGTCACTTTGTACTAGAGCTGGTGGTTTCTGAATGCAGAAAATAATAAGGGGCAACATAAGATGGATACAGAAGGTGATGAACATTTGTGAAAAGGGAACATTGAGAAAAGAGTTGTGCATGACCAGGATTTTCTAAGATGGATTTTGTTGGAAGTGGGTTAGGCCAAGCCTGGATTTGGTTTCTCCCTCCAAAGTTTTCTTGGAATGCTGCTTTTGATTGCAAAGAGCTTGTGAGTTCCTTTGCCTGTGTCTGTGATCTGTATTTTTGTTTGAAATCTCTTTACTTTGGTTCAATGAATAAGTGTTGTTTGGCCAATTCTAACAGTTTTTTTTTAATCTCCAGCTAACTTTGAGATGCTTTAGAAGGCCCTTGAGCCATCTCAGAGAGAAATGTTTGATTAGTATGTTAAATTACATGGAATTCCTAAAAATCTAGTATGTCCTGGTAAAATTCTTTCACTCATAATTCTATATATTTTAAAATGTTGTATGTAGCAGCAATCATGGTTTCTTTTGTCATTTACATTGTGATCAAATGTTTAACCATGAATTTTAAGTCCTTATGTGTTTTATAGATAGTTGCTGTTGTGCTCTAGCACTTTGCAAAAGTGCTCCATCTTCAAGAAGATCTATGTGAAGGACCTTTTGGCAAGCACAGGTCTCTGATAAGTTTCATATCATAATGCCAAACTGGGTAAGAAATGAAAAATCTTAATGTAGAATCGGATGGCTTCATAAAAAGTTAATGAAAGGATTGGTTACTGAGTCAACTGGTGAGTATGGTTATAATGTACTTGGATTTTTGTTACTGGCTTTGATCTGTGTTTACCAGACACAGGGAAGTCCTTGCACTCAAGCTACTTAGGACTTGGAGCAATTGGATAAATGACACCTCTGTACTGAAGTGTGTATTTATGAAGGTTACTGTGTTGGCTTCATTTTGCCCTGATGTTTAAGAGGAAAGGAAAACTATCTAGTGAAATGATCAGAATGTACTTACTCATGATGTTTCACTGTTTGCTTTAGGTCTACTGCTAAAAGCACATGTACAATGCTTGTGTGACAATTGGGTATGAATAATAAAATGTATGGCCTATATAAAGCGTTTTCTCATTAACATACCTCTGAGCATGTTCACGATAGCTGATCAGTATTCCCCCAATGTGGATTAACTAGGCAAATATAAAGGAGGCCTAGCGCTGAGGGACATGGTCTACACATGGGACAAACAGCTGAATCATTCTGACACTGATGGATTGACATTTTGATCACCAATGCTTTCTATTGAAAGACTTGTAATGAAAAGGGAAAAAAACTCTTCACGTATTGAGGTGTGAGGAAGTCACTCTGGCTTATACCTGGTTTAACTTAAATTTTACTGACCAAAGTGGCCTGCTTTATGATCTTTTGGATACGAATTGTACATCTGCTTTGGCATTGAGGACGGGAATGCATTTGACAGTCAAAAAGGAGTAACTAGGGTTCAGACACCCAAGATAAACCTAAGTGACCATTGTAGATGTGATTTAGATGCATTCCTGTAATTTTTGTTATGTTTTCTTTTTAAGTTTTTTTTTTGATGTGGACCATTTTGTAATTCTATTGAATTTATTACAATATTGTTTCTGTTTCATGTTTTGGTTTTTTGGCCGCGAGGCATGTGGGATCTTAGCACCCTGCCCAGGGATCCAACTGGCAACCCCTGCATTGGAAGGTGAAGTCTTAAACACTGAACCGCCAGGTAAGTCCCCACATTCCTGTATTGTTGAAATTCAATTTCTTAGCTATATCACACTCAGGATGCCACTAGCCATTCTCAAAATAATGTCTGCTGATAGCTGCAACCATACGTTTTCAAGGAATCCTCTCTTAACTATTAAATTCCAAACAATGATGTTAGATCAGATACTAATAGAAAGAAGAGAAATATGTGTAGTGGTCATTAGCTACTGTTATGGATACATCAATACTACGTCAGAAATTAAAACCTACTTAGGTAGAATTAGACAACTGGCTATGAAGTCTCTCAGTGCCACTGTCAGTTCCAGACCAGCTTTCAGAATTACGCTCCTGAAATTCTAAGAGAATGAGATCTTTTTAATATTAATTTTACAGTTGTTAACGCCTCCTATCTTAACTGGATTGGTTGAACAAAAATGGTGAACACAGGGACTAAGATCTTAATTGTACGAGTGTCACGAACAGGACTTACGGTTAGGCTTAGCGCCGGGAGAGGGTTAGGGACAAGATTGGGGTACAGATACATGCTAGGGGGAGTGAACGGGCCAGGGTATGGGTTATCGTTAGGGTAGGCCACAGGCTTCAGGCTGCGGGTGAGGTCCCGTGGTCAGGGTCAGGGCTGGAGCTAGGCTTAGGGTTAGGCCCCCGGTGAGGCTGAGGATCGAGATCGGGGTGCGGATACGTATTAGGGGGAGTGTGCGTCACAGGGCGCGGCGTACCGTTAAGGTAGGCCTCAGGCATCAGGCTGCGGGGGAGGCCTAGGGGTCAGGGTAAGGGCTGGAGCTAGGGTTAGGGTTAGGCCCCCGGTGAGGCAGAGGGTCGAGATTGGGGTGCCGATACGTGTTAGGGGGCGTGCGCGTAGCAGGGCGTGGCGTACCGTTAGGGTAGGCCTCAGGCTTCAGGCTGCGGGCGAGGCCTAGGTGTCAGGGTCAGGGCTGGAGCTAGGGTTCGGGTTAGGCTCCCGGTGAGGCTGAGGGTCGAGATCGGGGTGCGGATGCGTGTTAGGGGGCATGCAAGTCGCAGGGCGCGGCGTACCGTTAGAGTATGCCGCAGGCTTCAGGCTGCGGGGGAGGCCTAGCGGTCAGTGTCAGGGCAGGAGCTAGGGTTAAGGTTAGGCCCCCAGTGAGGCTGAGGGTCGAGATCGCGGTGTGGAAAGGAGTTAGGGGGCGTGTGTTTCGCAGGGCGTGGTGTGCCGTTAGGGTAGGCCTCAGGTTTCAGGCTGCAGGGGAAGCCTAGGGGTGAGGGTCAGGGCTGGTGCTAGGGTTAGGGTTAGGCCCCCGTTGAGGCTGAGGGTCGAGACCGGGGTGCAGCTGCATGTAAGCCGCCGTGTGCGTTGCAGGGCGTGGCGTAACGTTAGGGCAGGCCTCAGGCTTCAGGCTGCGGGGGAGGCCTAGGGTTCAGGGTCAGGGCTGGAGCTAGGGTTAGGGTTTAGCCCCGGTGAGGCTGAGGGTCGAGATCGGGGTGCGGATGAGTGTTAGGAGGCGTGTGCGTCATGGGTTGCGGCGTGGCGTTAGGATAGGCCTCAGGCTTCTGGTTGCGGGGGAGGCCTTTGGGTCAGGGTCAGGGCTGGAGCTAGGGTTAGGGTTAGGCCCCCGTTGAGGCTGAGGGTCGAGATCGGGGTGCGGATGCATGTGAGGGGGCGTGTGCGTCGTAGGGCACGGCGTTGCGTTAGGGTAGGCCTCAGGCTTCAGACTGCGGGGGAGGCCTAGGGGTCAGGATCAGGTCTGGAGCTAGGGTTAGGGTTAGGCCCCGGGTGAGGCCGAGGTCGAGATCGGGGTGCGGATGCTTGTTATGGGGCGTGTGCGTCGTAGGGCACGGCGTGGCATTAGGGTAGGCCTCAGGCTTCAGGCTGCGAGGGAGGCCTAGGGGTCAGGGTGAGGGCTGGAGCTAGGGTTAGGGTTAGGCCCCCGGTGAGGCTGAGGGTCGAGATCGGGGTGCGGATGTGTGTTAGGGGGTGTGTGCGTCGTAGGGTGTGGCGTGCCGTTAGGGTAGGCCTCAGGCTTCGGGCTGCGGTGTAGACCTAGGGGTCAGGGTCAGGGCTGGAGCTAGGGTTAGGGTTAGGACCCCAGTGAGGCTGAGGGTCGAGATCGGGGTGCGGAAACGAGTTACGGGGCTTGTGTTTCGCAGGGCGTGGTGTGCCGTTAGGGTAGGCCTCAGGTTTCAGGCTGCGGGGAAGGCCTAGGGGTCAGGGTCAGTGCTGGTGCTAGGGTTAGGCCCCCGTTGAGGCGGAGGGTAGAGATCGGGGTGCAGCTGCATGTAAGCGGGCGTGTGCGTTGCAGGGCGCGGCGTACCATTAGGGTAGGACTCAGGCTTCAGGCTGCTAGGGAGGCCTAGGGGTCAGGGTCAGGGTTGGAGCTAGGGTTAGGGTTAGGCCCCCGGTGAGGCTGAGGCTCGAGATCGGGGTGCGGATGCGTGTTAGGGGGCGTGTGCGTCATAGGGTGTGGCGTGGCGTTAGGGTAGGCCTCAGGCTTCGGGCTGTGGGGGAGGCCTAGGGGTCAGGGTCAGGGCTGGAGCTAGGGTTAGGCTTAGGCCCCCAGTGAGGTTGAGGGTGGAGATCGGGGTGCGGATGCGTGTTAGGGGGCGTGTGCGTCGTAGGGCCCGGTGTGGCGTTAGGGTAGGACTCGGGCTTCGGGCTGCGGGGGAGGCCTAGGGGTCAGGATCAGGGCTGGAGCTAGGGTTACGGTTCGGCCCCCGATGAGGGTGAGGCTCGAGATCCGGGTGCGGATGCGTGTTAGGGGGCGAGTGCGTCGTAAGGCGCGGCGTGGCGTTAGGGTAGGCCTCAGGCTTCGGGCTGCGGGGGAGGCCTAGTGGTCAGGGTCAGGGCTGGAGCTAGGTTTAGGGTTAGGCCCCCGGTGAGGCTGAGGGTCGAGATCGCGGTACGGATACGTGTTAGGGGGCGTGTGCGTCGCAGGGCGCGGCGTGCCGTTAAGGTAGGCCTCAGGCTTCAGCCTGCAGGGGAGGCCTAGTGGTCAGGGTCAGACCTGGAGCTAGGGTTAGGGTTAGGCCCCCGGTGATGCTGAAGGTCGAGAACGGGGTGCGGATGCGTGTTAGGGGGTGTGTGCGTTGTAGGGCATGGCGTGGCTTTAGGGTAGGCCTCAGGCTTCGGGCTGCGGGGGAGGCCTAGGGTTCAGGGACAGCGCTGGAGCTAGGGTTAGGGTTAGGCCCCAGGTGAGGGTGAGGGTTGAGATCGGCGGGCGGATGCGTGTTAGGGGGCGTGTGGATCGTAGGGCGCGGCGTGCCGTTAGGGTAGGCCTCAGGTTTCGGCCTGCGGGGGAGGCCTAGCGGTCAGTGTCAAGGCTGGAGCTAGGCTGAGGGTTAGGCCCCCGGTGAGGCTGCGGGTCGAGATCGGCGTGCGGATGCGTGTTAGGGTGTGTGCATCGTAGGGCGCGGCGTGCCGTTATGGTAGGCATCAGGCTTCGGGCTGCGGGGGAGGCCTAGCTGTCAGGGTCAGGGCTGGAGCTAGGGTTAGGGTTAGGCCTCCGGTGAGGCTGAGGGTCGATATCACACTGCGGATGCGTGTTAGGGGGCGTGTGGGTCGTAGGGCGCGGCGTGCCGTTAGGGTAGGCCTCAGGCTTCGGGCTGCGGGGAGGCCTAGGTGTCAGTGTCAGGGCTGGAGCTAGGGTTAGGGTTAGGCCCACGGTGAGGCTGAGGGTCGAGATCGGGCTGCGGATGCGTGTTAGGGGGCGTGGGCGTTGTAGGGCGTGGCGGGCCGTTAGGGTAGTCCTCAGGCTTCAGGCTGCAGGGGAGGCCTAGGGGTCAGGGTCTGGGCTGGAGCTAGGGTTAGGGTTAGGCCCCCGGTGAGGCTGAGGGTCGAGATCGGGCTGCGGATGCGTGTTAGGGGGCGTGTGCGTCGTAGGGCGCGGCGTGCCATTAGGGTAGGCCTCAGGCTTTGGGCTGCGGGGGAGGCCTAGGGGTCAGGGTCAGGGCTGGAGCTAGGGTTAGGGTTCGGCCCCCGGTGAGGCTGACGGTCTAGATCAGGGTGCGGATGCGTGTTAGGGGCCCTGTGCGTTGTAGTGCGTGGCGTGCCGTTAGGGTAGGCCTCAGTTTTCGGGCTGCGGTGGAGGCCTAGTGGTCACTGTCAGGGCTGGAGCTAGGGTTAGGGTTAGTCCCCGGTGACGCTGTGCCTAGAGATCGGGGTGCCGATGCGTGTGAGGGGCGTGTGCGTCGTAGGGCGCAGCGTGCCGTTAGGTTAGGCCTCAGGCTTCGGGCTGCGGGGGAGGCCTAGGGGTCAGGGTGAGGGCTGGAGCTATGGTTAGGGCTAGGCCTCCGGTGAGGCTGTGGCTCGTGATCGGGGTGCGGATGCGTGTTAGGGGGCTTGTGCGTCGTAGGGCGCGGCGTGCCGTTAGGATAGGTCTCAGGCTTCGGGCTGCGGAGGAGGCCTAGGGGTCAGTGTCAGAGCTGGAGCTAGGGTTAGGGTTAGGCCCCCGGTGAGGCTGTGGCTTGTGATCTGGGTGCGGATGCATGTTAGGGGGCCTGTCCGTCATAGGGCGTGGCGTGCCGTTAGGGTAGGCCTCAGGCTTCGGGCTGCGGGGGAGGCCTTGGGGTGAGTGTCAGAGATGGAGCTAGGGTTAGGGTTAGGCCCCCGGTGAGGCTGTGGCTCGTGATCGGGGTGCGGATGCGTGTTAGGGGGCGGGTGCGTCATAGGGCGCGGGGTACCGTCAGGGTAGGCCTCAGGCTTCGGGCTGCGGGGGAGGCCTAGGGGCCTAGGGTCAAGGCTGGATTAGGGTTAGGCTAGGCTCCCGATGAGTCTGGTGGTCGAGATCGGGGTGCATATGCGTGTGAGGGGCGTGTGCGTCGCAGGGCGCGTCGTGCCGTTAGGGTAGGCCTCATGCTTCAGGCTGCGGGGGAGGTCTAGTGGTCAGGGTCAGGGCTGTAGCTAGGGTTAGGGTTACGCCCCCGGTGAGGCTGAGGGTGGAGATCGGGGTGCCGATGCGTGGTAGGGGGCATGTGCGTGGTAGGGCACGGCATGCCGTTAGGGTAGGCCTTAGGCTTCAGGCTGCGGGGGAGCCCTAGTGGTCTGGGTCAGGGCTGGAGCTACGGTTAGGTTTAGTCCCCCAGTGAGGCCGAGGGTCAATATCGGGGTGCGGATGCGTGTTAGGGGGCTTGTGCGTCATAGGGCGCGGCGTGCCATAAGGGAAGGCCTCAGGCTTCGGGCTGCGGGGGAGGCCAAGTGTTCAGTGTCAGGGCTGGAGCTAGGGTTAGGGTTAGGCCACCGGTGAGGCTGTGGCTCGTGATCGGGGTGCGGATGCGTGTTAGGGGGCGTGTGCGTCATAGGGCGTGGCGTGCCGTTAGGGTAGGCCTCAGGCTTCGGGCTGCGGAGGAGGCCTAAGGGTCAGGGTCAGGGCTGAACCTAGGGTTAGGGTTAGGCCCCCGGTGAAGCTGAGGGTCAAGATCGGGCTGCGGATGCGTGTTAGGGGGCGTGGGCGTTGTAGGTCGTGGCGGGCCGTTAGGGTAGTCCTCAGGCTTCAGGCTGCAGGGGAGGCCTAGGGGTCAGGATCAGGCCTGGAGCTAGGGTTAGCGATAGGCCCCCGGTGAGGCTGAGGGTCGAGATCGGGGTGCGGTTGCGTGTTAGGGGGCGTGTGCGTCGTAGGGCGTGGCGTGCCGTTAGGGTAGACCTCAGGCTTCAGGCTGCGGGGGAGGCCTAGGGGTCAGGGTCATGGCTGGAGCTAGGGTTAGGGTTAGGCCCCCGGTGAGGCTCAGGGTCGAGATCGGGGTGCGGATGCATGTTAGGGGGCGTGTGCGTCGTAGGGCGCGGCATGCCATTAGTGTAGGCCTCAGGCTTCAGGCTGCAGGGGAGGCCTAGTTGTCGGTGTCAGGGCTGGAGCTAGGATTAGGGTTAGGCCCCCGGTGAGGCTGAGGTTCGAGATCGGCGTGCGGATGCGTGTTAGGGGCCTTGTGCATTGTAGGGCGCGGCATGCCATTAGGGTAGGCCTCAGGCTCCGGGCGGCGGTGGAGGCCTAGGGGTCACGGTCAGGGCTGGAGCTAGGGTTAGGCTTAGGCCACCGGTGAGGCTGTGGCTCGTGATACGGGTGCGGATGCGTGTTAGGGGGCGTGTGCGTCGTAGGGCGTGGCTTGCCGTTAGGGTAGGCCTCAGGCTTCGGGCTGCGGCGTAGGCCTAGGGGTCAGGGTCAGGGCTGGACCTAGGGTTAGGGTTAGGACCCCGGTGAGGGTGAGGGTCAAGATCGGGGTGCGGATGCGTGTTTGGGGGTGTGTGCGTCGTAGGGCACGGCGTGCGGTTAGGGTAGGCCTCAGGCTTCAGGCGGCGGGGGAGGGCTAGGGGTCAGGGTCAGGGCTGCAACTAGGGTTAGGGTTAGGCCCCTGGTGAGGCTGTGGCTCATGATCGGGGTGCGGATGCGTGTTAGGGGACCTGGGCGTTGTAGGGTGCGGCGTGCCGTTAGGGTAGGGCTCAGGCTTCAGGCTGCGGGGGAGGCCTAGGGGTGAGGGTGAGGGTTGGAGCTAGGGTTAGGGTTAGGACCCCGGTGAGGCTGAGGGTCGAGATCGGGTTGCGGATGCATGTTAGGGGGCTTGTGCGTCGTAGGGCGCGGCGTGCCGTTAGGGTAGGCCTCAGGCTTCGGGCTGCGGGTGAGGCCTAGTGGCCAGGGTCAGGGCTGGGGCTAGGGTTAGGGTTAGGCCCCCGGTGTGGCTGTGGCTCGTGATCGGGGTGCAGATGCGTGTTAGGGGGCGTGTGCGTCGTACGGCGCGGCGTGCGGTTAGGGTAGGCCTCAGGCTTCGGGCTGTTGGGTAGGCCTATGGGTCAGGGTCAAGGCTGGAGCTAGGGTTAGGGTTAGGCCCCCGGGGAGGCTGAGGTTCCAGATCGGGGTGCGGATGCGTGTTAGGGGGCTTGTGCGTCGTAGGGCGCGGTGTGCCGTTAGGGTAGGCCTCAGGCTTCGGGCGGCGGGGGAGGCCTAGGGGTCAGGGTCAGGGCTGGACCTAGGGTTAGGGTTAGGCCCCCGGTGAGGCTGAGGGTCGAGATCGCGGTGCGAATGCGTGTTTGGGGGCGTGTGCGTCGTAGGGCGTGGCGTAGCGTTAGGGTAGGCCTCAGGCTTCGGGCTGCAGAGGAGGCCTAGGTGTCAGGGTCAGGCCTGGAGCTAGGGTTAGCGATAGGCCCCCGGTGAGGCTGAGGGTCGAGATCGGGGTGCGGTTGCGTGTTAGGGGGCGTGTGCGTCGTAGGGCGTGGCGTGCCGTTAGGGTAGACCTCAGGCTTCAGGCTGCGGGGGAGGCCTAGGGGTCAGGGTCATGGCTGGAGCTAGGGTTAGGGTTAGGCCCCCGGTGAGGCTCAGGGTCGAGATCGGGGTGCGGATGCATGTTAGGGGTCGTGTGCGTCGTAGGGCGCGGTGTGCCATTAGTGTAGGCCTCAGGCTTCGGGCTGCGGCGTAGGCCTAGGGGTCAGGGTCAGGGCTGGACCTAGGCTTAGGGTTAGGCCCCCGGTGAGGGTGAGGGTCAAGATCGGGGTGCGGATGCGTGTTAGGGGGCTTGTGCGTCGTAGGGTGCGGCGTGCCGTTAGGGTAGGCCTCTGGCTTCGGTCTGCGGGGGAGGCCTAGTGGTCAGGGTCAGGGCTGCAACTAGGGTTAGTGTTAGGCCCCCGGTGAGGCTGTGGCTCGTGATCGGGGTGCGGATGCGTGTTAGGGGACGTGGGCGTCGTAGGGCGCGGCGTGCCGTTAGGGTAGGCCTCAGGCTTCAGGCTGCGGGGGAGGCCTAGGTGTGAGGGTGAGGGTTGGAGCTAGGGTTAGGGTTAGGCCCCCGGTGTGGCTGTGGCTCGTGATGGGGGTGCAGATGCGTGTTAGGGGGCGTGGGCGTCGTAGGGCGCGGCGTGTGGTTAGGGTAGGCCTCAGACTCTGGGCTGCGGGGGACGCCAAGGGGTCAGGGTTAGGGCTGGAGCTACGGTTAGGGTAGGCCCCCGGTGAGGCTGAGGGTCGAGATCGGGGTGCGGATGCGTGTAAAGGGGTGTGTGCATCGTAGGGCACGGCGTGCGGTTAGGGTAGGCCTCAGGCTTCGGGCTGCGGCGTAGGCCTAGGGGTCAGGGTCAGGGCTGGAGCTAGGGTAAGGATTAGGCCCCTAGGGAGGCTGAGGGTCGACATCGGGGTGCGGATGCATGTTTGGGGGCTTGTGCGTCGTAGGGCGCGGCGTGCCGTTAGGGTAGGCCTCAGGCTTCGGGCTGCGGGGGAGGCCTATGGGTCAGGGTCAAGGCTGGAGCTAGGGTTAGGGTTACGCCCCCGGTGAGGCTGTGGCTCGAGACCGGGTTGCGGATGCGTGTTAGGGGGCGTGTGCGTCGTAGGGCGTGGCGTGCCGTTAGGGTAGGCCTCAGGGTCCGGGCTGCGGGGAAGCCTAGGAGTCAGGGTCAGGGCTGGAGCTAGGGTTATGGTTAGGCCCCCGGGGAGGCTGAGGGTCGAGATCGGGGTGCGGATGCGTGTTAGGGGGCTTGTGCGTCGTAGGGCGCGGCGTGCCGTTAGGGTAGGCCTTAGGCTTCGGGCTGCGGGGGAGGCCTAGGGGTCAGGGTCAAGGCTGGAGCTAGGGTTAGGGTTGGCTCCCGATGAGGCTGAGGGTCGACATCGGGGTGCGGATGCGTGTTAGGGGGCGTGTGCGTCGTAGTGCGCGGCGTGCCGTTATGGTAGGCCTCAGGCTTCGGGCTTTGGGGGAGGCCTAGGGGTGAGTGTCAGGGGTGCAGCTAGGGTTAGGATTAGGCCCCCGGTGAGGCTGTGCCTCGAGATCGGGGTGCGGATGCGTGTTAGGAGGCCTGTGCGTCGTAGGGCGCGGCGTGCCGTTAGGGTAGGCCTCAGGCTTCGGGCTGTGGGGGAGGCCTAGGGGTCAGGGTCAGGGCTGGAGCTAGTGTTAGGGTTAGTCCCCGGTGAGTCTGAGGGTCGAGATTGTGGTGTGGATGCGTGTTAGGGGGCGTGTGCATCGTAGGGCGCGGCGTGCCGTTAGGGTAGACCTCAGGCTTTGGGTTGCGTGGTAGGACTAGGGGTCAGGGTCAGGGCTGGACCTAGGGTTAGGTTTAGGACCCCGGTGAGGGTGAGGGTCGAGATCAGGGTGCGGATGCGTGTTAGGGGACGTGTGCGTCGTAGTGCGTGGCGTGCCGTTAGGGTAAGCCTCAGGCTTCGGGCTGCGGGGGAGGCCTAGCGGTCAGTGTCAGGGCTGGAGATAGGGTTAGGGTTAGGCCCCTGGTGACGCTGTGGGTAGAGATCGGGGTGCGGATGTGTGTTCGGGGGCGTGTTTGTCGTAGGGCGCGGCGTTCCGTTAAGGTAGGCCTCAGGCTTCACGCTGCGGGGGAGGCCTAGGGGTCAGGGTCAGGGCTGGAGCTAGGGTTAGGGTTAGGCCCCCGGTGAGGCTGAGGGTCGAGATCGGGGTGGGGATGCGTGTTTGGGGGCTTGTGCGTCGTAGGGCGCGGCGTGCCTTTAGGGTAGGCCTCAGGCTTCGGGCTGCGGGGGAGGCCTAGGGGTCAGTGTCAGGGATGGAGCTAGGGTTAGGGTTTGGCCCCCGGTGAGGCTGTGGCTCGTGATCGGGGTGCGGATGCGTGTTAGGTGGCATGGGCATCGTAGGGCGCGGTGTGCCGTTACGGTAGGCCTCAGACTCCGTGCTGCTGTGGAAGCCTAGGGGTCAGGGTCAGGGCTGGAGCTAGGGTTAGGGTAGGCCCCCGGTCAGGCTGAGTGTCGAAATCGGGGTGCGGATGCGTGTTAGGGGGCGGTTGCGTCGTAGGGCGCGTCGTGCCGTTAGGGTAGGCCTCAGGCTTCATGCTGCCGGGGAGGCCTAGGGGTCAGGGTCAGTGCTGGAGCTAGGGTTAGGGTTAGGCCCCCGGTGAGGCTGAGGGTCGAGATCGGGGTGCGGATGCGAGTTATGGGGCGTGTGCGTCGTAGGGCGGGGCGGGCGTTAGGGTAGGCCTCAGGCTTCGGGCAGCGGGGTATGCCTAGGGGTCAGGGTCAGGGCTGGAGCTACGGTTATGGTTAGGCCCCCGGTGAGGCTGAGTGTCGAGATCGGGGTGCGGATGCGTTTTAGGGGGCGTGTGCATCGTAGGGCGCGGCGTGCCATTAGGGTAGGCGTCAGGCTTCAGGCTGCCTAGGGGTCAGGGTCAGGGCTGGAGGTAGGGTTAGCGTTAGGCCCCCGGTGAGGCTGAGGGTCGAGATCGGGGTGCGGATGCGTGTTAGGGGGCCTGTGCGTCGTAGGGCGCGGCGTGCCGTTCGGGTAGGCCTCAGGCTTCGGGCTGTGGGGGAGGCCTAGGGGTCAGGGTCAGGGCTGGAGCTAGTGTTAGGGTTAGTCCCCGGTGAGTCTGAGGGTCGAGATTGTGGTGTGGATGCGTGTTAGGGGCGTGTGCATCGTAGGGCGCGGCGTGCCGTTAGGGTAGACCTCAGGGTTTGGGTTGCGTGGTAGGACTAGGGGTCAGGGTCAGGGCTGGACCTAGTTTTAGGGTTTGGCCCCCGGTGAGGGTGAGGGTCGAGATCAGGGTGCGGATGCGTGTTAGGGGACGTGTGCGTCGTAGTGCGTGGCGTGCCGTTAGGGTAAGCCTCAGGCTTCGGGCTGCGGGGGAGGCCTAGCGGTCAGTGTCAGGGCTGGAGATAGGGTTAGGGTTAGGCCCCTGGTGACGCTGTGGGTAGTGATCGGGGTGCGGATGCGTGTTCGGGGGCGTGTGTGTCGTAGGGCGCGGCGTTCCGTTAAGGTAGGCCTCAGGCTTCACGCTGCGGGGGAGGCCTAGGGGTCAGGGTCAGGGCTGGACCTAGGGTTAGGGTTAGGCCCCCGGTGAGGCTGAGGGTCGAGATCGGGGTGGGGATGCGTGTTTGGGGGCTTGTGCGTCGTAGGGCGCGGCGTGCCTTTAGGGTAGGCCTCAGGCTTCGGGCTGCGGGGGAGGCCTAGGGGTCAGTGTCAGGGATGGAGCTAGGGTTAGGGTTTGGCCCCCGGTGAGGCTGTGGCTCGTGATCGGGGTGCGGATGCGTGTTAGGTGGCATGGGCATCGTAGGGCGCGGTGTGCCGTTAGGGTAGGCCTCAGACTCCGTGCTGCTGTGGAAGCCTAGGGGTCAGGGTCAGGGCTGGAGCTAGGGTTATGGTTAGGCCCCCGGGGAGGCTGAGGGTCGATATCGGGATGCGGATGCGTGTTAGGGGGCTTGTGCGTCGTAGGTCGCGGCGTGCCGTTAGGGTATGCCTCAGGCTTCGGGCTTTGGGGGAGGCCTAGTTGTCAGTGTCAGGGGTGCAGCTAGGGTTTGGGTTAGGCCCCCGGTGAGGCTGTGCCTCGAGATCGGGGTGCGGATTCGTGTTAGGGGGCGTGTGCGTCGTAGTGCGCGGCGTTCCGTTAGGGTAGGCCTCAGTCTTCGGGCTGTTGGGGAGGCCTAGGGGTCAGGGTCAGGGCTGGAGCTAGTGTTAGGGTTAGTCCCCGGTGAGTCTGAGGGTCGAGATTGTGGTGTGGATGCGTGTTAGGGCACGTGTGCATCGTAGGGCGCGGCGTGCCGTTAGGGTAGACCTCAGGCTTTGGGTTGCGGGGGAGGACTAGGGGTCAGGGTCAGGGCTGGTGCTAGGGTTAGGGTTAGGCCACCGGTGAGGCTGAGGGTCGAGATTGGGGTGTGGATGCGTGTTCGGGGGAGTGTGAGTCGTAGGGCGCGGCGTGCCGTTAGGGTAGGCCTCAGGCTTCAGGCTACGGGAGTGGCCTAGGGGTCAGGGTCAGGGCTGGAGCTAGGGTTAGGGTTAGGCTCCCGGTGAGGCTGAGGGTCGAGATCGGGGTTCGGATGCGTGTTAGGTGGCGTGTGTGTCGTAGGGCGCCGCGTGCCGTTAAGGTAGGCCTCAGGCTTCAGGCTGCGGGGGAGGCCTAGGTGTGAGGGTGAGTGTTGGACCTAGGGTTAGTGTTAGGCCCCTGGTGAGGTTGAAGGTCGAGATCGGGGTGGGGATGCGTGTTTGGGGGCATGTGCGTCGTAGGCCGTGGCGTGCCGTTAGGGTAAGCCTCTGGCTTCGGGCTGCGGGGGCGGCCTAGGGGTCAGGGTCAGGGCTGGACCTAGGGTTAGGGTTAGGCCCCCGGTGAGTGTGAGGGTCGAGATCAGGGTGCGGATGCGTGTTAGGGGGCGTGTGCGTCGTAGTCCGTGGCGTGCCGTTAGGGTAAGCCTCAGGCTTCGGGCTGCGGGGGAGGCCTAGCGGTCAGTGTCAGGGCTGGAGCTAGGGTTAGGGTTAGTCCCCCGGTGACGCTGTGGGTAGAGATCGGGGTGCGGATGCGTGTTCGGGGGCGTGTGTGTCGTAGGGCGCGGCGTTCCGTTAAGGTAGGCCTCAGGCTTCACGCTGCGGGGGAGGCCTAGGGGTCAGGGTCAGGGCTGGAACTAGGGTTAGGGTTAGGCCCCCGGTGAGGCTGAGGGTCGAGATCGGGGTGGGGATGCGTGTTTGGGGGCTTGTGCGTCGTAGGGCGCGGCGTGCCGTTAGGGTAGGCCTCAGGCTTCGGGCTTTGGGGGAGGCCTAGGGGTCAGTGTCAGGGATGGAGCTAGGGTTAGGGTTTGGCCCCCGGTGAGGCTGTGGCTCGTGATCGGGGTGCGGATGCGTGTTAGGTGGCATGGGCGTCGTAGGGCGCGGCGTGCCGTTAGGGTAGGCCTCAGACTCCGTGCTGCGGCGGAAGCCTAGGGGTCAGGTTCAGGGCTGGAGCTAGGGTTAGGGTAGGCCCCCGGTCAGGCTGAGTGTCGAGATCGGGGTGCGTATGCGTGTTAGGGGGCGGTTGCGTCGTAGGGCGCGGCGTGCCGTTAGGGTAGGCCTCAGGCTTCAGGCTGCGGCGGAGGCCTAGGGGTCAGGGTCAGTGCTGGAGCTAGGGTTAGGCTTAGGCCCCCGGTGAGGCTGAGGGTCGAGATCGGGGTGCGGATGCGTGTTAGGGGGCGTGTGCGTCGTAGGGCGGGGCGGGCGTTAGTGTAGGCTTCAGGCTTCGGGCTGCGGGGTACGCCTAGGGGTCAAGGTCAGGGCTGGAGCTACGGATATGGTTAGGCCCCCGGTGAGGCTGAGGGTCGAGATCGGGGTGCGGATGCGTGTTAGGGGGCCTGTGCATCGTAGGGCGCGGCGTGCAATTAGGGTAGGCGTCAGGCTTCAGGCTGTGGGGGGGCCTAGGGGTCAGGGTCAGGGCTGGAGGTAGGGTCAACATTAGGCCCCCGGTGAGGCTGAGGGTCGAGATCGGGGTGCGGATGCGTGTTAGGGGGCATGTACGTCGTAGGGCGCGGCGTGCCGTTAGGGTAGGCCTCAGGCTTCGGGCTGCGGGGGAGGCCTAGCGGTCAGGGTCAGGGCTGGAGCTAGGGTTAAGGTTAGGCCCCCGGTGAGGCTGAGGGTCGAGATCGGGGTGCTGATGCGTGTTAGGGGGCTTGTGAGTCGTAGGTCGTGGCGTGCCGTTAGGAAAGGCCTCAGGCTTCGGGCTGCGGGGGCGGCCTAGGGGTCAGTGTCAGGGCTGGAGCTAGGGTTAGGGTTAGGCCACCGGTGAGGCTGTGGCTCGTGATCGGGGTGCGGATGCGTGTCAGGGGGCGTGTGCGTCGTAGGGCGTGGCTTGCCGTTAGGGTAGGCCTCAGGCTTCAGGCTGCGGGGGAGGCCTAGGGGTCAGGGTCAGGGCGGCAACTAGGGTTCGGGTTATGCCCCCGGTGAGGCTCAGGGTCGAGATCGGGGTGCGGATTCGTGTTAAGCGCCGTGTGCGTCGTAGGGCGCGGCGCGCCGTTACAGTAGGCCTCAGGCTTCAGGCTGCGGGGGAGGCCTAGTGGTCAGGGTCAGGGCTGGAGCTAGGGTTATGGTTCGGCCCCCCGTGAGGCTGTGGCTCGTGATCAGGGTTCGAATGCGTGTTAGGGGGCGTGTGCGTCATAGGGCGCGGGGTGACGTTAGGGTAGGCCTCAGGCTTCGGGCTGCCGGGGAGGCCTAGGGGTCAGGGTCAGGGCTGGAGCTAGGGTTAGGGTAGACTCCCGATGAGGCTGAGGGTCGAGATCGGCGTGCGGATGCGTGTGAGTGGCGTGTGCGTCGCAGGGCGCGGCGTGCGGTTAGGGTAGGCCTCAGGTTTCAGGCTGCGGGGGAGGCCTAGGGGTGAGGGTGAGGGTTGGAGCTAGGGTTAGGCTTAGGACCCCGGTGAGGCTGAGGGTCGAGATCGGGCTGTGGATGCATTTTAGGGGGCATGTGCGTCGTAGGGCGTGGCATGCCGTTAGGGTAGGCCTCAGGCTTCAGGCTGCGGGGGCGGCCTAGGGGTCAGGGTCAGGGCTGTACCTAGGGTTAGGGTTAGGCCCCCGGTGAGGCTGAGGGTCGAGATCGGGATGCGGATGCGTGTTAGGGGGCTTGTGCGTCGTAGGGCGCGGCGTGCCGTTAGGGTAGGCCTCAGGCTTCGGGCTGCAGGTGAGGCCGAGTGGTCAGGGTCAGGGCTGGGGCTAGGGTTAGGGTTAGGCCCCCGGTGAGGCTGTGGCTCGTGATCGGGGTGCCGATGCGTGTTAGGGGACGTGTGCGTCGTAGGGCGCGGTGTTTGCTTAGGGTAGGCCTCAGGCTTCGGGCTGCGGGGTAGGTCTATGGCTCAGGGTCAAGGCTGGAGCTAGGGTTAGGGTTAGGGCCCCCGGGGAGGCTGAGGGTCCAGATCGGGGTGCGGATGCGTGTTAGGGGGCTTGGGTGTCGTAGTGCGTGGCGTGCCGTTAGGGTAGGCCTCAGGCTTCGGGCCGCGGGGGAGGCCTAGGGGTCATGGTCAGGGCTGGAGCTAGGTTTAGGGTTAGGCCCCCGGTGAGGCTGAGGGTCGAGATCGGGGTGCGGATGCGTGTTAGGGGGCTTGTGCGTCGTAGGGCGCGGCGTGCCGTTAGTGTAGGCCTTAGGCTTCGGGCTGCGGGGGAGGCCTAGGGGTCAGGGTCAGGGCTGGAGCTAGGGTTAGGGTTGGCTCCCGATGAGGCTGAGGGTCGAGATCGGGGTGCAGATGCGTGTTAGGGGGCGTTTGCGTCGTAGGGCGCCGCGTGCCGTTAAGTGAGGCCTCAGGCTTCAGGCTGCGGGGGAGGCCTAGGTGTGAGGGTGAGGGTTGGACCTAAGGTTAGGGTTAGGCCCCCTGTGAGGCTGAGGGTCGAGATCGGGGTGCGGATGCGTGTTAGGGGGCTTGTGCGTCGTAGGGCGCGGCGTGCCGTTAGGGTAGGCCTTAGACTTCGGGCTGCGGGGTGGCCTAAGGGTCAGGGTCAGGGCTGGAGCTAGGGTTAGGGTTGGCTCCCGATGAGGCTGAGGGTCGACATCGGGGTGCGGATGCGTGTTAGGGGGCGTGTGCGTCGTAGTGCGCGGCGTGCCGTTAGGGTAGGCCTCAGGCTTCGGGCTTTGGGGGAGGCCTAGGGGTCAGTGTCAGGGGTGCAGCTAGGGTTAGGGTTAGGCCCCCAGTGAGGCTGTGCCTCGAGATCGGGGTGCGGATGCGTGTTAGGGGGCCTGTGCGTCGTAGGGCGCGGCGTGCCGTTAGGGTAGGACTCAGGCTTCGGGCTGTGGGGGAGGCCTAGGGGTCAGGGTCAGGGCTGGAGCTAGTGTTAGGGTTAGTCCCCGGTGAGTCTGAGGGTCGAGATTGTGGTGTGGATGCGTGTTAGGGGGCGTGTGCATCGTAGGGCGCGGCGTGCCGTTAGGGTAGACCACAGGCTTTGGGTTGCGTGGGAGGACTAGGGGTCAGGGTCAGGGCTGGTGCTAGGGTTAGGGTTAGGCCACCGGTGAGCCTGAGGGTCGAGATCGGGGTGCGGATGCGTGTTAGGGGGCGTGTGCGTCGTAGGGCGTGGCTTGCCGTTAGGGTAGGCCTCAGGCTTCGGGCTGCGGCGTAGGCCTAGGGGTCAGGGTCAGGGCTGGACCTAGGCTTAGGGTTAGGCCCCCGGTGAGGGTGAGGGTCAAGATCGGGGTGCGGATGCGTGTTAGGGGGCTTGTGCGTCGTAGGGTGCGGCGTGCCGTTAGGGTAGGCCTCTGGCTTCGGTCTGCGGGGGAGGCCTAGTGGTCAGGGTCAGGGCTGGAGCTAGGGTTAGGTTTAGGCCCCCGGTGAGGCTGAGGGTCGAGATCGGGGTGCAGATGCGTGTTAGGGGGCGTGTGCGTCGTAGGGCGCGGCGTGCCGTTATGGTAGGCCTCAGGCTTCATGCTGCGGGGGAGGCCTAGGGGTCAGGGTCAGGGCTGCAACTAGGGTTAGGCTTAGGCCCCCGGTGAGGCTCTGGCTCGTGATCGGGGTGCGGATGCGTGTTAAGGGACGTGGGCGTCGTGGGGCGCGGCGTGCCGTTAGGGTAGGCCTCAGGCTTCAGGCTGCGGGTGAGGCCTAGGGGTGAGGGTGAGGGTTGGAGCTAGGGTTAGGGTTAGGACCCCGGTGAGGCTGAGGGTCGAGATCGGGGTGCGGATGCATGTTAGGGGGCTTGTGCGTCGTAGGGCGCGGCGTGCCGTTAGGGTAGGCCTCAGGCTTCGGGCTGCGGGTGAGGCCTAGTGGCCAGGGTCAGGGCTGGGGCTAGGGTTAGGGTTAGGCCCCCGGTGAGGCTGTGGCTCGTGATCGGTGTGCAGATGCGTGTTAGGGGGCGTGTGCGTCGTACGGCGCGGCGTGCGGTTAGGGTAGGCCTCAGGCTTCGGGCTGCTGGGTAGGCCTATGGGTCAGGGTCAAGGCTGGCGCTAGGGTTAGGGTTAGGCCCCCGGGGAGGCTGAGGTTCCAGATCGGGGTGCGGATGCGTGTTAGGGGGCTTGTGCGTCGTAGGGCGTGGTGTGCCGTTAGGGTAGGCCTCCGGCTTCGGGCGGCGGGGGAGGCCTAGGGGTCAGGGTCAGGGCTGGAGCTAGGGTTAGGGTTAGGCCCCCGGTGAGGCTAAGGGTCGAGATCGGGGTGGGGATGCGTGTTTGGGGGCTTGTGCGTCGTAGGGCGCGGCGTGCCTTTAGGGTAGGCCTCAGGCTTCGGCTGCGGGGGAGGCCTAGGGGTCAGTGTCAGGGATGGAGATAGGGTTAGGGTTTGGCCCCCGGTGAGGCTGCGGCTCGTGATCGGGGTTCGGATGCGTGTTAGGTGCCGTGGGCGTCGTAGGGCGCGGCGTGCCGTTAGGGTAGGCCTCAGACTCCGTGCTGCGGTGGAAGCCTAGGGGTCAGGGTCAGGGCTGGATCTAGGGTTAGGGTAGGCCCCCGATCAGGCTGAGTGTCGAGATCGGGGTGCGGATGCGTGTTAGGGGGCGTTTGCGTCGTAGGGCGCGGCGTGCCATTAGGATAGGCCTCAGGCTTCAGGCTGCGGGGGAGGCCTAGGGGTCAGGGTCAGTGCTGGAGCTAGGGTTAGGCTTAGGCCCCCGGTGAGGCTGAGGGTCGAGATCGGGGTGGGGATGCGTGTTTGGGGGCATGTGTGTCATAGGCCGCGGCGTGCCGTTAGGGTAGGACTCAGGCTTCAGGTTGCGGGGGCGGCCTAGGGGTCAGGGTCAGGGATGGAGCTAGGGTTAGGGTTAGGCCCCCGGTGAGGCTGTGGCTCGTGATCGGGGTGCGGATGCGTGTTAGGGGGCGTGTGCTTCGTAGGGCGCGATGTGCCGTTAGGGTAGGCCTCAGGCTTTAGGCTGCTGGGGCGGCCTAGGGGTCAGGGTCTGGGCTGGACCTAGGTTTAGGGTTAGTCCCCCGGTGAGGGTGAGGGTCGAGATCGGAGTGCGGATGCGTGTTCGGCGGCGTGTGCGTCTTAGTGTGTGGCGTGCCGTTAGGGTAAGCCTCAGGCTTCAGCCTGCGGGGGAGGCCTAGCGGTCAGTGTCAGGGCTGGAGCTAGGGTTAGGGTTAGGCCCCCGGTGACGCTGTGTGTAGAGATCGGGGTGGGTATGCGTGTTTGGGGGCTTGTGCGTCGTAGGGCGCGGCGTGCCGTTAGGTTAGGCCTCAGGCTTCGGGCTGCGGGGGAGGCCTAGGGGTCAGGGTCAGGCCTGGAGCTAGGGTAAGGATTAGGCACCTAGGGAGGCTGAGGTTCGACATCGGGGTGCGGATGCATGTTTGGGGGCTTTTGCGTCGTAGGGCGCGGCGTGCCGTTAGGCTAGGCCTCAGGCTTCGGGCTGCGGGGGAGGCCTAGGGGTCAGTGTCAGGGATGGAACTGGGGTTAGGGTTAGGCCCCCGGTGAGGCTGTGGCTCGTGATCGGGGTGCGGATGCGTGTTAGGGGGCGTGTGCGTCGTAGGGCGTGGCGTGCCGTTAGGGTAGGCCTCAGGGTCCGGGCGGCGGGGGAAGCCTAGGAGTCAGGGTCAGGGCTGGAGCTAGGGTTATGGTTAGGCCCCCGGGGAGGCTGAGGGTCGAGATCAGGGTGCGGATGCGTGTTAGGGGGCTTGTGCGTCGTAGGGCGCGGCGTGCTGTTAGGGTAGGCCTTAGGCTTCGGGCTGCGGGGGAGGCCTAGGGGTCAGGGTCAGGGCTGGAGCTAGGGTTAGGGTTGGCTCCCGATGAGGCTGAGGGTCGAGATCGGGGTGCGGATGCGTGTTAGGGGGCGTGTGCGTCGTAGTGCGCAGCGTGCCGTTAGGGTAGGCCTCAGGCTTCGGGCTTTGGGGGAGGCCTAGTGGTCAGTGTCAGTGGTGCAGCTAGGGTTAGGGTTAGGCCCCCGGTGAGGCTGTGCCTCGAGATCGGGGTGCGGATGCCTGTTAGGGGGCCTGTGCGTCGTAGGGCGCGGCGTGCCGTTAGGGTAGGCCTCAGGCTTCGGGCTGTGGGGGAGGCCTAAGCGTCAGGGTCAGGGCTGGATCTAGTGTTAGGGTTAGTCCCCGGTGAGTCTGAGGGTCGAGATTGTGGTGTGGATGCGTGTTAGGGGGCGTGTGCATCGTAGGGCGCGTCGTGCCGTTAGGGTAGGCCTCAGGCTTCAGACTTCGGGAGTGGCCTAGGGGTCAGGGTCAGGGCTGGAGCTAGGGTTAGGGTTAGGCTCCCGGTGAGGCTCAGGGTCGAGATCGGGGTGCGGATGCGTGTTAGGGGGCGTGTGTGTCGTAGGGCGCCGCGTGCCGTTAAGGTAGGCCTCAGGCTTCAGGCTGCGGGGGAGGCCTAGGTGTGAGGGTGAGGGTTGGACCTAGGGTTAGGGTTAGGCCCCCGGTGAGGCTGAGGGTCGAGATCGGGGTGTGGATGCGTGTTAGGGGGCATGTGCGTCGTAGGGCGTGGCGTGCCGTTAGGGTAAGCCTCAGGCTTCGGGCTGCGGGGGCGGCCTAGGGGTCAGGGTCAGGGCTGGACCTAGGGTTAGGGTTAGGCCCCCGGTGAGGGTGAGGGTCGAGATCAGGGTGCCGATGCGTGTTAGGGGGCGTGTGCGTCGTAGTGCGTGGCGTGCCGTTAGGGTAATCCTCAGCCTTCGGGCTGCGGGGGAGGCCTAGCGGTCAGTGTCAGGGCTGGAGCTAGGGTTAGGGATAGGCCCCCGGTGACTCTGTGGGTAGAGATCGGGGTGCGGATGCGTGTTCGGGGGCGTGTGTGTCGTAGGGCGCGGCGTTCCGTTAAGTTAGGCCTCAGGCTTCACGCTGCGGGGGATGCCTAGGGGTCAGGGTCAGGGCTGGAGCTAGGGCTAGGGTTAGGCCCCCGGTGAGGCTGAGGATCGAGATCGGGGTGGGGATGCGTGTTTGGGGGCTTGTGCGTCGTAGGGCGCGGCGTGCCTTTAGGGTAGGCCTCAGGCTTCGGGCTGCGGGGGGGGCCTAGAGGTCAGTGTCAGGGATGGAGCTAGGGTTAGGGTAGGCCCCCGATCAGGCTAAGGGTCGAGATCGGGGTGCGAATGCGTGTTCGGGGGCGTGTGCATCGTAGTGTGTGGCGTGCCGTTAGGGTAAGCCTCAGGCTTCAGGCTGCGGGGGAGGCCTAGCGGTCAGTGTCAGGGCTGGAGCTAGGGTTAGGGTTAGGCCCCCGGTGACGCTGTGTGTAGAGATCGGGGTGGGGATGCGTGTTATGGGGCTTCTGCGTCGTAGGGCGCGGCGTGCCGTTAGGTTAGGCCTCAGGCTTCGGGCTGCGGGGGAGGCCTAGGGGTTAGGGTCACGGCTGGAGCTAGGGTTAGGGTTAGGCCCCCGGTGAGGCTGAGGGTCGAGATCGGGGTGCGGATGCGTGTTAGGGGGTGTGTGCGTCGTAGGGCACGGCGTTCGGTTAGGGTAGGCCTCAGGCTTCGTGCTGCGGCGTAGGCCTAGGGGTCAGGGTCTGGGCTGGAGCTAGGGTAAGGATTAGGCCCCTAGGGAGGCTGAGGTTCGACATCGGGGTGCGGATGCATGTTTGGGGGCTTGTGCGTCGTAGGGCGCGGCGTGCCGTTAGGGTAGGCCTCAGGCTTCGGGCTGCGGGCGAGGCCTAGGGGTCAGTTTCATGGATGGAGCTAGGGTTAGGGTTAGGCCCCCGGTGAGGCTGTGGCTCGTGATCGGCGTGCGGATGCGTGTTAGGGGGCGTGTGCGTCATAGGGCGTGGCGTGCCGTTAGGGTAGGCCTCAGGCTTCGGTCTGCGGGGGAGGCCTAGGGGTCAGGGTCAGGGCTGGAACTAAGGTTAGGGTAGGCTCCCGATGAGGCTGAGGGTCGAGATCGGGGTGCGGTTGCGTGTTAGGGGGCGGGTGCGTCGTAGGGTGCGGCGTGCCGTTAGGGTAGGCCTCATGCTTCAGGCTGCGGGGGAGGCCTAGGGGTCAGGGTCAGGGCTGGAGCTCGGGTTAGGCTTAGGCCCCCGGTGAGGCTGAGGGTCGATATCGGGGTGCGGATGCGTGTTAGGGGGCGTGTGTGTCGTAGGGCTGGGCGGGCGTTAGGGTAGGCCTCAGGCTTCGGGCTGCGGGGTACGCCTAGGTGTCAAGGTCAGTGCGGGAGCTACGGTTATGGTTAGGCCCCCGGTGAGGCTGAGGGTCGAGATCGGGGTGCGGATGCGTGTTAGGGGGCATGTGCGTCGTAGGGCGCGGCGTGCCGTTAGGGTAGGACTCAGGCTTCAGGCTGCGGGGGAGGCCTAGGTGTCAGGGTCAGGGATGGAGCTAGGGTTAGGGTTAGGCCCCCGGTGAGGCTGTGGCTCGTGATCGGGGTGCGGATGCGTGTTAGGGGGCGTGTGCGTCGTAGGGCGCGACGTGCCGTTAGGGTAGGCCTCAGGCTTCGGGCTGCGGGGAGGGCCTATCCGTCAGGGTCAGGGCTGGAAGTAGGGTTAGGGTAAGCCCCTGCTGAGGCTGAGGGTCGAGATCGGTGTGTGGATGTTTGGTATGGGTTGTGTGCATCGTAGGGCGCGGCGTGCCGTTAGGGTAGGACTCAGGCTTCGGGCGGCGGGTGAGGCCTAGTGGTCAGGGTCAGGGCTGGAGCTTGGGTTAGGGTTAGGCCCCCGGTGACGCTGTGGCTCTTGATCGGGGTGCGGATGCGTGTTAGGGGGCGTGTGCGTCGTAGGGCGCGATGTGCCGTTAGGGTAGGCCTCAGGCTTCAGGCTGCGGGGGCGGCCTAGGGGTCATGGTCAGGGCTGGACCTAGGGTTAGGGTTAGGCCCCCGGTGAGGGTGAGGGTCGAGATCGGGGTGCGGATGCTTGTTCGGGGACGTGTGCGTCGTAGTGTGTGCCGTGCCGTTAGGGTAAGCCTCAGGCTTCGGGCTGCGGGGGAGGCCTAGCGGTCAGTGCCAGGGCTGGAGCTAGGGTTAGGGTTAGGCCCCCGGTGACGCTGTGGGTAGAGATCGGGGTGGGGATGCGTGTTTAGGGGCTTGTGCGTCGTAGGGCGCGGCGTGCCGTTAGGTTAGGCCTCAGGCTTCGGTCTGCGGGGGAGGCCTATGGGTCAGTGTCAGGGATGGAGCTAGGGTTAGGGTTAGGCCCCCGGTGAGGCTGTGGCTCGTAATCGGGGTGCGGATGCGTGTTAGGGGGCGTGGGCGTCGTAGGGCGCGGCGTGCCGTTAGGGTAGGCCTCAGACTCTGGGCTGCGGGGGACGCTTAGGGGTCAGGGTCAGGGCTTCAGCTAGGGTTAGGGTAGGCCCCCGGTGAGGCTGAGGGTCGAGATCGGGGTGCGGATGCGTGTTAGGGGGTGTGTGCGTCGTAGGGCACGGCGTGCGGTTAGGGTAGGCCTCAGGCTTCGGGCTGCGGCGTAGGCCTAGGGGTCAGGGTCAGGGCTGGAGCTAGGGTTATGTTTAGGCCTCCGGGGAGGCTGAGGGTCGAGATCGGGGTGCGGATGCATGTTCGGGGGCTTGTGCCTCGTAGGGCGCCGCGTGCCGTTAGGGTAGGCCTCAGGCTTCGGGCTGCGGGGGAGGCCTAGGGGTCAGGGTCAGGGCTGGAGCTAGGGTTAGGGTTAGTCCCCTGGTGAGGGTGAGTTTTGAGATCGGCGGGCGGATGCGTGTTAGGGGGCGTGTGGATCGTAGGGCGCGGCGTGCCGTTAGGGTAGACCTCAGGCTCCGGGCTGCGGGGGAGGCCTAGGGGTCAGGGTCAAGGCTGGAGCTAGGGTTAGGGTAGGCCCCGGGTGAGACTGAGGGTTGAGATCGGCGTGCGGATGCGTGTGAGGGGGCGTGTGCATCGTAGGGCGCGGCGTGCCGTTAGGGTAGGCCTCAGGCTTCGGTCTGTGGGGGAGGCCTAGGGGTCAGGGTCAGGGCTGGACCTAGGGTTAGGGTTAGGCCCCCGGTGACGCTGTGGGTAGAGATCGGGGTGCGGATGCGTGTTCGGGGGCGTGTGTGTCGTAGGGCGCGGCGTTCCGTTAAGGTAGGCCTCAGGTTACACTCTGCGGGGGAGGCCTAGGAGTCAGGGTCAGGGCTGGAGCTAGGGTTAGGGTTAGGCCCCCGGTGAGGCTGTGGCTCGTGATCGGGGTGCGGATGGATGTTAAGGGGCCTGTGCGTCATAGGGCGCGGGGTACCGTTAGGGTAGGCCTCAGGCTTCGGGCTGCGGGGGAGGCCTTGGGGTGAGTGTCAGAGATGGAGCTAGGGTTAGGGTTAGGCCCCCGGTGAGGGTAAGGGTCGAGATCGGGGTGCGGATTCGTGTTAGGGGGCGGGTGCTTCGTAGGGCGCGGCGTGCCGTTAGGGTAGGCCTCAGGCTCCGGGCTGCGGGGGAGGCCTAGGGGTCAGGGTCAAGGCTGGAGCTAGGGTTCGGGTAGGCCCCCGGTGAGACTGAGGGTTGAGATCGGTGTGCGGATGCGTGTGAGGGGGCGTGTGCATCGTAGGGCGCGGCGTGCCGTTAGGGTAGGCCTCAGGCTTCGGGCTGCGGGAGAGGCCTAGCGGTCAGGGTCAGGGCTGGAGCTAGGGTTAAGGTTAGGCCCCCGGTGAGGCTGAGGGTCGAGATCGTGGTGCGGATGCGTGTGAGGGGCGTGTGCGTCGTACGGCGCAGCCTGCCTTTAGAGTAGGCCTCAGGCTTCGGGCGGCGGGGGAGGCCTAGTGCTCAGGGCCAGGGCTGCAGGCTAGGAAACGGCTTAGGCCCCCGGTGAGGCTGAGGGTCGAGATCGGGGTGCGGATGCGTGTTAGGGGGCGTGTGCGTTATAGGGCGTGGCGTGCCATTAGGGTAGGCCTCAGGCTTCGGTCTGCGGAGGAGGCCTAGGGGTCAGGGTCAGGGCTGGAGCTAGGGTTAGGGTTAGGCCCCCGGTGAGGCTGAGGGTCCAGATCGGGGTGCGGATGCGTGTGAGGGGGCGTGTGCGTCTTAGGGCGTGGCGTGCCGTTAGGGTAGACCTCAGGCTTCAGGCTGCGGGGGAGGCCTAGGGGTCAGGGTCAGGGCTGCAACTAGGGTTAGGGTTAGGCCCCCGGTGAGGCTAATGGTCGAGATCGGGGTGCGGATGCGTGTTACGCGGCGTGTGCGTCGTAGGGCGCGGCGCGCCGTTACAGTAGGCCTCAGGCTTCAGGCTGCGGGCGAGGCCTAGTGGTCAGGGTCAGGGCTGGAGCTACGGTTAGGGATAGTCCCCCGGTGAGGCCGAGTGTCGAGATTGGGGTGCGCATACGTGTGAGGGTGCATGTGCTTCGTAGGGCGCGTCGTGCCGTTAGGATAGTCCTCAGGCTTCAGGCTGCGGGGAAGGCCTAGGGTTCAGGGTCAGGGCTGGAGCTAGGCTTAGGGATAGGCCCCCGGTGAGGCTGAGGGTCGAGATCTGGGTCCAGATGCGTGTTACGGGGCGTGTGCGTCTTAGATCGCGGCGTGCCGTTAGGCTAGGTCTCAGGCTTCGGGCTGCAGTGGAGGCCTAGGGGTCAGGGTCAGGGTTGGAGCTAGGGTTAGGGTTAGGCCCCCGGTGAGGCTGAGGGTCGAGATCGGGCTGCGGATGAGTGTTAGGGGGCGTGTGCGTCGTAGGGCGTGGCGTGCCGTTAGGATACTCCTCAGGCTTAAGGCTGCGGGGGAGGCCTAAGGGTCAGGGTCTGGGCTGGAGTTAGGGTTAGGGTTAGGCCCTCGGTGAGGCTGAGGGTCGAGATCGGGCTGCGAATGCGTGTTAGGGGGCGTGTGCGTCGTACGGCGCGGCGTGCCATTAGGGTAGGCCTCAGGCTTCGGGCTGCGGGGGAGGCCTAGGGGTCAGGGTCAGGGCTGGAGCTAGGGTTAGGGTTAGGCCCCCCGTAAGGCTGAGGGTCTAGATCAGGGTGCGGATGCGTGTTAGGGGACGTGTGCGTCGTAGTGCGTGGTGTGCCGTTAGGGCAGGCCTCTGGCTTCGGACTGCGGGAGAGGCCTAGTGGTCACTGTGAGGGCTGGAGCTAGGGTTAGGGTTAGGCCCCCGGTGACGCTGTGCCTAGAGATCGGGGTGCCGATGCGTGTGAGGGGCGTGTGCGTCGTAGCTCGCAGCGTGCCGTTAGGTTAGGCCTCAGGCTTCAGGCTGCGGGGGAGGCCTAGTGGTCAGGGTCAGGTCTGAAGCTAGGGTTAGGGTTAGGCCCCAGGTGAGGCTGAGTGTGGAGATTGGGGTGCGGATGCGTGTGAGGGGGCCTGTGCGTCGTAGGTCCCAGCGTGCAGTTAGTGTAGGCCTCAGGCTTCAGGCTGCGGGGGAGGCCTAGTTGTCAGGGTCGGGGCTGGAGCTAGGGTTAGGGTTAGGCCCCCGGTGAGGCTCAGGGTCGAGATCGGGGTGCGGATGCGTGTTAGGGGGCGTGTGTGTCGTAGGGCGCCGCGTGCCGTTAAGTTAGGCCTCAGGCTTCAGGCTGCGGGGGAGGCCTAGGTGTCAGGGTCAGGGCTGGAGCTAGGGTTATGGATAGGCCCCCGGTGAGGCTGACGGTCGAGATCGGGGTGCGGATTCGTGTTAGGGTGCATGTGCGTCGTAGGGCGCGGCGTGCGGTTAGGGTAGGCCTCAGACTCCGTGCTGCGGTGGAAGCCTAGGGGTCAGAGTCAGGGCTGGAGCTAGGGTTAGGGTAGGCCCCCGGTCAGGCTGAGTGTCGAGATCGGGGTGCGGATGCGTGTTAGGGGGCGGTTGCGTCGTCGGGCGCGGCATGCCGTTAGGGTAGGCCTCAGGCTTCGGGCTGCGGGGGATGCCTAGGGGTTAGGGTCAGGGCTGGAGCTAGGGTTAGGGTAGGCCGCTGCTGAGGCTGAGGGTCGAGATCGGGGTGCGGATGTTTGGTAGGGGGTGTGAGCATCGTAGGGCGCGGCGTGCCGTTAGGGTAGGCCTCAGGCTTCGGGCGGCGGGGGAGGCCAAGGGGTCAGGGTCAGGGCTGGAGCTAGGGTTAGGGTTAGGCCCCAGGTGAGGCTGAGGGTCGAGATCGGGATGCGGATGCGTGTTAGGGGGCTTGTGCATCGTAGGGCGCGGCGTGCCGTTAGGTTAGGCCTCAGGCTTCGGGCTGCGGGGTACGCCTAGGGGTCAAGGTCAGGGCTGGAGCTACGGTTATGGTTAGGCCCCCGGTGAGGCTGAGGGTCGAGATCGGGGTGTGGATGCGTGTTAGGGGGCGTGTGCATCGTAGGGCGCGGCGTGCCATTAGGGTAGGCGTCAGGCTTCAGGCTGCGGGCGAGGCCTAGTGGTCAGGGTCAGGGCTGGAGCTACGGTTAGGTTTAGTCCCCCGGTGAGGCCGAGTGTGGAGATTGGGGTGTGGATACGTGTGAGGGTGCATGTGCTTCGTAGGGCTCGTCGTGCCCTTAGGATAGTCCTCAGGCTTCAGGCTGCGTGGAAGGCCTAGGGTTCAGGGTCAGAGCTGGAGCTAGGGTTAGGGATAGGCCCCCGGTGAGGCTGAGGGTCGAGATCTGGGTCCGGATGCGTGTTAGGGGGCGTGTGCGTCTTAGATCGCGGCGTGCCGTTAGGCTAGGTCTGTCTTCGGGCTGCAGTGGAGGCCTAGGGGTCAGGGTCAGGGTTGGAGCTAGGGTTAGGGTTAGGCCCCCGGTGAGGCTGAGGGTCGAGATCGGGCTGCGGATGCGTGTTAGGGGGCTTGTGCGTCGTAGGGCGTGGCGTGCCGTTAGGGTACTCCTCAGGCTTAAGGCTGCGGGGGAGGCCTAGGGGTCAGGGTCTGGGCTGGAGTTAGGGTTAGGGTTAGGCCCACGGTGAGGCTGAGGGTCGAGATCGGGCTGCGAATGCGTGTTAGGGGGCGTGTGCGTCGTACGGCGCGGCGTGCTATTAGGGTAGGCCTCAGGCTTCGGGCTGTGGGGGAGGCCTAGGGGTCAGGGTCAGGGCTGGAGCTAGGGTTAGGGTTAGGCCCCCCGTGAGGCTGAGGGTCTAGATCAGGGTGCGGATGCGTGTTAGGGGACGTGTGCGTCGTCGTGCGTGGTGTGCCGTTAGGGTAGGCCTCTGGCTTCGGACTGCGGGAGAGGCCTAGTGGTCACTGTGAGGGCTGGAGCTAGGGTTAGGGTTAGGCCCCCGGTGACGCTGTGCCTAGAGATCGGGGTGCCGATGCGTGTGAGGGGCGTGTGCATCGTAGCGCGCAGCGTGCCGTTAGGTTAGGCCTCAGGCTTCAGGCTGCGGGGGAGGCCTAGTGGTCAGGGTCAGGGCTGGAGCTAGGGTTAGGGTTAGGCCCCAGGTGAGGCTGAGGGTGGAGATTGGGGTGCGGATGCGTGTGAGGGGTCTGTGCGTCGTAGGTCCCAGCGTGCCGTTAGTGTAGGCCTCAGGCTTCAGGCTGCGGGGGAGGCCTAGGTGTCAGGGTCAGGGCTGGAGCTAGGGTTAGGGTTAGGCCCCCGATGAGGCTGAGGGTCGATATCGGGGTGCGGATGCGTGTTAGGGGGCGTGTGTGTCGTAGGGCGCCGCGTGCCGTTAAGTTAGGCCTCAGGCTTCAGGCTGCGTGGGAGGCCTAGGTGTCAGGGTCAGGGCTGGACCTAGGGTTAGGCTTAGGCCCCCGGTGAGGCTGAGGGTCGAGATCGGGGTGCGGATGCGTGTTAGGGGGCGTGTGTGTCGTAGGGCGGGGCGGGCGTTAGGGTAGGCCTCAGGCTTCGGGCTGCGGGGTACGCCTAGGGGTCAAGGTCAGGGCTGGAGCTACGGTTATGGTTAGGCCCCCGGTGAGGCTGAGGGTCGAGATCGGGGTGTGGATGCGTGTTAGGGGGCGTGTGCATCGTAGGGCGCAGCGTGCCATTAGGGTAGGCGTCAGGCTTCAGGCTGCGGGGGGTCCTAGGGGTCAGGGTCAGGGCTGGAGGTAGGGTTAGCGTTAGGCCCCCGGTGAGGCTGAGGGTCGAGATCGGGGTGCGGATGCGTGTTAGGGGGCATGTGCGTCGTAGGGCGCGGCGTGCCGTTAGGGTAGGACTCAGGCTTCAGGCTGCGGGGGAGGCCTAGGTGTCAGGGTCAGGGATGGAGCTAGGGTTAGGGTTAGGCCCCCGGTGAGGCTGTGGCTCGTGATCGGGGTGCGGATGCGTGTTAGGGGGCGTGTGCGTCGTAGGGCGCGACGTGCCGTTAGGGTAGGCCTCAGGCTTCAGGCTGCAGGGGCGGCCTAGGGGTCAGGGTCAGGGCTGGACCTAGGGTTAGGGTTAGGCCCCCGGTGAGGGTGAGGGTCGAGATCAGGGTGCGGATGCGTGTTCGGGGGGGTGTGCGTCGTAGTGTGTGGCGTGCCGTTAGGGTAAGCCTCAGGCTTCGGGCTGCGGGGGAGGCCTAGGGGTTAGTGTCAGGGATGGAGCTAGGGTTACGGTTAGGCCCCCGGTGAGGCTGTGGCTCGTGATCGGTGTGCGGATGCGTGTTAGGGGGCGTGGGCCTCGTAGGGCGTGGCGTGCCGTTAGGGTAGGCCTCAGACTCCGGGCTGCGGGGGCGGCCTAAGGGTCAGGGTCAGGGCTGGACCTAGGGTTAAGGTTAGGCCCCCGGTGAGTGTGAGGGTCGAGATCAGGGTGCGGATGCGTGTTAGGGGGCGTGTGCGTCGTAGGGCGTGGCGTGCCGTTAGGGTAAGCCTCAGGCTTCGGGCTGCGGGGGAGGCCTAGCGGTCAGTGTCAGGGCTGGAGCTAGGGTTAGGGATAGGCCCCCGGTGACGCTGTGGGTAGAGATCGGGGTGCGGATGCGTGTTCGGGAGCGTGTGTGTCGTAGGGCGCGGCGTTCCGTTAAGTTAGGCCTCAGGCTTCACGCTGCGGGGGAGGCCTAGGGGTCAGGGTCAGGGCTGGAGCTAGGGTTAGGGTTAGGCCCCCGGTGAGGCTGAGGGTCGAGATCGGGGTGGGGATGCGTGTTTGGGGGCTTGTGCGTCGTAGGGCGCGGCGTGCCTTTAGGGTAGGCCTCAGGCTTCGGGCCGTGAGGGAGGCCTAGGGGTCAGTGTCAGGGATGGAGCTAGGGTTAGGGTTTGGCCCCCGTGAGGCTGCGGCTGGTGATCGGGGTGCGGATGCGTGTTAGGTGGCGTGGGCATCGTAAGGCGCGGCGTGCCGTTAGGGTAGACCTCAGACTCCGTGCTGCAGTGGAAGCCTACGGGTCAGGGTCAGGGCTGGAGCTAGGGTTAGGGTTAGGCCCCCGGTGAGGCTGAGGATCGAGATCGGTGTGCGGATGCGTGTTAGGGGGTGTGTGCATCGTAGGGCGCGGCGTGCCATTAGGGTAGGCGTCAGGCTTCAGGCTGCGGGCGAGGCCTAGTGGTCAGGGTCAGGGCTGGAGCTACGGTTAGGGTTAGTCCCCCGGTGAGGCCGAGTGTCGAGATTGGGGTGTGGATACGTGTGAGGGTGCATGTGCTTCGTAGGGCGCGTCGTGCCGTTAGGATAGTCCTCAGGCTTCAGGCTGCGTGGAAGGCCTAGGGTTCAGGGTCAGGGCTGGATCTAGGGTTAGGGATAGGCCCCCGGTGAGGCTGAGGGTCGAGATCTGGGTCCGGATGCGTGTTAGGGGGCGTGTGCGTCTTAGATCGCGGCGTGCCGTTAGGCTAGGTCTGTCTTCGGGCTGCAGTGGAGGCCTAGGGGTCAGGGTCAGGGTTGGAGCTAGGGTTAGGGTTAGGCCCCCGGTGAGGCTGAGGGTCGAGATCGGGCTGCGGATGCGTGTTAGGGGGCGTGTGCGTCGTAGGGCGTGGCGTGCCGTTAGGGTACTCCTCAGGCTTAAGGCTGCGGGGGAGGCCTAGGGGTCTGGGTCTGGGCTGGAGTTAGGGTTAGGGTTAGGCCCACGGTGAGGCTGAGGGTCGAGATCGGGCTGCGAATGCGTGTTAGGGGGCGTGTGCGTCGTACGGCGCGGCGTGCTATTAGTGTAGGCCTCAGGCTTCGGGCTGCAGGGGAGGCCTAGGGGTCAGGGTCAGGGCTGGAGCTAGGGTTAGGGTTAGGCCCCCCGTGAGGCTGAGGGTCTAGATCAGGGTGCGGATGCGTGTTAGGGGACGTGTGCGTCGTCGTGCGTGGCGTGCCGTTAGGGTAGGCCTCTGGCTTCGGACTGCGGGAGAGGCCTAGTGGTCACTGTGAGGGCTGGAGCTAGGGTTAGGGTTAGGCCCCCGGTGACGCTGTGCCTAGAGATCGGTTTGCCGATGCGTGCGAGGGGCGTGTGCGTTGTAGCGCGCACCGTGCCGTTAGGTTAGGCCTCAGGCTTCAGGCTGCGGGGGAGGCCTAGTGGTCAGGGTCAGGGCTGGAGCTAGGGTTAGGGTTAGGCCCCAGGTGAGGCTGAGGGTGGAGATTGGGGTGCGGATGCGTGTGAGGGGTCTGTGCGTCGTAGGTCCCAGCGTGCCGTTAGTGTAGGCCTCAGGCTTCAGGCTGCGGGGGAGGCCTAGGTGTCAGGGTCAGGGCTGTAGCTAGGGTTAGGGTTAGGCCCCCGGTGAGGCTGAGGTTCGAGATCGGGGTGCGGATGCGTGTTAGGGGGCGTGTGTGTCGTAGGGCGCCGCGTGCCGTTAAGTTAGGCCTCAGGCTTCAGGCTGCGTGGGAGGCCTAGGTGTCAGGGTCAGGGCTGGAGCTAGGGTTATGGATAGTCCCCCGGTGAGGCTGACGGTCGAGATCGGGGTGCGGATGCGTGTTAGGGTGCATGTGCATCGTAGGGCGCGGCGTGCGGTTAGGGTAGGCCTCAGGCTTCGGGTTGCGGGGTAGGCCTAGGAGTCAGGGTCAGGGCTGGGGCTAGGGTTAGGGTTAGGCCCCCGGGAGGCTGAGGGTCGAGATCGGGGTGCGGATGCGTGTTAGGGTGCATGTGCGTCGTAGGGCGCGGCGTGCCGTTAGGGTAGGCCTCAGGCTTCGGGCTGCGGGGGAGGCCTAGGGGTCAGTGTCAGGGATGGAGCTAGGGTTAGGGTTAGGCCCCCGGTGAGGCTGTGGCTCGTGATCGGGGTGCGGATGCGTGTTAGGTGGCGTGGGCGTCGTGGGGCGCGGCGTGCCGTTAGGGTAGGCCTCAGACTCCGTGCTGCTTGGGAAACGTAGGGGTCAGGGTCAGGGCTGGAGCTAGGGGTAGGGTAGGCCCCCGGTCAGGCTGAGTGTCGAGATCGCGGTGCGGATGCGTGTTAGGGGGTGGTTGCGTCGTAGGGCGCGGCGTTCCGTTAAGGTAGGCCTCAGGCTTCGGGCGGCGGGGGAGGCCTAGTGGTCAAGGTCAGGGCTGGAGCTAGGGTTAGGGTTAGGCCCCCGGTGAGGCTGAGGGTTGAGATCGGGATGCGGATGCGTGTTAGGGGGCGTGTGCGTCATAGGGCGTGGCGTGCCGTTAGGGTAGGCCTCAGGCTTCGGTCTGCGGGGGAGGCCTAGGGGTCAGGGTCAGGGCTGGAACTAAGGTTAGGGTAGGCTCCCGATGAGGCTGAGGGTCGAGATCGGGGTGCGGTTGCGTGTTAGGGGGCGGGTGCGTCGTAGGGCGCGGCGTGCCGTTAGGGTAGGCCTCAGGCTTCAGGCTGCGGGGGAGGCCTAGGTGTCAGGGTCAGGGCTGGACCTAGGGTTAGGCTTAGGCCCCCGGTGAGGCTGAGGGTCGAGATCGGGGTGCGGATGCGTGTTAGGGGGCGTGTGTGTCGTAGGGCGGGGCGGGCGTTAGGGTAGGCCTCAGGCTTCGGGCTGCGGGGTACGCCTAGGGGTCAAGGTCAGGGATGGAGCTACGGTTATGGTTAGGCCCCCGGTGAGGCTGAGGGTCGAGATCGGGGTGTGGATGCGTGTTAGGGGGCGTGTGCATCGTAGGGCGCGGCGTGCCATTAGGGTAGGCGTCAGGCTTCAGGCTGCGGGGGGTCCTAGGGGTCAGGGTCAGGGCTGGAGGTAGGGTTAGCGTTAGGCCCCCGGTGAGGCTGAGGGTCGAGATCGGGGTGCGATGCGTGTTAGGGGGCATGTGCGTCGTAGGGCGCGGCGTGCCGTTAGGGTAGGACTCAGGCTTCAGGCTGCGGGGGAGGCCTAGGTGTCAGGGTCAGGGATGGAGCTAGGGTTACGGTTAGGCCCCCGGTGAGGGTGAGGGTCGAGATCAGGGTGCGGATGCGTGTTCGGGGGGGTGTGCGTCGTAGTGTGTGGCGTGCCGTTAGGGTAAGCCTCAGGCTTCGGGCTGCGGGGGAGGCCTAGCGGTCAGTGTCAGGGCTGGAGCTAGGGTTAGGGTTAGGCCCCCGGTGACGGTGTGGGTAGAGATCGGGGTGGGGATGCGTGTTTGTGGGCTTGTGCGTGGTAGGGCGTGGCATGCCGTTAGGTTAGGCCTCAGGCTTCGGGCTGCGGGGGAGGCCTAGGGGTCAGTGTCAGGGATGGAGCTAGGGTTACGGTTAGGCCCCCGGTGAGGCTGTGGCTCGTGATCGGTGTGCGGATGCGTGTTAGGGGGCGTGGGCCTCGTAGGGCGCGGCGTGCGGTTAGGGTAGGCCTCAGACTCCGGGCTGCGGGGGCGGCCTAGGGGTCAGGGTCAGGGCTGGACCTAGGGTTAAGGTTAGGCCCCCGGTGAGGCTGAGGCTCGAGATCGGGTTGCGGATGCGTGTTAGGGGGTGGGTGCGTCGTAGGGCGTGGCGTGCCCTTAGGGTAGGCCTCAGGCTTCGGGCTGCGGGGAGGGCCTATCCGTCAGGGTCAGGGCTGGATCTAGGGTTAGGGTAAGCCCCTGCTGAGGCTGAGGGTCGAGATCGGTGTGTGGATGTTTGGCATGGGTTGTGTGCATCATAGGGCGCGGCGTGCCGTTAGGGTAGGCCTCAGGCTTCGGGCGGCGGGTGAGGCCTAGTGGTCAGGGTCAGGGCTGGAGCTTGGGTTAGGGTTAGGCCCCCGGTGAGGCTGTGGCTCGTGATCGGGGTGCGGATGCGTGTTACGGGGCGTGTGCGTCTTAGATCGCGGCGTGCCGTTAGGCTAGGCATCAGGCTTCGGGCTGCGGCGTAGGCCTAGGGGTCAGGGTCAGGGCTGGAGCTAGGGTTAGGGTAGGCCCCCGGTGAGGCTGAAGGTCGAGATCGGGGTGCGGATGCGTGTTAGGGGGTGTGTGCGTCGTAGAGCACGGCGTGCGGTTAGGGTAGGCCTCAGGCTTCGGGCTGCGGCGTAGGCCTAGGGGTCAGGGTCAGGGCTGGAGCTAGGGTTATGTTTAGGCCCCCGGGTGGCTGAGGGTCGAGATCGGGGTGCGGATGCATGTTCGGGGGCTTGTGCCTCGTAGGGCGCCACGTGCCGTTAGGGTAGGCCTCAGGCTTCGGGCTGCGGGGGAGGCCTAGGGGTCAGGGTCAGGGCTGGAGCTAGGGTTAGGGTTACTCCCCTGGTGAGGGTGAGGGTTGAGATCGGCGGGCGGATGCGTGTTAGGGGGCGTGTGGATCGTAGGGCGCGGCGTGCCGTTAGGGTAGACCTCAGGCTTCGGCCTGCGGGGGAGGCCTAGCGGTCAGTGTCAGGGCTGGAGCTAGGCTTAGGGTTAGGCCCCCGGTGAGGCTGCGGGTCGAGATCGGCGTGCGGATGCGTGTTGGGGTGTGTGCATCGTAGGGCGCGGCGTGCCGTTATGGTAGGCATCAGACTTCGGGCTGCGGGGGAGGCCTAGCTGTCCGGGTCAGGGCTGGAGGTAGGGTTAGGGTTAGGCCTCCGGTGAGGCTGAGGGTCGATATCAGACTGCGGATGCGTGTTAGGGGGCGTGTGCGTCGTAGGGCGCGGCGTGCCGTTAGGGTAGGCCTCAGGCTTCGGGCTGCGGGGAGGCCTAGGTGTCAGTGTCAGGGCTGGAGCTAGGGTTAGGGTTAGGCCCCCGGTGAGGCTGAGGGTCGAGATCGCCCTGCGGATGCGTGTTAGGGGGCGTGGGCGTTGTAGGGCGTGGCGGGCCGTTAGGGTAGTCCTCAGGCTTCAGGCCGCGGGGGAGGCCTAGGGGTCAGGGTCTGGGCTGGAGCTAGGGTTAGGGTTAGGCCCCCGGTGAGGCTGAGGGTCGAGATCGGGGTTCGGATGCATTTTAGGGGGCCTGTGCGTCATTGGGCGCGGGGTACCGTTAGGGTAGGCCTCAGGCTTCGGGCTGCGGGGGAGGCCTTTGGGTGAGTGTCAGAGATGGAGCTAGGGTTAGGGTTAGGCCCCGGGTGAGGCTGTAGCTCGTGATCGGGGTGCGGATGCGTGTTAGCGGGCGGGTGCGTCGTAGGGCGCGGCGTGCCGCTAGGGTAGGCCTCAGGCTCCGGGCTGCGGGGGAGGCCTAGGGGTCAGGGTCAAGGCTGGAGCTAGGGTTAGGGTAGGCCCCCGGTGAGACTGAGGGTTGAGATCGGCGTGCGGATGCGTGTGAGGGGGCGTGTGCATCGTAGGGCGCGGCGTGCCGTTAGGGTAGGCCTCATGCTTCGGGCTGCGGGAGAGGCCTAGCGGTCAGGTTCAGGGCTGGAGCTAGGGTTAGGGTTAGGCCCCCGGTGAGGCTGAGGGTCGAGATCGTGGTGCGGATGCGTGTGAGGGGCGTGTGCGTCGTACGGCGCAGCCTGCCGTTAGAGTAGGCCTCAGGCTTCGGGCGGCGGGGGAGGCCTAGTGCTCAGGGCCAGGGCTGGAGGCTAGGAAACGGCTTAGGCCCCCGGTGAGGCTGAGGGTCGAGATCGGGGTGCGGATGCGTGTTAGGGGGCGTGTGCGTTATAGGGCGTGGCGTGCCATTAGGGTAGGCCTCAGGCTTCGGTCTGCGGAGGAGGCCTAGGGGTCAGGGTCAGGGCTGGACCTAGGGTTAGGGTTAGGCCCCCGGTGAGGGTGAGGGTCGAGATCGGGGTGCGGATGCGTGTTAGGGGGTGTGTGCGTCGTAGGGCGAAGCGTGTGGTTAGGGTAGACCTCAGGCTTCAGGCTGCGGGGGAGGCCTAGGGGTCAGGGTCAGGGCTGGAGCTAGGGTTAGGGTTAGGCCCCCGGTGAGGCTGAGGGTCCAGATCGGGGTGCGGATGCGTGTGAGGGGGCGTGTGCATCGTAGGGCGCGGCGTGCCGTTAGGGTAGGCCTCAGGCTTCGGGCTGCGGGAGAGGCCTAGCGGTCAGGGTCAGGGCTGGAGCTAGGGTTAGGTTTAGGCCCCCGGTGAGGCTAATGCTCGAGATCGGGGTGCGGATGCGTGTTACGCGGCGTGTGCGTCGTAGGGCGCGGCGCGCCGTTACAGTAGGCCTCAGGCTTCAGGCTGCGGGCGAGGCCTAGTGGTCAGGGTCAGGGCTGGAGCTACGGTTAGGGTTAGTCCCCCGGTGAGGCCGAGTGTCGAGATTGGGGTGCGGATACGTGTGAGGGTGCATGTGCTTCGTAGGGCGCGTCGTGCCGTTAGGATAGTCCTCAGGCTTCAGGCTGCGGGGAAGGCCTAGGGTTCAGGGTCAGGGCTGGAGCTAGGGTTAGGGATAGGCCCCCGGTGAGGCTGAGGGTCGAGATCTGGGTCCAGATGCGTGTTAGGGGGCGTGTGCGTCTTAGATCGCGGCGTGCCGTTAGGCTAGGTCTCAGGCTTCGGGCTGCAGTGGAGGCCTAGGGGTCAGGGTCAGGGTTGGAGCTAGGGTTAGGGTTAGGCCCCCGGTGAGGCTGAGGGTCGAGATCGGGCTGCGGATGAGTGTTAGGGGGCGTGTGCGTCGTAGGGCATGGCGTGCCGTTAGGGTACTCCTCAGGCTTAAGGCTGCGGGGGAGGCCTAGGTGTCAGGGTCTGGGCTGGAGTTAGGTTTAGGGTTAGGCCCACGGTGAGGCTGAGGGTCGAGATCGGGCTGCGAATGCGTGTTAGGGGGCGTGTGCGTCGTACGGCGCGGCGTGCCATTAGGGTAGGCCTCAGGCTTCAGGCTGCGGGGGAGGCCTAGTGGTCAGGGTCAGGGCTGGAGCTAGGGTTAGGGTTAGGTCCCAGGTGAGGCTGAGGGTGGAGATTGGGGTGCGGATGCGTGTGAGGGGTCTGTGCGTCGTAGGTCCCAGCGTGCCGTTAGTGTAGGCCTCAGGCTTCAGGCTGCGGGGGAGGCCTAGGTGTCAGGGTCAGGGCTGGAGCTAGGGTTAGGGTTAGGCCCCCGGTGAGGCTGAGGTTCGAGATCGGGATGCGGATGCGTGTTAGGGGGCGTGTGTGTCGTAGGGCGCCGCGTGCCGTTAAGTTAGGCCTCAGGCTTCAGGCTGCGTGGGAGGCCTAGGTGTCAGGGTCAGGGCTGGAGCTAGGGTTATGGATAGGCCCCCGGTGAGGCTGACGGTCGAGATCGGGGTGCGGATGCGTGTTAGGGTGCATGTGCGTCGTAGGGCGTGGCGTGCGGTTAGGGTAGGCCTCAGGCTTCGGGTTGCGGGGTAGGCCTAGGAGTCAGGGTCAGGGCTGGGGCTAGGGTTAGGGTTAGGCCCCCGGGGGGCTGAGGGTCGAGATCGGGGTGCGGATGCGTGTTAGGGTGCATGTGCGTCGCAGGGCGCGGCGTGCCGTTAGGGTAGGCCTCAGGCTTCGGGCTGCGGGGGAGGCCTAGGGGTCAGTGTCAGGGATGGAGCTAGGGTTAGGGTTAGGCCCCCGGTGAGGCTGTGGCTCGTGATCGGGGTGCGGATGCGTGTTAGGTGGCGTGGGCGTCGTGGGGCGCGGCGTGCCGTTAGGGTAGGCCTCAGACTCCGTGCTGCTTGGGAAACGTAGGGGTCAGGGTCAGGGCTGGAGCTAGGGGTAGGGTAGGCCCCCGGTCAGGCTGAGTGTCGAGATCGGGGTGCGGATGCGTTTTAGGGGGTGGTTGCGTCGTAGGGCGCGGCGTTCCGTTAAGGTAGGCCTCAGGCTTCGGGCGGCGGGGGAGGCCTAGTGGTCAGGGTCAGGGCTGGAGCTAGGGTTAGGGTTAGGCCCCCGGTGAGGCTGAGGGTTGAGATCGGGATGCGGATGCGTGTTAGGGGGCGTGTGCGTCATAGGGCGTGGCGTGCCGTTAGGGTAGGCCTCAGGCTTCGGTCTGCGGGGGAGGCCTAGGGGTCAGGGTCAGGGCTGGAACTAAGGTTAGGGTAGGCTCCCGATGAGGCTGAGGGTCGAGATCGGGGTGCGGTTGCGTGTTAGGGGGAGGGTGCGTCGTAGGGCGCGGCGTGCCGTTAGGGTAGGCCTCAGGCTTCAGGCTGCGGGGGAGGCCTAGGTGTCAGGGTCAGGGCTGGACCTAGGGTTAGGCTTAGGCCCCCGGTGAGGCTGAGGGTCGAGATCGGGGTGCGGATGCGTGTTAGGGGGCGTGTGTGTCGTAGGGCGGGGCGGGCGTTAGGGTAGGCCTCAGGCTTCGGGCTGCGGGGTACGCCTAGGGGTCAAGGTCAGGGATGGAGCTACGGTTATGGTTAGGCCCCCGGTGAGGCTGAGGGTCGAGATCGGGGTGTGGATGCGTGTTAGGGGGCGTGTGCATCGTAGGGCGCGGCGTGCCATTAGGGTAGGCGTCAGGCTTCAGGCTGCGGGGGGTCCTAGGGGTCAGGGTCAGGGCTGGAGGTAGGGTTAGCGTTAGGCCCCCGGTGAGGCTGAGGGTCGAGATCGGGGTGCGATGCGTGTTAGGGGGCATGTGCGTCGTAGGGCGCGGCGTGCCGTTAGGGTAGGACTCAGGCTTCAGGCTGCGGGGGAGGCCTAGGTGTCAGGGTCAGGGATGGAGCTAGGGTTAGGGTTAGGCCCCCGGTGAGGCTGTGGCTCGTGATCGGGGTGCGGATGCGTGTTAGGGGGCGTGTGCGTCGTAGGGCGCGACGTGCCGTTAGGGTAGGCCTCAGGCTTCAGGCTGCTGGGGCGGCCTAGGGGTCAGGGTCAGGGCTGGACCTAGGGTTACGGTTAGGCCCCCGGTGAGGGTGAGGGTCGAGATCAGGGTGCGGATGCGTGTTCGGGGGGGTGTGCGTCGTAGTGTGTGGCGTGCCGTTAGGGTAAGCCTCAGGCTTCGGGCTGCGGGGGAGGCCTAGCGGTCAGTGTCAGGGCTGGAGCTAGGGTTAGGGTTAGGCCCCCGGTGACGGTGTGGGTAGAGATCGGGGTGGGGATGCGTGTTTGTGGGCTTGTGCGTGGTAGGGCGTGGCATGCCGTTAGGTTAGGCCTCAGGCTTCGGGCTGCGGGGGAGGCCTAGGGGTCAGTGTCAGGGATGGAGCTAGGGTTACGGTTAGGCCCCCGGTGAGGCTGTGGCTCGTGATCGGTGTGCGGATGCGTGTTAGGGGGCGTGGGCCTCGTAGGGCGCGGCGTGCGGTTAGGGTAGGCCTCAGACTCCGGGCTGCGGGGGCGGCCTAGGGTCAGGGTCAGGGCTGGACCTAGGGTTAAGGTTAGGCCCCCGGTGAGTGTGAGGGTCGAGATCAGGGTGCGGATGCGTGTTCGGGGGCGTGTGCGTCGTAGTGCGTGGCGTGCCGTTAGGGTAAGCCTCAGGCTTCGGGCTGCGGGGGAGGCCTAACGGTCAGTGTCAGGGCTGGAGCTAGGGTTAGGGTTAGGCCCCCGGTGACGCTGTGGGTAGAGATCGGGGTGGGGTTGCGTGTTTGTGGGCTTGTGTGTGGTAGGGCGTGGCATGCCGTTAGGTTAGGCCTCAGGCTTCGGGCTGCGGGGGAGGCCTAGTGGTCAATGTCAGGGATGGAGCTAGGGTTACGGTTAGGCCCCCGGTGAGGCTGTGGCTCGTGATCGGTGTGCGGATGCGTGTTAGGGGGCATGGGCCTCGTAGGGCGCGGCGTGCCGTTAGGGTAGGCCTCAGACTCCGGGCTGCGGGGGACGACTAGGGGTCAGGGTCAGGGCTGGATCTAGGGTTAGGGTAGGCCCCCGGTGAGGCTGAGGCTCGAGATCGGGTTGCGGATGCGTGTTAGGGGGTGGGTGCGTCGTAGGGCGTGGCGTGCCCTTAGGGTAGGCCTCAGGCTTCGGGCTGCGGGGAGGGCCTATCCGTCAGGGTCAGGGCTGGATCTAGGGTTAGGGTAAGCCCCTGCTGAGGCTGAGGTTCGAGATCGGTGTGTGGATGTTTGGCATGGGTTGTGTGCATCATAGGGCGCGGCGTGCCGTTAGGGTAGGCCTCAGGCTTCGGGCGGCGGGTGAGGCCTAGTGGTCAGGGTCAGGGCTGGAGCTTGGGTTAGGGTTAGGCCCCCGGTGAGGCTGTGGCTCGTGATCGGGGTGCGGATGCGTGTTACGGGGCGTGTGCGTCTTAGATCGCGGCGTGCCGTTAGGCTAGGCCTCAGGCTTCGGGCTGCGGCGTAGGCCTAGGGGTCAGGGTCAGGGCTGGAGCTAGGGTTAGGGTAGGCCCCCGGTGAGGCTGAAGGTCGAGATCGGGGTGCGGATGCGTGTTAGGGGGTGTGTGCGTCGTAGAGCACGGCGTGCGGTTAGGGTAGGCCTCAGGCTTCAGGCTGCGGCGTAGGCCTAGGGGTCAGGGTCAGGGCTGGAGCTAGGGTTATGTTTAGGCCCCCGGGTGGCTGAGGGTCGAGATCGGGGTGCGGATGCATGTTCGGGGGCTTGTGCCTCGTAGGGCGCCACGTGCCGTTAGGGTAGGCCTCAGGCTTCGGGCTGCGGGGGAGGCCTAGGGGTCAGGGTCAGGGCTGGAGCTAGGGTTAGGGTTACTCCCCTGGTGAGGGTGAGGGTTGAGATCGGCGGGCGGATGCGTGTTAGGGGGCGTGTGGATCGTAGGGCGCGGCGTGCCGTTAGGGTAGACCTCAGGCTTCGGCCTGCGGGGGAGGCCTAGCGGTCAGTGTCAGGGCTGGAGCTAGGCTTAGGGTTAGGCCCCCGGTGAGGCTGCGGGTCGAGATCGGCGTGCGGATGCGTGTTGGGGTGTGTGCATCGTAGGGCGCGGCGTGCCGTTATGGTAGGCATCAGACTTCGGGCTGCGGGGGAGGCCTAGCTGTCCGGGTCAGGGCTGGAGGTAGGGTTAGGGTTAGGCCTCCGGTGAGGCTGAGGGTCGATATCAGACTGCGGATGCGTGTTAGGGGGCGTGTGCGTCGTAGGGCGCGGCGTGCCGTTAGGGTAGGCCTCAGGCTTCGGGCTGCGGGGAGGCCTAGGTGTCAGTGTCAGGGCTGGAGCTAGGGTTAGGGTTAGGCCCCCGGTGAGGCTGAGGGTCGAGATCGCCCTGCGGATGCGTGTTAGGGGGCGTGGGCGTTGTAGGGCGTGGCGGGCCGTTAGGGTAGTCCTCAGGCTTCAGGCCGCGGGGGAGGCCTAGGGGTCAGGGTCTGGGCTGGAGCTAGGGTTAGGGTTAGGCCCCCGGTGAGGCTGAGGGTCGAGATCGGGGTTCGGATGCATTTTAGGGGGCCTGTGCGTCATTGGGCGCGGGGTACCGTTAGGGTAGGCCTCAGGCTTCGGGCTGCGGGGGAGGCCTTTGGGTGAGTGTCAGAGATGGAGCTAGGGTTAGGGTTAGGCCCCGGGTGAGGCTGTAGCTCGTGATCGGGGTGCGGATGCGTGTTAGCGGGCGGGTGCGTCGTAGGGCGCGGCGTGCCGCTAGGGTAGGCCTCAGGCTCCGGGCTGCGGGGGAGGCCTAGGGGTCAGGGTCAAGGCTGGAGCTAGGGTTAGGGTAGGCCCCCGGTGAGACTGAGGGTTGAGATCGGCGTGCGGATGCGTGTGAGGGGGCGTGTGCATCGTAGGGCGCGGCGTGCCGTTAGGGTAGGCCTCATGCTTCGGGCTGCGGGAGAGGCCTAGCGGTCAGGTTCAGGGCTGGAGCTAGGGTTAGGGTTAGGCCCCCGGTGAGGCTGAGGGTCGAGATCGTGGTGCGGATGCGTGTGAGGGGCGTGTGCGTCGTACGGCGCAGCCTGCCGTTAGAGTAGGCCTCAGGCTTCGGGCGGCGGGGGAGGCCTAGTGCTCAGGGCCAGGGCTGGAGGCTAGGAAACGGCTTAGGCCCCCGGTGAGGCTGAGGGTCGAGATCGGGGTGCGGATGCGTGTTAGGGGGCGTGTGCGTTATAGGGCGTGGCGTGCCATTAGGGTAGGCCTCAGGCTTCGGTCTGCGGAGGAGGCCTAGGGGTCAGGGTCAGGGCTGGACCTAGGGTTAGGGTTAGGCCCCCGGTGAGGGTGAGGGTCGAGATCGGGGTGCGGATGCGTGTTAGGGGGTGTGTGCGTCGTAGGGCGAAGCGTGTGGTTAGGGTAGACCTCAGGCTTCAGGCTGCGGGGGAGGCCTAGGGGTCAGGGTCAGGGCTGGAGCTAGGGTTAGGGTTAGGCCCCCGGTGAGGCTGAGGGTCCAGATCGGGGTGCGGATGCGTGTGAGGGGGCGTGTGCATCGTAGGGCGCGGCGTGCCGTTAGGGTAGGCCTCAGGCTTCGGGCTGCGGGAGAGGCCTAGCGGTCAGGGTCAGGGCTGGAGCTAGGGTTAGGTTTAGGCCCCCGGTGAGACTAATGCTCGAGATCGGGGTGCGGATGCGTGTTACGCGGCGTGTGCGTCGTAGGGCGCGGCGCGCCGTTACAGTAGGCCTCAGGCTTCAGGCTGCGGGCGAGGCCTAGTGGTCAGGGTCAGGGCTGGAGCTACGGTTAGGGTTAGTCCCCCGGTGAGGCCGAGTGTCGAGATTGGGGTGCGGATGCGTGTGAGGGGGCCTGTGCGTCGTAGGTCCCAGCGTGCCGTTAGTGTAGGCCTCAGGCTTCAGGCTGCGGGGGAGGCCTAGGTGTCAGGGTCAGGGCTGGAGCTAGGGTTATGGATAGGCCCCCGGTGAGGCTGACGGTCGAGATCGGGGTGCGGATGCGTGTTAGGGTGCATGTGCGTCGTAGGGCGCGGCGTGCGGTTAGGGTAGGCCTCTGGCTTCGGGTTGCGGGGTAGGCCTAGGAGTCAGGGTCAGGGCTGGGGCTAGGGTTAGGGTTAGGCCCCCGGGAGGCTGAGGGTCGAGATCGGGGTGGGGATGCGTGTTTGGGGGCTTGTGCGTCGTAGGGCGCGGCGTGCCGTTAGGGTAGGCCTCAGGCTTCGGGCTGTGGGGGAGGCCGAGGGGTCAGGGTCAGGGCTGGAGCTAGGGTTAGGGTTAGTCCCCGGTGAGTCTGAGGGTCGAGATTGGGGTGTGGATGCGTGTTAGGGGGCGTGTGCATCGTAGGGCTCGGCGTGCCGTTAGGGTAGACCTCAGGCTTTGGGTTGCGGGGGAGGACTAGGGGTCAGGTTCAGGGCTGGTGCTAGGGTTAGGGTTAGGCCACCGGTGAGGCTGAGGGTGGAGATTGGGGTGTGGATGCGTGTTAGGGGGAGTGTGAGTCGTAGGGCGCGGCTTGCCGTTAGGGTGGGCCTCAGGCTTCAGCCTGCGGGCGTGGCCTAGGGGTCAGGGTCAGGGCTGGAGCTAGGGTTAGGGTTAGGCTCCCAGTCAGGCTGAGGGTCGAGATCGGGGTGCGGATGCGTGTTAGGGGGCGTGTGCGTCGTAGGGCGCAGCGTGCCGTTAGGGTAGGCCTCAGGCTTCAGGCTGCGGGGGAGGCCTAGGGGTCAGGGTCAGGGCTGGAGCTAGGATTAGGGTTAGGCCCCCGGTGAGGCTGAGGGTCGAGATCGGGGTGCGGATGCGTGTTAGGGGGCCTGTGTGTCGTAGGGCGCCGCGTGCCGTTAAGGTAGGCCTCAGTCTTCAGGCTGCGGGGGAGGCCTAGGGGTGAGGGTGAGGGTTGGACCTAGGGTTAGGGTTAGGCCCCCGGTGAGGGTGAGGTTCGAGATCAGGGTGCGGATGCGTGTTCGGGGGCATGTGTTTCGTAGTGCGTGGCCTGCCGTTAGGGTAAGCCTCAGGCTTCGGGCTGCGGGGGAGGCCTAGCCGGCAGTGTCAGGGCTGGAGCTAGGGTTAGGGTTAGGCCCCCGGTGACGCTGTGGGTAGAGATCGGGGTGCGGATGCGTGTTCGGGGGCGTGTGTGTCGTAGGGCGCGGCGTTCCGTTAAGGTAGGCCTCAGGCTTCACGCTGCGGGGGAGGCCTAGGGGTCAGGGTCAGGGCTGGAGCTAGGGTTAGGGTTAGGCCCCCGGTGAGGCTGAGGGTCGAGATCGGGGTGGGGATGCGTGTTTGGGGGCTTGTGCGTCGTAGGGCGCGGCGTGCCGTTAAGGTAGGCCTCAGGCTTCACGCTGCGGGGGAAGCCTAGGGGTCAGGGTCAGGGCTGGAGCTAGGGTTAGGGTAGGCCCCTGCTGAGGCTGAGGGTCGAGATCGGGGTGCGGATGTTTGGTAGGGGGTGTGAGCATCGTAGGGCGCGGTGTGCCGTTAGGGTAGGCCTCAGGCTTCGGGCAGCGGTGGAGGCCAAGGGGTCAGGGTCAGGGCTGGAGCTAGGGTTAGGGTAAGGCCCCCGGTGAGGCTGTGGCTCGTGATCGGGGTGCGGATGCGTGTTCGGGGGCGTGTGCGTCATAGGGTGTGGCGTGCCGTTAGGGTAGGCCTCAGGCTTCGGGCTGCGGGGTATGCCTAGTGGTCAAGGTCAGGGCTGGAGCTTCGGTTATGGTTAGGCCCCCGGTGAGGCTGAGGGTCGAGCTCGGGGTGCGGATGCGTGTTAGGGGGCGTGTGCATCGTAGGGCGCGGCGTGACATTAGGGTAGGCGTCAGGCTTCAGGCTGCGGGGGGGCCTAGGGGTCAGGGTCAGGGCTGGAGGTAGGGTTAGCGTTAGGCCCCCGGTGAGGCTGAGGGTTGAGATCGGGGTGCGGATGCGTGTTAGGGGGCATGTGCGTCGTAGGGCGCGGCGTGCCGTTAGGGTAGGACTCAGGCTTCAGGCTGCGGGGGAGGCCTAGGTGTCAGGGTTAGGGATGGAGCTAGGGTTAGGGTTAGGCCCCCGGTGAGGCTGTGGCTCGTGATCGGGGTGTGGATGCGTGTTAGGGGGCGTGTGCGTCGTAGTGTGTGGCGTGCCGTTAGGGTAAGCCTCAGGCTTCGGGCTGCGGGGGAGGCCTAGCGGTCAGTGTCAGGGCTGGAGCTAGGGTTAGGGTTTGGCCCCCGGTGAAGCTGTGGGTAGAGATCAGGGTGGGGATGCGTGTTTGGGGGCTTGTGCGTCGTAGGGCGTGGCATGCCGTTAGGTTAGGCCTCAGGCTTCGGGCTGCGGGGGAGGCCTAGTGGTCAGTGTCAGGGATGGAGCTAGGGTTACGGGTAGGCCCCCGGTGAGGCTGTGGCTCGTCATCGGGGTGCGGATGCGTGTTAGGGGGCGTGGGCCTCGTAGGGCGCCGCGTTCCGTTAGGGTAGGCCTCAGACTCCGGGCTGCGGGGGACGCCTAGGGGTCAGGGTCAGGGCTGGATCTAGGGTTAGGGTAGGCCCGCGGTGAGGCTGAGGGTCGAGATCGGGGTGCGGATGCGTGTTAGGGTCTTGGTGCGTCGTAGGGCACGGCGTGCCGTTAGGGTAGGCCTCAGGCTTCGGGCTGCGGGGAGGGCCTATCCGTCAGGGTCAGGGCTGGAACTAGGGTTAGGGTAGGCCCCTGCTGAGGCTGAGGGTCGAGATCGGTGTGTGGATGTTTGGTAGGGGTTGTGTGCATCGTAGGGCGCGGCGTGCCGTTAGGGTAGGCCTCAGGCTTCGGGCGGCGGGGGAGGCCTAGGGGACAGGGTCAGGGCTGGAGCTAGGGTTAGGGTTAGGCCCCCGGTGAGGCTGAGGGTCGAGATCGCGATGCGAATGTGTGTTAGGCGGCTTGTGCGTCGTAGGGTGCGGCGTGCCGTTAGGGTAGGCCTCAGGCTTCGGGCTGCGGGTGAGGCCTAGTGGTCAGGGTCAGGGCTGGAGCTTGGGTTAGGGTTAGGCCCCCGGTGAGGCTGTGGCTCGTGATCGGGGTGCAGATGCGTGTTAGGGGGCGTGAGCGTCGTAGGGCACGGTGTGCCGTTAGGGTAGGCCTCAGGCTTCGGGCTCTGGGGGAGGCCTAGGGGTCAGGGTCAGGGCTGGAGCTAGAGTTAGGGTTAGGCTGCCGGTGAGGCTGATGGTTGAGATCGGCGTGCGGATGCGTGTTAGGGGGCGTGTGCATCGTAGGGCACGGCGTGCCGTTAGGGTAGGCCTCAGGCTTCGGGCTGCGGGGAGGGCCTATCCGTCAGGGTCAGGGCTGGAACTAGGGTTAGAGTAGGCCCCTGCTGAGGCTGAGGGTCGAGATCGGTGTGTGGATGTTTGGTAGGGGTTGTGTGCATCGTAGGGCGCGGCGTGCCGTTAGGGTAGGCCTCAGGCTTCGGGCGGCGGGGGAGGCCTAGGGGACAGGGTCAGGGCTGGAGCTAGGGTTAGGGTTAGGCCCCCGGTGAGGCTGAGGGTCTAGATCGCGATGCGAATGTGTGTTAGGCGGCTTGTGCGTCGTAGGGTGCGGCGTGCCGTTAGGGTAGGCCTCAGGCTTCGGGCTGCGGGTGAGGCCTAGTGGTCAGGGTCAGGGCTGGAGCTTGGGTTAGGGTTAGGCCCCCGGTGAGGCTGTGGCTCGTGATCGGGGTGCAGATGCGTGTTAGGGGGCGTGAGCGTCGTAGGGCGCGGTGTGCCGTTAGGGTAGGCCTCAGGCTTCGGGCTGCGGGGGAGGCCTAGGGGACAGGGTCAGGGCTGGAGCTAGGGTTAGGGTTAGGCCCCCGGTGAGGCTGAGGGTCGAGATCGCGATGCGAATGTGTGTTAGGCGGCTTGTGCGTCGTAGGGTGCGGCGTGCCGTTAGGGTAGGCCTCAGGCTTCGGGCTGCGTGTGAGGCCTAGTGGTCAGGGTCAGGGCTGGAGCTTGGGTTAGGGTTAGGCCCCCGGTGAGGCTGTGGCTCGTGATCGGGGTGCAGATGCGTGTTAGGGGGCGTGAGCGTCGTAGGGCGCGGTGTGCCGTTAGGGTAGGCCTCAGGCTTCGGGCTCTGGGGGAGGCCTAGGGGTCAGGGTCAGGGCTGGAGCTAGAGTTAGGGTTAGGCTGCCGGTGAGGCTGATGGTTGAGATCGGCGTGCGGATGCGTGTTAGGGGGCGTGTGCGTCGTAGGGCACGGCGTGCCGTTAGGGTAGGCCTCAGGCTTCGGGCTGCGGGGAGGGCCTATCCGTCAGGGTCAGGGCTGGAACTAGGGTTAGGGTAGGCCCCTGCTGAGGCTGAGGGTCGAGATCGGTGTGTGGATGTTTGGTAGGGGTTGTGTGCATTGTAGGGCGCGGCGTGCCGTTAGGGTAGGCCTCAGGCTTCGGGCGGCGGGGGAGGCCTAGGGGACAGGGTCAGGGCTGGAGCTAGGGTTAGGCTTAGGCCCCCGGTGAGGCTGAGGGTCGAGATCGCGATGCGAATGTGTGTTAGGCGGCTTGTGCGTCGTAGGGTGCGGCGTGCCGTTAGGGTAGGCCTCAGGATTCGGGCTGCGGGTGAGGCCTAGTGGTCAGGGTCAGGGCTGGAGCTTGGGTTAGGGTTAGGCCCCCGGTGAGGCTGTGGCTCGTGATCGGGGTGCAGATGCGTGTTAGGGGGCGTGAGCGTCGTAGGGCGCGGTGTGCCGTTAGGGTAGGCCTCAGGCTTCGGGCTGCGGGGGAGGCCTAGGGGTCAGGGTGAGGGCTGGAGCTAGGATTAGGGTTAGGCCCCCGGTGAGGCTGCGGGTCGAGATCGTTGTGCGGATGCGTGTGAGGGGCGTGTGCATCGTAGGGCACGGCGTGCCGTTAGGGTAGGCCTCAGGCTTCGGACGGCGGGGGAGGCCTAGGGGTCAGGTTCAGGGCTGGAGCTAGGATTAGGGTTAGGCCCCGGTGAGGCTGAGGGTCGAGATTGTGGTGTGGATGCGTGTTAGGGGGCGTGTGCGTCGTAGGGCGTGGCTTGCCGTTAGGGTACACCTCAGGCTTTGGGTTGCGGGGGAGGACTAGGGGTCAGGGTCAAGCCTGGTGCTAGGGTTAGGCCACCGGTGAGGCTGAGGGTCGAGATTGGGGTGTGGATACGTGTTAGGGGGAGTGTGCCTCGTAGGGCGCGGCGTGCCGTTAGGGTAGGCCTCAGGCTTCAGGCTGCGGGGGAGGCCTAGTGGTCAGGGTCAGGGCTGGAGCTTGGGTTAGGGTTAGGCCCCCGGTGAGGCTGTGGCTCGTGATCGGGGTGCAGATGCGTGTTAGGGGGCGTGAGCGTCGTAGGGCGCGGTGTGCCGTTAGGGTAGGCCTCAGGCTTCGGGCTCTGGGGGAGGCCTAGGGGTCAGGGTCAGGGCTGGACCTAGAGTTAGGGTTAGGCTGCCGGTGAGGCTGAGGGTCGAGATTGGGGTGGAGATACATTTTAGGGGGAGTGTGCATTGCACGGCGTGGCATATCGTTAGGGCAGGCCTCAGGCTTCAGGCTGCGGGTGAGGCCTAGGGTTCAGGGTCACGGCTGGAGCTCGGGTTAGGGTTAGGCTAACGGTGTGGCTGAGGGACGAGATTGCGGTGCGGATACGTGTTAGGGGGAGTGTGCGTTGCAGCGTACGGTTGATCGTTAGGGTAGGCTTCATGGCTCAGGCTGCGGGTGAGGCTTAGGGTTTAGGGTCAGGGTTTGAGCTAGGATTTGGGTTTTGCTCCCGGTGAGGCTTGGGGTCGAGACTGGGGTACGGATACGTGTTTGGGGCAGTGTGCGTTGCAGGGAACGGCTGATCGTTAGGGTAGGCCTCAGGGTTCAGGCTGCGGTTGAGGCTTAGGATTCAGGGTCGGGGTTATAGCTAGGGTATGTCGTGTCCAGTCCATATGCGGTTTTCGGAACGTTACCTGTGCTCATTTCAAACTCGAGTTTTATGCATCACCCCACCTCACCTTTCCCCTGAAAGCAGGCATAAGTGTGTTTTCTAAAAGCGTAACTCCGTTCTCATTGGGGATTCAGTTCATGGTTATCGATTTTTACATTCCCTCGATAGTGATATCGTAAGTTTCTTTTTGGGGGGGACTTATTTCTCTGAGGTTGATCGTACCTAAATCCACTCAGGATGCTGCTACCAGCCTCATGACGTGGATTTCATGACTGAGTGATACTCCATTGGACCTACTTAGCACCACATCTTTGTCCATTTGTCTCTTTCCTGGGATATGAAACGTGTACCGGAGTCGAGGTTCTTGTCAAGACAGCAGCCCTCAACTTTGGGGTGCCTGTGTCTGGTTGATTTTTAATTTTCCCAAGGTCAACGCCCATGTGTGGAAGTGCCCTATGCTCTGTGGTTCTGTGTTTTACATGTTTTGGGAAAGAGGATACACTTGTGAAGGTTGGCTGTTGGCCATCAGCTTAACAAGGCTCCCTTGCCTCCGTGACCTGTCCTGACTTTCTGGTTTCTAGATTTTTTCGCGTGGCCCTTTTCACCGGGGGCGGAGAGAGACTTCTTTGTGGTGCTGATTTGCTCTCCCAGCTTGCTTGGTTGGCCAAAAAGGGCGTATGCGTTTTTTCCTGAATATATTCAGGAAAAAACGCATACGCCCTTTTTGGCCAACCGCATCATTGTCCACTTTCTGGCGCTTTTCATGTGCTATCGGGGCCATTCCGATCTACCCGTTGAAATCCGTATCCTGCAATTCTGCCTTGCGTTCAAAGCCTCTTCGTAGCCTGACCACAATATATTTTGGGGTGATAGTTATCGTTTAGAGCTCTGCAGGTTTGTGAAGTGCAGTGCCCCTGAGTTCCATTTCCCAACTCGCTTTTTTGTGAGTGGGACGCAAAACGGCTGGATGGCTTCACGCCCTATTGTCGATCTGGGGTGGCAGGCTGAGCCTTTGGTGAATTCTTCTTCGTGATGGGAAATGAGAGTGACATGTGCCCGACCAAACACCTCCAGCGAGTCTCTCATTGGTTCCCCCTCTTCCAGTTCATCCTGCGGACAAATTGCAGACGGTACGAAAGAGGCATGGAAAGGCGCTGAGTCTCCAAGTGGGGAGATTGTTAGTAAGGGGGCCTGAATGGAGAACACGAGCACCAGGAGATGAAAACTGAGGTGAGTTAAAGAAAGCTTTCCCGATCCCACGGTGTAGCATCCGCTGGGTTTCCAATGAGTGGTTTGCTGTAGGAAGATTGCGTTGAACCTGGAGAGTTGGGACCCATGGAATGGGTAGCACGCAGGATTCCTTTAAAGGATCTGCATTTGCTTTCCCAACCTCACCAATCGTCTCAGCCCCAAGAGTGTCCAGCCTTATGTCTTCTGCCACTGTGGCTGTAGATGTTGTCAATCCTGGTTGCATCCCAGTCCCTGAACGCATTTTGGAAGGATTTCTCTCTGTTTTGCCGTACTTGTTTCTTCTTTGTGTTGGAAATGTATTTTTATAATGGGGTTGAGCTGATTTTCACTGCTGTTTTTATGCCGCTTTACACACACTTGATGCACTTACAGAGAGATATCAAGACTTAGCTTTTAAGATGCTTACGAGTCGGATAGATTCTTCTGCGATGAATAGGGGCTGTTGAGTCCATTTGATTGAGCAAGGAGTAGGTCGTGACCATTCCATATGCGGTTTTCGGAACGGAACCTGTGCTCATTTAAAACTCGAGTTTTATTCATCACCCCACTTCACCTTTCCCCTGAAGCAGGTATAAGTGTGTTTTCGAAAAGCGTGACTATGTTGTGTTTGGGAATAAAGTACATTCCCACATCTGGTTAATAGGGCAGCACTTCTTGAAGTCTTGTTCCCAGGTTGTCAATTAGAACGGAATGTGCCAGGAAAAAACCCCAGAAGTTTATGTCACATTACTTCTTGTTCGCTCTTTTAATTCTTTTGATCAGGGATATGATTAGGATATTGTTGGTCCTAGATGTACAGAATCTGGTTCCTTTGTACGTTTTGTGTGTGTGTGTGTGTGTGTGTGTGTGTGTGTGTGTGTGTGTATATATATATATATATATATATATACATATATATATTCTTGTACAGATCCTCTTCCCATGTAAATTATTGCAGAGTGTTCTGGTGACCTCCCTTGCTATATGGTCGGTCTGTTTGATATATGTATTTAATATGTATTTGTACACATATGGTGACACTAATCTTAATTTATCCATTCCCCCCACCTTTCATTTTACATAAGCTTAGTTTGTTTTCTAAGTCCGTGAGTGTCTTTCTTTGTGGAAATATGTTCATTTGTGTCAGCTGTTAGATAACGCCTATAAGTGATGTCATACGGTATGTCTTTTGCTTTCCGACTTAACTCATGTTCTGTGATCATCTCTAGGCTCATCTAGGGTGCCTCAAAGAGCAGTGTTTCCTTGTTTTCCATGGCTGAGAGTCCACTGTGTCCACGGACCAGCTCTTCTTATCCATTCATCTGTTGATGGACATTTTGGTTGCTTCGGTGTCTTGGCTACTGTGAAAACTCGTGGAGTGCAGCTCTTGCAGCCTGTCTTCTCAGGTGAGAGGCTCAGCTGTGGGTGTTCTGGATGGAATGGTGGCTCGATTTTTAATTTAAAACGCAGCTCCTTTCTGTTCTCATCATTGGCTGTTACAACTATACATCTCCTCAGCAGACAGAGGAAACAGAGTTCTCTAAAACCCCTTCAGCATTTATTGTTTGTAGTCTTTTGGCTGACGGTAGTTAACTTGGGTGAGTTGAAAGCTTTTTGTGGGTTAGAGGAGCCTGATAATTCCTGATGTTGAGCTTTTCTCCATTTTCCTTTTTGTGATAAAGAGTGAGTAAAACTTACCTCTTCGTACTATCTCTCTGACACATTTGCCTGCTTTGAATTTTTTTGGCCACTGCCGAGCTCAGGACATTTTTTTTTTTTTTTTGAGGGCAGGTGTCTTTTAGAGGCCTGAGTCCTTGTGAATGTTAAGTGACCCATAGCTATGCGTTTAAAGCCGCTCTTGCGGGAAACGGCCACAAGGCGGCAGCATTTCTCCATTTCCAACTCTGGGTTTTCCTGCAACCGAGGCTTCCTGGAAATTGTGTTAGTAGGCTGCAAATTAGAGTGCAGTGTGCCAGGGCAAACCCCCGAGAGCTTATATCTCCTTACTTCTTGTGTGTTTTTTAAAATTTAATTGTTATCTAGTATCACAGCCAATTGGATAAAAATGTGGTGTGTGTTCTAGGTGTACAGCATCTGGTTCATTATATGTATGTATCGATCTATTCCTCTTTGGATCCTTTCCCGTGTAGGTTATTACAGAGTGTTGAGTCGACCTCTCTTGGTATTCCTTAGGTATTTTGTGATTATGTATTTCATATGTATCAGTACATGTCTGTAAACCCCCATATCCAAATTCATACATTCCTTACACCTTTCCACTTGGTTAAGCATCGTTGGTTTTCTGGATCTATGCACGGCCTTCTCTTGGAAATGACTTCATGGGTATCAATGTTTAAGTAACAACTATAAGTGATGTCATAGGATATTTATATTTCGGTTTCTTTCGTACTTCCTCTTGGGTGAGTATCTCTAGATCCTTCTACGGTGGTGCCAGCGGCACTGTTCCATGCTTTTCCGTGGCTCATATTCCATTGTGCACATGGGCCCCTTCTTCTTGGTGCATTGTTCTGTTGATGGACATTTGGGTTTCTTCCAAGCCTTGGCTATGGTACATGTTGCTGCAGTGCAGGATGGCCAGCCTGTGTCTTTTTGATTTTGGTCTACTCGGGAGATAGGCCCATCAGTGGGCCTACCCGATTACATGTTAGCTCAATTTTTACCTTTCAGCGCACCTCCACGGTGTTCTCACTACTAGCTCTTACCAGGTTACGTCCCAGCGGCAGCTAGAGGGCACAGAGTTCTCTAAAACACCTTGAGCATTTATTCTTTGTAGACTCTGTGGCTGATGATCATTCTGACGACTGTGGGTGAACGTTTTGTCGACTGGATTTGCATGGCTTTATTCATTCCTGATGTTGAGCATTTTTCCATGCCCTTTTATTTATCACAAGAGAAAGAAAGAAAGAGAAGACAAAATGTGCGCAAAATATGCCTCTTGAAATTGTCGTTTTGAAATGTGCACGTCTTTTGAGTTTTTTTCCTCGATTTACGACCCAAGAATTGTTTTTGAGGGCAGGTGTCATTTATAGGCCTGCAATGATTTTGAATATCAAGTGACCATTAGCACTGGGTTTACAGCTGCTGTTTTGAGAAACGGCCACAAGGCGGCAGCAGGTCTCCTTTACCAAACCTGGTTACTAGGGCAACAGAGCCTCCGTGGAAGTCCTATTCTAGGTTGTCAATTAGAATGGAATGTGCCCCAGGAAAAAGCCCCTTAAGTTTGTGTCTCACTACTTACTTGTTCGTTTTTCAATTTAATGTTTATTTTTTCTCACAGCAAGTTTGATTACAATGTTTTGCTTGTTGTAGGTGTGAAAGATGTGGCTCTTTTACACATAAACATGTATCTAGTCTTCTTCGGATCCTTTTCCCATGTAGCTTATGACACAATGTTGAGTACTCTTCTCTTGGTATTCCGTAGGCCTTTGGTGATTATGTATTTCACCTGTGTTTGTATATCTCGCTTAAACCCAATTTCCTAATGTACACAATTCTCACACCTGTCCATGGGTGAACCATAAATCTGTTTATTGCATCTGTGATTGCCTTTCTCTGTGGAAATATCGTCAGGGATATCAATTTTAAGGGAACACCTATAAGTGATATATATGTTATCTTTCTCTTTGTGACTTACTGCAAGTTGCGTGATTAACTCTAGCCTCACCTATGGTGCTGTTGATGGCATTGTTTCATTTTTTTCCTTGGCTAATATTCCATCTGTACAGGTCCCTGTTCTTCTTTGTCCACTCATCTGTTGATGGACTTTCTGGTTGCTTCCATGTCCTGGCTATTGTAATACTCCTGCAATGCAGCTTTGCCTGCCTGTGTCTTTCCACTTCTGTCTTCTTAGGCTATAGGCCCAGGAGTGGGCCTGCTGGATCATATCGTAACCCAGTGTTTACCTTGTAAAGGCACCTCCATTCTGTTCCCATTAGTGCCTCTTACCAGGTGAGGTCCTGTGGCGAGCATTGCCCTCTGAGGAAGGCGCCACTAAGACCCTCATAAGCCTCAGGGCCCGACTGTACTCTCCTTGGTATGCATCCTGGACTTTATGGTATGAACATAAAAAAGGAGATGGTCTTTGGCCAAATCGCTCCAGGGGCCTGCTCAGTTACTGGGAGTCCCTGGTTGTTCCCTAAAGCTAGGAAAAGCAACCCTGGAGGGGAAATTGGTGCCTTTGAGGGAGAAGCCGAGCAGCCAATCAACCAGCTGATGCCGATAAGGCGTGACTAAGCAAATTCCCTGCTTTAGGGGTGTATATATATGGCTATGCTTTGTTATTAAACTTGCCTTGCAACCGTCAGTTGCTTGTGCCCTTCTGATCCCATACCTTGGTGCGTTCAGTTCCCTACCCCCTCTCGTCGATTGTTGCTACACTTTGAGGACCCGCCGCGGCTGGCGGCAAAGTCCCACTTAACGTAGAGGGTATGCCCTTCTCCACAACCCCTTCAGCATGAATTGTTGGTAGTTTTGTTGCTGATGGTTCTTCTGACTGGTGTGAGCCGATACCTCCGTGGTTGGATTTGCATGCGTCTCATGAAGCCTTGAAATTGAGCTTTCAGGGATGTCCTTTTTTTCTTCAAACTGTGTGTGTAGCTTACCTCATCACATTCTTTTCTTGAAGTATGTGCCACATTTTGAAATGTTTTGGCCACCACCTCCCTCAAGACATTTTGAGGGCAGGTTTCATTGACGGCCCTCCAGGACTTGTGCACATGAAGTGACCATTAGCACGGGTTTTCAAGCTGCCGTTGCAGGTAACGGCCAGAGGGCTGCAGCATTTCTGCATTTCCCACTCTGGTAACGAGTGAAACAGACCTTCCTGCCAGTGGTGTTCCTCGGTTATCAATTACGGTGGAATGTGTCTGGAGAAACCCCCCAAAGCTGATGTCTCCTTACTTATATCTGTTTTTAAAATGGAATTTCTACTTTTCACTGGCGTACTATTCCATTGTGTACATGGACCACTTCTCCTTTCTGCATTCCTCTGTTGCTGGACATTTTCATTGCTTCCAAGTGTTGGCTATGGTAAACGTTGCTGGATTGCAGGATTGCCAGCCCGTGTCTTTTTGATTCTCATCCTCTCAGGTGATAGACCCAGCAGTGGGTATGCTTGATTGAACGGTCGCTCAATGTTGACCCTTTCCAGGCCACTCCACTGTGTTTTCCTTAGGGGCTCTTACCACGTCCCACTTAGAACCGAGGGTACGCATTTCTTCACCACCCCTTCAGCATTTCTTGTTTGCAGAAGTTTTGCTGATGGCCATTCTGAGTGGTGTGACCTGATAGGTTTTTGTAACGTGTATTTTCGTGTCTTTAATAATTCCCAAGGTTCAGCATTTTTCCACGCCTTTTTTTATTCTGTGAAACAAAAACAGAAGAAAAACCGTGAGTACAATAAACCTCTTGAAATTGTCTTCTTGGAAGGTTGCCCTCTTTTGACTTTTTTGGTCGATTTTCGAGCCCAGGATTTTTTTTTTTTTTTTTTTGGAGGGCACGTGTCATTGACAAGCCTGCAATGTGTGTGAATATTGAGTGACCATTAGCACTGACTTTAAAGCTGCTGCTGTGGGAAACGGCCACAAGGCGTCAGCATTGCTACATTCCCACATCTGGTTACTAGGGCAGCAGAGCCCTTCTGGAAGTCCTGTTCCCAGGTTGTCAATTAGAACGGAATGTGCCAGGAAAAAACCCCAGAAGTTTATATCACATTACATCTTGTTCGCTCTTTTAATTTTTTTAAATCGGGGTAATGATTAGAATATTGTTGGTCCTAGATGTACAGAATCTGGTTCCTTTGTACGTTTTGTGTGTGTGTGTGTGTGTGTGTGTGTGTGTGTGTGTGTGTATATATATATATATATATATATATTCTTGTACAGATCCTCTTCCCATGTAAATTATTGCAGAGTGTTCTGGTGACCTCCCTTGCTATATGGTCGGTCTGTTTGATATATGTATTTAATATGTATTTGTACACATATGGTGACACTAATCTTAATTTATCCATTCCCCCCACCTTTCATTTTACATAAGCTTAGTTTGTTTTCTAAGTCCGTGAGTGTCTTTCTTTGTGGAAATATGTTCATTTGTGTCAGCTGTTAGATAACGCCTATAAGTGATGTCATACGGTATGTCTTTTGCTTTCCGACTTAACTCATGTTCTGTGATCATCTCTAGGCTCATCTAGGGTGCCTCAAAGAGCAGTGTTTCCTTGTTTTCCATGGCTGAGAGTCCACTGTGTCCACGGACCAGCTCTTCTTATCCATTCATCTGTTGATGGACATTTTGGTTGCTTCGGTGTCTTGGCTACTGTGAAAACTCGTGGAGTGCAGCTCTTGCAGCCTGTCTTCTCAGGTGAGAGGCTCAGCTGTGGGTGTTCTGGATGGAATGGTGGCTCGATTTTTAATTTAAAACGCAGCTCCTTTCTGTTCTCATCATTGGCTGTTACAACTATACATCTCCTCAGCAGACAGAGGAAACAGAGTTCTCTAAAACCCCTTCAGCATTTATTGTTTGTAGTCTTTTGGCTGACGGTAGTTAACTTGGGTGAGTTGAAAGCTTTTTGTGGGTTAGAGGAGCCTGATAATTCCTGATGTTGAGCTTTTCTCCATTTTCCTTTTTGTGATAAAGAGTGAGTAAAACTTACCTCTTCGTACTATCTCTCTGACACATTTGCCTGCTTTGAATTTTTTTGGCCACTGCCGAGCTCAGGACATTTTTTTTTTTTTTTTGAGGGCAGGTGTCTTTTAGAGGCCTGAGTCCTTGTGAATGTTAAGTGACCCATAGCTATGCGTTTAAAGCCGCTCTTGCGGGAAACGGCCACAAGGCGGCAGCATTTCTCCATTTCCAACTCTGGGTTTTCCTGCAACCGAGGCTTCCTGGAAATTGTGTTAGTAGGCTGCAAATTAGAGTGCAGTGTGCCAGGGCAAACCCCCGAGAGCTTATATCTCCTTACTTCTTGTGTGTTTTTTAAAATTTAATTGTTATCTAGTATCACAGCCAATTGGATAAAAATGTGGTGTGTGTTCTAGGTGTACAGCATCTGGTTCATTATATGTATGTATCGATCTATTCCTCTTTGGATCCTTTCCCGTGTAGGTTATTACAGAGTGTTGAGTCGACCTCTCTTGGTATTCCTTAGGTATTTTGTGATTATGTATTTCATATGTATCAGTACATGTCTGTAAACCCCCATATCCAAATTCATACATTCCTTACACCTTTCCACTTGGTTAAGCATCGTTGGTTTTCTGGATCTATGCACGGCCTTCTCTTGGAAATGACTTCATGGGTATCAATGTTTAAGTAACAACTATAAGTGATGTCATAGGATATTTATATTTCGGTTTCTTTCGTACTTCCTCTTGGGTGAGTATCTCTAGATCCTTCTACGGTGGTGCCAGCGGCACTGTTCCATGCTTTTCCGTGGCTCATATTCCATTGTGCACATGGGCCCCTTCTTCTTGGTGCATTGTTCTGTTGATGGACATTTGGGTTTCTTCCAAGCCTTGGCTATGGTACATGTTGCTGCAGTGCAGGATGGCCAGCCTGTGTCTTTTTGATTTTGGTCTACTCGGGAGATAGGCCCATCAGTGGGCCTACCCGATTACATGTTAGCTCAATTTTTACCTTTCAGCGCACCTCCACGGTGTTCTCACTACTAGCTCTTACCAGGTTACGTCCCAGCGGCAGCTAGAGGGCACAGAGTTCTCTAAAACACCTTGAGCATTTATTCTTTGTAGACTCTGTGGCTGATGATCATTCTGACGACTGTGGGTGAACGTTTTGTCGACTGGATTTGCATGGCTTTATTCATTCCTGATGTTGAGCATTTTTCCATGCCCTTTTATTTATCACAAGAGAAAGAAAGAAAGAGAAGACAAAATGTGCGCAAAATATGCCTCTTGAAATTGTCGTTTTGAAATGTGCACGTCTTTTGAGTTTTTTTCCTCGATTTACGACCCAAGAATTGTTTTTGAGGGCAGGTGTCATTTATAGGCCTGCAATGATTTTGAATATCAAGTGACCATTAGCACTGGGTTTACAGCTGCTGTTTTGAGAAACGGCCACAAGGCGGCAGCAGGTCTCCTTTACCAAACCTGGTTACTAGGGCAACAGAGCCTCCGTGGAAGTCCTATTCTAGGTTGTCAATTAGAATGGAATGTGCCCCAGGAAAAAGCCCCTTAAGTTTGTGTCTCACTACTTACTTGTTCGTTTTTTAATTTAATGTTTATTTTTTCTCACAGCAAGTTTGATTACAATGTTTTGCTTGTTGTAGGTGTGAAAGATGTGGCTCTTTTACACATAAACATGTATCTAGTCTTCTTCGGATCCTTTTCCCATGTAGCTTATGAAACAATGTTGAGTACTCTTCTCTTGGTATTCCGTAGGCCTTTGGTGATTATGTATTTCACCTGTGTTTGTATATCTCGCTTAAACCCAATTTCCTAATGTACACAATTCTCACACCTGTCCATGGGTGAACCATAAATCTGTTTATTGCATCTGTGATTGCCTTTCTCTGTGGAAATATCGTCAGGGATATCAATTTTAAGGGAACACCTATAAGTGATATATATGTTATCTTTCTCTTTGTGACTTACTGCAAGTTGCGTGATTAACTCTAGCCTCACCTATGGTGCTGTTGATGGCATTGTTTCATTTTTTTCCTTGGCTAATATTCCATCTGTACAGGTCCCTGTTCTTCTTTGTCCACTCATCTGTTGATGGACTTTCTGGTTGCTTCCATGTCCTGGCTATTGTAATACTCCTGCAATGCAGCTTTGCCTGCCTGTGTCTTTCCACTTCTGTCTTCTTAGGTTATAGGCCCAGGAGTGGGCCTGCTGGATCATATCGTAACCCAGTGTTTACCTTGTAAAGGCACCTCCATTCTGTTCCCATTAGTGCCTCTTACCAGGTGAGGTCCTGTGGCGAGCATTGCCCTCTGAGGAAGGCGCCACTAAGACCCTCATAAGCCTCAGGGCCCGACTGTACTCTCCTTGGTATGCATCCTGGACTTTATGGTATGAACATAAAAAAGGAGATGGTCTTTGGCCAAATCGCTCCAGGGGCCTGCTCAGTTACTGGGAGTCCCTGGTTGTTCCCTAAAGCTAGGAAAAGCAACCCTGGAGGGGAAATTGGTGCCTTTGAGGGAGAAGCCGAGCAGCCAATCAACCAGCTGATGCCGATAAGGCGTGACTAAGCAAATTCCCTGCTTTAGGGGTGTATATATATGGCTATGCTTTGTTATTAAACTTGCCTTGCAACCGTCAGTTGCTTGTGCCCTTCTGATCCCATACCTTGGTGCGTTCAGTTCCCTACCCCCTCTCGTCGATTGTTGCTACACTTTGAGGACCCGCCGCGGCTGGCGGCAAAGTCCCACTTAACGTAGAGGGTATGCCCTTCTCCACAACCCCTTCAGCATGAATTGTTGGTAGTTTTGTTGCTGATGGTTCTTCTGACTGGTGTGAGCCGATACCTCCGTGGTTGGATTTGCATGCGTCTCATGAAGCCTTGAAATTGAGCTTTCAGGGATGTCCTTTTTTTCTTCAAACTGTGTGTGTAGCTTACCTCATCACATTCTTTTCTTGAAGTATGTGCCACATTTTGAAATGTTTTGGCCACCACCTCCCTCAAGACATTTTGAGGGCAGGTTTCATTGACGGCCCTCCAGGACTTGTGCACATGAAGTGACCATTAGCACGGGTTTTCAAGCTGCCGTTGCAGGTAACGGCCAGAGGGCTGCAGCATTTCTGCATTTCCCACTCTGGTAACGAGTGAAACAGACCTTCCTGCCAGTGGTGTTCCTCGGTTATCAATTACGGTGGAATGTGTCTGGAGAAACCCCCCAAAGCTGATGTCTCCTTACTTATATCTGTTTTTAAAATGGAATTTCTACTTTTCACTGGCGTACTATTCCATTGTGTACATGGACCACTTCTCCTTTCTGCATTCCTCTGTTGCTGGACATTTTCATTGCTTCCAAGTGTTGGCTATGGTAAACGTTGCTGGATTGCAGGATTGCCAGCCCGTGTCTTTTTGATTCTCATCCTCTCAGGTGATAGACCCAGCAGTGGGTATGCTTGATTGAACGGTCGCTCAATGTTGACCCTTTCCAGGCCACTCCACTGTGTTTTCCTTAGGGGCTCTTACCACGTCCCACTTAGAACCGAGGGTACGCATTTCTTCACCACCCCTTCAGCATTTCTTGTTTGCAGAAGTTTTGCTGATGGCCATTCTGAGTGGTGTGACCTGATAGGTTTTTGTAACGTGTATTTTCGTGTCTTTAATAATTCCCAAGGTTCAGCATTTTTCCACGCCTTTTTTAATTCTGTGAAACAAAAACAGAAGAAAAACCGTGAGTACAATAAACCTCTTGAAATTGTCTTCTTGGAAGGTTGCCCTCTTTTGACTTTTTTGGTCGATTTTCGAGCCCAGGATTTTTTTTTTTTTTTTGGAGGGCACGTGTCATTGACAAGCCTGCAATGTGTGTGAATATTGAGTGACCATTAGCACTGACTTTAAAGCTGCTGCTGTGGGAAACGGCCACAAGGCGTCAGCATTGCTACATTCCCACATCTGGTTACTAGGGCAGCAGAGCCCTTCTGGAAGTCCTGTTCCCAGGTTGTCAATTAGAACGGAATGTGCCAGGAAAAAACCCCAGAAGTTTATATCACATTACATCTTGTTCGCTCTTTTAATTTTTTTAAATCGGGGTAATGATTAGAATATTGTTGGTCCTAGATGTACAGAATCTGGTTCCTTTGTACGTTTTGTGTGTGTGTGTGTGTGTGTGTGTGTGTGTGTGTGTGTGTGTGTGTGTATATATATATATATATATATATATATATTCTTGTACAGATCCTCTTCCCATGTAAATTATTGCAGAGTGTTCTGGTGACCTCCCTTGCTATATGGTCGGTCTGTTTGATATATGTATTTAATATGTATTTGTACACATATGGTGACACTAATCTTAATTTATCCATTCCCCCCACCTTTCATTTTACATAAGCTTAGTTTGTTTTCTAAGTCCGTGAGTGTCTTTCTTTGTGGAAATATGTTCATTTGTGTCAGCTGTTAGATAACGCCTATAAGTGATGTCATACGGTATGTCTTTTGCTTTCCGACTTAACTCATGTTCTGTGATCATCTCTAGGCTCATCTAGGGTGCCTCAAAGAGCAGTGTTTCCTTGTTTTCCATGGCTAAGAGTCCACTGTGTCCACGGACCAGCTCTTCTTATCCATTCATCTGTTGATGGACATTTTGGTTGCTTCGGTGTCTTGGCTACTGTGAAAACTCGTGGAGTGCAGCTCTTGCAGCCTGTCTTCTCAGGTGAGAGGCTCAGCTGTGGGTGTTCTGGATGGAATGGTGGCTCGATTTTTAATTTAAAACGCAGCTCCTTTCTGTTCTCATCATTGGCTGTTACAACTATACATCTCCTCAGCAGACAGAGGAAACAGAGTTCTCTAAAACCCCTTCAGCATTTATTGTTTGTAGTCTTTTGGCTGACGGTAGTTAACTTGGGTGAGTTGAAAGCTTTTTGTGGGTTAGAGGAGCCTGATAATTCCTGATGTTGAGCTTTTCTCCATTTTCCTTTTTGTGATAAAGAGTGAGTAAAACTTACCTCTTCGTACTATCTCTCTGACACATTTGCCTGCTTTGAATTTTTTTGGCCACTGCCGAGCTCAGGACATTTTTTTTTTTTTTTTGAGGGCAGGTGTCTTTTAGAGGCCTGAGTCCTTGTGAATGTTAAGTGACCCATAGCTATGCGTTTAAAGCCGCTCTTGCGGGAAACGGCCACAAGGCGGCAGCATTTCTCCATTTCCAACTCTGGGTTTTCCTGCAACCGAGGCTTCCTGGAAATTGTGTTAGTAGGCTGCAAATTAGAGTGCAGTGTGCCAGGGCAAACCCCCGAGAGCTTATATCTCCTTACTTCTTGTGTGTTTTTTAAAATTTAATTGTTATCTAGTATCACAGCCAATTGGATAAAAATGTGGTGTGTGTTCTAGGTGTACAGCATCTGGTTCATTATATGTATGTATCGATCTATTCCTCTTTGGATCCTTTCCCGTGTAGGTTATTACAGAGTGTTGAGTCGACCTCTCTTGGTATTCCTTAGGTATTTTGTGATTATGTATTTCATATGTATCAGTACATGTCTGTAAACCCCCATATCCAAATTCATATATTCCTTACACCTTTCCACTTGGTTAAGCATCGTTGGTTTTCTGGATCTATGCACGGCCTTCTCTTGGAAATGACTTCATGGGTATCAATGTTTAAGTAACAACTATAAGTGATGTCATAGGATATTTATATTTCGGTTTCTTTCGTACTTCCTCTTGGGTGAGTATCTCTAGATCCTTCTACGGTGGTGCCAGCGGCACTGTTCCATGCTTTTCCGTGGCTCATATTCCATTGTGCACATGGGCCCCTTCTTCTTGGTGCATTGTTCTGTTGATGGACATTTGGGTTTCTTCCAAGCCTTGGCTATGGTACATGTTGCTGCAGTGCAGGATGGCCAGCCTGTGTCTTTTTGATTTTGGTCTACTCGGGAGATAGGCCCATCAGTGGGCCTACCCGATTACATGTTAGCTCAATTTTTACCTTTCAGCGCACCTCCACGGTGTTCTCACTACTAGCTCTTACCAGGTTACGTCCCAGCGGCAGCTAGAGGGCACAGAGTTCTCTAAAACACCTTGAGCATTTATTCTTTGTAGACTCTGTGGCTGATGATCATTCTGACGACTGTGGGTGAACGTTTTGTCGACTGGATTTGCATGGCTTTATTCATTCCTGATGTTGAGCATTTTTTCATGCCCTTTTATTTATCACAAGAGAAAGAAAGAAAGAGAAGACAAAATGTGCGCAAAATATGCCTCTTGAAATTGTCGTTTTGAAATGTGCACGTCTTTTGAGTTTTTTTCCTCGATTTACGACCCAAGAATTGTTTTTGAGGGCAGGTGTCATTTATAGGCCTGCAATGATTTTGAATATCAAGTGACCATTAGCACTGGGTTTACAGCTGCTGTTTTGAGAAACGGCCACAAGGCGGCAGCAGGTCTCCTTTACCAAACCTGGTTACTAGGGCAACAGAGCCTCCGTGGAAGTCCTATTCTAGGTTGTCAATTAGAATGGAATGTGCCCCAGGAAAAAGCCCCTTAAGTTTGTGTCTCACTACTTACTTGTTCGTTTTTTAATTTAATGTTTATTTTTTCTCACAGCAAGTTTGATTACAATGTTTTGCTTGTTGTAGGTGTGAAAGATGTGGCTCTTTTACACATAAACATGTATCTAGTCTTCTTCGGATCCTTTTCCCATGTAGCTTATGAAACAATGTTGAGTACTCTTCTCTTGGTATTCCGTAGGCCTTTGGTGATTATGTATTTCACCTGTGTTTGTATATCTCGCTTAAACCCAATTTCCTAATGTACACAATTCTCACACCTGTCCATGGGTGAACCATAAATCTGTTTATTGCATCTGTGATTGCCTTTCTCTGTGGAAATATCGTCAGGGATATCAATTTTAAGGGAACACCTATAAGTGATATATATGTTATCTTTCTCTTTGTGACTTACTGCAAGTTGCGTGATTAACTCTAGCCTCACCTATGGTGCTGTTGATGGCATTGTTTCATTTTTTTCCTTGGCTAATATTCCATCTGTACAGGTCCCTGTTCTTCTTTGTCCACTCATCTGTTGATGGACTTTCTGGTTGCTTCCATGTCCTGGCTATTGTAATACTCCTGCAATGCAGCTTTGCCTGCCTGTGTCTTTCCACTTCTGTCTTCTTAGGCTATAGGCCCAGGAGTGGGCCTGCTGGATCATATCGTAACCCAGTGTTTACCTTGTAAAGGCACCTCCATTCTGTTCCCATTAGTGCCTCTTACCAGGTGAGGTCCTGTGGCGAGCATTGCCCTCTGAGGAAGGCGCCACTAAGACCCTCATAAGCCTCAGGGCCCGACTGTACTCTCCTTGGTATGCATCCTGGACTTTATGGTATGAACATAAAAAAGGAGATGGTCTTTGGCCAAATCGCTCCAGGGGCCTGCTCAGTTACTGGGAGTCCCTGGTTGTTCCCTAAAGCTAGGAAAAGCAACCCTGGAGGGGAAATTGGTGCCTTTGAGGGAGAAGCCGAGCAGCCAATCAACCAGCTGATGCCGATAAGGCGTGACTAAGCAAATTCCCTGCTTTAGGGGTGTATATATATGGCTATGCTTTGTTATTAAACTTGCCTTGCAACCGTCAGTTGCTTGTGCCCTTCTGATCCCATACCTTGGTGCGTTCAGTTCCCTACCCCCTCTCGTCGATTGTTGCTACACTTTGAGGACCCGCCGCGGCTGGCGGCAAAGTCCCACTTAACGTAGAGGGTATGCCCTTCTCCACAACCCCTTCAGCATGAATTGTTGGTAGTTTTGTTGCTGATGGTTCTTCTGACTGGTGTGAGCCGATACCTCCGTGGTTGGATTTGCATGCGTCTCATGAAGCCTTGAAATTGAGCTTTCAGGGATGTCCTTTTTTTCTTCAAACTGTGTGTGTAGCTTACCTCATCACATTCTTTTCTTGAAGTATGTGCCACATTTTGAAATGTTTTGGCCGCCACCTCCCTCAAGACATTTTGAGGGCAGGTTTCATTGACGGCCCTCCAGGACTTGTGCACATGAAGTGACCATTAGCACGGGTTTTCAAGCTGCCGTTGCAGGTAACGGCCAGAGGGCTGCAGCATTTCTGCATTTCCCACTCTGGTAACGAGTGAAACAGACCTTCCTGCCAGTGGTGTTCCTCGGTTATCAATTACGGTGGAATGTGTCTGGAGAAACCCCCCAAAGCTGATGTCTCCTTACTTATATCTGTTTTTAAAATGGAATTTCTACTTTTCACTGGCGTACTATTCCATTGTGTACATGGACCACTTCTCCTTTCTGCATTCCTCTGTTGCTGGACATTTTCATTGCTTCCAAGTGTTGGCTATGGTAAACGTTGCTGGATTGCAGGATTGCCAGCCCGTGTCTTTTTGATTCTCATCCTCTCAGGTGATAGACCCAGCAGTGGGTATGCTTGATTGAACGGTCGCTCAGTGTTGACCCTTTCCAGGCCACTCCACTGTGTTTACCTTAGGGGCTCTTACCACGTCCCACTTAGAACCGAGGGTACGCATTTCTTCACCACCCCTTCAGCATTTCTTGTTTGCAGAAGTTTTGCTGATGGCCATTCTGAGTGGTGTGACCTGATAGGTTTTTGTAACGTGTATTTTCGTGTCTTTAATAATTCCCAAGGTTCAGCATTTTTCCACGCCTTTTTTTATTCTGTGAAACAAAAACAGAAGAAAAACCGTGAGTACAATAAACCTCTTGAAATTGTCTTCTTGGAAGGTTGCCCTCTTTTGACTTTTTTGGTCGATTTTCGAGCCCAGGATTTTTTTTTTTTTTTTTTTTTTTTTTTGGAGGGCACGTGTCATTGACAAGCCTGCAATGTGTGTGAATATTGAGTGACCATTAGCACTGACTTTAAAGCTGCTGCTGTGGGAAACGGCCACAAGGCGTCAGCATTGCTACATTCCCACATCTGGTTACTAGGGCAGCAGAGCCCTTCTGGAAGTCCTGTTCCCAGGTTGTCAATTAGAACGGAATGTGCCAGGAAAAAACCCCAGAAGTTTATATCACATTACATCTTGTTCGCTCTTTTAATTTTTTTAAATCGGGGTAATGATTAGAATATTGTTGGTCCTAGATGTACAGAATCTGGTTCCTTTGTACGTTTTGTGTGTGTGTGTGTGTGTGTGTGTGTGTGTGTGTGTGTATATATATATATATACATATATATATTCTTGTACAGATCCTCTTCCCATGTAAATTATTGCAGAGTGTTCTGGTGACCTCCCTTGCTATATGGTCGGTCTGTTTGATATATGTATTTAATATGTATTTGTACACATATGGTGACACTAATCTTAATTTATCCATTCCCCCCACCTTTCATTTTACATAAGCTTAGTTTGTTTTCTAAGTCCGTGAGTGTCTTTCTTTGTGGAAATATGTTCATTTGTGTCAGCTGTTAGATAACGCCTATAAGTGATGTCATACGGTATGTCTTTTGCTTTCCGACTTAACTCATGTTCTGTGATCATCTCTAGGCTCATCTAGGGTGCCTCAAAGAGCAGTGTTTCCTTGTTTTCCATGGCTGAGAGTCCACTGTGTCCACGGACCAGCTCTTCTTATCCATTCATCTGTTGATGGACATTTTGGTTGCTTCGGTGTCTTGGCTACTGTGAAAACTCGTGGAGTGCAGCTCTTGCAGCCTGTCTTCTCAGGTGAGAGGCTCAGCTGTGGGTGTTCTGGATGGAATGGTGGCTCGATTTTTAATTTAAAACGCAGCTCCTTTCTGTTCTCATCATTGGCTGTTACAACTATACATCTCCTCAGCAGACAGAGGAAACAGAGTTCTCTAAAACCCCTTCAGCATTTATTGTTTGTAGTCTTTTGGCTGACGGTAGTTAACTTGGGTGAGTTGAAAGCTTTTTGTGGGTTAGAGGAGCCTGATAATTCCTGATGTTGAGCTTTTCTCCATTTTCCTTTTTGTGATAAAGAGTGAGTAAAACTTACCTCTTCGTACTATCTCTCTGACACATTTGCCTGCTTTGAATTTTTTTGGCCACTGCCGAGCTCAGGACTTTTTTTTTTTTTTTTTGAGGGCAGGTGTCTTTTAGAGGCCTGAGTCCTTGTGAATGTTAAGTGACCCATAGCTATGCGTTTAAAGCCGCTCTTGCGGGAAACGGCCACAAGGCGGCAGCATTTCTCCATTTCCAACTCTGGGTTTTCCTGCAACCGAGGCTTCCTGGAAATTGTGTTAGTAGGCTGCAAATTAGAGTGCAGTGTGCCAGGGCAAACCCCCGAGAGCTTATATCTCCTTACTTCTTGTGTGTTTTTTAAAATTTAATTGTTATCTAGTATCACAGCCAATTGGATAAAAATGTGGTGTGTGTTCTAGGTGTACAGCATCTGGTTCATTATATGTATGTATCGATCTATTCCTCTTTGGATCCTTTCCCGTGTAGGTTATTACAGAGTGTTGAGTCGACCTCTCTTGGTATTCCTTAGGTATTTTGTGATTATGTATTTCATATGTATCAGTACATGTCTGTAAACCCCCATATCCAAATTCATACATTCCTTACACCTTTCCACTTGGTTAAGCATCGTTGGTTTTCTGGATCTATGCACGGCCTTCTCTTGGAAATGACTTCATGGGTATCAATGTTTAAGTAACAACTATAAGTGATGTCATAGGATATTTATATTTCGGTTTCTTTCGTACTTCCTCTTGGGTGAGTATCTCTAGATCCTTCTACGGTGGTGCCAGCGGCACTGTTCCATGCTTTTCCGTGGCTCATATTCCATTGTGCACATGGGCCCCTTCTTCTTGGTGCATTGTTCTGTTGATGGACATTTGGGTTTCTTCCAAGCCTTGGCTATGGTACATGTTGCTGCAGTGCAGGATGGCCAGCCTGTGTCTTTTTGATTTTGGTCTACTCGGGAGATAGGCCCATCAGTGGGCCTACCCGATTACATGTTAGCTCAATTTTTACCTTTCAGCGCACCTCCACGGTGTTCTCACTACTAGCTCTTACCAGGTTACGTCCCAGCGGCAGCTAGAGGGCACAGAGTTCTCTAAAACACCTTGAGCATTTATTCTTTGTAGACTCTGTGGCTGATGATCATTCTGACGACTGTGGGTGAACGTTTTGTCGACTGGATTTGCATGGCTTTATTCATTCCTGATGTTGAGCATTTTTCCATGCCCTTTTATTTATCACAAGAGAAAGAAAGAAAGAGAAGACAAAATGTGCGCAAAATATGCCTCTTGAAATTGTCGTTTTGAAATGTGCACGTCTTTTGAGTTTTTTTCCTCGATTTACGACCCAAGAATTGTTTTTGAGGGCAGGTGTCATTTATAGGCCTGCAATGATTTTGAATATCAAGTGACCATTAGCACTGGGTTTACAGCTGCTGTTTTGAGAAACGGCCACAAGGCGGCAGCAGGTCTCCTTTACCAAACCTGGTTACTAGGGCAACAGAGCCTCCGTGGAAGTCCTATTCTAGGTTGTCAATTAGAATGGAATGTGCCCCAGGAAAAAGCCCCTTAAGTTTGTGTCTCACTACTTACTTGTTCGTTTTTTAATTTAATGTTTATTTTTTCTCACAGCAAGTTTGATTACAATGTTTTGCTTGTTGTAGGTGTGAAAGATGTGGCTCTTTTACACATAAACATGTATCTAGTCTTCTTCGGATCCTTTTCCCATGTAGCTTATGAAACAATGTTGAGTACTCTTCTCTTGGTATTCCGTAGGCCTTTGGTGATTATGTATTTCACCTGTGTTTGTATATCTCGCTTAAACCCAATTTCCTAATGTACACAATTCTCACACCTGTCCATGGGTGAACCATAAATCTGTTTATTGCATCTGTGATTGCCTTTCTCTGTGGAAATATCGTCAGGGATATCAATTTTAAGGGAACACCTATAAGTGATATATATGTTATCTTTCTCTTTGTGACTTACTGCAAGTTGCGTGATTAACTCTAGCCTCACCTATGGTGCTGTTGATGGCATTGTTTCATTTTTTTCCTTGGCTAATATTCCATCTGTACAGGTCCCTGTTCTTCTTTGTCCACTCATCTGTTGATGGACTTTCTGGTTGCTTCCATGTCCTGGCTATTGTAATACTCCTGCAATGCAGCTTTGCCTGCCTGTGTCTTTCCACTTCTGTCTTCTTAGGTTATAGGCCCAGGAGTGGGCCTGCTGGATCATATCGTAACCCAGTGTTTACCTTGTAAAGGCACCTCCATTCTGTTCCCATTAGTGCCTCTTACCAGGTGAGGTCCTGTGGCGAGCATTGCCCTCTGAGGAAGGCGCCACTAAGACCCTCATAAGCCTCAGGGCCCGACTGTACTCTCCTTGGTATGCATCCTGGACTTTATGGTATGAACATAAAAAAGGAGATGGTCTTTGGCCAAATCGCTCCAGGGGCCTGCTCAGTTACTGGGAGTCCCTGGTTGTTCCCTAAAGCTAGGAAAAGCAACCCTGGAGGGGAAATTGGTGCCTTTGAGGGAGAAGCCGAGCAGCCAATCAACCAGCTGATGCCGATAAGGCGTGACTAAGCAAATTCCCTGCTTTAGGGGTGTATATATATGGCTATGCTTTGTTATTAAACTTGCCTTGCAACCGTCAGTTGCTTGTGCCCTTCTGATCCCATACCTTGGTGCGTTCAGTTCCCTACCCCCTCTCGTCGATTGTTGCTACACTTTGAGGACCCGCCGCGGCTGGCGGCAAAGTCCCACTTAACGTAGAGGGTATGCCCTTCTCCACAACCCCTTCAGCATGAATTGTTGGTAGTTTTGTTGCTGATGGTTCTTCTGACTGGTGTGAGCCGATACCTCCGTGGTTGGATTTGCATGCGTCTCATGAAGCCTTGAAATTGAGCTTTCAGGGATGTCCTTTTTTTCTTCAAACTGTGTGTGTAGCTTACCTCATCACATTCTTTTCTTGAAGTATGTGCCACATTTTGAAATGTTTTGGCCACCACCTCCCTCAAGACATTTTGAGGGCAGGTTTCATTGACGGCCCTCCAGGACTTGTGCACATGAAGTGACCATTAGCACGGGTTTTCAAGCTGCCGTTGCAGGTAACGGCCAGAGGGCTGCAGCATTTCTGCATTTCCCACTCTGGTAACGAGTGAAACAGACCTTCCTGCCAGTGGTGTTCCTCGGTTATCAATTACGGTGGAATGTGTCTGGAGAAACCCCCCAAAGCTGATGTCTCCTTACTTATATCTGTTTTTAAAATGGAATTTCTACTTTTCACTGGCGTACTATTCCATTGTGTACATGGACCACTTCTCCTTTCTGCATTCCTCTGTTGCTGGACATTTTCATTGCTTCCAAGTGTTGGCTATGGTAAACGTTGCTGGATTGCAGGATTGCCAGCCCGTGTCTTTTTGATTCTCATCCTCTCAGGTGATAGACCCAGCAGTGGGTATGCTTGATTGAACGGTCGCTCAATGTTGACCCTTTCCAGGCCACTCCACTGTGTTTTCCTTAGGGGCTCTTACCACGTCCCACTTAGAACCGAGGGTACGCATTTCTTCACCACCCCTTCAGCATTTCTTGTTTGCAGAAGTTTTGCTGATGGCCATTCTGAGTGGTGTGACCTGATAGGTTTTTGTAACGTGTATTTTCGTGTCTTTAATAATTCCCAAGGTTCAGCATTTTTCCACGCCTTTTTTTATTCTGTGAAACAAAAACAGAAGAAAAACCGTGAGTACAATAAACCTCTTGAAATTGTCTTCTTGGAAGGTTGCCCTCTTTTGACTTTTTTGGTCGATTTTCGAGCCCAGGATTTTTTTTTTTTTTTTGGAGGGCACGTGTCATTGACAAGCCTGCAATGTGTGTGAATATTGAGTGACCATTAGCACTGACTTTAAAGCTGCTGCTGTGGGAAACGGCCACAAGGCGTCAGCATTGCTACATTCCCACATCTGGTTACTAGGGCAGCAGAGCCCTTCTGGAAGTCCTGTTCCCAGGTTGTCAATTAGAACGGAATGTGCCAGGAAAAAACCCCAGAAGTTTATATCACATTACATCTTGTTCGCTCTTTTAATTTTTTTAAATCGGGGTAATGATTAGAATATTGTTGGTCCTAGATGTACAGAATCTGGTTCCTTTGTACGTTTTGTGTGTGTGTGTGTGTGTGTGTGTGTGTGTGTGTGTGTGTGTGTATATATATATATATATATATATATATTCTTGTACAGATCCTCTTCCCATGTAAATTATTGCAGAGTGTTCTGGTGACCTCCCTTGCTATATGGTCGGTCTGTTTGATATATGTATTTAATATGTATTTGTACACATATGGTGACACTAATCTTAATTTATCCATTCCCCCCACCTTTCATTTTACATAAGCTTAGTTTGTTTTCTAAGTCCGTGAGTGTCTTTCTTTGTGGAAATATGTTCATTTGTGTCAGCTGTTAGATAACGCCTATAAGTGATGTCATACGGTATGTCTTTTGCTTTCCGACTTAACTCATGTTCTGTGATCATCTCTAGGCTCATCTAGGGTGCCTCAAAGAGCAGTGTTTCCTTGTTTTCCATGGCTGAGAGTCCACTGTGTCCACGGACCAGCTCTTCTTATCCATTCATCTGTTGATGGACATTTTGGTTGCTTCGGTGTCTTGGCTACTGTGAAAACTCGTGGAGTGCAGCTCTTGCAGCCTGTCTTCTCAGGTGAGAGGCTCAGCTGTGGGTGTTCTGGATGGAATGGTGGCTCGATTTTTAATTTAAAACGCAGCTCCTTTCTGTTCTCATCATTGGCTGTTACAACTATACATCTCCTCAGCAGACAGAGGAAACAGAGTTCTCTAAAACCCCTTCAGCATTTATTGTTTGTAGTCTTTTGGCTGACGGTAGTTAACTTGGGTGAGTTGAAAGCTTTTTGTGGGTTAGAGGAGCCTGATAATTCCTGATGTTGAGCTTTTCTCCATTTTCCTTTGTGTGATAAAGAGTGAGTAAAACTTACCTCTTCGTACTATCTCTCTGACACATTTGCCTGCTTTGAATTTTTTTGGCCACTGCCGAGCTCAGGACATTTTTTTTTTTTTTTTTGAGGGCAGGTGTCTTTTAGAGGCCTGAGTCCTTGTGAATGTTAAGTGACCCATAGCTATGCGTTTAAAGCCGCTCTTGCGGGAAACGGCCACAAGGCGGCAGCATTTCTCCATTTCCAACTCTGGGTTTTCCTGCAACCGAGGCTTCCTGGAAATTGTGTTAGTAGGCTGCAAATTAGAGTGCAGTGTGCCAGGGCAAACCCCCGAGAGCTTATATCTCCTTACTTCTTGTGTGTTTTTTAAAATTTAATTGTTATCTAGTATCACAGCCAATTGGATAAAAATGTGGTGTGTGTTCTAGGTGTACAGCATCTGGTTCATTATATGTATGTATCGATCTATTCCTCTTTGGATCCTTTCCCGTGTAGGTTATTACAGAGTGTTGAGTCGACCTCTCTTGGTATTCCTTAGGTATTTTGTGATTATGTATTTCATATGTATCAGTACATGTCTGTAAACCCCCATATCCAAATTCATACATTCCTTACACCTTTCCACTTGGTTAAGCATCGTTGGTTTTCTGGATCTATGCACGGCCTTCTCTTGGAAATGACTTCATGGGTATCAATGTTTAAGTAACAACTATAAGTGATGTCATAGGATATTTATATTTCGGTTTCTTTCGTACTTCCTCTTGGGTGAGTATCTCTAGATCCTTCTACGGTGGTGCCAGCGGCACTGTTCCATGCTTTTCCGTGGCTCATATTCCATTGTGCACATGGGCCCCTTCTTCTTGGTGCATTGTTCTGTTGATGGACATTTGGGTTTCTTCCAAGCCTTGGCTATGGTACATGTTGCTGCAGTGCAGGATGGCCAGCCTGTGTCTTTTTGATTTTGGTCTACTCGGGAGATAGGCCCATCAGTGGGCCTACCCGATTACATGTTAGCTCAATTTTTACCTTTCAGCGCACCTCCACGGTGTTCTCACTACTAGCTCTTACCAGGTTACGTCCCAGCGGCAGCTAGAGGGCACAGAGTTCTCTAAAACACCTTGAGCATTTATTCTTTGTAGACTCTGTGGCTGATGATCATTCTGACGACTGTGGGTGAACGTTTTGTCGACTGGATTTGCATGGCTTTATTCATTCCTGATGTTGAGCATTTTTCCATGCCCTTTTATTTATCACAAGAGAAAGAAAGAAAGAGAAGACAAAATGTGCGCAAAATATGCCTCTTGAAATTGTCGTTTTGAAATGTGCACGTCTTTTGAGTTTTTTTCCTCGATTTACGACCCAAGAATTGTTTTTGAGGGCAGGTGTCATTTATAGGCCTGCAATGATTTTGAATATCAAGTGACCATTAGCACTGGGTTTACAGCTGCTGTTTTGAGAAACGGCCACAAGGCGGCAGCAGGTCTCCTTTACCAAACCTGGTTACTAGGGCAACAGAGCCTCCGTGGAAGTCCTATTCTAGGTTGTCAATTAGAATGGAATGTGCCCCAGGAAAAAGCCCCTTAAGTTTGTGTCTCACTACTTACTTGTTCGTTTTTTAATTTAATGTTTATTTTTTCTCACAGCAAGTTTGATTACAATGTTTTGCTTGTTGTAGGTGTGAAAGATGTGGCTCTTTTACACATAAACATGTATCTAGTCTTCTTCGGATCCTTTTCCCATGTAGCTTATGAAACAATGTTGAGTACTCTTCTCTTGGTATTCCGTAGGCCTTTGGTGATTATGTATTTCACCTGTGTTTGTATATCTCGCTTAAACCCAATTTCCTAATGTACACAATTCTCACACCTGTCCATGGGTGAACCATAAATCTGTTTATTGCATCTGTGATTGCCTTTCTCTGTGGAAATATCGTCAGGGATATCAATTTTAAGGGAACACCTATAAGTGATATATATGTTATCTTTCTCTTTGTGACTTACTGCAAGTTGCGTGATTAACTCTAGCCTCACCTATGGTGCTGTTGATGGCATTGTTTCATTTTTTTCCTTGGCTAATATTCCATCTGTACAGGTCCCTGTTCTTCTTTGTCCACTCATCTGTTGATGGACTTTCTGGTTGCTTCCATGTCCTGGCTATTGTAATACTCCTGCAATGCAGCTTTGCCTGCCTGTGTCTTTCCACTTCTGTCTTCTTAGGCTATAGGCCCAGGAGTGGGCCTGCTGGATCATATCGTAACCCAGTGTTTACCTTGTAAAGGCACCTCCATTCTGTTCCCATTAGTGCCTCTTACCAGGTGAGGTCCTGTGGCGAGCATTGCCCTCTGAGGAAGGCGCCACTAAGACCCTCATAAGCCTCAGGGCCCGACTGTACTCTCCTTGGTATGCATCCTGGACTTTATGGTATGAACATAAAAAAGGAGATGGTCTTTGGCCAAATCGCTCCAGGGGCCTGCTCAGTTACTGGGAGTCCCTGGTTGTTCCCTAAAGCTAGGAAAAGCAACCCTGGAGGGGAAATTGGTGCCTTTGAGGGAGAAGCCGAGCAGCCAATCAACCAGCTGATGCCGATAAGGCGTGACTAAGCAAATTCCCTGCTTTAGGGGTGTATATATATGGCTATGCTTTGTTATTAAACTTGCCTTGCAACCGTCAGTTGCTTGTGCCCTTCTGATCCCATACCTTGGTGCGTTCAGTTCCCTACCCCCTCTCGTCGATTGTTGCTACACTTTGAGGACCCGCCGCGGCTGGCGGCAAAGTCCCACTTAACGTAGAGGGTATGCCCTTCTCCACAACCCCTTCAGCATGAATTGTTGGTAGTTTTGTTGCTGATGGTTCTTCTGACTGGTGTGAGCCGATACCTCCGTGGTTGGATTTGCATGCGTCTCATGAAGCCTTGAAATTGAGCTTTCAGGGATGTCCTTTTTTTCTTCAAACTGTGTGTGTAGCTTACCTCATCACATTCTTTTCTTGAAGTATGTGCCACATTTTGAAATGTTTTGGCCGCCACCTCCCTCAAGACATTTTGAGGGCAGGTTTCATTGACGGCCCTCCAGGACTTGTGCACATGAAGTGACCATTAGCACGGGTTTTCAAGCTGCCGTTGCAGGTAACGGCCAGAGGGCTGCAGCATTTCTGCATTTCCCACTCTGGTAACGAGTGAAACAGACCTTCCTGCCAGTGGTGTTCCTCGGTTATCAATTACGGTGGAATGTGTCTGGAGAAACCCCCCAAAGCTGATGTCTCCTTACTTATATCTGTTTTTAAAATGGAATTTCTACTTTTCACTGGCGTACTATTCCATTGTGTACATGGACCACTTCTCCTTTCTGCATTCCTCTGTTGCTGGACATTTTCATTGCTTCCAAGTGTTGGCTATGGTAAACGTTGCTGGATTGCAGGATTGCCAGCCCGTGTCTTTTTGATTCTCATCCTCTCAGGTGATAGACCCAGCAGTGGGTATGCTTGATTGAACGGTCGCTCAGTGTTGACCCTTTCCAGGCCACTCCACTGTGTTTACCTTAGGGGCTCTTACCACGTCCCACTTAGAACCGAGGGTACGCATTTCTTCACCACCCCTTCAGCATTTCTTGTTTGCAGAAGTTTTGCTGATGGCCATTCTGAGTGGTGTGACCTGATAGGTTTTTGTAACGTGTATTTTCGTGTCTTTAATAATTCCCAAGGTTCAGCATTTTTCCACGCCTTTTTTTATTCTGTGAAACAAAAACAGAAGAAAAACCGTGAGTACAATAAACCTCTTGAAATTGTCTTCTTGGAAGGTTGCCCTCTTTTGACTTTTTTGGTCGATTTTCGAGCCCAGGATTTTTTTTTTTTTTTTTTTTTTTTTTTTGGAGGGCACGTGTCATTGACAAGCCTGCAATGTGTGTGAATATTGAGTGACCATTAGCACTGACTTTAAAGCTGCTGCTGTGGGAAACGGCCACAAGGCGTCAGCATTGCTACATTCCCACATCTGGTTACTAGGGCAGCAGAGCCCTTCTGGAAGTCCTGTTCCCAGGTTGTCAATTAGAACGGAATGTGCCAGGAAAAAACCCCAGAAGTTTATATCACATTACATCTTGTTCGCTCTTTTAATTTTTTTAAATCGGGGTAATGATTAGAATATTGTTGGTCCTAGATGTACAGAATCTGGTTCCTTTGTACGTTTTGTGTGTGTGTGTGTGTGTGTGTGTGTGTGTGTGTGTGTGTGTGTATATATATATATATATATATATTCTTGTACAGATCCTCTTCCCATGTAAATTATTGCAGAGTGTTCTGGTGACCTCCCTTGCTATATGGTCGGTCTGTTTGATATATGTATTTAATATGTATTTGTACACATATGGTGACACTAATCTTAATTTATCCATTCCCCCCACCTTTCATTTTACATAAGCTTAGTTTGTTTTCTAAGTCCGTGAGTGTCTTTCTTTGTGGAAATATGTTCATTTGTGTCAGCTGTTAGATAACGCCTATAAGTGATGTCATACGGTATGTCTTTTGCTTTCCGACTTAACTCATGTTCTGTGATCATCTCTAGGCTCATCTAGGGTGCCTCAAAGAGCAGTGTTTCCTTGTTTTCCATGGCTGAGAGTCCACTGTGTCCACGGACCAGCTCTTCTTATCCATTCATCTGTTGATGGACATTTTGGTTGCTTCGGTGTCTTGGCTACTGTGAAAACTCGTGGAGTGCAGCTCTTGCAGCCTGTCTTCTCAGGTGAGAGGCTCAGCTGTGGGTGTTCTGGATGGAATGGTGGCTCGATTTTTAATTTAAAGCGCAGCTCCTTTCTGTTCTCATCATTGGCTGTTACAACTATACATCTCCTCAGCAGACAGAGGAAACAGAGTTCTCTAAAACCCCTTCAGCATTTATTGTTTGTAGTCTTTTGGCTGACGGTAGTTAACTTGGGTGAGTTGAAAGCTTTTTGTGGGTTAGAGGAGCCTGATAATTCCTGATGTTGAGCTTTTCTCCATTTTCCTTTTTGTGATAAAGAGTGAGTAAAACTTACCTCTTCGTACTATCTCTCTGACACATTTGCCTGCTTTGAATTTTTTTGGCCACTGCCGAGCTCAGGACATTTTTTTTTTTTTTTTTTTTGAGGGCAGGTGTCTTTAGAGGCCTGAGTCCTTGTGAATGTTAAGTGACCCATAGCTATGCGTTTAAAGCCGCTCTTGCGGGAAACGGCCACAAGGCGGCAGCATTTCTCCATTTCCAACTCTGGGTTTTCCTGCAACCGAGGCTTCCTGGAAATTGTGTTAGTAGGCTGCAAATTAGAGTGCAGTGTGCCAGGGCAAACCCCCGAGAGCTTATATCTCCTTACTTCTTGTGTGTTTTTTAAAATTTAATTGTTATCTAGTATCACAGCCAATTGGATAAAAATGTGGTGTGTGTTCTAGGTGTACAGCATCTGGTTCATTATATGTATGTATCGATCTATTCCTCTTTGGATCCTTTCCCGTGTAGGTTATTACAGAGTGTTGAGTCGACCTCTCTTGGTATTCCTTAGGTATTTTGTGATTATGTATTTCATATGTATCAGTACATGTCTGTAAACCCCCATATCCAAATTCATACATTCCTTACACCTTTCCACTTGGTTAAGCATCGTTGGTTTTCTGGATCTATGCACGGCCTTCTCTTGGAAATGACTTCATGGGTATCAATGTTTAAGTAACAACTATAAGTGATGTCATAGGATATTTATATTTCGGTTTCTTTCGTACTTCCTCTTGGGTGAGTATCTCTAGATCCTTCTACGGTGGTGCCAGCGGCACTGTTCCATGCTTTTCCGTGGCTCATATTCCATTGTGCACATGGGCCCCTTCTTCTTGGTGCATTGTTCTGTTGATGGACATTTGGGTTTCTTCCAAGCCTTGGCTATGGTACATGTTGCTGCAGTGCAGGATGGCCAGCCTGTGTCTTTTTGATTTTGGTCTACTCGGGAGATAGGCCCATCAGTGGGCCTACCCGATTACATGTTAGCTCAATTTTTACCTTTCAGCGCACCTCCACGGTGTTCTCACTACTAGCTCTTACCAGGTTACGTCCCAGCGGCAGCTAGAGGGCACAGAGTTCTCTAAAACACCTTGAGCATTTATTCTTTGTAGACTCTGTGGCTGATGATCATTCTGACGACTGTGGGTGAACGTTTTGTCGACTGGATTTGCATGGCTTTATTCATTCCTGATGTTGAGCATTTTTCCATGCCCTTTTATTTATCACAAGAGAAAGAAAGAAAGAGAAGACAAAATGTGCGCAAAATATGCCTCTTGAAATTGTCGTTTTGAAATGTGCACGTCTTTTGAGTTTTTTTCCTCGATTTACGACCCAAGAATTGTTTTTGAGGGCAGGTGTCATTTATAGGCCTGCAATGATTTTGAATATCAAGTGACCATTAGCACTGGGTTTACAGCTGCTGTTTTGAGAAACGGCCACAAGGCGGCAGCAGGTCTCCTTTACCAAACCTGGTTACTAGGGCAACAGAGCCTCCGTGGAAGTCCTATTCTAGGTTGTCAATTAGAATGGAATGTGCCCCAGGAAAAAGCCCCTTAAGTTTGTGTCTCACTACTTACTTGTTCGTTTTTCAATTTAATGTTTATTTTTTCTCACAGCAAGTTTGATTACAATGTTTTGCTTGTTGTAGGTGTGAAAGATGTGGCTCTTTTACACATAAACATGTATCTAGTCTTCTTCGGATCCTTTTCCCATGTAGCTTATGACACAATGTTGAGTACTCTTCTCTTGGTATTCCGTAGGCCTTTGGTGATTATGTATTTCACCTGTGTTTGTATATCTCGCTTAAACCCAATTTCCTAATGTACACAATTCTCACACCTGTCCATGGGTGAACCATAAATCTGTTTATTGCATCTGTGATTGCCTTTCTCTGTGGAAATATCGTCAGGGATATCAATTTTAAGGGAACACCTATAAGTGATATATATGTTATCTTTCTCTTTGTGACTTACTGCAAGTTGCGTGATTAACTCTAGCCTCACCTATGGTGCTGTTGATGGCATTGTTTCATTTTTTTCCTTGGCTAATATTCCATCTGTACAGGTCCCTGTTCTTCTTTGTCCACTCATCTGTTGATGGACTTTCTGGTTGCTTCCATGTCCTGGCTATTGTAATACTCCTGCAATGCAGCTTTGCCTGCCTGTGTCTTTCCACTTCTGTCTTCTTAGGTTATAGGCCCAGGAGTGGGCCTGCTGGATCATATCGTAACCCAGTGTTTACCTTGTAAAGGCACCTCCATTCTGTTCCCATTAGTGCCTCTTACCAGGTGAGGTCCTGTGGCGAGCATTGCCCTCTGAGGAAGGCGCCACTAAGACCCTCATAAGCCTCAGGGCCCGACTGTACCCTCCTTGGTATGCATCCTGGACTTTATGGTATGAACATAAAAAAGGAGATGGTCTTTGGCCAAATCGCTCCAGGGGCCTGCTCAGTTACTGGGAGTCCCTGGTTGTTCCCTAAAGCTAGGAAAAGCAACCCTGGAGGGGAAATTGGTGCCTTTGAGGGAGAAGCCGAGCAGCCAATCAACCAGCTGATGCCGATAAGGCGTGACTAAGCAAATTCCCTGCTTTAGGGGTGTATATATATGGCTATGCTTTGTTATTAAACTTGCCTTGCAACCGTCAGTTGCTTGTGCCCTTCTGATCCCATACCTTGGTGCGTTCAGTTCCCTACCCCCTCTCGTCGATTGTTGCTACACTTTGAGGACCCGCCGCGGCTGGCGGCAAAGTCCCACTTAACGTAGAGGGTATGCCCTTCTCCACAACCCCTTCAGCATGAATTGTTGGTAGTTTTGTTGCTGATGGTTCTTCTGACTGGTGTGAGCCGATACCTCCGTGGTTGGATTTGCATGCGTCTCATGAAGCCTTGAAATTGAGCTTTCAGGGATGTCCTTTTTTTCTTCAAACTGTGTGTGTAGCTTACCTCATCACATTCTTTTCTTGAAGTATGTGCCACATTTTGAAATGTTTTGGCCGCCACCTCCCTCAAGACATTTTGAGGGCAGGTTTCATTGACGGCCCTCCAGGACTTGTGCACATGAAGTGACCATTAGCACGGGTTTTCAAGCTGCCGTTGCAGGTAACGGCCAGAGGGCTGCAGCATTTCTGCATTTCCCACTCTGGTAACGAGTGAAACAGACCTTCCTGCCAGTGGTGTTCCTCGGTTATCAATTACGGTGGAATGTGTCTGGAGAAACCCCCCAAAGCTGATGTCTCCTTACTTATATCTGTTTTTAAAATGGAATTTCTACTTTTCACTGGCGTACTATTCCATTGTGTACATGGACCACTTCTCCTTTCTGCATTCCTCTGTTGCTGGACATTTTCATTGCTTCCAAGTGTTGGCTATGGTAAACGTTGCTGGATTGCAGGATTGCCAGCCCGTGTCTTTTTGATTCTCATCCTCTCAGGTGATAGACCCAGCAGTGGGTATGCTTGATTGAACGGTCGCTCAGTGTTGACCCTTTCCAGGCCACTCCACTGTGTTTACCTTAGGGGCTCTTACCACGTCCCACTTAGAACCGAGGGTACGCATTTCTTCACCACCCCTTCAGCATTTCTTGTTTGCAGAAGTTTTGCTGATGGCCATTCTGAGTGGTGTGACCTGATAGGTTTTTGTAACGTGTATTTTCGTGTCTTTAATAATTCCCAAGGTTCAGCATTTTTCCACGCCTTTTTTTATTCTGTGAAACAAAAACAGAAGAAAAACCGTGAGTACAATAAACCTCTTGAAATTGTCTTCTTGGAAGGTTGCCCTCTTTTGACTTTTTTGGTCGATTTTCGAGCCCAGGATTTTTTTTTTTTTTTTTTTTTTTTTTTGGAGGGCACGTGTCATTGACAAGCCTGCAATGTGTGTGAATATTGAGTGACCATTAGCACTGACTTTAAAGCTGCTGCTGTGGGAAACGGCCACAAGGCGTCAGCATTGCTACATTCCCACATCTGGTTACTAGGGCAGCAGAGCCCTTCTGGAAGTCCTGTTCCCAGGTTGTCAATTAGAACGGAATGTGCCAGGAAAAAACCCCAGAAGTTTATATCACATTACATCTTGTTCGCTCTTTTAATTTTTTTAAATCGGGGTAATGATTAGAATATTGTTGGTCCTAGATGTACAGAATCTGGTTCCTTTGTACGTTTTGTGTGTGTGTGTGTGTGTGTGTGTGTGTGTGTGTGTGTGTGTGTGTATATATATATATATACATATATATATTCTTGTACAGATCCTCTTCCCATGTAAATTATTGCAGAGTGTTCTGGTGACCTCCCTTGCTATATGGTCGGTCTGTTTGATATATGTATTTAATATGTATTTGTACACATATGGTGACACTAATCTTAATTTATCCATTCCCCCCACCTTTCATTTTACATAAGCTTAGTTTGTTTTCTAAGTCCGTGAGTGTCTTTCTTTGTGGAAATATGTTCATTTGTGTCAGCTGTTAGATAACGCCTATAAGTGATGTCATACGGTATGTCTTTTGCTTTCCGACTTAACTCATGTTCTGTGATCATCTCTAGGCTCATCTAGGGTGCCTCAAAGAGCAGTGTTTCCTTGTTTTCCATGGCTGAGAGTCCACTGTGTCCACGGACCAGCTCTTCTTATCCATTCATCTGTTGATGGACATTTTGGTTGCTTCGGTGTCTTGGCTACTGTGAAAACTCGTGGAGTGCAGCTCTTGCAGCCTGTCTTCTCAGGTGAGAGGCTCAGCTGTGGGTGTTCTGGATGGAATGGTGGCTCGATTTTTAATTTAAAACGCAGCTCCTTTCTGTTCTCATCATTGGCTGTTACAACTATACATCTCCTCAGCAGACAGAGGAAACAGAGTTCTCTAAAACCCCTTCAGCATTTATTGTTTGTAGTCTTTTGGCTGACGGTAGTTAACTTGGGTGAGTTGAAAGCTTTTTGTGGGTTAGAGGAGCCTGATAATTCCTGATGTTGAGCTTTTCTCCATTTTCCTTTGTGTGATAAAGAGTGAGTAAAACTTACCTCTTCGTACTATCTCTCTGACACATTTGCCTACTTTGAATTTTTTTGGCCACTGCCGAGCTCAGGACATTTTTTTTTTTTTTTTTGAGGGCAGGTGTCTTTAGAGGCCTGAGTCCTTGTGAATGTTAAGTGACCCATAGCTATGCGTTTAAAGCCGCTCTTGCGGGAAACGGCCACAAGGCGGCAGCATTTCTCCATTTCCAACTCTGGGTTTTCCTGCAACCGAGGCTTCCTGGAAATTGTGTTAGTAGGCTGCAAATTAGAGTGCAGTGTGCCAGGGCAAACCCCCGAGAGCTTATATCTCCTTACTTCTTGTGTGTTTTTTAAAATTTAATTGTTATCTAGTATCACAGCCAATTGGATAAAAATGTGGTGTGTGTTCTAGGTGTACAGCATCTGGTTCATTATATGTATGTATCGATCTATTCCTCTTTGGATCCTTTCCCGTGTAGGTTATTACAGAGTGTTGAGTCGACCTCTCTTGGTATTCCTTAGGTATTTTGTGATTATGTATTTCATATGTATCAGTACATGTCTGTAAACCCCCATATCCAAATTCATACATTCCTTACACCTTTCCACTTGGTTAAGCATCGTTGGTTTTCTGGATCTATGCACGGCCTTCTCTTGGAAATGACTTCATGGGTATCAATGTTTAAGTAACAACTATAAGTGATGTCATAGGATATTTATATTTCGGTTTCTTTCGTACTTCCTCTTGGGTGAGTATCTCTAGATCCTTCTACGGTGGTGCCAGCGGCACTGTTCCATGCTTTTCCGTGGCTCATATTCCATTGTGCACATGGGCCCCTTCTTCTTGGTGCATTGTTCTGTTGATGGACATTTGGGTTTCTTCCAAGCCTTGGCTATGGTACATGTTGCTGCAGTGCAGGATGGCCAGCCTGTGTCTTTTTGATTTTGGTCTACTCGGGAGATAGGCCCATCAGTGGGCCTACCCGATTACATGTTAGCTCAATTTTTACCTTTCAGCGCACCTCCACGGTGTTCTCACTACTAGCTCTTACCAGGTTACGTCCCAGCGGCAGCTAGAGGGCACAGAGTTCTCTAAAACACCTTGAGCATTTATTCTTTGTAGACTCTGTGGCTGATGATCATTCTGACGACTGTGGGTGAACGTTTTGTCGACTGGATTTGCATGGCTTTATTCATTCCTGATGTTGAGCATTTTTCCATGCCCTTTTATTTATCACAAGAGAAAGAAAGAAAGAGAAGACAAAATGTGCGCAAAATATGCCTCTTGAAATTGTCGTTTTGAAATGTGCACGTCTTTTGAGTTTTTTTCCTCGATTTACGACCCAAGAATTGTTTTTGAGGGCAGGTGTCATTTATAGGCCTGCAATGATTTTGAATATCAAGTGACCATTAGCACTGGGTTTACAGCTGCTGTTTTGAGAAACGGCCACAAGGCGGCAGCAGGTCTCCTTTACCAAACCTGGTTACTAGGGCAACAGAGCCTCCGTGGAAGTCCTATTCTAGGTTGTCAATTAGAATGGAATGTGCCCCAGGAAAAAGCCCCTTAAGTTTGTGTCTCACTACTTACTTGTTCGTTTTTTAATTTAATGTTTATTTTTTCTCACAGCAAGTTTGATTACAATGTTTTGCTTGTTGTAGGTGTGAAAGATGTGGCTCTTTTACACATAAACATGTATCTAGTCTTCTTCGGATCCTTTTCCCATGTAGCTTATGAAACAATGTTGAGTACTCTTCTCTTGGTATTCCGTAGGCCTTTGGTGATTATGTATTTCACCTGTGTTTGTATATCTCGCTTAAACCCAATTTCCTAATGTACACAATTCTCACACCTGTCCATGGGTGAACCATAAATCTGTTTATTGCATCTGTGATTGCCTTTCTCTGTGGAAATATCGTCAGGGATATCAATTTTAAGGGAACACCTATAAGTGATATATATGTTATCTTTCTCTTTGTGACTTACTGCAAGTTGCGTGATTAACTCTAGCCTCACCTATGGTGCTGTTGATGGCATTGTTTCATTTTTTTCCTTGGCTAATATTCCATCTGTACAGGTCCCTGTTCTTCTTTGTCCACTCATCTGTTGATGGACTTTCTGGTTGCTTCCATGTCCTGGCTATTGTAATACTCCTGCAATGCAGCTTTGCCTGCCTGTGTCTTTCCACTTCTGTCTTCTTAGGTTATAGGCCCAGGAGTGGGCCTGCTGGATCATATCGTAACCCAGTGTTTACCTTGTAAAGGCACCTCCATTCTGTTCCCATTAGTGCCTCTTACCAGGTGAGGTCCTGTGGCGAGCATTGCCCTCTGAGGAAGGCGCCACTAAGACCCTCATAAGCCTCAGGGCCCGACTGTACTCTCCTTGGTATGCATCCTGGACTTTATGGTATGAACATAAAAAAGGAGATGGTCTTTGGCCAAATCGCTCCAGGGGCCTGCTCAGTTACTGGGAGTCCCTGGTTGTTCCCTAAAGCTAGGAAAAGCAACCCTGGAGGGGAAATTGGTGCCTTTGAGGGAGAAGCCGAGCAGCCAATCAACCAGCTGATGCCGATAAGGCGTGACTAAGCAAATTCCCTGCTTTAGGGGTGTATATATATGGCTATGCTTTGTTATTAAACTTGCCTTGCAACCGTCAGTTGCTTGTGCCCTTCTGATCCCATACCTTGGTGCGTTCAGTTCCCTACCCCCTCTCGTCGATTGTTGCTACACTTTGAGGACCCGCCGCGGCTGGCGGCAAAGTCCCACTTAACGTAGAGGGTATGCCCTTCTCCACAACCCCTTCAGCATGAATTGTTGGTAGTTTTGTTGCTGATGGTTCTTCTGACTGGTGTGAGCCGATACCTCCGTGGTTGGATTTGCATGCGTCTCATGAAGCCTTGAAATTGAGCTTTCAGGGATGTCCTTTTTTTCTTCAAACTGTGTGTGTAGCTTACCTCATCACATTCTTTTCTTGAAGTATGTGCCACATTTTGAAATGTTTTGGCCACCACCTCCCTCAAGACATTTTGAGGGCAGGTTTCATTGACGGCCCTCCAGGACTTGTGCACATGAAGTGACCATTAGCACGGGTTTTCAAGCTGCCGTTGCAGGTAACGGCCAGAGGGCTGCAGCATTTCTGCATTTCCCACTCTGGTAACGAGTGAAACAGACCTTCCTGCCAGTGGTGTTCCTCGGTTATCAATTACGGTGGAATGTGTCTGGAGAAACCCCCCAAAGCTGATGTCTCCTTACTTATATCTGTTTTTAAAATGGAATTTCTACTTTTCACTGGCGTACTATTCCATTGTGTACATGGACCACTTCTCCTTTCTGCATTCCTCTGTTGCTGGACATTTTCATTGCTTCCAAGTGTTGGCTATGGTAAACGTTGCTGGATTGCAGGATTGCCAGCCCGTGTCTTTTTGATTCTCATCCTCTCAGGTGATAGACCCAGCAGTGGGTATGCTTGATTGAACGGTCGCTCAATGTTGACCCTTTCCAGGCCACTCCACTGTGTTTTCCTTAGGGGCTCTTACCACGTCCCACTTAGAACCGAGGGTACGCATTTCTTCACCACCCCTTCAGCATTTCTTGTTTGCAGAAGTTTTGCTGATGGCCATTCTGAGTGGTGTGACCTGATAGGTTTTTGTAACGTGTATTTTCGTGTCTTTAATAATTCCCAAGGTTCAGCATTTTTCCACGCCTTTTTTTATTCTGTGAAACAAAAACAGAAGAAAAACCGTGAGTACAATAAACCTCTTGAAATTGTCTTCTTGGAAGGTTGCCCTCTTTTGACTTTTTTGGTCGATTTTCGAGCCCAGGATTTTTTTTTTTTTTTTTTTGGAGGGCACGTGTCATTGACAAGCCTGCAATGTGTGTGAATATTGAGTGACCATTAGCACTGACTTTAAAGCTGCTGCTGTGGGAAACGGCCACAAGGCGTCAGCATTGCTACATTCCCACATCTGGTTACTAGGGCAGCAGAGCCCTTCTGGAAGTCCTGTTCCCAGGTTGTCAATTAGAACGGAATGTGCCAGGAAAAAACCCCAGAAGTTTATATCACATTACATCTTGTTCGCTCTTTTAATTTTTTTAAATCGGGGTAATGATTAGAATATTGTTGGTCCTAGATGTACAGAATCTGGTTCCTTTGTACGTTTTGTGTGTGTGTGTGTGTGTGTGTGTGTGTGTGTGTGTGTGTATATATATATATATATATATATATTCTTGTACAGATCCTCTTCCCATGTAAATTATTGCAGAGTGTTCTGGTGACCTCCCTTGCTATATGGTCGGTCTGTTTGATATATGTATTTAATATGTATTTGTACACATATGGTGACACTAATCTTAATTTATCCATTCCCCCCACCTTTCATTTTACATAAGCTTAGTTTGTTTTCTAAGTCCGTGAGTGTCTTTCTTTGTGGAAATATGTTCATTTGTGTCAGCTGTTAGATAACGCCTATAAGTGATGTCATACGGTATGTCTTTTGCTTTCCGACTTAACTCATGTTCTGTGATCATCTCTAGGCTCATCTAGGGTGCCTCAAAGAGCAGTGTTTCCTTGTTTTCCATGGCTGAGAGTCCACTGTGTCCACGGACCAGCTCTTCTTATCCATTCATCTGTTGATGGACATTTTGGTTGCTTCGGTGTCTTGGCTACTGTGAAAACTCGTGGAGTGCAGCTCTTGCAGCCTGTCTTCTCAGGTGAGAGGCTCAGCTGTGGGTGTTCTGGATGGAATGGTGGCTCGATTTTTAATTTAAAACGCAGCTCCTTTCTGTTCTCATCATTGGCTGTTACAACTATACATCTCCTCAGCAGACAGAGGAAACAGAGTTCTCTAAAACCCCTTCAGCATTTATTGTTTGTAGTCTTTTGGCTGACGGTAGTTAACTTGGGTGAGTTGAAAGCTTTTTGTGGGTTAGAGGAGCCTGATAATTCCTGATGTTGAGCTTTTCTCCATTTTCCTTTGTGTGATAAAGAGTGAGTAAAACTTACCTCTTCGTACTATCTCTCTGACACATTTGCCTACTTTGAATTTTTTTGGCCACTGCCGAGCTCAGGACATTTTTTTTTTTTTTTTTGAGGGCAGGTGTCTTTAGAGGCCTGAGTCCTTGTGAATGTTAAGTGACCCATAGCTATGCGTTTAAAGCCGCTCTTGCGGGAAACGGCCACAAGGCGGCAGCATTTCTCCATTTCCAACTCTGGGTTTTCCTGCAACCGAGGCTTCCTGGAAATTGTGTTAGTAGGCTGCAAATTAGAGTGCAGTGTGCCAGGGCAAACCCCCGAGAGCTTATATCTCCTTACTTCTTGTGTGTTTTTTAAAATTTAATTGTTATCTAGTATCACAGCCAATTGGATAAAAATGTGGTGTGTGTTCTAGGTGTACAGCATCTGGTTCATTATATGTATGTATCGATCTATTCCTCTTTGGATCCTTTCCCGTGTAGGTTATTACAGAGTGTTGAGTCGACCTCTCTTGGTATTCCTTAGGTATTTTGTGATTATGTATTTCATATGTATCAGTACATGTCTGTAAACCCCCATATCCAAATTCATACATTCCTTACACCTTTCCACTTGGTTAAGCATCGTTGGTTTTCTGGATCTATGCACGGCCTTCTCTTGGAAATGACTTCATGGGTATCAATGTTTAAGTAACAACTATAAGTGATGTCATAGGATATTTATATTTCGGTTTCTTTCGTACTTCCTCTTGGGTGAGTATCTCTAGATCCTTCTACGGTGGTGCCAGCGGCACTGTTCCATGCTTTTCCGTGGCTCATATTCCATTGTGCACATGGGCCCCTTCTTCTTGGTGCATTGTTCTGTTGATGGACATTTGGGTTTCTTCCAAGCCTTGGCTATGGTACATGTTGCTGCAGTGCAGGATGGCCAGCCTGTGTCTTTTTGATTTTGGTCTACTCGGGAGATAGGCCCATCAGTGGGCCTACCCGATTACATGTTAGCTCAATTTTTACCTTTCAGCGCACCTCCACGGTGTTCTCACTACTAGCTCTTACCAGGTTACGTCCCAGCGGCAGCTAGAGGGCACAGAGTTCTCTAAAACACCTTGAGCATTTATTCTTTGTAGACTCTGTGGCTGATGATCATTCTGACGACTGTGGGTGAACGTTTTGTCGACTGGATTTGCATGGCTTTATTCATTCCTGATGTTGAGCATTTTTCCATGCCCTTTTATTTATCACAAGAGAAAGAAAGAAAGAGAAGACAAAATGTGCGCAAAATATGCCTCTTGAAATTGTCGTTTTGAAATGTGCACGTCTTTTGAGTTTTTTTCCTCGATTTACGACCCAAGAATTGTTTTTGAGGGCAGGTGTCATTTATAGGCCTGCAATGATTTTGAATATCAAGTGACCATTAGCACTGGGTTTACAGCTGCTGTTTTGAGAAACGGCCACAAGGCGGCAGCAGGTCTCCTTTACCAAACCTGGTTACTAGGGCAACAGAGCCTCCGTGGAAGTCCTATTCTAGGTTGTCAATTAGAATGGAATGTGCCCCAGGAAAAAGCCCCTTAAGTTTGTGTCTCACTACTTACTTGTTCGTTTTTTAATTTAATGTTTATTTTTTCTCACAGCAAGTTTGATTACAATGTTTTGCTTGTTGTAGGTGTGAAAGATGTGGCTCTTTTACACATAAACATGTATCTAGTCTTCTTCGGATCCTTTTCCCATGTAGCTTATGAAACAATGTTGAGTACTCTTCTCTTGGTATTCCGTAGGCCTTTGGTGATTATGTATTTCACCTGTGTTTGTATATCTCGCTTAAACCCAATTTCCTAATGTACACAATTCTCACACCTGTCCATGGGTGAACCATAAATCTGTTTATTGCATCTGTGATTGCCTTTCTCTGTGGAAATATCGTCAGGGATATCAATTTTAAGGGAACACCTATAAGTGATATATATGTTATCTTTCTCTTTGTGACTTACTGCAAGTTGCGTGATTAACTCTAGCCTCACCTATGGTGCTGTTGATGGCATTGTTTCATTTTTTTCCTTGGCTAATATTCCATCTGTACAGGTCCCTGTTCTTCTTTGTCCACTCATCTGTTGATGGACTTTCTGGTTGCTTCCATGTCCTGGCTATTGTAATACTCCTGCAATGCAGCTTTGCCTGCCTGTGTCTTTCCACTTCTGTCTTCTTAGGTTATAGGCCCAGGAGTGGGCCTGCTGGATCATATCGTAACCCAGTGTTTACCTTGTAAAGGCACCTCCATTCTGTTCCCATTAGTGCCTCTTACCAGGTGAGGTCCTGTGGCGAGCATTGCCCTCTGAGGAAGGCGCCACTAAGACCCTCATAAGCCTCAGGGCCCGACTGTACTCTCCTTGGTATGCATCCTGGACTTTATGGTATGAACATAAAAAAGGAGATGGTCTTTGGCCAAATCGCTCCAGGGGCCTGCTCAGTTACTGGGAGTCCCTGGTTGTTCCCTAAAGCTAGGAAAAGCAACCCTGGAGGGGAAATTGGTGCCTTTGAGGGAGAAGCCGAGCAGCCAATCAACCAGCTGATGCCGATAAGGCGTGACTAAGCAAATTCCCTGCTTTAGGGGTGTATATATATGGCTATGCTTTGTTATTAAACTTGCCTTGCAACCGTCAGTTGCTTGTGCCCTTCTGATCCCATACCTTGGTGCGTTCAGTTCCCTACCCCCTCTCGTCGATTGTTGCTACACTTTGAGGACCCGCCGCGGCTGGCGGCAAAGTCCCACTTAACGTAGAGGGTATGCCCTTCTCCACAACCCCTTCAGCATGAATTGTTGGTAGTTTTGTTGCTGATGGTTCTTCTGACTGGTGTGAGCCGATACCTCCGTGGTTGGATTTGCATGCGTCTCATGAAGCCTTGAAATTGAGCTTTCAGGGATGTCCTTTTTTTCTTCAAACTGTGTGTGTAGCTTACCTCATCACATTCTTTTCTTGAAGTATGTGCCACATTTTGAAATGTTTTGGCCACCACCTCCCTCAAGACATTTTGAGGGCAGGTTTCATTGACGGCCCTCCAGGACTTGTGCACATGAAGTGACCATTAGCACGGGTTTTCAAGCTGCCGTTGCAGGTAACGGCCAGAGGGCTGCAGCATTTCTGCATTTCCCACTCTGGTAACGAGTGAAACAGACCTTCCTGCCAGTGGTGTTCCTCGGTTATCAATTACGGTGGAATGTGTCTGGAGAAACCCCCCAAAGCTGATGTCTCCTTACTTATATCTGTTTTTAAAATGGAATTTCTACTTTTCACTGGCGTACTATTCCATTGTGTACATGGACCACTTCTCCTTTCTGCATTCCTCTGTTGCTGGACATTTTCATTGCTTCCAAGTGTTGGCTATGGTAAACGTTGCTGGATTGCAGGATTGCCAGCCCGTGTCTTTTTGATTCTCATCCTCTCAGGTGATAGACCCAGCAGTGGGTATGCTTGATTGAACGGTCGCTCAATGTTGACCCTTTCCAGGCCACTCCACTGTGTTTTCCTTAGGGGCTCTTACCACGTCCCACTTAGAACCGAGGGTACGCATTTCTTCACCACCCCTTCAGCATTTCTTGTTTGCAGAAGTTTTGCTGATGGCCATTCTGAGTGGTGTGACCTGATAGGTTTTTGTAACGTGTATTTTCGTGTCTTTAATAATTCCCAAGGTTCAGCATTTTTCCACGCCTTTTTTAATTCTGTGAAACAAAAACAGAAGAAAAACCGTGAGTACAATAAACCTCTTGAAATTGTCTTCTTGGAAGGTTGCCCTCTTTTGACTTTTTTGGTCGATTTTCGAGCCCAGGATTTTTTTTTTTTTTTTGGAGGGCACGTGTCATTGACAAGCCTGCAATGTGTGTGAATATTGAGTGACCATTAGCACTGACTTTAAAGCTGCTGCTGTGGGAAACGGCCACAAGGCGTCAGCATTGCTACATTCCCACATCTGGTTACTAGGGCAGCAGAGCCCTTCTGGAAGTCCTGTTCCCAGGTTGTCAATTAGAACGGAATGTGCCAGGAAAAAAACCCAGAAGTTTATATCACATTACATCTTGTTCGCTCTTTTAATTTTTTTAAATCGGGGTAATGATTAGAATATTGTTGGTCCTAGATGTACAGAATCTGGTTCCTTTGTACGTTTTGTGTGTGTGTGTGTGTGTGTGTGTGTGTGTGTGTATATATATATATATATATATATATATATATATATTCTTGTACAGATCCTCTTCCCATGTAAATTATTGCAGAGTGTTCTGGTGACCTCCCTTGCTATATGGTCGGTCTGTTTGATATATGTATTTAATATGTATTTGTACACATATGGTGACACTAATCTTAATTTATCCATTCCCCCCACCTTTCATTTTACATAAGCTTAGTTTGTTTTCTAAGTCCGTGAGTGTCTTTCTTTGTGGAAATATGTTCATTTGTGTCAGCTGTTAGATAACGCCTATAAGTGATGTCATACGGTATGTCTTTTGCTTTCCGACTTAACTCATGTTCTGTGATCATCTCTAGGCTCATCTAGGGTGCCTCAAAGAGCAGTGTTTCCTTGTTTTCCATGGCTAAGAGTCCACTGTGTCCACGGACCAGCTCTTCTTATCCATTCATCTGTTGATGGACATTTTGGTTGCTTCGGTGTCTTGGCTACTGTGAAAACTCGTGGAGTGCAGCTCTTGCAGCCTGTCTTCTCAGGTGAGAGGCTCAGCTGTGGGTGTTCTGGATGGAATGGTGGCTCGATTTTTAATTTAAAACGCAGCTCCTTTCTGTTCTCATCATTGGCTGTTACAACTATACATCTCCTCAGCAGACAGAGGAAACAGAGTTCTCTAAAACCCCTTCAGCATTTATTGTTTGTAGTCTTTTGGCTGACGGTAGTTAACTTGGGTGAGTTGAAAGCTTTTTGTGGGTTAGAGGAGCCTGATAATTCCTGATGTTGAGCTTTTCTCCATTTTCCTTTTTGTGATAAAGAGTGAGTAAAACTTACCTCTTCGTACTATCTCTCTGACACATTTGCCTGCTTTGAATTTTTTTGGCCACTGCCGAGCTCAGGACATTTTTTTTTTTTTTTTGAGGGCAGGTGTCTTTTAGAGGCCTGAGTCCTTGTGAATGTTAAGTGACCCATAGCTATGCGTTTAAAGCCGCTCTTGCGGGAAACGGCCACAAGGCGGCAGCATTTCTCCATTTCCAACTCTGGGTTTTCCTGCAACCGAGGCTTCCTGGAAATTGTGTTAGTAGGCTGCAAATTAGAGTGCAGTGTGCCAGGGCAAACCCCCGAGAGCTTATATCTCCTTACTTCTTGTGTGTTTTTTAAAATTTAATTGTTATCTAGTATCACAGCCAATTGGATAAAAATGTGGTGTGTGTTCTAGGTGTACAGCATCTGGTTCATTATATGTATGTATCGATCTATTCCTCTTTGGATCCTTTCCCGTGTAGGTTATTACAGAGTGTTGAGTCGACCTCTCTTGGTATTCCTTAGGTATTTTGTGATTATGTATTTCATATGTATCAGTACATGTCTGTAAACCCCCATATCCAAATTCATATATTCCTTACACCTTTCCACTTGGTTAAGCATCGTTGGTTTTCTGGATCTATGCACGGCCTTCTCTTGGAAATGACTTCATGGGTATCAATGTTTAAGTAACAACTATAAGTGATGTCATAGGATATTTATATTTCGGTTTCTTTCGTACTTCCTCTTGGGTGAGTATCTCTAGATCCTTCTACGGTGGTGCCAGCGGCACTGTTCCATGCTTTTCCGTGGCTCATATTCCATTGTGCACATGGGCCCCTTCTTCTTGGTGCATTGTTCTGTTGATGGACATTTGGGTTTCTTCCAAGCCTTGGCTATGGTACATGTTGCTGCAGTGCAGGATGGCCAGCCTGTGTCTTTTTGATTTTGGTCTACTCGGGAGATAGGCCCATCAGTGGGCCTACCCGATTACATGTTAGCTCAATTTTTACCTTTCAGCGCACCTCCACGGTGTTCTCACTACTAGCTCTTACCAGGTTACGTCCCAGCGGCAGCTAGAGGGCACAGAGTTCTCTAAAACACCTTGAGCATTTATTCTTTGTAGACTCTGTGGCTGATGATCATTCTGACGACTGTGGGTGAACGTTTTGTCGACTGGATTTGCATGGCTTTATTCATTCCTGATGTTGAGCATTTTTCCATGCCCTTTTATTTATCACAAGAGAAAGAAAGAAAGAGAAGACAAAATGTGCGCAAAATATGCCTCTTGAAATTGTCGTTTTGAAATGTGCACGTCTTTTGAGTTTTTTTCCTCGATTTACGACCCAAGAATTGTTTTTGAGGGCAGGTGTCATTTATAGGCCTGCAATGATTTTGAATATCAAGTGACCATTAGCACTGGGTTTACAGCTGCTGTTTTGAGAAACGGCCACAAGGCGGCAGCAGGTCTCCTTTACCAAACCTGGTTACTAGGGCAACAGAGCCTCCGTGGAAGTCCTATTCTAGGTTGTCAATTAGAATGGAATGTGCCCCAGGAAAAAGCCCCTTAAGTTTGTGTCTCACTACTTACTTGTTCGTTTTTTAATTTAATGTTTATTTTTTCTCACAGCAAGTTTGATTACAATGTTTTGCTTGTTGTAGGTGTGAAAGATGTGGCTCTTTTACACATAAACATGTATCTAGTCTTCTTCGGATCCTTTTCCCATGTAGCTTATGAAACAATGTTGAGTACTCTTCTCTTGGTATTCCGTAGGCCTTTGGTGATTATGTATTTCACCTGTGTTTGTATATCTCGCTTAAACCCAATTTCCTAATGTACACAATTCTCACACCTGTCCATGGGTGAACCATAAATCTGTTTATTGCATCTGTGATTGCCTTTCTCTGTGGAAATATCGTCAGGGATATCAATTTTAAGGGAACACCTATAAGTGATATATATGTTATCTTTCTCTTTGTGACTTACTGCAAGTTGCGTGATTAACTCTAGCCTCACCTATGGTGCTGTTGATGGCATTGTTTCATTTTTTTCCTTGGCTAATATTCCATCTGTACAGGTCCCTGTTCTTCTTTGTCCACTCATCTGTTGATGGACTTTCTGGTTGCTTCCATGTCCTGGCTATTGTAATACTCCTGCAATGCAGCTTTGCCTGCCTGTGTCTTTCCACTTCTGTCTTCTTAGGCTATAGGCCCAGGAGTGGGCCTGCTGGATCATATCGTAACCCAGTGTTTACCTTGTAAAGGCACCTCCATTCTGTTCCCATTAGTGCCTCTTACCAGGTGAGGTCCTGTGGCGAGCATTGCCCTCTGAGGAAGGCGCCACTAAGACCCTCATAAGCCTCAGGGCCCGACTGTACTCTCCTTGGTATGCATCCTGGACTTTATGGTATGAACATAAAAAAGGAGATGGTCTTTGGCCAAATCGCTCCAGGGGCCTGCTCAGTTACTGGGAGTCCCTGGTTGTTCCCTAAAGCTAGGAAAAGCAACCCTGGAGGGGAAATTGGTGCCTTTGAGGGAGAAGCCGAGCAGCCAATCAACCAGCTGATGCCGATAAGGCGTGACTAAGCAAATTCCCTGCTTTAGGGGTGTATATATATGGCTATGCTTTGTTATTAAACTTGCCTTGCAACCGTCAGTTGCTTGTGCCCTTCTGATCCCATACCTTGGTGCGTTCAGTTCCCTACCCCCTCTCGTCGATTGTTGCTACACTTTGAGGACCCGCCGCGGCTGGCGGCAAAGTCCCACTTAACGTAGAGGGTATGCCCTTCTCCACAACCCCTTCAGCATGAATTGTTGGTAGTTTTGTTGCTGATGGTTCTTCTGACTGGTGTGAGCCGATACCTCCGTGGTTGGATTTGCATGCGTCTCATGAAGCCTTGAAATTGAGCTTTCAGGGATGTCCTTTTTTTCTTCAAACTGTGTGTGTAGCTTACCTCATCACATTCTTTTCTTGAAGTATGTGCCACATTTTGAAATGTTTTGGCCGCCACCTCCCTCAAGACATTTTGAGGGCAGGTTTCATTGACGGCCCTCCAGGACTTGTGCACATGAAGTGACCATTAGCACGGGTTTTCAAGCTGCCGTTGCAGGTAACGGCCAGAGGGCTGCAGCATTTCTGCATTTCCCACTCTGGTAACGAGTGAAACAGACCTTCCTGCCAGTGGTGTTCCTCGGTTATCAATTACGGTGGAATGTGTCTGGAGAAACCCCCCAAAGCTGATGTCTCCTTACTTATATCTGTTTTTAAAATGGAATTTCTACTTTTCACTGGCGTACTATTCCATTGTGTACATGGACCACTTCTCCTTTCTGCATTCCTCTGTTGCTGGACATTTTCATTGCTTCCAAGTGTTGGCTATGGTAAACGTTGCTGGATTGCAGGATTGCCAGCCCGTGTCTTTTTGATTCTCATCCTCTCAGGTGATAGACCCAGCAGTGGGTATGCTTGATTGAACGGTCGCTCAGTGTTGACCCTTTCCAGGCCACTCCACTGTGTTTACCTTAGGGGCTCTTACCACGTCCCACTTAGAACCGAGGGTACGCATTTCTTCACCACCCCTTCAGCATTTCTTGTTTGCAGAAGTTTTGCTGATGGCCATTCTGAGTGGTGTGACCTGATAGGTTTTTGTAACGTGTATTTTCGTGTCTTTAATAATTCCCAAGGTTCAGCATTTTTCCACGCCTTTTTTTATTCTGTGAAACAAAAACAGAAGAAAAACCGTGAGTACAATAAACCTCTTGAAATTGTCTTCTTGGAAGGTTGCCCTCTTTTGACTTTTTTGGTCGATTTTCGAGCCCAGGATTTTTTTTTTTTTTTTTTTTTTTTGGAGGGCACGTGTCATTGACAAGCCTGCAATGTGTGTGAATATTGAGTGACCATTAGCACTGACTTTAAAGCTGCTGCTGTGGGAAACGGCCACAAGGCGTCAGCATTGCTACATTCCCACATCTGGTTACTAGGGCAGCAGAGCCCTTCTGGAAGTCCTGTTCCCAGGTTGTCAATTAGAACGGAATGTGCCAGGAAAAAACCCCAGAAGTTTATATCACATTACATCTTGTTCGCTCTTTTAATTTTTTTAAATCGGGGTAATGATTAGAATATTGTTGGTCCTAGATGTACAGAATCTGGTTCCTTTGTACGTTTTGTGTGTGTGTGTGTGTGTGTGTGTGTGTGTGTGTGTGTGTGTGTGTGTGTATATATATATATATACATATATATATTCTTGTACAGATCCTCTTCCCATGTAAATTATTGCAGAGTGTTCTGGTGACCTCCCTTGCTATATGGTCGGTCTGTTTGATATATGTATTTAATATGTATTTGTACACATATGGTGACACTAATCTTAATTTATCCATTCCCCCCACCTTTCATTTTACATAAGCTTAGTTTGTTTTCTAAGTCCGTGAGTGTCTTTCTTTGTGGAAATATGTTCATTTGTGTCAGCTGTTAGATAACGCCTATAAGTGATGTCATACGGTATGTCTTTTGCTTTCCGACTTAACTCATGTTCTGTGATCATCTCTAGGCTCATCTAGGGTGCCTCAAAGAGCAGTGTTTCCTTGTTTTCCATGGCTGAGAGTCCACTGTGTCCACGGACCAGCTCTTCTTATCCATTCATCTGTTGATGGACATTTTGGTTGCTTCGGTGTCTTGGCTACTGTGAAAACTCGTGGAGTGCAGCTCTTGCAGCCTGTCTTCTCAGGTGAGAGGCTCAGCTGTGGGTGTTCTGGATGGAATGGTGGCTCGATTTTTAATTTAAAACGCAGCTCCTTTCTGTTCTCATCATTGGCTGTTACAACTATACATCTCCTCAGCAGACAGAGGAAACAGAGTTCTCTAAAACCCCTTCAGCATTTATTGTTTGTAGTCTTTTGGCTGACGGTAGTTAACTTGGGTGAGTTGAAAGCTTTTTGTGGGTTAGAGGAGCCTGATAATTCCTGATGTTGAGCTTTTCTCCATTTTCCTTTTTGTGATAAAGAGTGAGTAAAACTTACCTCTTCGTACTATCTCTCTGACACATTTGCCTGCTTTGAATTTTTTTGGCCACTGCCGAGCTCAGGACTTTTTTTTTTTTTTTTTGAGGGCAGGTGTCTTTTAGAGGCCTGAGTCCTTGTGAATGTTAAGTGACCCATAGCTATGCGTTTAAAGCCGCTCTTGCGGGAAACGGCCACAAGGCGGCAGCATTTCTCCATTTCCAACTCTGGGTTTTCCTGCAACCGAGGCTTCCTGGAAATTGTGTTAGTAGGCTGCAAATTAGAGTGCAGTGTGCCAGGGCAAACCCCCGAGAGCTTATATCTCCTTACTTCTTGTGTGTTTTTTAAAATTTAATTGTTATCTAGTATCACAGCCAATTGGATAAAAATGTGGTGTGTGTTCTAGGTGTACAGCATCTGGTTCATTATATGTATGTATCGATCTATTCCTCTTTGGATCCTTTCCCGTGTAGGTTATTACAGAGTGTTGAGTCGACCTCTCTTGGTATTCCTTAGGTATTTTGTGATTATGTATTTCATATGTATCAGTACATGTCTGTAAACCCCCATATCCAAATTCATACATTCCTTACACCTTTCCACTTGGTTAAGCATCGTTGGTTTTCTGGATCTATGCACGGCCTTCTCTTGGAAATGACTTCATGGGTATCAATGTTTAAGTAACAACTATAAGTGATGTCATAGGATATTTATATTTCGGTTTCTTTCGTACTTCCTCTTGGGTGAGTATCTCTAGATCCTTCTACGGTGGTGCCAGCGGCACTGTTCCATGCTTTTCCGTGGCTCATATTCCATTGTGCACATGGGCCCCTTCTTCTTGGTGCATTGTTCTGTTGATGGACATTTGGGTTTCTTCCAAGCCTTGGCTATGGTACATGTTGCTGCAGTGCAGGATGGCCAGCCTGTGTCTTTTTGATTTTGGTCTACTCGGGAGATAGGCCCATCAGTGGGCCTACCCGATTACATGTTAGCTCAATTTTTACCTTTCAGCGCACCTCCACGGTGTTCTCACTACTAGCTCTTACCAGGTTACGTCCCAGCGGCAGCTAGAGGGCACAGAGTTCTCTAAAACACCTTGAGCATTTATTCTTTGTAGACTCTGTGGCTGATGATCATTCTGACGACTGTGGGTGAACGTTTTGTCGACTGGATTTGCATGGCTTTATTCATTCCTGATGTTGAGCATTTTTCCATGCCCTTTTATTTATCACAAGAGAAAGAAAGAAAGAGAAGACAAAATGTGCGCAAAATATGCCTCTTGAAATTGTCGTTTTGAAATGTGCACGTCTTTTGAGTTTTTTTCCTCGATTTACGACCCAAGAATTGTTTTTGAGGGCAGGTGTCATTTATAGGCCTGCAATGATTTTGAATATCAAGTGACCATTAGCACTGGGTTTACAGCTGCTGTTTTGAGAAACGGCCACAAGGCGGCAGCAGGTCTCCTTTACCAAACCTGGTTACTAGGGCAACAGAGCCTCCGTGGAAGTCCTATTCTAGGTTGTCAATTAGAATGGAATGTGCCCCAGGAAAAAGCCCCTTAAGTTTGTGTCTCACTACTTACTTGTTCGTTTTTTAATTTAATGTTTATTTTTTCTCACAGCAAGTTTGATTACAATGTTTTGCTTGTTGTAGGTGTGAAAGATGTGGCTCTTTTACACATAAACATGTATCTAGTCTTCTTCGGATCCTTTTCCCATGTAGCTTATGAAACAATGTTGAGTACTCTTCTCTTGGTATTCCGTAGGCCTTTGGTGATTATGTATTTCACCTGTGTTTGTATATCTCGCTTAAACCCAATTTCCTAATGTACACAATTCTCACACCTGTCCATGGGTGAACCATAAATCTGTTTATTGCATCTGTGATTGCCTTTCTCTGTGGAAATATCGTCAGGGATATCAATTTTAAGGGAACACCTATAAGTGATATATATGTTATCTTTCTCTTTGTGACTTACTGCAAGTTGCGTGATTAACTCTAGCCTCACCTATGGTGCTGTTGATGGCATTGTTTCATTTTTTTCCTTGGCTAATATTCCATCTGTACAGGTCCCTGTTCTTCTTTGTCCACTCATCTGTTGATGGACTTTCTGGTTGCTTCCATGTCCTGGCTATTGTAATACTCCTGCAATGCAGCTTTGCCTGCCTGTGTCTTTCCACTTCTGTCTTCTTAGGCTATAGGCCCAGGAGTGGGCCTGCTGGATCATATCGTAACCCAGTGTTTACCTTGTAAAGGCACCTCCATTCTGTTCCCATTAGTGCCTCTTACCAGGTGAGGTCCTGTGGCGAGCATTGCCCTCTGAGGAAGGCGCCACTAAGACCCTCATAAGCCTCAGGGCCCGACTGTACTCTCCTTGGTATGCATCCTGGACTTTATGGTATGAACATAAAAAAGGAGATGGTCTTTGGCCAAATCGCTCCAGGGGCCTGCTCAGTTACTGGGAGTCCCTGGTTGTTCCCTAAAGCTAGGAAAAGCAACCCTGGAGGGGAAATTGGTGCCTTTGAGGGAGAAGCCGAGCAGCCAATCAACCAGCTGATGCCGATAAGGCGTGACTAAGCAAATTCCCTGCTTTAGGGGTGTATATATATGGCTATGCTTTGTTATTAAACTTGCCTTGCAACCGTCAGTTGCTTGTGCCCTTCTGATCCCATACCTTGGTGCGTTCAGTTCCCTACCCCCTCTCGTCGATTGTTGCTACACTTTGAGGACCCGCCGCGGCTGGCGGCAAAGTCCCACTTAACGTAGAGGGTATGCCCTTCTCCACAACCCCTTCAGCATGAATTGTTGGTAGTTTTGTTGCTGATGGTTCTTCTGACTGGTGTGAGCCGATACCTCCGTGGTTGGATTTGCATGCGTCTCATGAAGCCTTGAAATTGAGCTTTCAGGGATGTCCTTTTTTTCTTCAAACTGTGTGTGTAGCTTACCTCATCACATTCTTTTCTTGAAGTATGTGCCACATTTTGAAATGTTTTGGCCGCCACCTCCCTCAAGACATTTTGAGGGCAGGTTTCATTGACGGCCCTCCAGGACTTGTGCACATGAAGTGACCATTAGCACGGGTTTTCAAGCTGCCGTTGCAGGTAACGGCCAGAGGGCTGCAGCATTTCTGCATTTCCCACTCTGGTAACGAGTGAAACAGACCTTCCTGCCAGTGGTGTTCCTCGGTTATCAATTACGGTGGAATGTGTCTGGAGAAACCCCCCAAAGCTGATGTCTCCTTACTTATATCTGTTTTTAAAATGGAATTTCTACTTTTCACTGGCGTACTATTCCATTGTGTACATGGACCACTTCTCCTTTCTGCATTCCTCTGTTGCTGGACATTTTCATTGCTTCCAAGTGTTGGCTATGGTAAACGTTGCTGGATTGCAGGATTGCCAGCCCGTGTCTTTTTGATTCTCATCCTCTCAGGTGATAGACCCAGCAGTGGGTATGCTTGATTGAACGGTCGCTCAGTGTTGACCCTTTCCAGGCCACTCCACTGTGTTTACCTTAGGGGCTCTTACCACGTCCCACTTAGAACCGAGGGTACGCATTTCTTCACCACCCCTTCAGCATTTCTTGTTTGCAGAAGTTTTGCTGATGGCCATTCTGAGTGGTGTGACCTGATAGGTTTTTGTAACGTGTATTTTCGTGTCTTTAATAATTCCCAAGGTTCAGCATTTTTCCACGCCTTTTTTTATTCTGTGAAACAAAAACAGAAGAAAAACCGTGAGTACAATAAACCTCTTGAAATTGTCTTCTTGGAAGGTTGCCCTCTTTTGACTTTTTTGGTCGATTTTCGAGCCCAGGATTTTTTTTTTTTTTTTTTTTTTTTTTTTTGGAGGGCACGTGTCATTGACAAGCCTGCAATGTGTGTGAATATTGAGTGACCATTAGCACTGACTTTAAAGCTGCTGCTGTGGGAAACGGCCACAAGGCGTCAGCATTGCTACATTCCCACATCTGGTTACTAGGGCAGCAGAGCCCTTCTGGAAGTCCTGTTCCCAGGTTGTCAATTAGAACGGAATGTGCCAGGAAAAAACCCCAGAAGTTTATATCACATTACATCTTGTTCGCTCTTTTAATTTTTTTAAATCGGGGTAATGATTAGAATATTGTTGGTCCTAGATGTACAGAATCTGGTTCCTTTGTACGTTTTGTGTGTGTGTGTGTGTGTGTGTGTGTGTGTGTGTGTGTGTGTGTATATATATATATATACATATATATATTCTTGTACAGATCCTCTTCCCATGTAAATTATTGCAGAGTGTTCTGGTGACCTCCCTTGCTATATGGTCGGTCTGTTTGATATATGTATTTAATATGTATTTGTACACATATGGTGACACTAATCTTAATTTATCCATTCCCCCCACCTTTCATTTTACATAAGCTTAGTTTGTTTTCTAAGTCCGTGAGTGTCTTTCTTTGTGGAAATATGTTCATTTGTGTCAGCTGTTAGATAACGCCTATAAGTGATGTCATACGGTATGTCTTTTGCTTTCCGACTTAACTCATGTTCTGTGATCATCTCTAGGCTCATCTAGGGTGCCTCAAAGAGCAGTGTTTCCTTGTTTTCCATGGCTGAGAGTCCACTGTGTCCACGGACCAGCTCTTCTTATCCATTCATCTGTTGATGGACATTTTGGTTGCTTCGGTGTCTTGGCTACTGTGAAAACTCGTGGAGTGCAGCTCTTGCAGCCTGTCTTCTCAGGTGAGAGGCTCAGCTGTGGGTGTTCTGGATGGAATGGTGGCTCGATTTTTAATTTAAAACGCAGCTCCTTTCTGTTCTCATCATTGGCTGTTACAACTATACATCTCCTCAGCAGACAGAGGAAACAGAGTTCTCTAAAACCCCTTCAGCATTTATTGTTTGTAGTCTTTTGGCTGACGGTAGTTAACTTGGGTGAGTTGAAAGCTTTTTGTGGGTTAGAGGAGCCTGATAATTCCTGATGTTGAGCTTTTCTCCATTTTCCTTTTTGTGATAAAGAGTGAGTAAAACTTACCTCTTCGTACTATCTCTCTGACACATTTGCCTGCTTTGAATTTTTTTGGCCACTGCCGAGCTCAGGACTTTTTTTTTTTTTTTTTGAGGGCAGGTGTCTTTTAGAGGCCTGAGTCCTTGTGAATGTTAAGTGACCCATAGCTATGCGTTTAAAGCCGCTCTTGCGGGAAACGGCCACAAGGCGGCAGCATTTCTCCATTTCCAACTCTGGGTTTTCCTGCAACCGAGGCTTCCTGGAAATTGTGTTAGTAGGCTGCAAATTAGAGTGCAGTGTGCCAGGGCAAACCCCCGAGAGCTTATATCTCCTTACTTCTTGTGTGTTTTTTAAAATTTAATTGTTATCTAGTATCACAGCCAATTGGATAAAAATGTGGTGTGTGTTCTAGGTGTACAGCATCTGGTTCATTATATGTATGTATCGATCTATTCCTCTTTGGATCCTTTCCCGTGTAGGTTATTACAGAGTGTTGAGTCGACCTCTCTTGGTATTCCTTAGGTATTTTGTGATTATGTATTTCATATGTATCAGTACATGTCTGTAAACCCCCATATCCAAATTCATACATTCCTTACACCTTTCCACTTGGTTAAGCATCGTTGGTTTTCTGGATCTATGCACGGCCTTCTCTTGGAAATGACTTCATGGGTATCAATGTTTAAGTAACAACTATAAGTGATGTCATAGGATATTTATATTTCGGTTTCTTTCGTACTTCCTCTTGGGTGAGTATCTCTAGATCCTTCTACGGTGGTGCCAGCGGCACTGTTCCATGCTTTTCCGTGGCTCATATTCCATTGTGCACATGGGCCCCTTCTTCTTGGTGCATTGTTCTGTTGATGGACATTTGGGTTTCTTCCAAGCCTTGGCTATGGTACATGTTGCTGCAGTGCAGGATGGCCAGCCTGTGTCTTTTTGATTTTGGTCTACTCGGGAGATAGGCCCATCAGTGGGCCTACCCGATTACATGTTAGCTCAATTTTTACCTTTCAGCGCACCTCCACGGTGTTCTCACTACTAGCTCTTACCAGGTTACGTCCCAGCGGCAGCTAGAGGGCACAGAGTTCTCTAAAACACCTTGAGCATTTATTCTTTGTAGACTCTGTGGCTGATGATCATTCTGACGACTGTGGGTGAACGTTTTGTCGACTGGATTTGCATGGCTTTATTCATTCCTGATGTTGAGCATTTTTCCATGCCCTTTTATTTATCACAAGAGAAAGAAAGAAAGAGAAGACAAAATGTGCGCAAAATATGCCTCTTGAAATTGTCGTTTTGAAATGTGCACGTCTTTTGAGTTTTTTTCCTCGATTTACGACCCAAGAATTGTTTTTGAGGGCAGGTGTCATTTATAGGCCTGCAATGATTTTGAATATCAAGTGACCATTAGCACTGGGTTTACAGCTGCTGTTTTGAGAAACGGCCACAAGGCGGCAGCAGGTCTCCTTTACCAAACCTGGTTACTAGGGCAACAGAGCCTCCGTGGAAGTCCTATTCTAGGTTGTCAATTAGAATGGAATGTGCCCCAGGAAAAAGCCCCTTAAGTTTGTGTCTCACTACTTACTTGTTCGTTTTTTAATTTAATGTTTATTTTTTCTCACAGCAAGTTTGATTACAATGTTTTGCTTGTTGTAGGTGTGAAAGATGTGGCTCTTTTACACATAAACATGTATCTAGTCTTCTTCGGATCCTTTTCCCATGTAGCTTATGAAACAATGTTGAGTACTCTTCTCTTGGTATTCCGTAGGCCTTTGGTGATTATGTATTTCACCTGTGTTTGTATATCTCGCTTAAACCCAATTTCCTAATGTACACAATTCTCACACCTGTCCATGGGTGAACCATAAATCTGTTTATTGCATCTGTGATTGCCTTTCTCTGTGGAAATATCGTCAGGGATATCAATTTTAAGGGAACACCTATAAGTGATATATATGTTATCTTTCTCTTTGTGACTTACTGCAAGTTGCGTGATTAACTCTAGCCTCACCTATGGTGCTGTTGATGGCATTGTTTCATTTTTTTCCTTGGCTAATATTCCATCTGTACAGGTCCCTGTTCTTCTTTGTCCACTCATCTGTTGATGGACTTTCTGGTTGCTTCCATGTCCTGGCTATTGTAATACTCCTGCAATGCAGCTTTGCCTGCCTGTGTCTTTCCACTTCTGTCTTCTTAGGTTATAGGCCCAGGAGTGGGCCTGCTGGATCATATCGTAACCCAGTGTTTACCTTGTAAAGGCACCTCCATTCTGTTCCCATTAGTGCCTCTTACCAGGTGAGGTCCTGTGGCGAGCATTGCCCTCTGAGGAAGGCGCCACTAAGACCCTCATAAGCCTCAGGGCCCGACTGTACTCTCCTTGGTATGCATCCTGGACTTTATGGTATGAACATAAAAAAGGAGATGGTCTTTGGCCAAATCGCTCCAGGGGCCTGCTCAGTTACTGGGAGTCCCTGGTTGTTCCCTAAAGCTAGGAAAAGCAACCCTGGAGGGGAAATTGGTGCCTTTGAGGGAGAAGCCGAGCAGCCAATCAACCAGCTGATGCCGATAAGGCGTGACTAAGCAAATTCCCTGCTTTAGGGGTGTATATATATGGCTATGCTTTGTTATTAAACTTGCCTTGCAACCGTCAGTTGCTTGTGCCCTTCTGATCCCATACCTTGGTGCGTTCAGTTCCCTACCCCCTCTCGTCGATTGTTGCTACACTTTGAGGACCCGCCGCGGCTGGCGGCAAAGTCCCACTTAACGTAGAGGGTATGCCCTTCTCCACAACCCCTTCAGCATGAATTGTTGGTAGTTTTGTTGCTGATGGTTCTTCTGACTGGTGTGAGCCGATACCTCCGTGGTTGGATTTGCATGCGTCTCATGAAGCCTTGAAATTGAGCTTTCAGGGATGTCCTTTTTTTCTTCAAACTGTGTGTGTAGCTTACCTCATCACATTCTTTTCTTGAAGTATGTGCCACATTTTGAAATGTTTTGGCCACCACCTCCCTCAAGACATTTTGAGGGCAGGTTTCATTGACGGCCCTCCAGGACTTGTGCACATGAAGTGACCATTAGCACGGGTTTTCAAGCTGCCGTTGCAGGTAACGGCCAGAGGGCTGCAGCATTTCTGCATTTCCCACTCTGGTAACGAGTGAAACAGACCTTCCTGCCAGTGGTGTTCCTCGGTTATCAATTACGGTGGAATGTGTCTGGAGAAACCCCCCAAAGCTGATGTCTCCTTACTTATATCTGTTTTTAAAATGGAATTTCTACTTTTCACTGGCGTACTATTCCATTGTGTACATGGACCACTTCTCCTTTCTGCATTCCTCTGTTGCTGGACATTTTCATTGCTTCCAAGTGTTGGCTATGGTAAACGTTGCTGGATTGCAGGATTGCCAGCCCGTGTCTTTTTGATTCTCATCCTCTCAGGTGATAGACCCAGCAGTGGGTATGCTTGATTGAACGGTCGCTCAATGTTGACCCTTTCCAGGCCACTCCACTGTGTTTTCCTTAGGGGCTCTTACCACGTCCCACTTAGAACCGAGGGTACGCATTTCTTCACCACCCCTTCAGCATTTCTTGTTTGCAGAAGTTTTGCTGATGGCCATTCTGAGTGGTGTGACCTGATAGGTTTTTGTAACGTGTATTTTCGTGTCTTTAATAATTCCCAAGGTTCAGCATTTTTCCACGCCTTTTTTTATTCTGTGAAACAAAAACAGAAGAAAAACCGTGAGTACAATAAACCTCTTGAAATTGTCTTCTTGGAAGGTTGCCCTCTTTTGACTTTTTTGGTCGATTTTCGAGCCCAGGATTTTTTTTTTTTTTTTGGAGGGCACGTGTCATTGACAAGCCTGCAATGTGTGTGAATATTGAGTGACCATTAGCACTGACTTTAAAGCTGCTGCTGTGGGAAACGGCCACAAGGCGTCAGCATTGCTACATTCCCACATCTGGTTACTAGGGCAGCAGAGCCCTTCTGGAAGTCCTGTTCCCAGGTTGTCAATTAGAACGGAATGTGCCAGGAAAAAACCCCAGAAGTTTATATCACATTACATCTTGTTCGCTCTTTTAATTTTTTTAAATCGGGGTAATGATTAGAATATTGTTGGTCCTAGATGTACAGAATCTGGTTCCTTTGTACGTTTTGTGTGTGTGTGTGTGTGTGTGTGTGTGTGTGTGTGTGTGTGTATATATATATATATATATATATATTCTTGTACAGATCCTCTTCCCATGTAAATTATTGCAGAGTGTTCTGGTGACCTCCCTTGCTATATGGTCGGTCTGTTTGATATATGTATTTAATATGTATTTGTACACATATGGTGACACTAATCTTAATTTATCCATTCCCCCCACCTTTCATTTTACATAAGCTTAGTTTGTTTTCTAAGTCCGTGAGTGTCTTTCTTTGTGGAAATATGTTCATTTGTGTCAGCTGTTAGATAACGCCTATAAGTGATGTCATACGGTATGTCTTTTGCTTTCCGACTTAACTCATGTTCTGTGATCATCTCTAGGCTCATCTAGGGTGCCTCAAAGAGCAGTGTTTCCTTGTTTTCCATGGCTGAGAGTCCACTGTGTCCACGGACCAGCTCTTCTTATCCATTCATCTGTTGATGGACATTTTGGTTGCTTCGGTGTCTTGGCTACTGTGAAAACTCGTGGAGTGCAGCTCTTGCAGCCTGTCTTCTCAGGTGAGAGGCTCAGCTGTGGGTGTTCTGGATGGAATGGTGGCTCGATTTTTAATTTAAAACGCAGCTCCTTTCTGTTCTCATCATTGGCTGTTACAACTATACATCTCCTCAGCAGACAGAGGAAACAGAGTTCTCTAAAACCCCTTCAGCATTTATTGTTTGTAGTCTTTTGGCTGACGGTAGTTAACTTGGGTGAGTTGAAAGCTTTTTGTGGGTTAGAGGAGCCTGATAATTCCTGATGTTGAGCTTTTCTCCATTTTCCTTTGTGTGATAAAGAGTGAGTAAAACTTACCTCTTCGTACTATCTCTCTGACACATTTGCCTGCTTTGAATTTTTTTGGCCACTGCCGAGCTCAGGACATTTTTTTTTTTTTTTTGAGGGCAGGTGTCTTTTAGAGGCCTGAGTCCTTGTGAATGTTAAGTGACCCATAGCTATGCGTTTAAAGCCGCTCTTGCGGGAAACGGCCACAAGGCGGCAGCATTTCTCCATTTCCAACTCTGGGTTTTCCTGCAACCGAGGCTTCCTGGAAATTGTGTTAGTAGGCTGCAAATTAGAGTGCAGTGTGCCAGGGCAAACCCCCGAGAGCTTATATCTCCTTACTTCTTGTGTGTTTTTTAAAATTTAATTGTTATCTAGTATCACAGCCAATTGGATAAAAATGTGGTGTGTGTTCTAGGTGTACAGCATCTGGTTCATTATATGTATGTATCGATCTATTCCTCTTTGGATCCTTTCCCGTGTAGGTTATTACAGAGTGTTGAGTCGACCTCTCTTGGTATTCCTTAGGTATTTTGTGATTATGTATTTCATATGTATCAGTACATGTCTGTAAACCCCCATATCCAAATTCATACATTCCTTACACCTTTCCACTTGGTTAAGCATCGTTGGTTTTCTGGATCTATGCACGGCCTTCTCTTGGAAATGACTTCATGGGTATCAATGTTTAAGTAACAACTATAAGTGATGTCATAGGATATTTATATTTCGGTTTCTTTCGTACTTCCTCTTGGGTGAGTATCTCTAGATCCTTCTACGGTGGTGCCAGCGGCACTGTTCCATGCTTTTCCGTGGCTCATATTCCATTGTGCACATGGGCCCCTTCTTCTTGGTGCATTGTTCTGTTGATGGACATTTGGGTTTCTTCCAAGCCTTGGCTATGGTACATGTTGCTGCAGTGCAGGATGGCCAGCCTGTGTCTTTTTGATTTTGGTCTACTCGGGAGATAGGCCCATCAGTGGGCCTACCCGATTACATGTTAGCTCAATTTTTACCTTTCAGCGCACCTCCACGGTGTTCTCACTACTAGCTCTTACCAGGTTACGTCCCAGCGGCAGCTAGAGGGCACAGAGTTCTCTAAAACACCTTGAGCATTTATTCTTTGTAGACTCTGTGGCTGATGATCATTCTGACGACTGTGGGTGAACGTTTTGTCGACTGGATTTGCATGGCTTTATTCATTCCTGATGTTGAGCATTTTTCCATGCCCTTTTATTTATCACAAGAGAAAGAAAGAAAGAGAAGACAAAATGTGCGCAAAATATGCCTCTTGAAATTGTCGTTTTGAAATGTGCACGTCTTTTGAGTTTTTTTCCTCGATTTACGACCCAAGAATTGTTTTTGAGGGCAGGTGTCATTTATAGGCCTGCAATGATTTTGAATATCAAGTGACCATTAGCACTGGGTTTACAGCTGCTGTTTTGAGAAACGGCCACAAGGCGGCAGCAGGTCTCCTTTACCAAACCTGGTTACTAGGGCAACAGAGCCTCCGTGGAAGTCCTATTCTAGGTTGTCAATTAGAATGGAATGTGCCCCAGGAAAAAGCCCCTTAAGTTTGTGTCTCACTACTTACTTGTTCGTTTTTTAATTTAATGTTTATTTTTTCTCACAGCAAGTTTGATTACAATGTTTTGCTTGTTGTAGGTGTGAAAGATGTGGCTCTTTTACACATAAACATGTATCTAGTCTTCTTCGGATCCTTTTCCCATGTAGCTTATGAAACAATGTTGAGTACTCTTCTCTTGGTATTCCGTAGGCCTTTGGTGATTATGTATTTCACCTGTGTTTGTATATCTCGCTTAAACCCAATTTCCTAATGTACACAATTCTCACACCTGTCCATGGGTGAACCATAAATCTGTTTATTGCATCTGTGATTGCCTTTCTCTGTGGAAATATCGTCAGGGATATCAATTTTAAGGGAACACCTATAAGTGATATATATGTTATCTTTCTCTTTGTGACTTACTGCAAGTTGCGTGATTAACTCTAGCCTCACCTATGGTGCTGTTGATGGCATTGTTTCATTTTTTTCCTTGGCTAATATTCCATCTGTACAGGTCCCTGTTCTTCTTTGTCCACTCATCTGTTGATGGACTTTCTGGTTGCTTCCATGTCCTGGCTATTGTAATACTCCTGCAATGCAGCTTTGCCTGCCTGTGTCTTTCCACTTCTGTCTTCTTAGGCTATAGGCCCAGGAGTGGGCCTGCTGGATCATATCGTAACCCAGTGTTTACCTTGTAAAGGCACCTCCATTCTGTTCCCATTAGTGCCTCTTACCAGGTGAGGTCCTGTGGCGAGCATTGCCCTCTGAGGAAGGCGCCACTAAGACCCTCATAAGCCTCAGGGCCCGACTGTACTCTCCTTGGTATGCATCCTGGACTTTATGGTATGAACATAAAAAAGGAGATGGTCTTTGGCCAAATCGCTCCAGGGGCCTGCTCAGTTACTGGGAGTCCCTGGTTGTTCCCTAAAGCTAGGAAAAGCAACCCTGGAGGGGAAATTGGTGCCTTTGAGGGAGAAGCCGAGCAGCCAATCAACCAGCTGATGCCGATAAGGTGTGACTAAGCAAATTCCCTGCTTTAGGGGTGTATATATATGGCTATGCTTTGTTATTAAACTTGCCTTGCAACCGTCAGTTGCTTGTGCCCTTCTGATCCCATACCTTGGTGCGTTCAGTTCCCTACCCCCTCTCGTCGATTGTTGCTACACTTTGAGGACCCGCCGCGGCTGGCGGCAAAGTCCCACTTAACGTAGAGGGTATGCCCTTCTCCACAACCCCTTCAGCATGAATTGTTGGTAGTTTTGTTGCTGATGGTTCTTCTGACTGGTGTGAGCCGATACCTCCGTGGTTGGATTTGCATGCGTCTCATGAAGCCTTGAAATTGAGCTTTCAGGGATGTCCTTTTTTTCTTCAAACTGTGTGTGTAGCTTACCTCATCACATTCTTTTCTTGAAGTATGTGCCACATTTTGAAATGTTTTGGCCGCCACCTCCCTCAAGACATTTTGAGGGCAGGTTTCATTGACGGCCCTCCAGGACTTGTGCACATGAAGTGACCATTAGCACGGGTTTTCAAGCTGCCGTTGCAGGTAACGGCCAGAGGGCTGCAGCATTTCTGCATTTCCCACTCTGGTAACGAGTGAAACAGACCTTCCTGCCAGTGGTGTTCCTCGGTTATCAATTACGGTGGAATGTGTCTGGAGAAACCCCCCAAAGCTGATGTCTCCTTACTTATATCTGTTTTTAAAATGGAATTTCTACTTTTCACTGGCGTACTATTCCATTGTGTACATGGACCACTTCTCCTTTCTGCATTCCTCTGTTGCTGGACATTTTCATTGCTTCCAAGTGTTGGCTATGGTAAACGTTGCTGGATTGCAGGATTGCCAGCCCGTGTCTTTTTGATTCTCATCCTCTCAGGTGATAGACCCAGCAGTGGGTATGCTTGATTGAACGGTCGCTCAGTGTTGACCCTTTCCAGGCCACTCCACTGTGTTTACCTTAGGGGCTCTTACCACGTCCCACTTAGAACCGAGGGTACGCATTTCTTCACCACCCCTTCAGCATTTCTTGTTTGCAGAAGTTTTGCTGATGGCCATTCTGAGTGGTGTGACCTGATAGGTTTTTGTAACGTGTATTTTCGTGTCTTTAATAATTCCCAAGGTTCAGCATTTTTCCACGCCTTTTTTTATTCTGTGAAACAAAAACAGAAGAAAAACCGTGAGTACAATAAACCTCTTGAAATTGTCTTCTTGGAAGGTTGCCCTCTTTTGACTTTTTTGGTCGATTTTCGAGCCCAGGATTTTTTTTTTTTTTTTTGGAGGGCACGTGTCATTGACAAGCCTGCAATGTGTGTGAATATTGAGTGACCATTAGCACTGACTTTAAAGCTGCTGCTGTGGGAAACGGCCACAAGGCGTCAGCATTGCTACATTCCCACATCTGGTTACTAGGGCAGCAGAGCCCTTCTGGAAGTCCTGTTCCCAGGTTGTCAATTAGAACGGAATGTGCCAGGAAAAAACCCCAGAAGTTTATATCACATTACATCTTGTTCGCTCTTTTAATTTTTTTAAATCGGGGTAATGATTAGAATATTGTTGGTCCTAGATGTACAGAATCTGGTTCCTTTGTACGTTTTTTTTTTTTGTGTGTGTGTGTGTGTGTGTGTGTGTGTGTGTGTGTGTGTGTATATATATATATATATATATTCTTGTACAGATCCTCTTCCCATGTAAATTATTGCAGAGTGTTCTGGTGACCTCCCTTGCTATATGGTCGGTCTGTTTGATATATGTATTTAATATGTATTTGTACACATATGGTGACACTAATCTTAATTTATCCATTCCCCCCACCTTTCATTTTACATAAGCTTAGTTTGTTTTCTAAGTCCGTGAGTGTCTTTCTTTGTGGAAATATGTTCATTTGTGTCAGCTGTTAGATAACGCCTATAAGTGATGTCATACGGTATGTCTTTTGCTTTCCGACTTAACTCATGTTCTGTGATCATCTCTAGGCTCATCTAGGGTGCCTCAAAGAGCAGTGTTTCCTTGTTTTCCATGGCTGAGAGTCCACTGTGTCCACGGACCAGCTCTTCTTATCCATTCATCTGTTGATGGACATTTTGGTTGCTTCGGTGTCTTGGCTACTGTGAAAACTCGTGGAGTGCAGCTCTTGCAGCCTGTCTTCTCAGGTGAGAGGCTCAGCTGTGGGTGTTCTGGATGGAATGGTGGCTCGATTTTTAATTTAAAGCGCAGCTCCTTTCTGTTCTCATCATTGGCTGTTACAACTATACATCTCCTCAGCAGACAGAGGAAACAGAGTTCTCTAAAACCCCTTCAGCATTTATTGTTTGTAGTCTTTTGGCTGACGGTAGTTAACTTGGGTGAGTTGAAAGCTTTTTGTGGGTTAGAGGAGCCTGATAATTCCTGATGTTGAGCTTTTCTCCATTTTCCTTTTTGTGATAAAGAGTGAGTAAAACTTACCTCTTCGTACTATCTCTCTGACACATTTGCCTGCTTTGAATTTTTTTGGCCACTGCCGAGCTCAGGACATTTTTTTTTTTTTTTTTTTTGAGGGCAGGTGTCTTTAGAGGCCTGAGTCCTTGTGAATGTTAAGTGACCCATAGCTATGCGTTTAAAGCCGCTCTTGCGGGAAACGGCCACAAGGCGGCAGCATTTCTCCATTTCCAACTCTGGGTTTTCCTGCAACCGAGGCTTCCTGGAAATTGTGTTAGTAGGCTGCAAATTAGAGTGCAGTGTGCCAGGGCAAACCCCCGAGAGCTTATATCTCCTTACTTCTTGTGTGTTTTTTAAAATTTAATTGTTATCTAGTATCACAGCCAATTGGATAAAAATGTGGTGTGTGTTCTAGGTGTACAGCATCTGGTTCATTATATGTATGTATCGATCTATTCCTCTTTGGATCCTTTCCCGTGTAGGTTATTACAGAGTGTTGAGTCGACCTCTCTTGGTATTCCTTAGGTATTTTGTGATTATGTATTTCATATGTATCAGTACATGTCTGTAAACCCCCATATCCAAATTCATACATTCCTTACACCTTTCCACTTGGTTAAGCATCGTTGGTTTTCTGGATCTATGCACGGCCTTCTCTTGGAAATGACTTCATGGGTATCAATGTTTAAGTAACAACTATAAGTGATGTCATAGGATATTTATATTTCGGTTTCTTTCGTACTTCCTCTTGGGTGAGTATCTCTAGATCCTTCTACGGTGGTGCCAGCGGCACTGTTCCATGCTTTTCCGTGGCTCATATTCCATTGTGCACATGGGCCCCTTCTTCTTGGTGCATTGTTCTGTTGATGGACATTTGGGTTTCTTCCAAGCCTTGGCTATGGTACATGTTGCTGCAGTGCAGGATGGCCAGCCTGTGTCTTTTTGATTTTGGTCTACTCGGGAGATAGGCCCATCAGTGGGCCTACCCGATTACATGTTAGCTCAATTTTTACCTTTCAGCGCACCTCCACGGTGTTCTCACTACTAGCTCTTACCAGGTTACGTCCCAGCGGCAGCTAGAGGGCACAGAGTTCTCTAAAACACCTTGAGCATTTATTCTTTGTAGACTCTGTGGCTGATGATCATTCTGACGACTGTGGGTGAACGTTTTGTCGACTGGATTTGCATGGCTTTATTCATTCCTGATGTTGAGCATTTTTCCATGCCCTTTTATTTATCACAAGAGAAAGAAAGAAAGAGAAGACAAAATGTGCGCAAAATATGCCTCTTGAAATTGTCGTTTTGAAATGTGCACGTCTTTTGAGTTTTTTTCCTCGATTTACGACCCAAGAATTGTTTTTGAGGGCAGGTGTCATTTATAGGCCTGCAATGATTTTGAATATCAAGTGACCATTAGCACTGGGTTTACAGCTGCTGTTTTGAGAAACGGCCACAAGGCGGCAGCAGGTCTCCTTTACCAAACCTGGTTACTAGGGCAACAGAGCCTCCGTGGAAGTCCTATTCTAGGTTGTCAATTAGAATGGAATGTGCCCCAGGAAAAAGCCCCTTAAGTTTGTGTCTCACTACTTACTTGTTCGTTTTTCAATTTAATGTTTATTTTTTCTCACAGCAAGTTTGATTACAATGTTTTGCTTGTTGTAGGTGTGAAAGATGTGGCTCTTTTACACATAAACATGTATCTAGTCTTCTTCGGATCCTTTTCCCATGTAGCTTATGACACAATGTTGAGTACTCTTCTCTTGGTATTCCGTAGGCCTTTGGTGATTATGTATTTCACCTGTGTTTGTATATCTCGCTTAAACCCAATTTCCTAATGTACACAATTCTCACACCTGTCCATGGGTGAACCATAAATCTGTTTATTGCATCTGTGATTGCCTTTCTCTGTGGAAATATCGTCAGGGATATCAATTTTAAGGGAACACCTATAAGTGATATATATGTTATCTTTCTCTTTGTGACTTACTGCAAGTTGCGTGATTAACTCTAGCCTCACCTATGGTGCTGTTGATGGCATTGTTTCATTTTTTTCCTTGGCTAATATTCCATCTGTACAGGTCCCTGTTCTTCTTTGTCCACTCATCTGTTGATGGACTTTCTGGTTGCTTCCATGTCCTGGCTATTGTAATACTCCTGCAATGCAGCTTTGCCTGCCTGTGTCTTTCCACTTCTGTCTTCTTAGGTTATAGGCCCAGGAGTGGGCCTGCTGGATCATATCGTAACCCAGTGTTTACCTTGTAAAGGCACCTCCATTCTGTTCCCATTAGTGCCTCTTACCAGGTGAGGTCCTGTGGCGAGCATTGCCCTCTGAGGAAGGCGCCACTAAGACCCTCATAAGCCTCAGGGCCCGACTGTACCCTCCTTGGTATGCATCCTGGACTTTATGGTATGAACATAAAAAAGGAGATGGTCTTTGGCCAAATCGCTCCAGGGGCCTGCTCAGTTACTGGGAGTCCCTGGTTGTTCCCTAAAGCTAGGAAAAGCAACCCTGGAGGGGAAATTGGTGCCTTTGAGGGAGAAGCCGAGCAGCCAATCAACCAGCTGATGCCGATAAGGCGTGACTAAGCAAATTCCCTGCTTTAGGGGTGTATATATATGGCTATGCTTTGTTATTAAACTTGCCTTGCAACCGTCAGTTGCTTGTGCCCTTCTGATCCCATACCTTGGTGCGTTCAGTTCCCTACCCCCTCTCGTCGATTGTTGCTACACTTTGAGGACCCGCCGCGGCTGGCGGCAAAGTCCCACTTAACGTAGAGGGTATGCCCTTCTCCACAACCCCTTCAGCATGAATTGTTGGTAGTTTTGTTGCTGATGGTTCTTCTGACTGGTGTGAGCCGATACCTCCGTGGTTGGATTTGCATGCGTCTCATGAAGCCTTGAAATTGAGCTTTCAGGGATGTCCTTTTTTTCTTCAAACTGTGTGTGTAGCTTACCTCATCACATTCTTTTCTTGAAGTATGTGCCACATTTTGAAATGTTTTGGCCGCCACCTCCCTCAAGACATTTTGAGGGCAGGTTTCATTGACGGCCCTCCAGGACTTGTGCACATGAAGTGACCATTAGCACGGGTTTTCAAGCTGCCGTTGCAGGTAACGGCCAGAGGGCTGCAGCATTTCTGCATTTCCCACTCTGGTAACGAGTGAAACAGACCTTCCTGCCAGTGGTGTTCCTCGGTTATCAATTACGGTGGAATGTGTCTGGAGAAACCCCCCAAAGCTGATGTCTCCTTACTTATATCTGTTTTTAAAATGGAATTTCTACTTTTCACTGGCGTACTATTCCATTGTGTACATGGACCACTTCTCCTTTCTGCATTCCTCTGTTGCTGGACATTTTCATTGCTTCCAAGTGTTGGCTATGGTAAACGTTGCTGGATTGCAGGATTGCCAGCCCGTGTCTTTTTGATTCTCATCCTCTCAGGTGATAGACCCAGCAGTGGGTATGCTTGATTGAACGGTCGCTCAGTGTTGACCCTTTCCAGGCCACTCCACTGTGTTTACCTTAGGGGCTCTTACCACGTCCCACTTAGAACCGAGGGTACGCATTTCTTCACCACCCCTTCAGCATTTCTTGTTTGCAGAAGTTTTGCTGATGGCCATTCTGAGTGGTGTGACCTGATAGGTTTTTGTAACGTGTATTTTCGTGTCTTTAATAATTCCCAAGGTTCAGCATTTTTCCACGCCTTTTTTTATTCTGTGAAACAAAAACAGAAGAAAAACCGTGAGTACAATAAACCTCTTGAAATTGTCTTCTTGGAAGGTTGCCCTCTTTTGACTTTTTTGGTCGATTTTCGAGCCCAGGATTTTTTTTTTTTTTTTTTTTTTTTTTGGAGGGCACGTGTCATTGACAAGCCTGCAATGTGTGTGAATATTGAGTGACCATTAGCACTGACTTTAAAGCTGCTGCTGTGGGAAACGGCCACAAGGCGTCAGCATTGCTACATTCCCACATCTGGTTACTAGGGCAGCAGAGCCCTTCTGGAAGTCCTGTTCCCAGGTTGTCAATTAGAACGGAATGTGCCAGGAAAAAACCCCAGAAGTTTATATCACATTACATCTTGTTCGCTCTTTTAATTTTTTTAAATCGGGGTAATGATTAGAATATTGTTGGTCCTAGATGTACAGAATCTGGTTCCTTTGTACGTTTTGTGTGTGTGTGTGTGTGTGTGTGTGTGTGTGTGTGTGTGTGTGTATATATATATATATACATATATATATTCTTGTACAGATCCTCTTCCCATGTAAATTATTGCAGAGTGTTCTGGTGACCTCCCTTGCTATATGGTCGGTCTGTTTGATATATGTATTTAATATGTATTTGTACACATATGGTGACACTAATCTTAATTTATCCATTCCCCCCACCTTTCATTTTACATAAGCTTAGTTTGTTTTCTAAGTCCGTGAGTGTCTTTCTTTGTGGAAATATGTTCATTTGTGTCAGCTGTTAGATAACGCCTATAAGTGATGTCATACGGTATGTCTTTTGCTTTCCGACTTAACTCATGTTCTGTGATCATCTCTAGGCTCATCTAGGGTGCCTCAAAGAGCAGTGTTTCCTTGTTTTCCATGGCTGAGAGTCCACTGTGTCCACGGACCAGCTCTTCTTATCCATTCATCTGTTGATGGACATTTTGGTTGCTTCGGTGTCTTGGCTACTGTGAAAACTCGTGGAGTGCAGCTCTTGCAGCCTGTCTTCTCAGGTGAGAGGCTCAGCTGTGGGTGTTCTGGATGGAATGGTGGCTCGATTTTTAATTTAAAACGCAGCTCCTTTCTGTTCTCATCATTGGCTGTTACAACTATACATCTCCTCAGCAGACAGAGGAAACAGAGTTCTCTAAAACCCCTTCAGCATTTATTGTTTGTAGTCTTTTGGCTGACGGTAGTTAACTTGGGTGAGTTGAAAGCTTTTTGTGGGTTAGAGGAGCCTGATAATTCCTGATGTTGAGCTTTTCTCCATTTTCCTTTGTGTGATAAAGAGTGAGTAAAACTTACCTCTTCGTACTATCTCTCTGACACATTTGCCTACTTTGAATTTTTTTGGCCACTGCCGAGCTCAGGACATTTTTTTTTTTTTTTTGAGGGCAGGTGTCTTTAGAGGCCTGAGTCCTTGTGAATGTTAAGTGACCCATAGCTATGCGTTTAAAGCCGCTCTTGCGGGAAACGGCCACAAGGCGGCAGCATTTCTCCATTTCCAACTCTGGGTTTTCCTGCAACCGAGGCTTCCTGGAAATTGTGTTAGTAGGCTGCAAATTAGAGTGCAGTGTGCCAGGGCAAACCCCCGAGAGCTTATATCTCCTTACTTCTTGTGTGTTTTTTAAAATTTAATTGTTATCTAGTATCACAGCCAATTGGATAAAAATGTGGTGTGTGTTCTAGGTGTACAGCATCTGGTTCATTATATGTATGTATCGATCTATTCCTCTTTGGATCCTTTCCCGTGTAGGTTATTACAGAGTGTTGAGTCGACCTCTCTTGGTATTCCTTAGGTATTTTGTGATTATGTATTTCATATGTATCAGTACATGTCTGTAAACCCCCATATCCAAATTCATACATTCCTTACACCTTTCCACTTGGTTAAGCATCGTTGGTTTTCTGGATCTATGCACGGCCTTCTCTTGGAAATGACTTCATGGGTATCAATGTTTAAGTAACAACTATAAGTGATGTCATAGGATATTTATATTTCGGTTTCTTTCGTACTTCCTCTTGGGTGAGTATCTCTAGATCCTTCTACGGTGGTGCCAGCGGCACTGTTCCATGCTTTTCCGTGGCTCATATTCCATTGTGCACATGGGCCCCTTCTTCTTGGTGCATTGTTCTGTTGATGGACATTTGGGTTTCTTCCAAGCCTTGGCTATGGTACATGTTGCTGCAGTGCAGGATGGCCAGCCTGTGTCTTTTTGATTTTGGTCTACTCGGGAGATAGGCCCATCAGTGGGCCTACCCGATTACATGTTAGCTCAATTTTTACCTTTCAGCGCACCTCCACGGTGTTCTCACTACTAGCTCTTACCAGGTTACGTCCCAGCGGCAGCTAGAGGGCACAGAGTTCTCTAAAACACCTTGAGCATTTATTCTTTGTAGACTCTGTGGCTGATGATCATTCTGACGACTGTGGGTGAACGTTTTGTCGACTGGATTTGCATGGCTTTATTCATTCCTGATGTTGAGCATTTTTCCATGCCCTTTTATTTATCACAAGAGAAAGAAAGAAAGAGAAGACAAAATGTGCGCAAAATATGCCTCTTGAAATTGTCGTTTTGAAATGTGCACGTCTTTTGAGTTTTTTTCCTCGATTTACGACCCAAGAATTGTTTTTGAGGGCAGGTGTCATTTATAGGCCTGCAATGATTTTGAATATCAAGTGACCATTAGCACTGGGTTTACAGCTGCTGTTTTGAGAAACGGCCACAAGGCGGCAGCAGGTCTCCTTTACCAAACCTGGTTACTAGGGCAACAGAGCCTCCGTGGAAGTCCTATTCTAGGTTGTCAATTAGAATGGAATGTGCCCCAGGAAAAAGCCCCTTAAGTTTGTGTCTCACTACTTACTTGTTCGTTTTTTAATTTAATGTTTATTTTTTCTCACAGCAAGTTTGATTACAATGTTTTGCTTGTTGTAGGTGTGAAAGATGTGGCTCTTTTACACATAAACATGTATCTAGTCTTCTTCGGATCCTTTTCCCATGTAGCTTATGAAACAATGTTGAGTACTCTTCTCTTGGTATTCCGTAGGCCTTTGGTGATTATGTATTTCACCTGTGTTTGTATATCTCGCTTAAACCCAATTTCCTAATGTACACAATTCTCACACCTGTCCATGGGTGAACCATAAATCTGTTTATTGCATCTGTGATTGCCTTTCTCTGTGGAAATATCGTCAGGGATATCAATTTTAAGGGAACACCTATAAGTGATATATATGTTATCTTTCTCTTTGTGACTTACTGCAAGTTGCGTGATTAACTCTAGCCTCACCTATGGTGCTGTTGATGGCATTGTTTCATTTTTTTCCTTGGCTAATATTCCATCTGTACAGGTCCCTGTTCTTCTTTGTCCACTCATCTGTTGATGGACTTTCTGGTTGCTTCCATGTCCTGGCTATTGTAATACTCCTGCAATGCAGCTTTGCCTGCCTGTGTCTTTCCACTTCTGTCTTCTTAGGCTATAGGCCCAGGAGTGGGCCTGCTGGATCATATCGTAACCCAGTGTTTACCTTGTAAAGGCACCTCCATTCTGTTCCCATTAGTGCCTCTTACCAGGTGAGGTCCTGTGGCGAGCATTGCCCTCTGAGGAAGGCGCCACTAAGACCCTCATAAGCCTCAGGGCCCGACTGTACTCTCCTTGGTATGCATCCTGGACTTTATGGTATGAACATAAAAAAGGAGATGGTCTTTGGCCAAATCGCTCCAGGGGCCTGCTCAGTTACTGGGAGTCCCTGGTTGTTCCCTAAAGCTAGGAAAAGCAACCCTGGAGGGGAAATTGGTGCCTTTGAGGGAGAAGCCGAGCAGCCAATCAACCAGCTGATGCCGATAAGGCGTGACTAAGCAAATTCCCTGCTTTAGGGGTGTATATATATGGCTATGCTTTGTTATTAAACTTGCCTTGCAACCGTCAGTTGCTTGTGCCCTTCTGATCCCATACCTTGGTGCGTTCAGTTCCCTACCCCCTCTCGTCGATTGTTGCTACACTTTGAGGACCCGCCGCGGCTGGCGGCAAAGTCCCACTTAACGTAGAGGGTATGCCCTTCTCCACAACCCCTTCAGCATGAATTGTTGGTAGTTTTGTTGCTGATGGTTCTTCTGACTGGTGTGAGCCGATACCTCCGTGGTTGGATTTGCATGCGTCTCATGAAGCCTTGAAATTGAGCTTTCAGGGATGTCCTTTTTTTCTTCAAACTGTGTGTGTAGCTTACCTCATCACATTCTTTTCTTGAAGTATGTGCCACATTTTGAAATGTTTTGGCCGCCACCTCCCTCAAGACATTTTGAGGGCAGGTTTCATTGACGGCCCTCCAGGACTTGTGCACATGAAGTGACCATTAGCACGGGTTTTCAAGCTGCCGTTGCAGGTAACGGCCAGAGGGCTGCAGCATTTCTGCATTTCCCACTCTGGTAACGAGTGAAACAGACCTTCCTGCCAGTGGTGTTCCTCGGTTATCAATTACGGTGGAATGTGTCTGGAGAAACCCCCCAAAGCTGATGTCTCCTTACTTATATCTGTTTTTAAAATGGAATTTCTACTTTTCACTGGCGTACTATTCCATTGTGTACATGGACCACTTCTCCTTTCTGCATTCCTCTGTTGCTGGACATTTTCATTGCTTCCAAGTGTTGGCTATGGTAAACGTTGCTGGATTGCAGGATTGCCAGCCCGTGTCTTTTTGATTCTCATCCTCTCAGGTGATAGACCCAGCAGTGGGTATGCTTGATTGAACGGTCGCTCAGTGTTGACCCTTTCCAGGCCACTCCACTGTGTTTACCTTAGGGGCTCTTACCACGTCCCACTTAGAACCGAGGGTACGCATTTCTTCACCACCCCTTCAGCATTTCTTGTTTGCAGAAGTTTTGCTGATGGCCATTCTGAGTGGTGTGACCTGATAGGTTTTTGTAACGTGTATTTTCGTGTCTTTAATAATTCCCAAGGTTCAGCATTTTTCCACGCCTTTTTTTATTCTGTGAAACAAAAACAGAAGAAAAACCGTGAGTACAATAAACCTCTTGAAATTGTCTTCTTGGAAGGTTGCCCTCTTTTGACTTTTTTAGTCGATTTTCGAGCCCAGGATTTTTTTTTTTTTTTTTTTTTTTTTTGGAGGGCACGTGTCATTGACAAGCCTGCAATGTGTGTGAATATTGAGTGACCATTAGCACTGACTTTAAAGCTGCTGCTGTGGGAAACGGCCACAAGGCGTCAGCATTGCTACATTCCCACATCTGGTTACTAGGGCAGCAGAGCCCTTCTGGAAGTCCTGTTCCCAGGTTGTCAATTAGAACGGAATGTGCCAGGAAAAAACCCCAGAAGTTTATATCACATTACATCTTGTTCGCTCTTTTAATTTTTTTAAATCGGGGTAATGATTAGAATATTGTTGGTCCTAGATGTACAGAATCTGGTTCCTTTGTACGTTTTGTGTGTGTGTGTGTGTGTGTGTGTGTGTGTGTGTGTGTGTGTGTATATATATATATATATATATATACATATATATATTCTTGTACAGATCCTCTTCCCATGTAAATTATTGCAGAGTGTTCTGGTGACCTCCCTTGCTATATGGTCGGTCTGTTTGATATATGTATTTAATATGTATTTGTACACATATGGTGACACTAATCTTAATTTATCCATTCCCCCCACCTTTCATTTTACATAAGCTTAGTTTGTTTTCTAAGTCTGTGAGTGTCTTTCTTTGTGGAAATATGTTCATTTGTGTCAGCTGTTAGATAACGCCTATAAGTGATGTCATACGGTATGTCTTTTGCTTTCCGACTTAACTCATGTTCTGTGATCATCTCTAGGCTCATCTAGGGTGCCTCAAAGAGCAGTGTTTCCTTGTTTTCCATGGCTAAGAGTCCACTGTGTCCACGGACCAGCTCTTCTTATCCATTCATCTGTTGATGGACATTTTGGTTGCTTCGGTGTCTTGGCTACTGTGAAAACTCGTGGAGTGCAGCTCTTGCAGCCTGTCTTCTCAGGTGAGAGGCTCAGCTGTGGGTGTTCTGGATGGAATGGTGGCTCGATTTTTAATTTAAAACGCAGCTCCTTTCTGTTCTCATCATTGGCTGTTACAACTATACATCTCCTCAGCAGACAGAGGAAACAGAGTTCTCTAAAACCCCTTCAGCATTTATTGTTTGTAGTCTTTTGGCTGACGGTAGTTAACTTGGGTGAGTTGAAAGCTTTTTGTGGGTTAGAGGAGCCTGATAATTCCTGATGTTGAGCTTTTCTCCATTTTCCTTTTTGTGATAAAGAGTGAGTAAAACTTACCTCTTCGTACTATCTCTCTGACACATTTGCCTGCTTTGAATTTTTTTGGCCACTGCCGAGCTCAGGACATTTTTTTTTTTTTTTTTTGAGGGCAGGTGTCTTTAGAGGCCTGAGTCCTTGTGAATGTTAAGTGACCCATAGCTATGCGTTTAAAGCCGCTCTTGCGGGAAACGGCCACAAGGCGGCAGCATTTCTCCATTTCCAACTCTGGGTTTTCCTGCAACCGAGGCTTCCTGGAAATTGTGTTAGTAGGCTGCAAATTAGAGTGCAGTGTGCCAGGGCAAACCCCCGAGAGCTTATATCTCCTTACTTCTTGTGTGTTTTTTAAAATTTAATTGTTATCTAGTATCACAGCCAATTGGATAAAAATGTGGTGTGTGTTCTAGGTGTACAGCATCTGGTTCATTATATGTATGTATCGATCTATTCCTCTTTGGATCCTTTCCCGTGTAGGTTATTACAGAGTGTTGAGTCGACCTCTCTTGGTATTCCTTAGGTATTTTGTGATTATGTATTTCATATGTATCAGTACATGTCTGTAAACCCCCATATCCAAATTCATACATTCCTTACACCTTTCCACTTGGTTAAGCATCGTTGGTTTTCTGGATCTATGCACGGCCTTCTCTTGGAAATGACTTCATGGGTATCAATGTTTAAGTAACAACTATAAGTGATGTCATAGGATATTTATATTTCGGTTTCTTTCGTACTTCCTCTTGGGTGAGTATCTCTAGATCCTTCTACGGTGGTGCCAGCGGCACTGTTCCATGCTTTTCCGTGGCTCATATTCCATTGTGCACATGGGCCCCTTCTTCTTGGTGCATTGTTCTGTTGATGGACATTTGGGTTTCTTCCAAGCCTTGGCTATGGTACATGTTGCTGCAGTGCAGGATGGCCAGCCTGTGTCTTTTTGATTTTGGTCTACTCGGGAGATAGGCCCATCAGTGGGCCTACCCGATTACATGTTAGCTCAATTTTTACCTTTCAGCGCACCTCCACGGTGTTCTCACTACTAGCTCTTACCAGGTTACGTCCCAGCGGCAGCTAGAGGGCACAGAGTTCTCTAAAACACCTTGAGCATTTATTCTTTGTAGACTCTGTGGCTGATGATCATTCTGACGACTGTGGGTGAACGTTTTGTCGACTGGATTTGCATGGCTTTATTCATTCCTGATGTTGAGCATTTTTCCATGCCCTTTTATTTATCACAAGAGAAAGAAAGAAAGAGAAGACAAAATGTGCGCAAAATATGCCTCTTGAAATTGTCGTTTTGAAATGTGCACGTCTTTTGAGTTTTTTTCCTCGATTTACGACCCAAGAATTGTTTTTGAGGGCAGGTGTCATTTATAGGCCTGCAATGATTTTGAATATCAAGTGACCATTAGCACTGGGTTTACAGCTGCTGTTTTGAGAAACGGCCACAAGGCGGCAGCAGGTCTCCTTTACCAAACCTGGTTACTAGGGCAACAGAGCCTCCGTGGAAGTCCTATTCTAGGTTGTCAATTAGAATGGAATGTGCCCCAGGAAAAAGCCCCTTAAGTTTGTGTCTCACTACTTACTTGTTCGTTTTTTAATTTAATGTTTATTTTTTCTCACAGCAAGTTTGATTACAATGTTTTGCTTGTTGTAGGTGTGAAAGATGTGGCTCTTTTACACATAAACATGTATCTAGTCTTCTTCGGATCCTTTTCCCATGTAGCTTATGAAACAATGTTGAGTACTCTTCTCTTGGTATTCCGTAGGCCTTTGGTGATTATGTATTTCACCTGTGTTTGTATATCTCGCTTAAACCCAATTTCCTAATGTACACAATTCTCACACCTGTCCATGGGTGAACCATAAATCTGTTTATTGCATCTGTGATTGCCTTTCTCTGTGGAAATATCGTCAGGGATATCAATTTTAAGGGAACACCTATAAGTGATATATATGTTATCTTTCTCTTTGTGACTTACTGCAAGTTGCGTGATTAACTCTAGCCTCACCTATGGTGCTGTTGATGGCATTGTTTCATTTTTTTCCTTGGCTAATATTCCATCTGTACAGGTCCCTGTTCTTCTTTGTCCACTCATCTGTTGATGGACTTTCTGGTTGCTTCCATGTCCTGGCTATTGTAATACTCCTGCAATGCAGCTTTGCCTGCCTGTGTCTTTCCACTTCTGTCTTCTTAGGCTATAGGCCCAGGAGTGGGCCTGCTGGATCATATCGTAACCCAGTGTTTACCTTGTAAAGGCACCTCCATTCTGTTCCCATTAGTGCCTCTTACCAGGTGAGGTCCTGTGGCGAGCATTGCCCTCTGAGGAAGGCGCCACTAAGACCCTCATAAGCCTCAGGGCCCGACTGTACTCTCCTTGGTATGCATCCTGGACTTTATGGTATGAACATAAAAAAGGAGATGGTCTTTGGCCAAATCGCTCCAGGGGCCTGCTCAGTTACTGGGAGTCCCTGGTTGTTCCCTAAAGCTAGGAAAAGCAACCCTGGAGGGGAAATTGGTGCCTTTGAGGGAGAAGCCGAGCAGCCAATCAACCAGCTGATGCCGATAAGGCGTGACTAAGCAAATTCCCTGCTTTAGGGGTGTATATATATGGCTATGCTTTGTTATTAAACTTGCCTTGCAACCGTCAGTTGCTTGTGCCCTTCTGATCCCATACCTTGGTGCGTTCAGTTCCCTACCCCCTCTCGTCGATTGTTGCTACACTTTGAGGACCCGCCGCGGCTGGCGGCAAAGTCCCACTTAACGTAGAGGGTATGCCCTTCTCCACAACCCCTTCAGCATGAATTGTTGGTAGTTTTGTTGCTGATGGTTCTTCTGACTGGTGTGAGCCGATACCTCCGTGGTTGGATTTGCATGCGTCTCATGAAGCCTTGAAATTGAGCTTTCAGGGATGTCCTTTTTTTCTTCAAACTGTGTGTGTAGCTTACCTCATCACATTCTTTTCTTGAAGTATGTGCCACATTTTGAAATGTTTTGGCCGCCACCTCCCTCAAGACATTTTGAGGGCAGGTTTCATTGACGGCCCTCCAGGACTTGTGCACATGAAGTGACCATTAGCACGGGTTTTCAAGCTGCCGTTGCAGGTAACGGCCAGAGGGCTGCAGCATTTCTGCATTTCCCACTCTGGTAACGAGTGAAACAGACCTTCCTGCCAGTGGTGTTCCTCGGTTATCAATTACGGTGGAATGTGTCTGGAGAAACCCCCCAAAGCTGATGTCTCCTTACTTATATCTGTTTTTAAAATGGAATTTCTACTTTTCACTGGCGTACTATTCCATTGTGTACATGGACCACTTCTCCTTTCTGCATTCCTCTGTTGCTGGACATTTTCATTGCTTCCAAGTGTTGGCTATGGTAAACGTTGCTGGATTGCAGGATTGCCAGCCCGTGTCTTTTTGATTCTCATCCTCTCAGGTGATAGACCCAGCAGTGGGTATGCTTGATTGAACGGTCGCTCAGTGTTGACCCTTTCCAGGCCACTCCACTGTGTTTACCTTAGGGGCTCTTACCACGTCCCACTTAGAACCGAGGGTACGCATTTCTTCACCACCCCTTCAGCATTTCTTGTTTGCAGAAGTTTTGCTGATGGCCATTCTGAGTGGTGTGACCTGATAGGTTTTTGTAACGTGTATTTTCGTGTCTTTAATAATTCCCAAGGTTCAGCATTTTTCCACGCCTTTTTTTATTCTGTGAAACAAAAACAGAAGAAAAACCGTGAGTACAATAAACCTCTTGAAATTGTCTTCTTGGAAGGTTGCCCTCTTTTGACTTTTTTGGTCGATTTTCGAGCCCAGGATTTTTTTTTTTTTTTTTGGAGGGCACGTGTCATTGACAAGCCTGCAATGTGTGTGAATATTGAGTGACCATTAGCACTGACTTTAAAGCTGCTGCTGTGGGAAACGGCCACAAGGCGTCAGCATTGCTACATTCCCACATCTGGTTACTAGGGCAGCAGAGCCCTTCTGGAAGTCCTGTTCCCAGGTTGTCAATTAGAACGGAATGTGCCAGGAAAAAACCCCAGAAGTTTATATCACATTACATCTTGTTCGCTCTTTTAATTTTTTTAAATCGGGGTAATGATTAGAATATTGTTGGTCCTAGATGTACAGAATCTGGTTCCTTTGTACGTTTTGTGTGTGTGTGTGTGTGTGTGTGTGTGTGTGTGTGTGTATATATATATATATATATATATATTCTTGTACAGATCCTCTTCCCATGTAAATTATTGCAGAGTGTTCTGGTGACCTCCCTTGCTATATGGTCGGTCTGTTTGATATATGTATTTAATATGTATTTGTACACATATGGTGACACTAATCTTAATTTATCCATTCCCCCCACCTTTCATTTTACATAAGCTTAGTTTGTTTTCTAAGTCCGTGAGTGTCTTTCTTTGTGGAAATATGTTCATTTGTGTCAGCTGTTAGATAACGCCTATAAGTGATGTCATACGGTATGTCTTTTGCTTTCCGACTTAACTCATGTTCTGTGATCATCTCTAGGCTCATCTAGGGTGCCTCAAAGAGCAGTGTTTCCTTGTTTTCCATGGCTGAGAGTCCACTGTGTCCACGGACCAGCTCTTCTTATCCATTCATCTGTTGATGGACATTTTGGTTGCTTCGGTGTCTTGGCTACTGTGAAAACTCGTGGAGTGCAGCTCTTGCAGCCTGTCTTCTCAGGTGAGAGGCTCAGCTGTGGGTGTTCTGGATGGAATGGTGGCTCGATTTTTAATTTAAAGCGCAGCTCCTTTCTGTTCTCATCATTGGCTGTTACAACTATACATCTCCTCAGCAGACAGAGGAAACAGAGTTCTCTAAAACCCCTTCAGCATTTATTGTTTGTAGTCTTTTGGCTGACGGTAGTTAACTTGGGTGAGTTGAAAGCTTTTTGTGGGTTAGAGGAGCCTGATAATTCCTGATGTTGAGCTTTTCTCCATTTTCCTTTGTGTGATAAAGAGTGAGTAAAACTTACCTCTTCGTACTATCTCTCTGACACATTTGCCTGCTTTGAATTTTTTTGGCCACTGCCGAGCTCAGGACATTTTTTTTTTTTTTTGAGGGCAGGTGTCTTTTAGAGGCCTGAGTCCTTGTGAATGTTAAGTGACCCATAGCTATGCGTTTAAAGCCGCTCTTGCGGGAAACGGCCACAAGGCGGCAGCATTTCTCCATTTCCAACTCTGGGTTTTCCTGCAACCGAGGCTTCCTGGAAATTGTGTTAGTAGGCTGCAAATTAGAGTGCAGTGTGCCAGGGCAAACCCCCGAGAGCTTATATCTCCTTACTTCTTGTGTGTTTTTTAAAATTTAATTGTTATCTAGTATCACAGCCAATTGGATAAAAATGTGGTGTGTGTTCTAGGTGTACAGCATCTGGTTCATTATATGTATGTATCGATCTATTCCTCTTTGGATCCTTTCCCGTGTAGGTTATTACAGAGTGTTGAGTCGACCTCTCTTGGTATTCCTTAGGTATTTTGTGATTATGTATTTCATATGTATCAGTACATGTCTGTAAACCCCCATATCCAAATTCATACATTCCTTACACCTTTCCACTTGGTTAAGCATCGTTGGTTTTCTGGATCTATGCACGGCCTTCTCTTGGAAATGACTTCATGGGTATCAATGTTTAAGTAACAACTATAAGTGATGTCATAGGATATTTATATTTCGGTTTCTTTCGTACTTCCTCTTGGGTGAGTATCTCTAGATCCTTCTACGGTGGTGCCAGCGGCACTGTTCCATGCTTTTCCGTGGCTCATATTCCATTGTGCACATGGGCCCCTTCTTCTTGGTGCATTGTTCTGTTGATGGACATTTGGGTTTCTTCCAAGCCTTGGCTATGGTACATGTTGCTGCAGTGCAGGATGGCCAGCCTGTGTCTTTTTGATTTTGGTCTACTCGGGAGATAGGCCCATCAGTGGGCCTACCCGATTACATGTTAGCTCAATTTTTACCTTTCAGCGCACCTCCACGGTGTTCTCACTACTAGCTCTTACCAGGTTACGTCCCAGCGGCAGCTAGAGGGCACAGAGTTCTCTAAAACACCTTGAGCATTTATTCTTTGTAGACTCTGTGGCTGATGATCATTCTGACGACTGTGGGTGAACGTTTTGTCGACTGGATTTGCATGGCTTTATTCATTCCTGATGTTGAGCATTTTTCCATGCCCTTTTATTTATCACAAGAGAAAGAAAGAAAGAGAAGACAAAATGTGCGCAAAATATGCCTCTTGAAATTGTCGTTTTGAAATGTGCACGTCTTTTGAGTTTTTTTCCTCGATTTACGACCCAAGAATTGTTTTTGAGGGCAGGTGTCATTTATAGGCCTGCAATGATTTTGAATATCAAGTGACCATTAGCACTGGGTTTACAGCTGCTGTTTTGAGAAACGGCCACAAGGCGGCAGCAGGTCTCCTTTACCAAACCTGGTTACTAGGGCAACAGAGCCTCCGTGGGAGTCCTATTCTAGGTTGTCAATTAGAATGGAATGTGCCCCAGGAAAAAGCCCCTTAAGTTTGTGTCTCACTACTTACTTGTTCGTTTTTTAATTTAATGTTTATTTTTTCTCACAGCAAGTTTGATTACAATGTTTTGCTTGTTGTAGGTGTGAAAGATGTGGCTCTTTTACACATAAACATGTATCTAGTCTTCTTCGGATCCTTTTCCCATGTAGCTTATGAAACAATGTTGAGTACTCTTCTCTTGGTATTCCGTAGGCCTTTGGTGATTATGTATTTCACCTGTGTTTGTATATCTCGCTTAAACCCAATTTCCTAATGTACACAATTCTCACACCTGTCCATGGGTGAACCATAAATCTGTTTATTGCATCTGTGATTGCCTTTCTCTGTGGAAATATCGTCAGGGATATCAATTTTAAGGGAACACCTATAAGTGATATATATGTTATCTTTCTCTTTGTGACTTACTGCAAGTTGCGTGATTAACTCTAGCCTCACCTATGGTGCTGTTGATGGCATTGTTTCATTTTTTTCCTTGGCTAATATTCCATCTGTACAGGTCCCTGTTCTTCTTTGTCCACTCATCTGTTGATGGACTTTCTGGTTGCTTCCATGTCCTGGCTATTGTAATACTCCTGCAATGCAGCTTTGCCTGCCTGTGTCTTTCCACTTCTGTCTTCTTAGGCTATAGGCCCAGGAGTGGGCCTGCTGGATCATATCGTAACCCAGTGTTTACCTTGTAAAGGCACCTCCATTCTGTTCCCATTAGTGCCTCTTACCAGGTGAGGTCCTGTGGCGAGCATTGCCCTCTGAGGAAGGCGCCACTAAGACCCTCATAAGCCTCAGGGCCCGACTGTACTCTCCTTGGTATGCATCCTGGACTTTATGGTATGAACATAAAAAAGGAGATGGTCTTTGGCCAAATCGCTCCAGGGGCCTGCTCAGTTACTGGGAGTCCCTGGTTGTTCCCTAAAGCTAGGAAAAGCAACCCTGGAGGGGAAATTGGTGCCTTTGAGGGAGAAGCCGAGCAGCCAATCAACCAGCTGATGCCGATAAGGCGTGACTAAGCAAATTCCCTGCTTTAGGGGTGTATATATATGGCTATGCTTTGTTATTAAACTTGCCTTGCAACCGTCAGTTGCTTGTGCCCTTCTGATCCCATACCTTGGTGCGTTCAGTTCCCTACCCCCTCTCGTCGATTGTTGCTACACTTTGAGGACCCGCCGCGGCTGGCGGCAAAGTCCCACTTAACGTAGAGGGTATGCCCTTCTCCACAACCCCTTCAGCATGAATTGTTGGTAGTTTTGTTGCTGATGGTTCTTCTGACTGGTGTGAGCCGATACCTCCGTGGTTGGATTTGCATGCGTCTCATGAAGCCTTGAAATTGAGCTTTCAGGGATGTCCTTTTTTTCTTCAAACTGTGTGTGTAGCTTACCTCATCACATTCTTTTCTTGAAGTATGTGCCACATTTTGAAATGTTTTGGCCGCCACCTCCCTCAAGACATTTTGAGGGCAGGTTTCATTGACGGCCCTCCAGGACTTGTGCACATGAAGTGACCATTAGCACGGGTTTTCAAGCTGCCGTTGCAGGTAACGGCCAGAGGGCTGCAGCATTTCTGCATTTCCCACTCTGGTAACGAGTGAAACAGACCTTCCTGCCAGTGGTGTTCCTCGGTTATCAATTACGGTGGAATGTGTCTGGAGAAACCCCCCAAAGCTGATGTCTCCTTACTTATATCTGTTTTTAAAATGGAATTTCTACTTTTCACTGGCGTACTATTCCATTGTGTACATGGACCACTTCTCCTTTCTGCATTCCTCTGTTGCTGGACATTTTCATTGCTTCCAAGTGTTGGCTATGGTAAACGTTGCTGGATTGCAGGATTGCCAGCCCGTGTCTTTTTGATTCTCATCCTCTCAGGTGATAGACCCAGCAGTGGGTATGCTTGATTGAACGGTCGCTCAGTGTTGACCCTTTCCAGGCCACTCCACTGTGTTTACCTTAGGGGCTCTTACCACGTCCCACTTAGAACCGAGGGTACGCATTTCTTCACCACCCCTTCAGCATTTCTTGTTTGCAGAAGTTTTGCTGATGGCCATTCTGAGTGGTGTGACCTGATAGGTTTTTGTAACGTGTATTTTCGTGTCTTTAATAATTCCCAAGGTTCAGCATTTTTCCACGCCTTTTTTTATTCTGTGAAACAAAAACAGAAGAAAAACCGTGAGTACAATAAACCTCTTGAAATTGTCTTCTTGGAAGGTTGCCCTCTTTTGACTTTTTTGGTCGATTTTCGAGCCCAGGATTTTTTTTTTTTTTTTTTTTTTTTTTTGGAGGGCACGTGTCATTGACAAGCCTGCAATGTGTGTGAATATTGAGTGACCATTAGCACTGACTTTAAAGCTGCTGCTGTGGGAAACGGCCACAAGGCGTCAGCATTGCTACATTCCCACATCTGGTTACTAGGGCAGCAGAGCCCTTCTGGAAGTCCTGTTCCCAGGTTGTCAATTAGAACGGAATGTGCCAGGAAAAAAACCCAGAAGTTTATATCACATTACATCTTGTTCGCTCTTTTAATTTTTTTAAATCGGGGTAATGATTAGAATATTGTTGGTCCTAGATGTACAGAATCTGGTTCCTTTGTACGTTTTGTGTGTGTGTGTGTGTGTGTGTGTGTGTGTGTGTGTGTATATATATATATATATATATATATATATTCTTGTACAGATCCTCTTCCCATGTAAATTATTGCAGAGTGTTCTGGTGACCTCCCTTGCTATATGGTCGGTCTGTTTGATATATGTATTTAATATGTATTTGTACACATATGGTGACACTAATCTTAATTTATCCATTCCCCCCACCTTTCATTTTACATAAGCTTAGTTTGTTTTCTAAGTCCGTGAGTGTCTTTCTTTGTGGAAATATGTTCATTTGTGTCAGCTGTTAGATAACGCCTATAAGTGATGTCATACGGTATGTCTTTTGCTTTCCGACTTAACTCATGTTCTGTGATCATCTCTAGGCTCATCTAGGGTGCCTCAAAGAGCAGTGTTTCCTTGTTTTCCATGGCTGAGAGTCCACTGTGTCCACGGACCAGCTCTTCTTATCCATTCATCTGTTGATGGACATTTTGGTTGCTTCGGTGTCTTGGCTACTGTGAAAACTCGTGGAGTGCAGCTCTTGCAGCCTGTCTTCTCAGGTGAGAGGCTCAGCTGTGGGTGTTCTGGATGGAATGGTGGCTCGATTTTTAATTTAAAGCGCAGCTCCTTTCTGTTCTCATCATTGGCTGTTACAACTATACATCTCCTCAGCAGACAGAGGAAACAGAGTTCTCTAAAACCCCTTCAGCATTTATTGTTTGTAGTCTTTTGGCTGACGGTAGTTAACTTGGGTGAGTTGAAAGCTTTTTGTGGGTTAGAGGAGCCTGATAATTCCTGATGTTGAGCTTTTCTCCATTTTCCTTTGTGTGATAAAGAGTGAGTAAAACTTACCTCTTCGTACTATCTCTCTGACACATTTGCCTGCTTTGAATTTTTTTGGCCACTGCCGAGCTCAGGACATTTTTTTTTTTTTTTGAGGGCAGGTGTCTTTTAGAGGCCTGAGTCCTTGTGAATGTTAAGTGACCCATAGCTATGCGTTTAAAGCCGCTCTTGCGGGAAACGGCCACAAGGCGGCAGCATTTCTCCATTTCCAACTCTGGGTTTTCCTGCAACCGAGGCTTCCTGGAAATTGTGTTAGTAGGCTGCAAATTAGAGTGCAGTGTGCCAGGGCAAACCCCCGAGAGCTTATATCTCCTTACTTCTTGTGTGTTTTTTAAAATTTAATTGTTATCTAGTATCACAGCCAATTGGATAAAAATGTGGTGTGTGTTCTAGGTGTACAGCATCTGGTTCATTATATGTATGTATCGATCTATTCCTCTTTGGATCCTTTCCCGTGTAGGTTATTACAGAGTGTTGAGTCGACCTCTCTTGGTATTCCTTAGGTATTTTGTGATTATGTATTTCATATGTATCAGTACATGTCTGTAAACCCCCATATCCAAATTCATACATTCCTTACACCTTTCCACTTGGTTAAGCATCGTTGGTTTTCTGGATCTATGCACGGCCTTCTCTTGGAAATGACTTCATGGGTATCAATGTTTAAGTAACAACTATAAGTGATGTCATAGGATATTTATATTTCGGTTTCTTTCGTACTTCCTCTTGGGTGAGTATCTCTAGATCCTTCTACGGTGGTGCCAGCGGCACTGTTCCATGCTTTTCCGTGGCTCATATTCCATTGTGCACATGGGCCCCTTCTTCTTGGTGCATTGTTCTGTTGATGGACATTTGGGTTTCTTCCAAGCCTTGGCTATGGTACATGTTGCTGCAGTGCAGGATGGCCAGCCTGTGTCTTTTTGATTTTGGTCTACTCGGGAGATAGGCCCATCAGTGGGCCTACCCGATTACATGTTAGCTCAATTTTTACCTTTCAGCGCACCTCCACGGTGTTCTCACTACTAGCTCTTACCAGGTTACGTCCCAGCGGCAGCTAGAGGGCACAGAGTTCTCTAAAACACCTTGAGCATTTATTCTTTGTAGACTCTGTGGCTGATGATCATTCTGACGACTGTGGGTGAACGTTTTGTCGACTGGATTTGCATGGCTTTATTCATTCCTGATGTTGAGCATTTTTCCATGCCCTTTTATTTATCACAAGAGAAAGAAAGAAAGAGAAGACAAAATGTGCGCAAAATATGCCTCTTGAAATTGTCGTTTTGAAATGTGCACGTCTTTTGAGTTTTTTTCCTCGATTTACGACCCAAGAATTGTTTTTGAGGGCAGGTGTCATTTATAGGCCTGCAATGATTTTGAATATCAAGTGACCATTAGCACTGGGTTTACAGCTGCTGTTTTGAGAAACGGCCACAAGGCGGCAGCAGGTCTCCTTTACCAAACCTGGTTACTAGGGCAACAGAGCCTCCGTGGGAGTCCTATTCTAGGTTGTCAATTAGAATGGAATGTGCCCCAGGAAAAAGCCCCTTAAGTTTGTGTCTCACTACTTACTTGTTCGTTTTTTAATTTAATGTTTATTTTTTCTCACAGCAAGTTTGATTACAATGTTTTGCTTGTTGTAGGTGTGAAAGATGTGGCTCTTTTACACATAAACATGTATCTAGTCTTCTTCGGATCCTTTTCCCATGTAGCTTATGAAACAATGTTGAGTACTCTTCTCTTGGTATTCCGTAGGCCTTTGGTGATTATGTATTTCACCTGTGTTTGTATATCTCGCTTAAACCCAATTTCCTAATGTACACAATTCTCACACCTGTCCATGGGTGAACCATAAATCTGTTTATTGCATCTGTGATTGCCTTTCTCTGTGGAAATATCGTCAGGGATATCAATTTTAAGGGAACACCTATAAGTGATATATATGTTATCTTTCTCTTTGTGACTTACTGCAAGTTGCGTGATTAACTCTAGCCTCACCTATGGTGCTGTTGATGGCATTGTTTCATTTTTTTCCTTGGCTAATATTCCATCTGTACAGGTCCCTGTTCTTCTTTGTCCACTCATCTGTTGATGGACTTTCTGGTTGCTTCCATGTCCTGGCTATTGTAATACTCCTGCAATGCAGCTTTGCCTGCCTGTGTCTTTCCACTTCTGTCTTCTTAGGCTATAGGCCCAGGAGTGGGCCTGCTGGATCATATCGTAACCCAGTGTTTACCTTGTAAAGGCACCTCCATTCTGTTCCCATTAGTGCCTCTTACCAGGTGAGGTCCTGTGGCGAGCATTGCCCTCTGAGGAAGGCGCCACTAAGACCCTCATAAGCCTCAGGGCCCGACTGTACTCTCCTTGGTATGCATCCTGGACTTTATGGTATGAACATAAAAAAGGAGATGGTCTTTGGCCAAATCGCTCCAGGGGCCTGCTCAGTTACTGGGAGTCCCTGGTTGTTCCCTAAAGCTAGGAAAAGCAACCCTGGAGGGGAAATTGGTGCCTTTGAGGGAGAAGCCGAGCAGCCAATCAACCAGCTGATGCCGATAAGGCGTGACTAAGCAAATTCCCTGCTTTAGGGGTGTATATATATGGCTATGCTTTGTTATTAAACTTGCCTTGCAACCGTCAGTTGCTTGTGCCCTTCTGATCCCATACCTTGGTGCGTTCAGTTCCCTACCCCCTCTCGTCGATTGTTGCTACACTTTGAGGACCCGCCGCGGCTGGCGGCAAAGTCCCACTTAACGTAGAGGGTATGCCCTTCTCCACAACCCCTTCAGCATGAATTGTTGGTAGTTTTGTTGCTGATGGTTCTTCTGACTGGTGTGAGCCGATACCTCCGTGGTTGGATTTGCATGCGTCTCATGAAGCCTTGAAATTGAGCTTTCAGGGATGTCCTTTTTTTCTTCAAACTGTGTGTGTAGCTTACCTCATCACATTCTTTTCTTGAAGTATGTGCCACATTTTGAAATGTTTTGGCCGCCACCTCCCTCAAGACATTTTGAGGGCAGGTTTCATTGACGGCCCTCCAGGACTTGTGCACATGAAGTGACCATTAGCACGGGTTTTCAAGCTGCCGTTGCAGGTAACGGCCAGAGGGCTGCAGCATTTCTGCATTTCCCACTCTGGTAACGAGTGAAACAGACCTTCCTGCCAGTGGTGTTCCTCGGTTATCAATTACGGTGGAATGTGTCTGGAGAAACCCCCCAAAGCTGATGTCTCCTTACTTATATCTGTTTTTAAAATGGAATTTCTACTTTTCACTGGCGTACTATTCCATTGTGTACATGGACCACTTCTCCTTTCTGCATTCCTCTGTTGCTGGACATTTTCATTGCTTCCAAGTGTTGGCTATGGTAAACGTTGCTGGATTGCAGGATTGCCAGCCCGTGTCTTTTTGATTCTCATCCTCTCAGGTGATAGACCCAGCAGTGGGTATGCTTGATTGAACGGTCGCTCAGTGTTGACCCTTTCCAGGCCACTCCACTGTGTTTACCTTAGGGGCTCTTACCACGTCCCACTTAGAACCGAGGGTACGCATTTCTTCACCACCCCTTCAGCATTTCTTGTTTGCAGAAGTTTTGCTGATGGCCATTCTGAGTGGTGTGACCTGATAGGTTTTTGTAACGTGTATTTTCGTGTCTTTAATAATTCCCAAGGTTCAGCATTTTTCCACGCCTTTTTTTATTCTGTGAAACAAAAACAGAAGAAAAACCGTGAGTACAATAAACCTCTTGAAATTGTCTTCTTGGAAGGTTGCCCTCTTTTGACTTTTTTGGTCGATTTTCGAGCCCAGGATTTTTTTTTTTTTTTTTGGAGGGCACGTGTCATTGACAAGCCTGCAATGTGTGTGAATATTGAGTGACCATTAGCACTGACTTTAAAGCTGCTGCTGTGGGAAACGGCCACAAGGCGTCAGCATTGCTACATTCCCACATCTGGTTACTAGGGCAGCAGAGCCCTTCTGGAAGTCCTGTTCCCAGGTTGTCAATTAGAACGGAATGTGCCAGGAAAAAACCCCAGAAGTTTATATCACATTACATCTTGTTCGCTCTTTTAATTTTTTTAAATCGGGGTAATGATTAGAATATTGTTGGTCCTAGATGTACAGAATCTGGTTCCTTTGTACGTTTTGTGTGTGTGTGTGTGTGTGTGTGTGTGTGTGTGTGTGTATATATATATATATATATATATATTCTTGTACAGATCCTCTTCCCATGTAAATTATTGCAGAGTGTTCTGGTGACCTCCCTTGCTATATGGTCGGTCTGTTTGATATATGTATTTAATATGTATTTGTACACATATGGTGACACTAATCTTAATTTATCCATTCCCCCCACCTTTCATTTTACATAAGCTTAGTTTGTTTTCTAAGTCCGTGAGTGTCTTTCTTTGTGGAAATATGTTCATTTGTGTCAGCTGTTAGATAACGCCTATAAGTGATGTCATACGGTATGTCTTTTGCTTTCCGACTTAACTCATGTTCTGTGATCATCTCTAGGCTCATCTAGGGTGCCTCAAAGAGCAGTGTTTCCTTGTTTTCCATGGCTGAGAGTCCACTGTGTCCACGGACCAGCTCTTCTTATCCATTCATCTGTTGATGGACATTTTGGTTGCTTCGGTGTCTTGGCTACTGTGAAAACTCGTGGAGTGCAGCTCTTGCAGCCTGTCTTCTCAGGTGAGAGGCTCAGCTGTGGGTGTTCTGGATGGAATGGTGGCTCGATTTTTAATTTAAAGCGCAGCTCCTTTCTGTTCTCATCATTGGCTGTTACAACTATACATCTCCTCAGCAGACAGAGGAAACAGAGTTCTCTAAAACCCCTTCAGCATTTATTGTTTGTAGTCTTTTGGCTGACGGTAGTTAACTTGGGTGAGTTGAAAGCTTTTTGTGGGTTAGAGGAGCCTGATAATTCCTGATGTTGAGCTTTTCTCCATTTTCCTTTGTGTGATAAAGAGTGAGTAAAACTTACCTCTTCGTACTATCTCTCTGACACATTTGCCTGCTTTGAATTTTTTTGGCCACTGCCGAGCTCAGGACATTTTTTTTTTTTTTTGAGGGCAGGTGTCTTTTAGAGGCCTGAGTCCTTGTGAATGTTAAGTGACCCATAGCTATGCGTTTAAAGCCGCTCTTGCGGGAAACGGCCACAAGGCGGCAGCATTTCTCCATTTCCAACTCTGGGTTTTCCTGCAACCGAGGCTTCCTGGAAATTGTGTTAGTAGGCTGCAAATTAGAGTGCAGTGTGCCAGGGCAAACCCCCGAGAGCTTATATCTCCTTACTTCTTGTGTGTTTTTTAAAATTTAATTGTTATCTAGTATCACAGCCAATTGGATAAAAATGTGGTGTGTGTTCTAGGTGTACAGCATCTGGTTCATTATATGTATGTATCGATCTATTCCTCTTTGGATCCTTTCCCGTGTAGGTTATTACAGAGTGTTGAGTCGACCTCTCTTGGTATTCCTTAGGTATTTTGTGATTATGTATTTCATATGTATCAGTACATGTCTGTAAACCCCCATATCCAAATTCATACATTCCTTACACCTTTCCACTTGGTTAAGCATCGTTGGTTTTCTGGATCTATGCACGGCCTTCTCTTGGAAATGACTTCATGGGTATCAATGTTTAAGTAACAACTATAAGTGATGTCATAGGATATTTATATTTCGGTTTCTTTCGTACTTCCTCTTGGGTGAGTATCTCTAGATCCTTCTACGGTGGTGCCAGCGGCACTGTTCCATGCTTTTCCGTGGCTCATATTCCATTGTGCACATGGGCCCCTTCTTCTTGGTGCATTGTTCTGTTGATGGACATTTGGGTTTCTTCCAAGCCTTGGCTATGGTACATGTTGCTGCAGTGCAGGATGGCCAGCCTGTGTCTTTTTGATTTTGGTCTACTCGGGAGATAGGCCCATCAGTGGGCCTACCCGATTACATGTTAGCTCAATTTTTACCTTTCAGCGCACCTCCACGGTGTTCTCACTACTAGCTCTTACCAGGTTACGTCCCAGCGGCAGCTAGAGGGCACAGAGTTCTCTAAAACACCTTGAGCATTTATTCTTTGTAGACTCTGTGGCTGATGATCATTCTGACGACTGTGGGTGAACGTTTTGTCGACTGGATTTGCATGGCTTTATTCATTCCTGATGTTGAGCATTTTTCCATGCCCTTTTATTTATCACAAGAGAAAGAAAGAAAGAGAAGACAAAATGTGCGCAAAATATGCCTCTTGAAATTGTCGTTTTGAAATGTGCACGTCTTTTGAGTTTTTTTCCTCGATTTACGACCCAAGAATTGTTTTTGAGGGCAGGTGTCATTTATAGGCCTGCAATGATTTTGAATATCAAGTGACCATTAGCACTGGGTTTACAGCTGCTGTTTTGAGAAACGGCCACAAGGCGGCAGCAGGTCTCCTTTACCAAACCTGGTTACTAGGGCAACAGAGCCTCCGTGGGAGTCCTATTCTAGGTTGTCAATTAGAATGGAATGTGCCCCAGGAAAAAGCCCCTTAAGTTTGTGTCTCACTACTTACTTGTTCGTTTTTTAATTTAATGTTTATTTTTTCTCACAGCAAGTTTGATTACAATGTTTTGCTTGTTGTAGGTGTGAAAGATGTGGCTCTTTTACACATAAACATGTATCTAGTCTTCTTCGGATCCTTTTCCCATGTAGCTTATGAAACAATGTTGAGTACTCTTCTCTTGGTATTCCGTAGGCCTTTGGTGATTATGTATTTCACCTGTGTTTGTATATCTCGCTTAAACCCAATTTCCTAATGTACACAATTCTCACACCTGTCCATGGGTGAACCATAAATCTGTTTATTGCATCTGTGATTGCCTTTCTCTGTGGAAATATCGTCAGGGATATCAATTTTAAGGGAACACCTATAAGTGATATATATGTTATCTTTCTCTTTGTGACTTACTGCAAGTTGCGTGATTAACTCTAGCCTCACCTATGGTGCTGTTGATGGCATTGTTTCATTTTTTTCCTTGGCTAATATTCCATCTGTACAGGTCCCTGTTCTTCTTTGTCCACTCATCTGTTGATGGACTTTCTGGTTGCTTCCATGTCCTGGCTATTGTAATACTCCTGCAATGCAGCTTTGCCTGCCTGTGTCTTTCCACTTCTGTCTTCTTAGGCTATAGGCCCAGGAGTGGGCCTGCTGGATCATATCGTAACCCAGTGTTTACCTTGTAAAGGCACCTCCATTCTGTTCCCATTAGTGCCTCTTACCAGGTGAGGTCCTGTGGCGAGCATTGCCCTCTGAGGAAGGCGCCACTAAGACCCTCATAAGCCTCAGGGCCCGACTGTACTCTCCTTGGTATGCATCCTGGACTTTATGGTATGAACATAAAAAAGGAGATGGTCTTTGGCCAAATCGCTCCAGGGGCCTGCTCAGTTACTGGGAGTCCCTGGTTGTTCCCTAAAGCTAGGAAAAGCAACCCTGGAGGGGAAATTGGTGCCTTTGAGGGAGAAGCCGAGCAGCCAATCAACCAGCTGATGCCGATAAGGCGTGACTAAGCAAATTCCCTGCTTTAGGGGTGTATATATATGGCTATGCTTTGTTATTAAACTTGCCTTGCAACCGTCAGTTGCTTGTGCCCTTCTGATCCCATACCTTGGTGCGTTCAGTTCCCTACCCCCTCTCGTCGATTGTTGCTACACTTTGAGGACCCGCCGCGGCTGGCGGCAAAGTCCCACTTAACGTAGAGGGTATGCCCTTCTCCACAACCCCTTCAGCATGAATTGTTGGTAGTTTTGTTGCTGATGGTTCTTCTGACTGGTGTGAGCCGATACCTCCGTGGTTGGATTTGCATGCGTCTCATGAAGCCTTGAAATTGAGCTTTCAGGGATGTCCTTTTTTTCTTCAAACTGTGTGTGTAGCTTACCTCATCACATTCTTTTCTTGAAGTATGTGCCACATTTTGAAATGTTTTGGCCGCCACCTCCCTCAAGACATTTTGAGGGCAGGTTTCATTGACGGCCCTCCAGGACTTGTGCACATGAAGTGACCATTAGCACGGGTTTTCAAGCTGCCGTTGCAGGTAACGGCCAGAGGGCTGCAGCATTTCTGCATTTCCCACTCTGGTAACGAGTGAAACAGACCTTCCTGCCAGTGGTGTTCCTCGGTTATCAATTACGGTGGAATGTGTCTGGAGAAACCCCCCAAAGCTGATGTCTCCTTACTTATATCTGTTTTTAAAATGGAATTTCTACTTTTCACTGGCGTACTATTCCATTGTGTACATGGACCACTTCTCCTTTCTGCATTCCTCTGTTGCTGGACATTTTCATTGCTTCCAAGTGTTGGCTATGGTAAACGTTGCTGGATTGCAGGATTGCCAGCCCGTGTCTTTTTGATTCTCATCCTCTCAGGTGATAGACCCAGCAGTGGGTATGCTTGATTGAACGGTCGCTCAGTGTTGACCCTTTCCAGGCCACTCCACTGTGTTTACCTTAGGGGCTCTTACCACGTCCCACTTAGAACCGAGGGTACGCATTTCTTCACCACCCCTTCAGCATTTCTTGTTTGCAGAAGTTTTGCTGATGGCCATTCTGAGTGGTGTGACCTGATAGGTTTTTGTAACGTGTATTTTCGTGTCTTTAATAATTCCCAAGGTTCAGCATTTTTCCACGCCTTTTTTTATTCTGTGAAACAAAAACAGAAGAAAAACCGTGAGTACAATAAACCTCTTGAAATTGTCTTCTTGGAAGGTTGCCCTCTTTTGACTTTTTTGGTCGATTTTCGAGCCCAGGATTTTTTTTTTTTTTTTTTTTTTTTTTTGGAGGGCACGTGTCATTGACAAGCCTGCAATGTGTGTGAATATTGAGTGACCATTAGCACTGACTTTAAAGCTGCTGCTGTGGGAAACGGCCACAAGGCGTCAGCATTGCTACATTCCCACATCTGGTTACTAGGGCAGCAGAGCCCTTCTGGAAGTCCTGTTCCCAGGTTGTCAATTAGAACGGAATGTGCCAGGAAAAAAACCCAGAAGTTTATATCACATTACATCTTGTTCGCTCTTTTAATTTTTTTAAATCGGGGTAATGATTAGAATATTGTTGGTCCTAGATGTACAGAATCTGGTTCCTTTGTACGTTTTGTGTGTGTGTGTGTGTGTGTGTGTGTGTGTGTGTGTGTATATATATATATATATATATATATATATTCTTGTACAGATCCTCTTCCCATGTAAATTATTGCAGAGTGTTCTGGTGACCTCCCTTGCTATATGGTCGGTCTGTTTGATATATGTATTTAATATGTATTTGTACACATATGGTGACACTAATCTTAATTTATCCATTCCCCCCACCTTTCATTTTACATAAGCTTAGTTTGTTTTCTAAGTCCGTGAGTGTCTTTCTTTGTGGAAATATGTTCATTTGTGTCAGCTGTTAGATAACGCCTATAAGTGATGTCATACGGTATGTCTTTTGCTTTCCGACTTAACTCATGTTCTGTGATCATCTCTAGGCTCATCTAGGGTGCCTCAAAGAGCAGTGTTTCCTTGTTTTCCATGGCTGAGAGTCCACTGTGTCCACGGACCAGCTCTTCTTATCCATTCATCTGTTGATGGACATTTTGGTTGCTTCGGTGTCTTGGCTACTGTGAAAACTCGTGGAGTGCAGCTCTTGCAGCCTGTCTTCTCAGGTGAGAGGCTCAGCTGTGGGTGTTCTGGATGGAATGGTGGCTCGATTTTTAATTTAAAGCGCAGCTCCTTTCTGTTCTCATCATTGGCTGTTACAACTATACATCTCCTCAGCAGACAGAGGAAACAGAGTTCTCTAAAACCCCTTCAGCATTTATTGTTTGTAGTCTTTTGGCTGACGGTAGTTAACTTGGGTGAGTTGAAAGCTTTTTGTGGGTTAGAGGAGCCTGATAATTCCTGATGTTGAGCTTTTCTCCATTTTCCTTTGTGTGATAAAGAGTGAGTAAAACTTACCTCTTCGTACTATCTCTCTGACACATTTGCCTGCTTTGAATTTTTTTGGCCACTGCCGAGCTCAGGACATTTTTTTTTTTTTTTGAGGGCAGGTGTCTTTTAGAGGCCTGAGTCCTTGTGAATGTTAAGTGACCCATAGCTATGCGTTTAAAGCCGCTCTTGCGGGAAACGGCCACAAGGCGGCAGCATTTCTCCATTTCCAACTCTGGGTTTTCCTGCAACCGAGGCTTCCTGGAAATTGTGTTAGTAGGCTGCAAATTAGAGTGCAGTGTGCCAGGGCAAACCCCCGAGAGCTTATATCTCCTTACTTCTTGTGTGTTTTTTAAAATTTAATTGTTATCTAGTATCACAGCCAATTGGATAAAAATGTGGTGTGTGTTCTAGGTGTACAGCATCTGGTTCATTATATGTATGTATCGATCTATTCCTCTTTGGATCCTTTCCCGTGTAGGTTATTACAGAGTGTTGAGTCGACCTCTCTTGGTATTCCTTAGGTATTTTGTGATTATGTATTTCATATGTATCAGTACATGTCTGTAAACCCCCATATCCAAATTCATACATTCCTTACACCTTTCCACTTGGTTAAGCATCGTTGGTTTTCTGGATCTATGCACGGCCTTCTCTTGGAAATGACTTCATGGGTATCAATGTTTAAGTAACAACTATAAGTGATGTCATAGGATATTTATATTTCGGTTTCTTTCGTACTTCCTCTTGGGTGAGTATCTCTAGATCCTTCTACGGTGGTGCCAGCGGCACTGTTCCATGCTTTTCCGTGGCTCATATTCCATTGTGCACATGGGCCCCTTCTTCTTGGTGCATTGTTCTGTTGATGGACATTTGGGTTTCTTCCAAGCCTTGGCTATGGTACATGTTGCTGCAGTGCAGGATGGCCAGCCTGTGTCTTTTTGATTTTGGTCTACTCGGGAGATAGGCCCATCAGTGGGCCTACCCGATTACATGTTAGCTCAATTTTTACCTTTCAGCGCACCTCCACGGTGTTCTCACTACTAGCTCTTACCAGGTTACGTCCCAGCGGCAGCTAGAGGGCACAGAGTTCTCTAAAACACCTTGAGCATTTATTCTTTGTAGACTCTGTGGCTGATGATCATTCTGACGACTGTGGGTGAACGTTTTGTCGACTGGATTTGCATGGCTTTATTCATTCCTGATGTTGAGCATTTTTCCATGCCCTTTTATTTATCACAAGAGAAAGAAAGAAAGAGAAGACAAAATGTGCGCAAAATATGCCTCTTGAAATTGTCGTTTTGAAATGTGCACGTCTTTTGAGTTTTTTTCCTCGATTTACGACCCAAGAATTGTTTTTGAGGGCAGGTGTCATTTATAGGCCTGCAATGATTTTGAATATCAAGTGACCATTAGCACTGGGTTTACAGCTGCTGTTTTGAGAAACGGCCACAAGGCGGCAGCAGGTCTCCTTTACCAAACCTGGTTACTAGGGCAACAGAGCCTCCGTGGGAGTCCTATTCTAGGTTGTCAATTAGAATGGAATGTGCCCCAGGAAAAAGCCCCTTAAGTTTGTGTCTCACTACTTACTTGTTCGTTTTTTAATTTAATGTTTATTTTTTCTCACAGCAAGTTTGATTACAATGTTTTGCTTGTTGTAGGTGTGAAAGATGTGGCTCTTTTACACATAAACATGTATCTAGTCTTCTTCGGATCCTTTTCCCATGTAGCTTATGAAACAATGTTGAGTACTCTTCTCTTGGTATTCCGTAGGCCTTTGGTGATTATGTATTTCACCTGTGTTTGTATATCTCGCTTAAACCCAATTTCCTAATGTACACAATTCTCACACCTGTCCATGGGTGAACCATAAATCTGTTTATTGCATCTGTGATTGCCTTTCTCTGTGGAAATATCGTCAGGGATATCAATTTTAAGGGAACACCTATAAGTGATATATATGTTATCTTTCTCTTTGTGACTTACTGCAAGTTGCGTGATTAACTCTAGCCTCACCTATGGTGCTGTTGATGGCATTGTTTCATTTTTTTCCTTGGCTAATATTCCATCTGTACAGGTCCCTGTTCTTCTTTGTCCACTCATCTGTTGATGGACTTTCTGGTTGCTTCCATGTCCTGGCTATTGTAATACTCCTGCAATGCAGCTTTGCCTGCCTGTGTCTTTCCACTTCTGTCTTCTTAGGCTATAGGCCCAGGAGTGGGCCTGCTGGATCATATCGTAACCCAGTGTTTACCTTGTAAAGGCACCTCCATTCTGTTCCCATTAGTGCCTCTTACCAGGTGAGGTCCTGTGGCGAGCATTGCCCTCTGAGGAAGGCGCCACTAAGACCCTCATAAGCCTCAGGGCCCGACTGTACTCTCCTTGGTATGCATCCTGGACTTTATGGTATGAACATAAAAAAGGAGATGGTCTTTGGCCAAATCGCTCCAGGGGCCTGCTCAGTTACTGGGAGTCCCTGGTTGTTCCCTAAAGCTAGGAAAAGCAACCCTGGAGGGGAAATTGGTGCCTTTGAGGGAGAAGCCGAGCAGCCAATCAACCAGCTGATGCCGATAAGGCGTGACTAAGCAAATTCCCTGCTTTAGGGGTGTATATATATGGCTATGCTTTGTTATTAAACTTGCCTTGCAACCGTCAGTTGCTTGTGCCCTTCTGATCCCATACCTTGGTGCGTTCAGTTCCCTACCCCCTCTCGTCGATTGTTGCTACACTTTGAGGACCCGCCGCGGCTGGCGGCAAAGTCCCACTTAACGTAGAGGGTATGCCCTTCTCCACAACCCCTTCAGCATGAATTGTTGGTAGTTTTGTTGCTGATGGTTCTTCTGACTGGTGTGAGCCGATACCTCCGTGGTTGGATTTGCATGCGTCTCATGAAGCCTTGAAATTGAGCTTTCAGGGATGTCCTTTTTTTCTTCAAACTGTGTGTGTAGCTTACCTCATCACATTCTTTTCTTGAAGTATGTGCCACATTTTGAAATGTTTTGGCCGCCACCTCCCTCAAGACATTTTGAGGGCAGGTTTCATTGACGGCCCTCCAGGACTTGTGCACATGAAGTGACCATTAGCACGGGTTTTCAAGCTGCCGTTGCAGGTAACGGCCAGAGGGCTGCAGCATTTCTGCATTTCCCACTCTGGTAACGAGTGAAACAGACCTTCCTGCCAGTGGTGTTCCTCGGTTATCAATTACGGTGGAATGTGTCTGGAGAAACCCCCCAAAGCTGATGTCTCCTTACTTATATCTGTTTTTAAAATGGAATTTCTACTTTTCACTGGCGTACTATTCCATTGTGTACATGGACCACTTCTCCTTTCTGCATTCCTCTGTTGCTGGACATTTTCATTGCTTCCAAGTGTTGGCTATGGTAAACGTTGCTGGATTGCAGGATTGCCAGCCCGTGTCTTTTTGATTCTCATCCTCTCAGGTGATAGACCCAGCAGTGGGTATGCTTGATTGAACGGTCGCTCAGTGTTGACCCTTTCCAGGCCACTCCACTGTGTTTACCTTAGGGGCTCTTACCACGTCCCACTTAGAACCGAGGGTACGCATTTCTTCACCACCCCTTCAGCATTTCTTGTTTGCAGAAGTTTTGCTGATGGCCATTCTGAGTGGTGTGACCTGATAGGTTTTTGTAACGTGTATTTTCGTGTCTTTAATAATTCCCAAGGTTCAGCATTTTTCCACGCCTTTTTTTATTCTGTGAAACAAAAACAGAAGAAAAACCGTGAGTACAATAAACCTCTTGAAATTGTCTTCTTGGAAGGTTGCCCTCTTTTGACTTTTTTGGTCGATTTTCGAGCCCAGGATTTTTTTTTTTTTTTTTTGGAGGGCACGTGTCATTGACAAGCCTGCAATGTGTGTGAATATTGAGTGACCATTAGCACTGACTTTAAAGCTGCTGCTGTGGGAAACGGCCACAAGGCGTCAGCATTGCTACATTCCCACATCTGGTTACTAGGGCAGCAGAGCCCTTCTGGAAGTCCTGTTCCCAGGTTGTCAATTAGAACGGAATGTGCCAGGAAAAAAACCCAGAAGTTTATATCACATTACATCTTGTTCGCTCTTTTAATTTTTTTAAATCGGGGTAATGATTAGAATATTGTTGGTCCTAGATGTACAGAATCTGGTTCCTTTGTACGTTTTGTGTGTGTGTGTGTGTGTGTGTGTGTGTGTGTGTGTGTATATATATATATATATATATATATTCTTGTACAGATCCTCTTCCCATGTAAATTATTGCAGAGTGTTCTGGTGACCTCCCTTGCTATATGGTCGGTCTGTTTGATATATGTATTTAATATGTATTTGTACACATATGGTGACACTAATCTTAATTTATCCATTCCCCCCACCTTTCATTTTACATAAGCTTAGTTTGTTTTCTAAGTCCGTGAGTGTCTTTCTTTGTGGAAATATGTTCATTTGTGTCAGCTGTTAGATAACGCCTATAAGTGATGTCATACGGTATGTCTTTTGCTTTCCGACTTAACTCATGTTCTGTGATCATCTCTAGGCTCATCTAGGGTGCCTCAAAGAGCAGTGTTTCCTTGTTTTCCATGGCTGAGAGTCCACTGTGTCCACGGACCAGCTCTTCTTATCCATTCATCTGTTGATGGACATTTTGGTTGCTTCGGTGTCTTGGCTACTGTGAAAACTCGTGGAGTGCAGCTCTTGCAGCCTGTCTTCTCAGGTGAGAGGCTCAGCTGTGGGTGTTCTGGATGGAATGGTGGCTCGATTTTTAATTTAAAGCGCAGCTCCTTTCTGTTCTCATCATTGGCTGTTACAACTATACATCTCCTCAGCAGACAGAGGAAACAGAGTTCTCTAAAACCCCTTCAGCATTTATTGTTTGTAGTCTTTTGGCTGACGGTAGTTAACTTGGGTGAGTTGAAAGCTTTTTGTGGGTTAGAGGAGCCTGATAATTCCTGATGTTGAGCTTTTCTCCATTTTCCTTTGTGTGATAAAGAGTGAGTAAAACTTACCTCTTCGTACTATCTCTCTGACACATTTGCCTGCTTTGAATTTTTTTGGCCACTGCCGAGCTCAGGACATTTTTTTTTTTTTTTGAGGGCAGGTGTCTTTTAGAGGCCTGAGTCCTTGTGAATGTTAAGTGACCCATAGCTATGCGTTTAAAGCCGCTCTTGCGGGAAACGGCCACAAGGCGGCAGCATTTCTCCATTTCCAACTCTGGGTTTTCCTGCAACCGAGGCTTCCTGGAAATTGTGTTAGTAGGCTGCAAATTAGAGTGCAGTGTGCCAGGGCAAACCCCCGAGAGCTTATATCTCCTTACTTCTTGTGTGTTTTTTAAAATTTAATTGTTATCTAGTATCACAGCCAATTGGATAAAAATGTGGTGTGTGTTCTAGGTGTACAGCATCTGGTTCATTATATGTATGTATCGATCTATTCCTCTTTGGATCCTTTCCCGTGTAGGTTATTACAGAGTGTTGAGTCGACCTCTCTTGGTATTCCTTAGGTATTTTGTGATTATGTATTTCATATGTATCAGTACATGTCTGTAAACCCCCATATCCAAATTCATACATTCCTTACACCTTTCCACTTGGTTAAGCATCGTTGGTTTTCTGGATCTATGCACGGCCTTCTCTTGGAAATGACTTCATGGGTATCAATGTTTAAGTAACAACTATAAGTGATGTCATAGGATATTTATATTTCGGTTTCTTTCGTACTTCCTCTTGGGTGAGTATCTCTAGATCCTTCTACGGTGGTGCCAGCGGCACTGTTCCATGCTTTTCCGTGGCTCATATTCCATTGTGCACATGGGCCCCTTCTTCTTGGTGCATTGTTCTGTTGATGGACATTTGGGTTTCTTCCAAGCCTTGGCTATGGTACATGTTGCTGCAGTGCAGGATGGCCAGCCTGTGTCTTTTTGATTTTGGTCTACTCGGGAGATAGGCCCATCAGTGGGCCTACCCGATTACATGTTAGCTCAATTTTTACCTTTCAGCGCACCTCCACGGTGTTCTCACTACTAGCTCTTACCAGGTTACGTCCCAGCGGCAGCTAGAGGGCACAGAGTTCTCTAAAACACCTTGAGCATTTATTCTTTGTAGACTCTGTGGCTGATGATCATTCTGACGACTGTGGGTGAACGTTTTGTCGACTGGATTTGCATGGCTTTATTCATTCCTGATGTTGAGCATTTTTCCATGCCCTTTTATTTATCACAAGAGAAAGAAAGAAAGAGAAGACAAAATGTGCGCAAAATATGCCTCTTGAAATTGTCGTTTTGAAATGTGCACGTCTTTTGAGTTTTTTTCCTCGATTTACGACCCAAGAATTGTTTTTGAGGGCAGGTGTCATTTATAGGCCTGCAATGATTTTGAATATCAAGTGACCATTAGCACTGGGTTTACAGCTGCTGTTTTGAGAAACGGCCACAAGGCGGCAGCAGGTCTCCTTTACCAAACCTGGTTACTAGGGCAACAGAGCCTCCGTGGAAGTCCTATTCTAGGTTGTCAATTAGAATGGAATGTGCCCCAGGAAAAAGCCCCTTAAGTTTGTGTCTCACTACTTACTTGTTCGTTTTTTAATTTAATGTTTATTTTTTCTCACAGCAAGTTTGATTACAATGTTTTGCTTGTTGTAGGTGTGAAAGATGTGGCTCTTTTACACATAAACATGTATCTAGTCTTCTTCGGATCCTTTTCCCATGTAGCTTATGAAACAATGTTGAGTACTCTTCTCTTGGTATTCCGTAGGCCTTTGGTGATTATGTATTTCACCTGTGTTTGTATATCTCGCTTAAACCCAATTTCCTAATGTACACAATTCTCACACCTGTCCATGGGTGAACCATAAATCTGTTTATTGCATCTGTGATTGCCTTTCTCTGTGGAAATATCGTCAGGGATATCAATTTTAAGGGAACACCTATAAGTGATATATATGTTATCTTTCTCTTTGTGACTTACTGCAAGTTGCGTGATTAACTCTAGCCTCACCTATGGTGCTGTTGATGGCATTGTTTCATTTTTTTCCTTGGCTAATATTCCATCTGTACAGGTCCCTGTTCTTCTTTGTCCACTCATCTGTTGATGGACTTTCTGGTTGCTTCCATGTCCTGGCTATTGTAATACTCCTGCAATGCAGCTTTGCCTGCCTGTGTCTTTCCACTTCTGTCTTCTTAGGCTATAGGCCCAGGAGTGGGCCTGCTGGATCATATCGTAACCCAGTGTTTACCTTGTAAAGGCACCTCCATTCTGTTCCCATTAGTGCCTCTTACCAGGTGAGGTCCTGTGGCGAGCATTGCCCTCTGAGGAAGGCGCCACTAAGACCCTCATAAGCCTCAGGGCCCGACTGTACTCTCCTTGGTATGCATCCTGGACTTTATGGTATGAACATAAAAAAGGAGATGGTCTTTGGCCAAATCGCTCCAGGGGCCTGCTCAGTTACTGGGAGTCCCTGGTTGTTCCCTAAAGCTAGGAAAAGCAACCCTGGAGGGGAAATTGGTGCCTTTGAGGGAGAAGCCGAGCAGCCAATCAACCAGCTGATGCCGATAAGGCGTGACTAAGCAAATTCCCTGCTTTAGGGGTGTATATATATGGCTATGCTTTGTTATTAAACTTGCCTTGCAACCGTCAGTTGCTTGTGCCCTTCTGATCCCATACCTTGGTGCGTTCAGTTCCCTACCCCCTCTCGTCGATTGTTGCTACACTTTGAGGACCCGCCGCGGCTGGCGGCAAAGTCCCACTTAACGTAGAGGGTATGCCCTTCTCCACAACCCCTTCAGCATGAATTGTTGGTAGTTTTGTTGCTGATGGTTCTTCTGACTGGTGTGAGCCGATACCTCCGTGGTTGGATTTGCATGCGTCTCATGAAGCCTTGAAATTGAGCTTTCAGGGATGTCCTTTTTTTCTTCAAACTGTGTGTGTAGCTTACCTCATCACATTCTTTTCTTGAAGTATGTGCCACATTTTGAAATGTTTTGGCCGCCACCTCCCTCAAGACATTTTGAGGGCAGGTTTCATTGACGGCCCTCCAGGACTTGTGCACATGAAGTGACCATTAGCACGGGTTTTCAAGCTGCCGTTGCAGGTAACGGCCAGAGGGCTGCAGCATTTCTGCATTTCCCACTCTGGTAACGAGTGAAACAGACCTTCCTGCCAGTGGTGTTCCTCGGTTATCAATTACGGTGGAATGTGTCTGGAGAAACCCCCCAAAGCTGATGTCTCCTTACTTATATCTGTTTTTAAAATGGAATTTCTACTTTTCACTGGCGTACTATTCCATTGTGTACATGGACCACTTCTCCTTTCTGCATTCCTCTGTTGCTGGACATTTTCATTGCTTCCAAGTGTTGGCTATGGTAAACGTTGCTGGATTGCAGGATTGCCAGCCCGTGTCTTTTTGATTCTCATCCTCTCAGGTGATAGACCCAGCAGTGGGTATGCTTGATTGAACGGTCGCTCAGTGTTGACCCTTTCCAGGCCACTCCACTGTGTTTACCTTAGGGGCTCTTACCACGTCCCACTTAGAACCGAGGGTACGCATTTCTTCACCACCCCTTCAGCATTTCTTGTTTGCAGAAGTTTTGCTGATGGCCATTCTGAGTGGTGTGACCTGATAGGTTTTTGTAACGTGTATTTTCGTGTCTTTAATAATTCCCAAGGTTCAGCATTTTTCCACGCCTTTTTTTATTCTGTGAAACAAAAACAGAAGAAAAACCGTGAGTACAATAAACCTCTTGAAATTGTCTTCTTGGAAGGTTGCCCTCTTTTGACTTTTTTGGTCGATTTTCGAGCCCAGGATTTTTTTTTTTTTTTTTGGAGGGCACGTGTCATTGACAAGCCTGCAATGTGTGTGAATATTGAGTGACCATTAGCACTGACTTTAAAGCTGCTGCTGTGGGAAACGGCCACAAGGCGTCAGCATTGCTACATTCCCACATCTGGTTACTAGGGCAGCAGAGCCCTTCTGGAAGTCCTGTTCCCAGGTTGTCAATTAGAACGGAATGTGCCAGGAAAAAACCCCAGAAGTTTATATCACATTACATCTTGTTCGCTCTTTTAATTTTTTTAAATCGGGGTAATGATTAGAATATTGTTGGTCCTAGATGTACAGAATCTGGTTCCTTTGTACGTTTTGTGTGTGTGTGTGTGTGTGTGTGTGTGTGTGTGTGTGTGTGTATATATATATATATACATATATATATTCTTGTACAGATCCTCTTCCCATGTAAATTATTGCAGAGTGTTCTGGTGACCTCCCTTGCTATATGGTCGGTCTGTTTGATATATGTATTTAATATGTATTTGTACACATATGGTGACACTAATCTTAATTTATCCATTCCCCCCACCTTTCATTTTACATAAGCTTAGTTTGTTTTCTAAGTCCGTGAGTGTCTTTCTTTGTGGAAATATGTTCATTTGTGTCAGCTGTTAGATAACGCCTATAAGTGATGTCATACGGTATGTCTTTTGCTTTCCGACTTAACTCATGTTCTGTGATCATCTCTAGGCTCATCTAGGGTGCCTCAAAGAGCAGTGTTTCCTTGTTTTCCATGGCTGAGAGTCCACTGTGTCCACGGACCAGCTCTTCTTATCCATTCATCTGTTGATGGACATTTTGGTTGCTTCGGTGTCTTGGCTACTGTGAAAACTCGTGGAGTGCAGCTCTTGCAGCCTGTCTTCTCAGGTGAGAGGCTCAGCTGTGGGTGTTCTGGATGGAATGGTGGCTCGATTTTTAATTTAAAACGCAGCTCCTTTCTGTTCTCATCATTGGCTGTTACAACTATACATCTCCTCAGCAGACAGAGGAAACAGAGTTCTCTAAAACCCCTTCAGCATTTATTGTTTGTAGTCTTTTGGCTGACGGTAGTTAACTTGGGTGAGTTGAAAGCTTTTTGTGGGTTAGAGGAGCCTGATAATTCCTGATGTTGAGCTTTTCTCCATTTTCCTTTTTGTGATAAAGAGTGAGTAAAACTTACCTCTTCGTACTATCTCTCTGACACATTTGCCTGCTTTGAATTTTTTTGGCCACTGCCGAGCTCAGGACATTTTTTTTTTTTTTTTGAGGGCAGGTGTCTTTTAGAGGCCTGAGTCCTTGTGAATGTTAAGTGACCCATAGCTATGCGTTTAAAGCCGCTCTTGCGGGAAACGGCCACAAGGCGGCAGCATTTCTCCATTTCCAACTCTGGGTTTTCCTGCAACCGAGGCTTCCTGGAAATTGTGTTAGTAGGCTGCAAATTAGAGTGCAGTGTGCCAGGGCAAACCCCCGAGAGCTTATATCTCCTTACTTCTTGTGTGTTTTTTAAAATTTAATTGTTATCTAGTATCACAGCCAATTGGATAAAAATGTGGTGTGTGTTCTAGGTGTACAGCATCTGGTTCATTATATGTATGTATCGATCTATTCCTCTTTGGATCCTTTCCCGTGTAGGTTATTACAGAGTGTTGAGTCGACCTCTCTTGGTATTCCTTAGGTATTTTGTGATTATGTATTTCATATGTATCAGTACATGTCTGTAAACCCCCATATCCAAATTCATACATTCCTTACACCTTTCCACTTGGTTAAGCATCGTTGGTTTTCTGGATCTATGCACGGCCTTCTCTTGGAAATGACTTCATGGGTATCAATGTTTAAGTAACAACTATAAGTGATGTCATAGGATATTTATATTTCGGTTTCTTTCGTACTTCCTCTTGGGTGAGTATCTCTAGATCCTTCTACGGTGGTGCCAGCGGCACTGTTCCATGCTTTTCCGTGGCTCATATTCCATTGTGCACATGGGCCCCTTCTTCTTGGTGCATTGTTCTGTTGATGGACATTTGGGTTTCTTCCAAGCCTTGGCTATGGTACATGTTGCTGCAGTGCAGGATGGCCAGCCTGTGTCTTTTTGATTTTGGTCTACTCGGGAGATAGGCCCATCAGTGGGCCTACCCGATTACATGTTAGCTCAATTTTTACCTTTCAGCGCACCTCCACGGTGTTCTCACTACTAGCTCTTACCAGGTTACGTCCCAGCGGCAGCTAGAGGGCACAGAGTTCTCTAAAACACCTTGAGCATTTATTCTTTGTAGACTCTGTGGCTGATGATCATTCTGACGACTGTGGGTGAACGTTTTGTCGACTGGATTTGCATGGCTTTATTCATTCCTGATGTTGAGCATTTTTCCATGCCCTTTTATTTATCACAAGAGAAAGAAAGAAAGAGAAGACAAAATGTGCGCAAAATATGCCTCTTGAAATTGTCGTTTTGAAATGTGCACGTCTTTTGAGTTTTTTTCCTCGATTTACGACCCAAGAATTGTTTTTGAGGGCAGGTGTCATTTATAGGCCTGCAATGATTTTGAATATCAAGTGACCATTAGCACTGGGTTTACAGCTGCTGTTTTGAGAAACGGCCACAAGGCGGCAGCAGGTCTCCTTTACCAAACCTGGTTACTAGGGCAACAGAGCCTCCGTGGAAGTCCTATTCTAGGTTGTCAATTAGAATGGAATGTGCCCCAGGAAAAAGCCCCTTAAGTTTGTGTCTCACTACTTACTTGTTCGTTTTTTAATTTAATGTTTATTTTTTCTCACAGCAAGTTTGATTACAATGTTTTGCTTGTTGTAGGTGTGAAAGATGTGGCTCTTTTACACATAAACATGTATCTAGTCTTCTTCGGATCCTTTTCCCATGTAGCTTATGAAACAATGTTGAGTACTCTTCTCTTGGTATTCCGTAGGCCTTTGGTGATTATGTATTTCACCTGTGTTTGTATATCTCGCTTAAACCCAATTTCCTAATGTACACAATTCTCACACCTGTCCATGGGTGAACCATAAATCTGTTTATTGCATCTGTGATTGCCTTTCTCTGTGGAAATATCGTCAGGGATATCAATTTTAAGGGAACACCTATAAGTGATATATATGTTATCTTTCTCTTTGTGACTTACTGCAAGTTGCGTGATTAACTCTAGCCTCACCTATGGTGCTGTTGATGGCATTGTTTCATTTTTTTCCTTGGCTAATATTCCATCTGTACAGGTCCCTGTTCTTCTTTGTCCACTCATCTGTTGATGGACTTTCTGGTTGCTTCCATGTCCTGGCTATTGTAATACTCCTGCAATGCAGCTTTGCCTGCCTGTGTCTTTCCACTTCTGTCTTCTTAGGCTATAGGCCCAGGAGTGGGCCTGCTGGATCATATCGTAACCCAGTGTTTACCTTGTAAAGGCACCTCCATTCTGTTCCCATTAGTGCCTCTTACCAGGTGAGGTCCTGTGGCGAGCATTGCCCTCTGAGGAAGGCGCCACTAAGACCCTCATAAGCCTCAGGGCCCGACTGTACTCTCCTTGGTATGCATCCTGGACTTTATGGTATGAACATAAAAAAGGAGATGGTCTTTGGCCAAATCGCTCCAGGGGCCTGCTCAGTTACTGGGAGTCCCTGGTTGTTCCCTAAAGCTAGGAAAAGCAACCCTGGAGGGGAAATTGGTGCCTTTGAGGGAGAAGCCGAGCAGCCAATCAACCAGCTGATGCCGATAAGGCGTGACTAAGCAAATTCCCTGCTTTAGGGGTGTATATATATGGCTATGCTTTGTTATTAAACTTGCCTTGCAACCGTCAGTTGCTTGTGCCCTTCTGATCCCATACCTTGGTGCGTTCAGTTCCCTACCCCCTCTCGTCGATTGTTGCTACACTTTGAGGACCCGCCGCGGCTGGCGGCAAAGTCCCACTTAACGTAGAGGGTATGCCCTTCTCCACAACCCCTTCAGCATGAATTGTTGGTAGTTTTGTTGCTGATGGTTCTTCTGACTGGTGTGAGCCGATACCTCCGTGGTTGGATTTGCATGCGTCTCATGAAGCCTTGAAATTGAGCTTTCAGGGATGTCCTTTTTTTCTTCAAACTGTGTGTGTAGCTTACCTCATCACATTCTTTTCTTGAAGTATGTGCCACATTTTGAAATGTTTTGGCCGCCACCTCCCTCAAGACATTTTGAGGGCAGGTTTCATTGACGGCCCTCCAGGACTTGTGCACATGAAGTGACCATTAGCACGGGTTTTCAAGCTGCCGTTGCAGGTAACGGCCAGAGGGCTGCAGCATTTCTGCATTTCCCACTCTGGTAACGAGTGAAACAGACCTTCCTGCCAGTGGTGTTCCTCGGTTATCAATTACGGTGGAATGTGTCTGGAGAAACCCCCCAAAGCTGATGTCTCCTTACTTATATCTGTTTTTAAAATGGAATTTCTACTTTTCACTGGCGTACTATTCCATTGTGTACATGGACCACTTCTCCTTTCTGCATTCCTCTGTTGCTGGACATTTTCATTGCTTCCAAGTGTTGGCTATGGTAAACGTTGCTGGATTGCAGGATTGCCAGCCCGTGTCTTTTTGATTCTCATCCTCTCAGGTGATAGACCCAGCAGTGGGTATGCTTGATTGAACGGTCGCTCAGTGTTGACCCTTTCCAGGCCACTCCACTGTGTTTACCTTAGGGGCTCTTACCACGTCCCACTTAGAACCGAGGGTACGCATTTCTTCACCACCCCTTCAGCATTTCTTGTTTGCAGAAGTTTTGCTGATGGCCATTCTGAGTGGTGTGACCTGATAGGTTTTTGTAACGTGTATTTTCGTGTCTTTAATAATTCCCAAGGTTCAGCATTTTTCCACGCCTTTTTTTATTCTGTGAAACAAAAACAGAAGAAAAACCGTGAGTACAATAAACCTCTTGAAATTGTCTTCTTGGAAGGTTGCCCTCTTTTGACTTTTTTGGTCGATTTTCGAGCCCAGGATTTTTTTTTTTTTTTTTTTTTTTGGAGGGCACGTGTCATTGACAAGCCTGCAATGTGTGTGAATATTGAGTGACCATTAGCACTGACTTTAAAGCTGCTGCTGTGGGAAACGGCCACAAGGCGTCAGCATTGCTACATTCCCACATCTGGTTACTAGGGCAGCAGAGCCCTTCTGGAAGTCCTGTTCCCAGGTTGTCAATTAGAACGGAATGTGCCAGGAAAAAACCCCAGAAGTTTATATCACATTACATCTTGTTCGCTCTTTTAATTTTTTTAAATCGGGGTAATGATTAGAATATTGTTGGTCCTAGATGTACAGAATCTGGTTCCTTTGTACGTTTTGTGTGTGTGTGTGTGTGTGTGTGTGTGTGTGTGTGTGTATATATATATATATATATACATATATATATTCTTGTACAGATCCTCTTCCCATGTAAATTATTGCAGAGTGTTCTGGTGACCTCCCTTGCTATATGGTCGGTCTGTTTGATATATGTATTTAATATGTATTTGTACACATATGGTGACACTAATCTTAATTTATCCATTCCCCCCACCTTTCATTTTACATAAGCTTAGTTTGTTTTCTAAGTCCGTGAGTGTCTTTCTTTGTGGAAATATGTTCATTTGTGTCAGCTGTTAGATAACGCCTATAAGTGATGTCATACGGTATGTCTTTTGCTTTCCGACTTAACTCATGTTCTGTGATCATCTCTAGGCTCATCTAGGGTGCCTCAAAGAGCAGTGTTTCCTTGTTTTCCATGGCTGAGAGTCCACTGTGTCCACGGACCAGCTCTTCTTATCCATTCATCTGTTGATGGACATTTTGGTTGCTTCGGTGTCTTGGCTACTGTGAAAACTCGTGGAGTGCAGCTCTTGCAGCCTGTCTTCTCAGGTGAGAGGCTCAGCTGTGGGTGTTCTGGATGGAATGGTGGCTCGATTTTTAATTTAAAACGCAGCTCCTTTCTGTTCTCATCATTGGCTGTTACAACTATACATCTCCTCAGCAGACAGAGGAAACAGAGTTCTCTAAAACCCCTTCAGCATTTATTGTTTGTAGTCTTTTGGCTGACGGTAGTTAACTTGGGTGAGTTGAAAGCTTTTTGTGGGTTAGAGGAGCCTGATAATTCCTGATGTTGAGCTTTTCTCCATTTTCCTTTTTGTGATAAAGAGTGAGTAAAACTTACCTCTTCGTACTATCTCTCTGACACATTTGCCTGCTTTGAATTTTTTTGGCCACTGCCGAGCTCAGGACATTTTTTTTTTTTTTGAGGGCAGGTGTCTTTTAGAGGCCTGAGTCCTTGTGAATGTTAAGTGACCCATAGCTATGCGTTTAAAGCCGCTCTTGCGGGAAACGGCCACAAGGCGGCAGCATTTCTCCATTTCCAACTCTGGGTTTTCCTGCAACCGAGGCTTCCTGGAAATTGTGTTAGTAGGCTGCAAATTAGAGTGCAGTGTGCCAGGGCAAACCCCCGAGAGCTTATATCTCCTTACTTCTTGTGTGTTTTTTAAAATTTAATTGTTATCTAGTATCACAGCCAATTGGATAAAAATGTGGTGTGTGTTCTAGGTGTACAGCATCTGGTTCATTATATGTATGTATCGATCTATTCCTCTTTGGATCCTTTCCCGTGTAGGTTATTACAGAGTGTTGAGTCGACCTCTCTTGGTATTCCTTAGGTATTTTGTGATTATGTATTTCATATGTATCAGTACATGTCTGTAAACCCCCATATCCAAATTCATACATTCCTTACACCTTTCCACTTGGTTAAGCATCGTTGGTTTTCTGGATCTATGCACGGCCTTCTCTTGGAAATGACTTCATGGGTATCAATGTTTAAGTAACAACTATAAGTGATGTCATAGGATATTTATATTTCGGTTTCTTTCGTACTTCCTCTTGGGTGAGTATCTCTAGATCCTTCTACGGTGGTGCCAGCAGCACTGTTCCATGCTTTTCCGTGGCTCATATTCCATTGTGCACATGGGCCCCTTCTTCTTGGTGCATTGTTCTGTTGATGGACATTTGGGTTTCTTCCAAGCCTTGGCTATGGTACATGTTGCTGCAGTGCAGGATGGCCAGCCTGTGTCTTTTTGATTTTGGTCTACTCGGGAGATAGGCCCATCAGTGGGCCTACCCGATTACATGTTAGCTCAATTTTTACCTTTCAGCGCACCTCCACGGTGTTCTCACTACTAGCTCTTACCAGGTTACGTCCCAGCGGCAGCTAGAGGGCACAGAGTTCTCTAAAACACCTTGAGCATTTATTCTTTGTAGACTCTGTGGCTGATGATCATTCTGACGACTGTGGGTGAACGTTTTGTCGACTGGATTTGCATGGCTTTATTCATTCCTGATGTTGAGCATTTTTCCATGCCCTTTTATTTATCACAAGAGAAAGAAAGAAAGAGAAGACAAAATGTGCGCAAAATATGCCTCTTGAAATTGTCGTTTTGAAATGTGCACGTCTTTTGAGTTTTTTTCCTCGATTTACGACCCAAGAATTGTTTTTGAGGGCAGGTGTCATTTATAGGCCTGCAATGATTTTGAATATCAAGTGACCATTAGCACTGGGTTTACAGCTGCTGTTTTGAGAAACGGCCACAAGGCGGCAGCAGGTCTCCTTTACCAAACCTGGTTACTAGGGCAACAGAGCCTCCGTGGAAGTCCTATTCTAGGTTGTCAATTAGAATGGAATGTGCCCCAGGAAAAAGCCCCTTAAGTTTGTGTCTCACTACTTACTTGTTCGTTTTTTAATTTAATGTTTATTTTTTCTCACAGCAAGTTTGATTACAATGTTTTGCTTGTTGTAGGTGTGAAAGATGTGGCTCTTTTACACATAAACATGTATCTAGTCTTCTTCGGATCCTTTTCCCATGTAGCTTATGAAACAATGTTGAGTACTCTTCTCTTGGTATTCCGTAGGCCTTTGGTGATTATGTATTTCACCTGTGTTTGTATATCTCGCTTAAACCCAATTTCCTAATGTACACAATTCTCACACCTGTCCATGGGTGAACCATAAATCTGTTTATTGCATCTGTGATTGCCTTTCTCTGTGGAAATATCGTCAGGGATATCAATTTTAAGGGAACACCTATAAGTGATATATATGTTATCTTTCTCTTTGTGACTTACTGCAAGTTGCGTGATTAACTCTAGCCTCACCTATGGTGCTGTTGATGGCATTGTTTCATTTTTTTCCTTGGCTAATATTCCATCTGTACAGGTCCCTGTTCTTCTTTGTCCACTCATCTGTTGATGGACTTTCTGGTTGCTTCCATGTCCTGGCTATTGTAATACTCCTGCAATGCAGCTTTGCCTGCCTGTGTCTTTCCACTTCTGTCTTCTTAGGCTATAGGCCCAGGAGTGGGCCTGCTGGATCATATCGTAACCCAGTGTTTACCTTGTAAAGGCACCTCCATTCTGTTCCCATTAGTGCCTCTTACCAGGTGAGGTCCTGTGGCGAGCATTGCCCTCTGAGGAAGGCGCCACTAAGACCCTCATAAGCCTCAGGGCCCGACTGTACTCTCCTTGGTATGCATCCTGGACTTTATGGTATGAACATAAAAAAGGAGATGGTCTTTGGCCAAATCGCTCCAGGGGCCTGCTCAGTTACTGGGAGTCCCTGGTTGTTCCCTAAAGCTAGGAAAAGCAACCCTGGAGGGGAAATTGGTGCCTTTGAGGGAGAAGCCGAGCAGCCAATCAACCAGCTGATGCCGATAAGGCGTGACTAAGCAAATTCCCTGCTTTAGGGGTGTATATATATGGCTATGCTTTGTTATTAAACTTGCCTTGCAACCGTCAGTTGCTTGTGCCCTTCTGATCCCATACCTTGGTGCGTTCAGTTCCCTACCCCCTCTCGTCGATTGTTGCTACACTTTGAGGACCCGCCGCGGCTGGCGGCAAAGTCCCACTTAACGTAGAGGGTATGCCCTTCTCCACAACCCCTTCAGCATGAATTGTTGGTAGTTTTGTTGCTGATGGTTCTTCTGACTGGTGTGAGCCGATACCTCCGTGGTTGGATTTGCATGCGTCTCATGAAGCCTTGAAATTGAGCTTTCAGGGATGTCCTTTTTTTCTTCAAACTGTGTGTGTAGCTTACCTCATCACATTCTTTTCTTGAAGTATGTGCCACATTTTGAAATGTTTTGGCCGCCACCTCCCTCAAGACATTTTGAGGGCAGGTTTCATTGACGGCCCTCCAGGACTTGTGCACATGAAGTGACCATTAGCACGGGTTTTCAAGCTGCCGTTGCAGGTAACGGCCAGAGGGCTGCAGCATTTCTGCATTTCCCACTCTGGTAACGAGTGAAACAGACCTTCCTGCCAGTGGTGTTCCTCGGTTATCAATTACGGTGGAATGTGTCTGGAGAAACCCCCCAAAGCTGATGTCTCCTTACTTATATCTGTTTTTAAAATGGAATTTCTACTTTTCACTGGCGTACTATTCCATTGTGTACATGGACCACTTCTCCTTTCTGCATTCCTCTGTTGCTGGACATTTTCATTGCTTCCAAGTGTTGGCTATGGTAAACGTTGCTGGATTGCAGGATTGCCAGCCCGTGTCTTTTTGATTCTCATCCTCTCAGGTGATAGACCCAGCAGTGGGTATGCTTGATTGAACGGTCGCTCAGTGTTGACCCTTTCCAGGCCACTCCACTGTGTTTACCTTAGGGGCTCTTACCACGTCCCACTTAGAACCGAGGGTACGCATTTCTTCACCACCCCTTCAGCATTTCTTGTTTGCAGAAGTTTTGCTGATGGCCATTCTGAGTGGTGTGACCTGATAGGTTTTTGTAACGTGTATTTTCGTGTCTTTAATAATTCCCAAGGTTCAGCATTTTTCCACGCCTTTTTTTATTCTGTGAAACAAAAACAGAAGAAAAACCGTGAGTACAATAAACCTCTTGAAATTGTCTTCTTGGAAGGTTGCCCTCTTTTGACTTTTTTGGTCGATTTTCGAGCCCAGGATTTTTTTTTTTTTTTTTTTTTTTTGGAGGGCACGTGTCATTGACAAGCCTGCAATGTGTGTGAATATTGAGTGACCATTAGCACTGACTTTAAAGCTGCTGCTGTGGGAAACGGCCACAAGGCGTCAGCATTGCTACATTCCCACATCTGGTTACTAGGGCAGCAGAGCCCTTCTGGAAGTCCTGTTCCCAGGTTGTCAATTAGAACGGAATGTGCCAGGAAAAAACCCCAGAAGTTTATATCACATTACATCTTGTTCGCTCTTTTAATTTTTTTAAATCGGGGTAATGATTAGAATATTGTTGGTCCTAGATGTACAGAATCTGGTTCCTTTGTACGTTTTGTGTGTGTGTGTGTGTGTGTGTGTGTGTGTGTGTGTGTGTATATATATATATATATATACATATATATATTCTTGTACAGATCCTCTTCCCATGTAAATTATTGCAGAGTGTTCTGGTGACCTCCCTTGCTATATGGTCGGTCTGTTTGATATATGTATTTAATATGTATTTGTACACATATGGTGACACTAATCTTAATTTATCCATTCCCCCCACCTTTCATTTTACATAAGCTTAGTTTGTTTTCTAAGTCCGTGAGTGTCTTTCTTTGTGGAAATATGTTCATTTGTGTCAGCTGTTAGATAACGCCTATAAGTGATGTCATACGGTATGTCTTTTGCTTTCCGACTTAACTCATGTTCTGTGATCATCTCTAGGCTCATCTAGGGTGCCTCAAAGAGCAGTGTTTCCTTGTTTTCCATGGCTGAGAGTCCACTGTGTCCACGGACCAGCTCTTCTTATCCATTCATCTGTTGATGGACATTTTGGTTGCTTCGGTGTCTTGGCTACTGTGAAAACTCGTGGAGTGCAGCTCTTGCAGCCTGTCTTCTCAGGTGAGAGGCTCAGCTGTGGGTGTTCTGGATGGAATGGTGGCTCGATTTTTAATTTAAAACGCAGCTCCTTTCTGTTCTCATCATTGGCTGTTACAACTATACATCTCCTCAGCAGACAGAGGAAACAGAGTTCTCTAAAACCCCTTCAGCATTTATTGTTTGTAGTCTTTTGGCTGACGGTAGTTAACTTGGGTGAGTTGAAAGCTTTTTGTGGGTTAGAGGAGCCTGATAATTCCTGATGTTGAGCTTTTCTCCATTTTCCTTTTTGTGATAAAGAGTGAGTAAAACTTACCTCTTCGTACTATCTCTCTGACACATTTGCCTGCTTTGAATTTTTTTGGCCACTGCCGAGCTCAGGACATTTTTTTTTTTTTTGAGGGCAGGTGTCTTTTAGAGGCCTGAGTCCTTGTGAATGTTAAGTGACCCATAGCTATGCGTTTAAAGCCGCTCTTGCGGGAAACGGCCACAAGGCGGCAGCATTTCTCCATTTCCAACTCTGGGTTTTCCTGCAACCGAGGCTTCCTGGAAATTGTGTTAGTAGGCTGCAAATTAGAGTGCAGTGTGCCAGGGCAAACCCCCGAGAGCTTATATCTCCTTACTTCTTGTGTGTTTTTTAAAATTTAATTGTTATCTAGTATCACAGCCAATTGGATAAAAATGTGGTGTGTGTTCTAGGTGTACAGCATCTGGTTCATTATATGTATGTATCGATCTATTCCTCTTTGGATCCTTTCCCGTGTAGGTTATTACAGAGTGTTGAGTCGACCTCTCTTGGTATTCCTTAGGTATTTTGTGATTATGTATTTCATATGTATCAGTACATGTCTGTAAACCCCCATATCCAAATTCATACATTCCTTACACCTTTCCACTTGGTTAAGCATCGTTGGTTTTCTGGATCTATGCACGGCCTTCTCTTGGAAATGACTTCATGGGTATCAATGTTTAAGTAACAACTATAAGTGATGTCATAGGATATTTATATTTCGGTTTCTTTCGTACTTCCTCTTGGGTGAGTATCTCTAGATCCTTCTACGGTGGTGCCAGCAGCACTGTTCCATGCTTTTCCGTGGCTCATATTCCATTGTGCACATGGGCCCCTTCTTCTTGGTGCATTGTTCTGTTGATGGACATTTGGGTTTCTTCCAAGCCTTGGCTATGGTACATGTTGCTGCAGTGCAGGATGGCCAGCCTGTGTCTTTTTGATTTTGGTCTACTCGGGAGATAGGCCCATCAGTGGGCCTACCCGATTACATGTTAGCTCAATTTTTACCTTTCAGCGCACCTCCACGGTGTTCTCACTACTAGCTCTTACCAGGTTACGTCCCAGCGGCAGCTAGAGGGCACAGAGTTCTCTAAAACACCTTGAGCATTTATTCTTTGTAGACTCTGTGGCTGATGATCATTCTGACGACTGTGGGTGAACGTTTTGTCGACTGGATTTGCATGGCTTTATTCATTCCTGATGTTGAGCATTTTTCCATGCCCTTTTATTTATCACAAGAGAAAGAAAGAAAGAGAAGACAAAATGTGCGCAAAATATGCCTCTTGAAATTGTCGTTTTGAAATGTGCACGTCTTTTGAGTTTTTTTCCTCGATTTACGACCCAAGAATTGTTTTTGAGGGCAGGTGTCATTTATAGGCCTGCAATGATTTTGAATATCAAGTGACCATTAGCACTGGGTTTACAGCTGCTGTTTTGAGAAACGGCCACAAGGCGGCAGCAGGTCTCCTTTACCAAACCTGGTTACTAGGGCAACAGAGCCTCCGTGGAAGTCCTATTCTAGGTTGTCAATTAGAATGGAATGTGCCCCAGGAAAAAGCCCCTTAAGTTTGTGTCTCACTACTTACTTGTTCGTTTTTTAATTTAATGTTTATTTTTTCTCACAGCAAGTTTGATTACAATGTTTTGCTTGTTGTAGGTGTGAAAGATGTGGCTCTTTTACACATAAACATGTATCTAGTCTTCTTCGGATCCTTTTCCCATGTAGCTTATGAAACAATGTTGAGTACTCTTCTCTTGGTATTCCGTAGGCCTTTGGTGATTATGTATTTCACCTGTGTTTGTATATCTCGCTTAAACCCAATTTCCTAATGTACACAATTCTCACACCTGTCCATGGGTGAACCATAAATCTGTTTATTGCATCTGTGATTGCCTTTCTCTGTGGAAATATCGTCAGGGATATCAATTTTAAGGGAACACCTATAAGTGATATATATGTTATCTTTCTCTTTGTGACTTACTGCAAGTTGCGTGATTAACTCTAGCCTCACCTATGGTGCTGTTGATGGCATTGTTTCATTTTTTTCCTTGGCTAATATTCCATCTGTACAGGTCCCTGTTCTTCTTTGTCCACTCATCTGTTGATGGACTTTCTGGTTGCTTCCATGTCCTGGCTATTGTAATACTCCTGCAATGCAGCTTTGCCTGCCTGTGTCTTTCCACTTCTGTCTTCTTAGGCTATAGGCCCAGGAGTGGGCCTGCTGGATCATATCGTAACCCAGTGTTTACCTTGTAAAGGCACCTCCATTCTGTTCCCATTAGTGCCTCTTACCAGGTGAGGTCCTGTGGCGAGCATTGCCCTCTGAGGAAGGCGCCACTAAGACCCTCATAAGCCTCAGGGCCCGACTGTACTCTCCTTGGTATGCATCCTGGACTTTATGGTATGAACATAAAAAAGGAGATGGTCTTTGGCCAAATCGCTCCAGGGGCCTGCTCAGTTACTGGGAGTCCCTGGTTGTTCCCTAAAGCTAGGAAAAGCAACCCTGGAGGGGAAATTGGTGCCTTTGAGGGAGAAGCCGAGCAGCCAATCAACCAGCTGATGCCGATAAGGCGTGACTAAGCAAATTCCCTGCTTTAGGGGTGTATATATATGGCTATGCTTTGTTATTAAACTTGCCTTGCAACCGTCAGTTGCTTGTGCCCTTCTGATCCCATACCTTGGTGCGTTCAGTTCCCTACCCCCTCTCGTCGATTGTTGCTACACTTTGAGGACCCGCCGCGGCTGGCGGCAAAGTCCCACTTAACGTAGAGGGTATGCCCTTCTCCACAACCCCTTCAGCATGAATTGTTGGTAGTTTTGTTGCTGATGGTTCTTCTGACTGGTGTGAGCCGATACCTCCGTGGTTGGATTTGCATGCGTCTCATGAAGCCTTGAAATTGAGCTTTCAGGGATGTCCTTTTTTTCTTCAAACTGTGTGTGTAGCTTACCTCATCACATTCTTTTCTTGAAGTATGTGCCACATTTTGAAATGTTTTGGCCGCCACCTCCCTCAAGACATTTTGAGGGCAGGTTTCATTGACGGCCCTCCAGGACTTGTGCACATGAAGTGACCATTAGCACGGGTTTTCAAGCTGCCGTTGCAGGTAACGGCCAGAGGGCTGCAGCATTTCTGCATTTCCCACTCTGGTAACGAGTGAAACAGACCTTCCTGCCAGTGGTGTTCCTCGGTTATCAATTACGGTGGAATGTGTCTGGAGAAACCCCCCAAAGCTGATGTCTCCTTACTTATATCTGTTTTTAAAATGGAATTTCTACTTTTCACTGGCGTACTATTCCATTGTGTACATGGACCACTTCTCCTTTCTGCATTCCTCTGTTGCTGGACATTTTCATTGCTTCCAAGTGTTGGCTATGGTAAACGTTGCTGGATTGCAGGATTGCCAGCCCGTGTCTTTTTGATTCTCATCCTCTCAGGTGATAGACCCAGCAGTGGGTATGCTTGATTGAACGGTCGCTCAGTGTTGACCCTTTCCAGGCCACTCCACTGTGTTTACCTTAGGGGCTCTTACCACGTCCCACTTAGAACCGAGGGTACGCATTTCTTCACCACCCCTTCAGCATTTCTTGTTTGCAGAAGTTTTGCTGATGGCCATTCTGAGTGGTGTGACCTGATAGGTTTTTGTAACGTGTATTTTCGTGTCTTTAATAATTCCCAAGGTTCAGCATTTTTCCACGCCTTTTTTTATTCTGTGAAACAAAAACAGAAGAAAAACCGTGAGTACAATAAACCTCTTGAAATTGTCTTCTTGGAAGGTTGCCCTCTTTTGACTTTTTTGGTCGATTTTCGAGCCCAGGATTTTTTTTTTTTTTTTTGGAGGGCACGTGTCATTGACAAGCCTGCAATGTGTGTGAATATTGAGTGACCATTAGCACTGACTTTAAAGCTGCTGCTGTGGGAAACGGCCACAAGGCGTCAGCATTGCTACATTCCCACATCTGGTTACTAGGGCAGCAGAGCCCTTCTGGAAGTCCTGTTCCCAGGTTGTCAATTAGAACGGAATGTGCCAGGAAAAAACCCCAGAAGTTTATATCACATTACATCTTGTTCGCTCTTTTAATTTTTTTAAATCGGGGTAATGATTAGAATATTGTTGGTCCTAGATGTACAGAATCTGGTTCCTTTGTACGTTTTGTGTGTGTGTGTGTGTGTGTGTGTGTGTGTGTGTGTGTGTATATATATATATATATATATATATATATATATTCTTGTACAGATCCTCTTCCCATGTAAATTATTGCAGAGTGTTCTGGTGACCTCCCTTGCTATATGGTCGGTCTGTTTGATATATGTATTTAATATGTATTTGTACACATATGGTGACACTAATCTTAATTTATCCATTCCCCCCACCTTTCATTTTACATAAGCTTAGTTTGTTTTCTAAGTCCGTGAGTGTCTTTCTTTGTGGAAATATGTTCATTTGTGTCAGCTGTTAGATAACGCCTATAAGTGATGTCATACGGTATGTCTTTTGCTTTCCGACTTAACTCATGTTCTGTGATCATCTCTAGGCTCATCTAGGGTGCCTCAAAGAGCAGTGTTTCCTTGTTTTCCATGGCTGAGAGTCCACTGTGTCCACGGACCAGCTCTTCTTATCCATTCATCTGTTGATGGACATTTTGGTTGCTTCGGTGTCTTGGCTACTGTGAAAACTCGTGGAGTGCAGCTCTTGCAGCCTGTCTTCTCAGGTGAGAGGCTCAGCTGTGGGTGTTCTGGATGGAATGGTGGCTCGATTTTTAATTTAAAACGCAGCTCCTTTCTGTTCTCATCATTGGCTGTTACAACTATACATCTCCTCAGCAGACAGAGGAAACAGAGTTCTCTAAAACCCCTTCAGCATTTATTGTTTGTAGTCTTTTGGCTGACGGTAGTTAACTTGGGTGAGTTGAAAGCTTTTTGTGGGTTAGAGGAGCCTGATAATTCCTGATGTTGAGCTTTTCTCCATTTTCCTTTGTGTGATAAAGAGTGAGTAAAACTTACCTCTTCGTACTATCTCTCTGACACATTTGCCTGCTTTGAATTTTTTTGGCCACTGCCGAGCTCAGGACATTTTTTTTTTTTTTTTTTGAGGGCAGGTGTCTTTAGAGGCCTGAGTCCTTGTGAATGTTAAGTGACCCATAGCTATGCGTTTAAAGCCGCTCTTGCGGGAAACGGCCACAAGGCGGCAGCATTTCTCCATTTCCAACTCTGGGTTTTCCTGCAACCGAGGCTTCCTGGAAATTGTGTTAGTAGGCTGCAAATTAGAGTGCAGTGTGCCAGGGCAAACCCCCGAGAGCTTATATCTCCTTACTTCTTGTGTGTTTTTTAAAATTTAATTGTTATCTAGTATCACAGCCAATTGGATAAAAATGTGGTGTGTGTTCTAGGTGTACAGCATCTGGTTCATTATATGTATGTATCGATCTATTCCTCTTTGGATCCTTTCCCGTGTAGGTTATTACAGAGTGTTGAGTCGACCTCTCTTGGTATTCCTTAGGTATTTTGTGATTATGTATTTCATATGTATCAGTACATGTCTGTAAACCCCCATATCCAAATTCATACATTCCTTACACCTTTCCACTTGGTTAAGCATCGTTGGTTTTCTGGATCTATGCACGGCCTTCTCTTGGAAATGACTTCATGGGTATCAATGTTTAAGTAACAACTATAAGTGATGTCATAGGATATTTATATTTCGGTTTCTTTCGTACTTCCTCTTGGGTGAGTATCTCTAGATCCTTCTACGGTGGTGCCAGCGGCACTGTTCCATGCTTTTCCGTGGCTCATATTCCATTGTGCACATGGGCCCCTTCTTCTTGGTGCATTGTTCTGTTGATGGACATTTGGGTTTCTTCCAAGCCTTGGCTATGGTACATGTTGCTGCAGTGCAGGATGGCCAGCCTGTGTCTTTTTGATTTTGGTCTACTCGGGAGATAGGCCCATCAGTGGGCCTACCCGATTACATGTTAGCTCAATTTTTACCTTTCAGCGCACCTCCACGGTGTTCTCACTACTAGCTCTTACCAGGTTACGTCCCAGCGGCAGCTAGAGGGCACAGAGTTCTCTAAAACACCTTGAGCATTTATTCTTTGTAGACTCTGTGGCTGATGATCATTCTGACGACTGTGGGTGAACGTTTTGTCGACTGGATTTGCATGGCTTTATTCATTCCTGATGTTGAGCATTTTTCCATGCCCTTTTATTTATCACAAGAGAAAGAAAGAAAGAGAAGACAAAATGTGCGCAAAATATGCCTCTTGAAATTGTCGTTTTGAAATGTGCACGTCTTTCGAGTTTTTTTCCTCGATTTACGACCCAAGAATTGTTTTTGAGGGCAGGTGTCATTTATAGGCCTGCAATGATTTTGAATATCAAGTGACCATTAGCACTGGGTTTACAGCTGCTGTTTTGAGAAACGGCCACAAGGCGGCAGCAGGTCTCCTTTACCAAACCTGGTTACTAGGGCAACAGAGCCTCCGTGGGAGTCCTATTCTAGGTTGTCAATTAGAATGGAATGTGCCCCAGGAAAAAGCCCCTTAAGTTTGTGTCTCACTACTTACTTGTTCGTTTTTTAATTTAATGTTTATTTTTTCTCACAGCAAGTTTGATTACAATGTTTTGCTTGTTGTAGGTGTGAAAGATGTGGCTCTTTTACACATAAACATGTATCTAGTCTTCTTCGGATCCTTTTCCCATGTAGCTTATGACACAATGTTGAGTACTCTTCTCTTGGTATTCCGTAGGCCTTTGGTGATTATGTATTTCACCTGTGTTTGTATATCTCGCTTAAACCCAATTTCCTAATGTACACAATTCTCACACCTGTCCATGGGTGAACCATAAATCTGTTTATTGCATCTGTGATTGCCTTTCTCTGTGGAAATATCTTCAGGGATATCAATTTTTAGGGAACACCTATAAGTGATATATATGTTATCTTTCTCTTTGTGACTTACTGCAAGTTGCGTGATTAACTCTAGCCTCACCTATGGTGCTGTTGATGGCATTGTTTCATTTTTTTTCCTTGGCTAATATTCCATCTGTACAGGTCCCTGTTCTTCTTTGTCCACTCATCTGTTGATGGACTTTCTGGTTGCTTCCATGTCCTGGCTATTGTAATACTCCTGCAATGCAGCTTTGCCTGCCTGTGTCTTTCCACTTCTGTCTTCTTAGGTTATAGGCCCAGGAGTGGGCCTGCTGGATCATATCGTAACCCAGTGTTTACCTTGTAAAGGCACCTCCATTCTGTTCCCATTAGTGCCTCTTACCAGGTGAGGTCCTGTGGCGAGCATTGCCCTCTGAGGAAGGCGCCACTAAGACCCTCATAAGCCTCAGGGCCCGACTGTACCCTCCTTGGTATGCATCCTGGACTTTATGGTATGAACATAAAAAAGGAGATGGTCTTTGGCCAAATCGCTCCAGGGGCCTGCTCAGTTACTGGGAGTCCCTGGTTGTTCCCTAAAGCTAGGAAAAGCAACCCTGGAGGGGAAATTGGTGCCTTTGAGGGAGAAGCCGAGCAGCCAATCAACCAGCTGATGCCGATAAGGCGTGACTAAGCAAATTCCCTGCTTTAGGGGTGTATATATATGGCTATGCTTTGTTATTAAACTTGCCTTGCAACCGTCAGTTGCTTGTGCCCTTCTGATCCCATACCTTGGTGCGTTCAGTTCCCTACCCCCTCTCGTCGATTGTTGCTACACTTTGAGGACCCGCCGCGGCTGGCGGCAAAGTCCCACTTAACGTAGAGGGTATGCCCTTCTCCACAACCCCTTCAGCATGAATTGTTGGTAGTTTTGTTGCTGATGGTTCTTCTGACTGGTGTGAGCCGATACCTCCGTGGTTGGATTTGCATGCGTCTCATGAAGCCTTGAAATTGAGCTTTCAGGGATGTCCTTTTTTTCTTCAAACTGTGTGTGTAGCTTACCTCATCACATTCTTTTCTTGAAGTATGTGCCACATTTTGAAATGTTTTGGCCGCCACCTCCCTCAAGACATTTTGAGGGCAGGTTTCATTGACGGCCCTCCAGGACTTGTGCACATGAAGTGACCATTAGCACGGGTTTTCAAGCTGCCGTTGCAGGTAACGGCCAGAGGGCTGCAGCATTTCTGCATTTCCCACTCTGGTAACGAGTGAAACAGACCTTCCTGCCAGTGGTGTTCCTCGGTTATCAATTACGGTGGAATGTGTCTGGAGAAACCCCCCAAAGCTGATGTCTCCTTACTTATATCTGTTTTTAAAATGGAATTTCTACTTTTCACTGGCGTACTATTCCATTGTGTACATGGACCACTTCTCCTTTCTGCATTCCTCTGTTGCTGGACATTTTCATTGCTTCCAAGTGTTGGCTATGGTAAACGTTGCTGGATTGCAGGATTGCCAGCCCGTGTCTTTTTGATTCTCATCCTCTCAGGTGATAGACCCAGCAGTGGGTATGCTTGATTGAACGGTCGCTCAGTGTTGACCCTTTCCAGGCCACTCCACTGTGTTTACCTTAGGGGCTCTTACCACGTCCCACTTAGAACCGAGGGTACGCATTTCTTCACCACCCCTTCAGCATTTCTTGTTTGCAGAAGTTTTGCTGATGGCCATTCTGAGTGGTGTGACCTGATAGGTTTTTGTAACGTGTATTTTCGTGTCTTTAATAATTCCCAAGGTTCAGCATTTTTCCACGCCTTTTTTTATTCTGTGAAACAAAAACAGAAGAAAAACCGTGAGTACAATAAACCTCTTGAAATTGTCTTCTTGGAAGGTTGCCCTCTTTTGACTTTTTTGGTCGATTTTCGAGCCCAGGATTTTTTTTTTTTTTTTTGGAGGGCACGTGTCATTGACAAGCCTGCAATGTGTGTGAATATTGAGTGACCATTAGCACTGACTTTAAAGCTGCTGCTGTGGGAAACGGCCACAAGGCGTCAGCATTGCTACATTCCCACATCTGGTTACTAGGGCAGCAGAGCCCTTCTGGAAGTCCTGTTCCCAGGTTGTCAATTAGAACGGAATGTGCCAGGAAAAAACCCCAGAAGTTTATATCACATTACATCTTGTTCGCTCTTTTAATTTTTTTAAATCGGGGTAATGATTAGAATATTGTTGGTCCTAGATGTACAGAATCTGGTTCCTTTGTACGTTTTGTGTGTGTGTGTGTGTGTGTGTGTGTGTGTGTATATATATATATATTCTTGTACAGATCCTCTTCCCATGTAAATTATTGCAGAGTGTTCTGGTGACCTCCCTTGCTATATGGTCGGTCTGTTTGATATATGTATTTAATATGTATTTGTACACATATGGTGACACTAATCTTAATTTATCCATTCCCCCCACCTTTCATTTTACATAAGCTTAGTTTGTTTTCTAAGTCCGTGAGTGTCTTTCTTTGTGGAAATATGTTCATTTGTGTCAGCTGTTAGATAACGCCTATAAGTGATGTCATACGGTATGTCTTTTGCTTTCCGACTTAACTCATGTTCTGTGATCATCTCTAGGCTCATCTAGGGTGCCTCAAAGAGCAGTGTTTCCTTGTTTTCCATGGCTGAGAGTCCACTGTGTCCACGGACCAGCTCTTCTTATCCATTCATCTGTTGATGGACATTTTGGTTGCTTCGGTGTCTTGGCTACTGTGAAAACTCGTGGAGTGCAGCTCTTGCAGCCTGTCTTCTCAGGTGAGAGGCTCAGCTGTGGGTGTTCTGGATGGAATGGTGGCTCGATTTTTAATTTAAAACGCAGCTCCTTTCTGTTCTCATCATTGGCTGTTACAACTATACATCTCCTCAGCAGACAGAGGAAACAGAGTTCTCTAAAACCCCTTCAGCATTTATTGTTTGTAGTCTTTTGGCTGACGGTAGTTAACTTGGGTGAGTTGAAAGCTTTTTGTGGGTTAGAGGAGCCTGATAATTCCTGATGTTGAGCTTTTCTCCATTTTCCTTTTTGTGATAAAGAGTGAGTAAAACTTACCTCTTCGTACTATCTCTCTGACACATTTGCCTGCTTTGAATTTTTTTGGCCACTGCCGAGCTCAGGACATTTTTTTTTTTTTTTTGAGGGCAGGTGTCTTTTAGAGGCCTGAGTCCTTGTGAATGTTAAGTGACCCATAGCTATGCGTTTAAAGCCGCTCTTGCGGGAAACGGCCACAAGGCGGCAGCATTTCTCCATTTCCAACTCTGGGTTTTCCTGCAACCGAGGCTTCCTGGAAATTGTGTTAGTAGGCTGCAAATTAGAGTGCAGTGTGCCAGGGCAAACCCCCGAGAGCTTATATCTCCTTACTTCTTGTGTGTTTTTTAAAATTTAATTGTTATCTAGTATCACAGCCAATTGGATAAAAATGTGGTGTGTGTTCTAGGTGTACAGCATCTGGTTCATTATATGTATGTATCGATCTATTCCTCTTTGGATCCTTTCCCGTGTAGGTTATTACAGAGTGTTGAGTCGACCTCTCTTGGTATTCCTTAGGTATTTTGTGATTATGTATTTCATATGTATCAGTACATGTCTGTAAACCCCCATATCCAAATTCATACATTCCTTACACCTTTCCACTTGGTTAAGCATCGTTGGTTTTCTGGATCTATGCACGGCCTTCTCTTGGAAATGACTTCATGGGTATCAATGTTTAAGTAACAACTATAAGTGATGTCATAGGATATTTATATTTCGGTTTCTTTTGTACTTCCTCTTGGGTGAGTATCTCTAGATCCTTCTACGGTGGTGCCAGCGGCACTGTTCCATGCTTTTCCGTGGCTCATATTCCATTGTGCACATGGGCCCCTTCTTCTTGGTGCATTGTTCTGTTGATGGACATTTGGGTTTCTTCCAAGCCTTGGCTATGGTACATGTTGCTGCAGTGCAGGATGGCCAGCCTGTGTCTTTTTGATTTTGGTCTACTCGGGAGATAGGCCCATCAGTGGGCCTACCCGATTACATGTTAGCTCAATTTTTACCTTTCAGCGCACCTCCACGGTGTTCTCACTACTAGCTCTTACCAGGTTACGTCCCAGCGGCAGCTAGAGGGCACAGAGTTCTCTAAAACACCTTGAGCATTTATTCTTTGTAGACTCTGTGGCTGATGATCATTCTGACGACTGTGGGTGAACGTTTTGTCGACTGGATTTGCATGGCTTTATTCATTCCTGATGTTGAGCATTTTTCCATGCCCTTTTATTTATCACAAGAGAAAGAAAGAAAGAGAAGACAAAATGTGCGCAAAATATGCCTCTTGAAATTGTCGTTTTGAAATGTGCACGTCTTTTGAGTTTTTTTCCTCGATTTACGACCCAAGAATTGTTTTTGAGGGCAGGTGTCATTTATAGGCCTGCAATGATTTTGAATATCAAGTGACCATTAGCACTGGGTTTACAGCTGCTGTTTTGAGAAACGGCCACAAGGCGGCAGCAGGTCTCCTTTACCAAACCTGGTTACTAGGGCAACAGAGCCTCCGTGGAAGTCCTATTCTAGGTTGTCAATTAGAATGGAATGTGCCCCAGGAAAAAGCCCCTTAAGTTTGTGTCTCACTACTTACTTGTTCGTTTTTTAATTTAATGTTTATTTTTTCTCACAGCAAGTTTGATTACAATGTTTTGCTTGTTGTAGGTGTGAAAGATGTGGCTCTTTTACACATAAACATGTATCTAGTCTTCTTCGGATCCTTTTCCCATGTAGCTTATGACACAATGTTGAGTACTCTTCTCTTGGTATTCCGTAGGCCTTTGGTGATTATGTATTTCACCTGTGTTTGTATATCTCGCTTAAACCCAATTTCCTAATGTACACAATTCTCACACCTGTCCATGGGTGAACCATAAATCTGTTTATTGCATCTGTGATTGCCTTTCTCTGTGGAAATATCGTCAGGGATATCAATTTTAAGGGAACACCTATAAGTGATATATATGTTATCTTTCTCTTTGTGACTTACTGCAAGTTGCGTGATTAACTCTAGCCTCACCTATGGTGCTGTTGATGGCATTGTTTCATTTTTTTCCTTGGCTAATATTCCATCTGTACAGGTCCCTGTTCTTCTTTGTCCACTCATCTGTTGATGGACTTTCTGGTTGCTTCCATGTCCTGGCTATTGTAATACTCCTGCAATGCAGCTTTGCCTGCCTGTGTCTTTCCACTTCTGTCTTCTTAGGTTATAGGCCCAGGAGTGGGCCTGCTGGATCATATCGTAACCCAGTGTTTACCTTGTAAAGGCACCTCCATTCTGTTCCCATTAGTGCCTCTTACCAGGTGAGGTCCTGTGGCGAGCATTGCCCTCTGAGGAAGGCGCCACTAAGACCCTCATAAGCCTCAGGGCCCGACTGTACCCTCCTTGGTATGCATCCTGGACTTTATGGTATGAACATAAAAAAGGAGATGGTCTTTGGCCAAATCGCTCCAGGGGCCTGCTCAGTTACTGGGAGTCCCTGGTTGTTCCCTAAAGCTAGGAAAAGCAACCCTGGAGGGGAAATTGGTGCCTTTGAGGGAGAAGCCGAGCAGCCAATCAACCAGCTGATGCCGATAAGGCGTGACTAAGCAAATTCCCTGCTTTAGGGGTGTATATATATGGCTATGCTTTGTTATTAAACTTGCCTTGCAACCGTCAGTTGCTTGTGCCCTTCTGATCCCATACCTTGGTGCGTTCAGTTCCCTACCCCCTCTCGTCGATTGTTGCTACACTTTGAGGACCCGCCGCGGCTGGCGGCAAAGTCCCACTTAACGTAGAGGGTATGCCCTTCTCCACAACCCCTTCAGCATGAATTGTTGGTAGTTTTGTTGCTGATGGTTCTTCTGACTGGTGTGAGCCGATACCTCCGTGGTTGGATTTGCATGCGTCTCATGAAGCCTTGAAATTGAGCTTTCAGGGATGTCCTTTTTTTCTTCAAACTGTGTGTGTAGCTTACCTCATCACATTCTTTTCTTGAAGTATGTGCCACATTTTGAAATGTTTTGGCCGCCACCTCCCTCAAGACATTTTGAGGGCAGGTTTCATTGACGGCCCTCCAGGACTTGTGCACATGAAGTGACCATTAGCACGGGTTTTCAAGCTGCCGTTGCAGGTAACGGCCAGAGGGCTGCAGCATTTCTGCATTTCCCACTCTGGTAACGAGTGAAACAGACCTTCCTGCCAGTGGTGTTCCTCGGTTATCAATTACGGTGGAATGTGTCTGGAGAAACCCCCCAAAGCTGATGTCTCCTTACTTATATCTGTTTTTAAAATGGAATTTCTACTTTTCACTGGCGTACTATTCCATTGTGTACATGGACCACTTCTCCTTTCTGCATTCCTCTGTTGCTGGACATTTTCATTGCTTCCAAGTGTTGGCTATGGTAAACGTTGCTGGATTGCAGGATTGCCAGCCCGTGTCTTTTTGATTCTCATCCTCTCAGGTGATAGACCCAGCAGTGGGTATGCTTGATTGAACGGTCGCTCAGTGTTGACCCTTTCCAGGCCACTCCACTGTGTTTACCTTAGGGGCTCTTACCACGTCCCACTTAGAACCGAGGGTACGCATTTCTTCACCACCCCTTCAGCATTTCTTGTTTGCAGAAGTTTTGCTGATGGCCATTCTGAGTGGTGTGACCTGATAGGTTTTTGTAACGTGTATTTTCGTGTCTTTAATAATTCCCAAGGTTCAGCATTTTTCCACGCCTTTTTTTATTCTGTGAAACAAAAACAGAAGAAAAACCGTGAGTACAATAAACCTCTTGAAATTGTCTTCTTGGAAGGTTGCCCTCTTTTGACTTTTTTGGTCGATTTTCGAGCCCAGGATTTTTTTTTTTTTTTTTGGAGGGCACGTGTCATTGACAAGCCTGCAATGTGTGTGAATATTGAGTGACCATTAGCACTGACTTTAAAGCTGCTGCTGTGGGAAACGGCCACAAGGCGTCAGCATTGCTACATTCCCACATCTGGTTACTAGGGCAGCAGAGCCCTTCTGGAAGTCCTGTTCCCAGGTTGTCAATTAGAACGGAATGTGCCAGGAAAAAACCCCAGAAGTTTATATCACATTACATCTTGTTCGCTCTTTTAATTTTTTTAAATCGGGGTAATGATTAGAATATTGTTGGTCCTAGATGTACAGAATCTGGTTCCTTTGTACGTTTTGTGTGTGTGTGTGTGTGTGTGTGTGTGTGTGTGTGTGTATATATATATATATATATATATATATATATTCTTGTACAGATCCTCTTCCCATGTAAATTATTGCAGAGTGTTCTGGTGACCTCCCTTGCTATATGGTCGGTCTGTTTGATATATGTATTTAATATGTATTTGTACACATATGGTGACACTAATCTTAATTTATCCATTCCCCCCACCTTTCATTTTACATAAGCTTAGTTTGTTTTCTAAGTCCGTGAGTGTCTTTCTTTGTGGAAATATGTTCATTTGTGTCAGCTGTTAGATAACGCCTATAAGTGATGTCATACGGTATGTCTTTTGCTTTCCGACTTAACTCATGTTCTGTGATCATCTCTAGGCTCATCTAGGGTGCCTCAAAGAGCAGTGTTTCCTTGTTTTCCATGGCTGAGAGTCCACTGTGTCCACGGACCAGCTCTTCTTATCCATTCATCTGTTGATGGACATTTTGGTTGCTTCGGTGTCTTGGCTACTGTGAAAACTCGTGGAGTGCAGCTCTTGCAGCCTGTCTTCTCAGGTGAGAGGCTCAGCTGTGGGTGTTCTGGATGGAATGGTGGCTCGATTTTTAATTTAAAACGCAGCTCCTTTCTGTTCTCATCATTGGCTGTTACAACTATACATCTCCTCAGCAGACAGAGGAAACAGAGTTCTCTAAAACCCCTTCAGCATTTATTGTTTGTAGTCTTTTGGCTGACGGTAGTTAACTTGGGTGAGTTGAAAGCTTTTTGTGGGTTAGAGGAGCCTGATAATTCCTGATGTTGAGCTTTTCTCCATTTTCCTTTTTGTGATAAAGAGTGAGTAAAACTTACCTCTTCGTACTATCTCTCTGACACATTTGCCTGCTTTGAATTTTTTTGGCCACTGCCGAGCTCAGGACATTTTTTTTTTTTTTTGAGGGCAGGTGTCTTTTAGAGGCCTGAGTCCTTGTGAATGTTAAGTGACCCATAGCTATGCGTTTAAAGCCGCTCTTGCGGGAAACGGCCACAAGGCGGCAGCATTTCTCCATTTCCAACTCTGGGTTTTCCTGCAACCGAGGCTTCCTGGAAATTGTGTTAGTAGGCTGCAAATTAGAGTGCAGTGTGCCAGGGCAAACCCCCGAGAGCTTATATCTCCTTACTTCTTGTGTGTTTTTTAAAATTTAATTGTTATCTAGTATCACAGCCAATTGGATAAAAATGTGGTGTGTGTTCTAGGTGTACAGCATCTGGTTCATTATATGTATGTATCGATCTATTCCTCTTTGGATCCTTTCCCGTGTAGGTTATTACAGAGTGTTGAGTCGACCTCTCTTGGTATTCCTTAGGTATTTTGTGATTATGTATTTCATATGTATCAGTACATGTCTGTAAACCCCCATATCCAAATTCATACATTCCTTACACCTTTCCACTTGGTTAAGCATCGTTGGTTTTCTGGATCTATGCACGGCCTTCTCTTGGAAATGACTTCATGGGTATCAATGTTTAAGTAACAACTATAAGTGATGTCATAGGATATTTATATTTCGGTTTCTTTCGTACTTCCTCTTGGGTGAGTATCTCTAGATCCTTCTACGGTGGTGCCAGCGGCACTGTTCCATGCTTTTCCGTGGCTCATATTCCATTGTGCACATGGGCCCCTTCTTCTTGGTGCATTGTTCTGTTGATGGACATTTGGGTTTCTTCCAAGCCTTGGCTATGGTACATGTTGCTGCAGTGCAGGATGGCCAGCCTGTGTCTTTTTGATTTTGGTCTACTCGGGAGATAGGCCCATCAGTGGGCCTACCCGATTACATGTTAGCTCAATTTTTACCTTTCAGCGCACCTCCACGGTGTTCTCACTACTAGCTCTTACCAGGTTACGTCCCAGCGGCAGCTAGAGGGCACAGAGTTCTCTAAAACACCTTGAGCATTTATTCTTTGTAGACTCTGTGGCTGATGATCATTCTGACGACTGTGGGTGAACGTTTTGTCGACTGGATTTGCATGGCTTTATTCATTCCTGATGTTGAGCATTTTTCCATGCCCTTTTATTTATCACAAGAGAAAGAAAGAAAGAGAAGACAAAATGTGCGCAAAATATGCCTCTTGAAATTGTCGTTTTGAAATGTGCACGTCTTTTGAGTTTTTTTCCTCGATTTACGACCCAAGAATTGTTTTTGAGGGCAGGTGTCATTTATAGGCCTGCAATGATTTTGAATATCAAGTGACCATTAGCACTGGGTTTACAGCTGCTGTTTTGAGAAACGGCCACAAGGCGGCAGCAGGTCTCCTTTACCAAACCTGGTTACTAGGGCAACAGAGCCTCCGTGGAAGTCCTATTCTAGGTTGTCAATTAGAATGGAATGTGCCCCAGGAAAAAGCCCCTTAAGTTTGTGTCTCACTACTTACTTGTTCGTTTTTTAATTTAATGTTTATTTTTTCTCACAGCAAGTTTGATTACAATGTTTTGCTTGTTGTAGGTGTGAAAGATGTGGCTCTTTTACACATAAACATGTATCTAGTCTTCTTCGGATCCTTTTCCCATGTAGCTTATGACACAATGTTGAGTACTCTTCTCTTGGTATTCCGTAGGCCTTTGGTGATTATGTATTTCACCTGTGTTTGTATATCTCGCTTAAACCCAATTTCCTAATGTACACAATTCTCACACCTGTCCATGGGTGAACCATAAATCTGTTTATTGCATCTGTGATTGCCTTTCTCTGTGGAAATATCGTCAGGGATATCAATTTTAAGGGAACACCTATAAGTGATATATATGTTATCTTTCTCTTTGTGACTTACTGCAAGTTGCGTGATTAACTCTAGCCTCACCTATGGTGCTGTTGATGGCATTGTTTCATTTTTTTCCTTGGCTAATATTCCATCTGTACAGGTCCCTGTTCTTCTTTGTCCACTCATCTGTTGATGGACTTTCTGGTTGCTTCCATGTCCTGGCTATTGTAATACTCCTGCAATGCAGCTTTGCCTGCCTGTGTCTTTCCACTTCTGTCTTCTTAGGCTATAGGCCCAGGAGTGGGCCTGCTGGATCATATCGTAACCCAGTGTTTACCTTGTAAAGGCACCTCCATTCTGTTCCCATTAGTGCCTCTTACCAGGTGAGGTCCTGTGGCGAGCATTGCCCTCTGAGGAAGGCGCCACTAAGACCCTCATAAGCCTCAGGGCCCGACTGTACTCTCCTTGGTATGCATCCTGGACTTTATGGTATGAACATAAAAAAGGAGATGGTCTTTGGCCAAATCGCTCCAGGGGCCTGCTCAGTTACTGGGAGTCCCTGGTTGTTCCCTAAAGCTAGGAAAAGCAACCCTGGAGGGGAAATTGGTGCCTTTGAGGGAGAAGCCGAGCAGCCAATCAACCAGCTGATGCCGATAAGGCGTGACTAAGCAAATTCCCTGCTTTAGGGGTGTATATATATGGCTATGCTTTGTTATTAAACTTGCCTTGCAACCGTCAGTTGCTTGTGCCCTTCTGATCCCATACCTTGGTGCGTTCAGTTCCCTACCCCCTCTCGTCGATTGTTGCTACACTTTGAGGACCCGCCGCGGCTGGCGGCAAAGTCCCACTTAACGTAGAGGGTATGCCCTTCTCCACAACCCCTTCAGCATGAATTGTTGGTAGTTTTGTTGCTGATGGTTCTTCTGACTGGTGTGAGCCGATACCTCCGTGGTTGGATTTGCATGCGTCTCATGAAGCCTTGAAATTGAGCTTTCAGGGATGTCCTTTTTTTCTTCAAACTGTGTGTGTAGCTTACCTCATCACATTCTTTTCTTGAAGTATGTGCCACATTTTGAAATGTTTTGGCCGCCACCTCCCTCAAGACATTTTGAGGGCAGGTTTCATTGACGGCCCTCCAGGACTTGTGCACATGAAGTGACCATTAGCACGGGTTTTCAAGCTGCCGTTGCAGGTAACGGCCAGAGGGCTGCAGCATTTCTGCATTTCCCACTCTGGTAACGAGTGAAACAGACCTTCCTGCCAGTGGTGTTCCTCGGTTATCAATTACGGTGGAATGTGTCTGGAGAAACCCCCCAAAGCTGATGTCTCCTTACTTATATCTGTTTTTAAAATGGAATTTCTACTTTTCACTGGCGTACTATTCCATTGTGTACATGGACCACTTCTCCTTTCTGCATTCCTCTGTTGCTGGACATTTTCATTGCTTCCAAGTGTTGGCTATGGTAAACGTTGCTGGATTGCAGGATTGCCAGCCCGTGTCTTTTTGATTCTCATCCTCTCAGGTGATAGACCCAGCAGTGGGTATGCTTGATTGAACGGTCGCTCAGTGTTGACCCTTTCCAGGCCACTCCACTGTGTTTACCTTAGGGGCTCTTACCACGTCCCACTTAGAACCGAGGGTACGCATTTCTTCACCACCCCTTCAGCATTTCTTGTTTGCAGAAGTTTTGCTGATGGCCATTCTGAGTGGTGTGACCTGATAGGTTTTTGTAACGTGTATTTTCGTGTCTTTAATAATTCCCAAGGTTCAGCATTTTTCCACGCCTTTTTTTATTCTGTGAAACAAAAACAGAAGAAAAACCGTGAGTACAATAAACCTCTTGAAATTGTCTTCTTGGAAGGTTGCCCTCTTTTGACTTTTTTGGTCGATTTTCGAGCCCAGGATTTTTTTTTTTTTTTTTGGAGGGCACGTGTCATTGACAAGCCTGCAATGTGTGTGAATATTGAGTGACCATTAGCACTGACTTTAAAGCTGCTGCTGTGGGAAACGGCCACAAGGCGTCAGCATTGCTACATTCCCACATCTGGTTACTAGGGCAGCAGAGCCCTTCTGGAAGTCCTGTTCCCAGGTTGTCAATTAGAACGGAATGTGCCAGGAAAAAACCCCAGAAGTTTATATCACATTACATCTTGTTCGCTCTTTTAATTTTTTTAAATCGGGGTAATGATTAGAATATTGTTGGTCCTAGATGTACAGAATCTGGTTCCTTTGTACGTTTTGTGTGTGTGTGTGTGTGTGTGTGTGTGTGTGTATATATATATATATTCTTGTACAGATCCTCTTCCCATGTAAATTATTGCAGAGTGTTCTGGTGACCTCCCTTGCTATATGGTCGGTCTGTTTGATATATGTATTTAATATGTATTTGTACACATATGGTGACACTAATCTTAATTTATCCATTCCCCCCACCTTTCATTTTACATAAGCTTAGTTTGTTTTCTAAGTCCGTGAGTGTCTTTCTTTGTGGAAATATGTTCATTTGTGTCAGCTGTTAGATAACGCCTATAAGTGATGTCATACGGTATGTCTTTTGCTTTCCGACTTAACTCATGTTCTGTGATCATCTCTAGGCTCATCTAGGGTGCCTCAAAGAGCAGTGTTTCCTTGTTTTCCATGGCTGAGAGTCCACTGTGTCCACGGACCAGCTCTTCTTATCCATTCATCTGTTGATGGACATTTTGGTTGCTTCGGTGTCTTGGCTACTGTGAAAACTCGTGGAGTGCAGCTCTTGCAGCCTGTCTTCTCAGGTGAGAGGCTCAGCTGTGGGTGTTCTGGATGGAATGGTGGCTCGATTTTTAATTTAAAACGCAGCTCCTTTCTGTTCTCATCATTGGCTGTTACAACTATACATCTCCTCAGCAGACAGAGGAAACAGAGTTCTCTAAAACCCCTTCAGCATTTATTGTTTGTAGTCTTTTGGCTGACGGTAGTTAACTTGGGTGAGTTGAAAGCTTTTTGTGGGTTAGAGGAGCCTGATAATTCCTGATGTTGAGCTTTTCTCCATTTTCCTTTTTGTGATAAAGAGTGAGTAAAACTTACCTCTTCGTACTATCTCTCTGACACATTTGCCTGCTTTGAATTTTTTTGGCCACTGCCGAGCTCAGGACATTTTTTTTTTTTTTTTTGAGGGCAGGTGTCTTTTAGAGGCCTGAGTCCTTGTGAATGTTAAGTGACCCATAGCTATGCGTTTAAAGCCGCTCTTGCGGGAAACGGCCACAAGGCGGCAGCATTTCTCCATTTCCAACTCTGGGTTTTCCTGCAACCGAGGCTTCCTGGAAATTGTGTTAGTAGGCTGCAAATTAGAGTGCAGTGTGCCAGGGCAAACCCCCGAGAGCTTATATCTCCTTACTTCTTGTGTGTTTTTTAAAATTTAATTGTTATCTAGTATCACAGCCAATTGGATAAAAATGTGGTGTGTGTTCTAGGTGTACAGCATCTGGTTCATTATATGTATGTATCGATCTATTCCTCTTTGGATCCTTTCCCGTGTAGGTTATTACAGAGTGTTGAGTCGACCTCTCTTGGTATTCCTTAGGTATTTTGTGATTATGTATTTCATATGTATCAGTACATGTCTGTAAACCCCCATATCCAAATTCATACATTCCTTACACCTTTCCACTTGGTTAAGCATCGTTGGTTTTCTGGATCTATGCACGGCCTTCTCTTGGAAATGACTTCATGGGTATCAATGTTTAAGTAACAACTATAAGTGATGTCATAGGATATTTATATTTCGGTTTCTTTTGTACTTCCTCTTGGGTGAGTATCTCTAGATCCTTCTACGGTGGTGCCAGCGGCACTGTTCCATGCTTTTCCGTGGCTCATATTCCATTGTGCACATGGGCCCCTTCTTCTTGGTGCATTGTTCTGTTGATGGACATTTGGGTTTCTTCCAAGCCTTGGCTATGGTACATGTTGCTGCAGTGCAGGATGGCCAGCCTGTGTCTTTTTGATTTTGGTCTACTCGGGAGATAGGCCCATCAGTGGGCCTACCCGATTACATGTTAGCTCAATTTTTACCTTTCAGCGCACCTCCACGGTGTTCTCACTACTAGCTCTTACCAGGTTACGTCCCAGCGGCAGCTAGAGGGCACAGAGTTCTCTAAAACACCTTGAGCATTTATTCTTTGTAGACTCTGTGGCTGATGATCATTCTGACGACTGTGGGTGAACGTTTTGTCGACTGGATTTGCATGGCTTTATTCATTCCTGATGTTGAGCATTTTTCCATGCCCTTTTATTTATCACAAGAGAAAGAAAGAAAGAGAAGACAAAATGTGCGCAAAATATGCCTCTTGAAATTGTCGTTTTGAAATGTGCACGTCTTTTGAGTTTTTTTCCTCGATTTACGACCCAAGAATTGTTTTTGAGGGCAGGTGTCATTTATAGGCCTGCAATGATTTTGAATATCAAGTGACCATTAGCACTGGGTTTACAGCTGCTGTTTTGAGAAACGGCCACAAGGCGGCAGCAGGTCTCCTTTACCAAACCTGGTTACTAGGGCAACAGAGCCTCCGTGGAAGTCCTATTCTAGGTTGTCAATTAGAATGGAATGTGCCCCAGGAAAAAGCCCCTTAAGTTTGTGTCTCACTACTTACTTGTTCGTTTTTTAATTTAATGTTTATTTTTTCTCACAGCAAGTTTGATTACAATGTTTTGCTTGTTGTAGGTGTGAAAGATGTGGCTCTTTTACACATAAACATGTATCTAGTCTTCTTCGGATCCTTTTCCCATGTAGCTTATGACACAATGTTGAGTACTCTTCTCTTGGTATTCCGTAGGCCTTTGGTGATTATGTATTTCACCTGTGTTTGTATATCTCGCTTAAACCCAATTTCCTAATGTACACAATTCTCACACCTGTCCATGGGTGAACCATAAATCTGTTTATTGCATCTGTGATTGCCTTTCTCTGTGGAAATATCGTCAGGGATATCAATTTTAAGGGAACACCTATAAGTGATATATATGTTATCTTTCTCTTTGTGACTTACTGCAAGTTGCGTGATTAACTCTAGCCTCACCTATGGTGCTGTTGATGGCATTGTTTCATTTTTTTCCTTGGCTAATATTCCATCTGTACAGGTCCCTGTTCTTCTTTGTCCACTCATCTGTTGATGGACTTTCTGGTTGCTTCCATGTCCTGGCTATTGTAATACTCCTGCAATGCAGCTTTGCCTGCCTGTGTCTTTCCACTTCTGTCTTCTTAGGTTATAGGCCCAGGAGTGGGCCTGCTGGATCATATCGTAACCCAGTGTTTACCTTGTAAAGGCACCTCCATTCTGTTCCCATTAGTGCCTCTTACCAGGTGAGGTCCTGTGGCGAGCATTGCCCTCTGAGGAAGGCGCCACTAAGACCCTCATAAGCCTCAGGGCCCGACTGTACCCTCCTTGGTATGCATCCTGGACTTTATGGTATGAACATAAAAAAGGAGATGGTCTTTGGCCAAATCGCTCCAGGGGCCTGCTCAGTTACTGGGAGTCCCTGGTTGTTCCCTAAAGCTAGGAAAAGCAACCCTGGAGGGGAAATTGGTGCCTTTGAGGGAGAAGCCGAGCAGCCAATCAACCAGCTGATGCCGATAAGGCGTGACTAAGCAAATTCCCTGCTTTAGGGGTGTATATATATGGCTATGCTTTGTTATTAAACTTGCCTTGCAACCGTCAGTTGCTTGTGCCCTTCTGATCCCATACCTTGGTGCGTTCAGTTCCCTACCCCCTCTCGTCGATTGTTGCTACACTTTGAGGACCCGCCGCGGCTGGCGGCAAAGTCCCACTTAACGTAGAGGGTATGCCCTTCTCCACAACCCCTTCAGCATGAATTGTTGGTAGTTTTGTTGCTGATGGTTCTTCTGACTGGTGTGAGCCGATACCTCCGTGGTTGGATTTGCATGCGTCTCATGAAGCCTTGAAATTGAGCTTTCAGGGATGTCCTTTTTTTCTTCAAACTGTGTGTGTAGCTTACCTCATCACATTCTTTTCTTGAAGTATGTGCCACATTTTGAAATGTTTTGGCCGCCACCTCCCTCAAGACATTTTGAGGGCAGGTTTCATTGACGGCCCTCCAGGACTTGTGCACATGAAGTGACCATTAGCACGGGTTTTCAAGCTGCCGTTGCAGGTAACGGCCAGAGGGCTGCAGCATTTCTGCATTTCCCACTCTGGTAACGAGTGAAACAGACCTTCCTGCCAGTGGTGTTCCTCGGTTATCAATTACGGTGGAATGTGTCTGGAGAAACCCCCCAAAGCTGATGTCTCCTTACTTATATCTGTTTTTAAAATGGAATTTCTACTTTTCACTGGCGTACTATTCCATTGTGTACATGGACCACTTCTCCTTTCTGCATTCCTCTGTTGCTGGACATTTTCATTGCTTCCAAGTGTTGGCTATGGTAAACGTTGCTGGATTGCAGGATTGCCAGCCCGTGTCTTTTTGATTCTCATCCTCTCAGGTGATAGACCCAGCAGTGGGTATGCTTGATTGAACGGTCGCTCAGTGTTGACCCTTTCCAGGCCACTCCACTGTGTTTACCTTAGGGGCTCTTACCACGTCCCACTTAGAACCGAGGGTACGCATTTCTTCACCACCCCTTCAGCATTTCTTGTTTGCAGAAGTTTTGCTGATGGCCATTCTGAGTGGTGTGACCTGATAGGTTTTTGTAACGTGTATTTTCGTGTCTTTAATAATTCCCAAGGTTCAGCATTTTTCCACGCCTTTTTTTATTCTGTGAAACAAAAACAGAAGAAAAACCGTGAGTACAATAAACCTCTTGAAATTGTCTTCTTGGAAGGTTGCCCTCTTTTGACTTTTTTGGTCGATTTTCGAGCCCAGGATTTTTTTTTTTTTTTTTGGAGGGCACGTGTCATTGACAAGCCTGCAATGTGTGTGAATATTGAGTGACCATTAGCACTGACTTTAAAGCTGCTGCTGTGGGAAACGGCCACAAGGCGTCAGCATTGCTACATTCCCACATCTGGTTACTAGGGCAGCAGAGCCCTTCTGGAAGTCCTGTTCCCAGGTTGTCAATTAGAACGGAATGTGCCAGGAAAAAACCCCAGAAGTTTATATCACATTACATCTTGTTCGCTCTTTTAATTTTTTTAAATCGGGGTAATGATTAGAATATTGTTGGTCCTAGATGTACAGAATCTGGTTCCTTTGTACGTTTTGTGTGTGTGTGTGTGTGTGTGTGTGTGTGTGTGTGTGTGTGTGTATATATATATATATATATATATATATTCTTGTACAGATCCTCTTCCCATGTAAATTATTGCAGAGTGTTCTGGTGACCTCCCTTGCTATATGGTCGGTCTGTTTGATATATGTATTTAATATGTATTTGTACACATATGGTGACACTAATCTTAATTTATCCATTCCCCCCACCTTTCATTTTACATAAGCTTAGTTTGTTTTCTAAGTCCGTGAGTGTCTTTCTTTGTGGAAATATGTTCATTTGTGTCAGCTGTTAGATAACGCCTATAAGTGATGTCATACGGTATGTCTTTTGCTTTCCGACTTAACTCATGTTCTGTGATCATCTCTAGGCTCATCTAGGGTGCCTCAAAGAGCAGTGTTTCCTTGTTTTCCATGGCTGAGAGTCCACTGTGTCCACGGACCAGCTCTTCTTATCCATTCATCTGTTGATGGACATTTTGGTTGCTTCGGTGTCTTGGCTACTGTGAAAACTCGTGGAGTGCAGCTCTTGCAGCCTGTCTTCTCAGGTGAGAGGCTCAGCTGTGGGTGTTCTGGATGGAATGGTGGCTCGATTTTTAATTTAAAACGCAGCTCCTTTCTGTTCTCATCATTGGCTGTTACAACTATACATCTCCTCAGCAGACAGAGGAAACAGAGTTCTCTAAAACCCCTTCAGCATTTATTGTTTGTAGTCTTTTGGCTGACGGTAGTTAACTTGGGTGAGTTGAAAGCTTTTTGTGGGTTAGAGGAGCCTGATAATTCCTGATGTTGAGCTTTTCTCCATTTTCCTTTTTGTGATAAAGAGTGAGTAAAACTTACCTCTTCGTACTATCTCTCTGACACATTTGCCTGCTTTGAATTTTTTTGGCCACTGCCGAGCTCAGGACATTTTTTTTTTTTTTTGAGGGCAGGTGTCTTTTAGAGGCCTGAGTCCTTGTGAATGTTAAGTGACCCATAGCTATGCGTTTAAAGCCGCTCTTGCGGGAAACGGCCACAAGGCGGCAGCATTTCTCCATTTCCAACTCTGGGTTTTCCTGCAACCGAGGCTTCCTGGAAATTGTGTTAGTAGGCTGCAAATTAGAGTGCAGTGTGCCAGGGCAAACCCCCGAGAGCTTATATCTCCTTACTTCTTGTGTGTTTTTTAAAATTTAATTGTTATCTAGTATCACAGCCAATTGGATAAAAATGTGGTGTGTGTTCTAGGTGTACAGCATCTGGTTCATTATATGTATGTATCGATCTATTCCTCTTTGGATCCTTTCCCGTGTAGGTTATTACAGAGTGTTGAGTCGACCTCTCTTGGTATTCCTTAGGTATTTTGTGATTATGTATTTCATATGTATCAGTACATGTCTGTAAACCCCCATATCCAAATTCATACATTCCTTACACCTTTCCACTTGGTTAAGCATCGTTGGTTTTCTGGATCTATGCACGGCCTTCTCTTGGAAATGACTTCATGGGTATCAATGTTTAAGTAACAACTATAAGTGATGTCATAGGATATTTATATTTCGGTTTCTTTCGTACTTCCTCTTGGGTGAGTATCTCTAGATCCTTCTACGGTGGTGCCAGCGGCACTGTTCCATGCTTTTCCGTGGCTCATATTCCATTGTGCACATGGGCCCCTTCTTCTTGGTGCATTGTTCTGTTGATGGACATTTGGGTTTCTTCCAAGCCTTGGCTATGGTACATGTTGCTGCAGTGCAGGATGGCCAGCCTGTGTCTTTTTGATTTTGGTCTACTCGGGAGATAGGCCCATCAGTGGGCCTACCCGATTACATGTTAGCTCAATTTTTACCTTTCAGCGCACCTCCACGGTGTTCTCACTACTAGCTCTTACCAGGTTACGTCCCAGCGGCAGCTAGAGGGCACAGAGTTCTCTAAAACACCTTGAGCATTTATTCTTTGTAGACTCTGTGGCTGATGATCATTCTGACGACTGTGGGTGAACGTTTTGTCGACTGGATTTGCATGGCTTTATTCATTCCTGATGTTGAGCATTTTTCCATGCCCTTTTATTTATCACAAGAGAAAGAAAGAAAGAGAAGACAAAATGTGCGCAAAATATGCCTCTTGAAATTGTCGTTTTGAAATGTGCACGTCTTTTGAGTTTTTTTCCTCGATTTACGACCCAAGAATTGTTTTTGAGGGCAGGTGTCATTTATAGGCCTGCAATGATTTTGAATATCAAGTGACCATTAGCACTGGGTTTACAGCTGCTGTTTTGAGAAACGGCCACAAGGCGGCAGCAGGTCTCCTTTACCAAACCTGGTTACTAGGGCAACAGAGCCTCCGTGGAAGTCCTATTCTAGGTTGTCAATTAGAATGGAATGTGCCCCAGGAAAAAGCCCCTTAAGTTTGTGTCTCACTACTTACTTGTTCGTTTTTTAATTTAATGTTTATTTTTTCTCACAGCAAGTTTGATTACAATGTTTTGCTTGTTGTAGGTGTGAAAGATGTGGCTCTTTTACACATAAACATGTATCTAGTCTTCTTCGGATCCTTTTCCCATGTAGCTTATGACACAATGTTGAGTACTCTTCTCTTGGTATTCCGTAGGCCTTTGGTGATTATGTATTTCACCTGTGTTTGTATATCTCGCTTAAACCCAATTTCCTAATGTACACAATTCTCACACCTGTCCATGGGTGAACCATAAATCTGTTTATTGCATCTGTGATTGCCTTTCTCTGTGGAAATATCGTCAGGGATATCAATTTTAAGGGAACACCTATAAGTGATATATATGTTATCTTTCTCTTTGTGACTTACTGCAAGTTGCGTGATTAACTCTAGCCTCACCTATGGTGCTGTTGATGGCATTGTTTCATTTTTTTCCTTGGCTAATATTCCATCTGTACAGGTCCCTGTTCTTCTTTGTCCACTCATCTGTTGATGGACTTTCTGGTTGCTTCCATGTCCTGGCTATTGTAATACTCCTGCAATGCAGCTTTGCCTGCCTGTGTCTTTCCACTTCTGTCTTCTTAGGCTATAGGCCCAGGAGTGGGCCTGCTGGATCATATCGTAACCCAGTGTTTACCTTGTAAAGGCACCTCCATTCTGTTCCCATTAGTGCCTCTTACCAGGTGAGGTCCTGTGGCGAGCATTGCCCTCTGAGGAAGGCGCCACTAAGACCCTCATAAGCCTCAGGGCCCGACTGTACTCTCCTTGGTATGCATCCTGGACTTTATGGTATGAACATAAAAAAGGAGATGGTCTTTGGCCAAATCGCTCCAGGGGCCTGCTCAGTTACTGGGAGTCCCTGGTTGTTCCCTAAAGCTAGGAAAAGCAACCCTGGAGGGGAAATTGGTGCCTTTGAGGGAGAAGCCGAGCAGCCAATCAACCAGCTGATGCCGATAAGGCGTGACTAAGCAAATTCCCTGCTTTAGGGGTGTATATATATGGCTATGCTTTGTTATTAAACTTGCCTTGCAACCGTCAGTTGCTTGTGCCCTTCTGATCCCATACCTTGGTGCGTTCAGTTCCCTACCCCCTCTCGTCGATTGTTGCTACACTTTGAGGACCCGCCGCGGCTGGCGGCAAAGTCCCACTTAACGTAGAGGGTATGCCCTTCTCCACAACCCCTTCAGCATGAATTGTTGGTAGTTTTGTTGCTGATGGTTCTTCTGACTGGTGTGAGCCGATACCTCCGTGGTTGGATTTGCATGCGTCTCATGAAGCCTTGAAATTGAGCTTTCAGGGATGTCCTTTTTTTCTTCAAACTGTGTGTGTAGCTTACCTCATCACATTCTTTTCTTGAAGTATGTGCCACATTTTGAAATGTTTTGGCCGCCACCTCCCTCAAGACATTTTGAGGGCAGGTTTCATTGACGGCCCTCCAGGACTTGTGCACATGAAGTGACCATTAGCACGGGTTTTCAAGCTGCCGTTGCAGGTAACGGCCAGAGGGCTGCAGCATTTCTGCATTTCCCACTCTGGTAACGAGTGAAACAGACCTTCCTGCCAGTGGTGTTCCTCGGTTATCAATTACGGTGGAATGTGTCTGGAGAAACCCCCCAAAGCTGATGTCTCCTTACTTATATCTGTTTTTAAAATGGAATTTCTACTTTTCACTGGCGTACTATTCCATTGTGTACATGGACCACTTCTCCTTTCTGCATTCCTCTGTTGCTGGACATTTTCATTGCTTCCAAGTGTTGGCTATGGTAAACGTTGCTGGATTGCAGGATTGCCAGCCCGTGTCTTTTTGATTCTCATCCTCTCAGGTGATAGACCCAGCAGTGGGTATGCTTGATTGAACGGTCGCTCAGTGTTGACCCTTTCCAGGCCACTCCACTGTGTTTACCTTAGGGGCTCTTACCACGTCCCACTTAGAACCGAGGGTACGCATTTCTTCACCACCCCTTCAGCATTTCTTGTTTGCAGAAGTTTTGCTGATGGCCATTCTGAGTGGTGTGACCTGATAGGTTTTTGTAACGTGTATTTTCGTGTCTTTAATAATTCCCAAGGTTCAGCATTTTTCCACGCCTTTTTTTATTCTGTGAAACAAAAACAGAAGAAAAACCGTGAGTACAATAAACCTCTTGAAATTGTCTTCTTGGAAGGTTGCCCTCTTTTGACTTTTTTGGTCAATTTTCGAGCCCAGGATTTTTTTTTTTTTTTTTGGAGGGCACGTGTCATTGACAAGCCTGCAATGTGTGTGAATATTGAGTGACCATTAGCACTGACTTTAAAGCTGCTGCTGTGGGAAACGGCCACAAGGCGTCAGCATTGCTACATTCCCACATCTGGTTACTAGGGCAGCAGAGCCCTTCTGGAAGTCCTGTTCCCAGGTTGTCAATTAGAACGGAATGTGCCAGGAAAAAACCCCAGAAGTTTATATCACATTACATCTTGTTCGCTCTTTTAATTTTTTTAAATCGGGGTAATGATTAGAATATTGTTGGTCCTAGATGTACAGAATCTGGTTCCTTTGTACGTTTTGTGTGTGTGTGTGTGTGTGTGTGTGTGTGTGTGTGTATATATATATATATATATATATATTCTTGTACAGATCCTCTTCCCATGTAAATTATTGCAGAGTGTTCTGGTGACCTCCCTTGCTATATGGTCGGTCTGTTTGATATATGTATTTAATATGTATTTGTACACATATGGTGACACTAATCTTAATTTATCCATTCCCCCCACCTTTCATTTTACATAAGCTTAGTTTGTTTTCTAAGTCCGTGAGTGTCTTTCTTTGTGGAAATATGTTCATTTGTGTCAGCTGTTAGATAACGCCTATAAGTGATGTCATACGGTATGTCTTTTGCTTTCTGACTTAACTCATGTTCTGTGATCATCTCTAGGCTCATCTAGGGTGCCTCAAAGAGCAGTGTTTCCTTGTTTTCCATGGCTGAGAGTCCACTGTGTCCACGGACCAGCTCTTCTTATCCATTCATCTGTTGATGGACATTTTGGTTGCTTCGGTGTCTTGGCTACTGTGAAAACTCGTGGAGTGCAGCTCTTGCAGCCTGTCTTCTCAGGTGAGAGGCTCAGCTGTGGGTGTTCTGGATGGAATGGTGGCTCGATTTTTAATTTAAAACGCAGCTCCTTTCTGTTCTCATCATTGGCTGTTACAACTATACATCTCCTCAGCAGACAGAGGAAACAGAGTTCTCTAAAACCCCTTCAGCATTTATTGTTTGTAGTCTTTTGGCTGACGGTAGTTAACTTGGGTGAGTTGAAAGCTTTTTGTGGGTTAGAGGAGCCTGATAATTCCTGATGTTGAGCTTTTCTCCATTTTCCTTTGTGTGATAAAGAGTGAGTAAAACTTACCTCTTCGTACTATCTCTCTGACACATTTGCCTGCTTTGAATTTTTTTGGCCACTGCCGAGCTCAGGACATTTTTTTTTTTTTTTTTTTTTGAGGGCAGGTGTCTTTAGAGGCCTGAGTCCTTGTGAATGTTAAGTGACCCATAGCTATGCGTTTAAAGCCGCTCTTGCGGGAAACGGCCACAAGGCGGCAGCATTTCTCCATTTCCAACTCTGGGTTTTCCTGCAACCGAGGCTTCCTGGAAATTGTGTTAGTAGGCTGCAAATTAGAGTGCAGTGTGCCAGGGCAAACCCCCGAGAGCTTATATCTCCTTACTTCTTGTGTGTTTTTTAAAATTTAATTGTTATCTAGTATCACAGCCAATTGGATAAAAATGTGGTGTGTGTTCTAGGTGTACAGCATCTGGTTCATTATATGTATGTATCGATCTATTCCTCTTTGGATCCTTTCCCGTGTAGGTTATTACAGAGTGTTGAGTCGACCTCTCTTGGTATTCCTTAGGTATTTTGTGATTATGTATTTCATATGTATCAGTACATGTCTGTAAACCCCCATATCCAAATTCATACATTCCTTACACCTTTCCACTTGGTTAAGCATCGTTGGTTTTCTGGATCTATGCACGGCCTTCTCTTGGAAATGACTTCATGGGTATCAATGTTTAAGTAACAACTATAAGTGATGTCATAGGATATTTATATTTCGGTTTCTTTCGTACTTCCTCTTGGGTGAGTATCTCTAGATCCTTCTACGGTGGTGCCAGCGGCACTGTTCCATGCTTTTCCGTGGCTCATATTCCATTGTGCACATGGGCCCCTTCTTCTTGGTGCATTGTTCTGTTGATGGACATTTGGGTTTCTTCCAAGCCTTGGCTATGGTACATGTTGCTGCAGTGCAGGATGGCCAGCCTGTGTCTTTTTGATTTTGGTCTACTCGGGAGATAGGCCCATCAGTGGGCCTACCCGATTACATGTTAGCTCAATTTTTACCTTTCAGCGCACCTCCACGGTGTTCTCACTACTAGCTCTTACCAGGTTACGTCCCAGCGGCAGCTAGAGGGCACAGAGTTCTCTAAAACACCTTGAGCATTTATTCTTTGTAGACTCTGTGGCTGATGATCATTCTGACGACTGTGGGTGAACGTTTTGTCGACTGGATTTGCATGGCTTTATTCATTCCTGATGTTGAGCATTTTTCCATGCCCTTTTATTTATCACAAGAGAAAGAAAGAAAGAGAAGACAAAATGTGCGCAAAATATGCCTCTTGAAATTGTCGTTTTGAAATGTGCACGTCTTTTGAGTTTTTTTCCTCGATTTACGACCCAAGAATTGTTTTTGAGGGCAGGTGTCATTTATAGGCCTGCAATGATTTTGAATATCAAGTGACCATTAGCACTGGGTTTACAGCTGCTGTTTTGAGAAACGGCCACAAGGCGGCAGCAGGTCTCCTTTACCAAACCTGGTTACTAGGGCAACAGAGCCTCCGTGGAAGTCCTATTCTAGGTTGTCAATTAGAATGGAATGTGCCCCAGGAAAAAGCCCCTTAAGTTTGTGTCTCACTACTTACTTGTTCGTTTTTTAATTTAATGTTTATTTTTTCTCACAGCAAGTTTGATTACAATGTTTTGCTTGTTGTAGGTGTGAAAGATGTGGCTCTTTTACACATAAACATGTATCTAGTCTTCTTCGGATCCTTTTCCCATGTAGCTTATGAAACAATGTTGAGTACTCTTCTCTTGGTATTCCGTAGGCCTTTGGTGATTATGTATTTCACCTGTGTTTGTATATCTCGCTTAAACCCAATTTCCTAATGTACACAATTCTCACACCTGTCCATGGGTGAACCATAAATCTGTTTATTGCATCTGTGATTGCCTTTCTCTGTGGAAATATCGTCAGGGATATCAATTTTTAGGGAACACCTATAAGTGATATATATGTTATCTTTCTCTTTGTGACTTACTGCAAGTTGCGTGATTAACTCTAGCCTCACCTATGGTGCTGTTGATGGCATTGTTTCATTTTTTTCCTTGGCTAATATTCCATCTGTACAGGTCCCTGTTCTTCTTTGTCCACTCATCTGTTGATGGACTTTCTGGTTGCTTCCATGTCCTGGCTATTGTAATACTCCTGCAATGCAGCTTTGCCTGCCTGTGTCTTTCCACTTCTGTCTTCTTAGGCTATAGGCCCAGGAGTGGGCCTGCTGGATCATATCGTAACCCAGTGTTTACCTTGTAAAGGCACCTCCATTCTGTTCCCATTAGTGCCTCTTACCAGGTGAGGTCCTGTGGCGAGCATTGCCCTCTGAGGAAGGCGCCACTAAGACCCTCATAAGCCTCAGGGCCCGACTGTACTCTCCTTGGTATGCATCCTGGACTTTATGGTATGAACATAAAAAAGGAGATGGTCTTTGGCCAAATCGCTCCAGGGGCCTGCTCAGTTACTGGGAGTCCCTGGTTGTTCCCTAAAGCTAGGAAAAGCAACCCTGGAGGGGAAATTGGTGCCTTTGAGGGAGAAGCCGAGCAGCCAATCAACCAGCTGATGCCGATAAGGCGTGACTAAGCAAATTCCCTGCTTTAGGGGTGTATATATATGGCTATGCTTTGTTATTAAACTTGCCTTGCAACCGTCAGTTGCTTGTGCCCTTCTGATCCCATACCTTGGTGCGTTCAGTTCCCTACCCCCTCTCGTCGATTGTTGCTACACTTTGAGGACCCGCCGCGGCTGGCGGCAAAGTCCCACTTAACGTAGAGGGTATGCCCTTCTCCACAACCCCTTCAGCATGAATTGTTGGTAGTTTTGTTGCTGATGGTTCTTCTGACTGGTGTGAGCCGATACCTCCGTGGTTGGATTTGCATGCGTCTCATGAAGCCTTGAAATTGAGCTTTCAGGGATGTCCTTTTTTTCTTCAAACTGTGTGTGTAGCTTACCTCATCACATTCTTTTCTTGAAGTATGTGCCACATTTTGAAATGTTTTGGCCGCCACCTCCCTCAAGACATTTTGAGGGCAGGTTTCATTGACGGCCCTCCAGGACTTGTGCACATGAAGTGACCATTAGCACGGGTTTTCAAGCTGCCGTTGCAGGTAACGGCCAGAGGGCTGCAGCATTTCTGCATTTCCCACTCTGGTAACGAGTGAAACAGACCTTCCTGCCAGTGGTGTTCCTCGGTTATCAATTACGGTGGAATGTGTCTGGAGAAACCCCCCAAAGCTGATGTCTCCTTACTTATATCTGTTTTTAAAATGGAATTTCTACTTTTCACTGGCGTACTATTCCATTGTGTACATGGACCACTTCTCCTTTCTGCATTCCTCTGTTGCTGGACATTTTCATTGCTTCCAAGTGTTGGCTATGGTAAACGTTGCTGGATTGCAGGATTGCCAGCCCGTGTCTTTTTGATTCTCATCCTCTCAGGTGATAGACCCAGCAGTGGGTATGCTTGATTGAACGGTCGCTCAGTGTTGACCCTTTCCAGGCCACTCCACTGTGTTTACCTTAGGGGCTCTTACCACGTCCCACTTAGAACCGAGGGTACGCATTTCTTCACCACCCCTTCAGCATTTCTTGTTTGCAGAAGTTTTGCTGATGGCCATTCTGAGTGGTGTGACCTGATAGGTTTTTGTAACGTGTATTTTCGTGTCTTTAATAATTCCCAAGGTTCAGCATTTTTCCACGCCTTTTTTTATTCTGTGAAACAAAAACAGAAGAAAAACCGTGAGTACAATAAACCTCTTGAAATTGTCTTCTTGGAAGGTTGCCCTCTTTTGACTTTTTTGGTCGATTTTCGAGCCCAGGATTTTTTTTTTTTTTTTTTTTTTTTTTTGGAGGGCACGTGTCATTGACAAGCCTGCAATGTGTGTGAATATTGAGTGACCATTAGCACTGACTTTAAAGCTGCTGCTGTGGGAAACGGCCACAAGGCGTCAGCATTGCTACATTCCCACATCTGGTTACTAGGGCAGCAGAGCCCTTCTGGAAGTCCTGTTCCCAGGTTGTCAATTAGAACGGAATGTGCCAGGAAAAAACCCCAGAAGTTTATATCACATTACATCTTGTTCGCTCTTTTAATTTTTTTAAATCGGGGTAATGATTAGAATATTGTTGGTCCTAGATGTACAGAATCTGGTTCCTTTGTACGTTTTGTGTGTGTGTGTGTGTGTGTGTGTGTGTGTGTATATATATATATATATATATATATATATATATATACATATATATATTCTTGTACAGATCCTCTTCCCATGTAAATTATTGCAGAGTGTTCTGGTGACCTCCCTTGCTATATGGTCGGTCTGTTTGATATATGTATTTAATATGTATTTGTACACATATGGTGACACTAATCTTAATTTATCCATTCCCCCCACCTTTCATTTTACATAAGCTTAGTTTGTTTTCTAAGTCCGTGAGTGTCTTTCTTTGTGGAAATATGTTCATTTGTGTCAGCTGTTAGATAACGCCTATAAGTGATGTCATACGGTATGTCTTTTGCTTTCCGACTTAACTCATGTTCTGTGATCATCTCTAGGCTCATCTAGGGTGCCTCAAAGAGCAGTGTTTCCTTGTTTTCCATGGCTGAGAGTCCACTGTGTCCACGGACCAGCTCTTCTTATCCATTCATCTGTTGATGGACATTTTGGTTGCTTCGGTGTCTTGGCTACTGTGAAAACTCGTGGAGTGCAGCTCTTGCAGCCTGTCTTCTCAGGTGAGAGGCTCAGCTGTGGGTGTTCTGGATGGAATGGTGGCTCGATTTTTAATTTAAAACGCAGCTCCTTTCTGTTCTCATCATTGGCTGTTACAACTATACATCTCCTCAGCAGACAGAGGAAACAGAGTTCTCTAAAACCCCTTCAGCATTTATTGTTTGTAGTCTTTTGGCTGACGGTAGTTAACTTGGGTGAGTTGAAAGCTTTTTGTGGGTTAGAGGAGCCTGATAATTCCTGATGTTGAGCTTTTCTCCATTTTCCTTTGTGTGATAAAGAGTGAGTAAAACTTACCTCTTCGTACTATCTCTCTGACACATTTGCCTGCTTTGAATTTTTTTGGCCACTGCCGAGCTCAGGACATTTTTTTTTTTTTTTTGAGGGCAGGTGTCTTTTAGAGGCCTGAGTCCTTGTGAATGTTAAGTGACCCATAGCTATGCGTTTAAAGCCGCTCTTGCGGGAAACGGCCACAAGGCGGCAGCATTTCTCCATTTCCAACTCTGGGTTTTCCTGCAACCGAGGCTTCCTGGAAATTGTGTTAGTAGGCTGCAAATTAGAGTGCAGTGTGCCAGGGCAAACCCCCGAGAGCTTATATCTCCTTACTTCTTGTGTGTTTTTTAAAATTTAATTGTTATCTAGTATCACAGCCAATTGGATAAAAATGTGGTGTGTGTTCTAGGTGTACAGCATCTGGTTCATTATATGTATGTATCGATCTATTCCTCTTTGGATCCTTTCCCGTGTAGGTTATTACAGAGTGTTGAGTCGACCTCTCTTGGTATTCCTTAGGTATTTTGTGATTATGTATTTCATATGTATCAGTACATGTCTGTAAACCCCCATATCCAAATTCATACATTCCTTACACCTTTCCACTTGGTTAAGCATCGTTGGTTTTCTGGATCTATGCACGGCCTTCTCTTGGAAATGACTTCATGGGTATCAATGTTTAAGTAACAACTATAAGTGATGTCATAGGATATTTATATTTCGGTTTCTTTCGTACTTCCTCTTGGGTGAGTATCTCTAGATCCTTCTACGGTGGTGCCAGCGGCACTGTTCCATGCTTTTCCGTGGCTCATATTCCATTGTGCACATGGGCCCCTTCTTCTTGGTGCATTGTTCTGTTGATGGACATTTGGGTTTCTTCCAAGCCTTGGCTATGGTACATGTTGCTGCAGTGCAGGATGGCCAGCCTGTGTCTTTTTGATTTTGGTCTACTCGGGAGATAGGCCCATCAGTGGGCCTACCCGATTACATGTTAGCTCAATTTTTACCTTTCAGCGCACCTCCACGGTGTTCTCACTACTAGCTCTTACCAGGTTACGTCCCAGCGGCAGCTAGAGGGCACAGAGTTCTCTAAAACACCTTGAGCATTTATTCTTTGTAGACTCTGTGGCTGATGATCATTCTGACGACTGTGGGTGAACGTTTTGTCGACTGGATTTGCATGGCTTTATTCATTCCTGATGTTGAGCATTTTTCCATGCCCTTTTATTTATCACAAGAGAAAGAAAGAAAGAGAAGACAAAATGTGCGCAAAATATGCCTCTTGAAATTGTCGTTTTGAAATGTGCACGTCTTTTGAGTTTTTTTCCTCGATTTACGACCCAAGAATTGTTTTTGAGGGCAGGTGTCATTTATAGGCCTGCAATGATTTTGAATATCAAGTGACCATTAGCACTGGGTTTACAGCTGCTGTTTTGAGAAACGGCCACAAGGCGGCAGCAGGTCTCCTTTACCAAACCTGGTTACTAGGGCAACAGAGCCTCCGTGGGAGTCCTATTCTAGGTTGTCAATTAGAATGGAATGTGCCCCAGGAAAAAGCCCCTTAAGTTTGTGTCTCACTACTTACTTGTTCGTTTTTTAATTTAATGTTTATTTTTTCTCACAGCAAGTTTGATTACAATGTTTTGCTTGTTGTAGGTGTGAAAGATGTGGCTCTTTTACACATAAACATGTATCTAGTCTTCTTCGGATCCTTTTCCCATGTAGCTTATGACACAATGTTGAGTACTCTTCTCTTGGTATTCCGTAGGCCTTTGGTGATTATGTATTTCACCTGTGTTTGTATATCTCGCTTAAACCCAATTTCCTAATGTACACAATTCTCACACCTGTCCATGGGTGAACCATAAATCTGTTTATTGCATCTGTGATTGCCTTTCTCTGTGGAAATATCGTCAGGGATATCAATTTTTAGGGAACACCTATAAGTGATATATATGTTATCTTTCTCTTTGTGACTTACTGCAAGTTGCGTGATTAACTCTAGCCTCACCTATGGTGCTGTTGATGGCATTGTTTCATTTTTTTCCTTGGCTAATATTCCATCTGTACAGGTCCCTGTTCTTCTTTGTCCACTCATCTGTTGATGGACTTTCTGGTTGCTTCCATGTCCTGGCTATTGTAATACTCCTGCAATGCAGCTTTGCCTGCCTGTGTCTTTCCACTTCTGTCTTCTTAGGCTATAGGCCCAGGAGTGGGCCTGCTGGATCATATCGTAACCCAGTGTTTACCTTGTAAAGGCACCTCCATTCTGTTCCCATTAGTGCCTCTTACCAGGTGAGGTCCTGTGGCGAGCATTGCCCTCTGAGGAAGGCGCCACTAAGACCCTCATAAGCCTCAGGGCCCGACTGTACTCTCCTTGGTATGCATCCTGGACTTTATGGTATGAACATAAAAAAGGAGATGGTCTTTGGCCAAATCGCTCCAGGGGCCTGCTCAGTTACTGGGAGTCCCTGGTTGTTCCCTAAAGCTAGGAAAAGCAACCCTGGAGGGGAAATTGGTGCCTTTGAGGGAGAAGCCGAGCAGCCAATCAACCAGCTGATGCCGATAAGGCGTGACTAAGCAAATTCCCTGCTTTAGGGGTGTATATATATGGCTATGCTTTGTTATTAAACTTGCCTTGCAACCGTCAGTTGCTTGTGCCCTTCTGATCCCATACCTTGGTGCGTTCAGTTCCCTACCCCCTCTCGTCGATTGTTGCTACACTTTGAGGACCCGCCGCGGCTGGCGGCAAAGTCCCACTTAACGTAGAGGGTATGCCCTTCTCCACAACCCCTTCAGCATGAATTGTTGGTAGTTTTGTTGCTGATGGTTCTTCTGACTGGTGTGAGCCGATACCTCCGTGGTTGGATTTGCATGCGTCTCATGAAGCCTTGAAATTGAGCTTTCAGGGATGTCCTTTTTTTCTTCAAACTGTGTGTGTAGCTTACCTCATCACATTCTTTTCTTGAAGTATGTGCCACATTTTGAAATGTTTTGGCCGCCACCTCCCTCAAGACATTTTGAGGGCAGGTTTCATTGACGGCCCTCCAGGACTTGTGCACATGAAGTGACCATTAGCACGGGTTTTCAAGCTGCCGTTGCAGGTAACGTCCAGAGGGCTGCAGCATTTCTGCATTTCCCACTCTGGTAACGAGTGAAACAGACCTTCCTGCCAGTGGTGTTCCTCGGTTATCAATTACGGTGGAATGTGTCTGGAGAAACCCCCCAAAGCTGATGTCTCCTTACTTATATCTGTTTTTAAAATGGAATTTCTACTTTTCACTGGCGTACTATTCCATTGTGTACATGGACCACTTCTCCTTTCTGCATTCCTCTGTTGCTGGACATTTTCATTGCTTCCAAGTGTTGGCTATGGTAAACGTTGCTGGATTGCAGGATTGCCAGCCCGTGTCTTTTTGATTCTCATCCTCTCAGGTGATAGACCCAGCAGTGGGTATGCTTGATTGAACGGTCGCTCAGTGTTGACCCTTTCCAGGCCACTCCACTGTGTTTACCTTAGGGGCTCTTACCACGTCCCACTTAGAACCGAGGGTACGCATTTCTTCACCACCCCTTCAGCATTTCTTGTTTGCAGAAGTTTTGCTGATGGCCATTCTGAGTGGTGTGACCTGATAGGTTTTTGTAACGTGTATTTTCGTGTCTTTAATAATTCCCAAGGTTCAGCATTTTTCCACGCCTTTTTTTATTCTGTGAAACAAAAACAGAAGAAAAACCGTGAGTACAATAAACCTCTTGAAATTGTCTTCTTGGAAGGTTGCCCTCTTTTGACTTTTTTGGTCGATTTTCGAGCCCAGGATTTTTTTTTTTTTTTTTTTTTTTTTTTGGAGGGCACGTGTCATTGACAAGCCTGCAATGTGTGTGAATATTGAGTGACCATTAGCACTGACTTTAAAGCTGCTGCTGTGGGAAACGGCCACAAGGCGTCAGCATTGCTACATTCCCACATCTGGTTACTAGGGCAGCAGAGCCCTTCTGGAAGTCCTGTTCCCAGGTTGTCAATTAGAACGGAATGTGCCAGGAAAAAACCCCAGAAGTTTATATCACATTACATCTTGTTCGCTCTTTTAATTTTTTTAAATCGGGGTAATGATTAGAATATTGTTGGTCCTAGATGTACAGAATCTGGTTCCTTTGTACGTTTTGTGTGTGTGTGTGTGTGTGTGTGTGTGTGTGTATATATATATATATATATATATATACATATATATATTCTTGTACAGATCCTCTTCCCATGTAAATTATTGCAGAGTGTTCTGGTGACCTCCCTTGCTATATGGTCGGTCTGTTTGATATATGTATTTAATATGTATTTGTACACATATGGTGACACTAATCTTAATTTATCCATTCCCCCCACCTTTCATTTTACATAAGCTTAGTTTGTTTTCTAAGTCCGTGAGTGTCTTTCTTTGTGGAAATATGTTCATTTGTGTCAGCTGTTAGATAACGCCTATAAGTGATGTCATACGGTATGTCTTTTGCTTTCCGACTTAACTCATGTTCTGTGATCATCTCTAGGCTCATCTAGGGTGCCTCAAAGAGCAGTGTTTCCTTGTTTTCCATGGCTGAGAGTCCACTGTGTCCACGGACCAGCTCTTCTTATCCATTCATCTGTTGATGGACATTTTGGTTGCTTCGGTGTCTTGGCTACTGTGAAAACTCGTGGAGTGCAGCTCTTGCAGCCTGTCTTCTCAGGTGAGAGGCTCAGCTGTGGGTGTTCTGGATGGAATGGTGGCTCGATTTTTAATTTAAAACGCAGCTCCTTTCTGTTCTCATCATTGGCTGTTACAACTATACATCTCCTCAGCAGACAGAGGAAACAGAGTTCTCTAAAACCCCTTCAGCATTTATTGTTTGTAGTCTTTTGGCTGACGGTAGTTAACTTGGGTGAGTTGAAAGCTTTTTGTGGGTTAGAGGAGCCTGATAATTCCTGATGTTGAGCTTTTCTCCATTTTCCTTTGTGTGATAAAGAGTGAGTAAAACTTACCTCTTCGTACTATCTCTCTGACACATTTGCCTGCTTTGAATTTTTTTGGCCACTGCCGAGCTCAGGACATTTTTTTTTTTTTTTGAGGGCAGGTGTCTTTTAGAGGCCTGAGTCCTTGTGAATGTTAAGTGACCCATAGCTATGCGTTTAAAGCCGCTCTTGCGGGAAACGGCCACAAGGCGGCAGCATTTCTCCATTTCCAACTCTGGGTTTTCCTGCAACCGAGGCTTCCTGGAAATTGTGTTAGTAGGCTGCAAATTAGAGTGCAGTGTGCCAGGGCAAACCCCCGAGAGCTTATATCTCCTTACTTCTTGTGTGTTTTTTAAAATTTAATTGTTATCTAGTATCACAGCCAATTGGATAAAAATGTGGTGTGTGTTCTAGGTGTACAGCATCTGGTTCATTATATGTATGTATCGATCTATTCCTCTTTGGATCCTTTCCCGTGTAGGTTATTACAGAGTGTTGAGTCGACCTCTCTTGGTATTCCTTAGGTATTTTGTGATTATGTATTTCATATGTATCAGTACATGTCTGTAAACCCCCATATCCAAATTCATACATTCCTTACACCTTTCCACTTGGTTAAGCATCGTTGGTTTTCTGGATCTATGCACGGCCTTCTCTTGGAAATGACTTCATGGGTATCAATGTTTAAGTAACAACTATAAGTGATGTCATAGGATATTTATATTTCGGTTTCTTTCGTACTTCCTCTTGGGTGAGTATCTCTAGATCCTTCTACGGTGGTGCCAGCGGCACTGTTCCATGCTTTTCCGTGGCTCATATTCCATTGTGCACATGGGCCCCTTCTTCTTGGTGCATTGTTCTGTTGATGGACATTTGGGTTTCTTCCAAGCCTTGGCTATGGTACATGTTGCTGCAGTGCAGGATGGCCAGCCTGTGTCTTTTTGATTTTGGTCTACTCGGGAGATAGGCCCATCAGTGGGCCTACCCGATTACATGTTAGCTCAATTTTTACCTTTCAGCGCACCTCCACGGTGTTCTCACTACTAGCTCTTACCAGGTTACGTCCCAGCGGCAGCTAGAGGGCACAGAGTTCTCTAAAACACCTTGAGCATTTATTCTTTGTAGACTCTGTGGCTGATGATCATTCTGACGACTGTGGGTGAACGTTTTGTCGACTGGATTTGCATGGCTTTATTCATTCCTGATGTTGAGCATTTTTCCATGCCCTTTTATTTATCACAAGAGAAAGAAAGAAAGAGAAGACAAAATGTGCGCAAAATATGCCTCTTGAAATTGTCGTTTTGAAATGTGCACGTCTTTTGAGTTTTTTTCCTCGATTTACGACCCAAGAATTGTTTTTGAGGGCAGGTGTCATTTATAGGCCTGCAATGATTTTGAATATCAAGTGACCATTAGCACTGGGTTTACAGCTGCTGTTTTGAGAAACGGCCACAAGGCGGCAGCAGGTCTCCTTTACCAAACCTGGTTACTAGGGCAACAGAGCCTCCGTGGGAGTCCTATTCTAGGTTGTCAATTAGAATGGAATGTGCCCCAGGAAAAAGCCCCTTAAGTTTGTGTCTCACTACTTACTTGTTCGTTTTTTAATTTAATGTTTATTTTTTCTCACAGCAAGTTTGATTACAATGTTTTGCTTGTTGTAGGTGTGAAAGATGTGGCTCTTTTACACATAAACATGTATCTAGTCTTCTTCGGATCCTTTTCCCATGTAGCTTATGACACAATGTTGAGTACTCTTCTCTTGGTATTCCGTAGGCCTTTGGTGATTATGTATTTCACCTGTGTTTGTATATCTCGCTTAAACCCAATTTCCTAATGTACACAATTCTCACACCTGTCCATGGGTGAACCATAAATCTGTTTATTGCATCTGTGATTGCCTTTCTCTGTGGAAATATCGTCAGGGATATCAATTTTTAGGGAACACCTATAAGTGATATATATGTTATCTTTCTCTTTGTGACTTACTGCAAGTTGCGTGATTAACTCTAGCCTCACCTATGGTGCTGTTGATGGCATTGTTTCATTTTTTTCCTTGGCTAATATTCCATCTGTACAGGTCCCTGTTCTTCTTTGTCCACTCATCTGTTGATGGACTTTCTGGTTGCTTCCATGTCCTGGCTATTGTAATACTCCTGCAATGCAGCTTTGCCTACCTGTGTCTTTCCACTTCTGTCTTCTTAGGCTATAGGCCCAGGAGTGGGCCTGCTGGATCATATCGTAACCCAGTGTTTACCTTGTAAAGGCACCTCCATTCTGTTCCCATTAGTGCCTCTTACCAGGTGAGGTCCTGTGGCGAGCATTGCCCTCTGAGGAAGGCGCCACTAAGACCCTCATAAGCCTCAGGGCCCGACTGTACTCTCCTTGGTATGCATCCTGGACTTTATGGTATGAACATAAAAAAGGAGATGGTCTTTGGCCAAATCGCTCCAGGGGCCTGCTCAGTTACTGGGAGTCCCTGGTTGTTCCCTAAAGCTAGGAAAAGCAACCCTGGAGGGGAAATTGGTGCCTTTGAGGGAGAAGCCGAGCAGCCAATCAACCAGCTGATGCCGATAAGGCGTGACTAAGCAAATTCCCTGCTTTAGGGGTGTATATATATGGCTATGCTTTGTTATTAAACTTGCCTTGCAACCGTCAGTTGCTTGTGCCCTTCTGATCCCATACCTTGGTGCGTTCAGTTCCCTACCCCCTCTCGTCGATTGTTGCTACACTTTGAGGACCCGCCGCGGCTGGCGGCAAAGTCCCACTTAACGTAGAGGGTATGCCCTTCTCCACAACCCCTTCAGCATGAATTGTTGGTAGTTTTGTTGCTGATGGTTCTTCTGACTGGTGTGAGCCGATACCTCCGTGGTTGGATTTGCATGCGTCTCATGAAGCCTTGAAATTGAGCTTTCAGGGATGTCCTTTTTTTCTTCAAACTGTGTGTGTAGCTTACCTCATCACATTCTTTTCTTGAAGTATGTGCCACATTTTGAAATGTTTTGGCCGCCACCTCCCTCAAGACATTTTGAGGGCAGGTTTCATTGACGGCCCTCCAGGACTTGTGCACATGAAGTGACCATTAGCACGGGTTTTCAAGCTGCCGTTGCAGGTAACGGCCAGAGGGCTGCAGCATTTCTGCATTTCCCACTCTGGTAACGAGTGAAACAGACCTTCCTGCCAGTGGTGTTCCTCGGTTATCAATTACGGTGGAATGTGTCTGGAGAAACCCCCCAAAGCTGATGTCTCCTTACTTATATCTGTTTTTAAAATGGAATTTCTACTTTTCACTGGCGTACTATTCCATTGTGTACATGGACCACTTCTCCTTTCTGCATTCCTCTGTTGCTGGACATTTTCATTGCTTCCAAGTGTTGGCTATGGTAAACGTTGCTGGATTGCAGGATTGCCAGCCCGTGTCTTTTTGATTCTCATCCTCTCAGGTGATAGACCCAGCAGTGGGTATGCTTGATTGAACGGTCGCTCAGTGTTGACCCTTTCCAGGCCACTCCACTGTGTTTACCTTAGGGGCTCTTACCACGTCCCACTTAGAACCGAGGGTACGCATTTCTTCACCACCCCTTCAGCATTTCTTGTTTGCAGAAGTTTTGCTGATGGCCATTCTGAGTGGTGTGACCTGATAGGTTTTTGTAACGTGTATTTTCGTGTCTTTAATAATTCCCAAGGTTCAGCATTTTTCCACGCCTTTTTTTATTCTGTGAAACAAAAACAGAAGAAAAACCGTGAGTACAATAAACCTCTTGAAATTGTCTTCTTGGAAGGTTGCCCTCTTTTGACTTTTTTGGTCGATTTTCGAGCCCAGGATTTTTTTTTTTTTTTTTTTTTTGGAGGGCACGTGTCATTGACAAGCCTGCAATGTGTGTGAATATTGAGTGACCATTAGCACTGACTTTAAAGCTGCTGCTGTGGGAAACGGCCACAAGGCGTCAGCATTGCTACATTCCCACATCTGGTTACTAGGGCAGCAGAGCCCTTCTGGAAGTCCTGTTCCCAGGTTGTCAATTAGAACGGAATGTGCCAGGAAAAAACCCCAGAAGTTTATATCACATTACATCTTGTTCGCTCTTTTAATTTTTTTAAATCGGGGTAATGATTAGAATATTGTTGGTCCTAGATGTACAGAATCTGGTTCCTTTGTACGTTTTGTGTGTGTGTGTGTGTGTGTGTGTGTGTGTGTGTGTGTATATATATATATATATATATATATATACATATATATATTCTTGTACAGATCCTCTTCCCATGTAAATTATTGCAGAGTGTTCTGGTGACCTCCCTTGCTATATGGTCGGTCTGTTTGATATATGTATTTAATATGTATTTGTACACATATGGTGACACTAATCTTAATTTATCCATTCCCCCCACCTTTCATTTTACATAAGCTTAGTTTGTTTTCTAAGTCCGTGAGTGTCTTTCTTTGTGGAAATATGTTCATTTGTGTCAGCTGTTAGATAACGCCTATAAGTGATGTCATACGGTATGTCTTTTGCTTTCCGACTTAACTCATGTTCTGTGATCATCTCTAGGCTCATCTAGGGTGCCTCAAAGAGCAGTGTTTCCTTGTTTTCCATGGCTGAGAGTCCACTGTGTCCACGGACCAGCTCTTCTTATCCATTCATCTGTTGATGGACATTTTGGTTGCTTCGGTGTCTTGGCTACTGTGAAAACTCGTGGAGTGCAGCTCTTGCAGCCTGTCTTCTCAGGTGAGAGGCTCAGCTGTGGGTGTTCTGGATGGAATGGTGGCTCGATTTTTAATTTAAAACGCAGCTCCTTTCTGTTCTCATCATTGGCTGTTACAACTATACATCTCCTCAGCAGACAGAGGAAACAGAGTTCTCTAAAACCCCTTCAGCATTTATTGTTTGTAGTCTTTTGGCTGACGGTAGTTAACTTGGGTGAGTTGAAAGCTTTTTGTGGGTTAGAGGAGCCTGATAATTCCTGATGTTGAGCTTTTCTCCATTTTCCTTTGTGTGATAAAGAGTGAGTAAAACTTACCTCTTCATACTATCTCTCTGACACATTTGCCTGCTTTGAATTTTTTTGGCCACTGCCGAGCTCAGGACTTTTTTTTTTTTTTTTTGAGGGCAGGTGTCTTTTAGAGGCCTGAGTCCTTGTGAATGTTAAGTGACCCATAGCTATGCGTTTAAAGCCGCTCTTGCGGGAAACGGCCACAAGGCGGCAGCATTTCTCCATTTCCAACTCTGGGTTTTCCTGCAACCGAGGCTTCCTGGAAATTGTGTTAGTAGGCTGCAAATTAGAGTGCAGTGTGCCAGGGCAAACCCCCGAGAGCTTATATCTCCTTACTTCTTGTGTGTTTTTTAAAATTTAATTGTTATCTAGTATCACAGCCAATTGGATAAAAATGTGGTGTGTGTTCTAGGTGTACAGCATCTGGTTCATTATATGTATGTATCGATCTATTCCTCTTTGGATCCTTTCCCGTGTAGGTTATTACAGAGTGTTGAGTCGACCTCTCTTGGTATTCCTTAGGTATTTTGTGATTATGTATTTCATATGTATCAGTACATGTCTGTAAACCCCCATATCCAAATTCATACATTCCTTACACCTTTCCACTTGGTTAAGCATCGTTGGTTTTCTGGATCTATGCACGGCCTTCTCTTGGAAATGACTTCATGGGTATCAATGTTTAAGTAACAACTATAAGTGATGTCATAGGATATTTATATTTCGGTTTCTTTCGTACTTCCTCTTGGGTGAGTATCTCTAGATCCTTCTACGGTGGTGCCAGCGGCACTGTTCCATGCTTTTCCGTGGCTCATATTCCATTGTGCACATGGGCCCCTTCTTCTTGGTGCATTGTTCTGTTGATGGACATTTGGGTTTCTTCCAAGCCTTGGCTATGGTACATGTTGCTGCAGTGCAGGATGGCCAGCCTGTGTCTTTTTGATTTTGGTCTACTCGGGAGATAGGCCCATCAGTGGGCCTACCCGATTACATGTTAGCTCAATTTTTACCTTTCAGCGCACCTCCACGGTGTTCTCACTACTAGCTCTTACCAGGTTACGTCCCAGCGGCAGCTAGAGGGCACAGAGTTCTCTAAAACACCTTGAGCATTTATTCTTTGTAGACTCTGTGGCTGATGATCATTCTGACGACTGTGGGTGAACGTTTTGTCGACTGGATTTGCATGGCTTTATTCATTCCTGATGTTGAGCATTTTTCCATGCCCTTTTATTTATCACAAGAGAAAGAAAGAAAGAGAAGACAAAATGTGCGCAAAATATGCCTCTTGAAATTGTCGTTTTGAAATGTGCACGTCTTTTGAGTTTTTTTCCTCGATTTACGACCCAAGAATTGTTTTTGAGGGCAGGTGTCATTTATAGGCCTGCAATGATTTTGAATATCAAGTGACCATTAGCACTGGGTTTACAGCTGCTGTTTTGAGAAACGGCCACAAGGCGGCAGCAGGTCTCCTTTACCAAACCTGGTTACTAGGGCAACAGAGCCTCCGTGGGAGTCCTATTCTAGGTTGTCAATTAGAATGGAATGTGCCCCAGGAAAAAGCCCCTTAAGTTTGTGTCTCACTACTTACTTGTTCGTTTTTTAATTTAATGTTTATTTTTTCTCACAGCAAGTTTGATTACAATGTTTTGCTTGTTGTAGGTGTGAAAGATGTGGCTCTTTTACACATAAACATGTATCTAGTCTTCTTCGGATCCTTTTCCCATGTAGCTTATGACACAATGTTGAGTACTCTTCTCTTGGTATTCCGTAGGCCTTTGGTGATTATGTATTTCACCTGTGTTTGTATATCTCGCTTAAACCCAATTTCCTAATGTACACAATTCTCACACCTGTCCATGGGTGAACCATAAATCTGTTTATTGCATCTGTGATTGCCTTTCTCTGTGGAAATATCTTCAGGGATATCAATTTTTAGGGAACACCTATAAGTGATATATATGTTATCTTTCTCTTTGTGACTTACTGCAAGTTGCGTGATTAACTCTAGCCTCACCTATGGTGCTGTTGATGGCATTGTTTCATTTTTTTTCCTTGGCTAATATTCCATCTGTACAGGTCCCTGTTCTTCTTTGTCCACTCATCTGTTGATGGACTTTCTGGTTGCTTCCATGTCCTGGCTATTGTAATACTCCTGCAATGCAGCTTTGCCTGCCTGTGTCTTTCCACTTCTGTCTTCTTAGGTTATAGGCCCAGGAGTGGGCCTGCTGGATCATATCGTAACCCAGTGTTTACCTTGTAAAGGCACCTCCATTCTGTTCCCATTAGTGCCTCTTACCAGGTGAGGTCCTGTGGCGAGCATTGCCCTCTGAGGAAGGCGCCACTAAGACCCTCATAAGCCTCAGGGCCCGACTGTACCCTCCTTGGTATGCATCCTGGACTTTATGGTATGAACATAAAAAAGGAGATGGTCTTTGGCCAAATCGCTCCAGGGGCCTGCTCAGTTACTGGGAGTCCCTGGTTGTTCCCTAAAGCTAGGAAAAGCAACCCTGGAGGGGAAATTGGTGCCTTTGAGGGAGAAGCCGAGCAGCCAATCAACCAGCTGATGCCGATAAGGCGTGACTAAGCAAATTCCCTGCTTTAGGGGTGTATATATATGGCTATGCTTTGTTATTAAACTTGCCTTGCAACCGTCAGTTGCTTGTGCCCTTCTGATCCCATACCTTGGTGCGTTCAGTTCCCTACCCCCTCTCGTCGATTGTTGCTACACTTTGAGGACCCGCCGCGGCTGGCGGCAAAGTCCCACTTAACGTAGAGGGTATGCCCTTCTCCACAACCCCTTCAGCATGAATTGTTGGTAGTTTTGTTGCTGATGGTTCTTCTGACTGGTGTGAGCCGATACCTCCGTGGTTGGATTTGCATGCGTCTCATGAAGCCTTGAAATTGAGCTTTCAGGGATGTCCTTTTTTTCTTCAAACTGTGTGTGTAGCTTACCTCATCACATTCTTTTCTTGAAGTATGTGCCACATTTTGAAATGTTTTGGCCGCCACCTCCCTCAAGACATTTTGAGGGCAGGTTTCATTGACGGCCCTCCAGGACTTGTGCACATGAAGTGACCATTAGCACGGGTTTTCAAGCTGCCGTTGCAGGTAACGTCCAGAGGGCTGCAGCATTTCTGCATTTCCCACTCTGGTAACGAGTGAAACAGACCTTCCTGCCAGTGGTGTTCCTCGGTTATCAATTACGGTGGAATGTGTCTGGAGAAACCCCCCAAAGCTGATGTCTCCTTACTTATATCTGTTTTTAAAATGGAATTTCTACTTTTCACTGGCGTACTATTCCATTGTGTACATGGACCACTTCTCCTTTCTGCATTCCTCTGTTGCTGGACATTTTCATTGCTTCCAAGTGTTGGCTATGGTAAACGTTGCTGGATTGCAGGATTGCCAGCCCGTGTCTTTTTGATTCTCATCCTCTCAGGTGATAGACCCAGCAGTGGGTATGCTTGATTGAACGGTCGCTCAGTGTTGACCCTTTCCAGGCCACTCCACTGTGTTTACCTTAGGGGCTCTTACCACGTCCCACTTAGAACCGAGGGTACGCATTTCTTCACCACCCCTTCAGCATTTCTTGTTTGCAGAAGTTTTGCTGATGGCCATTCTGAGTGGTGTGACCTGATAGGTTTTTGTAACGTGTATTTTCGTGTCTTTAATAATTCCCAAGGTTCAGCATTTTTCCACGCCTTTTTTTATTCTGTGAAACAAAAACAGAAGAAAAACCGTGAGTACAATAAACCTCTTGAAATTGTCTTCTTGGAAGGTTGCCCTCTTTTGACTTTTTTGGTCGATTTTCGAGCCCAGGATTTTTTTTTTTTTTTTTGGAGGGCACGTGTCATTGACAAGCCTGCAATGTGTGTGAATATTGAGTGACCATTAGCACTGACTTTAAAGCTGCTGCTGTGGGAAACGGCCACAAGGCGTCAGCATTGCTACATTCCCACATCTGGTTACTAGGGCAGCAGAGCCCTTCTGGAAGTCCTGTTCCCAGGTTGTCAATTAGAACGGAATGTGCCAGGAAAAAACCCCAGAAGTTTATATCACATTACATCTTGTTCGCTCTTTTAATTTTTTTAAATCGGGGTAATGATTAGAATATTGTTGGTCCTAGATGTACAGAATCTGGTTCCTTTGTACGTTTTGTGTGTGTGTGTGTGTGTGTGTGTGTGTGTGTGTGTATATATATATATATATATATATATATTCTTGTACAGATCCTCTTCCCATGTAAATTATTGCAGAGTGTTCTGGTGACCTCCCTTGCTATATGGTCGGTCTGTTTGATATATGTATTTAATATGTATTTGTACACATATGGTGACACTAATCTTAATTTATCCATTCCCCCCACCTTTCATTTTACATAAGCTTAGTTTGTTTTCTAAGTCCGTGAGTGTCTTTCTTTGTGGAAATATGTTCATTTGTGTCAGCTGTTAGATAACGCCTATAAGTGATGTCATACGGTATGTCTTTTGCTTTCCGACTTAACTCATGTTCTGTGATCATCTCTAGGCTCATCTAGGGTGCCTCAAAGAGCAGTGTTTCCTTGTTTTCCATGGCTGAGAGTCCACTGTGTCCACGGACCAGCTCTTCTTATCCATTCATCTGTTGATGGACATTTTGGTTGCTTCGGTGTCTTGGCTACTGTGAAAACTCGTGGAGTGCAGCTCTTGCAGCCTGTCTTCTCAGGTGAGAGGCTCAGCTGTGGGTGTTCTGGATGGAATGGTGGCTCGATTTTTAATTTAAAACGCAGCTCCTTTCTGTTCTCATCATTGGCTGTTACAACTATACATCTCCTCAGCAGACAGAGGAAACAGAGTTCTCTAAAACCCCTTCAGCATTTATTGTTTGTAGTCTTTTGGCTGACGGTAGTTAACTTGGGTGAGTTGAAAGCTTTTTGTGGGTTAGAGGAGCCTGATAATTCCTGATGTTGAGCTTTTCTCCATTTTCCTTTTTGTGATAAAGAGTGAGTAAAACTTACCTCTTCGTACTATCTCTCTGACACATTTGCCTGCTTTGAATTTTTTTGGCCACTGCCGAGCTCAGGACATTTTTTTTTTTTTTTTTGAGGGCAGGTGTCTTTTAGAGGCCTGAGTCCTTGTGAATGTTAAGTGACCCATAGCTATGCGTTTAAAGCCGCTCTTGCGGGAAACGGCCACAAGGCGGCAGCATTTCTCCATTTCCAACTCTGGGTTTTCCTGCAACCGAGGCTTCCTGGAAATTGTGTTAGTAGGCTGCAAATTAGAGTGCAGTGTGCCAGGGCAAACCCCCGAGAGCTTATATCTCCTTACTTCTTGTGTGTTTTTTAAAATTTAATTGTTATCTAGTATCACAGCCAATTGGATAAAAATGTGGTGTGTGTTCTAGGTGTACAGCATCTGGTTCATTATATGTATGTATCGATCTATTCCTCTTTGGATCCTTTCCCGTGTAGGTTATTACAGAGTGTTGAGTCGACCTCTCTTGGTATTCCTTAGGTATTTTGTGATTATGTATTTCATATGTATCAGTACATGTCTGTAAACCCCCATATCCAAATTCATACATTCCTTACACCTTTCCACTTGGTTAAGCATCGTTGGTTTTCTGGATCTATGCACGGCCTTCTCTTGGAAATGACTTCATGGGTATCAATGTTTAAGTAACAACTATAAGTGATGTCATAGGATATTTATATTTCGGTTTCTTTTGTACTTCCTCTTGGGTGAGTATCTCTAGATCCTTCTACGGTGGTGCCAGCGGCACTGTTCCATGCTTTTCCGTGGCTCATATTCCATTGTGCACATGGGCCCCTTCTTCTTGGTGCATTGTTCTGTTGATGGACATTTGGGTTTCTTCCAAGCCTTGGCTATGGTACATGTTGCTGCAGTGCAGGATGGCCAGCCTGTGTCTTTTTGATTTTGGTCTACTCGGGAGATAGGCCCATCAGTGGGCCTACCCGATTACATGTTAGCTCAATTTTTACCTTTCAGCGCACCTCCACGGTGTTCTCACTACTAGCTCTTACCAGGTTACGTCCCAGCGGCAGCTAGAGGGCACAGAGTTCTCTAAAACACCTTGAGCATTTATTCTTTGTAGACTCTGTGGCTGATGATCATTCTGACGACTGTGGGTGAACGTTTTGTCGACTGGATTTGCATGGCTTTATTCATTCCTGATGTTGAGCATTTTTCCATGCCCTTTTATTTATCACAAGAGAAAGAAAGAAAGAGAAGACAAAATGTGCGCAAAATATGCCTCTTGAAATTGTCGTTTTGAAATGTGCACGTCTTTTGAGTTTTTTTCCTCGATTTACGACCCAAGAATTGTTTTTGAGGGCAGGTGTCATTTATAGGCCTGCAATGATTTTGAATATCAAGTGACCATTAGCACTGGGTTTACAGCTGCTGTTTTGAGAAACGGCCACAAGGCGGCAGCAGGTCTCCTTTACCAAACCTGGTTACTAGGGCAACAGAGCCTCCGTGGAAGTCCTATTCTAGGTTGTCAATTAGAATGGAATGTGCCCCAGGAAAAAGCCCCTTAAGTTTGTGTCTCACTACTTACTTGTTCGTTTTTTAATTTAATGTTTATTTTTTCTCACAGCAAGTTTGATTACAATGTTTTGCTTGTTGTAGGTGTGAAAGATGTGGCTCTTTTACACATAAACATGTATCTAGTCTTCTTCGGATCCTTTTCCCATGTAGCTTATGACACAATGTTGAGTACTCTTCTCTTGGTATTCCGTAGGCCTTTGGTGATTATGTATTTCACCTGTGTTTGTATATCTCGCTTAAACCCAATTTCCTAATGTACACAATTCTCACACCTGTCCATGGGTGAACCATAAATCTGTTTATTGCATCTGTGATTGCCTTTCTCTGTGGAAATATCGTCAGGGATATCAATTTTAAGGGAACACCTATAAGTGATATATATGTTATCTTTCTCTTTGTGACTTACTGCAAGTTGCGTGATTAACTCTAGCCTCACCTATGGTGCTGTTGATGGCATTGTTTCATTTTTTTCCTTGGCTAATATTCCATCTGTACAGGTCCCTGTTCTTCTTTGTCCACTCATCTGTTGATGGACTTTCTGGTTGCTTCCATGTCCTGGCTATTGTAATACTCCTGCAATGCAGCTTTGCCTGCCTGTGTCTTTCCACTTCTGTCTTCTTAGGCTATAGGCCCAGGAGTGGGCCTGCTGGATCATATCGTAACCCAGTGTTTACCTTGTAAAGGCACCTCCATTCTGTTCCCATTAGTGCCTCTTACCAGGTGAGGTCCTGTGGCGAGCATTGCCCTCTGAGGAAGGCGCCACTAAGACCCTCATAAGCCTCAGGGCCCGACTGTACTCTCCTTGGTATGCATCCTGGACTTTATGGTATGAACATAAAAAAGGAGATGGTCTTTGGCCAAATCGCTCCAGGGGCCTGCTCAGTTACTGGGAGTCCCTGGTTGTTCCCTAAAGCTAGGAAAAGCAACCCTGGAGGGGAAATTGGTGCCTTTGAGGGAGAAGCCGAGCAGCCAATCAACCAGCTGATGCCGATAAGGCGTGACTAAGCAAATTCCCTGCTTTAGGGGTGTATATATATGGCTATGCTTTGTTATTAAACTTGCCTTGCAACCGTCAGTTGCTTGTGCCCTTCTGATCCCATACCTTGGTGCGTTCAGTTCCCTACCCCCTCTCGTCGATTGTTGCTACACTTTGAGGACCCGCCGCGGCTGGCGGCAAAGTCCCACTTAACGTAGAGGGTATGCCCTTCTCCACAACCCCTTCAGCATGAATTGTTGGTAGTTTTGTTGCTGATGGTTCTTCTGACTGGTGTGAGCCGATACCTCCGTGGTTGGATTTGCATGCGTCTCATGAAGCCTTGAAATTGAGCTTTCAGGGATGTCCTTTTTTTCTTCAAACTGTGTGTGTAGCTTACCTCATCACATTCTTTTCTTGAAGTATGTGCCACATTTTGAAATGTTTTGGCCGCCACCTCCCTCAAGACATTTTGAGGGCAGGTTTCATTGACGGCCCTCCAGGACTTGTGCACATGAAGTGACCATTAGCACGGGTTTTCAAGCTGCCGTTGCAGGTAACGGCCAGAGGGCTGCAGCATTTCTGCATTTCCCACTCTGGTAACGAGTGAAACAGACCTTCCTGCCAGTGGTGTTCCTCGGTTATCAATTACGGTGGAATGTGTCTGGAGAAACCCCCCAAAGCTGATGTCTCCTTACTTATATCTGTTTTTAAAATGGAATTTCTACTTTTCACTGGCGTACTATTCCATTGTGTACATGGACCACTTCTCCTTTCTGCATTCCTCTGTTGCTGGACATTTTCATTGCTTCCAAGTGTTGGCTATGGTAAACGTTGCTGGATTGCAGGATTGCCAGCCCGTGTCTTTTTGATTCTCATCCTCTCAGGTGATAGACCCAGCAGTGGGTATGCTTGATTGAACGGTCGCTCAGTGTTGACCCTTTCCAGGCCACTCCACTGTGTTTACCTTAGGGGCTCTTACCACGTCCCACTTAGAACCGAGGGTACGCATTTCTTCACCACCCCTTCAGCATTTCTTGTTTGCAGAAGTTTTGCTGATGGCCATTCTGAGTGGTGTGACCTGATAGGTTTTTGTAACGTGTATTTTCGTGTCTTTAATAATTCCCAAGGTTCAGCATTTTTCCACGCCTTTTTTTATTCTGTGAAACAAAAACAGAAGAAAAACCGTGAGTACAATAAACCTCTTGAAATTGTCTTCTTGGAAGGTTGCCCTCTTTTGACTTTTTTGGTCGATTTTCGAGCCCAGGATTTTTTTTTTTTTTTTTTTTTTTTTTTGGAGGGCACGTGTCATTGACAAGCCTGCAATGTGTGTGAATATTGAGTGACCATTAGCACTGACTTTAAAGCTGCTGCTGTGGGAAACGGCCACAAGGCGTCAGCATTGCTACATTCCCACATCTGGTTACTAGGGCAGCAGAGCCCTTCTGGAAGTCCTGTTCCCAGGTTGTCAATTAGAACGGAATGTGCCAGGAAAAAACCCCAGAAGTTTATATCACATTACATCTTGTTCGCTCTTTTAATTTTTTTAAATCGGGGTAATGATTAGAATATTGTTGGTCCTAGATGTACAGAATCTGGTTCCTTTGTACGTTTTGTGTGTGTGTGTGTGTGTGTGTGTGTGTGTGTGTGTGTGTGTGTATATATATATATATATATATATACATATATATATTCTTGTACAGATCCTCTTCCCATGTAAATTATTGCAGAGTGTTCTGGTGACCTCCCTTGCTATATGGTCGGTCTGTTTGATATATGTATTTAATATGTATTTGTACACATATGGTGACACTAATCTTAATTTATCCATTCCCCCCACCTTTCATTTTACATAAGCTTAGTTTGTTTTCTAAGTCCGTGAGTGTCTTTCTTTGTGGAAATATGTTCATTTGTGTCAGCTGTTAGATAACGCCTATAAGTGATGTCATACGGTATGTCTTTTGCTTTCCGACTTAACTCATGTTCTGTGATCATCTCTAGGCTCATCTAGGGTGCCTCAAAGAGCAGTGTTTCCTTGTTTTCCATGGCTGAGAGTCCACTGTGTCCACGGACCAGCTCTTCTTATCCATTCATCTGTTGATGGACATTTTGGTTGCTTCGGTGTCTTGGCTACTGTGAAAACTCGTGGAGTGCAGCTCTTGCAGCCTGTCTTCTCAGGTGAGAGGCTCAGCTGTGGGTGTTCTGGATGGAATGGTGGCTCGATTTTTAATTTAAAGCGCAGCTCCTTTCTGTTCTCATCATTGGCTGTTACAACTATACATCTCCTCAGCAGACAGAGGAAACAGAGTTCTCTAAAACCCCTTCAGCATTTATTGTTTGTAGTCTTTTGGCTGACGGTAGTTAACTTGGGTGAGTTGAAAGCTTTTTGTGGGTTAGAGGAGCCTGATAATTCCTGATGTTGAGCTTTTCTCCATTTTCCTTTGTGTGATAAAGAGTGAGTAAAACTTACCTCTTCGTACTATCTCTCTGACACATTTGCCTGCTTTGAATTTTTTTGGCCACTGCCGAGCTCAGGACATTTTTTTTTTTTTTTGAGGGCAGGTGTCTTTTAGAGGCCTGAGTCCTTGTGAATGTTAAGTGACCCATAGCTATGCGTTTAAAGCCGCTCTTGCGGGAAACGGCCACAAGGCGGCAGCATTTCTCCATTTCCAACTCTGGGTTTTCCTGCAACCGAGGCTTCCTGGAAATTGTGTTAGTAGGCTGCAAATTAGAGTGCAGTGTGCCAGGGCAAACCCCCGAGAGCTTATATCTCCTTACTTCTTGTGTGTTTTTTAAAATTTAATTGTTATCTAGTATCACAGCCAATTGGATAAAAATGTGGTGTGTGTTCTAGGTGTACAGCATCTGGTTCATTATATGTATGTATCGATCTATTCCTCTTTGGATCCTTTCCCGTGTAGGTTATTACAGAGTGTTGAGTCGACCTCTCTTGGTATTCCTTAGGTATTTTGTGATTATGTATTTCATATGTATCAGTACATGTCTGTAAACCCCCATATCCAAATTCATACATTCCTTACACCTTTCCACTTGGTTAAGCATCGTTGGTTTTCTGGATCTATGCACGGCCTTCTCTTGGAAATGACTTCATGGGTATCAATGTTTAAGTAACAACTATAAGTGATGTCATAGGATATTTATATTTCGGTTTCTTTTGTACTTCCTCTTGGGTGAGTATCTCTAGATCCTTCTACGGTGGTGCCAGCGGCACTGTTCCATGCTTTTCCGTGGCTCATATTCCATTGTGCACATGGGCCCCTTCTTCTTGGTGCATTGTTCTGTTGATGGACATTTGGGTTTCTTCCAAGCCTTGGCTATGGTACATGTTGCTGCAGTGCAGGATGGCCAGCCTGTGTCTTTTTGATTTTGGTCTACTCGGGAGATAGGCCCATCAGTGGGCCTACCCGATTACATGTTAGCTCAATTTTTACCTTTCAGCGCACCTCCACGGTGTTCTCACTACTAGCTCTTACCAGGTTACGTCCCAGCGGCAGCTAGAGGGCACAGAGTTCTCTAAAACACCTTGAGCATTTATTCTTTGTAGACTCTGTGGCTGATGATCATTCTGACGACTGTGGGTGAACGTTTTGTCGACTGGATTTGCATGGCTTTATTCATTCCTGATGTTGAGCATTTTTCCATGCCCTTTTATTTATCACAAGAGAAAGAAAGAAAGAGAAGACAAAATGTGCGCAAAATATGCCTCTTGAAATTGTCGTTTTGAAATGTGCACGTCTTTTGAGTTTTTTTCCTCGATTTACGACCCAAGAATTGTTTTTGAGGGCAGGTGTCATTTATAGGCCTGCAATGATTTTGAATATCAAGTGACCATTAGCACTGGGTTTACAGCTGCTGTTTTGAGAAACGGCCACAAGGCGGCAGCAGGTCTCCTTTACCAAACCTGGTTACTAGGGCAACAGAGCCTCCGTGGAAGTCCTATTCTAGGTTGTCAATTAGAATGGAATGTGCCCCAGGAAAAAGCCCCTTAAGTTTGTGTCTCACTACTTACTTGTTCGTTTTTTAATTTAATGTTTATTTTTTCTCACAGCAAGTTTGATTACAATGTTTTGCTTGTTGTAGGTGTGAAAGATGTGGCTCTTTTACACATAAACATGTATCTAGTCTTCTTCGGATCCTTTTCCCATGTAGCTTATGACACAATGTTGAGTACTCTTCTCTTGGTATTCCGTAGGCCTTTGGTGATTATGTATTTCACCTGTGTTTGTATATCTCGCTTAAACCCAATTTCCTAATGTACACAATTCTCACACCTGTCCATGGGTGAACCATAAATCTGTTTATTGCATCTGTGATTGCCTTTCTCTGTGGAAATATCGTCAGGGATATCAATTTTAAGGGAACACCTATAAGTGATATATATGTTATCTTTCTCTTTGTGACTTACTGCAAGTTGCGTGATTAACTCTAGCCTCACCTATGGTGCTGTTGATGGCATTGTTTCATTTTTTTCCTTGGCTAATATTCCATCTGTACAGGTCCCTGTTCTTCTTTGTCCACTCATCTGTTGATGGACTTTCTGGTTGCTTCCATGTCCTGGCTATTGTAATACTCCTGCAATGCAGCTTTGCCTGCCTGTGTCTTTCCACTTCTGTCTTCTTAGGCTATAGGCCCAGGAGTGGGCCTGCTGGATCATATCGTAACCCAGTGTTTACCTTGTAAAGGCACCTCCATTCTGTTCCCATTAGTGCCTCTTACCAGGTGAGGTCCTGTGGCGAGCATTGCCCTCTGAGGAAGGCGCCACTAAGACCCTCATAAGCCTCAGGGCCCGACTGTACTCTCCTTGGTATGCATCCTGGACTTTATGGTATGAACATAAAAAAGGAGATGGTCTTTGGCCAAATCGCTCCAGGGGCCTGCTCAGTTACTGGGAGTCCCTGGTTGTTCCCTAAAGCTAGGAAAAGCAACCCTGGAGGGGAAATTGGTGCCTTTGAGGGAGAAGCCGAGCAGCCAATCAACCAGCTGATGCCGATAAGGCGTGACTAAGCAAATTCCCTGCTTTAGGGGTGTATATATATGGCTATGCTTTGTTATTAAACTTGCCTTGCAACCGTCAGTTGCTTGTGCCCTTCTGATCCCATACCTTGGTGCGTTCAGTTCCCTACCCCCTCTCGTCGATTGTTGCTACACTTTGAGGACCCGCCGCGGCTGGCGGCAAAGTCCCACTTAACGTAGAGGGTATGCCCTTCTCCACAACCCCTTCAGCATGAATTGTTGGTAGTTTTGTTGCTGATGGTTCTTCTGACTGGTGTGAGCCGATACCTCCGTGGTTGGATTTGCATGCGTCTCATGAAGCCTTGAAATTGAGCTTTCAGGGATGTCCTTTTTTTCTTCAAACTGTGTGTGTAGCTTACCTCATCACATTCTTTTCTTGAAGTATGTGCCACATTTTGAAATGTTTTGGCCGCCACCTCCCTCAAGACATTTTGAGGGCAGGTTTCATTGACGGCCCTCCAGGACTTGTGCACATGAAGTGACCATTAGCACGGGTTTTCAAGCTGCCGTTGCAGGTAACGGCCAGAGGGCTGCAGCATTTCTGCATTTCCCACTCTGGTAACGAGTGAAACAGACCTTCCTGCCAGTGGTGTTCCTCGGTTATCAATTACGGTGGAATGTGTCTGGAGAAACCCCCCAAAGCTGATGTCTCCTTACTTATATCTGTTTTTAAAATGGAATTTCTACTTTTCACTGGCGTACTATTCCATTGTGTACATGGACCACTTCTCCTTTCTGCATTCCTCTGTTGCTGGACATTTTCATTGCTTCCAAGTGTTGGCTATGGTAAACGTTGCTGGATTGCAGGATTGCCAGCCCGTGTCTTTTTGATTCTCATCCTCTCAGGTGATAGACCCAGCAGTGGGTATGCTTGATTGAACGGTCGCTCAGTGTTGACCCTTTCCAGGCCACTCCACTGTGTTTACCTTAGGGGCTCTTACCACGTCCCACTTAGAACCGAGGGTACGCATTTCTTCACCACCCCTTCAGCATTTCTTGTTTGCAGAAGTTTTGCTGATGGCCATTCTGAGTGGTGTGACCTGATAGGTTTTTGTAACGTGTATTTTCGTGTCTTTAATAATTCCCAAGGTTCAGCATTTTTCCACGCCTTTTTTTATTCTGTGAAACAAAAACAGAAGAAAAACCGTGAGTACAATAAACCTCTTGAAATTGTCTTCTTGGAAGGTTGCCCTCTTTTGACTTTTTTGGTCGATTTTCGAGCCCAGGATTTTTTTTTTTTTTTTTTTTTTTGGAGGGCACGTGTCATTGACAAGCCTGCAATGTGTGTGAATATTGAGTGACCATTAGCACTGACTTTAAAGCTGCTGCTGTGGGAAACGGCCACAAGGCGTCAGCATTGCTACATTCCCACATCTGGTTACTAGGGCAGCAGAGCCCTTCTGGAAGTCCTGTTCCCAGGTTGTCAATTAGAACGGAATGTGCCAGGAAAAAACCCCAGAAGTTTATATCACATTACATCTTGTTCGCTCTTTTAATTTTTTTAAATCGGGGTAATGATTAGAATATTGTTGGTCCTAGATGTACAGAATCTGGTTCCTTTGTACGTTTTGTGTGTGTGTGTGTGTGTGTGTGTGTGTGTGTGTGTGTGTGTATATATATATATATATATACATATATATATTCTTGTACAGATCCTCTTCCCATGTAAATTATTGCAGAGTGTTCTGGTGACCTCCCTTGCTATATGGTCGGTCTGTTTGATATATGTATTTAATATGTATTTGTACACATATGGTGACACTAATCTTAATTTATCCATTCCCCCCACCTTTCATTTTACATAAGCTTAGTTTGTTTTCTAAGTCCGTGAGTGTCTTTCTTTGTGGAAATATGTTCATTTGTGTCAGCTGTTAGATAACGCCTATAAGTGATGTCATACGGTATGTCTTTTGCTTTCCGACTTAACTCATGTTCTGTGATCATCTCTAGGCTCATCTAGGGTGCCTCAAAGAGCAGTGTTTCCTTGTTTTCCATGGCTGAGAGTCCACTGTGTCCACGGACCAGCTCTTCTTATCCATTCATCTGTTGATGGACATTTTGGTTGCTTCGGTGTCTTGGCTACTGTGAAAACTCGTGGAGTGCAGCTCTTGCAGCCTGTCTTCTCAGGTGAGAGGCTCAGCTGTGGGTGTTCTGGATGGAATGGTGGCTCGATTTTTAATTTAAAACGCAGCTCCTTTCTGTTCTCATCATTGGCTGTTACAACTATACATCTCCTCAGCAGACAGAGGAAACAGAGTTCTCTAAAACCCCTTCAGCATTTATTGTTTGTAGTCTTTTGGCTGACGGTAGTTAACTTGGGTGAGTTGAAAGCTTTTTGTGGGTTAGAGGAGCCTGATAATTCCTGATGTTGAGCTTTTCTCCATTTTCCTTTTTGTGATAAAGAGTGAGTAAAACTTACCTCTTCGTACTATCTCTCTGACACATTTGCCTGCTTTGAATTTTTTTGGCCACTGCCGAGCTCAGGACATTTTTTTTTTTTTTTTTTGAGGGCAGGTGTCTTTAGAGGCCTGAGTCCTTGTGAATGTTAAGTGACCCATAGCTATGCGTTTAAAGCCGCTCTTGCGGGAAACGGCCACAAGGCGGCAGCATTTCTCCATTTCCAACTCTGGGTTTTCCTGCAACCGAGGCTTCCTGGAAATTGTGTTAGTAGGCTGCAAATTAGAGTGCAGTGTGCCAGGGCAAACCCCCGAGAGCTTATATCTCCTTACTTCTTGTGTGTTTTTTAAAATTTAATTGTTATCTAGTATCACAGCCAATTGGATAAAAATGTGGTGTGTGTTCTAGGTGTACAGCATCTGGTTCATTATATGTATGTATCGATCTATTCCTCTTTGGATCCTTTCCCGTGTAGGTTATTACAGAGTGTTGAGTCGACCTCTCTTGGTATTCCTTAGGTATTTTGTGATTATGTATTTCATATGTATCAGTACATGTCTGTAAACCCCCATATCCAAATTCATACATTCCTTACACCTTTCCACTTGGTTAAGCATCGTTGGTTTTCTGGATCTATGCACGGCCTTCTCTTGGAAATGACTTCATGGGTATCAATGTTTAAGTAACAACTATAAGTGATGTCATAGGATATTTATATTTCGGTTTCTTTCGTACTTCCTCTTGGGTGAGTATCTCTAGATCCTTCTACGGTGGTGCCAGCGGCACTGTTCCATGCTTTTCCGTGGCTCATATTCCATTGTGCACATGGGCCCCTTCTTCTTGGTGCATTGTTCTGTTGATGGACATTTGGGTTTCTTCCAAGCCTTGGCTATGGTACATGTTGCTGCAGTGCAGGATGGCCAGCCTGTGTCTTTTTGATTTTGGTCTACTCGGGAGATAGGCCCATCAGTGGGCCTACCCGATTACATGTTAGCTCAATTTTTACCTTTCAGCGCACCTCCACGGTGTTCTCACTACTAGCTCTTACCAGGTTACGTCCCAGCGGCAGCTAGAGGGCACAGAGTTCTCTAAAACACCTTGAGCATTTATTCTTTGTAGACTCTGTGGCTGATGATCATTCTGACGACTGTGGGTGAACGTTTTGTCGACTGGATTTGCATGGCTTTATTCATTCCTGATGTTGAGCATTTTTCCATGCCCTTTTATTTATCACAAGAGAAAGAAAGAAAGAGAAGACAAAATGTGCGCAAAATATGCCTCTTGAAATTGTCGTTTTGAAATGTGCACGTCTTTTGAGTTTTTTTCCTCGATTTACGACCCAAGAATTGTTTTTGAGGGCAGGTGTCATTTATAGGCCTGCAATGATTTTGAATATCAAGTGACCATTAGCACTGGGTTTACAGCTGCTGTTTTGAGAAACGGCCACAAGGCGGCAGCAGGTCTCCTTTACCAAACCTGGTTACTAGGGCAACAGAGCCTCCGTGGAAGTCCTATTCTAGGTTGTCAATTAGAATGGAATGTGCCCCAGGAAAAAGCCCCTTAAGTTTGTGTCTCACTACTTACTTGTTCGTTTTTTAATTTAATGTTTATTTTTTCTCACAGCAAGTTTGATTACAATGTTTTGCTTGTTGTAGGTGTGAAAGATGTGGCTCTTTTACACATAAACATGTATCTAGTCTTCTTCGGATCCTTTTCCCATGTAGCTTATGAAACAATGTTGAGTACTCTTCTCTTGGTATTCCGTAGGCCTTTGGTGATTATGTATTTCACCTGTGTTTGTATATCTCGCTTAAACCCAATTTCCTAATGTACACAATTCTCACACCTGTCCATGGGTGAACCATAAATCTGTTTATTGCATCTGTGATTGCCTTTCTCTGTGGAAATATCGTCAGGGATATCAATTTTAAGGGAACACCTATAAGTGATATATATGTTATCTTTCTCTTTGTGACTTACTGCAAGTTGCGTGATTAACTCTAGCCTCACCTATGGTGCTGTTGATGGCATTGTTTCATTTTTTTCCTTGGCTAATATTCCATCTGTACAGGTCCCTGTTCTTCTTTGTCCACTCATCTGTTGATGGACTTTCTGGTTGCTTCCATGTCCTGGCTATTGTAATACTCCTGCAATGCAGCTTTGCCTGCCTGTGTCTTTCCACTTCTGTCTTCTTAGGCTATAGGCCCAGGAGTGGGCCTGCTGGATCATATCGTAACCCAGTGTTTACCTTGTAAAGGCACCTCCATTCTGTTCCCATTAGTGCCTCTTACCAGGTGAGGTCCTGTGGCGAGCATTGCCCTCTGAGGAAGGCGCCACTAAGACCCTCATAAGCCTCAGGGCCCGACTGTACTCTCCTTGGTATGCATCCTGGACTTTATGGTATGAACATAAAAAAGGAGATGGTCTTTGGCCAAATCGCTCCAGGGGCCTGCTCAGTTACTGGGAGTCCCTGGTTGTTCCCTAAAGCTAGGAAAAGCAACCCTGGAGGGGAAATTGGTGCCTTTGAGGGAGAAGCCGAGCAGCCAATCAACCAGCTGATGCCGATAAGGCGTGACTAAGCAAATTCCCTGCTTTAGGGGTGTATATATATGGCTATGCTTTGTTATTAAACTTGCCTTGCAACCGTCAGTTGCTTGTGCCCTTCTGATCCCATACCTTGGTGCGTTCAGTTCCCTACCCCCTCTCGTCGATTGTTGCTACACTTTGAGGACCCGCCGCGGCTGGCGGCAAAGTCCCACTTAACGTAGAGGGTATGCCCTTCTCCACAACCCCTTCAGCATGAATTGTTGGTAGTTTTGTTGCTGATGGTTCTTCTGACTGGTGTGAGCCGATACCTCCGTGGTTGGATTTGCATGCGTCTCATGAAGCCTTGAAATTGAGCTTTCAGGGATGTCCTTTTTTTCTTCAAACTGTGTGTGTAGCTTACCTCATCACATTCTTTTCTTGAAGTATGTGCCACATTTTGAAATGTTTTGGCCGCCACCTCCCTCAAGACATTTTGAGGGCAGGTTTCATTGACGGCCCTCCAGGACTTGTGCACATGAAGTGACCATTAGCACGGGTTTTCAAGCTGCCGTTGCAGGTAACGGCCAGAGGGCTGCAGCATTTCTGCATTTCCCACTCTGGTAACGAGTGAAACAGACCTTCCTGCCAGTGGTGTTCCTCGGTTATCAATTACGGTGGAATGTGTCTGGAGAAACCCCCCAAAGCTGATGTCTCCTTACTTATATCTGTTTTTAAAATGGAATTTCTACTTTTCACTGGCGTACTATTCCATTGTGTACATGGACCACTTCTCCTTTCTGCATTCCTCTGTTGCTGGACATTTTCATTGCTTCCAAGTGTTGGCTATGGTAAACGTTGCTGGATTGCAGGATTGCCAGCCCGTGTCTTTTTGATTCTCATCCTCTCAGGTGATAGACCCAGCAGTGGGTATGCTTGATTGAACGGTCGCTCAGTGTTGACCCTTTCCAGGCCACTCCACTGTGTTTACCTTAGGGGCTCTTACCACGTCCCACTTAGAACCGAGGGTACGCATTTCTTCACCACCCCTTCAGCATTTCTTGTTTGCAGAAGTTTTGCTGATGGCCATTCTGAGTGGTGTGACCTGATAGGTTTTTGTAACGTGTATTTTCGTGTCTTTAATAATTCCCAAGGTTCAGCATTTTTCCACGCCTTTTTTTATTCTGTGAAACAAAAACAGAAGAAAAACCGTGAGTACAATAAACCTCTTGAAATTGTCTTCTTGGAAGGTTGCCCTCTTTTGACTTTTTTGGTCGATTTTCGAGCCCAGGATTTTTTTTTTTTTTTTTTTTTTTTTTTGGAGGGCACGTGTCATTGACAAGCCTGCAATGTGTGTGAATATTGAGTGACCATTAGCACTGACTTTAAAGCTGCTGCTGTGGGAAACGGCCACAAGGCGTCAGCATTGCTACATTCCCACATCTGGTTACTAGGGCAGCAGAGCCCTTCTGGAAGTCCTGTTCCCAGGTTGTCAATTAGAACGGAATGTGCCAGGAAAAAACCCCAGAAGTTTATATCACATTACATCTTGTTCGCTCTTTTAATTTTTTTAAATCGGGGTAATGATTAGAATATTGTTGGTCCTAGATGTACAGAATCTGGTTCCTTTGTACGTTTTGTGTGTGTGTGTGTGTGTGTGTGTGTGTGTGTGTGTGTGTGTGTGTGTGTGTGTGTATATATATATATATATATATACATATATATATTCTTGTACAGATCCTCTTCCCATGTAAATTATTGCAGAGTGTTCTGGTGACCTCCCTTGCTATATGGTCGGTCTGTTTGATATATGTATTTAATATGTATTTGTACACATATGGTGACACTAATCTTAATTTATCCATTCCCCCCACCTTTCATTTTACATAAGCTTAGTTTGTTTTCTAAGTCTGTGAGTGTCTTTCTTTGTGGAAATATGTTCATTTGTGTCAGCTGTTAGATAACGCCTATAAGTGATGTCATACGGTATGTCTTTTGCTTTCCGACTTAACTCATGTTCTGTGATCATCTCTAGGCTCATCTAGGGTGCCTCAAAGAGCAGTGTTTCCTTGTTTTCCATGGCTAAGAGTCCACTGTGTCCACGGACCAGCTCTTCTTATCCATTCATCTGTTGATGGACATTTTGGTTGCTTCGGTGTCTTGGCTACTGTGAAAACTCGTGGAGTGCAGCTCTTGCAGCCTGTCTTCTCAGGTGAGAGGCTCAGCTGTGGGTGTTCTGGATGGAATGGTGGCTCGATTTTTAATTTAAAACGCAGCTCCTTTCTGTTCTCATCATTGGCTGTTACAACTATACATCTCCTCAGCAGACAGAGGAAACAGAGTTCTCTAAAACCCCTTCAGCATTTATTGTTTGTAGTCTTTTGGCTGACGGTAGTTAACTTGGGTGAGTTGAAAGCTTTTTGTGGGTTAGAGGAGCCTGATAATTCCTGATGTTGAGCTTTTCTCCATTTTCCTTTTTGTGATAAAGAGTGAGTAAAACTTACCTCTTCGTACTATCTCTCTGACACATTTGCCTGCTTTGAATTTTTTTGGCCACTGCCGAGCTCAGGACATTTTTTTTTTTTTTTTTTTGAGGGCAGGTGTCTTTAGAGGCCTGAGTCCTTGTGAATGTTAAGTGACCCATAGCTATGCGTTTAAAGCCGCTCTTGCGGGAAACGGCCACAAGGCGGCAGCATTTCTCCATTTCCAACTCTGGGTTTTCCTGCAACCGAGGCTTCCTGGAAATTGTGTTAGTAGGCTGCAAATTAGAGTGCAGTGTGCCAGGGCAAACCCCCGAGAGCTTATATCTCCTTACTTCTTGTGTGTTTTTTAAAATTTAATTGTTATCTAGTATCACAGCCAATTGGATAAAAATGTGGTGTGTGTTCTAGGTGTACAGCATCTGGTTCATTATATGTATGTATCGATCTATTCCTCTTTGGATCCTTTCCCGTGTAGGTTATTACAGAGTGTTGAGTCGACCTCTCTTGGTATTCCTTAGGTATTTTGTGATTATGTATTTCATATGTATCAGTACATGTCTGTAAACCCCCATATCCAAATTCATACATTCCTTACACCTTTCCACTTGGTTAAGCATCGTTGGTTTTCTGGATCTATGCACGGCCTTCTCTTGGAAATGACTTCATGGGTATCAATGTTTAAGTAACAACTATAAGTGATGTCATAGGATATTTATATTTCGGTTTCTTTCGTACTTCCTCTTGGGTGAGTATCTCTAGATCCTTCTACGGTGGTGCCAGCGGCACTGTTCCATGCTTTTCCGTGGCTCATATTCCATTGTGCACATGGGCCCCTTCTTCTTGGTGCATTGTTCTGTTGATGGACATTTGGGTTTCTTCCAAGCCTTGGCTATGGTACATGTTGCTGCAGTGCAGGATGGCCAGCCTGTGTCTTTTTGATTTTGGTCTACTCGGGAGATAGGCCCATCAGTGGGCCTACCCGATTACATGTTAGCTCAATTTTTACCTTTCAGCGCACCTCCACGGTGTTCTCACTACTAGCTCTTACCAGGTTACGTCCCAGCGGCAGCTAGAGGGCACAGAGTTCTCTAAAACACCTTGAGCATTTATTCTTTGTAGACTCTGTGGCTGATGATCATTCTGACGACTGTGGGTGAACGTTTTGTCGACTGGATTTGCATGGCTTTATTCATTCCTGATGTTGAGCATTTTTCCATGCCCTTTTATTTATCACAAGAGAAAGAAAGAAAGAGAAGACAAAATGTGCGCAAAATATGCCTCTTGAAATTGTCGTTTTGAAATGTGCACGTCTTTTGAGTTTTTTTCCTCGATTTACGACCCAAGAATTGTTTTTGAGGGCAGGTGTCATTTATAGGCCTGCAATGATTTTGAATATCAAGTGACCATTAGCACTGGGTTTACAGCTGCTGTTTTGAGAAACGGCCACAAGGCGGCAGCAGGTCTCCTTTACCAAACCTGGTTACTAGGGCAACAGAGCCTCCGTGGAAGTCCTATTCTAGGTTGTCAATTAGAATGGAATGTGCCCCAGGAAAAAGCCCCTTAAGTTTGTGTCTCACTACTTACTTGTTCGTTTTTTAATTTAATGTTTATTTTTTCTCACAGCAAGTTTGATTACAATGTTTTGCTTGTTGTAGGTGTGAAAGATGTGGCTCTTTTACACATAAACATGTATCTAGTCTTCTTCGGATCCTTTTCCCATGTAGCTTATGAAACAATGTTGAGTACTCTTCTCTTGGTATTCCGTAGGCCTTTGGTGATTATGTATTTCACCTGTGTTTGTATATCTCGCTTAAACCCAATTTCCTAATGTACACAATTCTCACACCTGTCCATGGGTGAACCATAAATCTGTTTATTGCATCTGTGATTGCCTTTCTCTGTGGAAATATCGTCAGGGATATCAATTTTAAGGGAACACCTATAAGTGATATATATGTTATCTTTCTCTTTGTGACTTACTGCAAGTTGCGTGATTAACTCTAGCCTCACCTATGGTGCTGTTGATGGCATTGTTTCATTTTTTTCCTTGGCTAATATTCCATCTGTACAGGTCCCTGTTCTTCTTTGTCCACTCATCTGTTGATGGACTTTCTGGTTGCTTCCATGTCCTGGCTATTGTAATACTCCTGCAATGCAGCTTTGCCTGCCTGTGTCTTTCCACTTCTGTCTTCTTAGGCTATAGGCCCAGGAGTGGGCCTGCTGGATCATATCGTAACCCAGTGTTTACCTTGTAAAGGCACCTCCATTCTGTTCCCATTAGTGCCTCTTACCAGGTGAGGTCCTGTGGCGAGCATTGCCCTCTGAGGAAGGCGCCACTAAGACCCTCATAAGCCTCAGGGCCCGACTGTACTCTCCTTGGTATGCATCCTGGACTTTATGGTATGAACATAAAAAAGGAGATGGTCTTTGGCCAAATCGCTCCAGGGGCCTGCTCAGTTACTGGGAGTCCCTGGTTGTTCCCTAAAGCTAGGAAAAGCAACCCTGGAGGGGAAATTGGTGCCTTTGAGGGAGAAGCCGAGCAGCCAATCAACCAGCTGATGCCGATAAGGCGTGACTAAGCAAATTCCCTGCTTTAGGGGTGTATATATATGGCTATGCTTTGTTATTAAACTTGCCTTGCAACCGTCAGTTGCTTGTGCCCTTCTGATCCCATACCTTGGTGCGTTCAGTTCCCTACCCCCTCTCGTCGATTGTTGCTACACTTTGAGGACCCGCCGCGGCTGGCGGCAAAGTCCCACTTAACGTAGAGGGTATGCCCTTCTCCACAACCCCTTCAGCATGAATTGTTGGTAGTTTTGTTGCTGATGGTTCTTCTGACTGGTGTGAGCCGATACCTCCGTGGTTGGATTTGCATGCGTCTCATGAAGCCTTGAAATTGAGCTTTCAGGGATGTCCTTTTTTTCTTCAAACTGTGTGTGTAGCTTACCTCATCACATTCTTTTCTTGAAGTATGTGCCACATTTTGAAATGTTTTGGCCGCCACCTCCCTCAAGACATTTTGAGGGCAGGTTTCATTGACGGCCCTCCAGGACTTGTGCACATGAAGTGACCATTAGCACGGGTTTTCAAGCTGCCGTTGCAGGTAACGGCCAGAGGGCTGCAGCATTTCTGCATTTCCCACTCTGGTAACGAGTGAAACAGACCTTCCTGCCAGTGGTGTTCCTCGGTTATCAATTACGGTGGAATGTGTCTGGAGAAACCCCCCAAAGCTGATGTCTCCTTACTTATATCTGTTTTTAAAATGGAATTTCTACTTTTCACTGGCGTACTATTCCATTGTGTACATGGACCACTTCTCCTTTCTGCATTCCTCTGTTGCTGGACATTTTCATTGCTTCCAAGTGTTGGCTATGGTAAACGTTGCTGGATTGCAGGATTGCCAGCCCGTGTCTTTTTGATTCTCATCCTCTCAGGTGATAGACCCAGCAGTGGGTATGCTTGATTGAACGGTCGCTCAGTGTTGACCCTTTCCAGGCCACTCCACTGTGTTTACCTTAGGGGCTCTTACCACGTCCCACTTAGAACCGAGGGTACGCATTTCTTCACCACCCCTTCAGCATTTCTTGTTTGCAGAAGTTTTGCTGATGGCCATTCTGAGTGGTGTGACCTGATAGGTTTTTGTAACGTGTATTTTCGTGTCTTTAATAATTCCCAAGGTTCAGCATTTTTCCACGCCTTTTTTTATTCTGTGAAACAAAAACAGAAGAAAAACCGTGAGTACAATAAACCTCTTGAAATTGTCTTCTTGGAAGGTTGCCCTCTTTTGACTTTTTTGGTCGATTTTCGAGCCCAGGATTTTTTTTTTTTTTTTTTTTTTTTTTTGGAGGGCACGTGTCATTGACAAGCCTGCAATGTGTGTGAATATTGAGTGACCATTAGCACTGACTTTAAAGCTGCTGCTGTGGGAAACGGCCACAAGGCGTCAGCATTGCTACATTCCCACATCTGGTTACTAGGGCAGCAGAGCCCTTCTGGAAGTCCTGTTCCCAGGTTGTCAATTAGAACGGAATGTGCCAGGAAAAAACCCCAGAAGTTTATATCACATTACATCTTGTTCGCTCTTTTAATTTTTTTAAATCGGGGTAATGATTAGAATATTGTTGGTCCTAGATGTACAGAATCTGGTTCCTTTGTACGTTTTGTGTGTGTGTGTGTGTGTGTGTGTGTGTGTGTGTGTGTGTGTGTATATATATATATATATATATATACATATATATATTCTTGTACAGATCCTCTTCCCATGTAAATTATTGCAGAGTGTTCTGGTGACCTCCCTTGCTATATGGTCGGTCTGTTTGATATATGTATTTAATATGTATTTGTACACATATGGTGACACTAATCTTAATTTATCCATTCCCCCCACCTTTCATTTTACATAAGCTTAGTTTGTTTTCTAAGTCCGTGAGTGTCTTTCTTTGTGGAAATATGTTCATTTGTGTCAGCTGTTAGATAACGCCTATAAGTGATGTCATACGGTATGTCTTTTGCTTTCCGACTTAACTCATGTTCTGTGATCATCTCTAGGCTCATCTAGGGTGCCTCAAAGAGCAGTGTTTCCTTGTTTTCCATGGCTGAGAGTCCACTGTGTCCACGGACCAGCTCTTCTTATCCATTCATCTGTTGATGGACATTTTGGTTGCTTCGGTGTCTTGGCTACTGTGAAAACTCGTGGAGTGCAGCTCTTGCAGCCTGTCTTCTCAGGTGAGAGGCTCAGCTGTGGGTGTTCTGGATGGAATGGTGGCTCGATTTTTAATTTAAAGCGCAGCTCCTTTCTGTTCTCATCATTGGCTGTTACAACTATACATCTCCTCAGCAGACAGAGGAAACAGAGTTCTCTAAAACCCCTTCAGCATTTATTGTTTGTAGTCTTTTGGCTGACGGTAGTTAACTTGGGTGAGTTGAAAGCTTTTTGTGGGTTAGAGGAGCCTGATAATTCCTGATGTTGAGCTTTTCTCCATTTTCCTTTGTGTGATAAAGAGTGAGTAAAACTTACCTCTTCGTACTATCTCTCTGACACATTTGCCTGCTTTGAATTTTTTTGGCCACTGCCGAGCTCAGGACATTTTTTTTTTTTTTTGAGGGCAGGTGTCTTTTAGAGGCCTGAGTCCTTGTGAATGTTAAGTGACCCATAGCTATGCGTTTAAAGCCGCTCTTGCGGGAAACGGCCACAAGGCGGCAGCATTTCTCCATTTCCAACTCTGGGTTTTCCTGCAACCGAGGCTTCCTGGAAATTGTGTTAGTAGGCTGCAAATTAGAGTGCAGTGTGCCAGGGCAAACCCCCGAGAGCTTATATCTCCTTACTTCTTGTGTGTTTTTTAAAATTTAATTGTTATCTAGTATCACAGCCAATTGGATAAAAATGTGGTGTGTGTTCTAGGTGTACAGCATCTGGTTCATTATATGTATGTATCGATCTATTCCTCTTTGGATCCTTTCCCGTGTAGGTTATTACAGAGTGTTGAGTCGACCTCTCTTGGTATTCCTTAGGTATTTTGTGATTATGTATTTCATATGTATCAGTACATGTCTGTAAACCCCCATATCCAAATTCATACATTCCTTACACCTTTCCACTTGGTTAAGCATCGTTGGTTTTCTGGATCTATGCACGGCCTTCTCTTGGAAATGACTTCATGGGTATCAATGTTTAAGTAACAACTATAAGTGATGTCATAGGATATTTATATTTCGGTTTCTTTCGTACTTCCTCTTGGGTGAGTATCTCTAGATCCTTCTACGGTGGTGCCAGCGGCACTGTTCCATGCTTTTCCGTGGCTCATATTCCATTGTGCACATGGGCCCCTTCTTCTTGGTGCATTGTTCTGTTGATGGACATTTGGGTTTCTTCCAAGCCTTGGCTATGGTACATGTTGCTGCAGTGCAGGATGGCCAGCCTGTGTCTTTTTGATTTTGGTCTACTCGGGAGATAGGCCCATCAGTGGGCCTACCCGATTACATGTTAGCTCAATTTTTACCTTTCAGCGCACCTCCACGGTGTTCTCACTACTAGCTCTTACCAGGTTACGTCCCAGCGGCAGCTAGAGGGCACAGAGTTCTCTAAAACACCTTGAGCATTTATTCTTTGTAGACTCTGTGGCTGATGATCATTCTGACGACTGTGGGTGAACGTTTTGTCGACTGGATTTGCATGGCTTTATTCATTCCTGATGTTGAGCATTTTTCCATGCCCTTTTATTTATCACAAGAGAAAGAAAGAAAGAGAAGACAAAATGTGCGCAAAATATGCCTCTTGAAATTGTCGTTTTGAAATGTGCACGTCTTTTGAGTTTTTTTCCTCGATTTACGACCCAAGAATTGTTTTTGAGGGCAGGTGTCATTTATAGGCCTGCAATGATTTTGAATATCAAGTGACCATTAGCACTGGGTTTACAGCTGCTGTTTTGAGAAACGGCCACAAGGCGGCAGCAGGTCTCCTTTACCAAACCTGGTTACTAGGGCAACAGAGCCTCCGTGGAAGTCCTATTCTAGGTTGTCAATTAGAATGGAATGTGCCCCAGGAAAAAGCCCCTTAAGTTTGTGTCTCACTACTTACTTGTTCGTTTTTTAATTTAATGTTTATTTTTTCTCACAGCAAGTTTGATTACAATGTTTTGCTTGTTGTAGGTGTGAAAGATGTGGCTCTTTTACACATAAACATGTATCTAGTCTTCTTCGGATCCTTTTCCCATGTAGCTTATGAAACAATGTTGAGTACTCTTCTCTTGGTATTCCGTAGGCCTTTGGTGATTATGTATTTCACCTGTGTTTGTATATCTCGCTTAAACCCAATTTCCTAATGTACACAATTCTCACACCTGTCCATGGGTGAACCATAAATCTGTTTATTGCATCTGTGATTGCCTTTCTCTGTGGAAATATCGTCAGGGATATCAATTTTAAGGGAACACCTATAAGTGATATATATGTTATCTTTCTCTTTGTGACTTACTGCAAGTTGCGTGATTAACTCTAGCCTCACCTATGGTGCTGTTGATGGCATTGTTTCATTTTTTTCCTTGGCTAATATTCCATCTGTACAGGTCCCTGTTCTTCTTTGTCCACTCATCTGTTGATGGACTTTCTGGTTGCTTCCATGTCCTGGCTATTGTAATACTCCTGCAATGCAGCTTTGCCTGCCTGTGTCTTTCCACTTCTGTCTTCTTAGGCTATAGGCCCAGGAGTGGGCCTGCTGGATCATATCGTAACCCAGTGTTTACCTTGTAAAGGCACCTCCATTCTGTTCCCATTAGTGCCTCTTACCAGGTGAGGTCCTGTGGCGAGCATTGCCCTCTGAGGAAGGCGCCACTAAGACCCTCATAAGCCTCAGGGCCCGACTGTACTCTCCTTGGTATGCATCCTGGACTTTATGGTATGAACATAAAAAAGGAGATGGTCTTTGGCCAAATCGCTCCAGGGGCCTGCTCAGTTACTGGGAGTCCCTGGTTGTTCCCTAAAGCTAGGAAAAGCAACCCTGGAGGGGAAATTGGTGCCTTTGAGGGAGAAGCCGAGCAGCCAATCAACCAGCTGATGCCGATAAGGCGTGACTAAGCAAATTCCCTGCTTTAGGGGTGTATATATATGGCTATGCTTTGTTATTAAACTTGCCTTGCAACCGTCAGTTGCTTGTGCCCTTCTGATCCCATACCTTGGTGCGTTCAGTTCCCTACCCCCTCTCGTCGATTGTTGCTACACTTTGAGGACCCGCCGCGGCTGGCGGCAAAGTCCCACTTAACGTAGAGGGTATGCCCTTCTCCACAACCCCTTCAGCATGAATTGTTGGTAGTTTTGTTGCTGATGGTTCTTCTGACTGGTGTGAGCCGATACCTCCGTGGTTGGATTTGCATGCGTCTCATGAAGCCTTGAAATTGAGCTTTCAGGGATGTCCTTTTTTTCTTCAAACTGTGTGTGTAGCTTACCTCATCACATTCTTTTCTTGAAGTATGTGCCACATTTTGAAATGTTTTGGCCGCCACCTCCCTCAAGACATTTTGAGGGCAGGTTTCATTGACGGCCCTCCAGGACTTGTGCACATGAAGTGACCATTAGCACGGGTTTTCAAGCTGCCGTTGCAGGTAACGGCCAGAGGGCTGCAGCATTTCTGCATTTCCCACTCTGGTAACGAGTGAAACAGACCTTCCTGCCAGTGGTGTTCCTCGGTTATCAATTACGGTGGAATGTGTCTGGAGAAACCCCCCAAAGCTGATGTCTCCTTACTTATATCTGTTTTTAAAATGGAATTTCTACTTTTCACTGGCGTACTATTCCATTGTGTACATGGACCACTTCTCCTTTCTGCATTCCTCTGTTGCTGGACATTTTCATTGCTTCCAAGTGTTGGCTATGGTAAACGTTGCTGGATTGCAGGATTGCCAGCCCGTGTCTTTTTGATTCTCATCCTCTCAGGTGATAGACCCAGCAGTGGGTATGCTTGATTGAACGGTCGCTCAGTGTTGACCCTTTCCAGGCCACTCCACTGTGTTTACCTTAGGGGCTCTTACCACGTCCCACTTAGAACCGAGGGTACGCATTTCTTCACCACCCCTTCAGCATTTCTTGTTTGCAGAAGTTTTGCTGATGGCCATTCTGAGTGGTGTGACCTGATAGGTTTTTGTAACGTGTATTTTCGTGTCTTTAATAATTCCCAAGGTTCAGCATTTTTCCACGCCTTTTTTTATTCTGTGAAACAAAAACAGAAGAAAAACCGTGAGTACAATAAACCTCTTGAAATTGTCTTCTTGGAAGGTTGCCCTCTTTTGACTTTTTTGGTCGATTTTCGAGCCCAGGATTTTTTTTTTTTTTTTTTTTTTTTTTTGGAGGGCACGTGTCATTGACAAGCCTGCAATGTGTGTGAATATTGAGTGACCATTAGCACTGACTTTAAAGCTGCTGCTGTGGGAAACGGCCACAAGGCGTCAGCATTGCTACATTCCCACATCTGGTTACTAGGGCAGCAGAGCCCTTCTGGAAGTCCTGTTCCCAGGTTGTCAATTAGAACGGAATGTGCCAGGAAAAAACCCCAGAAGTTTATATCACATTACATCTTGTTCGCTCTTTTAATTTTTTTAAATCGGGGTAATGATTAGAATATTGTTGGTCCTAGATGTACAGAATCTGGTTCCTTTGTACGTTTTGTGTGTGTGTGTGTGTGTGTGTGTGTGTGTGTGTGTATATATATATATATATATATATATTCTTGTACAGATCCTCTTCCCATGTAAATTATTGCAGAGTGTTCTGGTGACCTCCCTTGCTATATGGTCGGTCTGTTTGATATATGTATTTAATATGTATTTGTACACATATGGTGACACTAATCTTAATTTATCCATTCCCCCCACCTTTCATTTTACATAAGCTTAGTTTGTTTTCTAAGTCCGTGAGTGTCTTTCTTTGTGGAAATATGTTCATTTGTGTCAGCTGTTAGATAACGCCTATAAGTGATGTCATACGGTATGTCTTTTGCTTTCCGACTTAACTCATGTTCTGTGATCATCTCTAGGCTCATCTAGGGTGCCTCAAAGAGCAGTGTTTCCTTGTTTTCCATGGCTGAGAGTCCACTGTGTCCACGGACCAGCTCTTCTTATCCATTCATCTGTTGATGGACATTTTGGTTGCTTCGGTGTCTTGGCTACTGTGAAAACTCGTGGAGTGCAGCTCTTGCAGCCTGTCTTCTCAGGTGAGAGGCTCAGCTGTGGGTGTTCTGGATGGAATGGTGGCTCGATTTTTAATTTAAAGCGCAGCTCCTTTCTGTTCTCATCATTGGCTGTTACAACTATACATCTCCTCAGCAGACAGAGGAAACAGAGTTCTCTAAAACCCCTTCAGCATTTATTGTTTGTAGTCTTTTGGCTGACGGTAGTTAACTTGGGTGAGTTGAAAGCTTTTTGTGGGTTAGAGGAGCCTGATAATTCCTGATGTTGAGCTTTTCTCCATTTTCCTTTGTGTGATAAAGAGTGAGTAAAACTTACCTCTTCGTACTATCTCTCTGACACATTTGCCTGCTTTGAATTTTTTTGGCCACTGCCGAGCTCAGGACATTTTTTTTTTTTTTTGAGGGCAGGTGTCTTTTAGAGGCCTGAGTCCTTGTGAATGTTAAGTGACCCATAGCTATGCGTTTAAAGCCGCTCTTGCGGGAAACGGCCACAAGGCGGCAGCATTTCTCCATTTCCAACTCTGGGTTTTCCTGCAACCGAGGCTTCCTGGAAATTGTGTTAGTAGGCTGCAAATTAGAGTGCAGTGTGCCAGGGCAAACCCCCGAGAGCTTATATCTCCTTACTTCTTGTGTGTTTTTTAAAATTTAATTGTTATCTAGTATCACAGCCAATTGGATAAAAATGTGGTGTGTGTTCTAGGTGTACAGCATCTGGTTCATTATATGTATGTATCGATCTATTCCTCTTTGGATCCTTTCCCGTGTAGGTTATTACAGAGTGTTGAGTCGACCTCTCTTGGTATTCCTTAGGTATTTTGTGATTATGTATTTCATATGTATCAGTACATGTCTGTAAACCCCCATATCCAAATTCATACATTCCTTACACCTTTCCACTTGGTTAAGCATCGTTGGTTTTCTGGATCTATGCACGGCCTTCTCTTGGAAATGACTTCATGGGTATCAATGTTTAAGTAACAACTATAAGTGATGTCATAGGATATTTATATTTCGGTTTCTTTCGTACTTCCTCTTGGGTGAGTATCTCTAGATCCTTCTACGGTGGTGCCAGCGGCACTGTTCCATGCTTTTCCGTGGCTCATATTCCATTGTGCACATGGGCCCCTTCTTCTTGGTGCATTGTTCTGTTGATGGACATTTGGGTTTCTTCCAAGCCTTGGCTATGGTACATGTTGCTGCAGTGCAGGATGGCCAGCCTGTGTCTTTTTGATTTTGGTCTACTCGGGAGATAGGCCCATCAGTGGGCCTACCCGATTACATGTTAGCTCAATTTTTACCTTTCAGCGCACCTCCACGGTGTTCTCACTACTAGCTCTTACCAGGTTACGTCCCAGCGGCAGCTAGAGGGCACAGAGTTCTCTAAAACACCTTGAGCATTTATTCTTTGTAGACTCTGTGGCTGATGATCATTCTGACGACTGTGGGTGAACGTTTTGTCGACTGGATTTGCATGGCTTTATTCATTCCTGATGTTGAGCATTTTTCCATGCCCTTTTATTTATCACAAGAGAAAGAAAGAAAGAGAAGACAAAATGTGCGCAAAATATGCCTCTTGAAATTGTCGTTTTGAAATGTGCACGTCTTTTGAGTTTTTTTCCTCGATTTACGACCCAAGAATTGTTTTTGAGGGCAGGTGTCATTTATAGGCCTGCAATGATTTTGAATATCAAGTGACCATTAGCACTGGGTTTACAGCTGCTGTTTTGAGAAACGGCCACAAGGCGGCAGCAGGTCTCCTTTACCAAACCTGGTTACTAGGGCAACAGAGCCTCCGTGGAAGTCCTATTCTAGGTTGTCAATTAGAATGGAATGTGCCCCAGGAAAAAGCCCCTTAAGTTTGTGTCTCACTACTTACTTGTTCGTTTTTTAATTTAATGTTTATTTTTTCTCACAGCAAGTTTGATTACAATGTTTTGCTTGTTGTAGGTGTGAAAGATGTGGCTCTTTTACACATAAACATGTATCTAGTCTTCTTCGGATCCTTTTCCCATGTAGCTTATGAAACAATGTTGAGTACTCTTCTCTTGGTATTCCGTAGGCCTTTGGTGATTATGTATTTCACCTGTGTTTGTATATCTCGCTTAAACCCAATTTCCTAATGTACACAATTCTCACACCTGTCCATGGGTGAACCATAAATCTGTTTATTGCATCTGTGATTGCCTTTCTCTGTGGAAATATCGTCAGGGATATCAATTTTAAGGGAACACCTATAAGTGATATATATGTTATCTTTCTCTTTGTGACTTACTGCAAGTTGCGTGATTAACTCTAGCCTCACCTATGGTGCTGTTGATGGCATTGTTTCATTTTTTTCCTTGGCTAATATTCCATCTGTACAGGTCCCTGTTCTTCTTTGTCCACTCATCTGTTGATGGACTTTCTGGTTGCTTCCATGTCCTGGCTATTGTAATACTCCTGCAATGCAGCTTTGCCTGCCTGTGTCTTTCCACTTCTGTCTTCTTAGGCTATAGGCCCAGGAGTGGGCCTGCTGGATCATATCGTAACCCAGTGTTTACCTTGTAAAGGCACCTCCATTCTGTTCCCATTAGTGCCTCTTACCAGGTGAGGTCCTGTGGCGAGCATTGCCCTCTGAGGAAGGCGCCACTAAGACCCTCATAAGCCTCAGGGCCCGACTGTACTCTCCTTGGTATGCATCCTGGACTTTATGGTATGAACATAAAAAAGGAGATGGTCTTTGGCCAAATCGCTCCAGGGGCCTGCTCAGTTACTGGGAGTCCCTGGTTGTTCCCTAAAGCTAGGAAAAGCAACCCTGGAGGGGAAATTGGTGCCTTTGAGGGAGAAGCCGAGCAGCCAATCAACCAGCTGATGCCGATAAGGCGTGACTAAGCAAATTCCCTGCTTTAGGGGTGTATATATATGGCTATGCTTTGTTATTAAACTTGCCTTGCAACCGTCAGTTGCTTGTGCCCTTCTGATCCCATACCTTGGTGCGTTCAGTTCCCTACCCCCTCTCGTCGATTGTTGCTACACTTTGAGGACCCGCCGCGGCTGGCGGCAAAGTCCCACTTAACGTAGAGGGTATGCCCTTCTCCACAACCCCTTCAGCATGAATTGTTGGTAGTTTTGTTGCTGATGGTTCTTCTGACTGGTGTGAGCCGATACCTCCGTGGTTGGATTTGCATGCGTCTCATGAAGCCTTGAAATTGAGCTTTCAGGGATGTCCTTTTTTTCTTCAAACTGTGTGTGTAGCTTACCTCATCACATTCTTTTCTTGAAGTATGTGCCACATTTTGAAATGTTTTGGCCGCCACCTCCCTCAAGACATTTTGAGGGCAGGTTTCATTGACGGCCCTCCAGGACTTGTGCACATGAAGTGACCATTAGCACGGGTTTTCAAGCTGCCGTTGCAGGTAACGGCCAGAGGGCTGCAGCATTTCTGCATTTCCCACTCTGGTAACGAGTGAAACAGACCTTCCTGCCAGTGGTGTTCCTCGGTTATCAATTACGGTGGAATGTGTCTGGAGAAACCCCCCAAAGCTGATGTCTCCTTACTTATATCTGTTTTTAAAATGGAATTTCTACTTTTCACTGGCGTACTATTCCATTGTGTACATGGACCACTTCTCCTTTCTGCATTCCTCTGTTGCTGGACATTTTCATTGCTTCCAAGTGTTGGCTATGGTAAACGTTGCTGGATTGCAGGATTGCCAGCCCGTGTCTTTTTGATTCTCATCCTCTCAGGTGATAGACCCAGCAGTGGGTATGCTTGATTGAACGGTCGCTCAGTGTTGACCCTTTCCAGGCCACTCCACTGTGTTTACCTTAGGGGCTCTTACCACGTCCCACTTAGAACCGAGGGTACGCATTTCTTCACCACCCCTTCAGCATTTCTTGTTTGCAGAAGTTTTGCTGATGGCCATTCTGAGTGGTGTGACCTGATAGGTTTTTGTAACGTGTATTTTCGTGTCTTTAATAATTCCCAAGGTTCAGCATTTTTCCACGCCTTTTTTTATTCTGTGAAACAAAAACAGAAGAAAAACCGTGAGTACAATAAACCTCTTGAAATTGTCTTCTTGGAAGGTTGCCCTCTTTTGACTTTTTTGGTCGATTTTCGAGCCCAGGATTTTTTTTTTTTTTTTTGGAGGGCACGTGTCATTGACAAGCCTGCAATGTGTGTGAATATTGAGTGACCATTAGCACTGACTTTAAAGCTGCTGCTGTGGGAAACGGCCACAAGGCGTCAGCATTGCTACATTCCCACATCTGGTTACTAGGGCAGCAGAGCCCTTCTGGAAGTCCTGTTCCCAGGTTGTCAATTAGAACGGAATGTGCCAGGAAAAAAACCCAGAAGTTTATATCACATTACATCTTGTTCGCTCTTTTAATTTTTTTAAATCGGGGTAATGATTAGAATATTGTTGGTCCTAGATGTACAGAATCTGGTTCCTTTGTACGTTTTGTGTGTGTGTGTGTGTGTGTGTGTGTGTGTGTGTGTATATATATATATATATATATATATTCTTGTACAGATCCTCTTCCCATGTAAATTATTGCAGAGTGTTCTGGTGACCTCCCTTGCTATATGGTCGGTCTGTTTGATATATGTATTTAATATGTATTTGTACACATATGGTGACACTAATCTTAATTTATCCATTCCCCCCACCTTTCATTTTACATAAGCTTAGTTTGTTTTCTAAGTCCGTGAGTGTCTTTCTTTGTGGAAATATGTTCATTTGTGTCAGCTGTTAGATAACGCCTATAAGTGATGTCATACGGTATGTCTTTTGCTTTCCGACTTAACTCATGTTCTGTGATCATCTCTAGGCTCATCTAGGGTGCCTCAAAGAGCAGTGTTTCCTTGTTTTCCATGGCTGAGAGTCCACTGTGTCCACGGACCAGCTCTTCTTATCCATTCATCTGTTGATGGACATTTTGGTTGCTTCGGTGTCTTGGCTACTGTGAAAACTCGTGGAGTGCAGCTCTTGCAGCCTGTCTTCTCAGGTGAGAGGCTCAGCTGTGGGTGTTCTGGATGGAATGGTGGCTCGATTTTTAATTTAAAGCGCAGCTCCTTTCTGTTCTCATCATTGGCTGTTACAACTATACATCTCCTCAGCAGACAGAGGAAACAGAGTTCTCTAAAACCCCTTCAGCATTTATTGTTTGTAGTCTTTTGGCTGACGGTAGTTAACTTGGGTGAGTTGAAAGCTTTTTGTGGGTTAGAGGAGCCTGATAATTCCTGATGTTGAGCTTTTCTCCATTTTCCTTTGTGTGATAAAGAGTGAGTAAAACTTACCTCTTCGTACTATCTCTCTGACACATTTGCCTGCTTTGAATTTTTTTGGCCACTGCCGAGCTCAGGACATTTTTTTTTTTTTTTGAGGGCAGGTGTCTTTTAGAGGCCTGAGTCCTTGTGAATGTTAAGTGACCCATAGCTATGCGTTTAAAGCCGCTCTTGCGGGAAACGGCCACAAGGCGGCAGCATTTCTCCATTTCCAACTCTGGGTTTTCCTGCAACCGAGGCTTCCTGGAAATTGTGTTAGTAGGCTGCAAATTAGAGTGCAGTGTGCCAGGGCAAACCCCCGAGAGCTTATATCTCCTTACTTCTTGTGTGTTTTTTAAAATTTAATTGTTATCTAGTATCACAGCCAATTGGATAAAAATGTGGTGTGTGTTCTAGGTGTACAGCATCTGGTTCATTATATGTATGTATCGATCTATTCCTCTTTGGATCCTTTCCCGTGTAGGTTATTACAGAGTGTTGAGTCGACCTCTCTTGGTATTCCTTAGGTATTTTGTGATTATGTATTTCATATGTATCAGTACATGTCTGTAAACCCCCATATCCAAATTCATACATTCCTTACACCTTTCCACTTGGTTAAGCATCGTTGGTTTTCTGGATCTATGCACGGCCTTCTCTTGGAAATGACTTCATGGGTATCAATGTTTAAGTAACAACTATAAGTGATGTCATAGGATATTTATATTTCGGTTTCTTTCGTACTTCCTCTTGGGTGAGTATCTCTAGATCCTTCTACGGTGGTGCCAGCGGCACTGTTCCATGCTTTTCCGTGGCTCATATTCCATTGTGCACATGGGCCCCTTCTTCTTGGTGCATTGTTCTGTTGATGGACATTTGGGTTTCTTCCAAGCCTTGGCTATGGTACATGTTGCTGCAGTGCAGGATGGCCAGCCTGTGTCTTTTTGATTTTGGTCTACTCGGGAGATAGGCCCATCAGTGGGCCTACCCGATTACATGTTAGCTCAATTTTTACCTTTCAGCGCACCTCCACGGTGTTCTCACTACTAGCTCTTACCAGGTTACGTCCCAGCGGCAGCTAGAGGGCACAGAGTTCTCTAAAACACCTTGAGCATTTATTCTTTGTAGACTCTGTGGCTGATGATCATTCTGACGACTGTGGGTGAACGTTTTGTCGACTGGATTTGCATGGCTTTATTCATTCCTGATGTTGAGCATTTTTCCATGCCCTTTTATTTATCACAAGAGAAAGAAAGAAAGAGAAGACAAAATGTGCGCAAAATATGCCTCTTGAAATTGTCGTTTTGAAATGTGCACGTCTTTTGAGTTTTTTTCCTCGATTTACGACCCAAGAATTGTTTTTGAGGGCAGGTGTCATTTATAGGCCTGCAATGATTTTGAATATCAAGTGACCATTAGCACTGGGTTTACAGCTGCTGTTTTGAGAAACGGCCACAAGGCGGCAGCAGGTCTCCTTTACCAAACCTGGTTACTAGGGCAACAGAGCCTCCGTGGGAGTCCTATTCTAGGTTGTCAATTAGAATGGAATGTGCCCCAGGAAAAAGCCCCTTAAGTTTGTGTCTCACTACTTACTTGTTCGTTTTTTAATTTAATGTTTATTTTTTCTCACAGCAAGTTTGATTACAATGTTTTGCTTGTTGTAGGTGTGAAAGATGTGGCTCTTTTACACATAAACATGTATCTAGTCTTCTTCGGATCCTTTTCCCATGTAGCTTATGAAACAATGTTGAGTACTCTTCTCTTGGTATTCCGTAGGCCTTTGGTGATTATGTATTTCACCTGTGTTTGTATATCTCGCTTAAACCCAATTTCCTAATGTACACAATTCTCACACCTGTCCATGGGTGAACCATAAATCTGTTTATTGCATCTGTGATTGCCTTTCTCTGTGGAAATATCGTCAGGGATATCAATTTTAAGGGAACACCTATAAGTGATATATATGTTATCTTTCTCTTTGTGACTTACTGCAAGTTGCGTGATTAACTCTAGCCTCACCTATGGTGCTGTTGATGGCATTGTTTCATTTTTTTCCTTGGCTAATATTCCATCTGTACAGGTCCCTGTTCTTCTTTGTCCACTCATCTGTTGATGGACTTTCTGGTTGCTTCCATGTCCTGGCTATTGTAATACTCCTGCAATGCAGCTTTGCCTGCCTGTGTCTTTCCACTTCTGTCTTCTTAGGCTATAGGCCCAGGAGTGGGCCTGCTGGATCATATCGTAACCCAGTGTTTACCTTGTAAAGGCACCTCCATTCTGTTCCCATTAGTGCCTCTTACCAGGTGAGGTCCTGTGGCGAGCATTGCCCTCTGAGGAAGGCGCCACTAAGACCCTCATAAGCCTCAGGGCCCGACTGTACTCTCCTTGGTATGCATCCTGGACTTTATGGTATGAACATAAAAAAGGAGATGGTCTTTGGCCAAATCGCTCCAGGGGCCTGCTCAGTTACTGGGAGTCCCTGGTTGTTCCCTAAAGCTAGGAAAAGCAACCCTGGAGGGGAAATTGGTGCCTTTGAGGGAGAAGCCGAGCAGCCAATCAACCAGCTGATGCCGATAAGGCGTGACTAAGCAAATTCCCTGCTTTAGGGGTGTATATATATGGCTATGCTTTGTTATTAAACTTGCCTTGCAACCGTCAGTTGCTTGTGCCCTTCTGATCCCATACCTTGGTGCGTTCAGTTCCCTACCCCCTCTCGTCGATTGTTGCTACACTTTGAGGACCCGCCGCGGCTGGCGGCAAAGTCCCACTTAACGTAGAGGGTATGCCCTTCTCCACAACCCCTTCAGCATGAATTGTTGGTAGTTTTGTTGCTGATGGTTCTTCTGACTGGTGTGAGCCGATACCTCCGTGGTTGGATTTGCATGCGTCTCATGAAGCCTTGAAATTGAGCTTTCAGGGATGTCCTTTTTTTCTTCAAACTGTGTGTGTAGCTTACCTCATCACATTCTTTTCTTGAAGTATGTGCCACATTTTGAAATGTTTTGGCCGCCACCTCCCTCAAGACATTTTGAGGGCAGGTTTCATTGACGGCCCTCCAGGACTTGTGCACATGAAGTGACCATTAGCACGGGTTTTCAAGCTGCCGTTGCAGGTAACGGCCAGAGGGCTGCAGCATTTCTGCATTTCCCACTCTGGTAACGAGTGAAACAGACCTTCCTGCCAGTGGTGTTCCTCGGTTATCAATTACGGTGGAATGTGTCTGGAGAAACCCCCCAAAGCTGATGTCTCCTTACTTATATCTGTTTTTAAAATGGAATTTCTACTTTTCACTGGCGTACTATTCCATTGTGTACATGGACCACTTCTCCTTTCTGCATTCCTCTGTTGCTGGACATTTTCATTGCTTCCAAGTGTTGGCTATGGTAAACGTTGCTGGATTGCAGGATTGCCAGCCCGTGTCTTTTTGATTCTCATCCTCTCAGGTGATAGACCCAGCAGTGGGTATGCTTGATTGAACGGTCGCTCAGTGTTGACCCTTTCCAGGCCACTCCACTGTGTTTACCTTAGGGGCTCTTACCACGTCCCACTTAGAACCGAGGGTACGCATTTCTTCACCACCCCTTCAGCATTTCTTGTTTGCAGAAGTTTTGCTGATGGCCATTCTGAGTGGTGTGACCTGATAGGTTTTTGTAACGTGTATTTTCGTGTCTTTAATAATTCCCAAGGTTCAGCATTTTTCCACGCCTTTTTTTATTCTGTGAAACAAAAACAGAAGAAAAACCGTGAGTACAATAAACCTCTTGAAATTGTCTTCTTGGAAGGTTGCCCTCTTTTGACTTTTTTGGTCGATTTTCGAGCCCAGGATTTTTTTTTTTTTTTTTTGGAGGGCACGTGTCATTGACAAGCCTGCAATGTGTGTGAATATTGAGTGACCATTAGCACTGACTTTAAAGCTGCTGCTGTGGGAAACGGCCACAAGGCGTCAGCATTGCTACATTCCCACATCTGGTTACTAGGGCAGCAGAGCCCTTCTGGAAGTCCTGTTCCCAGGTTGTCAATTAGAACGGAATGTGCCAGGAAAAAACCCCAGAAGTTTATATCACATTACATCTTGTTCGCTCTTTTAATTTTTTTAAATCGGGGTAATGATTAGAATATTGTTGGTCCTAGATGTACAGAATCTGGTTCCTTTGTACGTTTTGTGTGTGTGTGTGTGTGTGTGTGTGTGTGTGTGTGTGTATATATATATATATATATATATATTCTTGTACAGATCCTCTTCCCATGTAAATTATTGCAGAGTGTTCTGGTGACCTCCCTTGCTATATGGTCGGTCTGTTTGATATATGTATTTAATATGTATTTGTACACATATGGTGACACTAATCTTAATTTATCCATTCCCCCCACCTTTCATTTTACATAAGCTTAGTTTGTTTTCTAAGTCCGTGAGTGTCTTTCTTTGTGGAAATATGTTCATTTGTGTCAGCTGTTAGATAACGCCTATAAGTGATGTCATACGGTATGTCTTTTGCTTTCCGACTTAACTCATGTTCTGTGATCATCTCTAGGCTCATCTAGGGTGCCTCAAAGAGCAGTGTTTCCTTGTTTTCCATGGCTGAGAGTCCACTGTGTCCACGGACCAGCTCTTCTTATCCATTCATCTGTTGATGGACATTTTGGTTGCTTCGGTGTCTTGGCTACTGTGAAAACTCGTGGAGTGCAGCTCTTGCAGCCTGTCTTCTCAGGTGAGAGGCTCAGCTGTGGGTGTTCTGGATGGAATGGTGGCTCGATTTTTAATTTAAAACGCAGCTCCTTTCTGTTCTCATCATTGGCTGTTACAACTATACATCTCCTCAGCAGACAGAGGAAACAGAGTTCTCTAAAACCCCTTCAGCATTTATTGTTTGTAGTCTTTTGGCTGACGGTAGTTAACTTGGGTGAGTTGAAAGCTTTTTGTGGGTTAGAGGAGCCTGATAATTCCTGATGTTGAGCTTTTCTCCATTTTCCTTTTTGTGATAAAGAGTGAGTAAAACTTACCTCTTCGTACTATCTCTCTGACACATTTGCCTGCTTTGAATTTTTTTGGCCACTGCCGAGCTCAGGACATTTTTTTTTTTTTTTGAGGGCAGGTGTCTTTTAGAGGCCTGAGTCCTTGTGAATGTTAAGTGACCCATAGCTATGCGTTTAAAGCCGCTCTTGCGGGAAACGGCCACAAGGCGGCAGCATTTCTCCATTTCCAACTCTGGGTTTTCCTGCAACCGAGGCTTCCTGGAAATTGTGTTAGTAGGCTGCAAATTAGAGTGCAGTGTGCCAGGGCAAACCCCCGAGAGCTTATATCTCCTTACTTCTTGTGTGTTTTTTAAAATTTAATTGTTATCTAGTATCACAGCCAATTGGATAAAAATGTGGTGTGTGTTCTAGGTGTACAGCATCTGGTTCATTATATGTATGTATCGATCTATTCCTCTTTGGATCCTTTCCCGTGTAGGTTATTACAGAGTGTTGAGTCGACCTCTCTTGGTATTCCTTAGGTATTTTGTGATTATGTATTTCATATGTATCAGTACATGTCTGTAAACCCCCATATCCAAATTCATACATTCCTTACACCTTTCCACTTGGTTAAGCATCGTTGGTTTTCTGGATCTATGCACGGCCTTCTCTTGGAAATGACTTCATGGGTATCAATGTTTAAGTAACAACTATAAGTGATGTCATAGGATATTTATATTTCGGTTTCTTTCGTACTTCCTCTTGGGTGAGTATCTCTAGATCCTTCTACGGTGGTGCCAGCGGCACTGTTCCATGCTTTTCCGTGGCTCATATTCCATTGTGCACATGGGCCCCTTCTTCTTGGTGCATTGTTCTGTTGATGGACATTTGGGTTTCTTCCAAGCCTTGGCTATGGTACATGTTGCTGCAGTGCAGGATGGCCAGCCTGTGTCTTTTTGATTTTGGTCTACTCGGGAGATAGGCCCATCAGTGGGCCTACCCGATTACATGTTAGCTCAATTTTTACCTTTCAGCGCACCTCCACGGTGTTCTCACTACTAGCTCTTACCAGGTTACGTCCCAGCGGCAGCTAGAGGGCACAGAGTTCTCTAAAACACCTTGAGCATTTATTCTTTGTAGACTCTGTGGCTGATGATCATTCTGACGACTGTGGGTGAACGTTTTGTCGACTGGATTTGCATGGCTTTATTCATTCCTGATGTTGAGCATTTTTCCATGCCCTTTTATTTATCACAAGAGAAAGAAAGAAAGAGAAGACAAAATGTGCGCAAAATATGCCTCTTGAAATTGTCGTTTTGAAATGTGCACGTCTTTTGAGTTTTTTTCCTCGATTTACGACCCAAGAATTGTTTTTGAGGGCAGGTGTCATTTATAGGCCTGCAATGATTTTGAATATCAAGTGACCATTAGCACTGGGTTTACAGCTGCTGTTTTGAGAAACGGCCACAAGGCGGCAGCAGGTCTCCTTTACCAAACCTGGTTACTAGGGCAACAGAGCCTCCGTGGAAGTCCTATTCTAGGTTGTCAATTAGAATGGAATGTGCCCCAGGAAAAAGCCCCTTAAGTTTGTGTCTCACTACTTACTTGTTCGTTTTTTAATTTAATGTTTATTTTTTCTCACAGCAAGTTTGATTACAGTGTTTTGCTTGTTGTAGGTGTGAAAGATGTGGCTCTTTTACACATAAACATGTATCTAGTCTTCTTCGGATCCTTTTCCCATGTAGCTTATGACACAATGTTGAGTACTCTTCTCTTGGTATTCCGTAGGCCTTTGGTGATTATGTATTTCACCTGTGTTTGTATATCTCGCTTAAACCCAATTTCCTAATGTACACAATTCTCACACCTGTCCATGGGTGAACCATAAATCTGTTTATTGCATCTGTGATTGCCTTTCTCTGTGGAAATATCGTCAGGGATATCAATTTTAAGGGAACACCTATAAGTGATATATATGTTATCTTTCTCTTTGTGACTTACTGCAAGTTGCGTGATTAACTCTAGCCTCACCTATGGTGCTGTTGATGGCATTGTTTCATTTTTTTCCTTGGCTAATATTCCATCTGTACAGGTCCCTGTTCTTCTTTGTCCACTCATCTGTTGATGGACTTTCTGGTTGCTTCCATGTCCTGGCTATTGTAATACTCCTGCAATGCAGCTTTGCCTGCCTGTGTCTTTCCACTTCTGTCTTCTTAGGCTATAGGCCCAGGAGTGGGCCTGCTGGATCATATCGTAACCCAGTGTTTACCTTGTAAAGGCACCTCCATTCTGTTCCCATTAGTGCCTCTTACCAGGTGAGGTCCTGTGGCGAGCATTGCCCTCTGAGGAAGGCGCCACTAAGACCCTCATAAGCCTCAGGGCCCGACTGTACTCTCCTTGGTATGCATCCTGGACTTTATGGTATGAACATAAAAAAGGAGATGGTCTTTGGCCAAATCGCTCCAGGGGCCTGCTCAGTTACTGGGAGTCCCTGGTTGTTCCCTAAAGCTAGGAAAAGCAACCCTGGAGGGGAAATTGGTGCCTTTGAGGGAGAAGCCGAGCAGCCAATCAACCAGCTGATGCCGATAAGGCGTGACTAAGCAAATTCCCTGCTTTAGGGGTGTATATATATGGCTATGCTTTGTTATTAAACTTGCCTTGCAACCGTCAGTTGCTTGTGCCCTTCTGATCCCATACCTTGGTGCGTTCAGTTCCCTACCCCCTCTCGTCGATTGTTGCTACACTTTGAGGACCCGCCGCGGCTGGCGGCAAAGTCCCACTTAACGTAGAGGGTATGCCCTTCTCCACAACCCCTTCAGCATGAATTGTTGGTAGTTTTGTTGCTGATGGTTCTTCTGACTGGTGTGAGCCGATACCTCCGTGGTTGGATTTGCATGCGTCTCATGAAGCCTTGAAATTGAGCTTTCAGGGATGTCCTTTTTTTCTTCAAACTGTGTGTGTAGCTTACCTCATCACATTCTTTTCTTGAAGTATGTGCCACATTTTGAAATGTTTTGGCCGCCACCTCCCTCAAGACATTTTGAGGGCAGGTTTCATTGACGGCCCTCCAGGACTTGTGCACATGAAGTGACCATTAGCACGGGTTTTCAAGCTGCCGTTGCAGGTAACGGCCAGAGGGCTGCAGCATTTCTGCATTTCCCACTCTGGTAACGAGTGAAACAGACCTTCCTGCCAGTGGTGTTCCTCGGTTATCAATTACGGTGGAATGTGTCTGGAGAAACCCCCCAAAGCTGATGTCTCCTTACTTATATCTGTTTTTAAAATGGAATTTCTACTTTTCACTGGCGTACTATTCCATTGTGTACATGGACCACTTCTCCTTTCTGCATTCCTCTGTTGCTGGACATTTTCATTGCTTCCAAGTGTTGGCTATGGTAAACGTTGCTGGATTGCAGGATTGCCAGCCCGTGTCTTTTTGATTCTCATCCTCTCAGGTGATAGACCCAGCAGTGGGTATGCTTGATTGAACGGTCGCTCAGTGTTGACCCTTTCCAGGCCACTCCACTGTGTTTACCTTAGGGGCTCTTACCACGTCCCACTTAGAACCGAGGGTACGCATTTCTTCACCACCCCTTCAGCATTTCTTGTTTGCAGAAGTTTTGCTGATGGCCATTCTGAGTGGTGTGACCTGATAGGTTTTTGTAACGTGTATTTTCGTGTCTTTAATAATTCCCAAGGTTCAGCATTTTTCCACGCCTTTTTTTATTCTGTGAAACAAAAACAGAAGAAAAACCGTGAGTACAATAAACCTCTTGAAATTGTCTTCTTGGAAGGTTGCCCTCTTTTGACTTTTTTGGTCGATTTTCGAGCCCAGGATTTTTTTTTTTTTTTTTGGAGGGCACGTGTCATTGACAAGCCTGCAATGTGTGTGAATATTGAGTGACCATTAGCACTGACTTTAAAGCTGCTGCTGTGGGAAACGGCCACAAGGCGTCAGCATTGCTACATTCCCACATCTGGTTACTAGGGCAGCAGAGCCCTTCTGGAAGTCCTGTTCCCAGGTTGTCAATTAGAACGGAATGTGCCAGGAAAAAACCCCAGAAGTTTATATCACATTACATCTTGTTCGCTCTTTTAATTTTTTTAAATCGGGGTAATGATTAGAATATTGTTGGTCCTAGATGTACAGAATCTGGTTCCTTTGTACGTTTTGTGTGTGTGTGTGTGTGTGTGTGTGTGTGTGTGTGTGTGTGTATATATATATATATACATATATATATTCTTGTACAGATCCTCTTCCCATGTAAATTATTGCAGAGTGTTCTGGTGACCTCCCTTGCTATATGGTCGGTCTGTTTGATATATGTATTTAATATGTATTTGTACACATATGGTGACACTAATCTTAATTTATCCATTCCCCCCACCTTTCATTTTACATAAGCTTAGTTTGTTTTCTAAGTCCGTGAGTGTCTTTCTTTGTGGAAATATGTTCATTTGTGTCAGCTGTTAGATAACGCCTATAAGTGATGTCATACGGTATGTCTTTTGCTTTCCGACTTAACTCATGTTCTGTGATCATCTCTAGGCTCATCTAGGGTGCCTCAAAGAGCAGTGTTTCCTTGTTTTCCATGGCTGAGAGTCCACTGTGTCCACGGACCAGCTCTTCTTATCCATTCATCTGTTGATGGACATTTTGGTTGCTTCGGTGTCTTGGCTACTGTGAAAACTCGTGGAGTGCAGCTCTTGCAGCCTGTCTTCTCAGGTGAGAGGCTCAGCTGTGGGTGTTCTGGATGGAATGGTGGCTCGATTTTTAATTTAAAACGCAGCTCCTTTCTGTTCTCATCATTGGCTGTTACAACTATACATCTCCTCAGCAGACAGAGGAAACAGAGTTCTCTAAAACCCCTTCAGCATTTATTGTTTGTAGTCTTTTGGCTGACGGTAGTTAACTTGGGTGAGTTGAAAGCTTTTTGTGGGTTAGAGGAGCCTGATAATTCCTGATGTTGAGCTTTTCTCCATTTTCCTTTTTGTGATAAAGAGTGAGTAAAACTTACCTCTTCGTACTATCTCTCTGACACATTTGCCTGCTTTGAATTTTTTTGGCCACTGCCGAGCTCAGGACATTTTTTTTTTTTTTTGAGGGCAGGTGTCTTTTAGAGGCCTGAGTCCTTGTGAATGTTAAGTGACCCATAGCTATGCGTTTAAAGCCGCTCTTGCGGGAAACGGCCACAAGGCGGCAGCATTTCTCCATTTCCAACTCTGGGTTTTCCTGCAACCGAGGCTTCCTGGAAATTGTGTTAGTAGGCTGCAAATTAGAGTGCAGTGTGCCAGGGCAAACCCCCGAGAGCTTATATCTCCTTACTTCTTGTGTGTTTTTTAAAATTTAATTGTTATCTAGTATCACAGCCAATTGGATAAAAATGTGGTGTGTGTTCTAGGTGTACAGCATCTGGTTCATTATATGTATGTATCGATCTATTCCTCTTTGGATCCTTTCCCGTGTAGGTTATTACAGAGTGTTGAGTCGACCTCTCTTGGTATTCCTTAGGTATTTTGTGATTATGTATTTCATATGTATCAGTACATGTCTGTAAACCCCCATATCCAAATTCATACATTCCTTACACCTTTCCACTTGGTTAAGCATCGTTGGTTTTCTGGATCTATGCACGGCCTTCTCTTGGAAATGACTTCATGGGTATCAATGTTTAAGTAACAACTATAAGTGATGTCATAGGATATTTATATTTCGGTTTCTTTCGTACTTCCTCTTGGGTGAGTATCTCTAGATCCTTCTACGGTGGTGCCAGCGGCACTGTTCCATGCTTTTCCGTGGCTCATATTCCATTGTGCACATGGGCCCCTTCTTCTTGGTGCATTGTTCTGTTGATGGACATTTGGGTTTCTTCCAAGCCTTGGCTATGGTACATGTTGCTGCAGTGCAGGATGGCCAGCCTGTGTCTTTTTGATTTTGGTCTACTCGGGAGATAGGCCCATCAGTGGGCCTACCCGATTACATGTTAGCTCAATTTTTACCTTTCAGCGCACCTCCACGGTGTTCTCACTACTAGCTCTTACCAGGTTACGTCCCAGCGGCAGCTAGAGGGCACAGAGTTCTCTAAAACACCTTGAGCATTTATTCTTTGTAGACTCTGTGGCTGATGATCATTCTGACGACTGTGGGTGAACGTTTTGTCGACTGGATTTGCATGGCTTTATTCATTCCTGATGTTGAGCATTTTTCCATGCCCTTTTATTTATCACAAGAGAAAGAAAGAAAGAGAAGACAAAATGTGCGCAAAATATGCCTCTTGAAATTGTCGTTTTGAAATGTGCACGTCTTTTGAGTTTTTTTCCTCGATTTACGACCCAAGAATTGTTTTTGAGGGCAGGTGTCATTTATAGGCCTGCAATGATTTTGAATATCAAGTGACCATTAGCACTGGGTTTACAGCTGCTGTTTTGAGAAACGGCCACAAGGCGGCAGCAGGTCTCCTTTACCAAACCTGGTTACTAGGGCAACAGAGCCTCCGTGGGAGTCCTATTCTAGGTTGTCAATTAGAATGGAATGTGCCCCAGGAAAAAGCCCCTTAAGTTTGTGTCTCACTACTTACTTGTTCGTTTTTTAATTTAATGTTTATTTTTTCTCACAGCAAGTTTGATTACAGTGTTTTGCTTGTTGTAGGTGTGAAAGATGTGGCTCTTTTACACATAAACATGTATCTAGTCTTCTTCGGATCCTTTTCCCATGTAGCTTATGACACAATGTTGAGTACTCTTCTCTTGGTATTCCGTAGGCCTTTGGTGATTATGTATTTCACCTGTGTTTGTATATCTCGCTTAAACCCAATTTCCTAATGTACACAATTCTCACACCTGTCCATGGGTGAACCATAAATCTGTTTATTGCATCTGTGATTGCCTTTCTCTGTGGAAATATCGTCAGGGATATCAATTTTAAGGGAACACCTATAAGTGATATATATGTTATCTTTCTCTTTGTGACTTACTGCAAGTTGCGTGATTAACTCTAGCCTCACCTATGGTGCTGTTGATGGCATTGTTTCATTTTTTTCCTTGGCTAATATTCCATCTGTACAGGTCCCTGTTCTTCTTTGTCCACTCATCTGTTGATGGACTTTCTGGTTGCTTCCATGTCCTGGCTATTGTAATACTCCTGCAATGCAGCTTTGCCTGCCTGTGTCTTTCCACTTCTGTCTTCTTAGGCTATAGGCCCAGGAGTGGGCCTGCTGGATCATATCGTAACCCAGTGTTTACCTTGTAAAGGCACCTCCATTCTGTTCCCATTAGTGCCTCTTACCAGGTGAGGTCCTGTGGCGAGCATTGCCCTCTGAGGAAGGCGCCACTAAGACCCTCATAAGCCTCAGGGCCCGACTGTACTCTCCTTGGTATGCATCCTGGACTTTATGGTATGAACATAAAAAAGGAGATGGTCTTTGGCCAAATCGCTCCAGGGGCCTGCTCAGTTACTGGGAGTCCCTGGTTGTTCCCTAAAGCTAGGAAAAGCAACCCTGGAGGGGAAATTGGTGCCTTTGAGGGAGAAGCCGAGCAGCCAATCAACCAGCTGATGCCGATAAGGCGTGACTAAGCAAATTCCCTGCTTTAGGGGTGTATATATATGGCTATGCTTTGTTATTAAACTTGCCTTGCAACCGTCAGTTGCTTGTGCCCTTCTGATCCCATACCTTGGTGCGTTCAGTTCCCTACCCCCTCTCGTCGATTGTTGCTACACTTTGAGGACCCGCCGCGGCTGGCGGCAAAGTCCCACTTAACGTAGAGGGTATGCCCTTCTCCACAACCCCTTCAGCATGAATTGTTGGTAGTTTTGTTGCTGATGGTTCTTCTGACTGGTGTGAGCCGATACCTCCGTGGTTGGATTTGCATGCGTCTCATGAAGCCTTGAAATTGAGCTTTCAGGGATGTCCTTTTTTTCTTCAAACTGTGTGTGTAGCTTACCTCATCACATTCTTTTCTTGAAGTATGTGCCACATTTTGAAATGTTTTGGCCGCCACCTCCCTCAAGACATTTTGAGGGCAGGTTTCATTGACGGCCCTCCAGGACTTGTGCACATGAAGTGACCATTAGCACGGGTTTTCAAGCTGCCGTTGCAGGTAACGGCCAGAGGGCTGCAGCATTTCTGCATTTCCCACTCTGGTAACGAGTGAAACAGACCTTCCTGCCAGTGGTGTTCCTCGGTTATCAATTACGGTGGAATGTGTCTGGAGAAACCCCCCAAAGCTGATGTCTCCTTACTTATATCTGTTTTTAAAATGGAATTTCTACTTTTCACTGGCGTACTATTCCATTGTGTACATGGACCACTTCTCCTTTCTGCATTCCTCTGTTGCTGGACATTTTCATTGCTTCCAAGTGTTGGCTATGGTAAACGTTGCTGGATTGCAGGATTGCCAGCCCGTGTCTTTTTGATTCTCATCCTCTCAGGTGATAGACCCAGCAGTGGGTATGCTTGATTGAACGGTCGCTCAGTGTTGACCCTTTCCAGGCCACTCCACTGTGTTTACCTTAGGGGCTCTTACCACGTCCCACTTAGAACCGAGGGTACGCATTTCTTCACCACCCCTTCAGCATTTCTTGTTTGCAGAAGTTTTGCTGATGGCCATTCTGAGTGGTGTGACCTGATAGGTTTTTGTAACGTGTATTTTCGTGTCTTTAATAATTCCCAAGGTTCAGCATTTTTCCACGCCTTTTTTTATTCTGTGAAACAAAAACAGAAGAAAAACCGTGAGTACAATAAACCTCTTGAAATTGTCTTCTTGGAAGGTTGCCCTCTTTTGACTTTTTTGGTCGATTTTCGAGCCCAGGATTTTTTTTTTTTTTTTTGGAGGGCACGTGTCATTGACAAGCCTGCAATGTGTGTGAATATTGAGTGACCATTAGCACTGACTTTAAAGCTGCTGCTGTGGGAAACGGCCACAAGGCGTCAGCATTGCTACATTCCCACATCTGGTTACTAGGGCAGCAGAGCCCTTCTGGAAGTCCTGTTCCCAGGTTGTCAATTAGAACGGAATGTGCCAGGAAAAAACCCCAGAAGTTTATATCACATTACATCTTGTTCGCTCTTTTAATTTTTTTAAATCGGGGTAATGATTAGAATATTGTTGGTCCTAGATGTACAGAATCTGGTTCCTTTGTACGTTTTGTGTGTGTGTGTGTGTGTGTGTGTGTGTGTGTGTGTGTGTATATATATATATATACATATATATATTCTTGTACAGATCCTCTTCCCATGTAAATTATTGCAGAGTGTTCTGGTGACCTCCCTTGCTATATGGTCGGTCTGTTTGATATATGTATTTAATATGTATTTGTACACATATGGTGACACTAATCTTAATTTATCCATTCCCCCCACCTTTCATTTTACATAAGCTTAGTTTGTTTTCTAAGTCCGTGAGTGTCTTTCTTTGTGGAAATATGTTCATTTGTGTCAGCTGTTAGATAACGCCTATAAGTGATGTCATACGGTATGTCTTTTGCTTTCCGACTTAACTCATGTTCTGTGATCATCTCTAGGCTCATCTAGGGTGCCTCAAAGAGCAGTGTTTCCTTGTTTTCCATGGCTGAGAGTCCACTGTGTCCACGGACCAGCTCTTCTTATCCATTCATCTGTTGATGGACATTTTGGTTGCTTCGGTGTCTTGGCTACTGTGAAAACTCGTGGAGTGCAGCTCTTGCAGCCTGTCTTCTCAGGTGAGAGGCTCAGCTGTGGGTGTTCTGGATGGAATGGTGGCTCGATTTTTAATTTAAAACGCAGCTCCTTTCTGTTCTCATCATTGGCTGTTACAACTATACATCTCCTCAGCAGACAGAGGAAACAGAGTTCTCTAAAACCCCTTCAGCATTTATTGTTTGTAGTCTTTTGGCTGACGGTAGTTAACTTGGGTGAGTTGAAAGCTTTTTGTGGGTTAGAGGAGCCTGATAATTCCTGATGTTGAGCTTTTCTCCATTTTCCTTTTTGTGATAAAGAGTGAGTAAAACTTACCTCTTCGTACTATCTCTCTGACACATTTGCCTGCTTTGAATTTTTTTGGCCACTGCCGAGCTCAGGACATTTTTTTTTTTTTTTTGAGGGCAGGTGTCTTTTAGAGGCCTGAGTCCTTGTGAATGTTAAGTGACCCATAGCTATGCGTTTAAAGCCGCTCTTGCGGGAAACGGCCACAAGGCGGCAGCATTTCTCCATTTCCAACTCTGGGTTTTCCTGCAACCGAGGCTTCCTGGAAATTGTGTTAGTAGGCTGCAAATTAGAGTGCAGTGTGCCAGGGCAAACCCCCGAGAGCTTATATCTCCTTACTTCTTGTGTGTTTTTTAAAATTTAATTGTTATCTAGTATCACAGCCAATTGGATAAAAATGTGGTGTGTGTTCTAGGTGTACAGCATCTGGTTCATTATATGTATGTATCGATCTATTCCTCTTTGGATCCTTTCCCGTGTAGGTTATTACAGAGTGTTGAGTCGACCTCTCTTGGTATTCCTTAGGTATTTTGTGATTATGTATTTCATATGTATCAGTACATGTCTGTAAACCCCCATATCCAAATTCATACATTCCTTACACCTTTCCACTTGGTTAAGCATCGTTGGTTTTCTGGATCTATGCACGGCCTTCTCTTGGAAATGACTTCATGGGTATCAATGTTTAAGTAACAACTATAAGTGATGTCATAGGATATTTATATTTCGGTTTCTTTCGTACTTCCTCTTGGGTGAGTATCTCTAGATCCTTCTACGGTGGTGCCAGCGGCACTGTTCCATGCTTTTCCGTGGCTCATATTCCATTGTGCACATGGGCCCCTTCTTCTTGGTGCATTGTTCTGTTGATGGACATTTGGGTTTCTTCCAAGCCTTGGCTATGGTACATGTTGCTGCAGTGCAGGATGGCCAGCCTGTGTCTTTTTGATTTTGGTCTACTCGGGAGATAGGCCCATCAGTGGGCCTACCCGATTACATGTTAGCTCAATTTTTACCTTTCAGCGCACCTCCACGGTGTTCTCACTACTAGCTCTTACCAGGTTACGTCCCAGCGGCAGCTAGAGGGCACAGAGTTCTCTAAAACACCTTGAGCATTTATTCTTTGTAGACTCTGTGGCTGATGATCATTCTGACGACTGTGGGTGAACGTTTTGTCGACTGGATTTGCATGGCTTTATTCATTCCTGATGTTGAGCATTTTTCCATGCCCTTTTATTTATCACAAGAGAAAGAAAGAAAGAGAAGACAAAATGTGCGCAAAATATGCCTCTTGAAATTGTCGTTTTGAAATGTGCACGTCTTTTGAGTTTTTTTCCTCGATTTACGACCCAAGAATTGTTTTTGAGGGCAGGTGTCATTTATAGGCCTGCAATGATTTTGAATATCAAGTGACCATTAGCACTGGGTTTACAGCTGCTGTTTTGAGAAACGGCCACAAGGCGGCAGCAGGTCTCCTTTACCAAACCTGGTTACTAGGGCAACAGAGCCTCCGTGGAAGTCCTATTCTAGGTTGTCAATTAGAATGGAATGTGCCCCAGGAAAAAGCCCCTTAAGTTTGTGTCTCACTACTTACTTGTTCGTTTTTTAATTTAATGTTTATTTTTTCTCACAGCAAGTTTGATTACAATGTTTTGCTTGTTGTAGGTGTGAAAGATGTGGCTCTTTTACACATAAACATGTATCTAGTCTTCTTCGGATCCTTTTCCCATGTAGCTTATGAAACAATGTTGAGTACTCTTCTCTTGGTATTCCGTAGGCCTTTGGTGATTATGTATTTCACCTGTGTTTGTATATCTCGCTTAAACCCAATTTCCTAATGTACACAATTCTCACACCTGTCCATGGGTGAACCATAAATCTGTTTATTGCATCTGTGATTGCCTTTCTCTGTGGAAATATCGTCAGGGATATCAATTTTAAGGGAACACCTATAAGTGATATATATGTTATCTTTCTCTTTGTGACTTACTGCAAGTTGCGTGATTAACTCTAGCCTCACCTATGGTGCTGTTGATGGCATTGTTTCATTTTTTTCCTTGGCTAATATTCCATCTGTACAGGTCCCTGTTCTTCTTTGTCCACTCATCTGTTGATGGACTTTCTGGTTGCTTCCATGTCCTGGCTATTGTAATACTCCTGCAATGCAGCTTTGCCTGCCTGTGTCTTTCCACTTCTGTCTTCTTAGGCTATAGGCCCAGGAGTGGGCCTGCTGGATCATATCGTAACCCAGTGTTTACCTTGTAAAGGCACCTCCATTCTGTTCCCATTAGTGCCTCTTACCAGGTGAGGTCCTGTGGCGAGCATTGCCCTCTGAGGAAGGCGCCACTAAGACCCTCATAAGCCTCAGGGCCCGACTGTACTCTCCTTGGTATGCATCCTGGACTTTATGGTATGAACATAAAAAAGGAGATGGTCTTTGGCCAAATCGCTCCAGGGGCCTGCTCAGTTACTGGGAGTCCCTGGTTGTTCCCTAAAGCTAGGAAAAGCAACCCTGGAGGGGAAATTGGTGCCTTTGAGGGAGAAGCCGAGCAGCCAATCAACCAGCTGATGCCGATAAGGCGTGACTAAGCAAATTCCCTGCTTTAGGGGTGTATATATATGGCTATGCTTTGTTATTAAACTTGCCTTGCAACCGTCAGTTGCTTGTGCCCTTCTGATCCCATACCTTGGTGCGTTCAGTTCCCTACCCCCTCTCGTCGATTGTTGCTACACTTTGAGGACCCGCCGCGGCTGGCGGCAAAGTCCCACTTAACGTAGAGGGTATGCCCTTCTCCACAACCCCTTCAGCATGAATTGTTGGTAGTTTTGTTGCTGATGGTTCTTCTGACTGGTGTGAGCCGATACCTCCGTGGTTGGATTTGCATGCGTCTCATGAAGCCTTGAAATTGAGCTTTCAGGGATGTCCTTTTTTTCTTCAAACTGTGTGTGTAGCTTACCTCATCACATTCTTTTCTTGAAGTATGTGCCACATTTTGAAATGTTTTGGCCGCCACCTCCCTCAAGACATTTTGAGGGCAGGTTTCATTGACGGCCCTCCAGGACTTGTGCACATGAAGTGACCATTAGCACGGGTTTTCAAGCTGCCGTTGCAGGTAACGGCCAGAGGGCTGCAGCATTTCTGCATTTCCCACTCTGGTAACGAGTGAAACAGACCTTCCTGCCAGTGGTGTTCCTCGGTTATCAATTACGGTGGAATGTGTCTGGAGAAACCCCCCAAAGCTGATGTCTCCTTACTTATATCTGTTTTTAAAATGGAATTTCTACTTTTCACTGGCGTACTATTCCATTGTGTACATGGACCACTTCTCCTTTCTGCATTCCTCTGTTGCTGGACATTTTCATTGCTTCCAAGTGTTGGCTATGGTAAACGTTGCTGGATTGCAGGATTGCCAGCCCGTGTCTTTTTGATTCTCATCCTCTCAGGTGATAGACCCAGCAGTGGGTATGCTTGATTGAACGGTCGCTCAGTGTTGACCCTTTCCAGGCCACTCCACTGTGTTTACCTTAGGGGCTCTTACCACGTCCCACTTAGAACCGAGGGTACGCATTTCTTCACCACCCCTTCAGCATTTCTTGTTTGCAGAAGTTTTGCTGATGGCCATTCTGAGTGGTGTGACCTGATAGGTTTTTGTAACGTGTATTTTCGTGTCTTTAATAATTCCCAAGGTTCAGCATTTTTCCACGCCTTTTTTTATTCTGTGAAACAAAAACAGAAGAAAAACCGTGAGTACAATAAACCTCTTGAAATTGTCTTCTTGGAAGGTTGCCCTCTTTTGACTTTTTTGGTCGATTTTCGAGCCCAGGATTTTTTTTTTTTTTTTTGGAGGGCACGTGTCATTGACAAGCCTGCAATGTGTGTGAATATTGAGTGACCATTAGCACTGACTTTAAAGCTGCTGCTGTGGGAAACGGCCACAAGGCGTCAGCATTGCTACATTCCCACATCTGGTTACTAGGGCAGCAGAGCCCTTCTGGAAGTCCTGTTCCCAGGTTGTCAATTAGAACGGAATGTGCCAGGAAAAAACCCCAGAAGTTTATATCACATTACATCTTGTTCGCTCTTTTAATTTTTTTAAATCGGGGTAATGATTAGAATATTGTTGGTCCTAGATGTACAGAATCTGGTTCCTTTGTACGTTTTGTGTGTGTGTGTGTGTGTGTGTGTGTGTGTGTGTGTGTGTATATATATATATATATATATATATATATATATATATATTCTTGTACAGATCCTCTTCCCATGTAAATTATTGCAGAGTGTTCTGGTGACCTCCCTTGCTATATGGTCGGTCTGTTTGATATATGTATTTAATATGTATTTGTACACATATGGTGACACTAATCTTAATTTATCCATTCCCCCCACCTTTCATTTTACATAAGCTTAGTTTGTTTTCTAAGTCCGTGAGTGTCTTTCTTTGTGGAAATATGTTCATTTGTGTCAGCTGTTAGATAACGCCTATAAGTGATGTCATACGGTATGTCTTTTGCTTTCCGACTTAACTCATGTTCTGTGATCATCTCTAGGCTCATCTAGGGTGCCTCAAAGAGCAGTGTTTCCTTGTTTTCCATGGCTGAGAGTCCACTGTGTCCACGGACCAGCTCTTCTTATCCATTCATCTGTTGATGGACATTTTGGTTGCTTCGGTGTCTTGGCTACTGTGAAAACTCGTGGAGTGCAGCTCTTGCAGCCTGTCTTCTCAGGTGAGAGGCTCAGCTGTGGGTGTTCTGGATGGAATGGTGGCTCGATTTTTAATTTAAAACGCAGCTCCTTTCTGTTCTCATCATTGGCTGTTACAACTATACATCTCCTCAGCAGACAGAGGAAACAGAGTTCTCTAAAACCCCTTCAGCATTTATTGTTTGTAGTCTTTTGGCTGACGGTAGTTAACTTGGGTGAGTTGAAAGCTTTTTGTGGGTTAGAGGAGCCTGATAATTCCTGATGTTGAGCTTTTCTCCATTTTCCTTTGTGTGATAAAGAGTGAGTAAAACTTACCTCTTCGTACTATCTCTCTGACACATTTGCCTGCTTTGAATTTTTTTGGCCACTGCCGAGCTCAGGACATTTTTTTTTTTTTTTTTTTGAGGGCAGGTGTCTTTAGAGGCCTGAGTCCTTGTGAATGTTAAGTGACCCATAGCTATGCGTTTAAAGCCGCTCTTGCGGGAAACGGCCACAAGGCGGCAGCATTTCTCCATTTCCAACTCTGGGTTTTCCTGCAACCGAGGCTTCCTGGAAATTGTGTTAGTAGGCTGCAAATTAGAGTGCAGTGTGCCAGGGCAAACCCCCGAGAGCTTATATCTCCTTACTTCTTGTGTGTTTTTTAAAATTTAATTGTTATCTAGTATCACAGCCAATTGGATAAAAATGTGGTGTGTGTTCTAGGTGTACAGCATCTGGTTCATTATATGTATGTATCGATCTATTCCTCTTTGGATCCTTTCCCGTGTAGGTTATTACAGAGTGTTGAGTCGACCTCTCTTGGTATTCCTTAGGTATTTTGTGATTATGTATTTCATATGTATCAGTACATGTCTGTAAACCCCCATATCCAAATTCATACATTCCTTACACCTTTCCACTTGGTTAAGCATCGTTGGTTTTCTGGATCTATGCACGGCCTTCTCTTGGAAATGACTTCATGGGTATCAATGTTTAAGTAACAACTATAAGTGATGTCATAGGATATTTATATTTCGGTTTCTTTCGTACTTCCTCTTGGGTGAGTATCTCTAGATCCTTCTACGGTGGTGCCAGCGGCACTGTTCCATGCTTTTCCGTGGCTCATATTCCATTGTGCACATGGGCCCCTTCTTCTTGGTGCATTGTTCTGTTGATGGACATTTGGGTTTCTTCCAAGCCTTGGCTATGGTACATGTTGCTGCAGTGCAGGATGGCCAGCCTGTGTCTTTTTGATTTTGGTCTACTCGGGAGATAGGCCCATCAGTGGGCCTACCCGATTACATGTTAGCTCAATTTTTACCTTTCAGCGCACCTCCACGGTGTTCTCACTACTAGCTCTTACCAGGTTACGTCCCAGCGGCAGCTAGAGGGCACAGAGTTCTCTAAAACACCTTGAGCATTTATTCTTTGTAGACTCTGTGGCTGATGATCATTCTGACGACTGTGGGTGAACGTTTTGTCGACTGGATTTGCATGGCTTTATTCATTCCTGATGTTGAGCATTTTTCCATGCCCTTTTATTTATCACAAGAGAAAGAAAGAAAGAGAAGACAAAATGTGCGCAAAATATGCCTCTTGAAATTGTCGTTTTGAAATGTGCACGTCTTTCGAGTTTTTTTCCTCGATTTACGACCCAAGAATTGTTTTTGAGGGCAGGTGTCATTTATAGGCCTGCAATGATTTTGAATATCAAGTGACCATTAGCACTGGGTTTACAGCTGCTGTTTTGAGAAACGGCCACAAGGCGGCAGCAGGTCTCCTTTACCAAACCTGGTTACTAGGGCAACAGAGCCTCCGTGGGAGTCCTATTCTAGGTTGTCAATTAGAATGGAATGTGCCCCAGGAAAAAGCCCCTTAAGTTTGTGTCTCACTACTTACTTGTTCCTTTTTTAATTTAATGTTTATTTTTTCTCACAGCAAGTTTGATTACAATGTTTTGCTTGTTGTAGGTGTGAAAGATGTGGCTCTTTTACACATAAACATGTATCTAGTCTTCTTCGGATCCTTTTCCCATGTAGCTTATGACACAATGTTGAGTACTCTTCTCTTGGTATTCCGTAGGCCTTTGGTGATTATGTATTTCACCTGTGTTTGTATATCTCGCTTAAACCCAATTTCCTAATGTACACAATTCTCACACCTGTCCATGGGTGAACCATAAATCTGTTTATTGCATCTGTGATTGCCTTTCTCTGTGGAAATATCTTCAGGGATATCAATTTTTAGGGAACACCTATAAGTGATATATATGTTATCTTTCTCTTTGTGACTTACTGCAAGTTGCGTGATTAACTCTAGCCTCACCTATGGTGCTGTTGATGGCATTGTTTCATTTTTTTTCCTTGGCTAATATTCCATCTGTACAGGTCCCTGTTCTTCTTTGTCCACTCATCTGTTGATGGACTTTCTGGTTGCTTCCATGTCCTGGCTATTGTAATACTCCTGCAATGCAGCTTTGCCTGCCTGTGTCTTTCCACTTCTGTCTTCTTAGGTTATAGGCCCAGGAGTGGGCCTGCTGGATCATATCGTAACCCAGTGTTTACCTTGTAAAGGCACCTCCATTCTGTTCCCATTAGTGCCTCTTACCAGGTGAGGTCCTGTGGCGAGCATTGCCCTCTGAGGAAGGCGCCACTAAGACCCTCATAAGCCTCAGGGCCCGACTGTACCCTCCTTGGTATGCATCCTGGACTTTATGGTATGAACATAAAAAAGGAGATGGTCTTTGGCCAAATCGCTCCAGGGGCCTGCTCAGTTACTGGGAGTCCCTGGTTGTTCCCTAAAGCTAGGAAAAGCAACCCTGGAGGGGAAATTGGTGCCTTTGAGGGAGAAGCCGAGCAGCCAATCAACCAGCTGATGCCGATAAGGCGTGACTAAGCAAATTCCCTGCTTTAGGGGTGTATATATATGGCTATGCTTTGTTATTAAACTTGCCTTGCAACCGTCAGTTGCTTGTGCCCTTCTGATCCCATACCTTGGTGCGTTCAGTTCCCTACCCCCTCTCGTCGATTGTTGCTACACTTTGAGGACCCGCCGCGGCTGGCGGCAAAGTCCCACTTAACGTAGAGGGTATGCCCTTCTCCACAACCCCTTCAGCATGAATTGTTGGTAGTTTTGTTGCTGATGGTTCTTCTGACTGGTGTGAGCCGATACCTCCGTGGTTGGATTTGCATGCGTCTCATGAAGCCTTGAAATTGAGCTTTCAGGGATGTCCTTTTTTTCTTCAAACTGTGTGTGTAGCTTACCTCATCACATTCTTTTCTTGAAGTATGTGCCACATTTTGAAATGTTTTGGCCGCCACCTCCCTCAAGACATTTTGAGGGCAGGTTTCATTGACGGCCCTCCAGGACTTGTGCACATGAAGTGACCATTAGCACGGGTTTTCAAGCTGCCGTTGCAGGTAACGGCCAGAGGGCTGCAGCATTTCTGCATTTCCCACTCTGGTAACGAGTGAAACAGACCTTCCTGCCAGTGGTGTTCCTCGGTTATCAATTACGGTGGAATGTGTCTGGAGAAACCCCCCAAAGCTGATGTCTCCTTACTTATATCTGTTTTTAAAATGGAATTTCTACTTTTCACTGGCGTACTATTCCATTGTGTACATGGACCACTTCTCCTTTCTGCATTCCTCTGTTGCTGGACATTTTCATTGCTTCCAAGTGTTGGCTATGGTAAACGTTGCTGGATTGCAGGATTGCCAGCCCGTGTCTTTTTGATTCTCATCCTCTCAGGTGATAGACCCAGCAGTGGGTATGCTTGATTGAACGGTCGCTCAGTGTTGACCCTTTCCAGGCCACTCCACTGTGTTTACCTTAGGGGCTCTTACCACGTCCCACTTAGAACCGAGGGTACGCATTTCTTCACCACCCCTTCAGCATTTCTTGTTTGCAGAAGTTTTGCTGATGGCCATTCTGAGTGGTGTGACCTGATAGGTTTTTGTAACGTGTATTTTCGTGTCTTTAATAATTCCCAAGGTTCAGCATTTTTCCACGCCTTTTTTTATTCTGTGAAACAAAAACAGAAGAAAAACCGTGAGTACAATAAACCTCTTGAAATTGTCTTCTTGGAAGGTTGCCCTCTTTTGACTTTTTTGGTCGATTTTCGAGCCCAGGATTTTTTTTTTTTTTTTTGGAGGGCACGTGTCATTGACAAGCCTGCAATGTGTGTGAATATTGAGTGACCATTAGCACTGACTTTAAAGCTGCTGCTGTGGGAAACGGCCACAAGGCGTCAGCATTGCTACATTCCCACATCTGGTTACTAGGGCAGCAGAGCCCTTCTGGAAGTCCTGTTCCCAGGTTGTCAATTAGAACGGAATGTGCCAGGAAAAAACCCCAGAAGTTTATATCACATTACATCTTGTTCGCTCTTTTAATTTTTTTAAATCGGGGTAATGATTAGAATATTGTTGGTCCTAGATGTACAGAATCTGGTTCCTTTGTACGTTTTGTGTGTGTGTGTGTGTGTGTGTGTGTGTGTGTATATATATATATATATATTCTTGTACAGATCCTCTTCCCATGTAAATTATTGCAGAGTGTTCTGGTGACCTCCCTTGCTATATGGTCGGTCTGTTTGATATATGTATTTAATATGTATTTGTACACATATGGTGACACTAATCTTAATTTATCCATTCCCCCCACCTTTCATTTTACATAAGCTTAGTTTGTTTTCTAAGTCCGTGAGTGTCTTTCTTTGTGGAAATATGTTCATTTGTGTCAGCTGTTAGATAACGCCTATAAGTGATGTCATACGGTATGTCTTTTGCTTTCCGACTTAACTCATGTTCTGTGATCATCTCTAGGCTCATCTAGGGTGCCTCAAAGAGCAGTGTTTCCTTGTTTTCCATGGCTGAGAGTCCACTGTGTCCACGGACCAGCTCTTCTTATCCATTCATCTGTTGATGGACATTTTGGTTGCTTCGGTGTCTTGGCTACTGTGAAAACTCGTGGAGTGCAGCTCTTGCAGCCTGTCTTCTCAGGTGAGAGGCTCAGCTGTGGGTGTTCTGGATGGAATGGTGGCTCGATTTTTAATTTAAAACGCAGCTCCTTTCTGTTCTCATCATTGGCTGTTACAACTATACATCTCCTCAGCAGACAGAGGAAACAGAGTTCTCTAAAACCCCTTCAGCATTTATTGTTTGTAGTCTTTTGGCTGACGGTAGTTAACTTGGGTGAGTTGAAAGCTTTTTGTGGGTTAGAGGAGCCTGATAATTCCTGATGTTGAGCTTTTCTCCATTTTCCTTTTTGTGATAAAGAGTGAGTAAAACTTACCTCTTCGTACTATCTCTCTGACACATTTGCCTGCTTTGAATTTTTTTGGCCACTGCCGAGCTCAGGACATTTTTTTTTTTTTTTTGAGGGCAGGTGTCTTTTAGAGGCCTGAGTCCTTGTGAATGTTAAGTGACCCATAGCTATGCGTTTAAAGCCGCTCTTGCGGGAAACGGCCACAAGGCGGCAGCATTTCTCCATTTCCAACTCTGGGTTTTCCTGCAACCGAGGCTTCCTGGAAATTGTGTTAGTAGGCTGCAAATTAGAGTGCAGTGTGCCAGGGCAAACCCCCGAGAGCTTATATCTCCTTACTTCTTGTGTGTTTTTTAAAATTTAATTGTTATCTAGTATCACAGCCAATTGGATAAAAATGTGGTGTGTGTTCTAGGTGTACAGCATCTGGTTCATTATATGTATGTATCGATCTATTCCTCTTTGGATCCTTTCCCGTGTAGGTTATTACAGAGTGTTGAGTCGACCTCTCTTGGTATTCCTTAGGTATTTTGTGATTATGTATTTCATATGTATCAGTACATGTCTGTAAACCCCCATATCCAAATTCATACATTCCTTACACCTTTCCACTTGGTTAAGCATCGTTGGTTTTCTGGATCTATGCACGGCCTTCTCTTGGAAATGACTTCATGGGTATCAATGTTTAAGTAACAACTATAAGTGATGTCATAGGATATTTATATTTCGGTTTCTTTTGTACTTCCTCTTGGGTGAGTATCTCTAGATCCTTCTACGGTGGTGCCAGCGGCACTGTTCCATGCTTTTCCGTGGCTCATATTCCATTGTGCACATGGGCCCCTTCTTCTTGGTGCATTGTTCTGTTGATGGACATTTGGGTTTCTTCCAAGCCTTGGCTATGGTACATGTTGCTGCAGTGCAGGATGGCCAGCCTGTGTCTTTTTGATTTTGGTCTACTCGGGAGATAGGCCCATCAGTGGGCCTACCCGATTACATGTTAGCTCAATTTTTACCTTTCAGCGCACCTCCACGGTGTTCTCACTACTAGCTCTTACCAGGTTACGTCCCAGCGGCAGCTAGAGGGCACAGAGTTCTCTAAAACACCTTGAGCATTTATTCTTTGTAGACTCTGTGGCTGATGATCATTCTGACGACTGTGGGTGAACGTTTTGTCGACTGGATTTGCATGGCTTTATTCATTCCTGATGTTGAGCATTTTTCCATGCCCTTTTATTTATCACAAGAGAAAGAAAGAAAGAGAAGACAAAATGTGCGCAAAATATGCCTCTTGAAATTGTCGTTTTGAAATGTGCACGTCTTTTGAGTTTTTTTCCTCGATTTACGACCCAAGAATTGTTTTTGAGGGCAGGTGTCATTTATAGGCCTGCAATGATTTTGAATATCAAGTGACCATTAGCACTGGGTTTACAGCTGCTGTTTTGAGAAACGGCCACAAGGCGGCAGCAGGTCTCCTTTACCAAACCTGGTTACTAGGGCAACAGAGCCTCCGTGGAAGTCCTATTCTAGGTTGTCAATTAGAATGGAATGTGCCCCAGGAAAAAGCCCCTTAAGTTTGTGTCTCACTACTTACTTGTTCGTTTTTTAATTTAATGTTTATTTTTTCTCACAGCAAGTTTGATTACAATGTTTTGCTTGTTGTAGGTGTGAAAGATGTGGCTCTTTTACACATAAACATGTATCTAGTCTTCTTCGGATCCTTTTCCCATGTAGCTTATGAAACAATGTTGAGTACTCTTCTCTTGGTATTCCGTAGGCCTTTGGTGATTATGTATTTCACCTGTGTTTGTATATCTCGCTTAAACCCAATTTCCTAATGTACACAATTCTCACACCTGTCCATGGGTGAACCATAAATCTGTTTATTGCATCTGTGATTGCCTTTCTCTGTGGAAATATCGTCAGGGATATCAATTTTAAGGGAACACCTATAAGTGATATATATGTTATCTTTCTCTTTGTGACTTACTGCAAGTTGCGTGATTAACTCTAGCCTCACCTATGGTGCTGTTGATGGCATTGTTTCATTTTTTTCCTTGGCTAATATTCCATCTGTACAGGTCCCTGTTCTTCTTTGTCCACTCATCTGTTGATGGACTTTCTGGTTGCTTCCATGTCCTGGCTATTGTAATACTCCTGCAATGCAGCTTTGCCTGCCTGTGTCTTTCCACTTCTGTCTTCTTAGGCTATAGGCCCAGGAGTGGGCCTGCTGGATCATATCGTAACCCAGTGTTTACCTTGTAAAGGCACCTCCATTCTGTTCCCATTAGTGCCTCTTACCAGGTGAGGTCCTGTGGCGAGCATTGCCCTCTGAGGAAGGCGCCACTAAGACCCTCATAAGCCTCAGGGCCCGACTGTACTCTCCTTGGTATGCATCCTGGACTTTATGGTATGAACATAAAAAAGGAGATGGTCTTTGGCCAAATCGCTCCAGGGGCCTGCTCAGTTACTGGGAGTCCCTGGTTGTTCCCTAAAGCTAGGAAAAGCAACCCTGGAGGGGAAATTGGTGCCTTTGAGGGAGAAGCCGAGCAGCCAATCAACCAGCTGATGCCGATAAGGCGTGACTAAGCAAATTCCCTGCTTTAGGGGTGTATATATATGGCTATGCTTTGTTATTAAACTTGCCTTGCAACCGTCAGTTGCTTGTGCCCTTCTGATCCCATACCTTGGTGCGTTCAGTTCCCTACCCCCTCTCGTCGATTGTTGCTACACTTTGAGGACCCGCCGCGGCTGGCGGCAAAGTCCCACTTAACGTAGAGGGTATGCCCTTCTCCACAACCCCTTCAGCATGAATTGTTGGTAGTTTTGTTGCTGATGGTTCTTCTGACTGGTGTGAGCCGATACCTCCGTGGTTGGATTTGCATGCGTCTCATGAAGCCTTGAAATTGAGCTTTCAGGGATGTCCTTTTTTTCTTCAAACTGTGTGTGTAGCTTACCTCATCACATTCTTTTCTTGAAGTATGTGCCACATTTTGAAATGTTTTGGCCGCCACCTCCCTCAAGACATTTTGAGGGCAGGTTTCATTGACGGCCCTCCAGGACTTGTGCACATGAAGTGACCATTAGCACGGGTTTTCAAGCTGCCGTTGCAGGTAACGGCCAGAGGGCTGCAGCATTTCTGCATTTCCCACTCTGGTAACGAGTGAAACAGACCTTCCTGCCAGTGGTGTTCCTCGGTTATCAATTACGGTGGAATGTGTCTGGAGAAACCCCCCAAAGCTGATGTCTCCTTACTTATATCTGTTTTTAAAATGGAATTTCTACTTTTCACTGGCGTACTATTCCATTGTGTACATGGACCACTTCTCCTTTCTGCATTCCTCTGTTGCTGGACATTTTCATTGCTTCCAAGTGTTGGCTATGGTAAACGTTGCTGGATTGCAGGATTGCCAGCCCGTGTCTTTTTGATTCTCATCCTCTCAGGTGATAGACCCAGCAGTGGGTATGCTTGATTGAACGGTCGCTCAGTGTTGACCCTTTCCAGGCCACTCCACTGTGTTTACCTTAGGGGCTCTTACCACGTCCCACTTAGAACCGAGGGTACGCATTTCTTCACCACCCCTTCAGCATTTCTTGTTTGCAGAAGTTTTGCTGATGGCCATTCTGAGTGGTGTGACCTGATAGGTTTTTGTAACGTGTATTTTCGTGTCTTTAATAATTCCCAAGGTTCAGCATTTTTCCACGCCTTTTTTTATTCTGTGAAACAAAAACAGAAGAAAAACCGTGAGTACAATAAACCTCTTGAAATTGTCTTCTTGGAAGGTTGCCCTCTTTTGACTTTTTTGGTCGATTTTCGAGCCCAGGATTTTTTTTTTTTTTTTTGGAGGGCACGTGTCATTGACAAGCCTGCAATGTGTGTGAATATTGAGTGACCATTAGCACTGACTTTAAAGCTGCTGCTGTGGGAAACGGCCACAAGGCGTCAGCATTGCTACATTCCCACATCTGGTTACTAGGGCAGCAGAGCCCTTCTGGAAGTCCTGTTCCCAGGTTGTCAATTAGAACGGAATGTGCCAGGAAAAAACCCCAGAAGTTTATATCACATTACATCTTGTTCGCTCTTTTAATTTTTTTAAATCGGGGTAATGATTAGAATATTGTTGGTCCTAGATGTACAGAATCTGGTTCCTTTGTACGTTTTGTGTGTGTGTGTGTGTGTGTGTGTGTGTGTGTATATATATATATATATATATTCTTGTACAGATCCTCTTCCCATGTAAATTATTGCAGAGTGTTCTGGTGACCTCCCTTGCTATATGGTCGGTCTGTTTGATATATGTATTTAATATGTATTTGTACACATATGGTGACACTAATCTTAATTTATCCATTCCCCCCACCTTTCATTTTACATAAGCTTAGTTTGTTTTCTAAGTCCGTGAGTGTCTTTCTTTGTGGAAATATGTTCATTTGTGTCAGCTGTTAGATAACGCCTATAAGTGATGTCATACGGTATGTCTTTTGCTTTCCGACTTAACTCATGTTCTGTGATCATCTCTAGGCTCATCTAGGGTGCCTCAAAGAGCAGTGTTTCCTTGTTTTCCATGGCTGAGAGTCCACTGTGTCCACGGACCAGCTCTTCTTATCCATTCATCTGTTGATGGACATTTTGGTTGCTTCGGTGTCTTGGCTACTGTGAAAACTCGTGGAGTGCAGCTCTTGCAGCCTGTCTTCTCAGGTGAGAGGCTCAGCTGTGGGTGTTCTGGATGGAATGGTGGCTCGATTTTTAATTTAAAACGCAGCTCCTTTCTGTTCTCATCATTGGCTGTTACAACTATACATCTCCTCAGCAGACAGAGGAAACAGAGTTCTCTAAAACCCCTTCAGCATTTATTGTTTGTAGTCTTTTGGCTGACGGTAGTTAACTTGGGTGAGTTGAAAGCTTTTTGTGGGTTAGAGGAGCCTGATAATTCCTGATGTTGAGCTTTTCTCCATTTTCCTTTTTGTGATAAAGAGTGAGTAAAACTTACCTCTTCGTACTATCTCTCTGACACATTTGCCTGCTTTGAATTTTTTTGGCCACTGCCGAGCTCAGGACATTTTTTTTTTTTTTTTGAGGGCAGGTGTCTTTTAGAGGCCTGAGTCCTTGTGAATGTTAAGTGACCCATAGCTATGCGTTTAAAGCCGCTCTTGCGGGAAACGGCCACAAGGCGGCAGCATTTCTCCATTTCCAACTCTGGGTTTTCCTGCAACCGAGGCTTCCTGGAAATTGTGTTAGTAGGCTGCAAATTAGAGTGCAGTGTGCCAGGGCAAACCCCCGAGAGCTTATATCTCCTTACTTCTTGTGTGTTTTTTAAAATTTAATTGTTATCTAGTATCACAGCCAATTGGATAAAAATGTGGTGTGTGTTCTAGGTGTACAGCATCTGGTTCATTATATGTATGTATCGATCTATTCCTCTTTGGATCCTTTCCCGTGTAGGTTATTACAGAGTGTTGAGTCGACCTCTCTTGGTATTCCTTAGGTATTTTGTGATTATGTATTTCATATGTATCAGTACATGTCTGTAAACCCCCATATCCAAATTCATACATTCCTTACACCTTTCCACTTGGTTAAGCATCGTTGGTTTTCTGGATCTATGCACGGCCTTCTCTTGGAAATGACTTCATGGGTATCAATGTTTAAGTAACAACTATAAGTGATGTCATAGGATATTTATATTTCGGTTTCTTTTGTACTTCCTCTTGGGTGAGTATCTCTAGATCCTTCTACGGTGGTGCCAGCGGCACTGTTCCATGCTTTTCCGTGGCTCATATTCCATTGTGCACATGGGCCCCTTCTTCTTGGTGCATTGTTCTGTTGATGGACATTTGGGTTTCTTCCAAGCCTTGGCTATGGTACATGTTGCTGCAGTGCAGGATGGCCAGCCTGTGTCTTTTTGATTTTGGTCTACTCGGGAGATAGGCCCATCAGTGGGCCTACCCGATTACATGTTAGCTCAATTTTTACCTTTCAGCGCACCTCCACGGTGTTCTCACTACTAGCTCTTACCAGGTTACGTCCCAGCGGCAGCTAGAGGGCACAGAGTTCTCTAAAACACCTTGAGCATTTATTCTTTGTAGACTCTGTGGCTGATGATCATTCTGACGACTGTGGGTGAACGTTTTGTCGACTGGATTTGCATGGCTTTATTCATTCCTGATGTTGAGCATTTTTCCATGCCCTTTTATTTATCACAAGAGAAAGAAAGAAAGAGAAGACAAAATGTGCGCAAAATATGCCTCTTGAAATTGTCGTTTTGAAATGTGCACGTCTTTTGAGTTTTTTTCCTCGATTTACGACCCAAGAATTGTTTTTGAGGGCAGGTGTCATTTATAGGCCTGCAATGATTTTGAATATCAAGTGACCATTAGCACTGGGTTTACAGCTGCTGTTTTGAGAAACGGCCACAAGGCGGCAGCAGGTCTCCTTTACCAAACCTGGTTACTAGGGCAACAGAGCCTCCGTGGAAGTCCTATTCTAGGTTGTCAATTAGAATGGAATGTGCCCCAGGAAAAAGCCCCTTAAGTTTGTGTCTCACTACTTACTTGTTCGTTTTTTAATTTAATGTTTATTTTTTCTCACAGCAAGTTTGATTACAATGTTTTGCTTGTTGTAGGTGTGAAAGATGTGGCTCTTTTACACATAAACATGTATCTAGTCTTCTTCGGATCCTTTTCCCATGTAGCTTATGAAACAATGTTGAGTACTCTTCTCTTGGTATTCCGTAGGCCTTTGGTGATTATGTATTTCACCTGTGTTTGTATATCTCGCTTAAACCCAATTTCCTAATGTACACAATTCTCACACCTGTCCATGGGTGAACCATAAATCTGTTTATTGCATCTGTGATTGCCTTTCTCTGTGGAAATATCGTCAGGGATATCAATTTTAAGGGAACACCTATAAGTGATATATATGTTATCTTTCTCTTTGTGACTTACTGCAAGTTGCGTGATTAACTCTAGCCTCACCTATGGTGCTGTTGATGGCATTGTTTCATTTTTTTCCTTGGCTAATATTCCATCTGTACAGGTCCCTGTTCTTCTTTGTCCACTCATCTGTTGATGGACTTTCTGGTTGCTTCCATGTCCTGGCTATTGTAATACTCCTGCAATGCAGCTTTGCCTGCCTGTGTCTTTCCACTTCTGTCTTCTTAGGCTATAGGCCCAGGAGTGGGCCTGCTGGATCATATCGTAACCCAGTGTTTACCTTGTAAAGGCACCTCCATTCTGTTCCCATTAGTGCCTCTTACCAGGTGAGGTCCTGTGGCGAGCATTGCCCTCTGAGGAAGGCGCCACTAAGACCCTCATAAGCCTCAGGGCCCGACTGTACTCTCCTTGGTATGCATCCTGGACTTTATGGTATGAACATAAAAAAGGAGATGGTCTTTGGCCAAATCGCTCCAGGGGCCTGCTCAGTTACTGGGAGTCCCTGGTTGTTCCCTAAAGCTAGGAAAAGCAACCCTGGAGGGGAAATTGGTGCCTTTGAGGGAGAAGCCGAGCAGCCAATCAACCAGCTGATGCCGATAAGGCGTGACTAAGCAAATTCCCTGCTTTAGGGGTGTATATATATGGCTATGCTTTGTTATTAAACTTGCCTTGCAACCGTCAGTTGCTTGTGCCCTTCTGATCCCATACCTTGGTGCGTTCAGTTCCCTACCCCCTCTCGTCGATTGTTGCTACACTTTGAGGACCCGCCGCGGCTGGCGGCAAAGTCCCACTTAACGTAGAGGGTATGCCCTTCTCCACAACCCCTTCAGCATGAATTGTTGGTAGTTTTGTTGCTGATGGTTCTTCTGACTGGTGTGAGCCGATACCTCCGTGGTTGGATTTGCATGCGTCTCATGAAGCCTTGAAATTGAGCTTTCAGGGATGTCCTTTTTTTCTTCAAACTGTGTGTGTAGCTTACCTCATCACATTCTTTTCTTGAAGTATGTGCCACATTTTGAAATGTTTTGGCCGCCACCTCCCTCAAGACATTTTGAGGGCAGGTTTCATTGACGGCCCTCCAGGACTTGTGCACATGAAGTGACCATTAGCACGGGTTTTCAAGCTGCCGTTGCAGGTAACGGCCAGAGGGCTGCAGCATTTCTGCATTTCCCACTCTGGTAACGAGTGAAACAGACCTTCCTGCCAGTGGTGTTCCTCGGTTATCAATTACGGTGGAATGTGTCTGGAGAAACCCCCCAAAGCTGATGTCTCCTTACTTATATCTGTTTTTAAAATGGAATTTCTACTTTTCACTGGCGTACTATTCCATTGTGTACATGGACCACTTCTCCTTTCTGCATTCCTCTGTTGCTGGACATTTTCATTGCTTCCAAGTGTTGGCTATGGTAAACGTTGCTGGATTGCAGGATTGCCAGCCCGTGTCTTTTTGATTCTCATCCTCTCAGGTGATAGACCCAGCAGTGGGTATGCTTGATTGAACGGTCGCTCAGTGTTGACCCTTTCCAGGCCACTCCACTGTGTTTACCTTAGGGGCTCTTACCACGTCCCACTTAGAACCGAGGGTACGCATTTCTTCACCACCCCTTCAGCATTTCTTGTTTGCAGAAGTTTTGCTGATGGCCATTCTGAGTGGTGTGACCTGATAGGTTTTTGTAACGTGTATTTTCGTGTCTTTAATAATTCCCAAGGTTCAGCATTTTTCCACGCCTTTTTTTATTCTGTGAAACAAAAACAGAAGAAAAACCGTGAGTACAATAAACCTCTTGAAATTGTCTTCTTGGAAGGTTGCCCTCTTTTGACTTTTTTGGTCGATTTTCGAGCCCAGGATTTTTTTTTTTTTTTTTGGAGGGCACGTGTCATTGACAAGCCTGCAATGTGTGTGAATATTGAGTGACCATTAGCACTGACTTTAAAGCTGCTGCTGTGGGAAACGGCCACAAGGCGTCAGCATTGCTACATTCCCACATCTGGTTACTAGGGCAGCAGAGCCCTTCTGGAAGTCCTGTTCCCAGGTTGTCAATTAGAACGGAATGTGCCAGGAAAAAACCCCAGAAGTTTATATCACATTACATCTTGTTCGCTCTTTTAATTTTTTTAAATCGGGGTAATGATTAGAATATTGTTGGTCCTAGATGTACAGAATCTGGTTCCTTTGTACGTTTTGTGTGTGTGTGTGTGTGTGTGTGTGTGTGTGTGTGTGTGTGTGTATATATATATATATATATATATATATATATTCTTGTACAGATCCTCTTCCCATGTAAATTATTGCAGAGTGTTCTGGTGACCTCCCTTGCTATATGGTCGGTCTGTTTGATATATGTATTTAATATGTATTTGTACACATATGGTGACACTAATCTTAATTTATCCATTCCCCCCACCTTTCATTTTACATAAGCTTAGTTTGTTTTCTAAGTCCGTGAGTGTCTTTCTTTGTGGAAATATGTTCATTTGTGTCAGCTGTTAGATAACGCCTATAAGTGATGTCATACGGTATGTCTTTTGCTTTCCGACTTAACTCATGTTCTGTGATCATCTCTAGGCTCATCTAGGGTGCCTCAAAGAGCAGTGTTTCCTTGTTTTCCATGGCTGAGAGTCCACTGTGTCCACGGACCAGCTCTTCTTATCCATTCATCTGTTGATGGACATTTTGGTTGCTTCGGTGTCTTGGCTACTGTGAAAACTCGTGGAGTGCAGCTCTTGCAGCCTGTCTTCTCAGGTGAGAGGCTCAGCTGTGGGTGTTCTGGATGGAATGGTGGCTCGATTTTTAATTTAAAACGCAGCTCCTTTCTGTTCTCATCATTGGCTGTTACAACTATACATCTCCTCAGCAGACAGAGGAAACAGAGTTCTCTAAAACCCCTTCAGCATTTATTGTTTGTAGTCTTTTGGCTGACGGTAGTTAACTTGGGTGAGTTGAAAGCTTTTTGTGGGTTAGAGGAGCCTGATAATTCCTGATGTTGAGCTTTTCTCCATTTTCCTTTTTGTGATAAAGAGTGAGTAAAACTTACCTCTTCGTACTATCTCTCTGACACATTTGCCTGCTTTGAATTTTTTTGGCCACTGCCGAGCTCAGGACATTTTTTTTTTTTTTTGAGGGCAGGTGTCTTTTAGAGGCCTGAGTCCTTGTGAATGTTAAGTGACCCATAGCTATGCGTTTAAAGCCGCTCTTGCGGGAAACGGCCACAAGGCGGCAGCATTTCTCCATTTCCAACTCTGGGTTTTCCTGCAACCGAGGCTTCCTGGAAATTGTGTTAGTAGGCTGCAAATTAGAGTGCAGTGTGCCAGGGCAAACCCCCGAGAGCTTATATCTCCTTACTTCTTGTGTGTTTTTTAAAATTTAATTGTTATCTAGTATCACAGCCAATTGGATAAAAATGTGGTGTGTGTTCTAGGTGTACAGCATCTGGTTCATTATATGTATGTATCGATCTATTCCTCTTTGGATCCTTTCCCGTGTAGGTTATTACAGAGTGTTGAGTCGACCTCTCTTGGTATTCCTTAGGTATTTTGTGATTATGTATTTCATATGTATCAGTACATGTCTGTAAACCCCCATATCCAAATTCATACATTCCTTACACCTTTCCACTTGGTTAAGCATCGTTGGTTTTCTGGATCTATGCACGGCCTTCTCTTGGAAATGACTTCATGGGTATCAATGTTTAAGTAACAACTATAAGTGATGTCATAGGATATTTATATTTCGGTTTCTTTCGTACTTCCTCTTGGGTGAGTATCTCTAGATCCTTCTACGGTGGTGCCAGCGGCACTGTTCCATGCTTTTCCGTGGCTCATATTCCATTGTGCACATGGGCCCCTTCTTCTTGGTGCATTGTTCTGTTGATGGACATTTGGGTTTCTTCCAAGCCTTGGCTATGGTACATGTTGCTGCAGTGCAGGATGGCCAGCCTGTGTCTTTTTGATTTTGGTCTACTCGGGAGATAGGCCCATCAGTGGGCCTACCCGATTACATGTTAGCTCAATTTTTACCTTTCAGCGCACCTCCACGGTGTTCTCACTACTAGCTCTTACCAGGTTACGTCCCAGCGGCAGCTAGAGGGCACAGAGTTCTCTAAAACACCTTGAGCATTTATTCTTTGTAGACTCTGTGGCTGATGATCATTCTGACGACTGTGGGTGAACGTTTTGTCGACTGGATTTGCATGGCTTTATTCATTCCTGATGTTGAGCATTTTTCCATGCCCTTTTATTTATCACAAGAGAAAGAAAGAAAGAGAAGACAAAATGTGCGCAAAATATGCCTCTTGAAATTGTCGTTTTGAAATGTGCACGTCTTTTGAGTTTTTTTCCTCGATTTACGACCCAAGAATTGTTTTTGAGGGCAGGTGTCATTTATAGGCCTGCAATGATTTTGAATATCAAGTGACCATTAGCACTGGGTTTACAGCTGCTGTTTTGAGAAACGGCCACAAGGCGGCAGCAGGTCTCCTTTACCAAACCTGGTTACTAGGGCAACAGAGCCTCCGTGGAAGTCCTATTCTAGGTTGTCAATTAGAATGGAATGTGCCCCAGGAAAAAGCCCCTTAAGTTTGTGTCTCACTACTTACTTGTTCGTTTTTTAATTTAATGTTTATTTTTTCTCACAGCAAGTTTGATTACAATGTTTTGCTTGTTGTAGGTGTGAAAGATGTGGCTCTTTTACACATAAACATGTATCTAGTCTTCTTCGGATCCTTTTCCCATGTAGCTTATGACACAATGTTGAGTACTCTTCTCTTGGTATTCCGTAGGCCTTTGGTGATTATGTATTTCACCTGTGTTTGTATATCTCGCTTAAACCCAATTTCCTAATGTACACAATTCTCACACCTGTCCATGGGTGAACCATAAATCTGTTTATTGCATCTGTGATTGCCTTTCTCTGTGGAAATATCGTCAGGGATATCAATTTTAAGGGAACACCTATAAGTGATATATATGTTATCTTTCTCTTTGTGACTTACTGCAAGTTGCGTGATTAACTCTAGCCTCACCTATGGTGCTGTTGATGGCATTGTTTCATTTTTTTCCTTGGCTAATATTCCATCTGTACAGGTCCCTGTTCTTCTTTGTCCACTCATCTGTTGATGGACTTTCTGGTTGCTTCCATGTCCTGGCTATTGTAATACTCCTGCAATGCAGCTTTGCCTGCCTGTGTCTTTCCACTTCTGTCTTCTTAGGCTATAGGCCCAGGAGTGGGCCTGCTGGATCATATCGTAACCCAGTGTTTACCTTGTAAAGGCACCTCCATTCTGTTCCCATTAGTGCCTCTTACCAGGTGAGGTCCTGTGGCGAGCATTGCCCTCTGAGGAAGGCGCCACTAAGACCCTCATAAGCCTCAGGGCCCGACTGTACTCTCCTTGGTATGCATCCTGGACTTTATGGTATGAACATAAAAAAGGAGATGGTCTTTGGCCAAATCGCTCCAGGGGCCTGCTCAGTTACTGGGAGTCCCTGGTTGTTCCCTAAAGCTAGGAAAAGCAACCCTGGAGGGGAAATTGGTGCCTTTGAGGGAGAAGCCGAGCAGCCAATCAACCAGCTGATGCCGATAAGGCGTGACTAAGCAAATTCCCTGCTTTAGGGGTGTATATATATGGCTATGCTTTGTTATTAAACTTGCCTTGCAACCGTCAGTTGCTTGTGCCCTTCTGATCCCATACCTTGGTGCGTTCAGTTCCCTACCCCCTCTCGTCGATTGTTGCTACACTTTGAGGACCCGCCGCGGCTGGCGGCAAAGTCCCACTTAACGTAGAGGGTATGCCCTTCTCCACAACCCCTTCAGCATGAATTGTTGGTAGTTTTGTTGCTGATGGTTCTTCTGACTGGTGTGAGCCGATACCTCCGTGGTTGGATTTGCATGCGTCTCATGAAGCCTTGAAATTGAGCTTTCAGGGATGTCCTTTTTTTCTTCAAACTGTGTGTGTAGCTTACCTCATCACATTCTTTTCTTGAAGTATGTGCCACATTTTGAAATGTTTTGGCCGCCACCTCCCTCAAGACATTTTGAGGGCAGGTTTCATTGACGGCCCTCCAGGACTTGTGCACATGAAGTGACCATTAGCACGGGTTTTCAAGCTGCCGTTGCAGGTAACGGCCAGAGGGCTGCAGCATTTCTGCATTTCCCACTCTGGTAACGAGTGAAACAGACCTTCCTGCCAGTGGTGTTCCTCGGTTATCAATTACGGTGGAATGTGTCTGGAGAAACCCCCCAAAGCTGATGTCTCCTTACTTATATCTGTTTTTAAAATGGAATTTCTACTTTTCACTGGCGTACTATTCCATTGTGTACATGGACCACTTCTCCTTTCTGCATTCCTCTGTTGCTGGACATTTTCATTGCTTCCAAGTGTTGGCTATGGTAAACGTTGCTGGATTGCAGGATTGCCAGCCCGTGTCTTTTTGATTCTCATCCTCTCAGGTGATAGACCCAGCAGTGGGTATGCTTGATTGAACGGTCGCTCAGTGTTGACCCTTTCCAGGCCACTCCACTGTGTTTACCTTAGGGGCTCTTACCACGTCCCACTTAGAACCGAGGGTACGCATTTCTTCACCACCCCTTCAGCATTTCTTGTTTGCAGAAGTTTTGCTGATGGCCATTCTGAGTGGTGTGACCTGATAGGTTTTTGTAACGTGTATTTTCGTGTCTTTAATAATTCCCAAGGTTCAGCATTTTTCCACGCCTTTTTTTATTCTGTGAAACAAAAACAGAAGAAAAACCGTGAGTACAATAAACCTCTTGAAATTGTCTTCTTGGAAGGTTGCCCTCTTTTGACTTTTTTGGTCGATTTTCGAGCCCAGGATTTTTTTTTTTTTTTTTTTTTTTGGAGGGCACGTGTCATTGACAAGCCTGCAATGTGTGTGAATATTGAGTGACCATTAGCACTGACTTTAAAGCTGCTGCTGTGGGAAACGGCCACAAGGCGTCAGCATTGCTACATTCCCACATCTGGTTACTAGGGCAGCAGAGCCCTTCTGGAAGTCCTGTTCCCAGGTTGTCAATTAGAACGGAATGTGCCAGGAAAAAACCCCAGAAGTTTATATCACATTACATCTTGTTCGCTCTTTTAATTTTTTTAAATCGGGGTAATGATTAGAATATTGTTGGTCCTAGATGTACAGAATCTGGTTCCTTTGTACGTTTTGTGTGTGTGTGTGTGTGTGTGTGTGTGTGTGTATATATATATATATATATATATATATATATATACATATATATATTCTTGTACAGATCCTCTTCCCATGTAAATTATTGCAGAGTGTTCTGGTGACCTCCCTTGCTATATGGTCGGTCTGTTTGATATATGTATTTAATATGTATTTGTACACATATGGTGACACTAATCTTAATTTATCCATTCCCCCCACCTTTCATTTTACATAAGCTTAGTTTGTTTTCTAAGTCCGTGAGTGTCTTTCTTTGTGGAAATATGTTCATTTGTGTCAGCTGTTAGATAACGCCTATAAGTGATGTCATACGGTATGTCTTTTGCTTTCCGACTTAACTCATGTTCTGTGATCATCTCTAGGCTCATCTAGGGTGCCTCAAAGAGCAGTGTTTCCTTGTTTTCCATGGCTGAGAGTCCACTGTGTCCACGGACCAGCTCTTCTTATCCATTCATCTGTTGATGGACATTTTGGTTGCTTCGGTGTCTTGGCTACTGTGAAAACTCGTGGAGTGCAGCTCTTGCAGCCTGTCTTCTCAGGTGAGAGGCTCAGCTGTGGGTGTTCTGGATGGAATGGTGGCTCGATTTTTAATTTAAAACGCAGCTCCTTTCTGTTCTCATCATTGGCTGTTACAACTATACATCTCCTCAGCAGACAGAGGAAACAGAGTTCTCTAAAACCCCTTCAGCATTTATTGTTTGTAGTCTTTTGGCTGACGGTAGTTAACTTGGGTGAGTTGAAAGCTTTTTGTGGGTTAGAGGAGCCTGATAATTCCTGATGTTGAGCTTTTCTCCATTTTCCTTTTTGTGATAAAGAGTGAGTAAAACTTACCTCTTCGTACTATCTCTCTGACACATTTGCCTGCTTTGAATTTTTTTGGCCACTGCCGAGCTCAGGACATTTTTTTTTTTTTTTTGAGGGCAGGTGTCTTTTAGAGGCCTGAGTCCTTGTGAATGTTAAGTGACCCATAGCTATGCGTTTAAAGCCGCTCTTGCGGGAAACGGCCACAAGGCGGCAGCATTTCTCCATTTCCAACTCTGGGTTTTCCTGCAACCGAGGCTTCCTGGAAATTGTGTTAGTAGGCTGCAAATTAGAGTGCAGTGTGCCAGGGCAAACCCCCGAGAGCTTATATCTCCTTACTTCTTGTGTGTTTTTTAAAATTTAATTGTTATCTAGTATCACAGCCAATTGGATAAAAATGTGGTGTGTGTTCTAGGTGTACAGCATCTGGTTCATTATATGTATGTATCGATCTATTCCTCTTTGGATCCTTTCCCGTGTAGGTTATTACAGAGTGTTGAGTCGACCTCTCTTGGTATTCCTTAGGTATTTTGTGATTATGTATTTCATATGTATCAGTACATGTCTGTAAACCCCCATATCCAAATTCATACATTCCTTACACCTTTCCACTTGGTTAAGCATCGTTGGTTTTCTGGATCTATGCACGGCCTTCTCTTGGAAATGACTTCATGGGTATCAATGTTTAAGTAACAACTATAAGTGATGTCATAGGATATTTATATTTCGGTTTCTTTCGTACTTCCTCTTGGGTGAGTATCTCTAGATCCTTCTACGGTGGTGCCAGCGGCACTGTTCCATGCTTTTCCGTGGCTCATATTCCATTGTGCACATGGGCCCCTTCTTCTTGGTGCATTGTTCTGTTGATGGACATTTGGGTTTCTTCCAAGCCTTGGCTATGGTACATGTTGCTGCAGTGCAGGATGGCCAGCCTGTGTCTTTTTGATTTTGGTCTACTCGGGAGATAGGCCCATCAGTGGGCCTACCCGATTACATGTTAGCTCAATTTTTACCTTTCAGCGCACCTCCACGGTGTTCTCACTACTAGCTCTTACCAGGTTACGTCCCAGCGGCAGCTAGAGGGCACAGAGTTCTCTAAAACACCTTGAGCATTTATTCTTTGTAGACTCTGTGGCTGATGATCATTCTGACGACTGTGGGTGAACGTTTTGTCGACTGGATTTGCATGGCTTTATTCATTCCTGATGTTGAGCATTTTTCCATGCCCTTTTATTTATCACAAGAGAAAGAAAGAAAGAGAAGACAAAATGTGCGCAAAATATGCCTCTTGAAATTGTCGTTTTGAAATGTGCACGTCTTTTGAGTTTTTTTCCTCGATTTACGACCCAAGAATTGTTTTTGAGGGCAGGTGTCATTTATAGGCCTGCAATGATTTTGAATATCAAGTGACCATTAGCACTGGGTTTACAGCTGCTGTTTTGAGAAACGGCCACAAGGCGGCAGCAGGTCTCCTTTACCAAACCTGGTTACTAGGGCAACAGAGCCTCCGTGGGAGTCCTATTCTAGGTTGTCAATTAGAATGGAATGTGCCCCAGGAAAAAGCCCCTTAAGTTTGTGTCTCACTACTTACTTGTTCGTTTTTTAATTTAATGTTTATTTTTTCTCACAGCAAGTTTGATTACAATGTTTTGCTTGTTGTAGGTGTGAAAGATGTGGCTCTTTTACACATAAACATGTATCTAGTCTTCTTCGGATCCTTTTCCCATGTAGCTTATGACACAATGTTGAGTACTCTTCTCTTGGTATTCCGTAGGCCTTTGGTGATTATGTATTTCACCTGTGTTTGTATATCTCGCTTAAACCCAATTTCCTAATGTACACAATTCTCACACCTGTCCATGGGTGAACCATAAATCTGTTTATTGCATCTGTGATTGCCTTTCTCTGTGGAAATATCTTCAGGGATATCAATTTTTAGGGAACACCTATAAGTGATATATATGTTATCTTTCTCTTTGTGACTTACTGCAAGTTGCGTGATTAACTCTAGCCTCACCTATGGTGCTGTTGATGGCATTGTTTCATTTTTTTTCCTTGGCTAATATTCCATCTGTACAGGTCCCTGTTCTTCTTTGTCCACTCATCTGTTGATGGACTTTCTGGTTGCTTCCATGTCCTGGCTATTGTAATACTCCTGCAATGCAGCTTTGCCTGCCTGTGTCTTTCCACTTCTGTCTTCTTAGGTTATAGGCCCAGGAGTGGGCCTGCTGGATCATATCGTAACCCAGTGTTTACCTTGTAAAGGCACCTCCATTCTGTTCCCATTAGTGCCTCTTACCAGGTGAGGTCCTGTGGCGAGCATTGCCCTCTGAGGAAGGCGCCACTAAGACCCTCATAAGCCTCAGGGCCCGACTGTACCCTCCTTGGTATGCATCCTGGACTTTATGGTATGAACATAAAAAAGGAGATGGTCTTTGGCCAAATCGCTCCAGGGGCCTGCTCAGTTACTGGGAGTCCCTGGTTGTTCCCTAAAGCTAGGAAAAGCAACCCTGGAGGGGAAATTGGTGCCTTTGAGGGAGAAGCCGAGCAGCCAATCAACCAGCTGATGCCGATAAGGCGTGACTAAGCAAATTCCCTGCTTTAGGGGTGTATATATATGGCTATGCTTTGTTATTAAACTTGCCTTGCAACCGTCAGTTGCTTGTGCCCTTCTGATCCCATACCTTGGTGCGTTCAGTTCCCTACCCCCTCTCGTCGATTGTTGCTACACTTTGAGGACCCGCCGCGGCTGGCGGCAAAGTCCCACTTAACGTAGAGGGTATGCCCTTCTCCACAACCCCTTCAGCATGAATTGTTGGTAGTTTTGTTGCTGATGGTTCTTCTGACTGGTGTGAGCCGATACCTCCGTGGTTGGATTTGCATGCGTCTCATGAAGCCTTGAAATTGAGCTTTCAGGGATGTCCTTTTTTTCTTCAAACTGTGTGTGTAGCTTACCTCATCACATTCTTTTCTTGAAGTATGTGCCACATTTTGAAATGTTTTGGCCGCCACCTCCCTCAAGACATTTTGAGGGCAGGTTTCATTGACGGCCCTCCAGGACTTGTGCACATGAAGTGACCATTAGCACGGGTTTTCAAGCTGCCGTTGCAGGTAACGGCCAGAGGGCTGCAGCATTTCTGCATTTCCCACTCTGGTAACGAGTGAAACAGACCTTCCTGCCAGTGGTGTTCCTCGGTTATCAATTACGGTGGAATGTGTCTGGAGAAACCCCCCAAAGCTGATGTCTCCTTACTTATATCTGTTTTTAAAATGGAATTTCTACTTTTCACTGGCGTACTATTCCATTGTGTACATGGACCACTTCTCCTTTCTGCATTCCTCTGTTGCTGGACATTTTCATTGCTTCCAAGTGTTGGCTATGGTAAACGTTGCTGGATTGCAGGATTGCCAGCCCGTGTCTTTTTGATTCTCATCCTCTCAGGTGATAGACCCAGCAGTGGGTATGCTTGATTGAACGGTCGCTCAGTGTTGACCCTTTCCAGGCCACTCCACTGTGTTTACCTTAGGGGCTCTTACCACGTCCCACTTAGAACCGAGGGTACGCATTTCTTCACCACCCCTTCAGCATTTCTTGTTTGCAGAAGTTTTGCTGATGGCCATTCTGAGTGGTGTGACCTGATAGGTTTTTGTAACGTGTATTTTCGTGTCTTTAATAATTCCCAAGGTTCAGCATTTTTCCACGCCTTTTTTTATTCTGTGAAACAAAAACAGAAGAAAAACCGTGA